>NC_140581.1:965973934-967211434 GCF_964204655.1 Triturus cristatus
GGATTAGGTGTGCCTCACTTGGCCATCTGCTGGCAAGATGAAGGGGGGGACTGAGCACTGCCACACTTTCAATTGAATAAGGGGTGCTTTGCTTTCGTACAGAGGGCCTAACACCTGCACATTGTCCTTGCAGCTAGTTTGGAGCCAGGGCAGGGTTATCAGGAAATTCTATGCACTTCAAATCAACTGTCTAGAAGCTTCTCCCATCTTCCAGAAGGAGGGAACCAGGGTATAAGGAAGAGGACCTCAGGCACCAACTTTTCATTACACTTCTGGACCTACTGATGCTCTGCCAGGAAGGAGGAATGCTGTGCTGCTGAAAGGACTGCCACTTTGCCGGACTACTGACCTGCTGCTGCTTTGCTGAATTGGAGTCTTTCTGCCTTGCTGCAATGTTGCCTGGAAAATAAGGACTGGACTTGCAACTTGAACCCAGGACCACCAGAGTGACTCCAAAGGGCTAGTTTGCTTGCCTTCTGATCTGAGCCTCAGGGACACTCAAGTCTACACCAGTCCTGGATCCTTCAAAATGGTGCTGAAGATGACCAGCTAGCCAAAATTCAAAGTGGTGACTTAGAAACTTTTTGGCTAAAAACTGCTCTGAGAACCAGGAAGAGACTGGGACCAACATGCTTGCCTACCTGCCCAAGGTACATTGCCAGTCGGATTGACTTATTTTCTTCTCCCACTATGTTCTTCTCCACAGCAGCAAATCCTTTTCAGTTGTCCTTTGTCAAAGGGGTATCTGGCCTCATGGATCCATCATCAGCAGCAGCCCTGTACCTCATTCCACTGGAGATTTTTGAGTTATTTTTCCGGTACTGAGTCAAAACGTAGAAATCATCCCTGCTGTTTCGACATAAGGCTATCTGACAATGACACTCCCTCCTCGAACACCTTCTGCAACCTTGTCCACAGGACTCTACCTTCTCACAACATTTTTCTCAGAAAGTTTTCTAAGTCCACAGGTAAGCGCTGACCAGGCTCAATGCATATTTTGTATCCAAACCATGCAGCATCCTGGCTGTCCATATTTTTAGACTTTTACCCAGTCTGTGTGACTAGCTGTCCCCGGTTGGCACTTAAATCTTTTAGGTGCTGGTTTTTACTAACAACTCTTAAATGTTTGTCATTTTGGTGTCAAATAATTCATTAAAATGTACTCTATCTTTCTAAATTGGTGTGGGATTTTTCTTGTCTTGTGTTTTCACATTCTGTGCTGTGTATGTGCTGTATAAACAGTTTACACATTGCCTCTAAGTTAAGCCTGGCTGCTTTTTGTGCCTAGCTATCCAGGATTAAACACAGGTTAATTTAGTGACCTTTTGTGGTTCACCCTGCAAGGGATTGTGGCTGTTGCTTAACCCAGTGCTATCACCCAAATCAATGAACAATAGACCTGCCAACCCACACGGTGCCACCGTGTGTAACACAATTTCAGCTCCCTTTACACGGTCACACAGCAGGAGTGGAAATCAAAAGGTGGTAAGGAAGACAAGCTGAAAAGCACTACCAAGAGAGGAGCAATTATAACATGTTGCTTTCCAGGTTGTCTTTGGAGGCTGTAAGCAGCAAATGTCCATTAATATGTGTAAAAACACCCAAGGACTTCAGCGACAGCCTGAGCAACCCTCTATTTATTTTTTGGAAGGGGTAGGTGCATTGAGGGAGGGCAGAGTGCCTCTCGGGTAGCTCTCAGCATGAGGCTCTTGCCACAACTCCTTTTTCACACTGTACACTTTGTTTATAGGTTGGCAGGTATGCAACAGCCCAATTTCTCACACTGCATATTCATTATTTCTAGTTAGGAATATAGAAACAACAGTAAACTTAGACTACTAAACAGAAATCACTTTACGTTTGGTATAAAAATGGTAGAAATGTGACCCACAAGAGATATCTGAGGTGAGAGAGAACCGACGATACTGTCTGCGTATATGTGCCTCTGAAAATGAAGCCACTATCAGGGACAGAGAAGGCAGGTACAGGTACTTTTAAAAATGGTTCAGACAATAATCCAGAGAGTGCTGTGTGTGTGTGTGTGTGCATGTGGGAGCATAATGAAAATAATACTGCATATCTTCACCTGCTTAGAAGATACAGCTTCTCTCTCATGCCACTGAGGACTCTGCTATCTGAAGACACAATGTATCAAAATAATAAGACATTTAACCCTGGAATTAGGCCCCAGAATGACTCAGAAGAAAGAAAAGGCTGTGTTGTGCTTAGCGCTTCATTTGAAACAGAGTGGTGGCGCCCGAATCTCTGCTCAGAAGCCCATGGCCGGTGCAATTGAACATTGGTACGTTGAATGCCAAAGTTGGTACTTTAAATCCAGCTCACTAGACACTCCATGTCCCTTCATCTCACAACTGCATGTTCATACTTTCTCCCTTTGTAACAGTTTTGCCATCTTTCTCCTCCTCTGTCTTTCCAAACTGTTTCTTTTTTCCTCTCTTTACTCAGAAAATGTCAGTTGATGGAAAATAAATGCCTGTCCCCCCCACCAGCAACCACTGGCTCAAATTAAGCACTGACTGTGCTCTAGTGGGAGAAGCTCACTCCAACTGCAAGTCTCCCAAGATACATCTCTCCAGCAGTAATTAATTTGTAAATAAATAAGTGCCAGGGCACTTGTGAGGAGAAAACAGCAGCTTGCACCACCCGTTGTGCTACTACAGACAATTCAGACTTTTTATACATTAAATATGACTAATACTTGCCACCCAAGTGATTTTTCTTGCTTTGGGTGGCAGATATTAGTCATTTTAATGTATAGAGAATAATTAAAAAACTGATGTTGTGTTTATGACAAAATTTGAAAACAGCACCACCATGTGGCTGGCTGCCATGAGTCCTGGTGTTGACAAGTAAGTGCTGGTTTCGAGCACCGGAAACCACCCGCTCAAATTAAGCACTGGTCTCCAGAATAAATTTGTGCCTGCCTTGCAGGGGAAACAGTAGGGCAAGAAGTAGCAATAATTGGTATAACATTCCAGATTGACCAAAACAAAGAAGGAAAAGGATAAAGTATATTTTATGAGCTACAAAAGATATTAGATGAGAATAATCTTAATTTAGAAACAGCTATGGAGGAAGTAACTTCCCATGTACAGGCAGAGTCTAAACAGGGCAAACCTTTGTGCTACCACCACATGTCTTCCTTCATCTTCCCCAACATCACAGGGAGCAACTTATGAACTAAAGGCAGAGAAGAGACAGACTGAAACAGTATGTCTGCTCCACTACATTAAATCGTGGGGACTGTGCAAAAATCAAGAACTTTAAAGAAAAAGAATGAGAGGAAGTAATCCATATTAGAGCCAAGCTAGAAGAAATTAGTTAACAGGTTGAAACCTTTTTAATTAGAATAACAGAGGTGGAAGAGAAAGCTGGGTTGCTAGAAGAAGGCTAAGGATTTTGTGATACAGAAAGTAAAATAGCATAAAAACAAACTTCAGACGAAAAACCGAGATTTAAAATATTTTGCTCTAGAAGATCAAAGCTGTGGTTCATTTGGATTCCCGAAGCTGTGGAGTGAGCTCCCAGTGTGGAAACATTTCTAACTGATGTTATTAAAATGACTGTTCTAAAGGAGAAAGCAGCTAGAGCACAAGATTGAACTATTACAAGAGTTGTTTCCATAAAATTAAATTGTGGGACCACCCTCTCCCCCCCACCCAAGCATCGTTTTGGCCTATCTTTTCTTTTAGATTTTGAAGTACAAATGCTGAAAAATACATAAGCGGAAATTATATATAAGACCTCTGGCGGCTTATATTATGCATTTCTGTAAATATGTCATTTAATATGGCATGAAGTAGTGATGGATTAAGAAACATATCGATTTTAGGGCGTCATGTGCGCAAGCTTGGATAGTAGAGCAAATCAGGCTGACAGTGTGGTGGTGTGAGGACCTTAACATATTCAGTGATGCAGAGGTATCCTAGGCCTTTCCTACAAAAAATTGAAAGTGAAAAAAAGGACTAAATTGGACTGAAATATTGGTAAGATATTGGAACATCTGAAAGGGACACTCCTCCCCACTTTTTGGTTGGCTTACTTCTTCTTCAAATGTCTTTTTGTTTGTGTGACAGGACAGGCATCATAACCAATATTACTAGATGTCACACTAGATGTACCTGACATTTTATACAATGTAAAGTTGTATTGACATAAAACCGTTCAATTAGGTGCTGCACAATCTCCCTAGCAGGAATGCTAAAAACAGTCACCATTGAGGCGGTAGTGTAGGCACAAGGGGGTCAAATATTGGGATGGTGTACAGGTGGAGGATGGGGTTCAGGGATCAACAATGAAAGGATAGCAGTACATTTTTGTTGAGATCACACAAAGGAAAATTACGAGAATATTAAACAACATTCCAGAATATTTGTCAATAATAGCCATGAGTGCCAAAGGATTATATTCTGCACTGAAACAATAGTTTGTAATGGAAGAATTGGAGATTGTGATGTGAAACAAGATATTGTATGTCTTCAGCAGTCTAGAGTAATGATCCCAAGTTGAGCATATCAAGCAATAGACATAAGGGACCTCATTACAAGTGGGCTAATAAATTCCAATATCTGTGGCAACTCCTGTTATGCACATATCAGAACTATGAATTTTGTATTCAATTTCAGCCGAACAAACATGTTAATATTTATGGGGTAAAAAGCTCAAGGTATACCAGAACACAAGCATTTTTGGAGCAGTAAGCACTAACATTTGCATGCCATTCAAAAAAAACATGTGATAGGTGAAAGTTATGGCACCTGATAAATATCGATCACCTCTGTGTTGGTTTCTGTTGGGTGCAATAATTACTGCATGCAGTAATGGTAAACTCATACTGAGGGCCAAAGGGTAGGCGGGTGATAGTTGCAATGAGTATGACTGCATACGAATATCGCACACCCCTCGTAATCATTTGTGTATCTATTGATTGATGGGCAAGGGTCTACAAACTTTAATAATCTTCAACAAGAACAATCAATACTCAAGCAACAGCTATATTTAACTTCAGGGGCATTTCACCAAATCAGAGCCAACTACGGAAAACATCTCCTGTACAGTTAGGTGTAAATGGTGCAGCATGTTGTTAAAATTAGGAATTTCTCAAATTTGTCCAGGAGAATTGCTCAGAGCATTTGTACTAAGTGGTTGAAATGGTTAGGTTTGCCATTTCAAACATTGATTGTCAGTGGAGAGTCAGATTGGGTGCACATGCTGGCGCTACGCCCTAAACTGGTTGGTTGTTGGGAAAGAACATTTAGGACCTAATTACGAGGTTGGGTGGATTCACATCCGCCTGACACGGTTGCGGTCTCGGGACCGACCGACATCTAGTCGGCAGTCTCGACACTGCGATTACAATGCAACCTCACATGGTGCGGTCGCATATTCCCAATTTCTCTATGGGAGCTTGTGCTATGGCCGTAAACCAGCCGTAGCACAAGTTCCCATAGACAAATGGGAGAATCTGTTCATCCCGCACTGCATGGCAGGCACCTCAAGGAGCCCGCACGATGAAGCCCCAACCGGAGCCCGCACAATGAAGGGGGCCCTGCTAGGGATCCCCAATGTCGCTTTCCTACATCGTAATCCCTACAGCGGACACGCCATCCATAGAGATTAGTGCTGGTCTCCGACTGGCTGACAGGCCCCTTGAGCCCATCGGAATCCACCCGGAAAGATCATCCGGTTTCAGTTTTGACCTCCTGCATTTGTAATGTGGCGGTTGAAACTGAAACCAAGATGATGCTCGGAAAGTTCCGACCCTCATCGTAATGAGGGCCCTAATGTTTTTATATTAATACACTCAGAGTGTGCGGCACAGAAGACAATTTCCAGTGTAGTTTGACAATGCGTTTTAGATATAGGCCCTCCATGGCAAATATCAAGGGAAGGGGACTAGAGAAGACAGACCACTAGCTAATTATCAATTTGACATATTTGCTTTCAAACATCTGAAAATGACATGTAAGTGTTAACTGTCGAGTCAGTGAGCAAATATTTATTGTAAAAGTTATAAAACCAATTACAATAAAACAGTAGCCCAATTAATAGATTGACACATATCAGAGTTAAGTAAAATATCTTATTAAAGCTGTCCCAATCAGCTATGAAAAACAGCATTGATTTCCACCAAAGTTGATTTAGATCCCAGTGCTGAACTCCTGATAACATACTAGCACCTAATATCATCAAAATACAAGAGATTGTGTGCTATATTGATTAATCAACAACCTTTGACTGACTCGAAAGACTTTGGACAAAAATCCTGTCATGGGTATTGACCAAACCCTTCCTTCTTTAATAGTCTAACTTTATACAGAAACATGGTTTCAAGTGAAATTAATGGAAGGACACTGTTTAACTCCAAACCGTTGGACAGGAAATGGATCATAACAAAGATGTATTTTGGCCCCACTTCTGTTTTTACTTTATATTGCAGATCTGCCAGAAACATTGAGTCACAGCGATGGTGTTCCTCCAAGACTAGGACAATCACATGTCACTCACCAAGCTTACACTGAAGATTTGGTGCTTTTCTCTTCCCCTCAGATGGGTCTGCTGGTACACTTAAACTGACCCTAGGAATATAACTACTTCATTGGTTTAAGGATAAAACACGCAAAGCAAAATTATGTATTTTATTTGTAACACATCAAAGTTGTATTGGTACATTAAAACCAAAATATGACAGATGATCCATAATAAAGTTCTTGGAAAGAACGTTATGAATTTGCCCAATAATAGTAACAAGGTTACTGGGACTTTTATACGATTCTCCAGAAAATTCGGAGGGGAAGCAATCAGTTCAACAACCACCATTACCACAACCAAGCTAACTCTGCAGATATTACATTGAGCTATAGTTTTTAATCAAAAAGTCATATATAAACTTGACAAATTATTTTTTAAAGCATTCACAGTCTGTAAGAAATTCACCTTTTCTGAGTGGTCACTCAGGTTTTTTGCCTTTCCTGGACCCTATATTCTGTGCACTTTACCCGGTACTCAGTACTAAAGTATCTTTGCACCTCCTTTAAATAAAGTGCAATTGGCATATTCCTAATTGGTATAACTGAAAGGTAAATGGCATTAGTGGACTGCAGCACCTATTGTGCCATTCACTATAGCAACAGTGTAAACAGACGTCATGCCTACCATTGTAACAGTGCAACACATGAACTGCGACCTGCTAAATTAAACCCTTTCTGACAGGTAAAAACCTTCCTCCTAATAATATTAACTCACACCTATGTCGGCCTTGTAGCCCCCAGAGCAAGGTCCATGATATTTAAATGTACGACAGAGATTTGTTAGCATGTCCTAAAATTGACTAGGCCCCAAAGACTATTCTCACTAAAGAAAGGATGGTGGATAATAGAGAAACATTGGGAAGCAATATTAAATACTTATACTGTATCTCTGGAAGAGAGCCAGCTATACAAATAAATAAACAACTATTTTTAATTGTTATTAAAAATCTAATTCAATAGAAGAGTCAAATGTTTCATAAATATTAAGGAAAAGTAACTTAAGAAAGTTATATTTTCCCTGCCTAAAGTTTCTGGAAGATCCCAGCCATTGTTGAACCTTGAATTGGGTCTGAAAAAGGTGTAAAATGCCTCTCAGAAACAAAGATTAGGTTAGTCTGAATGGGAAAAGATGACTCCTCTGACATCCAGAGAATATTCAGGGTGGGTGCTATGAGTATCCTTTTTTGACGCTAAAGTGTCTAATCCTGCTTGAGTGTCAAATCCTGCCTGACAGGTCTGCTGGGTTCAGTACAACACTTGGGATTCACTTAAAAGGGAGACAACTGGATGCTTCAACAATTCTTTTGAATACACTGTCTGGTTGCTGAAGGACCTTGATTTTGTCTTACCAGACTCCTGTCTCTGTAATTGTTGTGTGTACAACACCTAATCTAAACTGGATTTGAATGTTAAATGTGATAGGGTTACAATGGTACACTCCCCAAACACACACCCCTGCCCTGAGAGCACTCAGTTAGTGTAGCTGAAGACTTTGACCATCTTGCAATTGCCATGAAACACGGACTTTTGTGACTGTTTACAAGAAGGCAAATAGGAACTACTGAATCTGTGGTCAGGTTTTGACCCAGATACTTTTACCCCTTTGGTTACTGCATGACCACAAATCACCCCACCCCACCTTGCTGATTCTAGGCACAAATTTCTCACCACCAGGCACCTACTTCAGAACACTTTCTGGATCTGCAGATGATCACAAGAGGACTGGACCCACGGTCTGTGACCTAAGAGGAGCCCTGAGGGACTGTTCCTACTCCATCGTGTACCCAGAGCAGAGTGGACTCCCAAGATCAATTGGATGACTGCCTGTGTAACTACAGGGAGACAAAAGTTGCAATAGGCTTTTTCCTGGAAGTACTTAGCTGACCGGTGGCAGCTGGACCTGGACAGGACCTTGCTACTGCCCTCTGCCTGACACTCTCTGAGTCGTTAAGTTCCTACCCTGATTTCCTGGGAGGTGTTAGAAGTGTACTCCTGTGGTGAATTGGGGCTTAAAAGACTAGGGGTCCTATTTATACTTTGATGGATGGAGTAATCTCCATTGGCATACCAGAGGACTTAACGTCTGTCAGGCTGCAACTACTCTACCTGCCAAATTTAGAAATGACCGCTAAGCTGGCAGTCATTTCTAAATTAGTCATTGTGTTTATTAAATTTTACTCTATTTTCTAAATTGGTTTGGGATTTGGACCGCTTTGCATTATTACTTTATTACTATTCTGCATAAATACTGTACATATTGCCTTGAATTAAGCCTGCCTGCCCTGTGCTATAGCTACCGGGGCATTGGGCTCAGGTTAATTTAGTGACTTTGAGGGTTCACCCTGACAAGGGTTGTGATTATACCTTGAGGTGGGTAGCCACCCACCCCAAATAATAATACAATTTCTTACACTGTCTATTTTAATTTAAGAGTAGATCCTCATTGTGTACTCTTACTCATATCAATTTCTAACAATTTATGTTTAGTTTCTATCTTCTAAAGTGTATATGCTAAAGAATCTAACTATGGAGTCAACAGTTGAGGCCCCACAATCACTATATGATCAACAACCTATTAAAGTGTTAAACAAGTACAAATTACCCTCATTAACTGCACTTTACAGCTGAAGAGGTCCAAACGCAAACTTTAATTAAAGAAAACTCTTAAGGGTACAAAGTTTCCAAATGATATCGACAGCTTGCTAACGTGGAAGAATTTGTTATATTGGGTAAGACAGTAATGCATTGAAAATACAATCATATATAGATTGTAATATAGACTCCCATGCAAAAAGAGTATTTTAAGATTTAGCCTTCTCAATATTCTGGTATACAATTTGGTGGATCATAGAATTCCTGAATTGTAGTACTGAATATTGAAGCCCAGAATATTGTGGAAGAAGAATATCAAGAGACAAAATATTGAAAGGTAAGAGCATGTAAGGAAGTATATATTTACTCTTCCTAACTCCACATCTACGTACGTTGAAGATATATGTGCCGCATAGCTATGTATAGCACGTGGAGATCGGTACAGAAAATGTAGACTTACTTACCCGTCAAAATGTTGCCTTTGATATTATGACCCATCAATATTCTGGGGTGGATATTCAGAGTGCACATGAATTCCTATGTAAAAAGGCAGAATCTCTGTCTATGTTTGGACAGTGAAGAGTCAATGTCATTTTTTTTTTGTTCACGTGTCCTCTCCTGCTGAAACAACGTAGGATGTATCTGCGTCTGATAACTCAGAAAAACTGCATAAACACAATTGGCAAAGCCACCTTGATGTTTTTAAAGGACTCTCTCAAAAATGTATTGGTTATACCATACAATTCATAGCTCAGTTGAACATTATTTAACAGAGACACTTAAAATGGCAGGTTCTATGAACAAAAACTCTACTAGTTCTACTAGAAATCTAATGAATATTTATACAAAATATTCTTTTAACTGCATGTAACTTTAAGATTTCCTTCTTTTTATATGTAAGATTTTTAATTTTAATTGGTTATTGTTATTGTTTTGTTGTAATTGATTTAATAAGAAACATACTATGAAGATTTACTAACTCAATGCGTCTTAATTTCAGATCTAAGTGTCTGCTGGGATTGTGCCTATTCAGCACTATATAGAAATGAATGTTCTGTTGTTTATATGACTATTGGAGATAACACCAATAACTAATTGTGGTATTTCAGTTCCTATCCTTTGTGCCAGATCTGTTGTGTCTTGTTTCTCCTAATGAGTATTAACAAACTCTGAAACCGTGTTACTTTTCTTGCTATCTGCTCATGAATATTGAAGCTGTCGCACTAGGGTAAAGTCACACAGCTCACTGTGGGGTGTAGGAAAGGACCCACTGTGTAGATCATATTTATTCAAAGGCAAGGAGCCAGTCTTCCTTTCTCTGTGCTGCACTTGAGATTTGATGCTGCATTGCTTATGCACAGCAGATGCCTTGAAAAGCTGAGAGGTCTGAAATTGTTCAACTCAAAGTTATGTAGAAACTAATATGCCTCAGCAGCAAGCTGGTCTCATACTGCTCTCAGACTCAGATTCCCCAGAGTAAACACATGCGGGAATAAGGGTAAGCCATTTATAGAATTGGACCCATTATAGCTCCCCTCAGCCGAAATACAGGTCCTGCTCAGTAATGAAGTCCAGTTGAGACATATGTTCAAGCATTTTTCTTTTGAATTAACATGTAGTCTTCATTCTTTCATTGAGGTAATACCTCTCAGAAGTGATATGCACAATTACAAGGCACAAAGGCATTAAAATGCTAGAAAGTTAAACCAAAGTTACAAGTGTATAATAACATCAAAAGTACATACATTGCAAGGGAGCTCTTATGGACCAAATAAATAGATCCAGCTATGGAGCATTACTTCCAAAGAACAATGTGAGGGATCAAAAGTAAAATTGTTTGTGGGGCAACCAATCACTCCTTTCTTCTGGTAGTCAATTGTAAGATTAAAACAAGGGTAGAGCAATGTTGGACATGTCGGACCACTAGTTAGTTCTTGCTTTGCTGGTCAACATGTTACGGGCACCGGTAAGAGTCCAAGATGGCCGGTGTCCTCACATTACTCTCTGTTTGTTTTAATCCTGTTGTAGGCCACCAGAATAAAGGAGTAATTGGTTGAACCACAGGTATTTTTCTACAATTATATCTTGACTCCACACACCATTCTCTGAATGTAATCCTCCTAGGCTGGATCTATATGTTGGGTCCATACGAGCTCCCTTCCAAGTAGAGCCCATCCAGAAAGATAACTGGCTGTTCTGGATGATGAAGAAGCCCTATGATAAAGCATGGCATGGATAAAATGGGTGTCCTTTTAGCAATTGAAGTAGAATGAATCAAGTGAAAAACAGGTCTGTTTACTCATTTGGTTTTTCCTGCAGTTGGAGAAAACATGGAATTGGACATGTTTACCTCGATTTTCCTGACATACAGGAACTCACACAGTACATATGTACATTCCTTTTAGTCAGGGAAGACTATGGAGACAAGGAAGACATGGGAGGCGGCAGTTATGAGGATGACTAAACAGCATAACAGTACACAGAAAAACTGTCACGAGAGGCAGTTTGGGTACAGAGAATCATCACACCATTTCATCACAATGTTTCGTAGTTGTAGTAACTACCACTTATGCTAGTTTGTCACCAACTTTTGCGTCCATTCACTTTGATATTTTTCCCTTTTTGGTTCTTCAGGGTTTTACAGATTTGTTCTTGAGTTACCTGCAGTTGGTGTTGGGGTTGTGATTTCCTCCCTCTTACAGAGAAGCTTCCCCTGCTCCGCATTTGCTTCACCTTGGCTTCCTTGGACTAAGTATCTAGGTGATGAATACATTCCTCATCACCACAGTAAGCCCAGCACCCTGTAATCTCACTAACAAACCCATTTTCTATATTATTGTCCACTAACTAATGTATGTTACTGTCTAACAAATATGTGCTGTCTCCAAAAAATGCATTGCGTGTTTTCTTCTTCATCCTCCGGAGAGACGTACATGGTGCTGATGTCATGTTTTCCTTTTTCCCCATTGGTCACATTATTGCTTTATAGGACCTATACGCATACTAGTGTCTCAGGAGAGGTTTATGGAGGATTGAGATTCTTGCCTGACTAACCTGAAATCTTACTCAAAGTTTGCCATCTTTGGCCCTGGTACCTTCTCCTTCTATTACAGCTGACTTCTTATAAGTCTTTTGCCAAGAGCAATGCATAAGGATTATGATGTCAATGATCACAGGATTACAGTATGTTGCAAGAGTAACTCTAGGATTGCACTGGGATGTTAGAGCACATTGGAGGAATTAATAGAAACTCAGGGCCACATTTATTTATTTTTGACACAGTGGGGTAATCAAAATTGCTGCACTGCATTGTGTCAAAAGGCGAGAGCATATTTATTATCTATTAAGGTATTAAGCTATGACGTTGTTTCTCTTAACCCCTGTGCTGGCACGCTTTATGCAGCCTTGCACCATAGTGCAAGTGTGTATGCATGATGTCTAGCATAGGTTGTGTAATTGAAGGGGACTCTTCCACTACAAAATACTGTTTGTTAGAAGTTGGCCTGGCATATGCTGTCCACTAGTTATAGTGGGCACCTTGCACCAGTCCAAACAACCCTTATTGATGATAGGTTTAAAGACAACCTTTATTGAAAGCTATCCTAGTGGTAGCTATGGAGAGCAGCCTTCAGGCTAAGTCTTGAAGGAGTGTAAAGCAGCTTGGTTTACCAGATTATAACCTCTTGAATTACTAAATGAAAGGAGAACCACACAAGGTATATATTAAATATATGTATTTATTTCTAAACACTCACTACTAATCTCTTTATGAGATTAGAGTCGAAGATACACAATAATACAGTTCTAAAACGGCAGTAAATAGCCCAATATACAATGGCCCTTGGGGTGGACCAAACCATATATTAAGTAAGTGGTATAGGACCCATGACTTGACTAGACAGAGTGCCTAGAGCATGTAGAATCGCTGGGACCCCAAGGAACCACCCAAGGTAGTGACACAGGAGACCCACGGGGGACTTGTGCAGTGTGAGAAAAACAGCCGGGAGCCCCATACTATTCTATGGGAAAGTCGCGGTTGGAATTTTAGAAGTTAAGGACACTTAGGAGAGGACTTTGAGCAAACCCCTTTAGACTTAGTGGGTTCTAGGGCCAGCACCCACGGGAGCACTGTAGCACTGTTACCTCACCCAGGGAAGCCGGGTGCACAGGTGTCAAATGGTGTCGGGAATCGTCGTTGATTTCAATGGTGATCTGCTGCAAAGTGCTGCTGCCGGGAAGGAAAAAAGTGTCCGGTGTGATCTAAGCCTGGATCGAAGACCATAAGAACCTGAAAGCAGAGGAGACAGAGTCTGGGTCAGTTGCCAGTGACCAGGGGCACAATAGACGAATGCCCACCGATGTTGGGTGTTTCAGGTGCGAAGAGGTGAAGCTTCACTCTGCAGCCACGAGGACCAGGAGGCATCGACGATGAACAGGAGCTGGAATCGAGCTGTCCCACAAAGGATGTCGAGTGCTGCAGTGTCGGTGCCCGGATTGGACCCAACAAGCCTTGGCAACAGCAACCCACGCAGGAAGAGAAAAGATGCTTCGGTGCGATGGAAAGTCAGACACATCTGGAGCAACCAGGTAAGCCCAATTAAAGTTAAAGTTGCCTTCACAGGGACCCACCAGTCGACGGACCAGGGATCGCGAAGGGACCTCGAGAGAAAACACAAAGGGCCAGATCACGGAACACTCGTGGAGTGTAGGTGGGCAATCTTCGGTGCAAATGCTGCTCGGGGTCAAGGCTACAAGAACCCCAAAGTTCAGCTGCAGGAGTTGTTGGAAAGCTGATGCTTCTGCAAAGAGACGCGGTGTCCAGGGGTTCGGGTTGCACGGTCGCCACAAGGATACAGGCCTCAGACTTGCTATGGGCACTGAAACACAGATAAGAAGGTGGTATTGGGCATAGGGAAGGCGCAAAAAGAAAAAATCCACTAACCGTAAGAAGACTCACACTATTTAGGGACGTGCAAAAAGGAGGAGAGAACCACCCACTACTCCTAATCGGCAGCCGAGGCCACCACAAGAAACAAACAAAAAATCCTTAGCAGAAGGATTTTTTGTTTGCTGTGGGCACTGATCAACCTCTAAGACCACGGAAACCCACCTCCTGTGTTGCAAAATTCTTCGGAGTCCGGCGGGAGCTTTGGAGATGCAAACCGGTCAGATGCGTCTTTGGTGCCTGCCTTGCAGGGGAGTAACTCCTTTACTCCAAGGGAGATTCTTCAGTCATCTAGTTCAATGTAAATCGTCGAAGTTCCAGGATTCAGTATCAGAGTTTAGTCCAGGTGTAATCTAAAGTCCTGTAGCCAGGGGTTCCTATCTTATACCCAAGGAAGGGGTGGGACAAACTCTAGGGACCCACCTATGGGAGGGTCAGGAAAGAGGGGTGGCTACACCCATTTCCTTTGTCCAGTTTCGTGCCAGAGCAGGGGCTGGTAGCCCCTGCAACCGGTTTGAGCTGGACTATGCACAGGGACACCAAATGTGTCCCCAGTGCAAACTTCAAAGCACTCTTGGAGTGCACCCATTTAGCCCCAATACACTAAAGCCTGTCTGGGAGGTGGTGACACCTCCCTGTGACAGGAAACTTATTGTCCAGGCCTCCCCTGCCAGAGTTTCGTCCAGCAGCAGGCAGGAGGGCAGACTTGTGTCTGTGGCTAGCAGCATCCATTTTGTGATGCCAGGGCTCTGCTAGCTGGTACCGGGTATACCGGTGCTGTCATGTCTCTCCCTCTAGAAGGATGGGATCATACTCCCACACCAGTTACTGGTGTGGGTGTATGATTCCAAGGTGTTTGACGACACCAAACATGACATGTTTCCGTGCAGCCATCCCAAAGTTAGCATTTACCGTTTGGTTATAATGCACTTAAGAGTATATGGTTTGGCTGCATCACAAACAACCCCGGAATAAAGGTTCCGAAGGCTGCAGAGGGGCTCTGTTCATGCATGGGCACCCTCTCATATAAAACCCAGCTCCCTGCCTTCAGCCTTCAGAATTAGTGAGGCCTGCTGTAGGGGTGACTGATAGCTTTATATGTGCAGTGATATGGAGAGATGTAGTGAACCTATATCACAGTAAGGGGTGCATGCACCACCTTACCCAGGATGCAGTAGCAGTCCTGTGGTGTCATTTTGAAAGGCTTCCCAGGGGTGGCATAATACATGCTGCAGCCCTTGGTAGGCCTCTGGGGTACCTATGGCCTGGGCACATAGTATACCATATACTAGGGACTTATAAGGCTACCCCAGAATCCAATCTGTAGTGTACCTAAAGTACTGGTAATCAATTTAGAGAGGAAGCAGCTAGGCTGGGGTCCTGGTTAGCAGGGCCCCAGCCAGATTAAAGTCGAAAAACAGTGAAACATCAGCAAAAAGTGGGGGTAACTATAAGAAGCAGATCCTACTCTCCTACACAACCCCCCCAAACATAAATACATTAAAATAACCTTGACCAGTTGAGTCTTCATGTTCTAAGTGGAAATATCTGGAGAGTCCATCTGCATTGGCATGGTTACTCCCAGGTCTATGTTCCACTGTATAGTCCATCCCCAATAGGGAAATGGACCACCTCAAAAGTTTGGGGTTTTCACCCCTCATCTGTTTTAGCCATAAGAGGGGCTTATGGTCTGTCTGAACAATGAAGTGAGTGCCAAACAAGTATGGTCTCAACTTCTTCAGAGCCCAAACCACAGCAAAGGCCTCCCACTCAATGGCTGAGCAACGTTTCTCTCTGGGGATCAGCCTTCTACTAATAAAAGCTACTGGCTGATCCTGACCTTCATCATTCAATTGTGATAACACAGCCCCAACCCCCAACCCCCAACTCAGACGCATTTGTTTGAACAATTAAGTCTTTGGAGTAGTTAGGACTTTGCAGAATGGGAGCAGTGCACATGGCCTGCTTTAGGTCATCAAATGCCTTTTGACAGCTGACTGTCCACTGAACTTTCTTGGGCATTTTCTTAGAAGTTAGGTCATTCAAGGGAGTCACTATGGATCCATAACCTTTGACAAATCTTCTATAGTATCCAGTCAGACCCAAGAAAGTTCAGACCTGAGTCTGGGTGGTTGGAGCAACCCAGTCCATTATGGTCTGGATTTTGCTCTGTAATGGTTGAACATGGCCTCCACCCACAAGGTAGCCCAGGTACACAACCTGACTCTGCCCTATCTGGCACTTAATGGCCTTGATAGTTAGGCCGGCTTTTTGCAGGACCTCCAAAACATTCCTCAGGGGTGCCAGGTGATCCTCCCAGGTAGAGCTAAAGATAGCAATATCATCTAGATATGCTGCACTATAGGCTTCAGGCCTGTAAGGACTTTATTCACCAACCTTTGGAAAGTGGCAGGTGCATTTTTCAAACCAAAGGGCATCACCAGAAATTGGTAATGCCCACTAGGGGTAGAAAATGCTGTCTTTGGCTTTGCATCATCAGCTAGTCTGATCTGCCAGTAGCCAGCTGTCAAGTCAAATGTGCTCAGAAACTTGGCTGAGGCCAAAGTATCTATAAGCTCATCTGCCCTGGGTATTAGATAAAGCAGTACAAAAGGGGGTGGTGATGGACGGAGCATCAGAACCAATCAAACACTCACACCCAGTCAACAGATCTGGGTTTGATCCATCACCGTTCTTTAGCCCACTCTGCCACCCCAGTTCAGACATGGCCATATGCAAATCAGTCTGACCCTGTGCCTCATGGGAACAGTCCAGCCCGAACTGCCAAGCCATGCCTTCACTGGACCGGAAACAAGCTTCCTAGGACCGGTTTCTGGCATTTCAGCCGTCTTCAGCCAGGCTTGCTTGAATCCAGTGGCAAAGTGAGCAAGGGACTCACGTCTGAGCATACCCTGCCAACTTATGGCGAAGAAAGCAGCCCTAAGTGGGATGGGTATTCCCAGACGTGGGACCCGTGCTCACTACGCCACTGGAGTCAAGCTATCCTGGCTGATGACGGCTGATAGCCAGAAACCGGTCCTAGGATGCTTGATTCCGGTCCAGGGAAGACATGGCTTGGCAGTTCGGGCTGGACTGTTCCCATGAGGCACAGGGTCAAGACTGATTTGCATATGGCCATGTCTGAACTGGGGTGGCGTAGTGGGCAAAAAAACGATGGATTTAACCCAGATCTCTTGACTGGGGGAGAATGTCTGCATTGTCAGCATTCCGTCCATCATTTGTTTGTTGTAACGCTTTTCGCCCTAAGTGGGATGGGTATTCCCAGACGTGGGACCCGTGCTCACTACGCCACTGGAGTCAAGCTATCCTGGCTGATGACGGCTGATAGCCAGAAACCGGTCCTAGGATGCTTGATTCCGGTCCAGGGAAGACATGGCTTGGCAGTTCGGGCTGGACTGTTCCCATGAGGCACAGGGTCAAGACTGATTTGCATATGGCCATGTCTGAACTGGGGTGGCGTAGTGGGCAAAAAAACGATGGATTTAACCCAGATCTCTTGACTGGGGGAGAATGTCTGCATTGTCAGCATTCCGTCCATCATTTGTTTGTTGTAACGCTTTTCGCCCTAAGTGGGATGGGTATTCCCAGACGTGGGACCCGTGCTCACTACGCCACTGGAGTCAAGCTATCCTGGCTGATGATGGCTGATAGCCAGAAACCGGTCCTAGGATGCTTGATTCCGGTCCAGGGAAGACATGGCTTGGCAGTTCGGGCTGGACTGTTCCCATGAGGCACAGGGTCAAGACTGATTTGCATATGGCCATGTCTGAACTGGGGTGGCGTAGTGGGCAAAAAAACGATGGATTTAACCCAGATCTCTTGACTGGGGGAGAATGTCTGCATTGTCAGCATTCCGTCCATCATTTGTTTGTTGTAACGCTTTTCGCCCTAAGTGGGATGGGTATTCCCAGACGTGGGACCCGTGCTCACTACGCCACTGGAGTCAAGCTATCCTGGCTGATGACGGCTGATAGCCAGAAACCGGTCCTAGGATGCTTGATTCCGGTCCAGGGAAGACATGGCTTGGCAGTTCGGGCTGGACTGTTCCCATGAGGCACAGGGTCAAGACTGATTTGCATATGGCCATGTCTGAACTGGGGTGGCGTAGTGGGCAAAAAAACGATGGATTTAACCCAGATCTCTTGACTGGGGGAGAATGTCTGCATTGTCAGCATTCCGTCCATCATTTGTTTGTTGTAACGCTTTTCGCCCTAAGTGGGATGGGTATTCCCAGACGTGGGACCCGTGCTCACTACGCCACTGGAGTCAAGCTATCCTGGCTGATGACGGCTGATAGCCAGAAACCGGTCCAAGGATGCTTGATTCCGGTCCAGGGAAGACATGGCTTGGCAGTTCGGGCTGGACTGTTCCCATGAGGCACAGGGTCAAGACTGATTTGCATATGGCCATGTCTGAACTGGGGTGGCGTAGTGGGCAAAAAAACGATGGATTTAACCCAGATCTCTTGACTGGGGGAGAATGTCTGCATTGTCAGCATTCCGTCCATCATTTGTTTGTTGTAACGCTGGGTATTAGATAGGCATCAGTCCTAGTGACTGCATTAAGACCCCTGTAGTCTACACAAAACCTCATCTCTCTCTTGCCATCTTTGGTGTGTGGTTTGGGCACTAAGACTACTGGACTAGCCCAAGGGCTATCTGAGGTTTCAATGACTCCCAATTCCAACATTATCTGGACTTCAGCCCTGATACAGTCCCTGACATGATCAGGTTGCCTATAAATCTTATGTTTAACAGGCAGACTGTCCCCAGTGTCCACTTCATGAGTGCACCAGGTGGTCTGACCTGGAATCAGTGAGAACATATGTCTAAACTGGCTGAGAACTTTTCTGCAGTTTGTTGCTGGACAGTGAGGCTGCCTGCCAAGGCTACACCATCTACTGATCCATCATCAGGGTTCTGAGAGAGCAGGTCAGGGAGTGGGTCACTCTCTTCCTCCTGTCCCTCATCAGTTGCCATGAGCAAGCCCATGTCAGCCCTGTCGACATATGGCTTGAGCCTGTTGACATGGAGCACCCTAAGGGGGCTCCCTGGAGTTCCTAGGTCCACCAGGTAGGTAACCTCTCCCTTCTGCTCACGTATTGCATGGGGGCCTCTCCATTTATCTTGGAGGGCTGCTGGGGCCACATGCTCTAACACCCCTACCTTTTGCCCTGGCTGGTAAACAGTCAGCACAGCCTTTTGGTCATGCCAGGCTTTTTGTAATTCCTGGCTAGCCTCAAGGGTTTTAGTTGCCTTCTTCATGTACTCAGCCACCCTGGAGCGGAGACCAAGTACATAGTCCACAATTTCCTGTTTAGGGGGTTTGAAAGGTAACTCCCATCCCTCCTTCACCAGACACAATGGACCCCTAACTGGATGTCCAAACAGAAGCTCAAATGGGCTGTAACCAACCCCCTTCTGTGGAACTTCTCTGTAAGCAAATAGAAGGCAGGGCACAAGTATGTCCCATCTACGCCTAAGCTTTTCTGGGAGACCTTTAATCATGGGTTTTGTTGAACCTTTCAACTAACCCATTGCATTGTGGGTGATAAGGGGTGTTAAATTTGTAATTTACTTCACACTCCTTCCACATTGCTGTTAAGTAACTAGACATTAAGTTTTCATCCCTATCTGATACTACACCCTTAGGGAAACCCACTCTGGAAAAGATTCCAAGTAGGGCCCTTGCCACCACAGGAGCTGTAGTGGTCCTAAGGGAAATTGCTTTTGGGTACCTAGTGGCATGATCCACCACCACCAGTATAAATCTGTGCCCAGGTGCTGTCTGAGGATCCATGGGACCAACTATGTCAATCCCAACCCTCTCAAAAGGAACCCCGACCACAGGTAGTGGTATCAGGGGGGCCTTTGTTGTACCACATGCTTTACCACTGGCTTGACAGGTGACACAGGAGTGACAAAACTCCTTGGTGTCTTCAGACATGTGGGGCCAATGAAAGTGAGGGACAGTTCTGTCCCAAGTCTTTTTTTGGCCCAGGTGTCCTGCTAAGTGAATATCACGGCTAGTGTCAATAGAAAGCCCCTGAACTTCAGAGGTATAACTAGCCTCCTGGAGGCACCAGGCTTGGGGTCTCTACTCTCTGAGTACAGGAGTCTATCATCACAATATATCTTATGGGTCCCACTAGCATTCCCAGCAGCCTCATCAGCAGCTTGCTTTCTGAGGGGTTCAAGAGAAGGGTAGATCAGCTGGTCCTGGCTCAGATCTGCCCTAGAAGGGACCCCGTCCCCAAAAACTCAACCTGATCAGGTTCAAGCTTATCTGGGACAGTTCCTTCTTCAGGCCTGAGATCATCTCCCTCAAGAGACTGATCTGCTTCCTGCGCCAGGGGGAAAGACACTGCCTTACCCCTGCTGCTCCTTTTCTTGGAAGGCGTCTGGTCCATTCTTCCAGGATCCAGGGTCCGTTCAGATTTTGACATTTTTTACTGTGACCTGGTCACAGCAAACACATGTGCAGGGATTCCCAACATTTCTGCATGAGTCCTGAGCTCCACTTCAGCCCAAGCTGAAGTTTCCAAATCATTGCCAAGCAAGCATTTAACAAGGAGGTCTGCACTTACCACAACTTTCTTACCCCCCAGGAGAAATTAACAACTGCCAAGGAATGGTCTGTCCTGACATTGCTAGCATTGGCCACTTGGTACATTTCACCAAGTATGATCTGCTCAGGAGCCACAAGATCTTTTGTCACCATGGTGACACTTGCTCCTGTGTCCCTGAATACCAAAGCTTCTATTCCATTGGTAGACCCTGAAACCGTTTTGAGCTAGACTATGCACAGGGACACAAAATGTGCCCCCAGTGCAGACTTCAAAGCACTCTTGGAGTACACCCACCCAGCCCCAATACACTAAAGCCTGTCTGGGAGATGGTGACACCTCCCTGTGTCAGGAAACCTATTTCCAGGCCTCCCCTGCTTGAGTTTTTTCCATCAGCAGGAGGGCAGACTCATGTCTGTGGCTGACAGCATCCATTTTGTGATGCCAGGGCTCTGTTAGCTGGTACTGGGTATACCGGTGCTGTCATGTCTCTCCCTATAGAAGGGTGGGCTCATACTCCCACACCAGTTACTGGTGTGGGGGTATGATTACAAGGTGTTTGACACCAACCATGACATGTTTCCGTGCAGCCATCCCAAAGTTAGCATTTACCGTTTGGTTATAATGCACTTAAGAGTATATGGTTTGGCTACATCACAAACAACCCCGGAATAAAGGTTCCGAAGGCTGCAGAGGGGCTCTGCTCATGCATGGGCACCCTCTCACATAAAACCGAGCACCCTGCCTTCAGTGTTAGTGAGGCCTGCCATAGGGGTGACTGATATGTTTAGATGTGCAGTGATATGAAGGGATATAGTGAACCTATATCTCAGTAAGGGGTGCATGCACCACCTTACCCAGGCTGCAGTAGAAGTCCTGTGGTGTCATTTTGGAAGGCTTCCCATGGGTGGCATAATACATGCTGCAGCCCCTGGTAGGCCTCTGGGGTACCTATGCCCTGGGTACATAGTATACCATATACTAGGGACTTATAAGGGTACCCCAGAATCCAATCTGTAGTGTACCTAAAGTACTGGTAATCAATTTAGAGAGGAAGCAGCTAGGCTGAGGTCCTGGTTAGCAGGGCCCCAACCAGACTAAAGTCGAAAAACAGTGAAACATCAGCAAAAAGTGGGGGTAACTATAAGAAGCAGATCCTACTCTCCTACACTGTTTTGACATAGTTTAAACATTTATCCAAGCTTGTATTTGTGCTGCACAGTATAGTACAAATGAACATTTGAAAAGTCTGCAGGAAAGCAAACTTTTCTCTAATGTTACACTTGCCTCAGTGATGCGTACATTTGTGGCACAAAGCCCTGCAGACCTTTTTTAGTAGAAAGGGTTTTGCATCAAAATCAATGGGTGATTCCATGGGTAGGTCCACGGACTACCCATAGGATGTCTCCTTGATGCAAAGCACTGCAAAGTAGCGCAATACTCTACTTTGCATTACTCTGGGGGACACTTTCCAGTGCAAATCAATATTTTTTCTGGAAAGGAAATCCCAATTCAAGCCTTTGTGTAGGCTTGTGTCAGTTTTGGTGGCCCTGCACCGACGCAATGACTTAATAAATCTGGCCCTCCATTTTCAGTACGTTTCAATAATGAATTTCTATCGAATTTTCTGTGATCCAGCGGGTACTAACAAGGTATGAAATGTCTATGGCAAAGATATTGAGATGCAGCTGAGCATCATTAGCATATTATAGAAGGTACCTGAATTCCAGAGGATGAGACTGCAATGTTTTTGGTATGTATACCAATGGGTTACCTGCCTGTCAGAACTGGCAGATTGGTAACACCCTTCCCATGGTGATGAACATCACTACCGACTGGTATTGGAACAATCAGTGCATCCGCTGTGTCGTGTAGTTCCAACTAATCCGTAGGATCTGTGCATGGTTTGGACAACATAAACTAAGGGCTTGGTGTCTCGACTGGTTCCGTACACCCCCGCAGGATATGTTGGCCTATAGACCAGCTAGCTCACAGTGCCACTGCAAGCCCCCCAAACTTACCATGGAGCAAACAGTTTCTGGCAACCACTGAACATGACAGCCCTGATTCAAAGAATCGTGGAAGCAGTACATAACCTTTCGCTCAGTCACCCGTGCTCACTTGTTCTAAGAAAAATATACAGAGAATACACAGTGGGACATTTGCAATAATATTTATTGAACCAATGTTATTCTTGAATAAAAAAAGTGTGCTGCAATTATTAGGACACAGAAGCAAATAAAGGAGATTACAAGCACCAAAAGAGTAAATAGTAGATACATTTCTACCATGGTGCTGAAGCAATGGATGTATGTAGGCATATGTGCAAAATGGTAATCCAACGTACTCCTACGACGCAAACCCTACTCTAAGTGTAACCAGATTGTGTGTAGGTGTAGAGTCAATAATCCCCCCTAGGGACGATACAATCCCATTACCTGTTGGGAGAGAGTGAAGGACCCAGTCTTGGTCTCGAGTTGAACAACCCTCATGAAATGTCAGACCTGTGCGTGGTGATTTCTCAGCAGGCAGGGATCTTTGGTGTGAGCAGAAGTGCCTCCTCTACCAAGGCATAGGGATGCCTATTATTTATAATGAAAAGCAGCCTTCACGATGTGCGCTCTAGATTAGTGATGTTATGGATATGTGGATAGCGCTGTCGTCCCTTGGATGAAGATAGGACGACTTTTGTGCCTAGTGCATAGAGAGGCCTAGTACATGATATTCAGGACATCGTGACAATGTTGTGTGAAGCTGGATATATAAACAAAGTAGTTTCAGAGAAACAAATCCAACATTGTCGTGCATGCAAATGTGTAAAAAAGGTCACAGATGAAACGTTATTTTCTAGGGCAATGTAAGTAATATACTGTCATGCTGCATGGGCCTAACTCGGGCATAAAACAGCTGTAGGAGGTCTGCTGATGGCACAAACCATGAGGGTTATTGCAGTTTGGTTAGGGGTTAAGGAACCCCCACCTCACTAGGCTTAAGCAAAACCTTGGCCAGACCTGTGACACTACAGGACAAACATAGAACACTGCCAGAAAGTGAGACTTGCATGCACCGTTTCCTTTAAAAGGATAGCTAATATGGTATTCTGACTAGCTGTCAGGAAACTGGCTCAATAGAACCTGATGTAAAGGGGAAAGTGAGAAGACCTTAACTGGACAAATGACACAGAGCATTTTTTTAATTTCCAGTGGCCACCTACTGCCAGTTAAGTGTGCTAAAATAATATGAACCATTATTCATGAACGTGTATGTAG
The DNA here is from genome assembly GCF_964204655.1 of Triturus cristatus. NCBI lineage: Eukaryota > Metazoa > Chordata > Amphibia > Caudata > Salamandridae > Triturus > Triturus cristatus. Next base: position 965,997,878 of record NC_140581.1, read on the forward strand.
TCAATTAGAGAATCAAATAAAACTGCATTCTCTAATACTGTTTCCAATGTAAATAAAGGCATAAGAAGACTCCATTTGCATTGTCATACTTAAATACTTGTTCCATAGAGAATAAATGTGGCTTAAATATTTTGTAATTCACCAGTGACATTATTCAGTTGTGTGTAAACAAGAATGTTTTACAAAGTTTTAATAATAATAATAAATAATAATGTGCAATTATGGTAAGTGCAAGTATATAACTAATGAGTTACTTTGGTGGAATGTAATTTAACATTCAAAAGCTTTCTGCAGTTGAAGTGAATCTGTGATAATTATCAGAATTATTCATGCCGCTAAACCTAGCCATCCATTGTGGGAAGAATGATATTGCAAGACATCGTCAATTGGAATATTGTATCACAAATGTACACATCACATAAAATTGTAATTGAAAAAATGGTTAAATCCGTACTCCACGCTGTACAACAAAAACAACAAAGCATTTAATGAACAAATGTGCTAAACCATTCCAATAAAGGGCACAGCATCCTTTAGTCATACGGTGGAGATCTGACTAAAGTTATAAAATGAAACACAAATAAATCCATATATATATAACAGCAGATACATTTTGCTTGACTCTATACAATAATGGCTATTTTAAAAAGTGTCACATATATATATATATATATATATATATATATATATACATATTATATATATATATATATTCTCTTAAAAAACCATAGGTTTCACACATGTTATAGTTAGCTGGACATTTCCCTCGTAAAAAACCAATGAAATTCCCCCGTTATAGTTAGTGCAGGCAACTATAACTCACGCGACCGCAATCCTCTGCTGATGACGTCAGATATTACATCACTGATTACATATGTGTCTTTCTGAAAAATAAATATTTGTAATATATGTATAGCTAAAGATTAATGGAAGAAGACATGGGTAAATAGGTGTCTAAATACAGTGATGTAATATCTGACGTCATCAGCAGAGGATTGCGGTCGCGTGAGTTATAGTTGCCTGCACTAACTATAACGGGGGAATTTCATTGTTTTTTTACAAGGGAAATGTCCAGCTAACTATAACATGTGTGAAACCTATGGTTTTTTAAGTGAATTTGCAAGGTTTTTTAAATGCTAATTCCTAACTATAACGTGTGTGAAACCTATGGTTTTTTAAGTGAATTTGTACGGTTTTTTAAATGCTAAGTTATGTATTTATTAATATTTATTTTTTTCAGGTTTTTCACCGTGCGCGCACCATGCGTTTGGGACCCCCCTTTTTTCTTGGCCCCCGCTTGACTAATCACCCCGAGACTTTCAGGGTAGGAGCGGAGCGGAGCGCCCCACCTATTTTGAAAAATTCGCGAGGATTCGTCATCCGGCGTCAAAGTTATTCAAAATAGAATTTTCAGATTTCCTATGGAAACACGGTCCTAACTATAACTATCTACTGGCGACCGCCAGTAGATAATATATATGTATATATATTACCTACTGGCGGTCGCCAGTAGGTAGTTATAGTTAGGACCGTGTTTCCATAGGAAATCTCAAAATTCTATTTTGAATAACTTTGGCACCGGTTGACAAATCCTCGCAAACTTTTCAAAACTAATGGGGCGCTACGCTCCGCTCCTACCCTGAAAGTCTCGGGGTGATTCGTCAAGCGGGGGCTGAGAAAAAAGGGGGGTCCCAAAACGCGTTTTCCCTATGCATTTTTCCATAGGACCTTTAGACACAGCTACAGCCCGAACGGCTGAACAGAGTTACTTGAAATTTGGCAGAGAGGTAGTCTACAGGTCAAGGATGTGCCTTTTGTAGGTTTGGTGTAAATCTGTTCAGTATTTCCTAAGAAAATAGCATTTAAATCAATATATATATCTGTAAGCGCGCTCCGAGCGCGCACCGTAAGCTTACCGTACGCGAGCGCGATTCTGATTGGCTGTTAGATCTTAGTAAACATTCGAATCGGTCGAAACCAGGAAGTGTCGGCCGCCATTTTCTCTCTCGCACTCTGAGGGGGGGAGGAAAAACAAAGTTGGATATCATGAAAAGGGGCAGGCTAGACAGCTCCTAACCACCTAGCCTTGGTTAGGGTGTCCCAGAAGGCCATCCAAGACCAAAAATTAAATTTTTTTTTTTTTGAAAAAACGCCAAATGCGTACGGCAAAAAAAAAAATGTAAAAAAAACAAAATCCATATTTTGTGCATGGCATATTAAAATTAATGAACATTTACTAGATAACCTTTCACAACGAAGCGCATAATATGTCCTCCGTGTGCGGACGGTGCGCGAAGGTCATCGTGCGTACATGGCCCATCCAGCATAACGTGGGCACGCGGTGCGCGTAGCGCACCGCGTGCCCACCGTGCGTGCACGGCACTAACTGCGTTAAGTGGGCTCGCGGTGCGCGAAGCGCACCGCGTGCTCACTGTGCGCGCACGGTGCGCGCACGGAACGAACTGCATGAAGTGGGCGTGCACGGCACGAACGGCGTAAAGTAACTTAGCATTTAAAAAAACGTACAAATTCACTGAAAAAACCATAGGTTTCACACACGTTATAGTTAGGAATTAGCATTTAAAAAACCTTGCAAATTCACTGAAAAAACCATAGGTTTCACACAAGTTATAGTTAGCTGTACATTTCACTCGTAAAAAACCAATGAAATTCCACGTTATAGTTAGTGCAGGCAACTATAACTCACGCGACCGCAATCCTCTGCTGATGCTAATACTGTATTTAGACACTTATTTGCCCATGTCTTCTTCCATTAAATTTTAGCTATACATATATTACAAATATTTTTTTTTCATAAAGACACATATGTCATCAGCAGAGGATTGCGGTCGCGTGAGTTATAGTTGCCTGCACTAACTATAACGTGGAATTTCATTGGTTTTTTACGAGTGAAATGTACAGATAACTATAACTTGTGTGAAACCTATGGTTTTTTCAGTGAATTTGCAAGGTTTTTTAAATGCTAATTCCTAACTATAACGTGTGTGAAACCTATGTTTTTTTCAGTGAATATATATATATATATATATATATATATATATATATATATATATATATATATATATATATATACATATATATATATACATGAGATATACAAAGCGCCCTTGCGGGGGGAGCACTCAAAAGCTGGTGCCGGCCGTGAGGTAGGGACAACCCCACAAGTATTTCGAAAAGCAAAAAAAACGAATCCACACTCTTCCTGGATATGATCGTGGTAGTTTTAATGACCTCCTCTCCACCAACGCGTTTCGAACTACAACAGTTCCTGATCCTGATATAGATGACCTGTTCCTAATATGGAATGGAACTGATGATGAATTTCTTAAATACTTCAATAAACTGAATAATAATGAAGTCGGCCTATCCTTCACATACAGTATGAGTAGGTCAGAGATCCCGTTCCTTGACACCTTGATATATATAAAAAATGACCAGATCCACTCAACATTATACAGGAAAGAAACAGCCACTAATAGTATCCTGCATGGAACGAGTTTCCACCCTAAACCCCTAATAGACAGTATTTCCCGTGGGGAGTTCATGCGTTTAAAACGTAACTGTTCACACCCAGAAGATGCTGAAGAGAAAATTCAAGAATCTATGGAAAGATTGAAACTAAGAGGCTATACAGAGTCCACCCTGAAGAGAAACAAAAAGAGAATTGACCATAAGACCAGAGCGGACACTTTAACATCTAAACCCAAACATGCATGTAATGACGAGGAACAAGTGCCGAGGTTTATCACTACCTACAGTAAAGAGAGTGGCATTATAATGAGTAAAATCAGAAAACATTGGCATATGATTATAAAAGATCCAGACATAGGAAAACTGATCGGGTCAAAGCCAACTGTAACATACAGAAAAACTAAATCTCTAAAAGACATGCTCGTCAGCAGCCACTTCGTACAAAAAGAAGAAACGAACTGGCTAGCAGAACAACGAAATGCGTTCATCAAATGTAATTCATGCAAGGCGTGCAAAATTGGCAAAAATGTAAGAAATATCATAGAACCTAATGGAAACATAATAACACTAAAGAACAAAATAACCTGTAGTACGAAATTTGTAATCTATGTCATCGAATGTACCTGCGGCCAAAAATATGTTGGCAGCACCGTCTGCCCATTGAAAAAATGAATTCTCAAACACATCCGAGCAGTTAAGAACAAAGATACCTCATACGCCACTGCCAAACACATGATTTTATGTCAAAATGGAGAGTGGCGAGCAATGTGCTATTATGGTATTGATACCATCATACCAAATGAACGAGGCGGGAACAGAACTAAGAAACTGCGCCAACTGGAATCCCACTATATTATTAAATTGAAAACCAAGGCACCAAGAGGAATGAACAATGACGAAGAACTTTATGTACATCTAGAATGAAAAAACATATATGGACCGAACAGAACATAGATGTAGCCGTTTACTTTAAATTCTAAATTTCAGATTAGGATTAAAAATGGAATTCTTTTTCCTTCCTCACCCGCTTTCTGCTTTCTCTCCTCTCTTCTTCTCTCTCCTTTCTGCTCCCCTAAGGTGTACTTTTCCACCTTATGATCATTTCTGACTTCCCTTCTCTCTCTCTCTCTCTTCCAACTCCCTCTGCAAATGTACTATACAGAGATACAAATATGAGACAATTGCCACAATATACTTGTCACTAAATAATCATGAACACTCACATACTATACGTAGAAGCATGACAGATTCATGTGATAATTACATAAAAATACTAAATTGTTTGGTACTATACCTCGATTTACAAACCCTCCAATGAATGATTACCCTGTAAATAACAGTATAAATTGACTTTTTCTCATGTTAAAATATAACTATGCAATTTTAATGCACTACAACTCCCATAATGCCACATTAAGGTCACATGGGCGTATATGTAGTGCAACAGAGAAAGGACTCACTGACCGTGAGCAAAGCCGTGAAGGCTGAAACGCGTTGGTTGAGCTGTGAATAAACACAATTTTGAAATCTCCCTCCCTGAGTGCCGCCTCAATGGTTTTGAGAGGTGTTTCGTGGCCAGGATCCGGCCCGTACGCAGAGCACCCGCTGTGAGTGTGCACCAGAATTTGGGATCACTTTGCTTGAAATATATAGATATATATATATATATATATACATGAGATATACAAAGCGCCCTTGCGGGGGGAGCACTCAAAAGCTGGTGCCGGCCGTGAGGTAGGGACAACCCCACAAGTATTTCGAAAAGCAAAAAAAACGAAGCCACACTCTTCCTGGATATGATCGTGGTAGTTTTAATGACCTCCTCTCCACCAACGCGTTTCGAACTACAACAGTTCCTGATCACGGTATTCGCACAAGTCCATAATTTGTTTCACACATTTATACCAACTATTCCGGCCTGCCACTAACGAGGCATTATGGGAGTGGTAGTTTTACATTTCAAAATTTGAAAACGTCGTTGTCAAATCACGCTATGACTGCTCAATAAACATTTACGTCTATGTTATGTACATGTCTTGTTCACTGAACAATATATCACCTTATTAATTCGTGGTTTTTTAATACATCGTTCATTTGATTAGTTCAAGTGAAGTGGTTATGCCTATTATTCTCAACAATGCTAGCTACGTCCATGCGTATGTGTTTCCTTGAAGTGGAATCAAAAAGTATCAACGAGGATAACTTTAGGGTGAGTGCCCGATTTTGATAAAGTTTCCTTACAGCTTTATCCAACAGATTTTTCATGCTAGGCTTTTCTGTGCGCATGCGTGACCTCATGTGAATGCAAAGGCCTCATTGTTAGCGATTGTGGGCTGAGTGCCCCAATTAATACAAAAAGACATTATCGAGAGCAGTATAAGCAATGTATAAAAAAGCGATTTGAATCACATATACAGGCAGCTCAACCAACACCAATGAATTTGCTAATGAGGGGGTTTACCTGGAGAGAAAAGGGGGAAAGATTATGTTATTTGTTTTTAAAATGCGCATAACAATTTTCACAGATGTACATAAAGTTCCTCGTCTCCATTCAGCCCGTGAGGAATTCGGGTCTTGAAACGGATTATTAGTTTGGATTCCAAACGTCTTAGTCTTTCTATTCTGTTGCCTCCTCTTTCATGTTTAGCAATGGAGGCTATACCCGAGTAGCTGATGTCTTTCCAGGTTTGTCCCGTATGGTTCTGCAGATGTTTTGTTAGAGCATAGGACATATCCTTGTTCTGAATTGCGCGTATATGCTCCAATATGCGCTTCTTGAGGGGACAGATCGTTGAACCAATGTAGCGTTTTACGCAGGAACATTCGATAAGATATACCACAAATTGTGATTCACAGGTGATTGAATTTTGAATTTTGAAGGTTCGATCTTTGGGATCCTTGAGTGTTTTCAAGTTTTTACCTATTTTGCACGCTTTACAGGATGTGCACTTTGTGAACCCCTGTTGTCTTTTTTCCAGCCATGATTGCTGTTTAGCATTTTGGAAGTGGCTGTAGACCAATGTGTCACATAGTGATGGTGCTTTCCTATAGGTAATCAATGGATAGTTACCCATTGTTGGGCCGATGTCAGGGTCTTTTTTTATCACATTCCAAAATTTCATTATGATTTTTCGAATTTGGAAACTTTCTTTTGAATACATTAAAATCAAACGCGGTGCATCATCTTTTTTCGATTCCTCCGTACTCTTTTGTTCTTTCCTTTTGTTTTTGGCCGTCAGTGTTTGGGCTCTTGTTTTTAATCTTGCTTTTGTTTCTCCCCGCAAGATATCGCCATATTTATGGCCACGTGCTAAAAAGCATTCTTTGGTGTCCAAGTATTTTCTTTCCATTTCCTCAGGTTCAGAACAATTTCTCTTCATGCGTAAAAATTCTCTATACGGGATGCTTTGTTTTAACGAGCGTGGATGAAAGCTTGATCCGTGCAGAATACTGTTGGTTGCTGTTTTCTTGTGAAAGACTGTTGTGTGTATTTTATTCGATTTTACATACACTTTTGTGTCCAGAAATTCAATTTCTTTTGATTGTATGTTGTAGGTAAATTTTAAACCTATGTCATTTGAATTGAGGACCTCCATGTAATCCACTAGTTTCTCTTTTGGCCCCTTCCACAAAAGGAAGAGGTCGTCAATAAACCGGAGCCATAATACAACATCAGTGGTGTATGGATCATTTTCCTCTCTCCAAGCTATTTGTCTCTCCCACCAAACCATGGTGAGATTGGCATAGCTTGGAGAGAAGGAAACTCCCATAGCTGTACCACGATTTTGGGAGTACAGTTGTTTATTGAATAGGAACACGTTGTTAATTAGGCATATTTCAATCATTTCCATGAGCATTTTTGGTATGTTTCAGTTCTCCGATCGGTCTCTGTTTGAGGAAATATTCAATGGCTCTCAGTCCAATATCGTGGTCTATTGATGTATACAATGAGACGACATTGATTGTTGCTAAAAGATAGTCTTGTTGCCATTGGGTTTCCATCAAAATTCTCAAAAAATCGCCTGTATCTTTGATGAACGAACTTAAGGTTGGAACAATGGGAGCTAAAAAGTAATCCACATAGTCAGCTATATTCTCATAGAGGGACCCACAGCTGGAAATAATGGGTCGACCGGGTGGTTTCTGTAGGGTTTTATGGACTTTCGGCAGAAAGTATATTGTAGGTGTTATAGGGTTGGTTACTGTCAGAAAGTTTTTTTCATCCTGACTAAGCAGTCCTTGTTCGTGCCATTTGTTAATACGATTGTGTATATCTCTGATCATATCTGGGAGGGGGTTAGATTTTAGCAGAGTGTAGTTCGTTGGTTCATTTAACTGACGAAGGGCTTCTTCAACATACGCTTGTTTGTCTAAGATGACAATGTTGCCACCCTTATCAGCTGGCTTAATTTCAATTTTATTATTGTTTTTTAAGGCTTGTAATTCTTGACGTTCTCGTATGGATACATTTTCTTTCTTATTTGATGTAGTGTTTTCCAGGGTTTCCAGTTCTGCCACAACTAGGTCCTGGAACATATCTATTCGATTACCTGGATGTAATGATGGACAGAATTTTGATTTATTTTTGAAGTTGGTACGTGGGTGGGTATCCGTTGATATTCCCATTTCCTGTAGTACTTGTGTGTCCGTTAACTCTGTCTCCTCTATTTCATGAGCTAGTTCATATGCAGTTCTGAGTGCCATCTTTTCAGCTATGATGTATCCTTCTGTAAGCATTGAAGATTCAGAGTCTCTTGCTGAAACATCATGTGTTTTCTTATTATCAGGCAGTTTTGCAAATAATTTTTTCAGTTTTAACTTGTGGATATATTTGTACATATCTATTCTTGTTTCAACTGCATCTGAATGTTTTTCAGGACAGAATGTTAGTCCTTTATATATATACATACATACATACATTTATAGGGGTATTTTACCACAACAAGGCTAAAACAAGCATTATGCCAGTATTTTAACATCTTTTCTGACCAGTAACTGAATAATATACCATGAATGCACTAGCACTTTATTCACTACACACGTAATCACTATTCATATTTTGCATATGCTAATCACAACACGTAACAGATAAGTTACAATACATTGATTTTAATATAATTTATCATGTCTTAAAATTGATATTAATTGATTTACCACATGATATTGTATTGCATTTGAATGACGGACTTTGATAGGCACTAATTACGAAGTGTACATAATCACAGAAAATTTTGTTTATGTCTATGATGTTGTGAATATCACGTGGTATGTATCACTAAGCACTGTCACTTTAAAAACGAGAAAAATGCTTCCCTCCGTGTCATGTGATCAAGGCTCACCTTGGAGCCGAAACGCGTAAGCACAACACAGTGGTCCGTTTCCGTCTGTACGAGTCAAGCTAGGAACGACGGAGTATCTATATATATATGTGTGTGTTTTATAGCCGACATACCCCCGTGAGTGCACCGGACCTTGGGAGTACTATGAACTCCTTGTTTTTGCTGTTTTTTAAGCGGTTTTCACCACCGCTTCCCGGTTGCACCCGCCGCGAGTTCGGTTGGCTCCAGGTGGAGTTCTGTGCTTTGGATTCAATTTGGGCTGCCGAACCGCCGCTTACAGACTCTGTTGAACTATTTAGGTTGTGGCTTATACAAAGCTAGAGTGCTTCACCATATGTGGGACACTCACAGTGTTTCCGTTTTTAATCCAGCAGCAGGCGAGGGGAAATATAGGCACCATCATCACGGCTGCCAATTAACTTTTTTAGCGATGGGAGCGCCATCAACATTGCATTAGGCAATAAATTATGAAAACGGTGACGCCCCATTGCTGGACATTCATTGGCCAAGGATCCACCAACCATATGGCAGAACCGTTTAAATGACTGTGTCGTTTTATTGACGGCTTTTCCGCACTGATGACGGCAAGAGCCAGAAATGCGTCTGCGGATGTTTTAGAGCTGAGGAGGTTGCTTCGGCACGTGGTGGACCCTCTTACACAAATGCCGGTGGCGGAAGGTGAGCAGAAAGGCTTGTTTACGCATCTGCGGGCAGTCACCTCTGGGGGGTGGAGTGGATAGTGTGCAGCAGCCTGGGTGCACAAGAACAGGCAGACACCTCTGAGCAGTGGGAGTGGATGGGGTGCAGCAGCCTGGGTGCACAGGAGTGGGCAGACACCTCTAGGCAGTGTGAGTGGATGGGGAGCAGCAGTCTGGGTGCGCAGAAACAGGCAGTCACCTCCGGGCACTGGGAGTGGATGGGGTGCAGCAGCCTGGGTGCACAGCAGCGGGCAGACACCTCTGGGCAGTGGGAGTGGATGGGGTACAGCAGCCTGGGTGCGCAGAGGCGGGCAGACACCTCTGGGCGGCAGGAGTCAATGGGGTGCAGCAGCCTGAGTGCGCAGGGTGGACAGACACCTCTGGGCGGCAAGAGTCGATGGGGTGCAGCAGCCTGGGTGTGCAGGGGCAAAACAGAGAATTACGAGTGTGCAGTTGTATGTACTCTGCCATTACTGATTCTATACTATTTTTCAGATGACTTAACTTGAGGGCTGCACTATGTCCTGGCACATGGTTGGAGAAACACCGGTGGCAGAAAGGTGAGCTGTGAGGAATTTTTCCACAGTGTCAACACTCACTCCTCCTCTCCATCTCTTCCTTTCTGTCACTCACACTCTTTCTCTCTCTCACTCTCTATCTCTTCCTTTCTTTCTCTCTCTCACACTCTTTCCCTGTCTCTTCCTCTCTCTCTCATTCTTTCTTTCTCTCTCTCTTCCTCTGTCTCATTCTTTCTCTCTCTCTCTTCCTCTCTCTCACACTGTTTCTCTCTTTCTCTCTCTCTCCTTTGATGGACGCATGACGCAAAATCTTATCTTTCTTTTTGTCTTGCAGGCTGTAATTCACAAATTGTCGAGGGATGACACGCCATGCCTGTACCTACTTTTATTTTGTTGTTTTGTTTAAGTAAAATGTTTTATATGTAAATCCATAGATGACTGAGATACTTATTTGTCCAACCTCACATGCATGTTATTAATTCTAATTCTGCGACATCAGCCAATTTGTTACGTTCCAGATTTCCTAAGGTTGGTCTTACATTTGTTTGTGGGGGGTGGCGATGAGGGGGGTGGCGGACAAGGGGCTGGTGGCGGGAGGGGTCGGAGCAGTGTTGGGTGTCTGAGCTGCATGATCGTTGGCTCCATTGCATCTGTTGTCATTCAGGTATGGCTCTGGGCTGAGCTCCCTTTCATGTTGCAGGTTGTCGTCCGACTTTACACCAGCTCAGAGCAGGTGTAAACTTCCTACTACTAACACACCTTATCGCCTGTTTTGTACTCTCTTCGACGATCTTGCTGGTGGTTGAGAAACTTGCAAAGTGATGTGTTCACTGCTTTTTGCACAGGTACGCCTACTCTACATCTCATTCGCAGTATTTGCAGGGGTCATCCGTGACGATGCTTTTTGAGGCTGCTATCGCTGGTAAACTGGTGAAATGGGCTGTTTGCTCCAGCTTGTGAATGGTGTGTTAAATTTATCATCATTTTGGTTGCGATACAGTGCCATTAACTCGATGATGTGTCCTTCAGAATATACCTCTCAGTGTTTGAAAGACTTAGGAAGTACTCGAGTGCCGCGCAAAAAACAAACGAGAAGAAGACCATGTCGGCCCCCCTCCCATGGCCAATTCCGGCCCTGAGGACCCCATCCCCTGGGGCCTGGCCTCATCGTTGGGGACCGTGGGGGGAGCCACAATGACCCCACTATCCCGCCGGCTCCCTGCATCTTGCGTGAGCCGGCATTGCTTTTCCACACGGGGAGCTGCTGACATGCAGCTACCCGTGTGGAAAAGCAATCAGCTATGGATTTTGGAAGCAAGAGCAGATTTCCCTGCTCTCGCTTCCAAAATTCAAAGCAAGTTTGCTATGACAGGGCGGGAGCTGAGCGGTTCCTGCCCTGTCATAGCAAATAGCAGTGTCCCGGGGGTGGGCACCCCGGGACACTGCAAGAGCTGGCCCTGGGGACTGGCAGTCCCCAGGGCCATCACGGGCTCCAGAAGGAGGTCCGCACACCCCCTCACAACAATAGTGAAGCCCCGGGCCCCCTCCCTATTATTTTTTAAGAAATTCCCCAGTACCTAGCCCACCGGGGGCCTCATTAAAATAAAATGCGGGAATCCGCGCTTCATTGTTTTTTAAACAATTTCAGCGAAATTCGCAACCCCAGCGCATATTGCGCCAAATTTGTTTTTTAAAAAAATGCTTTTTTGTCCCTGGGGGTCCTTCCGTGATCCCCTAAGCAGGCCTAGGGGGTCAGAGTGTTTCTACCCTGCCCCCTTCTCTTGTTTTATATCTTTGTTTCTCTGTTTTCTGGTGACTCGCTTCTACCGAGTCACAAGATGGCTACCAACACTCCCTGGTTTGGAGTGTTGATAGCCAATTAGAATGAAGCTCGTGGTCGGAAGGGTTCGCGACTCCACCACTGCCCTAGATATTGAAACTTTTTATTTTTTGAATTTCTCAGCAACTACTGAACGGATTTACGCCATTTAAAAAAAAGGTCGCTTTCTGAACCAAGCACTACCTTTTTCCCAAATTTGGGGTAATTCCATTCAGCAGTTTCGTCTGTAGCCTTGCCCAAACTTTCCTATGGGGAAATTGATTTATTTACTCTTATTTTTACAATGCTTTTTGACACTTTCTCTTGACTAAATCCAAGGACATAGAGTACCATTCTCTCTGCAATTAATAAATTAAGACTCAATTCAAATTGTGAGCTCTGCTGACCGCAGTGTAGGCGTATGGAACAAAAGATGAAATATGTATGGAACACATTGTCGAAATGTGTAGGTTTCAGAGACGTTATAGTTAGTTGCCTACTAGACTCTCAAATTAATATCAAGACTGAATTTGAATTGTGAGCTCTGCTGACCGCAGTGTAGGCCGGAGGCAGTGGTCAGCAAGGGCCCACAGGCACGTGGCATAGAGTTGAGCTGCACAGTTAGTGGCACATGAAGCACTCAGCTTGTGCACAGCCAGTGATGAGCTGTAGTCTGACTCCCAGAGGGATAGCAACGGGCCGATGGGCTTGCTAGCAGACAACCTGAAGCTGTGCATCCGCACTTACATGTAGCTCCAACTATTAAACACAAGGGCTCTTTTTAGAGCCGCCTTATATTCCCAATATCGGTTCACAGAGTGACAGCTGCAGTCCGGCTAGCAGAGAAAGACCTGAGGGCCGTCGGGCAGGCTCGCAGAGGGAGAGCTGCGGCCCGTGGGCTCGGCTCACAGAGGGAGAGCTGCGAGACAGCTCGCAAAGGTACAGCAGAGTACTAGCTCGTAGAGGGAGAGTGTTGTAATCAAAAGAAGGTCCACTCCAAGTAGTATCTTTAGAAAACTACATTTCAGGTTAAGATCTGTGTGGGGGTCATGGGTATGTCACCCTGTGGGTGGTGTGTTTGAGTTGATCTTTAGTGTTAGGTCACTCTTTGTTACCTCCTGTGTATGTGTTGTCGAGTTCACTTTTACACATCAAGTCCCTCGTGGTCATCCCCTGTTGTTGTCCTGAGAGTGTGTGTATCTCTCTGTTGGGGGTGTGTGTATGAGTTGGCTCTTAGGTTCTGAGCCTCTCTAGCCTACCACTATTTTCGTGGAGTGTTACCTTTGCGTGAAATGTTTCATAATTGACCCATTGCGGTTGTTGTGGGAGTGTGTTTACCTCTCAAATTTGGGGGGGTGTATGTGAGAGGACTCTATGTTTTGGAGCCTCTCTGGCCTACCACTATTTTTTGTGGTTGTGGGTGGACTTAGGTTTGTCTCCCTTGTGGGTGTTGGTTAGAGTTGACTATGTTTTTGAGTCACTCGTATCTACCACTTTTGTGTGCTTAGTAGATGAATGTCGCTTCACCTTCAGCTTTTCTGTTTCTGCTGAGCATTTTATTGTGTTTTTCTCCTACATTTCCTGCTTCTCTTACGGCATGGATCTTTGTCCCGCATTGACTATGGGTTTTGTTGTGGTGTGTTCTCTTTTGCACCTCTTTTTGTGTGTGGAAAGGGAGTGGATGTGTATGGGTGTTGTCTATTCCCTTTCTTTTTGGGGCTTATGTGTGAGAAAGTTGTTGGGGGCTATGCTTCAGAGAGCTGTGGTCTGACTCGCACAGGGAGAGCAATGGGCCGACGGGCTTGCTAGCTGACACACAGCTACGAGCTAATGGGCTGGCTCGCAGAGGTAGAGCTGCGGGCCCGAGAAGGTTGTTGGGGGCTATGCTTCAGAGAGCTGTGGTCTGACTCGCACAGGGAGAGCTACAGGCCGACGGGCTTGCTAGCTGACACACAGCTATGAGTTAATGGACTGGCTTGCAGATGTAGAGCTGCGGGCCTGAGAAGGTTGTTGGGGGCTATGCTTCAGAGAGCTGTGGTCTGACTCCCAGAGGGAGATCAACGGGCCGACAGGCCTGCTAGCAGACACACAGCTATGAGCTAATGGGCTGGGTCGCAGATGAAGAGCTGAGAGCCGACTGGTAGTTCGCAGACAGAGACTTGAGAGCCAGCGGGCTGGCTCGTAGAGGAAGAGCTGCAAGCCGACTGGTTGGCTAGTAGAGGGAGAGCTGCGGCCCGTGATCTCGCAGAGGGAGAGCTGCGGGTCGGCTCACAGAGGAACAGCTGCGGGCCGACTGATATAGGAAAAGGTGCGGGCCGTCGTCTTGCAAAGGGATAGCTGCGGGCCAGCTGGCAGAGGAACAGCTGCGGGCCGACTGGTATAGGGTAAGGTGTGGGCCGCCGGCTTGCAAATGGATAACTGTGGGACAGTGATGTGGGGAGAGGGAACGAGAAGGGGGTATCTCGCAGAGAGAGAGCTGCGGTATATTTCCGGTCTTGGCTTCAGAGGTACAACTGTGGGCCTGAGAACTCACACACGAAGAGCTGCGAGCCGACCTGTGGTTTGCAGAGGGAGAGTTGGGGACAGGGAGCGTGAAAGGGGTATCTCGCACAGACAGAGCTCCGGTATGTTTTCAGAGTTGACTCGCAGAGGTAGAACTACGGACTCAATGTCTTGTAGATGGAGAGTTGCGAGCTGACGTGGACTGAAAATGGCTGCCAACAGTTCTAGTTTCAACAGTTCGCACCCAGGCTCACAGAGGGAGAGCTGCGGCCTGTGGGCTCAACTCGCAGAGGGAGAGCTACGGGCAATCCCCTTGCAAAGGCACAGCAGCGTACTGGCTCGCAAAGGTACAGAGATGCGAGACAACGCAGCAGCGTACTGGCTCACAGAGGTAGAGAGCTGCGAGCCGATGGAATGGCTTCTAAAGGCATAGCTGTAAGCTGGTGATGTGGCAAGAGGGAGCGTGAAAGGGGTATCTCGCACAGAGAGGGCTCCAGTATATTAAATTGCCCCCGGAACCTTTGTTTTATTTTCACTCGATGTGAGGCACAAGATGGCTGCTAACACTTACTGGTTTGAAGAGTTAGCAGCCAATTAGAGGCAAGCTTGTGCTCGGGAGTTAGGCTCCGCCCAGATATATATATTTGTTTCCTTTAATATCTCAAAAACTACTGAACAGATTTACACCATTTCAACAAAAGTGTGCTTTCTGGACCAAAACCTTTCTCCCTGCCACATTTGGCTTAATTCCGTTCAGCAGTTTAAACTGTAGCCTTGTCTAAAGTTTCCTATGGAAATTGCAAGGAGAAAACACGGTTTGGGACCCCCCCTTTTTTCTCCACCCCCCCTTGAAGAATCACCCCCAAACTTTCAAGATAGGAGCTGATCTGAAAAGAGGAACTTTTTGGAAAATTTCGTAAAGATTCGTCAAACGACCCCAAAGTTATAAGCACATCAAAAAATGCTTTTCCTATGGAAGCTAGGTTCTAACTATAACTATCTACTGGCGACCGTCAGTAGAATGTATTATATATATATATATATATATATATATATATATATATATATATATATATATATATATATATATGCTTACAAGAACCTCCAGTTTGCTGGGGGCCTCCAACTCTGCAGGGCGGGCTACAAAAAGACAAGACTGGAGAATCCTGTCGAATTACTAAACAAAAAGCCACAGAGCCCAACTCTGGAATCTCGCGACTCCAAGCTAGTGGCAACACAATTGGGACATGTAATACGGCCAGCCTCGGTCGTGGAGCTGCACCGCCATAGAAATTAATGGACTGCTGCGAGATACTGGAATCTCGCTACTTGCAGAAAGACAAAGTTTTGCTTTAAAAATCGGATTCCTTTCAGTAACACCCACTGGAGGGCTAATACTAATTACAAGCAAGGCTACATGGCGGTAACTTTGGTTAAAATACAAATCCCATGATACCCTGGAACTCAGCACCAGAGCCAGCCCACCTGGGGGCAGGTAATTATTTAAATGTGGGGCTTGTCAAGACGACGTAATCTCTGCCAGTAACAAGCCGGTCCGTGATCAAGAGGCAGGAGCCTTGAAACGCGTAGGACCTTGTTAAATGCTCTGAAATGAATGCCGGTTTTGCAACTAAATAAAGGACCTTTTGAAACGGAAAGGGGTCCTGCTTTGATTCTTTGAGTGCGACTCCAAGCTAGTGGCAACACAATTGGGACATATATATATATATATATATATATATATATATATATATATATATATATATATATATATATATATATATATATATATATATATATATATATATGCTTACAAGAACCTCCAGTTTGCTGGGGGCCTCCAACTCTGCAGGGCGGGCTACAAAAAGACAAGACTGGAGAATCCTGTCGAATTACTAAACAAAAAGCCACAGAGCCCAACTTCGTCTTATTTCCAGAAGACATTTATTCGTCTGAATGCGTGGCAGCATTTAAACACTTCTCTCCACCCTACGCGTTTCGGCGTCATGCCTTGTACACAGGTGAGTGTTTCATTCTCTTAAAGTCACAGTGATAATTACTCTCCCAGTGGTCACGTGGCCTCTATACACTTCAGGCCCCAGAATGCACTCGAAGTATTGCAAAGTGATGTGGCAAAAGTTCAAATAATGTTTAATAGCGTGATTTCTACTGCCATCGTCTCGTGTCTATTTTTGCATCGCTGTGCATCTGTCAATAAAAGCATAGTGCTGGTGGCTGCCACGCAAAGTACATACTTGGAATGCAAAGTGTCAAAAGGAAGAGCGTGGTCTCCCTCATCTCCCTTTCTCTCACCAACTCGCAGTGCCAAATTGCCTTGGAAATCCGACGGCTAGTGAGGGTGGGAAAGCGAGTCATGCCCCCTCCATTTGATGCTTACAAGAACCTCCAGTTTGCTGGGGGCCTCCAACTCTGCAGGGCGGGCTCCGAAAAGACAAGACTGGAGAATCCTGTCGAATTACTAAACAAAAAGCCACAGAGCCCAACTTCGTCTTATTTCCAGAAGACATTTATTCGTCTGAATGCGCGGCAGCATTTAAACACTTCTCTCCACCCTACGCGTTTCGGCGTCATGCCTTGTACACAGGTGAGTGTTTCATTCTCTTAAAGTCACAGTGATAATTACTCTCCCAGTGGTCACGTGGCCTCTATACACTTCAGGCCCCAGAATGCACTCGAAGTATTGCAAAGTGATGTGGCAAAAGTTCAAATAATGCTTAATAGCGTGATTTCTACTGCCATCGTCTCGTGTCTATTTTTGCATCGCTGTGCATCTGTCAATAAAAGCATAGTGCTGTTGGCTGCCACGCAAAGTACATACTTGGAATGCAAAGTGTCAAAAGGAAGAGCGTGGTCTCCCTCATCTCCCTTTCTCTCACCAACTTGCAGTGCCAAATTGCCTTGGAAATCCGACGGCTGGTGCGGGTGGGAAAGCGAGTCATGCCCCCTCCATTTGATGCTTACAAGAACCTCCAGTTTGCTGGGGGCCTCCAACTCTGCAGGGCGGGCTCCAAAAAGACAAGACTGGAGAATCCTGTCGAATTACTAAACAAAAAGCCACAGAGCCCAACTTCGTCTTATTTCCAGAAGACATTTATTCGTCTGAATGCGCGGCAGCATTTAAACACTTCTCTCCACCCTACGCGTTTCGGCGTCATGCCTTGTACACAGGTGAGTGTTTCATTCTCTTAAAGTCACAGTGATAATTACTCTCCCAGTGGTCACGTGGCCTCTATACACTTCAGGCCCCAGAATGCACTCGAAGTATTGCAAAGTGATGTGGCAAAAGTTCAAATAATGCTTAATAGCGTGATTTCTACTGCCATCGTCTCGTGTCTATTTTTGCATCGCTGTGCATCTGTCAATAAAAGCATAGTGCTGGTGGCTGCCACACAAAGTACATACTTGGAATGCAAAGTGTCAAAAGGAAGAGCGTATATATATATATATATATACATTTAACGCTGCAACTCTCCTCCTCACAATCGATTTCTCTGGAGAGAGAAAGCACTCGCTGGGGTCGTTTCCGTGACTTTATTAACAGGAAACTTTACACGTTGGCAAAAAACAAACAGACGCGTTTCGGTAACAACCTTTCTCTATGTTTACCGAAGCGCCAGCGAGCCATGATTTTAAACATCAGTCAATTACATAGGCATCAAAAGGGGACTGTAGAAAATGACAAAATTCCTTCGCATTTCCTCCACCTAGTTTACGCCATCTTGAAATGTCAAATAAATATATAGACAACTCAAGAAAATATGGTACTCAAACATATGAGTGCAAAACAAACACATCAAAAGTAATATATTGAATCAATAGAACCCTCTGATGGGTGATGTGTGTAAACTAGCGCCATTTCCAAAATATTATTGCACTACATGAAGCCCTATATGGGCATCCCATTGGTGACAGTTCTAAGTGAAAATTAACACTATTTGACAAAAGATATAATCAAGCCTCAAGCAGCCTCATTATACGTCCTACTACATCTTAGATAAATCTACACAAATGATTACAAATATATATACAAACATATACAAATATATACAGATGGGCTCAAGCTACCTCTTCCAAAACAAAATAGTCTCAGGAAATCCGAGATAACAGAAAGAAGAAATGAAGTAAAGAGAGGTAAGACGAAAAAAAGAATCAAATAGAGAATGGTCAAAATTCAGGGTTCACAATATACAATTATACAAATATACAGATCAAAATATCAAATTTCCAAAAACATGGACTATGGAGAGTGTTCAGAGAGTACACCGGATACAAGACAATCCATAAATATAGATCTAGATCCTATTCCCCCAGATGAAAGGCCAGTTCTTCGCTACTATTGAGACCCCAAGGTGTCTTAGTCTGGAGATCAATGATGTACCGCGACTCCAGCCTACGGAGTCTCAGAATCCTATCCCCTCCTCTAGGATTCATCGGTACATGGTCAAGGCAAAAATAACTCAGCAAATCCCTATCGCGCCCATGCACTTTGTCAAAGTGTCGCGCGACAGGGTATGTTTTATCCCCTTTAGCTATCGCCCTCATGTGTTCCAGTATTCTAATCTTCGGGGATGGATAGTACTGCCCACATAGCGTAAGCCACATGGGCATGTGAGACAGTATACTGTGTAAGGTGGCGTGCAAGTTAAAAACTTCCTGATGTCTTTACGGGTGCTCAAACTAGGGATACCATAAGAGAGAACCCTCTTGCTTCCCTTACAAGCTTTACACTTCCCGCATGGGAAGAAGCCTTGTAATGTCCCAAAAGCTGATCTCGGGGTATCAGTAAGATAACTACAGACTAAATCATTTTTAAGTGATCTTGCCTTCCTGAATGTAATAAGGGGATTGGATGGAAGATCCTCCCCTATGATGTTGTCAGTCTGCAGAATATGCCAATTTATTTTCATGATTCTCCTCACAACCCTAGCATTTTTAGAGAAGGTAGTAATGAGTCTAAATTTGCCCTCACTGGTTTTCTTGTCTGTGCTCTGTGTGTCTTTGTTCTTCAGTAGATCTAACCTCTTAGTAGTGTTCACTCTCCCAAAAGCCTCATCCAATACCTCCTTGCTGTAACCTCGTATCTTAAAGCGGTCGCCAGTAGATAGTTATAGTTAGGACCATGTTTCCATAGGAAATCTCAAAATTCTATTTTGAATAACTTTGGCGCCGTTTGACCCAATCCTCGCGAAATTTTCAAAACTAATGGGGCGCTCCGCTCAGCTCCTACCCTGAAAGTCTCGGGGTGATTCGTCAAGCGGGGGCTGAGAAAAAAGGGGGGTCCCAAACGTGTTTTCCCCATGCATTTTCCCATAGGACCTTTAGTCGAAGGTACAGCCCGAACGGCTGAACAGAATTACTTGACATTTGGCAAAGAGGTAGACCTCAGGTCACGCATGTGCCTTTTGCATATATGGTGTCAATCTGTTCAGTAGTTCCTGAAAAAATTGCAGTTAAGAGTACATAAATATCTATAAGCGCGCACCGTGCGTGCACCGTGCGCGCACCGTGCACGCACGGTGCGCGCACCATAATGTGCGCGAGCGTAATTCTGATTGGTGGTTACATGTCAGTCAACATTCGAATCGGTCGAAATCAGGAAGTGTCGGCTGCCATTTTGTGTGTGACAGTGAAAAAGAAAGGTGGAGAACGTGAAAAGGGGGGAGGGTAGAGAGTTCCTGACCCCCTAGCCTTTGTCGGGGGTCCCTAAAGGACCCCGAAGGGTGAAAAAAACACTTTTTTTTTTTTCAAAAAATCGTGAAAAACCCTAAAAAAATATATATATATTAAACGAGCCATTCCATATTATAGGATACAGTCAATCTATAACTATATACATAGGTAGTTTATTGTAAAATAAATATATAAAAAATATAATAATACATACATAAATTAGCATTTAAAAAACCTTACAAATTCACTTAAAAAACCATAGGTTTCACACACGTTATAGTTAGGAATTAGCATTTAAAAAACCTTGCAAATTCACTTAAAAAACCATAGGTTTCACACATGTTATAGTTAGCTGGACATTTCACTCGTAAAAAACCATTGGAATTCCCCCGTTATAGTTAGTTCAAATAACTATAACTCGCGCGACCGCCACTCTATCACAAGAATGATGTCATCAGTGATGTCATGAGTGATGTCACTGACCATGTCATGAGTGATGTAATATGTGACGTCAGCAGTGGATTGCGGGCGCGCGAGTTATAGTTATCTGAACTAACTATAACGGGGGAATTTCAATGGGTTTTTTACAAGTGAAATGTCCAGCTAACTATAACATGTGTGAAACCTATGGTTTTTTTTAAGTGAATATATATATTCACTGAAAAAACCATAGGTTTCACACATGTTATAGTTAGGAATTAGCAATTAAAAAACCTTGCAAATTCACTTAAAAAACCATAGGTTTCACACATGGTATAGTTAGGTGGACATTTCACTCGTAAAAAAACAATGAAATTCCCCCGTTATAGTTAGTTGAGATAACTATAACTCGCGCGCCCGCAATCCGCAATCCGCAATGACATGGTCAGTGGCATCACTCATGACATCACTGATGACATCATCCTTGTGATAGAGTGGCGGTCGCGCGAGTTATAGTTATCTCAACTAACTATAACGGGGGAATTTCATTGGTTTTTTTACGAGTGAAATGTCCACCTAACTATAACATGTGTGAAACCTATGGTTTTTTAAGTGAATTTGCAAGGTTTTTTAAATGCTAATTCCTAACTATAACGTGTGTGAAACCTATGGTTTTTTCAGTGAATTTGTACGTTTTTTAAATGCTAAGTTATGTTTTTATTATTATATTTTTTATATATTTATTTTACAATAAACTACGTATTAAAATTATTATTTTTTTTTTTTAATGGTTTTTCACCATGCGCGCACCGTGCGCGCACCGCGATTTTTAAAAAAAAAATTTAAATGTTTTTTTCTGCCTTCGGGGTCCTTCAGGGACCCCCTGACAAAGGCTAGGGGGTCAGGAACTCTCTACCCTGCCCCCTTTTCTCATTCGCCACCTTCCTTTTTCACTCTCGCACTCAAAACAAATAAAATGGCGGCCGACACTTCCTGATTTCGACCGATTCGAACGTTGACTGACATGTAACCACCAATCAGAATTACGCTCGCGCACGTTTATGTACTTTAACTGCAATTTTCTCAGGAACTACTGAACAGATTGACTCCATATATGCAAAAGACACATCCCTGACCTGAGGACTACCTCTTTGCCAAATTTCAAGTAATTCTGTTCAGCCGTTCGGGCTGTACCTTCGACTAAAGGTCCTATGGGAAAATGCATGGGGAAAACGCGTTTTGGGACCTCCCTTTTTTCTCGGCCCCCGCTTGACGAATCCCCCCGAGACTTTCAGGGTAGGAGCTGAGCGGAGCGCCCCATTCGTTTTGAAAAGTTCGCGAGGATTCGTCAACTGGCGCCAAAGTTATTCAAAATAGAATTTTGAGATTTCCTATGGAAACACAGTCCTAACTATAACTATCTACTGGCGACCGCCAGTAGATAATATGTATATATATATATATCTTACTGGTAGTCTCCGCTAGGTAGTTAGGTAGTTATAGTCAGGACCATGTTTCAATTGGAAAGAGGTCTTTTTTGCCTTGCCTTGCCTATACCTTTGGCACCATTTGATGAATCTTCACAAGTGAGTCTTGTTGTGCATGGAAAGTTTTGGGGTGATCTGTTAAGCGGAGGCCGAAATAAAAGGGAGCTCTTTAAAAGTATGATTTCCCATGTTAAATCCTATAGGACTACAGCCCGAACTGCTGGACAGTCTGCTGGACAGACTTACACCAAATTTGGCAGGAAGGTAGATTTTGGTTCACAGGTCACGCTTTCAGTTATCCTGTGTAAATCCGTTCAGTAGTTGTTGAGAAATGTATGGGGAAAAAATAAGGATATCTACAATTGCGGCTAATTCGCAAATAATAACAAGCTTTTGCAGGGAAATGCAGAGCTCTGATTGACTGCCAACACTTCAACCAGGAAGTGTTGGCAGCCATCATGTTACTCGGCTTCAGCCGAATCCCAAAAAATAACACAAAAAAAGAAAAGGGGCATGGTATGAATACCCTACCCCCTAGCTTTGCTCCTGGGGTCCCAGAGGGACCCCGGCAGGGCAACAAAAGCATATTTTTCTTTAAAAAAAATTCCTGCAATTTGTGGCAAAAAATCCAAAAAAAACAAGCGCTACTCATTGGGGGATGAATTCCCCTTGAATGCTGAGGGTGCTTGGGGGCCAAGAACCCCTCCTGTTTCCACCAGTAAGTCCCACACAGCAGGACTGCTGGGACCTTGTCGGAGGGCCCGCCCCCTTTCTCAACCACAGTGCAAACACGCCACCTTGCACACTACTGGTTGGGGAAAGAAGTTCCCCTTGGCTGCTGAGGATCATTGGGGGCTAAGAACCCCTATTGTTAGCAACAGAAAGCTCCACACAGCAGTATTGCTGAGACCTCATCGGAGGCCCCACCCCCTTTCTCATCCACTCTGCAAACGGGCCTCCTGGTGCACTACTCCTTGGGGAATTAAGTCCCCTTGGATTCTGAGAGTCGTTGGAAGCCAAGAACCCCTATTGTTACCACTAGTAAGTCTCACACAGTGGGACTGCTGAAACCTCATTGGAGGCCCACCCCCTTATCAATCACTCTGCAAACGGGCCTCCTGGTGCACTACTTATTGGAGGATGAAGTCCGCTTGGCTGCTGAGGGTCGAGGTGGGCCAAGAAGCCCTATTGTTACCACTTGCAAGTCCCACACAATGGGTTTGCTGAGACCTCGTCGGAGGCCCCACCCCCTTACTCAACCACTCTGCAAAAGTGCCTCCTGGCATTACTGGTTGGGCAATGAAGTCCTCTTGGCGCTTGCAGAGTGGAATTTACCAACCACCCTTAAAATAAAAGTCAGAAACCAGCAGCAAGAGGCAAAATAATTGTGAGAAATGAGCAGAAGGAGTCAAAATAAAGGTGAGAAATGAGCAGCAAGAGGCAAGATAAATGTGAAAAACGGGCAGAAAGAGGCAAAATAAAGGTGAGAAACAAGCAGAAAGAGGCAAAATTGAGGTTAGAAACCAGCATCAAGAGGCAAAATAAAGGTGAGAAAAGAGCAGAAAGAGGCAAAATAACAGGCCGAAAGAGCACAAAGAGGAAAAAGATAGGTCAGAAACGAGTAGCAAGAGGCAGAATAAAGGTCAGGAGTGAGCAAAAAGAGGCAAAATAGTGGGCAGAATGATCACAAAGAGGCAAAATAGAGGACAAGTGTTATATTCCTTATAGATACCAGAATATAGGCCCCGATAACTTCATTACCCTTCACCTGTATTCTTTCCTACATTACACTTATAACGGTTTACAGGGACTGACCTTTTACCTAGATATGACACTGCATTCGAGTTCGAGATCTCATACATTATGCATGAGGATTCTTGGAAGCACAGCAGGACACCCATCTCCTGTATATTATCTATATATAAAGTTCATGTCCAACGTCATCCTTAGGCCGACACAGTAATACAGCGAGGTAGGACCCCTGGGGAGACCTATGGGTATATATACATACCATCTTGTTAAGATAGAGCAGAGGAGACCGAGACTTCCCACCCGACACACTGAACAGAGACGCTGAGGTTCCTGCATGCAGACACAACAGCTTGCAGTGGTCTAACATCCCTTGCGGGGTGTCTAACTCGAGACCAAGGTGGAGTCCCACAGTCTCTCACTTCAGGTAATGGGGTTGACTTTTTTCTTAGAGAAATTTTTGGCTTAACACCTACACACATGCTAGGTACACTTAGGTGCATCTAATTAGGGAAGCAACGTAGGAGTATGCATCTTTTTTATCATGTATTTTATATACTCGTATGTATCCATGATTACTGCAAGATGGTAGAACTTTACCATCCGTTTACTTTCATAATACTGCTAATCATTTACATCTTCTACTGTCTAACGGTTGTTGCAGCTCATCTATTCTACACCAGAATAACAACTGTTCAATAAATACTTATTGGAAATGCCCAGCCTGTTTATTCTGTGTATATCTCTGAGACAGACTAAGTAAGCATGAGTGAAAAGTAGAATATTGTTTCAGTGGTCCTGAGGGATCAGGGTTGTCATGTTCGATGGTTGCCAAGAACTATTCTCTTCTTGGTAAGAGGAGATTCTAGTGGCTCTGTGAGCTTGTTGGTACAAAAGGCCAACATACCCGGTGGGGGTGTCCAGAGTCAGTCTGACACCAATCCTGCAGTGTATGCTGTCTGAAAGCGCAGATGCTGTATAGGGTTATAGGAGCTACACGACACAGTGAGCAGAGAAGAGGCAGAAAAACAAGTTGAAAACAAGCAGAGGAGGCACAAAACCAAAGGCAGCAGAAGTTAGTGGAATGCAGGCAAGCTGGACAGGAAGACCTGTATAGGTTTATGGGAGCTACATGACATGGCGCCACCAACATTGGTTGGGTACTTAATAAGCAGTAGAATCTGAGTAATTCAGTTTTGCTATTCTCAGTTACCCCTAATCACAAAACACCAGAGACGTCTGGAGTGGGTGGGCACATACTCAGCCGCAGCTGAGAATGCGAAAAATCCTATTTATTGGCTCTTGGTTAATCAAGCTTGAAGGACATTTAGTTCCTAAATTGTGCAAAACACCTTATCTTAGTTCCCTTGAAAAGTTATTTCGTGTTCTAAACACAATGACTAACCAGTACATAGACCCACTAGAGCAACCACTGCCCCTCTCGGAAGATGCAAACGCAATGCATTTTGTGGCAAATGTTAGAAATGCGGGCACCCTGAAACTGCTTGCGCATGGTCTAACACCTAGGGGTGGCGTAGTAGCTTGCGTGATTGAGGCACACGAATCATACAGAACAGAGGTATTTTATTTGTGGGTTACATTCCCAGAAGCAAATGCAAGAACAAAAACATTTCATTACTACATAGAAGGTGAAGCCCCAACGGAATATTGTCCGTATAAGGACATTGAAGTTCCACTTATGTACCTGGAACACTTATACTGGTTTAAAGGTGCCCTCCCCCATACAAGAAATAGAGTACGACTTGGTCCGCTCGGAAGAGAGGGAGCGACATGGCCAATATAAGCGGCCCACACACCACATACTGACATTGAAACAATGCCTGGAGGAGACTTACTTATACGTCACAAAGAATTAATAAACATTTACAGAAACATGACGGAGTTTGTCATGAGAACACTTACAGTCCAGTCAGCAACGGTTACAACAAATACAACTCCAGTTCAAAACACAGCAACTAAAATAACACCACAAACGTTACACACAGTAATGGGTAAAATGCACGCAAAACGTGAACAAATGCCATTCTGGGTAGCTCAGAAAATAACACAGCTAGAAGCAGTATTCCCGAATATTAACCCCCATGATTACTGCAAGATGGTAGAAATTTACCATCCATTTACTTTCATAATATTGCTAATCATTTACATCTTCGACTGTCTAACGGTTGTTGCAGCTCATCTATTCTACACCAGAATAACAACTGTTCAATAAATACTTATTGAAAACGCCCAGCCTGTTTATTTCTGTGTAAATCTCTGAGACAGCACGAGTGACTGAGCGAAAAGTAGCATATTCTTTCCACGGTCCTGAGGGATCAGGGTTGTCATGTCCGATGGTTGCCAAGAACTATTCTCTCCTTGGTAAGAGGAGATTCTAGTGGCACTGTGATCTAGTTGGTATAAAAGGACAACATACCTGGTGGGGGTGTCCAGAGTCAGTCTGACACCAATCCTGCAGTGTATGCTGTCCAAACGTGCAGATCCTGTATAGGGTTATAGGAGCTTCACGACACAGCGAGCAGAGAACAGACAGAAAAACAAGTTGAAAACAAGCAGAGGAGGCACAAAACCAAAGGCAGCAGAAGGTAGTGGAATGCAGGCAAGCTAGACAGGAGGACCTTCACAGGGGGAGCTTGCATGAGGACCTGCTCCCATGTGCGTCCCTACTTTTTTACCATGCACCTACTGACAGACCCATTCAGACATGCGCCCACTCACTCACCCACTCAGAGACTCATTCATCCACTCATAGACTTTCAAAGACACTCATGCACCCACTCACAGACCCGCTCAGACACTCACGCACCCACTCCCAGATCTACCTAGGCCCTCCTACATTCACTTACACAGTTTGTACACACCCATACATTCACTCACACACCCACTCACAGACCCATACAATGACTCACACATCTACAACCCACTCACACACCCACTCAGAGACCCATACAGCCACTCATACACCCACTCACCTAACCATACAGCCACTCACACTCACTCTCAAAAGTTAAAGGTTACAGTTAGGAAATAAATGTTTATAAAACGTCAAATTTCACTGAAAACAACAAAGTTTACAAGGACATCATAGTTAGAAAATAGAATTTAAAAACTGTAGAAGTTTACTGAAAAAAACAACAGTAACAGAGACGTTATAGTTCGGTAATAGAATTGAAAATCCCTTAGAAATTGAGCAAAAAATTGGTTACAGGGACATTATAGTTAGGCTCACATTTCACTTCCACTAAACCAGTAAAATTCTGCAGTTATAGTTGTCTGAGCTAACTTTAACTTATGCCCCCGCAATGCACTGATATGACCTCACATATTACATCACTCATGTCATGGTAAGTGACATCACTGATGACATCTCAATTGACCTCACCAATGACATCACGGATGACATCATCGAGCTAGTGTAAGAGTGATCGTTTTTCTAATATATGTCATCTGAGTGGCTGTGAGACTATCTGAATCTGCTTGTGAAATGCTCTGTGAGTGGTTGTATAGGTATATGAGTGGCTGTGTGAGTGGCTGTATGGGTGCGTGAGTGGGTGCGTGAGGGGCTGTATGGATGTGTTAGTGGGTATATGAGTCGCTGTATGGGTGTGTGAGTAGCTGCATTAGAGAGTGTGGGTGTGTGAGTGCCTGTATAGGTGAGTCAGTGGCCATGTGAGTACCTGCATAGGTTGTGAGTGGGTGTGGGAGTACGTGCATGGGTGACTGTCACTGTGTGAGTGGCTGTAGAGGTTACTGAGTAGTTGTGTGAGAGTGTGTTTAGGTATCTGAGTGGGTGTGAATGTCTGTATTAAAGAGTGAGTGGGTGTATGAGTAAGTGAGTGAGTGTGTGAATGGTTGAATGGATGTGTGAATGGGTATGTACATGGTTGTGTGAGTGAATAAATCTAAAGATACAAAGGTATGCTGTTCCTAAGAAGGCTATGAATGATTTTGAAGATGTATGAGTCAGGAGGAGATTCCTCCTTAAGGAAAAAGACCCTCACACATCCGGCAAACTAGCTGTCATATATCGTCAGCATATGGCCCAGATGTCATGTTTCATCATAAGGTCTGCTCCGAATCGGGGCGGCGCTGCAATCCCCGATCGGCGACCTTGGTGACGCCTTTTAGTGGAGATCTTTATTCCTTTTAGTTGCCGGTAGGTGAAGTGCATGTGAGGGCCCTAAAGTGAAGTGTGTGTAGGACAGAGTGTATTAAAAATAAGTAGTGGAGATCCTAAGTAATGAATTTTAATGAGGGAGGTCCCACTCTTAATTAACATGCGTAATCTAACAGTAAAGGTGTCTGTATTACGCTACAGTGAATGGTGGTCAACATGTTTCTTGCAAAGGTATAACTAACCGCAATTCTTCAGGACCAGAAAGTTCACACACTTATTGGTAGTGGTAGCAACTGATAAAGCACTTACCACTGGTACAGCACCCTAATAAGTGGGAAACGAAATAAGGTAAAAACGCCTGTATAAAGAAAAGAAAATAAGGGGACAAACATACAAGTCAAAAAACATCTTACTAAGAACAATCTTTAGTAAAATTGCCTTATTTACTGCACCAAGATGGTGTCATGCAGTATTCGTGGTGTGATGGAGTTTAGTATAACAAAGAAGTGTAAAATGAATTTATTAGTGGCTAAAGGAAATAGTTCCCTTTGTCTGGTGAGCGCTGTTGCAGAAATGATATATGTCTTAGTATTAATACACCGTGACTCTAGAAATTGATAAAAAACCTTATCAGTAGGTAAAACTCACCCTGAGGTGCAAGGCTTCAGGTTCCAACGAGAAGGCGCTGGATACTAACACTGAATAGTGCAGTGTCCTGTTAACACAAAGGAAGGACAACGAATGCGTAGGTCTAGTATGTGTATCAAGAACTCATAAAGTGTCATTCTTAAGTATTGGTTTATCAAAGATGAGGTTGTCAATGTTGTGATTCTGTTAACTCCACAGAACTACTGATGTATCGAGAAAGCAGGAGTCTAGGTCTCGTACAAGTCTCACAGAGCTAATCAGGTATTGATCTAAAGTAAACATTGTCACGGCTGAGTAGTCAAGGTTGTCATCTGTTCAACTGCATGAGATTATTGGTGTGAAGATGGAGTAAGAGCTTGCCACAGATAATAATGTTACTTACGACAGTCCGCAATGTGGGATGCCTAGAATCCTACCCTTCATCCGCGCCAGCTCGGTGGACAACAACAATCATTGGCGGGTAGAATACATAGTGGCCGGGAGCCAATCAGCGGTGCGAACCAATCTGTTAGAGGCATGGAGGAGTGGTGCGCGGAGTAACCTTCCGTTGGGGTCGGCTCTAGTGTTTCCGTAGTCACGCTGGTGAGTCAAAGGTAGTGTGATGTCACATCCTGTCCCCGATCAGAAACACGGAAGTGAATTCGAGTATAGACCAATGGGATCAAGGGGTCGTAGTGTACTCAGACCCATCTCATAGCAACAATCACCTGGCACCAGAGTGACGTGACTAATCATCTCGACATTGAAGAATCACGTTATCATAGTCAAACTCGGGTGACGCTCGTTTCCTACTGGATTCAGAATACGGATAAAGTTATTACACTGGCAATTCAGGTAAAAAAAGGGGGAAGGTGAGGAAAAACATCCAGAACCTAGCTGTATAATTAACCAAAGGAGGTAGGAGGAGCCCTACCCCCGATCATTCATCGGAGGTAAATAGTTATTCTGTGTAACTCATTGATTAGTCAATCCTCTGATTTAGATATTCAACAGGCTGCCCCACGGGATGTCTTCATTCAACCCTTCAAGGTGGGAGGATAATCTCATTACCCACCTTTGTTCTAAAGTAAACAATTTAGCCTTACTAATGTTTTTAAAGTATTGGAGAACTATCCAATGTAAAGAGTCAGGGGAATGTTGCTTTTCAAAAAAATGTGTTGTCATTTTTGTGTTCACTCTATTACACCGAAAGTTGCTCCGGTGTTCAATAATTCTGGTTTTTACTGGTCTCGTAGTCATCCCTATGTAGGAGAGATTGCATGGACACAAGATTAAATAAATGCAGTTTGAGGTGTTGCAATTAGTATGTGTTCTGCATTGCCAGGTGAACCCATTGGAAAATTCAATGTTTTTTGTGACTTTGGTCAAGGGGCAGACTACACACGAGCCGCAAGGGTAATGGCCCATTACAGGAGGAAGATTCCATAGAGTGGGTTGCGTGGTACTCTTAGATGGTTTGGGTCTCGTGTGTATAAGCCTCTCCTTTAAATTGGTGGTACGCTTAAAAGCAAATCGTGGGGTCGTGAATGAAAGTCCCCCGGTATGGAGGATACTCCAATGTTTCTTGATGATCCTCTTAAGTTGGACCGAATTAGGCGTGAAAGAGGAGACACATGTGAGTGAATAAGCAGGTGCATGAGTGTCTGTATAGGTACAATAAAGGGTACATGAGCAGATTTATGGGTGTGTGAATAGGTGTGTAAGTGGGTGTATGGGTGTCTATATTGGTGTAAGTGGCTGTAAGGGCAAGTGAGTAGGTGTGTGACTGGCTGTATGAGTGATTGTGAGAGAGGGTCTATGGGAAAGTATGTGGTTGTCTCAGTGACTGTTTAGTTTACTGAGTACATTTGTTAGTATCAGAATGAATAAGTGAGTGGTTGTGGGAGTATCTGTAGGGGTGAGTGATTGATTGTGTGAGTGCTTGTACAAGTGAGAGTGTGGGTGTGGGAGTGGCTCTATAGAAGGGTGAATGGTTGTGTGAGTACTTGATTGAGTCTGTGAATGAGTATGTGAGATGGTCCATGGGTCTGTGTGTCTGAGTGTATGAGAGGTTGTATAGGGGTGTGAGTGGGTCTGTGAGTGCTTCTGTGGATGATGTCATCAGTGATGTTATTTGAGATGTCATCAGTGATGTCACTGATCACATTATGAGTAATGTAATATGTGAGGTCATAAGCAGTGCATTGCACTGGCATAAGTTATAGTTAGCTCAGTCAACTATAACTTCGGAATTCCACTGGTTTTATACGAGTGAAATGTGAGCCTAACTATAAAGTCCCTGTAACCTTTGTATTTTTCAGTGAATTTCTAAAGTTATTTTAATTCTATTTCCTTACTATAACGTCTCTGTAACCTTTGTTTTTTTCAGTACAGATTCGCAAAATAATGATGCTTGGCACTCCAATGTGATTATACACAAATTATTTCTTCACTCAGACGTGATGCATTTCAGTGCAATTCCCTTTGTCAGACTGATGCGCCACCCAGCTTTCAAAACAAATAGTAAAGGTTAAATAAATATAGAGAACATATGTGTAAAAAAAGGATTTAGAAAAGAAATACTCCAATTACTCACTGCTGCATTTTTTCTATATAATTACTAGAAAAATGTCTATACTATAAACATATTCCACTACCAATATAATTTTTATAATTCATTACAATCACTTATTTAAAGGACGTCACCACTACAAATCTGTCAAATCCCAATTCTTTTTTACAATTCTACCTTATTGACAATTGTATTTAAATGCAAAAATCTGTATCACGTAATTCATTGCTTACAGGAATCATGATACTGACGATACCATTACCACATAATCATGAGCCCATACATATATATAGACCTGAGATAATATCTTTTGAGCTATACACATAATCAGGTACATAGAGTGTTTTTGACCTGTGGCAGGTATAAGAGGCACATTTTTGTTTCCATTAAATATTTCTCTACCAATACATCACGTTGAAGATTAGGGTACTAAACCTAGATTTTGTGAAAAATAGAATTAACTATGAAATACAATTTGAGCAAGTGCTTTTTCATTTAGTGCAACTATTTAATTCTAATAGTAATGCATTTTAATACTTACTTTGAAGCTGGATGGTGGTGAAATCCAGAGTCTTTTCTTTATTTTTGTTACTCCAAAAAAAAGCACTTAATCCTGTGTAACCGAACTGTGGTCATGTGACCAAGAGCTGGATAGCTCGAAACGCGTCTTCTTTGTGCCCGTCAATAAATAATTACACTCGTGAAACTGGATCGGTGTAGCTCTCATTCTTTCAATTGGATTGGAAAGATTTTCCTGTGTGATATATATATATATATATATTACCTACTGGCGGTCGCCAGTAGGTAGTTATAGTTAGGACCCTGTTTCCATAGGAAATCCGCAACATTCTATTTTGAATAACTTTTGCGCCGGTCGACGAATCCTCGCGAATTTTTCAAAATAGGTGGGGCGCTACGCTCCGCTCCTACCCTGAAAGTCTCGGGGGGTTTCTTCAAGCGGGGGCTGAGATAAAAGGGGGGTCCCAAAACGCGTTTTTCCCATGCATTTTTCCATAGGACCTTTAGACACAGCTACAGCCCGAACGGCTGAACAGAATTACTTGAAATTTGGCAGAGAGGTAGTCCTCAGGTCAAGGAAGTGCCTTTTGTAGGTTTGGTATAAATCTGTTCAGTAGATTCTGAGAAAATAGCCTTTAAATCAATATATATATCTGAGCCAGCTTATGGTGCGCTTACGGTGCGCTTACCGTACGCGTACGGTGACGTGCGCGAGCGCGATTCTGATTGGCTCTTAGATCTTAGTAAACATTCGAATCGGCCGAAACCAGGAAGCGGCGGCCGCCATTTTCTCTCTCGCACTCTGAGTAGGGCAGCATAAATGAAGCCCAAAAATGGGTAAAGGGGTAGTATATTGAAATAATAATCACCCAGCAATGATATACGGGCCCCCAAACAACCCACAAGGCCAAAAAAAAAATTTTTTTTTTTTGCGAAAAATCGCCGATTACGCTTACCGTACGCGTACGGTAAAAAATGTTTTTTTTAAAAAAAAGTATCCACACTCTCCCCACCCCATGTGCAAATGGTGCCCGAAGGGCACCATTTGTGCATGGCTTATGAAATAATTGAAATTAATAAACAAAATATTTCACAACGATGCGCATAATATGTCACCCATGTGCGCACGGTGCGCGAAGCGCATCGTGCGTACATGGCCCATCTCGCATAATGTGGGCACGCGGTGCGCGCAGCGCACCGCGTGACCACCGTGCGTGCATGGCACTAACTGCGTAAAGTGGGCGCGCGGTGCGCGAAGCGCACCGCGTGCTCACTGTGCGCGCACGGTGCACGAAGCGCACCGTGCGCGCACGGAACGAACTGCGTTAAGTGGGCGCGCACGCCACGAATGGCGCAAAGTAAGTTAGCATTTAAAAAACCGTACAAATTCACTGAAAAAACCATAGGTTTCACACACGTTATAGTTAGGAATTAGCATTTAAAAAACCTTGTAAATTCACTGAAAAAACCATAGGTTTCACACATGTTATAGTTAGCTGTACATTTTACTGATAAAAAACCAATGAAATTCCCCCGTTATAGTTACTGTAGGCAACTATAACTCACGCGACCGTAATCCTCTGCTGATGACATATGTGTCTTTATGAAAAAAAAATATTTGTAATATATGTATAGCTAAAATTTAATG
This sequence comes from Triturus cristatus, assembly GCF_964204655.1. Lineage (NCBI taxonomy): Eukaryota > Metazoa > Chordata > Amphibia > Caudata > Salamandridae > Triturus > Triturus cristatus. Next base: position 966,031,097 of record NC_140581.1, read on the forward strand.
GAAGAAGACATGGGCAAATAAGTGTCTAAATACAGTATTAGCATCAGCAGAGGATTACGGTCGCGTGAGTTATAGTTGCCTACAGTAACTATAACGGGGGAATTTCATTGGTTTTTTATCAGTAAAATGTACAGCTAACTATAACATGTGTGAAACCTATGGTTTTTTCAGTGAATATATATATATATATGTATATATATATATATATCAAACACCAAACCCCTCCGATGCAGAGAAGCAAGAGACCACACGGGGGAATCCTTATGGAAGCCTGTTATTGGACACTGGGCATGAAGCGTTTCGGCGACCAATCGCCTCGTCAGATGCCTCCATAGACTGAGCAATTCCATCTCCACCTTCGAATCTCCTACCGCTCTCCCATTGGTTGGAGAGCGCCGCCCCACAGTTGTTGACTTGCACGCCTACTGTAGTCTATAGATCTTGACTACCGTACCAAGAGTTCACCTGATGTGGGAAAGGCAATGCGTGGGGAAGACAACATGAATCTCAATATCCACGGGGAAAGAGGTGAGTACTGTTGCAATGGCTTGCCCCGTTTAGGATGTGTGTGTGTGTGTGTGAATATGTATGTGCGTATATATATATATATATATATATATATATATATATATATATATATATATATATATATATATATATATATATATGGTTGACAATCGCTTTGGCCAGATTGAGACCCCTATTTGATAATGTGAGTCTTAAATATTGCCGCTCCTGATGGTCAGAGGGGTAGGAGAGAATCTTTTTAACAGTATGGTGGTCAATAATATCCAGCCAGGATATTTCTAAAAATGGTTGCCCCAAAAAAAATCTAGGAGCTTGTGAACAATTTCTACTGTGTCCTTTTGTAGTACTGCTAAGAGGATCAATTAAGTGAAAAGTGGCCAATAATGGCCGACTCTGATGTGAAGGTTTTTGGAGTTTTTCCTACAAGTATATTTTTAGACAGAAGAAAACGTTCACACTAGATGAGACCAAGGATTTTTAAGGCGACAGACAATTGACTAATGGATGGAAAGATGATGCCATAAATTTGAAAGTCCTTAGAATATATATCTTCATATATATTCAACAAAGCAGTAAAATAGCAACAAATGACTACCACTTAATTATGACTTCTACTGATGATTAGTATTCAGTTCAAAGTGGCAGCACCAAAATCAGTGTCATTCTTTCTATGATTGAGCTTCCCTTTGGCAGCTGGTGCAACTGTGACAACTGTGCCAGATTCGCTTTACTGGAAGGGGTCTTTTGAAGTTTAAAGTACAGTTCACCTAAAGGTTCCCAGTTGTTTAATATTTGTATTTACTCAGGTACTCTGGGATGTCAGGACATAGTGAAGCAGCCACTGTAGCAGCTTGAGCGGGGGTGTCAATGCACTGATTACATTAATTTTTGTAGCTCTTATTAACTTTGAACTGTAACTTCTCAGGTCACAAGACAGAAATAAACACTAATAAATAACAGAAGGAAGATACCATGAGACAGTTGTGTGGTGGAAGCCAGGGTGTGACAAAGGAGCCAAATATGGTTACAGAGAGAAAGAGGGAAAAGTGATGAAAAGTGCATGAAAATGTAAAAGAAAGACAACTGAAATGAGAAAAGAAGAATGCAAGGAAGGAAAGAGAGATGGAAATAAAAACAGAGTTCTAGGGAAAGAAACGTTTGTAAGGAACAAAAGAAAAAATAGAAGGAAGGGAAAAAAAAGAAAGGCAGGGATGAGGGAGGGAGGGAGGGAGGGAGGGAAGGAAGGAAGGAAGGAAGGAAGGAAGGAAGGAAGGAAGGAAGGAAGGAAGGAAGGAAGGAAGGAAGGAAGGAAGGAAGGAAGGAAGGAAGGAAGGAAGGAAGGAAGGAAGGAAGGAAGGAAGGAAGGAAGGAAGGAAGGAAGCAAGCAAGCAAGCAAGGAAGGAAGCAAGCAAGCAAGCTAGCTTCTCTTAGGGAAACAGTCCATGGTTGCCTTAATTTAAATTGTCTGATGTGCATGCGTTTCTCACTTGGACATTGACAGACATATAATTGAAAGTGGGGGGTATTTATGTTTCTGGCTACTCCCATGCTTGGATGTTGGTTACTGGAGTTTTGCTCAGACACACGCTTGGAGCAAAGTAATCCAAATTATTTTGTCGATTTACTTGCTTTTATAAAAGCCCATTGGTGCAGCACTGTGTGAATGCCCACACAACTCTCAGTAAATCTATACTTTGATGTGTGCATTTTATCATGTTAAATTCAGGCATAGAATAAGTATATTGCATAATATATATTTCAGAAACCTGCATTTGTGAAGTTATAATATTAACTTAAGCATACATTTGCTAGTTCGTCTAGATAGCATCTCTGTAATGGGCATATAGAGAAGCATTAGTTAAGCTTGTGAACTGTAGGAAAAGAATCACACACAACTATGGGGGAAGACGTTAAAACTCCTACACCAAGCTCCCCACTAAATATCCAACACCACACAAGAGCAGTAAGAGTACAAGGAAACAAACGGCTAGTATGGTTAGTGGCACACACTTTGTTTGTGAAAATTGCCCTCACCCACAAGTTGTGGGTGAGAGCGGTTTTCACAAACTAAGGGCCAGATTACAAGTCTGGCGGTCCTCGGACCGCCAGACCCATGATGACGCAGCTTTGGCAGATCCAGCCACCACCGCACCAATGTTCTGCCTGCCCGATTACGACTTGGGTAGTCAGACCGCACTAGGACCTCCGGCACCGCCCAGGGAACCGCCATTCCCCGGCATAGGAGGTATTACTAGTTTCCTTTCAGCCAGGTTTTTCATGGTGGTTCTCCTGCCATGAAAAGCGTGTTGGATGGGAAACAAAGGGGGCCCGACAGGGCCTTACTCTCCTTCAGACATATCTGGATGCACACAGGGTGGCATAACATGTGCCCTTGTGTGCTTGCACATAGGTTCCTGCACGGCATGGCCTTTCGAGTCCATGCCATGCAGGAAGCTTGTGATGCGTTCCCATTGCAATGCCCTTTTAAAAGGCACTGCCACCTTTTAAAGGGCACGGCAGGGGGAGCCGCCCACCCGCCAGACCACTGAAAAGTGGTAATCTGGTGGGCGGGCGGTGGCGCCCTTCAGGTGAGCGGTGGCGCAGCAGTTTGCACCGCCGCGCCACTGCTCCTCTGTAAGGTTGTAATTAGGCCCCAAGTATGTACCACTAACCATACTAGCCGTTTGTTTCTTTGTACCCATACTGCTCTTGTGTGCTGTTGAACTGTAGGAAAAGAAACTGTAACTGACATATCCGTATAAAAAAAGGCTTGTATTTCAGAATATTGGCTACGGAATTATTGTCTGATCTAAATGCTGTGATCTAAATATCATTTAAAAAATATTATCCCATTGGGTGTGAATCTGCTGCGATGAACTTTATGTCATGCGATATTCTGACAATGCTACTCTGGTCCCACGCCAAAAAGCGGCAATGAAATCACGAAAAACATGGTATACTTTATATGTAACACATGCTTTTTACGTTGCTTTTCATTCTAACCCTGCTGCTTTTACCTAAAGCACTTAAAGCTCTCCTGCCCTCAGTAGTCAGATATAGCAGTAGTAATGTTTTTTTTTTATCCCCATGTTTATTTTCACATCAGCAATGGAGTTGAATATGCTGATGACATGAACGTCACAGGTATTAAGAGGTGGGTGACATCAGGACAGCAGGTGCAAGGATGTTTGTAAATTTGCCTTGCAGCAGGCGCAGGATAAGTCATTTCAAGTAAGAAACGCTCATGTCCCTGAAAACTACATGTACCGGAAACAGCTGGGAGCGCTCACAGGCGTCAAGTACCTGACGTGAACACTGACTACATTGTCCTCTCTCAGTCCGGCATGACCAGATGCCTGCTTCAGGGAATTCCAAATGAGACAACTAATTCTTCTGCCAGTTACATAATTGGCCCATGTTCTGCATGGGTCTGTTTGTGTTTTTGCTGGAGGTTTCACACCAGCAGAGCTCGGCAAGTTGTGCTGGACACTGAGAGAACTGTAGTAGCCTAGCTGGCTGCTTCACAGGTACATGGACTGGGAATGTTCCCAAGGTAGCCTTCCTCTTTTCTTGGAAGCATATGTGTGCTTTGCTGCTACAGAAAATGATGCTTTTAAGAACTGCAAATGAGCCTACAGCAAAAGAAAATGTCATGACCGGTTCAGAGCTGCCTGTAAAACATATGGCCTTCTAGCTGAGATATTTGTTTATGTCATGGACTTGAAAATAACAAAATACAATACTGCTGTTATTTAGAGCAGCTGTAATAATAGTGCACATTCACACTTTTTTACTTCAATCCATTGGTCACATTTCATGTTATTTTGCCATAGTATAGTGAAATTTACATTATAAAAGTATTGTTGACTGGCTCACATATTGCATGTTAGGATGACTTTAGGCAGGGAAATACCTCTTCTAATAGTGAAAGGCCCTCTTCGTTATGATTTTACATTACTGCCAGGGCCGGACTGGCCGTAGCGGGCACCGGGCAATCCCCCGGTGCGCCGCACGGGTGGGGGCCGGTTTTGGGCCCCTGGGGGCCGTTTTGTTACACGGCCGTTTTTGCAGCATTGCTGCAAAATCGGCCCTGTAACAAAATCGGCCGAAAACTGGCCCTGGCAAAGAGCTCAGCGGCACCCCCAAGGCGGGGGGAGGGGGGAGGGGGGGGATGGACCGAGCACTTTGTCAGGGCCGGTTTTGGTTCCCAGTCCGGCCCTGATTACTGCCTATATGTTACAACATGTGCTTTTTATTTTTTTTTATAAACGCATTTAAACAAATACACATGAACAAATACCAAGGCATAAACAAGTATGCAGGTAATCTGCTTATACACTATGCACATCTGCATATACAGTAAATTATTTAACAATTACCTTACCTGCATTTAATTTAAAACACTTTGTAGGAGAACAGCCACTGCCCTAGTTGCTCACTTGTTGCAACAAGGGGAGGTCTGCAAGTCAATAAATAACTTTTCTGCTGATCAATTGAAAATGCGGCAACCATTGCTGCATGTATGACACAAGTGAAATTAATTCTTCATTCTAATTTTGTTTTGTTGATGGAACGAAGAGGCTTATTTACAAGAAAATGGTGCAGCACCGCAAGCAAATTTGCTGCGCCGAGCGGTGTCATTTACTAAGTGCAGGAATGCGCAGTATTTTCAACAATATGCGCATTCCTGTACTCATCCCTGAATGGTGCAAAAAATCATCCTAGCACCAGTGCAAGCACCCTTGCACCATGGTGCAAGGGTGCCTGCATTGCAGGGGTGATTTTTGTTGTGCAGGAAGGGACATCCCTATCAATCGTGTTTGAAAGAGCAAAAAAAAGGCGAAATAAAAGTATTTCTCCTTGTTGCACCTCTCTTAAGCCTCCCCTTGGGACGCGTACGTTTTTTGTAAATCTGGAGCAGTGTCAAAAAGCAATGGGTGTTGCAATGGAACGCCCACAGCTTAGCGCCTTCTTGTAAACATGGAGCAGGGCACAGCGCCACAGGAACGCTGCAAAAAGTGACGCTCCGGTGGTGCAAGGCCCTTGAAATTATTCACCTAAGTCTTTAGTCATACCAACTCTTTCCCTCGACAGCATTTGATGGTCATTATGAAACTCATGCAGTTATACATTGCACAGAACACCATGAGAACTGGCAGAATCATTCAAAAGCAGAGCACAGGAAGCCGAACAAGCACACCATCAGGAAATGGATACTAATGGGAACTGCACTGCAAAAACAGGTCGGCAACAAAAGGAGGACAAACAGGAAGCAAGACCACCAGGCAGGGGAAAACAACTGACATAAAGCAGGCATGCTAGGCACAGGCTAGAAGGACCACAATTGAACCATTTAGTGCAGGGTTGCACTTGTCTCTTGGAACTGCGATCCACAAATACTCCCCCACCCTCTCGATCTGGCACTTTGCCAGTCACCTATCACCAAGCCTTCTCATCCAAATCAGGCGGATGTGCTTTCTCCCATTATGGATTTGTGGTTTTGGTAAACGGCTTCTCTGCGGTGAGGACCTCGAGGCATGTAGTACATGCCAGCTTCAGAGATTCTGTGGGTTTGAATGAACGTGCCTTGTCAGGCCGCAGACTCTGGCACTTTTCATTTTATGAAGGTGCCTTGTCGAGTCGCAGACTCTGGCACTTTTCATTTTCAGAAGGTGCCTTGTCGAGTCGCAGACTCTGGCACTTTTCATTTTAAGAAGGTGCCTTGTCAGGCCACAGACTCTGGCATTTTTCATTTTAAGAAGGTGCCTTGTCAGGCCGCAGACTCTGGCACTTTTCATTTTAAGAAGGTGCCTTGTCAGGCCGCAGACTGGCACTTTTCATTTTCAGAAGGTGCCTTGTCAGGCCGCAGACTCTGGCACTTTTCATTTTAAGAAGGTGCCTTGTCAGGCCGCAGACTGGCACTTTTCATTTTATGAAGGTGCCTTGTCAGGCCGCAGACTCTGGCACTTTTCATTGTACCCAGGGAGCGCATCAGCTGTCTGTACTACAAAGCAACAACTGATAAAGTCTTGAAACAAGCCAGTCTGTCTTTTGTATGTATGTATGTATGTATAGATGTATGAGGCGCACAGATAAAATCCACATACGTGAGAAAGGATAGCTAAAAGGGTCTTTCTCCATAGCTACCCATCAGCTCAGTCTGTAGATTTTTTGGACAGACTGGGTTGCAATGAAGGCGTTTGTGCTGTTCGGGGTAGATGTTTACAGTAATCTTCATTACTTCGAGTTCTGGGTTTCTTCATCACATTCCTCATATTATAGGGCTTGCGTCATTACAGAAACAGGATAAACTTACCTTAGCCCTGAGAAAAACATAAAAACAAATACTCTTAGGTGGTCTCAAACTCCCTCACAGACGAAAAGACGGACTACCCCGACCATTACCATATTTGCAAAATATCGAAACCAAGAAACAAAAACATTTACATATGTGAGTTTTTTTTGTCCAAACGCAACGAACAATACTCAAAGGCCAGTATTCGAGGACTTGTCAGAGGGGAGACACTGCTTTCCAAAATACCCCCCCCCCACCCTCCCGAAAGGTTAACCAAGGACACAGGAACAGCTTAAGAAACCATAATGCACAAGTCTGGAAGGAAAAACACCTACCGAATGCCATCCCCAAACAACAGACCCAGAAGGGCCGACAAAGAGTTAACCTATTAAGATTCATAAAGTAGAATGCAAGCAGCCAGAAGCCAAGTTGCATTTACCAAAGGAAGATAACAGAGTGTTTGAAAGATGAACAACCAACCAACCAACCCAGAGAAAAGATCTGTGACCACCAAACAACGACCTAAAAGTCCAGAATCATCCGTGCCTTCATCATGGAAAAAAAGACAAAGGATGTCAACAGTGGACCCACCCCATGTTGTATTTGAGCAATAATGTGTGCATCCAGGTTGCCGGCACTTGAGTACAGCATGCAGACTCACCATGCTTAAACTGTACTCTTGTCAACTAATCCTTAGTATATCAGAGATGTTCAATATAGCCAGGCTACTCCTCGCGCTCTTTTTTCTGCTTCTATCTCTATCTACCTTCTCCTTACCCTAATCTTTCTTCTCCACAGTATACAGGGGGCGGTCTTATTGGCCAACTAGGCATGCGTTCCCCTCACGGTCTATTATAAATGTATAACCTTGCTTTATAACACCTCACGTCAGTAACGATAACCCTGTTACTGTCTTTTTGTATGCTCTATATAAAATCAATAAAGAACTCTGAAATAAAAAATAAATACTGTGGGTAGAAGGGGTCAAACCCCACCTACAAAAAAGGTTGCAAGAGACCCTTGAGGATGGACTTTTAGGACACAAGGAAACAGAAGTAGCGAGAAAAAATGAAAGGAAAGCACTCTTGCCTAGAATGAATATTGAATAATGAATAACCACCCACTCAAGGAAGGGAGACGGAGAGAAGGACTCTAAAAGCAAAGCACCCACAGAGAACGACTTTAGGAAATTCACAGGAAAGCATGGCCAAAACAAATACCACCTAAACAACAACAGTCCCTTGTGGCATATTTATTTACATTATACACAGTACAGTCATGCAGATATTAATGTCACATAACAAACACAACTTTAATCAATGTTATTCTCTCAAGCAATCAAGCAATACAGAAGCCTTTTTAATGAGTTTCAACAATGTATTCACTTAATTATAATAAATAATTGCATAAGGAAAACCAAAGGGATCAAGTGCTCACTCAACACAGTGTGAATTAAAGTGCATCTACAAGTCAGGTGTTAGACATCAGACCAGTGAAGGGCGTGTGATCACAGGTACAGAGTTCATCAGATGTGTCTGAGGAGGTTCATCCCGGAAGGGTTACTGGATGAACCTGTCCAGCTGCGCCCCGAACCTGCGGTCACGTGCCGCACACGCATTTCTCACCGCATACATCAACAGGCCCTCGTGCGCCTCCGGGCTCGTTGTCAGGGGAGGCTGCAGGCGCCGTCTCGGTAACAGAGCCGTGGAGCTCCGCAGACAGCTCTTTCATTGACAGCAGTTCACGGGAATTGAGAAGGCGCCATTAATCATCATTCTGTTTACGAGGGAGAGCCCATTGTTAATATGGCCACGTAATACACTACTCCAGAGCAGACACCCATCGAGAGACTCCCTGAGTGTTGGCACTTCCAGCACAAGTCATTTATCTCTTTCCAGTTCCCATTCACACTCCCTTTATTCCACCGGGGCCTGATTCCAATGGTCTTCAAATGGTGATCTACACAGAAATACACGAGGGCTGTCTGCTGTGTATTTACCCTGGGAAGTCCTCTGGAGAAGCACTCGCAGCTTATTCAGTCGCATCACTTTAACTTCTTGCTTCTGTATTTCTAGGGCTTTGCCACTCCATTTATCAGCTCGTCATGTTTCCCCCCAGAAAAATGCGCGGCCACACTCATTCGTGCTCAAATATACAACTGTTGGTCATTCTTCAGTTTATAGAGCGCTTGCAACCAGAGTTTTACAGTAACGTAGCACTGTAATTAAAGGGTCTTCACTGCTAGCAATATTAATGATACTCAATGTATCAGTGTTTGGAGGATAAAAGGCTGAGTGGTTCATTCTGATTATAAGGGTTGGCAACAGTTCTCAAACAGATCTCACCCATAGTCACCAAACTGACTGAGGTCCTAATTGTGAGTCAGTCCACGGACCCGCATACTCGGGGGGGGGGGGGGCGGGAATGGAGGTCTTCCAGCCGTCCTATTATGACCAGGACAGTCGGGCCGCCCTGTGACCACCGCCAGGGATCAGAGATCCATGGAGGTGGCACGGCTGTCTTGAGGCCACAATATGCTTAGAAGGGGCCACTGCGGCCCTGCCAAGCATATTATGAGTTTCCTCACCGCCTCACTTTTCATGGCGGTGAGACCACCATGAAAAGTGTGGCAGTGAGGAAACAAAGGAGGACCTACAGGGCCCCCTCATGGCACAATATGTGCCCCCCCCCCCCATGTGCATGCACACCAGTACCTGCACAGCATGGACTGAAGCAGTTCATTCCATGCAGGTACTGATTTTTACATTTCCATTTTGGTGCCTATTGAAAGGTACAACTGTGTGAATGCCAAAAAACAGCCCGCCAGACTGGAGAAAACTCCTAAGCTGGCTCCTGCATCGCCAAACTCAAAAAAAGGCCCTGAGCTATAATATCAGCAATCATTTTAGCCGTCTTGGCACAGAAAAAGCAAGTCCTTCCTTATTGATTAACAATGCCTAAATGAAACATTAGACCCAGTAACCTCCAAGGATTCCAATAAATAAGTCTCACCATCTGCTCCAGGAGGCCAGAGAGTCCAAGGTGAACATCAATGTTGTTCTCTGTTAGCTAAGGTATTGGCATGGACAGAACTCACCACATTTTATAATGTAGCAGTAAATTGGTGAGAAGTAAGTTTCCATCTGGAGGGCTAGAAGGAAAAGCAATGACTAAACATATCTAAGAATTCTAAAGAGTGGTCTGGGAAGTTATAACCTCACATTTTTGCTCATATCTGGACACAACCTCTTAAATGAATGTTCATCTCACAAACAATGCCCGGCTACTCACTGGCAATCTTCATTACTCCAAGTCCTGGTCTTCCCGTTCCATTCCTTAACAATGAGCAGCTTGTCTGCTCTACAGAAATCTATCACCTAGCAAAGTTGAATACTTCCCCCAATATGGCGCCGCCTACCTGGCCCGGCATGCATAAAGGGGGAAGTATGTCATCCACACATCCATGAATACCAAAAAAACTCAAGAAGGAGAAAAACACAAACCAATCACCATAAACAGAAACAGGGAGGGAGGGAGGGACGGGCACAGGAATGGAACGGGAAGACCAGGACTCGGTGTAATGAAGATTATCGGAGAGTAATCGGGCATTACCTCATCGTCCGTCTTCCTGTCTCATTCCTTAACAATGAGCCCATACCCAAGCACATGGTGATTGAGGCACAAAGACCAGAAGGAGGTAGCCACACCAACAGGTCAGTGTAATTCAAAAGAAAATAGTACAAAGCACAAAACATGTACAACACAAGCTCCAAAAGCAGCACAAGCTGCCATCCCCAACAGAGGATGGTAAGGGGAAACAAAAGCGTGGGAAGAGGCCCATGTAGCAGCATTACAAACAACATGGAAGGATGCAACCAGAAAACAAGGTCCAGGATGAGGAAAACAACACCCAACGAGCCAGAAGGGACAAGGAAGGCACAAGAACCCAGCCAGAAAAATCCAGGGAAGCCACTGCCCTAAGGCACACGAACTGCTCAAAACACACACATCCCCTCAAGGAACCAGACAACAAGGATAATGGGAGGAAGGAAGCAGGGAATGCCCAGGCCGAACCACGAGGGAACCAAGCTGCAAACAGAGGGAGAAGGGCCAACACTGCCAAGGCATAGAGACCCAGCCAGGGAAGGCCAAACCAGGAAACAAATGGCCGAAGGAAAAGGGGCATACACAAGGGTCAAAAGAAACTGCAGGCCCATCAACACCCACAGAAGAGAGACAGCAAAGAGAGAAAGGAGACTCCCCAAGGCTCACAAAGCGGCCCGTCCCCTGAAGAAAGCAGACAACAGAGACCGTGCCTGTCACAAGGCCACCAAGACACAACAGGACAAATACCGGGGAGCCTAGAAAAGCGAAAAGCAGGCCCGGAATGCCTCAGCAGTGCCACCCCCCCAGGCGCACGCTTCGGTCCCCAAGACCATCGAGGGAAGGAATGAGCCCCCTAGGTAGCGAAAGGCATCAACCACCAACAGAGAAACCCCCAATCTCAGGGACCCAGGAATAAAGCCACAGATCCTGAAGAATCTGGAAACAGTGAACAAATGGAGACGGACCCCGGAGACCATGGGCAGTGCACTGGCCATATGCCCGAGACCTGGCAGACACCCAGGAAAGGAGAAGAATCCAGGAAATATGGCGGAAGACGGCCCTGTAGAACCACAGAGCCAGCAGGTCCAAGAGGGGTTGAAAACCCCATGGTGGCGATGAAAAGCCAAAAAGCTGCTTCCGGAAACAGCAGGAGCATGAGCTCAAAGTGGACCAACCAGATGGAACGAAATACACAGGCAGGTGTCCAACAGGACAAGGGACACCAGGTGCAAACCACAGGAGCTGAAGCCACTGAAGACCAAGCAGAACAGCAGGCCCCGCTCCGCAACCGGGTGCAAACAAAAAAGAAGGAGACCAACTACCCCCCCCCCCTGCATGACACAAAAAAAAGAACCATCACAACTGGGCGTCCATTCGAACACACACCCCGTGACCCCTGGCAGACAAGGGAAAATCAAATCTGGAATCAGGGCCAAAGCCCATCACGCTGAAAAAAGGAAAGATCTGGCCCATATCAAAAGCCCTCGTAGGAGGGGCAGACCCAACAGAGGCCAGGAGAGTGCAACACAAGCAAATGTAAAGCGCACAGACACCCAGAGTGGTATAATGGCGATAAAGAGCTGATGGGAATAGCCACCCAACTCCATGGTATGAAATACAATGACCCCAAAAGAAGGAAACACTGAATGGACCCACCTGGTTCTGAACCAGGGACCATAAAGTCTAAACACAGGACACAACTACGGATGCAACAGCCAGGTCAAAGCCAATGTCGGAGATTCCACAAAGGAGAAGCAACAGCAAAACAAGTCCACAGGAGAACGATGTTACAGAAAAACGAAGGAAAAAGAACCTGGCTACCACACGCCAAACATGCGACATGGTACAGGCACCCAGTCGGTCACCCAGTGGACCGCAACCCAACCAAAATCAGCTGCAGCAGACTGAGAGGGGCGCCATCAGTGGGGAGTTGAAATCCAAAAGACGGCATACCCCACGCACCTTCTCCGCAAAGAGTAAGAAGGAAAGACAACCAGCCAGGCAAAAAGGGAAGAACCTAAGTGCAAGAGGATAGGAGACTAACAGATACCAAGACTCCACTGTAGGCCTGCCCAAGCAGTACCCCGAACACAAGGGCCCCTCTGGCAGATCTCCCTGGACTAGCATGTGGCCAAACATAACCCGCAGTGGGACTCAAAGAGTGGATTTTACGGACCAAAAAGCTGGAAAAACTGCAGTAGCATGGCCCAAACAGAGCCGGGCAAGGGGCACAGACCAAGTGACACAGCACAAAGGAACATGGCCAAGGAACCCCAGCAGGAGGAAATGACAAAACGGCTTGCCGAGAGCCAGAGAGGTGTGCCAAAAACATGAGGCAGTAAATGCCACCTCCCGCGCTGTACCGCAAGAAGGCATCAAGAGAGGTCTGACCAAGGGCAGAGCCAACCCAATGCAACCCTAGACAACATAAGAGGAAAACAAACCAGGCCACAGCAAACCTAGCCCTCTTGCCACAAGACCGCAGTGTGAACCCTGGTGAGAGGCAAACAGCCAACATGCCCATGAAAGCAGGGCAAAAAGTACATGGAGACCCCCACAAATGCTAAGCGCAGCGGGTGAGGGACGCAAAGGAGCCAAACCAGGAGACCCCAAGCCATGCTCGCTTAAGCAGACCAACATTGGCCAGGGACACCAAACTTATTGCCACAACCAGTGCTTTAAATGGGCCAGTACTGCCTGGTACTGAGTACCAGTACTTTTTTATTTTGAGAGGGAGAGTACCTGCACTTCTCAAGAGTGATGTAATACTTTTAATTGGAGAGTACCGGCACTTCTCAGAAACAAGCAGGTACTCTGGTACAGTGTACCTGCACTTCTATTTTTCCATTTCAAGCACTGGCCACAACACAGTGTAAGAACCCGTGGGCACGGGCCCCACCCACTGAGGCAGGCCACCATGGGTGGGAGCAAACAGGGAAAAGAAGATCGCAAAGAGCGTGTGCCCATAGAGGGCTCCACCCAACAAGCCTGGCCCTCTATAGCAGGGCATAGGGCAAAACAGTGGCAAATGCTCCTGCAGAGAGAGACAGCTAGCTCCTGTGGCAAAAAAATGCCAAAACCTGAGCCAAGCAGGAAAGGAGCCAGAAATCAAATTAACCTGAGGGGTTGCCAAACATCTGTGGCAATAGTGAGTCATTACACAGCGCACTGCAACAGGTTCCAAGCACTTCCTTCCAAGTACAACAGAGATGAGCTGTATACCATGGAGCCAGCCAGTCCACAACGGCTGCAATAAGCCCACTGCTGACTCCCAGAGCCCTGTCCATGAGGAGACAGCAAGACATCAAACCAACACTCAGCTGCCGGCGACGAGACTCTAACCCTTACAAAGCAGGGGCCTCCCACAACAAAACACCATCCCGGATGCTGCCTCTGAGCAACAGCTCCTGGCAGCGGGGGATGAGAACCAGCATCAGGATGCCCAGCGCCGCCTTGACTTAAACCATCACAAAAGAGGGAGATACCGTCCCCGACGCTGCCTCTGAGCCACAGCTCCTGGCAGCGGGGGGCAAGAATGAGCACCAGGATGATCAGCGCCCCCACCCACCGTCAAGAGCAAACGCCCGCTGAGCAGGGGACATATGCAAAAATAGAATAAAAACAGTGTGGCTGCTAAAGCATGCCACTAAACAAACATAAGGAAAAAAAAAGAACTTACCTGACTCCGCTAGGAAATCGATCTGCAGCATGCAGAAATAAAAGAACTGGATGTGTGGATGACGCACTTCCCCCTTTATGCATGCCAGGCCGGGTAGGTGGTGCCATGTTGGGGGAAGTATTCAACTTTGCTAGGTAATAGGTTTCTGTAGAGCAGACAAGCTGCTCAGGAATGTGATGGGAAGATGGACGAGGAGGTAATGGAGCCTTATGCAACTCACAGGAAGAAGAGTCTGGAGGAATGAGAGAAAAAGCGGGGCTGTCAACATTTGTGTCCTCTCTATCTACCCACTAAGAGCATCAAAAGCAAACGTGACCTATCTCGGCGAGACTAGATCGAACGTCACCCATAGAGAGTTACCCATTTTCTTGGAATCCTCACATCCATGTTATGTCCCACAGTACGAATAGGACCAAGGAGTTTCATAAAAATTTGAAAGGCGTGGCTTTACACACACCCTGGGTGCCATGCTTCATCACTGGCCTGCCACATTCACCAGATACATTTTTGTGGTGAATGGGCTTCCCATGATTATGGGGTGTAGTTTTCTGAGTGGGTATCTGTTGAACCAGGATCTCAAAAGCATAACAATCCCTAATCCCCAATTATTCCTATTTCTTTAAGGCAGGCCAAAGAGATGACTAAAAATGATTGCAATACCTGGGACTGCCTAATATCCTTGCATCTAATTGAGTCAACATGTTTCAGCCTGCAAGATGGCCCCAAAAGGGGTTCCTGGCTTTCTTCTGGATCCAGAGCCTCACTTTCCTAATTCCATTCTATAGTTGCACTCATGCATTCATTAGCAAGCATCCATGATGTATCTATGAGTATAGTCCTGCTGGGCAATGTTCGCCGAGTCTGCGATAATTGAATGGTCCTTAAATTGTGCAAACATAAGACATGAAAATCATAAATACAATGAGACAATACATAACATTGAAGACAAAAAAGAGAAACAATAATCAAGTCAAGCAAAAAAACAGCATATCTGTATTATGTCCACTATTGAGTCAATAGTTTTCACACACATAATAGGTACAC
This sequence comes from Triturus cristatus, assembly GCF_964204655.1. Taxonomy (NCBI): domain Eukaryota; kingdom Metazoa; phylum Chordata; class Amphibia; order Caudata; family Salamandridae; genus Triturus; species Triturus cristatus. The sequence continues at coordinate 966,046,249 of NC_140581.1, forward strand.
ACTGCATGCCACTGCAAATCCGTGCATGTGCTGAAGTTCATGTTGTAATTATTCACCAGTGCTGAATATTTTCTTAACCTAACTAAACTAAAGAGGGCCCCATGGAGCAGCTTGCTGGGAAACAGTTGCAGTCGCAATCTATAAATTGAGGAACATTATTGGCTAACATATTATGTAATGTCAATGGCCACATAAGATCGATGAAAAAAGAGCCCTTTTTTGTCCCCAGCATGCCCCATACACTCACTTTGTTAAAGGTGTTTCCCTCCGTTTTACTTGGCCTGCAAGTTGGACCCTTCAAATGTTGATAACTCGACAGAGGAGATTGCTTCAAAGGTTTCCTTCAATTGCGAGTCGTAAGTGCCTGTGTCATATTGCTTGAGGCACGTCCCTGATGTCAGCAGGGCTGTTGGGAATTGTAGTTCAAGCACCACGTTGTTAATCTTAAAATGCATTCAAACTAGCTTATTACTGGCAGGCTCACAATAAATTCCAAAGCCCTATTCTTAGTACATGGGGCATTAAAAAAACTGTGCCCTCCTGAATTTTTTAAATCTCAGAATCCTTTGTCTAGATGGGGCATGTATTCCTTTAGTAGTTTGTAAAATCACCGGGACTTCGAGTGATATATTGCAGACATTCTATAGGCATCTAGGTAAAAAATACCACACCGCTATATGTCTTTGACCAATATTTACAACACCTGGAGTCAGTGTTTTTTTGTTTAACCAAGCAAAATGCAAGACTTTTCTGATATTCATATTGGCAGAATTATATTGGGGAAAAAAGAATTGTAATCATATCTCCTATTCATATTCAATGTCCGTCAAGTTATTTGGGCGTCACCTGTGCCAAGGTATGTCATCATTTAAGCCCTCAATGTGTGTCTTCAAACAGCACACCCACCTCTGTACTTGCTTCATTAAGGTTGTAGTATGTTAGTGTGTTGGTTTATGATCATCTTTTTAAGAGCCTCCCATTTAATAATATGGAGTGGGTTTTCATCAGAAAGTAATTGATCATTTTGGTGGAGCTTCTCTTACATCCTATGTTACTACAGTGTTTGTTAAATCTGATGCGTATTATGTATGAGGTCTTCCCCACATACCTAAGTCCACATGGGCATTTAATCATGGATACCACATTCTCACTATTAAAATTTGTATGATTTTTGAGGATCCATGGTCTATTTGTGCCAATATCGATCTCTGGTAGTTTTTGTGAAAGGACACCACAAACATCTGTAACATGCAAAGTGGCCTGACACTGGTGGTAAACCCCATAATGTGCTGCTAGTTGTGATTAACGGTGTAGTATTTCTGGTGTGTATCAGCCTATTCCTGATAGTTCTGCCACATTTAAAAAGAGAATAGTGGGAAATCCCAATTATTTCCAGCACTGCGGAGAATGCTCCAACGTTTCCTAATGATTCTCTTAATGTGATTAGATATTGGTAAGAAGGTGGTTACGCAAGTTAACCTAACCAGCTGTTCTCTTTGCTGGGTTTCCAAGAGGGATTCTCTATTATTGTTGCACGCCCATTTTTTCATTTTCGTGGTTATTATTTTCAGTTATAGAAAAGCTGTAAGTTCAGTGGCTAACGCAATATCCTGTTCATTTGGGGCCATATGTAGGTAATTTGGAAATACCGATTCCTAATTACCGAATTTTACCGAATCGGGATTTAGAAATCAGTATTTCCGATGTACGTAATAATTTGGTAAATATTACCGAATCGGTAAAAATCGGTAAATATTTACCGAATCCACAATACCGATCGGTTTTTCCGATTCGATAAATACCGAATCGGTAAATATTACTGAATCGGTTAATTACGAATCGGTAAATACTGAATCGTAAATTTAAAAAAACTGAAATTGAGGAATCAGCCAATCCTGTGCAACCACCACCCCTCCCAACCAGGAAGTGGCCACACCCAGGCAGGTGCACACAATCAGAACCTTCTGGAGAGGCTAGGAGTGCAGAGGAGAGCAACAGAGCCACTGCCTGAACTTTCTCTGCAAATCTCGCACAATGGCCAGCCAGGACACAGAAAGAGAAAGAGGGGAAAGGAAGAGGAAACTGAAATTCAGTCAGAAGGAACTGCAGGTCCTTGTGGAGAAGGTAGTGAAGCAGCACACAAAGCTGTTTGGAAAGCTGTCCCTGCAAGTTGCAGATTCAGAAAAAAGAAAAATCTGGCTTGGAATCCAGTCTCAGGTGAATGCAATTGGAGTGACCCCCCGGGACATTGCGGTGGTATGATATCAGGATCATCACCAAGAGGAAGATGACTGATCTTAAAAAACAAGCCAGACAGACAGTAGGAGGAAGGAACAGGGCACTTGCCCTGACTGAGCTTGAGCGGCTCGTGGAGTCCACGATTGAGCCAGAAAGTGTCTGTGGAAACGGGGATGCAGACAGCTCTGCCAGAGCTGCTTCCAAACAAGGTAAGAAGCATGCACAGCATTGTGACCCCCCCTTCCACTATCCCAAATCCCCAATTGGGCTATGTGAATCCCACTCCAGTACAGGTTTTTGTACAGACCAGCAATGCATTATGGGAGATGTAGTCAGTGAAACCCCTGTCATGACAGGAATCGCACTGAACAACAAGGCATCTGACACACATCAGCGATAAGCAGGCAGAGGACAATGAGATAGTGTGGCAAAAATGTATTTTAATTTCTGCAATGCAGGGCTGCAGGTACACTGAGCTAATGTACAATTTCTGTCCACAGGCGAGACATCGGGCAGGACTGCTCAGCACAAGTGAGAGAGGGCACCCCGGAAGGACATCACAGAGAAGGCCAGCACAAGTGCAGGGCACACAACACCACCACAGCCAGCCTCACCACCACAGCCAGCCTCACCACCACAGCTAGCCTCGCCACCACAGCCAGCCTTGCCACTACTGCTAGCCTCACCAGCATCAACACCACCTGCAGTGGTTAGACCTAGGAGGCGTGCTGTTGCCAGACTGCAGGAGTTTGAGTCCTTCTCAGAAGACTCGATGGGGGGAAACATCTACTGTGCCACTGGATGGCAGCAATGCTGGTTTGCTGTCCACTTCTGAGGGAGCACACACAGGTGCCAGACGCCGCCGCAGGGCTCGTGTGAGCAGTCCACCTCCACAGGGTGAGAGCCATGGTGTCTTCGGAGGGCTGGAGGCAACCATGGTGAAGGTGCAGCGCCTACAAGGCAAGGCAATTCAGTCAGTCCAGCAACAAATGAGGCGCCTCAATGACGACATGACCAACATTGACAAGGGCATTAGCTCAATGGCTGAGGGCATGAAGGAGATGGCTGCGGGCATGCGGGACATGTCCCAGTCTGTGATGCTGCTGTGCAGCAAAATGGATGAGGACAGAGTAACACGGCGCAGGGAGAGGTAGAAAATGGAGCACCATACGAGGGCAGTGAACCGCCTAGCAACTGCCACTTCTCTGCTCTGCAGGCGCTCCGTGGCCATACAGGAGGGGCTGGCACACTGCAGCACTGATGTCTCTAGGGGGCTGGTAAAGGTGACCACTGCTCTTGAAGTGCTGCTTACGAGTCAGTCTGCCACTACTGGTGCTGTGGAAGTTGGGGACAGCAAGGACACGACCAGTCGGAGCAGCATTACCCCCCTGTAACAGACGCCCGGAGGAGCAGCAGATGGCATGGGGCTGCCACTGGTTTCACAGCCAGTGAGGACAGTCAGTTAATGGCATCCAGCACTGTTGTGCGTGGCTGCAGATGCTGATGCAGCCCACACTTTCAGGACAGAATTGGGTGAAGTAACCCATGACTTCCTACTATGGATGTCACAAATTGGACTGCCAAGTTTGGCCGTTTGTGTTATGGCGTAGTGCCCAGAAATTAAAACTACGTCATTACATTCAACGACTGGCTGTGTCTCCTTACTTACTTATAAATAGTTGCATGTGATCTCTGCCTGTCTCTGTCTCCCATCTGCTGCTGGTGGCACTCCTGCTGAGTTGGGCTCTGGCTGTGAAAATTCATCATCATTTTCCTCAAAATCAGTTAATTCCACTTCTGTACCTTTCTTTTTGGCAAGGTTGTGCAGCATTGCACAAGTTGCAATGATTTTCAGCAGATGATGGGTGTGTACTGACGTGTGCCTCCGCTTTTGTGGAGGCAGCAGAACCTGCTTTTCAATAGTCCAAACGTGCGCTCCACAACATTGCGTGTTGATTTGTGTGCCACATTGTATCGTCTCTCACTCAGGGTTGATGGGTTTAGGTAGGGAGTGAGGATAAATGACCGCACGGCATATGCACTATTGCCTAGGTGAGAAAGAGAGTGCCATTAGTCACATACACCAATACACATTCATCTGCAGTAAGTATAAAGGAGTGTCACAGTGATTTACCTAGCAGGTATCCTTCTCCAAATTCTCCCGCAGCCAGGCGTGTGTAGATCCCACTGTTCTGGAAGATGTATGAGTCGTGGGTGCTCTCAGGAAACTTGGCCACGATGTCAGTGATTATGTTGGCAGCATCGCAGATTACCTGCACATTTATGGAGTGGGTGGACTTTCTGTTCCTGTAGATATACTCAGTGGCTGCTGGTGGGCAGATTGGAATGTGTGTGTCATCAATACAGCCTATGACATGCGGGAACTGTGCCATCTGGTGAAAGTCTGTCTTGGTTTTCAGCATTTCCGCCTGTGTGTTTGGGAAGCTAATGTAGTGATGCATTCTCTGCATCATGGCATCCAGGAACTTTCTGAAGAAACGGGACAGGCAACTCTGAGACACCCCGCCTACCGCAGCTATCACCTCCTGGTAACTGCCAGATGCGAGTAGATGTAGGCTACAGGGCACCTGCACATGTTGTGGTATGACGTGCACCCTTGGTGTTGGGTGCTCCAGGAGTGGGTGCAGGTCCCTTATCAAGTCCAGGATGGTGTGGGGGTGTAGCCTGTACCTTTCATGGATCTCAGCCTCAGTCTGTTGGAAGAGTGTGATGCGCTGTGTGTAAATGCACTCCTCCCATCTCCAGATCCTCACTCCTGCTGCCTGTAGACGTAGCCGCCTTGCAATCACATAGAAAGCCGCCATAGTGATCACACTGCTGCATTTTGGGATTGCTTATATACACTGTAGATGATTACCATCTGCTTTCAGTCAGTGTTAATTACCGACTCTTAAATACCGAATTTCATGAAATTCGGTATTACCGAATTTACCAACATCTCTTTACTCGTTTTTACCGTTTCTTATTTACCGATTCGGTAAATAAGGAATCGGTAATTCAGAATCGGTAATTTTGAATTCGGTAATGATGAATCGGCATTTACCGATTCATAATTACCGAATCCTTATTTTTGGCCTCCTACATCTCAATTGCCTAAATACCGGTCGGTAACGGGAAATTTACCGAATTTCGGCCGTTACCAACCGGTATTTAGCTACCTACATATGGCCCTTGATGTCTTAATGTTATAAAAGTTCTGGAAAATATGCAAGTACTGGCCAAAAAGCAGATTTTTATGTAAGGTTCTTGAATGAAAACTGTCAAATTGCAGATGCCCATTTTTGTCTGTTGGTTTCTCAAATACGTTTGATATAAAATGACCATTTCTGGTCTCAATTTCCAGATCCAAGAAGGGAATTCTGTTTTGATCAATGGTGTGGGTACATTTCCAAAATGGATCATGACTGTTGACCCATTTTATGAGCTCTAGGTCATCGGTCATATCAGCATGCCAGATTATAACCACATCATTGATATACCTAAGCCATTATATTATCTGATCTCTAAATTGTATTCAAATTGATGGGTGTATTAGCATGCCTGGTTCGGGGTGAAAGTGATGCCCATTGATGTTCCCTGAACTTGATGGTTGAGTGTGTTTTTACATGCACAAACGTTCTCTGTTAGATATATCATGGCACACTCTCAATCAATCAATCACTTATAAAGCGCGCTACATACCCGTAGGGTCTCAAGGCGCTGGGGGGGGGGGGGGGGGTGCCGCTACTGCTCGAACATCCAGGTCTTCAGCTTCTTCCTGAAGGAGAGGTGGTCTTGGGTCAGGCGCAGGTCGGTCGGGAGGGAGTTCCAGGTCTTGGCGGCCAGGTAGGAGAAGGACCTTCCTCCTGTAGTCGCTCTTCGGATGCGGGGGACGGCGGCGAGGGCGTGGTTGGCTGATCGGAGGTGGCGTTTGGGAGCGTAGAAGTTGACTCGGCTGTTGAGGTAGCTCGGGCCTTGGTCGTGTAGGGCTTTGTGTGCGTGGGTGAGGAGGCGGAAGGTGATTCTCTTGTTGACGGGGAGCCAGTGAAGGTCTCTCAGATGTCCGGAGATGTGGCTGGATCGTGGGATGTCGAGGATGAGTCTGGCTGAGGCGTTCTGGATCCTCTGGAGTCTCTTCTGGAGCTTGGCGGTGGTACCGGCGTAGAGGGCGTTGCCGTAGTCCAGTCGGCTGGTGACGAGGGCCTGGGTGACGGTCTTCCTGGTCTCTGTGGGGATCCACCAGAAGATCTTCCGTAGCATGCGTAGGATGTTGAAGCACGCCGAGGAGACGTTGTTGACCTGCCTGGTCATGGAGAGGGAGGAGTCCAGGGTGAAGCCCAGGTTTCGTGCATGGTCCGTCGGTTTGGGTGCGGTGCCCAGGGCGGGAGGCCACCAGGAGTCGTCCCAGGCGGAGGGTGAGGAGCCCAGGATGAGGACCTCCGTCTTGTCCGAGTTCAGTTTCAGGTGGCTGGACGTCATCCACTCGGCTACCTCTTTCATCCCTTCGTGCAGGTTGGCTCTGGCGGCGGCGGGGTCGTTGGTCAGGGAGAGGATCAGCTGGGTGTCGTCGGCGTAGGAGATTATGCTGAGGTTGTGTTTGCGTACGATGGCCGCGAGGGGGCTCATGTAGACGTTGAAGAGGGTGGGGCTCAGAGATGATCCTTGGGGGACGCTGCAGATGACTTCGGAGGCCTCTGACTTGTACGGTGGTAGGCGGACTCTCTGTGTTCTTCCGTCCAGGAAGGAGATGATCCATTCCAGCGCCTTGTCCTGGATTCCGATGTTGCTGAGGCGCCGTACTAGGGTGCGGTGGCAGACCGTGTCGAATGCCGCGGAGAGGTCTAGGAGGATGAGGGCCGCTGTTTCTCCATTGTCCATCAGGGCTCGGATGTCATCGGTGGCGGCGATGAGGGCGGTCTCGGTGCTGTGTTTGGCTCGGAAGCCGGACTGTGAGGGGTCGAGGGATCCGTTCGTCTCGAGGAAGGCGGCCATCTGCTTGTTGACGGTCTTCTCGATGACTTTGGCTGGAAACGGGAGAAGCGAGATGGGGCGGTAATTCTTGAGGTCGGTGGGGTCCGCTGTTGGTTTCTTGAGTAGAGCGCTGAGTTCGGCGTGTTTCCAGCTCTCAGGGAAGATGGTGGTGTCGAAGGATGTGTTGATGATGTCTCGCAGGTGGGGTGCGATGACAGCGTCGGCCTTGTTGAAGACGTGGTGAGGGCAGGGGTCGGTCGGTGATCCGGAGTGGATGGAGTTCATCGTGCGGATGGTGTCTTCGGTGCTGATCGGGGTCCAGGCGTGGAGGGTGGTGGTGGGGGGGGTGGTTGGTCGGTCATGGTGTGCGTTGGTTGGTTGTTGAAGCTACTGTGTATGTCCGTGATCTTGTTGTGGAAGTATGAGGCGAGGGAGTTGCAGAGGTCTTGCGATGGGGTGATGTCGTTGTTTCCTGCGCTGGGGTTGGAAAGCTCTTTCACGATGTTGAAGAGTTCCTTGCAGTTGTGTGTGTTGTTGTCCAACCGGTCCTTGAATGCTGTTTTCTTGGCGGCGCGGATCAGCTGGTGGTGTTTCCGGGTGGCAAGTTTGTAGGAGGTCCTGTTGTCCGGTGTCGGTTCCCTTCTCCAGACTTTCTCGAGGGCTCGGCAGTTCTTCTTGGAGCTCTTGAGTTCGTCGGTGAACCATGGGGCCTTCTTGCTGCCGGGTCTGCTAGGCGGGGTCCTCAGCGGGGCGAGTTCGTCCGCGCAGTTGCTGATCCACTTCGTGAGGTTGTCGGCGGCCTGGCTGGGGTTCGCTGAGCTGGCAGGAGGGTGCTGGCTCAGGGAGGTGGCGAGCTGGTCTGCTGTGATCTTGTTCCAGCTTCTGCGGGCGGCCTGTTGCTGGTGATGGTGGGTCGTCGTTCTCTTGAAGGTGAAGTGGACGCAGCTGTGGTCCGTCCATTGAAGCTCTGTGGCGTGGCTGAAGTCGATGTCTGTGCTGGATGAGAAGATGGCGTCGAGTGTGTGTCCGGCGAGGTGGGTGGGGGTGGACACCAGTTGCTTAAGTCCCAGGTTGGCCAGGTTGTCGAGCAGGGTGCTGGTGTTGTGGTCGTTGTTGTTCTCCAGATGGAAGTTGAGGTCTCCCAGGAGGATGTAGTCAGCGGAGGGGAGGGCATGCGGGCTGACGAAGTCGGCGATGTCCTCGCTGAATTGTGTGCGTGGTCCAGGGGGTCGGTAGATCAGGGTGCCTCTGAGGGTGGTGTTCGGGTTGGTGTGGATCTGGAAATGCAGGTGTTCGGCGCTGGTCAGGGTGTTGTCGGTGCTGGTCGTGAGACGGATGGTGTTCCTGTGGATGATGGCGATGCCTCCTCCCATCTGGTTGGCGTTTCGGTCCCTCCGGACGATCTTGTAGCCCTCTGGGATAGCGATGGCGATGTCGGGAGCTGAAGAGGCGTTCATCCAGGTCTCCGTGAGGAAGGCAACGTCAGGGGCTGTGGCGTCTAGGAGGTTCCAGAGTTCGATGGCGTGTCTGTGGACGGAGCGGGTGTTGAGCAGGATGCACTTGAGGTGGGTGCTGCTGGTGTTCGACATGGCGGGTGCTGGTGCGGGGCTGGTCTGGATGCAGGAGAACTTGCAGGCGTGGCAGCTGAAAGGTCCGTGGGTGCGTCGTGGTGTGGCTTGGTGGCATTCTGGGAGTCGGCCGGTGTTGAGAGCGATGAGGGTGGCGGCGGAGTACGTCAGGCGGGTAGGTCGGGGTCTTCGAGGGCCAGGGGTCCTGGCGCTGGACGCGATCCGGTCGCGGACGGGCGCAGACGGGCTTGCCTTTGGCGCGCCTTCGGCGCACAATCGGCGCACCCGCTGCGCGTGTCCGCTGCGCGTTCGCACGGTCGCCATTTAAGGCGAAGTGCGCGGGTGGGCGGAGCAGCTGGGAGGCGGGAGCGGGGAGGGTTACAGAAGACAAAAAGGGGCGGGGACAAGCGGCGGTGGCGGGAAGGGAGGGCGGAGGGCGGCGAGGTAGGCGGACAGCAAGGAAGGATAGCAAACACGGGGAAAAAGATATTACAACAAAACAGGCACAAATAAGCGATAAAACAAGGGCAAGGGAAAATGAAATTACAACAAAACAGGCACAAATAAACGAAAAACAAGGGAAAAAAAGAGAGTTAAACCAAGCAGGCACAAAATAACGTCAAAACAAGGGCAAAAACAACCGCAGCGGCGGCAGCCGGCAGCCGGCAGACGAGGCAGCAGCGAGGCAGAGGGCAGGCAAGGGGCACACGCAGCAGCTGGTGGCCGTGCGGCGCGGGGGTGTCCCACAAGTGGGTCACACTCACCTGCGTCGCACGGTCGCCATTTAAGGCCAAGTGCGCGGGTGGGCGGAGCAGCTGGGAGGCGGGAGCGGGGAGGGTTACAGAAGACAAAAAGGGGCGGGGACAAGCGGCGGTGGCGGGAAGGGAGGGCGGAGGGCGGCGAGGTAGGCGGACAGCAAGGAAGGATAGCAAACACGGGGAAAAAGATATTACAACAAAACAGGCACAAATAAGCGATAAAACAAGGGCAAGGGAAAATGAAATTACAACAAAACAGGCACAAATAAACGAAAAACAAGGGAAAAAAAGAGAGTTAAACCAAGCAGGCACAAAATAACGTCAAAACAAGGGCAAAAACAACCGCAGCGGCGGCAGCCGGCAGCCGGCAGACGAGGCAGCAGCGAGGCAGAGGGCAGGCAAGGGGCACACGCAGCAGCTGGTGGCCGTGCGGCGCGGGGGTGTCCCACAAGTGGGACACCCCCGCTATGACAAACTGTGAGGGGGTTATAGTATCCTCTGCGGAGTTATGTTAAATCGTTTTTGCCACGTCTTGTGTCTACACCAGAGGTATACTGGTGTACAGTGCCTCTATGTCCATGATGATAAGCAAACCACTGTTCTCATCTACATTAAAATCACGTAAAAGGCAGAGGACATCCTTCAGGTAAGGTGGAAATTTTTGTCACCACGGGTTTTAGAAACCAATCACAAAATTGTGAGAAAAGTTACATCATGGAGTTAATAACCAACACTATGGGTCTCCCTTGTGAAGGGGATCGCCGTATTTGAAACCCATAAGAGAGATCTAGGTTAGAAGCATAGTCAGCCATTAGGAATCCAGAGAGTCATTGAGGTTTTGAAAGATGATCACATAACTAATGGATTTCTGCAGCTTGGTTTAGATAGTGGATGGTCACCATTCAGATAAGCAATGTGTGAATAAATGGTGTAAAACAGATGAATCTCCAGTTTCACCATATGCCTCTTCCACCATTTCAGAGAAAGCCTGTACAGAGAGAAGTAATTCCTACTCATACAACCAGAGAGCTGCACCAATAGCTTAAAGTCAGGTTTGCAGATTTTACATGGAAAGGTTTATTCTCTGATGCAAGCGTGCAAATGGTACAGTATACTTATCCCAAAAAGTTATCAAATGTTCTGTGGGAAGACAGTGATGAGAATTCAAAATTGTATTAAATTATATCAGACCATTGTGACAATCATCAAGCCAGGCCAATTCGAAAAACTAGCGGAGTTCAAGTGTCACATTGAATTGAAGCGAATATTAATTAATTAATTTGTCTATAAGAGATGAGATTGTGAAAAATCGGCATTCTGCCAAAATATCATGGAAAAAACATTGTGATATAAGAATATTGTGTAAAAAATATCAGTAACTCAAAAATATTGTGGGATTAAATATAGTTTTCTTTAAGGCATATAATTCTTTGACATTTTTTGTATACAGTAACATTTTATTTAACGTAGTTGTATAAAATATCATTTTAAATTAGTTTAATATTTATTAGTTATTGTATGATTAGAAATAGGAGTATTGTAATAATATTTTTAATTCATTTATTAGTGTAATTTATCATATTTGTATGTGATTTTTTAAAAATGTATTTGACATTTTTCAATTACAAAATTATTTTATTTGCAATCAATGTGCTGTGTAGATAAATTATGAATTAACACTTAATTATGTCAATTATTTCATTGATTAATTATATTTACATTTATTTCGTATATTTTTTCCTTTCAATACATTTAAGTATTGGTATTCTGTTTTAAACTTTAATGTTTTTTAAAACGATCAGGAGTTGGAATACTAAAACTAATCCCTCCAAAATTAATTTATGCAGTTTGTTAAGGTCCTCAGCAAGGAGGGACTTGTGAGAGGGAGGTTCATGGTAACCTTGTTGTAGAGATTATGAGCACACATGTACTTAGCTGTGAACAACATTCTGTTGCAGGAGAGGTTTTTGGTAGATGGTGGCAGTTGTCGAGAAGTGGTGTGTCTAGTTAATAGCGGTACAGTTTATTAATGTTTTCATATACAAATTAAGACATTGTTCCACTTAGCAAAAACAAACTAAAATCTTCTAACATGAGAGTCAAATCTGGTGCTTCCTCTCGGAAGAGAGGTAGGACATCACAGCTATACAAGAAATACACTTCAGGAGACATGACGAGCTCTGCCTGAAGCACCAGCAATACCCAATAGGTTACCGGTCCCAGGCCTAACAAAATACTGTAGAGCGTCTCTCTTCTTTCATAAGTCCCTTAAATGAATCCTCTGGTGAGAAAGAATGCTAAAGAAGGGACATAGTTTCTGCGTTGAGGACAGATACAGAGCGGGCGAATAATGATTGCCACACTGTTCCCTTCAAATGTAGGCAAGAACAGCTTTCTAGTGTTTTTTTGATACTTTGGAAGGTTTTGCAAAGGGTAATATAGTAATAATGGGAAACTTCTGGGATGCTGAGAATGATTGATTGGGTGCCTCCACAGCCCATCAAGGTGCTGGATCTAAGACCTTTAAAAGTATGTTAAAAACACTAAGCAGCATATTTAAAAGCCCTCTCCGCCACTGAACTATAATTTCTTTTGGCGCTTCAGTGGTGCAGCGTCATTTTCCATATTTACACGGTGGAGTCTTATGCCCCTTTCCGCCGCAGTCCTCTGCGATAAAGGGGCATGCAATGGTTGTTGCTGTGAGCGTTCAACCGCAACACCCATAGATTTTTTATGCTATCCCAGATTTACAATGCTTAGGCAGCACCAAAAACAACGCCATGGAAAATAAGGCATTAGAATGGTGATACGAGGAAAAATAATTAATTTCTCCTCGTTTTTTTGCTCTTTCCATGTGTGATGTATTCTGCAGCACACATAGAAGGTGCAAATCGCCATTATTGATTGTTTATGTGCAGGAAAGTGTCCCTTTCTGCACATAAACAATTGTACCTACAGCACAGGCACCCTTGCAACATGGCAGTAGGGTGCCTGCACTGGCGTTAGGCAGCTTCTTTTTGCCCCACTCCTCGGGGGAATACATGGGGTGCACCGTATTTTTGTGAATACGGCGCATCTCTGCGTTTTGAAAATGTCATTGCGCAGTGCTGCCAAATTTGGCGCAGCTCCATGCTCCGACATTTCATTGTAAATATGCCCCATAGCCTGTGTAATCCCTGGAGAGAACAACCACATAGCTCAGAGAGACTTCTTGTTCTTCATGCTCAGGGCCAGACTGGCCAGAGCGGGCACCAGGCATTTCCTCGGTGGGCTGCCAGGGAGGGGGCCAATTTTGGGACCCTGGGGGGCTGTTTTTGTTACAGAGGGCTGGGAATCTCGGACTCCTGTAACAAAATCGTCCGGAACCAGACCTAGCAAACAGCTCAGCCCCACCCTCCCCCCCAGGGGGGCAGCCAAGCAGTTTGCCAGGGCCAGTTTCAGTTCCCAGACTGGCCCTGTTCATGCTCTTGTCTCGTGGTCGTCAGACATACTCAAGAACTGACTATAGTATGCAGTGGTGAATAATGCCTTTATGACTATTGTACACAGCTCTAAGATTCATCAAACAATACTCTCAGTTCATGCCCTAATAATGCGCTCTCTAACCTGGAGAAACCAGATCCCAATAATGGGAACATGGGTATTGCACGCAGCATTACGTAAAGCTGCAGTCCTGACAGCTGATTTCGAACCCATATACAAAAATACGTGCAATTCATCGTCCACAACGAGGTGGGTCACTATTGCAATTAAGGTTTTTTAAAGCTTTGTGAGGGGTGAACATATTGGAGCTATGGATAACCTTTATAAATTCAGTAGTAAAGAACAAGATCTTTTAGAAGATGAATGCCTAAAAGAAGTGTGGCTCAATGATTAGAGCGGCAGACCCTGATGCAGAGGTGTAGCCCGGGACCAGGGTTCAATTCCCCGCCTCGGCGGGTCTTGGGCTCAAAAATTCCACGGACCTGATAATTCTCGCCTCGGTGCCTATTCTAATCATGGAGTCCCACTCTGCAACTCTGGGCAATAGCTTGCTTAATCTCCACAATGGCCCCCACAACGCTAAGGATGCCTGGCCTCGACCTTGGGGGTGCCCAGGAGTGGACGCCTCACAGGGAAAGCCAGGATGGGTTCCACAGCGGTATTCGTACAAGCGCCTTGAGACCCTTGCGGGTGAGTAGTGCGCTATACAAGTGTCTGAATGGATAAAAGCTGAAAGAGTACATAGAGCAACTCCCATCTAATGTCTCCTACAGTCAGTCACATCGCTAAAGGACAAACTTAATACTGTAGCAACAAAGAAGGTGAAGTTAACTCTGCTCTGCATCAAAAATCTAATATGATCAGGGGACTAGACTAGGACCTCATTTGTGAGACAATTGAAGCAAAACAAAAGAATGATTATACAGGCGACATACAGCTCCTTGTGGGATCAACGTTCACTTGGAGGAAGACAAGTTAGAAGATCTTTTGAGAATTCTACATTATCCTATAGCTGTGGTTTTTAACTGTTTGACTTCTGGGTAGCACCACTGAATCACCACTGGAAGACGGGGAACCTACTCTAATGTCTACAGTTTAAACTACAAAACAATACACAGGCATACAAAAAGACAAACGTAGATCAAATATACAAATAATTAAATCATTTGCATTACAAAGAAAAAATATAGACAACATCGAAATTTTTATTTCAGTAGGAACGATGGAGCTTTGCAAAATGTGGTTTTGTTTAGAAAAGATGTAGTGATATGCTAGACTCTAGCCTGTCATTTACTCACTTAACCTTTTTTTCTCTGAGTACATGCTCTATTTTTTGTCAGCGACTACCAGTGCGTCAATTGAGGCCAAATTTGTAATTTTTCATTTTGCTTTTTTTGTAAAAACATACTTTATTAATCATCTAATATGATGTTTTGTGGAAACAGTTGAGGCCCTCTGAGCACGTTGCGCAGATCCCCAGGGGTCCACAACCATATTTTAAGAACCACTGCCCTATAATACTTATAACCCCTCTCCAATGGGGACCAATTCACCTACGATTCATCTGAATCTCTTCCATGCATGTGTCGGTGACCAATACAACAAAGTTCAGAAAGCACTTGTTCCAGATAATTTAACAACAAGCTTTGATAAAACCTTGGCTAACTCCCTAGCTCCACATTCAGCCAACCTCTTCAAGGGAAAGGAAGGGAAAGGGAGATTCATGATTGGAGAAGCCAATATCTCGTTAATCCCAAATCTTGGTAAAAATTCAATATTATGAACATTGTGTAAGCCCATTGTGCAACTTCATGGCCATGCCAAGCTGTATCCAAAATGTTCATGTCCAGGTTTGATTCCCTCCTTCGCGACCTGATACTTCTTGACTAGTGAGGGTTTATTAAGGGTCAGCAAACACACAAAAATACTTTCTGTGTAATCCACCTGGTCGAAAAAGTAAGAAGAAACTTGATACTGACAAGACTAGTCTTGTTGGATATAGACAAGGCATTTGAATGGGAGGACTGGTCATTTCTTATCATAATACTCTTCAAGGTTGGATTTTGCCACCTTTATATCATGGCCTTATCAGGGTACAATGAGTCCACTTCAAGAGTCTCTGTGAATGACAAACTGCTACACCCTTTCACTCTGTGTATGGGCATACATCAGGGATGCCCCATCTCCTCATTGAACTTTGCACTCCACATTGAGCCCTTTGTAGCATGTATCTGTTCAACTCAGAACATTGAGAGTTTCCGTTTTGGCCCAAAAAAGCATCATTTGCACAGGATTTCCTTCTAATCGTAACAGTGCCAGACACATCCATCCCAAAACATCAATTTCACCCAAACTAATTCGAGGGAGACACTAGTTTTAAGTTTAAATTAACAACAGGATAAATCCTGAACTTGATTTTACACTCGGACGAAGTGAATGGATTGAAATCTCAGGCTCCTTTTGACTGAGCAGTTGACTCTGTCAAATACCTGCGGGGATCTATATCATTTTAAAACCATCAGACCACTGCAAGGCCAACCATTCATATAGCGTAGCAAAAAATGAAGGTACTCCTTAGAGTTCTGTACCTTTTCCAACCCCTTTCCATCTTAGACTACAATGAGTTCTTCATGGAGGTTAATATTGACACAGAAATTAAACTCGCAAAGGAGTTGGGCTGGATTAAATTTACGGAGTTTTGTGCCAACCCAAACTAGCCAGATGGTTGAAAAATCTCAGAAATCTCAATGTATAGGACAGCACAGTAATGTAACTCCTTAGAGAAACTGATCAACTATCTCCACCAATGGTTCGGATGGTGGTGGACAGAACGCTTTTGGCGTGAAACAGCCTGGCATGGACCCCCAGGTGCCTAAATAAGCACCCCTATGACCACTACACTGATAGTCTGGAACACCTTAACAAAACACTTAAACTGTCTACATTCCCCTAACCACACACCCCCTGTCCACCAGAGGCTTTCTTGATAAATTAAAATAAGGAGACATAAAATATGTAGCAAGGAGGGTAAGAGTTTGTCCTTTATGACATATAATTGAGTTTTCAAAATAAATTAAATGTTGGTGTTCCAGCTTGGACTCAGCTGCCAAATGGACTTGAAGGTGGGTCTGCTTCTGAAGACTTTACCCTCTGGTATGTGGCGAGCCACTATCATAGAGGAAAGCATTAATGCGACAGTAAGAGCTGTTCCTGTCCAGGACAGGATCCCGACACAGTCTTGTTATTACTTCCCAGAATTGTCTAAAGTGCTGAAATGTCTGGAAGGAAGTGTGTCAGAGGACGAACCACAGTGGAGGTCAATTGTTGTCCTCCCTAAACAGAAATCCAGTGCACTGGCAGTAGGAGACAGCGTTGAGGTTACCAGTGAGCTGGAGCTTTTACACTTCTGCTAACCTTTCATTTAGAAGTGCATGTTAAAATACTTTCAAGTGAGCAGAGTGCTAGCAGATTTTGCGGATTGCCAGATATCAAAGCACTGCCCAGTCTGATGTAGCATGTGTAATGTATTTTATCTCGAGTACCTACCTATCTTGTGCGTGCTTTTCGTAGAAGGGGGATACCGTTTTGCAAGGCTTTGGCAGTGGTTACTATAGGGCTGTGGAATGATGGTGTTGGGTTCTACTGTGCAATGGTGCAGTAGTTCATGGTTGGCGGTTATTGTTCAGAGGCTGTTTCTGTTTCATGTGCTCCCATAATCTTCTACATTATATTATTCTCCGTGGTCTCTGCTTTTTTAACCAGTTCAAACAAATGCTGATGACGTGGAAGATAAAAATACAACAAGTTCCACTGGAGGTGCGTATATTCAAAAAAAATAAAAATAAACATACTGCTATGAAATAAACAGGTTAATGCTGCAAACAGAAGAGACATTTAAGGAATCTTCAGAATAGGAATAAAAGCTTAATACATGTTGTGTTCTATTGTTCGGTTCTTCTTCTGTGAATAGAATTGTAGCTATAAACAGGAAGCCAGTGTCGAACTCTGTTTGTGCCTATGACATTTCTGGGGCACACATCTCTATGGTTGTTCTCTAAATATCCTTTATTTTGTTTGTTTTCAGATAACATCAGGTATGTTTTACATGTTTTTTAATAGAGCTGAAGTCTGGAAACAGGACATTGGGGAAACCATGAGCTTACAATAGAAGCGAAAACAATACTTCCTTTTCGAAGTGCACATGACGTTTTAGAGGTCTGACCTTTTTCTTGACTTCATCATTTAGTTTTGCAGTTTCTTTCAGTGCATTCATAATTTGTTCTTCAATTGTCCTTAAGTGTACCTGATGACACAGCACATAACAGAAGCACACAGACCCTTTGGCCACCGGGCACTGTATGCTTTCCAAAAACTATTCTCATCAGGTCAGCTGTTTATCTGCAGTAAAATATGTCAATTAAGTAATGCGATCAGGAATTATGATGCCTTTACACTGATGAAGTTGTTATTAACGCTACTATATTCAATGTTATATATATTGTGCTTGCTAAGTTATTTGAGTATGGGCCCCATTGCAAGATGCCTGGAGCGGTCTCCCCTGGGAGATACCATTCCGGGCAACTATAGCTGAACCAGTGTTTATTCAGTGGCAGCCGGCACGGATCTGTGGTGGTGAGGGGGGTGGGGGGGGGGCAGGGGGACAGCGATGAGGGGTAAATAAAAAATAAAATTAAACTTACCTCCTTGCCTTGTCCTCTCTCGTTGTGTCCTCCTCGTCGCCTCTCTCCTCCGGCCAGGATATGAAACAGGAAGCACCCAGGGTGAGGCTCTCCTGAGCCAATCACAGTGTTGCAATGCAGCGTTGTGATTGGTCTGAGCGCCGTGGTTCGGCACTCAGGTGGGGCCAGGGAGCCTGGGCATGTTCTCCAGAGTACATGCTAAGTGCGCATGAATGTTTGGCTGGCACAACAGGGCCGGCCAAACATTCATGCGCACTTAGGGAGTGAAAACCACTCCTCCCCTCCCCTGCTCTGTCAGCAGAGCAGCCCTGTCCCACCTGGCAAAGCTGCCGTGCATATAACAGGAAAAAATAAAATGATAATAACTTTAAGTAATTATTTTATTTTTCCTTACACTGCTGAAAAGCAGTGGGGTGAAGATCCTCTGCCTTACCGGAGGAGCCACCACTGTGTTTATGGTAAGCAATTTGAAGAACTGGAAAATACTTTATCATTAAATACAGACTTTTTAGTCAATACGATGACAATAAGAAAAAATTATTTACTGAATGTAAGTGGAATAGTATGAATGTTAACATTCATACACAATTAAATCCATGGATATTATGAAGCTGATGAGGCCAGATGAAAATCTTACTTTTCTAAGAAATACGAGCAAATCACATTTTTATGTATTTTGAGTAACAATTTACTGGTTGACATGTGCATTACTCATTCCATAGTTGTTTTTCATGATTCATGTCACTCTCAAATTATTGCTCATGCAGTGGTGGAAGATATATCAACTATAGGTGCTTCCAGTGTGATTAGCAACCACATAAGGGAAAGAATAATTTGCTTCATGTATTGCTTGGGTTTATCTGTGCTTCTTGTTTCTGTAGAGGTGGGTAAGTTGGTTGAGTAGCTCAGGGAGTTTTGGGAGTTGCAGGAACCAAGGTCACACATGTGCACCAAGGATAAATGGTAAGTTGGCAATGGCATAGAATTGTGTCTTGAATTGTGCACGAGCTGGCTGTACTTATTGTGGAAAACAAATTTGAGCCTGATTGAGATGTCGGGTGGAAAGCCTCCATCCAGCAGTCGGAGGCTTACCGCCTGACATGGTAGGTTTAGAGTCCAACTGCCATATTAGGATGACGGTGGTCAGAGTTGAATCCTGTGGGGGGATTCCGACTGGCTCAAAGAGCCCGTAGGTTCATTGGGATGTCTGTGTAATCTCTTAATGATGGCAGCTCCGCCGTCCGGAATATGATGACAGTTTCTGACAACCATTCCATGTCAGCCTTACCGACATGGAAAGGCTATTGGAAAGTGACATTGGCAGTGCCTAGCAGGGCCCCCTTCTCCCCTAGCCCTACGGATTTGGGTTCCTTTCTAAAATGGTGTTGGGCAGACAAATGTCTGCCCGACATTGTAATAAGGCCCTTTGTTGTTCTACTACAGAGCTAATGGT
Organism: Triturus cristatus; assembly: GCF_964204655.1. Taxonomy (NCBI): domain Eukaryota; kingdom Metazoa; phylum Chordata; class Amphibia; order Caudata; family Salamandridae; genus Triturus; species Triturus cristatus. The sequence continues at coordinate 966,065,420 of NC_140581.1, forward strand.
TCTATTTCATCTTCAAAACTATTTGAGTTCTCCATGCCCTCCTCCTCTTCTACTCTGGGCAGATCACCTTAGGATACCTTTTAACTTGAGCTTCACTTTTTCACATTCAAATCTCCAGGGTCTTAATAGTAGGAAAATGTCATTAGAGTGATTCAAGGATACATAAACAAAGCTTATGGTCTTTGCACCCTACTTCTGTTCTGTGTGTCTCTGACCCTGAGTTTGATCTGACTGTGAGGAAAAATAATGATTGTTTCATTACAGCCCAGGATACAATTGCTCTACAGATATATTTTTATTCACGCATATTAACTCGCTCAGAATTCTGGTATACAGAAAAGCTTGCAGCTGTTACATGTAACTGTAATTATGTTTTAAGACGCAAGAGTGGACTTGTTAGAATTGGCCCTTTTTGCAGGGTCATCCCTGAACTTTTTGCCTTCCACGTAGTCTTTTTTCTGACCTGGTGTTGGTGGTTTTAGGACTCTGGGCACTTTAGCACTGCTTTCCAGTGTAAAGTGCGTGTGCTCTCTGTGATAAACATGGTGAGATTGGTCTACACCTGTTTGGTGTATTTAATTTACCTATCAGTCCCCAGTAATGTGGTATCTCATATACCCGGGCCAGTAAATGAAATGCTACTGGTGGGCTTGCAGCACTGCTTGCGCCACCCACCAAAGTAGCCTTTCAAACCTGTCTCAGGCCTCTGCCATTGCAGGGCCTGTGCACACAGTTTACTGCTGCTGTGACGTGGCACGCAAAGTGGTTGCCATGTCTGTGACCCCCCTTTTACTACATGTCAGTCACCCCTAAGGTAGGCCCTAGCTAGCCCTATGGGCGGGGTGCATTGTAGGGAAAAGGTAGGACATGTACCTTAAGTGTGTGACATGTCCTGGTAGTGAAAAACAGCTATTTTGGTTTCTCACTGCTGTGAGGCTGCCCTCTCATAGGAATGCATAGGGGATTCCCTGATAAGTGTTTCAGTGGTAATTCCTGATATGAGAGGAGCAGCGTGGTCAAGATTGGTATGTTTATAATATTGATAATAAATGCTGCATAATGGTGTGTGCAGATTTCTGATCACTATTTTAGAAATGCCACTTTTAGAAGTTGATTTGGAAATATTTCTACAATGATTGATCAACTTGGTTTAAGTAAGTTCTATTCAAGTAACTCACATCTGGATTACTCATACAACAATTCAAATAACTAATCGATGAATAAATCATAAACAGGGAAAAAGAATTAGAAGAAACACAGGTGTGTATATTAAAAACAAAATGATTTAGTATTAAATACAAGATAGTTCATTTATACAGGGTACATAAAAAAAAAAACACAATGTAGCCAGAAGTAATGATCACATGAGGTTGAATATCCTTCGGGTTACAGTTGTGGACACCTTTTCACAAAAATTGTTTTAAGGCAATTTGAAGAGTTTATACAAAGCGAACATGGCCTTCAATACATTGACATAAGGAATAGGTGTGATAGTTGACGTTTTGGTCTAATTATGGCTGTGTCCGTTAGATCATCCTTGTTAGACCTGTCAGCCCTAGGGTGGTCTTCCCCTACATTTATTTCCCTTTTTGCCTCGTTATTGACCGCCATTTTTGTTGGACATAGGACTCTGGGCGCCTTACCGCTGCTGAACAGTGCTGAGGTGCAGGTGCTCTCTCCTAACAACATGGTTGCCACAGGCCCCTGCTACTGCGGTGAGGCCACTGTCCTATCTGCGCACTAGTAGTTGGAATAAGGCTGGGACTTAACGCTACTGTAACCTTGACCGTCCCGCCTCTTGTCACCATAGTTATACACCACAGAGTCCCCAGATTCTTCTAGACCCTTCCAAACCCCCATCTTGCTGCCTTTTTGGAGGGTCACCTGACCAAGGGGTATAAAAGAAAGGGAGGGAACCTCATAAGTCAGTTACACTACTGGACCTGGTGACCCTACACTGGAGTGAAGGCTGCTGAGCTAGGGGGATTACTACACTACTGAGGCTGACTGATCCTAGGACCTGCTGCCCCAAGTTAGATGAGTTACCCTGCCTGCCTGCTGACCTTGCCCTGCAAGAGGGGAACCAGGAATATCATCTCCAGGGTGCCTTCCCAAGGACTGCCATATTCCCTTCCCCTACAACCGACACCTGAAATCCATCACCAGCGCTGTGACTGTGAAGCACTGTGTGCCTGACACCTGAAATCCATCACCGGTGCTGTGACTGCGAAGCGCTGTGAACCGGAAGGGACTGCTGCTGCCTGGGGACCCCTGCGGTACGGTAGAGCGCTGTGAGCTGAATGTGCTGTGGGCTGACCACGCTGGGGGCTAACAGCGCGACTGCGAGCCCAGTTCACCGCCGCAGCCCCCATGCTGTGAGAAGAAGAAGCGCTAGGCGTGGGGGACTCACCGCCGCTGGCCGGGAAACCACATCCGAGCACTGAGTGGGAAGCTCTGTGGCCAAGATCACTGCCGCGACCCCCCCTGGGTCGGAATGAGGGCCGCTGCGGTCGCCGTAGAGGCCAGGAGGCGTGAAGAAACATCCCGCCCCGGCCGGGGAGTGCCGCGCTGGGATTGGGCATGAGGAGAGCATCGCCTGGCAACAGGGACTCCGGCCGCGTCATCGGCCGCAGACCCGGGAAGCCTTGCCCTGATTGGCCCCGGGCCGAAGAGCCATTCGGGAGATCCGGAGCTCGCCCAGGCACTCGCGAGAGGGGCTCCAAGGCGTGTGGGAGCCCCTGAAGCCTCCAGACCGGTTGCCCTGAAGCGGAGAGCCCCGCGGACGACAGAGAATCTAGCTGCCCCTGTGGAGACTAGGCCGGCGCCGCATTACTGTCTTCAATTCCGCCCTCACTGACAGAACTGGTGAGTCTGGAAGATCGGGGGCCTACGCCCACCCAGAGACTCAGTCCTCTTTACAGCAGGCCTAGCTCCTGGGGCCTGAGTACCGGGTGGGGATGCGAGTGACAGCTCTCTATGTGATGGCCCCTATTGAAATGTGTTCCCAGAGATTGTAATGAACCCTTGCTTAAGAGAGGTTACCGGTATTGAACATTTGCACCAGAATGGTTACCTATATTGAATATTTGCTTAAGAATGGTTACCTGTATTGAATATTTGCACCAGAATGGTTACCTATATTGAATATTTGCTTAAGAATGGTTACCTGTATTGAATATTTGCTTAAGAATGGTTACCTATATTGCATATTTGCTTAAGAATGGTTACCTGCATTGAATATTTGCATCAGAATTGTTGCCTGCATTGACCTAAGGATACAAAACCCATTTACCCCGCATCCTGTGAGAACCTCACGTTTTCAACCCTGAACAGAAGGTAGATAAAGATACTTGTTCTCCTAAATGAACCTGGAGTGGTGTCTCCTTATTGTGTGTGCTTTACTGTGTCCGTGTGGGGGTGTGCTGCGTAACTACTTCACACATAGACTCGGGCGTGCCTACCTGCCTCGCACCATGCTACCTTGTCGGAATCAGTGGTCCCTACTTGGAGACCCCGGTTCTAACAATCCTCAGGACATTGAGTATGTTCATTAAAAAAGACCCCTATATATACACAAAAAAAGAACCAGCAATTATCGTGTGGTTTTTAACATTTCGTCAATCTTAGTTTGACAAAGTAAGTTTATATAAATCAAACTGTTTCATTCATTCTCACACTCTTTTTTACTGGGTGAGATTCACCATTCTTTTTAGGAGTTGGATCTCTTTTACATCTTTATTGGTTTCATTCCTTGACTACAGCCACAGTTGTTTCTTAAAATCTTTCACACAGTGTAAAAAATTCTTTAAAAACGAAGATTGACGAAATGTGAAAAAACACACGATAATTGCTGGTTCTTTTTTCGTGTATATATAGGGGTCTTTTTTCACTGTTTATGATTTATTCATTGATTAGTTATTTGAATTGTTGTATGAGTAATCCAGATGTGAGTTACTTGAATAGAACTTACCTCAACCAAGTTGATCAATCATTGTAGAAATATTTCTGAATCAATCCCTTGTAGGCATACTTACTTGCTCATACTAAACTGCCCAAGCCGTCAAGGGTCTATTGGGTTCCCCATTTTTTGTGATTTTACTTTTTAGAAGTTGGCATTTCTGTGTGCTATGTGTCTTTGTCTGCCTGATGTGTATTGCGTGTCTGGCTCTGGAGTGACAGTGGCTGGTGAGGTGTGTGGCTCCAGAGGGGCAGGGTGAGACAGCACTAGGCTGAATAGGCAGATCTGCATTTGGAGTAGTGGGAGGAGTAGCCCCTGACTCCGAATAGGTCTGTGTCTGCCTTGTTCAATGCTTGCTCTGCCCCCCTGTGGTGTGTCTGAGGACAGAGCCCAACCTGACAAAGGAGGGTGTGAGCACTGTAAACAAAGTGCTTCAGTACCCCCCCAGAACCCGTTGGGACTGGTTCCCCAAGCCCTGTGCCAGGACAGAACAAAGACAACTATAGTATAAATATTGGGGCTGTGATCCCATGTAAAGTGTGCTGTTCTGGGTGCTGCAGTACCTGCTGGGTTGCAGGAGGAACCGCCACAAGGGACTGCCCCTCTGCTGGAGGGCCATGTTAGCTGGCCTGCCTGGGCCCAGCTCTGCCCCTTTGGAAGCTTGGATCCCAGCACCTCGTGAACCCTGCATCTATATTGATTGTGCCAGTGGACGAGAAGAGAGCCTCAGGGGGTTGCGCTTGAAGCACAGTACCGATGGAGTCCCGGCGTGGGGATTCCCCCGGGCTACCTGATTGTGGGCGGGAGCCTACCCCGCCGTTTCGTGCCCAGGAGCAGTGGAGACATCGCTTGGTGACTTGTGGCATTCCGGGCAGGGCTCCCATATGCCAGGGAGAGCCCCGCGTTTTGCCAAGAAACAGAGCGGGAGCCCACCCCGCATTCTTATGCTGGGTAACGTGGCCGTGCAGCGTGTGTTGGGCTGCATTGCTGGGGGCTCCCAGTGGGCCGCTCTGCAGCGACGTGGAGCAGAAGCCAGGCGGGAGCCTACCCAGCGATGGTGAGCGCCCAACGACAACGGAGACTTCGCTCCGAGAGTGGGGGCCTGCTGAGGCAGAGGCACACTGTTGGTGCCTGAACTCCATTCCAGAGGCACCCCGGTGATACAGGACCTGGGAGGAGCACTGTCGGTGCCTGCGGGTGCCTGCAAAGTCATTGGCCAGAAGGGCCCCAGTGAGGGGGCTCCCCAAAGCATTGTCAGTGCCATGAGAGGCACCAGAGGAGCCTGGTGAGTGGGGTTGAATAGGCACTGTAGTGCCGAGGCTACTCTTCACAGCTGCACCGTGCGGGCAGCTGCAACAACGGGGGCATTTCTTTTCATGAAGAGGAAGGGGTGAGACACCCCCAGTGCATTTCGCACACTTGTGGTGGTTGCATTGGCAGCCAGAAGGCCAGTGAAAGGCCCAATGATTATCGAGCCCTGACTCTTGGGACATTTTGCGTCTTGGTGTGGCGTAAGGCCCACCAGATGATGTGTGCACCTTCCTAGTGTTACTGGGGTGCACTGCTGGTTATTAGGATGTATGCCTATGGTGATGCATAATGTGTTCTATGCCTAATGTGACATGTGCTAAGTATCTTGCCAGTAGTCACTGGTTGTTTTATTACTTACCTGTTCTTATGCTTTTGACAGCGGCCCGATTGGCCCTGTCCTTTATACAATCCCTGTGTAAATTACTACCTAGTGTCAATTGGCACAGTGTATATGTGTGCTTATGATCTAATGTGTTTATGATAATACAAAGGTAATTTTTTATATAACCTTGTGTGGAGTCCCTTTTGTGGTGTGCCTAGTGTGTCGCTGCTGTGGGTGTGTTACGCAAACGCTTTACACATTCCCTCTAGGATAAGCCTGACTGCTCGTGCCAAGCTAACAAGGGGGTGAGCAGGGGTTATCTTCAGCGTGTAACTCCCTTGCCCTGACTAGAGTGTTGGTTTCTGCCTGGCTTAGACACTTGCCCTAGCCAACCAGAAATCCCATTTCTAACAGGACTATTATCTATCTGTTATAACAAGCAATCGATCTCAAATGAAAGAATATATCAAATTACTTTGCCAAGGGTCCTGCTCTTACTTTGAATCTAGCATTTCTACATCACATACATATTTTGTTGATGTTTTTAAGTGCATGTGTTGAACCCATTCTTCCCTCCACCATTTTGGACTTTTTCATACCTATCAAGATCTCTGTAACTCTTTCTATGCATATTATAAAGACACGTTATTAAAGGTTGAATACACTTTAGATAACAAACATATGACTCTTCTGAAACGCCAAGTCCTGTTGTTTTAAAAAAGAGTTCTCTTAGACCATATGATAACTTCCTTATGATAGTCTAATAAGGTCTCCATGGCAATTATTCCTCCTGATTGTCTCATACATCTGTGCAGATGTAATGACTATCTTCTTACCAATAGATTTTTCCAGAAACAATTCTGCAATTTCTGCTAATGTGGATGCTGCTGCTAGGCATTCCCAGGCTGTGATGCAGTCCAGATACCCAAGTATTACGGCACTGGCTAGAGGATTTAGATCCATGGGATACCAATATGAGCTGAAAGAGAGGAGAAGAAGGAAATACCTGCAATGCTCCAACAGCAGCCTCACTTCCACCATATCCTCCTTCATAAACAACAGGTAAATATAATAAGGACCAATCAGGCAGACAGGTGAAACAACATAGAGTGGGCACTATAATAAGCAGGCCAATATTTCAGCACTGATGTCAAACCCAAATAATGCAGTGCTTGAGACATTTTGTAATCATCCACAGGTGCCTTAATGACATTCCTTACATGGCTAGCACATGTAAGAAATGGAGGTATTAGTTGGGGAGGATCTGAGTCTTTCCCATGTAATAAGTACAAAATATTGTTCGATTTAACACACAAGTTTAATAAATAAATCTGCCTCAACCCTTCATCGTTATGACCCAGAGCAGACAAGCATAACTTAAGGAAAAGTTTGTAAAATTATTGGAAGTACCAGAACAATGAAAAAGTCAAAACACAACACAATGAAAATCCCAAAGCTGATTTCTAAAAATAGAGAAAAGTGTAATAAGAAAAATAACATTACAACAACTCAAATTTAGTAAGGGGAAATGCAGAAATGATTTTTTAAAATTTTAGAACAAAAGCACCCAAAAAAGTAAAGCGGCAATCAGAAGTCACCATAAGCAGTTGACTAGGATTTATGCATGATTTCAGGCCAACCACAATGGTGCTGGTCGGATATCCCAAGCGGGTCATACCAGATATAGATTTTAACTTTGGACTTAGGGTCTATTTACGACTTTGGTCGTGTGGGAACTGGGTGGCCACGCCGCAGCCCGTCTCCCACTACCACCAAAGCTGTGTGAGCACCGCCCACCAGATTAAGAGTTTTCTTGTGTCTGTTGGGCGTTTCTTTGGTGGTCCAAAAGCAGTGCCTGTGAAAATGGGCACAAATGGGAGCGCCAAAGGCAGTTCCTGCTCGGCATGGACTCTGCAGTCCGTGCCGTGCAGGAACTGGGATGCAACATGTGCCCCCCGCATGCGCCCCATGGCCCTGAGGCAACAGGTTGCCCTGTAGGGCCCCTTTTGTTGCCTCTCTGCCACAGTTTTCATGGCGGGCTCACCACCGCCATGAAAACCGTGAAGGAGAGGAAACTCTGCAGTGGCACCGCCAACCATATTCCGGCCTCTGGACCATCTCAACACCGTCAGGGATCTCCCAACTTGTATTAGGGCGGTCGGTCCGCCAGTGCGGTGGTGCCCGCACCGTCACTGGGGCTAGGGCGGTCCATCAGACCCCCATAGTCAGAATTAGGCCCTACTAAGTCTCTGAAGTAAATGCTCCAGCAAGTTTGAAGGCTATCTGTAATACAGCAAAGTCCACTTGAAGTTGGATAGCCATTCAATGAGGTCTCACTAAAGCTGTTGGTTTGGGCAGGTAAAAGCTCAGAGTGAGAAAAATAAAATCTCGTGGCTGCTGAAGTCCTTTCATCGGGCATATACTTTTCACACCAATACTTTTCACACCTTTGCACATTCAAGATTTCTACCTTTGGGCTTAGGACCAGATTTAGAGTTTGGCAGACAAGGACTTCATCACAAACATGAAAGATACCCCATCTGCCTTGTTGCATGTGCATTATATCTTAATTCACTTGCACTAAGGCGGATGAAATATCCTTCACATTTGCGATAGCGTACTCATCAGCCAAACTCTAAAGCAGGCCCTTAGTATCTTTTTTGAAGCTCAAAATCCTCCAGCAGGGCAAGCCTAAAGTTGAATCAAAAGAAGTCCTCTTGAAATTGTACACTTGCGACGTTCCACTGATGCTGCAGAGGCGTTGGAAGTCGAACTTTTTCTAAGTTGTCAGACTTCCTGGAGCAGCACCTCTTCACCAATTGTAAAGCTCATAAGACCTCAGGTACAGGACCTAGGGGCCAGGATTCACTCCAGCAAAGGCCAACAGCTGCGTCCAGTCCAGGTACAGTTGCTACTAGTCAGGTAGACATACAAGGAAAAAGGCCTCTTGATGATAGTGTGTCCCTGTAGCCACACAGGAGACCAGTCATTCGGCCCTTGGAGTCCACCTCTGAGTCCTGGGTACACGTGGGAGCAGGTCCAGCTCCTTGGGATCAACACAGCTCACAATCTTTAGGTCTAGTCCTCTTCTGTTTTTATGTTCTTCTATTGGTCCAGGTGTGTTCTGGTGAGCTGGGGGTGAGGTGCCAATTTTGTAGGATTGACTTGCATTGGATAGGGGTGAACCCTCATCAGTCCCTAACCAACAGGAAACAAGTTAAAAGGAGCTCCCCATAGGTCACAGACAGAAGGTCTAGTCCTCTTCTTTTCTTAGGCTCTTCCATAGATGGATGTGTTCTGATGAATTGGGGATGAGGTGCCAATTTTATAACATTCATTTGCTTTGGATGGGGGTGGCTCCGCAACACTCCTTAACCAATAAGATTAATGATCCCAGAGGCAAGGCAACCCTTCCAACTTTTACCTTACAGAAACCTATTTCACTGCGTACACTATTCTGAGTAAAATCCATCATGGCAGCACTCTTCTGCGGTTGGAGGCTTTTGGTCCTCCAGTCAGGCATGAATTTAGTAAAATGAACAGTCCTCTCTTCCCCAATCCCACCAAACTGGTTCTGGGAATGGCTTCCTCTCCCACTGGGCTAGTGAAACGGTGGCCACAGTTTACCCAGGGAACACTAGGTTCTCTCCCCTAGGTCTCCTAACTTTCAATAGGGTGTCACCCTGTTCCCTTTCAAGTTATTAAAGTTCCTGATTCTTCCACATCTGCCCTTCCTGAGCTGATATGAGCCACATACCTCACACCCAAGTTCTTCCTGCCAAAAGGTCTAAACCATTGTTTTTGTTCGGGGCAGTTTTCACACCTCATTAGGTGGAAGCACTGACAAGGGCCAGCTGCTGGCAGGCTAAGGCTAATTAGCCTACTGTAGGTTTAGCCAGTCAAAATCCAATTTTGAAAGATATTTTTATTAAATATTAATAATAAATACAAATTCGCCAGCGAATTGGACTTTTATTAATCATTAAAATTGTGGTTTATTCATTCCTGTTGCTTATCCCAAACCCTAGTAAGCAGAAATAGTATTTTATCCTGAATGTATGTTTTTCTCATAGGACAGCTACAGCCCTTTACAGTGAAAATAGCTTTTGGGAGCTAGTCACTGTCGGTACATGCTAACACTAAATTCTTGCATGTTTATAAGTTTAAGGGTTTTTTGCACAAACACCGTGGATTGGACAGCAGTGCCCCAGTGTGCAGAGTACAAAACAGCAATACCAGACATCAAACAATGGGGGTGTTCATGCAAAAGTGAGATTTCCACAGAGCACATATGTCTTAATTTTTGGGAGAAATCTGTGGTTTTTTTATTTTTTTGTGTTTAGGATGAGGCTGGAGGGCATGTTATTATGGAACAGAGTTTTGGGTTTAGTTGTTTTGTGGTACTTTTTAAAAACTAGTGTACATGGTATTATGTTATTAGGGTGGGTGAGTTGATATTTTTATTGTGGGTGTTACTGTTTTATCCTCCAGGTCTCCTGGTTTCAATGTTCCACCTTGTTCATCGGCCTTGGCCACTTAAAACACTGCTGAGAAAGTTAAAAATCATTTTAACAACCATTTCTGAGATACATTATGCAGGTGGCGAACATGTGAGTGTAGCTGAAGCTGTAGTCTCAAGGCATGGGACCAATAAGCATCTATGCCTGAACCCCACTCTCCTGGGTGAATTGTATGAACAAATGTGTTTATTCACAAGCAGCAGAGTGAACTCCTCCTGTTATTTATCCTGTTGCATTACTTACCTGTCTCCTACTTTCACTTCCACATTTCATAGAAGCCCCATGACCGTGTCTCACTCAGTTTACCTCCTGCTAGTGTTTCAAATCACTGTGCCCCCATGTACCAATTGCCTACTGTACGAGTGCCTCCCTCTGGTGCCCAGATGCCACCTATCTGTCTCCATTCCCTGTTTGCTTCTGCTTGCTGACTGCTTCTGTGTTGCCAGGTTTGAAATACTAAGCAAGCACAGCCCCCTTAAAAAGCAGCCGAAAGCTAGCACAAGGTCTTCCATAAGAAGCCCAAAAAGAGCCCTAGCCCAACAAATCATCAAAAGTATGATAATGAACATAAAAAAACAATGTATTCTCATAAGTGAATAAAGCATTTATGTAACATGTTTTAAAACCATACTCAGTATTCTTTGCAGGCAGCCAAACACTCCTAGACGGCAACGCAAAATATCCATATGCCATATCCTGAAGCTCCTTAAATTTCTGAATATTGAAATAACATAAATGTTTAGTGGCGGATCCCCCATTGGGGCCTGGGGGCGCCGCCCCACTGCTTTCTCACGGTGCGAGAAGGTAGAAACATAAACGGTAAAAATTACCATTTATGTTTCTGCCTTCTCGTATTGCGAGAAAGCAGAAGTGCCTCTGTGCCTGGTTGGGGGCGGGAAGGTGGGCGGTCCTGCTCGAGGGCAGGGGGGAGTGGCTTACCCACTGTTGTGGGTACTGACTGTTTGGTCAGCCCTGGAGCCGACCAAACAGTCAGTACCCACAACAGTGAGTAAGCCACTCACCCCTGCCCTCGAGCAGGACCGCCCACTCTCCCTTTTTCTCTATGCACAGAAAATGTCCCCGCTGGGCGCTAGCCTGCTGCGCCTACCAGAGCTGTGATTGGCTTCGTAGGGCGTGGAAGCTGCCTGCTGGCTGCTTCCTGCAGCACGAACACGCGGACCCAGAAGCGGAGACGGTATCCCGGCACTCAGGTAGGTTGAATCTTTTATTTAATTATTATTCCCCACCCGCAACCCCCCCTCCCTCCCTCTAGCATGCTGGCCGCCGCTGCAGAGATAGATGCTTGTTCCCCCCCCACAGACACACACGGCGGGATCACAGGGGAGATGGAGTTTTATTTAAGGACTCAGCTGCTTGCTCAAGTGGTGGGCCGGCGTCACGGCCTGAAAAGAGGGGGGAGGAGGTTGTCCCGCTCTTTTCAAGGTGCCAGATTCTTTCAAGCGCGCAGCAGTAAACCCATGTACAGGTCGGTGAACACTAAGGGGCTTAATAACATTTACAAGCCCCTTGCGCCGCCGATGCATCACTTTAAAAAAAGGAAAAAGCAATGTACCGGTGGCAAAAGGGGCTTGTAAATAAGCCCCTAAATGCCCCCCTATCCCAAACGAGGCTGTGCACTGCTGTGATATCATGTGCTCCCTCAGACCAAAGACATGAAGTTGTCCACTCACTGTAACAATAATGTGTTGTGTCGCAGTAATTATTACTCATATGCCTATTACTGTGATTATTACCATTAATATTCATGTTATGTGCGGAAGCCTGTTTTGACCTTTCACAGTAAAGACTGCCATTTGTTAAACACCACTGCCATGTTCACATGTGAATGCTGGCATGGCAGCAGTCCTTTTACATGCTTGGGGTGCATGTGGAATTCACTTCATGTATATAAGGCGCCAGTGGCAAACCATTATCCACATTTTAATTTAATACTATGGCGTTGCAGCTGTGTTTACATACTGTTGAAAAGGTGACATTTTCCCCCAGTATGTTTAGCATGAATGCCAATCAAATGTCTATATTTACCTTCGATACAGTATGTAAACGACCAGTGTCATGTCACTATCTACATATTTTGTTTAAATACTGGTGAAGCCCGTGTGCTTTGCATGTCTGAGATAAATGTGATGCGTCCTCCAGTGACGGACGCACGTTCGCCGTGCAGTACCCACATGTAGCTACAGTTTACAAAGCCCCCCCCTCTTGCATCACACCCGCTCTCACCCTGAGCTCACGGGGCCGGAGCTGCCAGGCCGCACAGGGCCAGATTCAGGATTTTAATGGTGGTCAGTCCTCCCTCGTGCTTCTGTGCAGACTGACAACACTACATGCAAACGCAGATGTCCAGTACTACTCACTTTCTCCTGTCTTCTTACCAGTGAACCTTCTGGTGCCCGCTCCCTCCCCTTCACCACCACCCAACATACCCTTGCTTGTGCTCACGGCAATAAGCACCTGCTGGCCTTCTCCCCCATTACTTGTGAGAAAATAAAATCTTACAGCTCATGTGTCCCAGTGCCCGGATTTATGCAGATTGTCATATTTAAAGGTGTTGGGTGTGCAGCCTTGGAGTGTGCCCGGCTGTATGATTTCACTTTTATTGAAATGTTCTGAGAGAAGCTGGAATGTTATGACTTCTCAACCTTTAGCGTAGAGGTGGACGTGGAAAATTGTAAGAGTTCGTCCTTTATCTTGTGAGAGATGGCATTGGAATATTGTGAGGGTTCTCAGTTTAGCCTGTGAAAGGTGGGGATGGACAATTTGTGAGGTCACCTTTTAGCCTGTGAGAGGTGAAGTTCGAAAATTGTGAGGGTTCACCCTTACTGAGTAATCCCCTTGCACACTAAGAAACACCCTGGCACATCCAGTAGAAGGCTGGTGTATTGAGCATGGCATGGGCACACTCTAGCCATATCTCTTAGCCTCTGGATATTGTGCACATGCAGCGTTCTAAAACACAGCAGCTTCCAGGCACACTGGACTCAGCCGTATCATGCGGATCATGTGCAGTCATGCGAGCAGCCTCCTGGCATAGCGAGCAACTTCTTTGCACAGGTAGCAGCCATGCGATAAACCCAGAAATACTCAATCACACTCCACAGAATTCCACCATGTTGTGCAAGGTCTGGGCATACTGATCATCACTCTATTCCTATCTGAGAGGTTGATTCCCTGGACCATTCATCGCCCATCTCCTCTTAAATGATAAATAATTAAATTGTATTGCTTTATCAACCTTCCTGCTCCCTCAAATTTGCTTAAAAATGCACCATTTGTCCACTCTTTTTTCAAACTTTTCTTGGGGGAGAACCCTCCTGACTCCCCGTAGGTTGTTCAGGCTCAATCTATCTGCAATAATTTTACGCCTCACCACTTTCAAATGTCACCAGCCGCCACTGTAAATGTTTTAATACAAAATTGTTTTTTAATTTTTTTAGTACCGGTAAGCAGCTTATCTTAATTCATGTAGTTACTGTTGTACAAACTATTGTATATTTGTATATGCAATTACATTCAAATGCCTCCCGCATCTTGCATTCTCCTTCCAAGATGACTGCCACACTACTATTGCTTGTTTTCCCTTTTTTCTTCAAGGCCGGATAAATAAAGACCTCCTTCACACTAATTATCCGGCCACCAGTCAAAATGTTCGTCATCGCAATTAGTTAGGCTTGGCTGGCTAAACAGCAGAGATGATGTACTATTTTCCAAGTCACTGGATAAATAGCAAAGATTACGTAAAATTTAGCCGGTCGGCAGGTAAATAGACACTTTCTTTTTTAAATTATAAAAAACCTGCCCTAAGAGGTAAGTAGTGCTGATGTGGAAAAGATATGTCAACAGACAATACACACAGGCAGATAAAAAACATTTGACTAGTTTGCTTACAGAAAATATCCTCTGTAGCAGATTTGGTGGTATCTGAGTACAAATCATTATTTTGTTACTATATTTTAACAATCAGGTAAACATTGAATGCACAGATTGGCAAATGCCATGCTACTGCATTATCTATTGATGTGTCATGTGTTTCATGACTTTAAGCAATGAAATGTCAGTGAACTACTTCACTTTTTAACCATTCACATTAAAATTGAACAATATTTACAATGGCCATAGGTACATGAGTGTAAATTTCCCTCTGGTCAGACAAGAATGATAGTTACGTAACAGTCAGCTTATGACTGCAGCATGTTTGGCCGAATCATATGAATGTTCAAATCAATGTTAATAAATGTTATGGATGTTCATACTCAGATAAAAGTTTTATAACATTGTGTCATGGTTGTACTAACCTGGCAATCTGAATCTAACAGGAGTCTTACTAATAAATTCACTACCCTTAACTCACTGATGACCATGAATAGGATAGGTATGCTTGACAGCAGTAGACTGGGTGGAAAGGGGCATGAGCCAAGAGAGGGAAAAACAGAGACATGGATTACCTTCACCCTGCCTGTTCATCTTGCTAGTTTCAACCTGCCTTGTAGTGGAATGGATATCTACAACAAGAGATTACTCTTTTAGGTTTTGGTCAACAAGATAACAATTCATTGATGCTTCCATGTCATATAATATATTATTATAGCTTGTAATAATTTCTGCACAACCAACCTTCTGAAGTAGCTGACAACTCTATGATTTCCTAGAGCTGAAAGATATTAATGATCTTTATAAATACTCCATAGACTAGCCTAAAATCTGAACATATTCTAGTACCTACAAGTTCCTTCAGTAGGTTAGAAGTTAAAACTGTGATTTGAACAATCTTTAGCACATAAAGTTCATCATCTGCATCATAATGAAGACACAAGTATATTATGCTTTACATTTCTGGCAATATGCCTCCACTTTCCCAATACTAGTAATACTGCAAAAGCATAGGCCAATCAAGTGAAGAGAATCAAGTCTGTACAACAGAGTTCATGATCCTAAAAGGATAATGACATAATTTAGCTCATATTTTAAACAAAGTGCCTCCAGTCTGCAGTTCATGTTCTCAGCAAGAGGATTCTGGTATTGACTTTGTATTCTAACTAAGCTCACTAAAGTATAGAGTTTGCAATCCCACCAAGATGACTCCAGGATAGAGTTCCTGAAAACAAGATCACTCTGTTATGGAGTTTGTAATCCCAGACAGGCTGACTCCAAAATAGAGTTCATGAAAAAAAGTTCATAATTTCAGACAAGAGGACTCCAGCATAAAGGTCATATCATCGAAATATCTTTAATTTATTGGTTATTTAGTATACTTCTCTATTTGCAAAGTCCTGAATCACTCGGGCATTAAGTCCCAATGAAATCCAATTCCTTGCAGGAAGGATTTGGGATGCAGTAACTCCTGGATTGATTGGCTAGAAAAAAATGCCATGAGATAAGAAGAAAACATACCCATTAAATCAAAATGGCTGCCATTGCAGCAGACCTCAAGAGAGTTCTGCAGCATCCTGGGAAATGTAGTTTACTTTGGTTGCCCTTGCTTGCAGGGCATAACATAGGTATTGTAACTGCAAAGCCTCACTGCAAGCAGGACAACTGCTCTGCACACCCTTATAATTTCCTTTGTAGAGGGGAACTCTACTTCAAAGGTTTACGTCTCTATGCTTGCCCAGTTTACACAGGTGAGCACTGACCATTGACCAAAGGCCAAAGTCCCGACGAACTAGCTCCAAGCTCATTTAGATAATTCCTGCAGAATTCTTGACAGATGTGGAGCATGCTGATTGGAGGTTGGCTCCCATGAACGTTCCCTTTTGCAATCCAATAAATATTGTAATTGACCTCTAACTATTTGTGCATCTATGATCTTACATATTTCAATCTCATTTTCATCATTTGCCTGGATAGAAGCATGATGTGGAGCAGGGCGTGTTTGTGCAGATCAAGGTTTTACCAAGATCCGGCGGCATAGTGGACTAATGCATCCACTGTAGGGGCCTGTGTTCGACCTCATGGACACAGCTTCAAGTCCCAGTGGGTCCACTCAGCCTTTTATCCTTCGGTTGATAAAATGAGTACCAGTGAGTTGGGTAACATTAAACATCTGTTATTTAGCACCAAGATGCCCTTGGGTGAACGTGCACGTTACAAATACGCATGTTATGTTATGTTACTAGAGATATATAAAGCACCAGAATATCTTCGAAGATTTGAGCTGTTTAAACCAAACTATGAGTCACAATTTGTCCAATCGTAAATGGATCACAAAATCGGGGCTTTAGTAAAATGTATTGTTGTGTGAATAATCAACCTTCACTTATAGAATACCTAGGTACTGGATTCATTTTCTTATCAGCATAGAACCTACTTGCAAGTAACTTTAGCGTTCTCTAAGGACTATAGGGCAAGAGTTTGAATTTTGAAAAGTTTGATTAAGTGCTTTTGTACAGATGGTGCTGATGCAGATAAGTTTGGGTCTTATGCAATACACTTTAGCAGTGTGCTGAACAATACTATAGATGGCTTCTGCTAACTATAACTTCCTACTCTAATCCCTTTCCCGCAGCAATGCTTTATAGCTCAAATATTGTGCAATACATCGATTCAATTGTTCAGTCTGTCCATATATTTGGGTATGATAACTAGTGGACAGAAATATTACACAGACAACTCTTTACACAATGAAGAACAACGTTTTGAGAGAAATCGAGAACCTCTGTTATCATGAGCAACATGTGTGCTAATCAATTAGAGAAGGGCAATAAAGGCAATGCAGTAGTGGGCCATTGTCCACATTCTAATGACCTAAGCAGGGAAGTCCATCAATACATAGATTAGTCTACACTGTCTTTAGGCTGGAGGGGTGTTGTGTTGGAAAATGTCCCCTCTGTAGGGTCCCCCCATACTTTTTGCCTTCTTCCTCCACTTGTTTTTGTTTGCTTTAGGACTTAGTGCACTTTACCACTGCTAACCAGTGCCAAAGTTCTTGTGCTCTCTCCTTAAAACATGTCGAATTGGCTTATTCCCATTTGGTATATTTAATTCACATATAAGTCTCTAGCAAAGTGCACTACATGTGCCCAGGGCCTGTAAATTAAATGCTACTGGTGGGCCTGCAGCACTGCTTGTGTCACCCACATGAATAGTATTATGTCGCAGATAATTTCCTTTAGTTCTGCCCTGGTGTCTAGCTGTAATTGTATACCACGTGAGCCAGCTCGCATCCCACAAGATTTCGCAATCCTGTTAGACAAAGTCAAACATCTACTTTCTAAACCTACGTCCCAGTCCTGTAATCAGGCGCATTCCTGGTTCGACAAGGCTTGCAGAGAGGCTAATAATACCGTACGAAGGGCTTTTAAAAAAAAACCTAGAGACCCGATAGTGATAAGGGAAAGTAAGAAGCTGTATAAGCTTGCCATCAAGAAAAGAAAGGCAACATTGAAGGAAGAAAAGTGGGAACTAGTGGTGAGCACTTGCATGTCAAGAGACCCTCAGGCCTTCTGAAAGGCCGTACGGTCTGTCTTATCTCCCACCCTATCAACAGACAAAGTTACTGTCCATATCCCCCCTGAGACTTGGGTGACTCACTATGCTGGCCTTTATTCGGCTGACCTTGCAGCAGAGAATGCCCCATTACAGCTGAGTTTAACTTGTCAAAACCTTGTTTTTAATGTAGGGGAATTAGGAAAGCAATTGATAGCAGTAAAAGTAAGAAGGCACCAGGCCCAGATGGAATTCCCCTGGATTTATTTAAGGAAGATCCCGCATTCTGGTCCCCGGTACTTACCGCTGTTTTTAACTCAGTTTACAGTGAGGGTGTCCCAAATTCATGGCATACCTCTGTGATAGTGTCTGTTTTTAAAAAGGGTGTTGTGCATGATCCCAAGTGCTATTGTCCAATACCTCTTTTGTCCTCTTCTGTTAAAGTTATTGGGAGAGTCGTACTAGATCGCCTCCTGGACTGGATTAGTGCAAACCATATTCTGGCTACAACCCAGTATGGGTTTAGGGAAGGCACGATCGAACAATGTCTTAATTTCCACCTTATTCTGGCCAAATATAAATATGTGAAGGGCACCTCTACTCACCTAGCATTCATGGATTTAACCAGCGCATTCGACTATGTCTCACGCTCTAGGTTGTGGGACATTTTAGTAAATATGGGTGTCGACGCGGGTCTGGTTTCCTTTCTGAGGCTCATCCACCATGATCTTTCTGCCTCAGTGAGGTATGGTAATACTGGTGAATGTTCAGAACAGTTCAGTATTAAGCGAGGGGTACACCAAGGATGTGTCCTCGCACCAATCTTATTTCTCCTTTATACAAACGATTTGGAGAAAACATTAGTTACGGTTGGGGTGGATGTGCCGCAGGTGGAGAATAAAGCTGTGCCGGTGTTCCTTTATGCGGATGATGCAGTCCTTATGGCAAGGGCTGCGATCGGTCTAAAAAACGAATTTCCAGCTAAGTTAAATTTATGAAGGATTTGGGGTTGGAGCGAAACTATAAGAAGACTTTTGTCCTGATTTGTGGCCCCAAAAACACTAAGTCCTGTAGCTTGAAAATAGAGGGTAAAAAGTTGGAAAGGGTTAGCTCCTTCCTGTATTAGGATCTGGACTTCGAGGAAGATTGTACATGGCATACCTGCATAAAAAACTAGAATAACAAGTTTTACACGTGCAGTTGGTACCACTTATTCACTTGCAATTTCAATAGCTAAAAAGCCCATAGCCCCTATTTTAGAGATATATAAGCATAAATGTATTCCGATTTTAGCATATGGTGGATGTAGGGATGTACACGCAATGCAGCTGGAGGAGAACAGATTTTGACGTAGAGTCTTAGGAGTGCCCCCTTCTTCACCGCATTTTCCCTTCATTTGGAGTTGGGTCTCAGTATATCCAAGATACTATAAATGTGGCACCTTCAGCTACTTGGTGCTCCATCTGGACAAATGAAGAAGCTGATTTTAATAGGGCAATTTTTGAAGACTGTCTAAACTGTACTCGAGGCCTTCGTATCCCTTGGCTTCAATACATTAAAACCTGTTTTATGGAACTTGGTTATCCCTCTATGTTTGAGCTCCCAGATCAAATTGTTAAAGGGGATCGACAGCGGGTTTTGGTGAGCTTCCGAAAACACAAAGATCTGTCCAGGGAATTGTCTGAAGTAGCCAAACTCACGGTCAGGGATTATTGTCTTATACAAGCTCCTCCCTACATTGCCCCGTATCTAATATATGTAAATAATGTGTATGAAAGGAATTTGTTATCTAGATTCAGGCTGGGATCTTTTCGTTGGTTGATATGCTTCCCCCTGGGTCAGTATTCTTCAGAATCTATTATGGTCTGCCCCTGTGATGAACATTCGAGTCAAACCATTTTACATTTTGTACTTTTTATGTCAATTGTATCTTCCATTTACCAGGTAATTTTTAATACCTCTTTTGCGCGGACACAAATTCTCTAAGAGCAAAGCGGCTTTGTACTTTTTGCAGCAACTGAATGATCTCAATGTCTGTTTTGCTGTTGGCAACTTTTTGAAGTGCATTTTAGCAAAGAGAAGGAGTATGCTGTTTCAACTTTAATGTATTTTATCATTTTCTGCATGGAATGCATTGGTATTGCTGCTAAAATGTTTACCTGATTTACTGACTTGTTTTTAGGTCCTATTTTATTACTCATGTATTTTCTGATAATATTGGCTGCTATTGATGGCTGCAGTTGTTTCTCTTTTTTGCCCTATTAGATAATATTTGCTACTATTTACGAACCCAAGTGTTTTGCACTGCCACTTTAGTTTCAAGAAAAAGTACTGTATTTGTGAGCTGTTGTATTCTTTTTAAACGGAAAATGAGTTTGTATTGGCTGAGATTCATTTTAAATTATGTTTATATCTGTGTATCTTTTATGTACTGTCTTTGGAAGGATGAATAAAGAAAGAATTGAATTGAATTGAATTGTGTCACCCACTTAAATAGCCCTCTAACCATGTCTCAGCCCTGCCATTGCAGAGCCGGTGTGTGGTAAACTTCCACGTCAACATGGCAAGTTAAAACTCTTGCCAGGCCTAAACCTTAATTTTAAATACATGTGTCATCCCTACGGTAGGCCCTGGTTAGCTTAAAGGAAGAGTGCAGTGTCTTTAAAAAGTCGGACATGTACTTTTAAGTTTGACATGTCCTGTTAGTGAAAAACTCTTACATTAGTTTGTCACTACTGCAGTGACTATCTCTCCTCTAGGGATTACCTTATTACATTTTATAACTGTAATTTCCAATTGGGAAGAGAAGATTCCCAAGTCTGGTGTCTCTAGAAACACAATTTAAAATCACAACTTATGGTGAAGTCAGATTTTAAATTGAAATCCTGAAAATGCCACTTTTAGAAAGTTGGCTTTCTCTTATTTTAGCCATTTGGTGCCTGCTGCCTGTCCCTGATTACTTGTCTGGGGTCGGTGACAACTGGGCTTTGTGTATTCCTCCTAGACAGCCACACCCAATGCGAGATTAGGTGTTACTTGATGGGCCATCCTGGCAGGATGGGAGGGAGTAGCTGGTCACATCCTCATTTACACATGATTAGGCTGTGTCCTGCCCTCACAGAAAGGGCTACATACCCCTCTGTAGTGAATACAGAGTCAGGGAAGGAAGGGAGGACCTATGTGCACTTCAAAGACCCTTCTTTGAAGTCTCCTCCACTTCAAATATATAAGTATCGGACCTCTGACACCATGACTTCAGTACACTTCTGGACCTGCGACCAATTTGCCAGGAAGATGAACTGTTGTGCTGGTGAGAGGACTGCCACCCTGATGTACTGCTGCTTTGCTGTACTGCTGCTTTCCTGGACTCCTGCCTTGCTGTGCTGCACTGCTGTTCTCTTGCCTGGGCGAGAAGGACTGGACCTGCATCACGTGAACCCAGAGTGACTCCAAGAGATTGCTGGCTTGCTTCCTAATCTAAAGTCTCAGGGACTTAAAAGACTTACAAACCCTCTGCTACTGCACCTGAACTCTACCATCTGTGAGTCTGCCCTGCCAAGTGGTGCCAACCTAGTCCGCAACTGTTGTAAGTGAGGCCTAAAGTGCTTGCCTCAACCAAGCCCACGCATCCTCTCCGGAACCGGTGCATCAAAGCCTTTCATGGATCAGAACCGGTGCACCGATGACGGTGCATGGATCAGAACTGGCCCATCACATTCAGAACCAGCGCATCGCACTCAGAATCAATGCACCCCCTGCTGCAGGACCAGTAGCAGTGCATCACACTGGGAACCAGCGCATCACATTCGGAACTGAAGCATCTACTCCACTGCATGACTCAACACTGACACATTGCTTCGGCTGTACCCTGCATCTTGGACGGCGGTGCTACCTGGATCAAGGTACTTTTGTTCAGCAGGCCTAAGTGGGTCCCTATATCGGGCCCACACTCCATCTCAGTCGGCCTGAACTCTTGACGTTGTTGCCAGATCGGCACAACCAGATAACCGACATAAGGGTTCACTGCTTCTAAGCACGGTTTTACCGTTTATTCTTTAAATATTCATATCTCGACTTCTACTTATTGGATTTTTGTCATTTTGGTCTTGTTTTATGTATATTATTATGCTCTTTTGTTTCTAACCTCTTATTGATTCTTTTCGTGGTGTTTTCACTGCTTTACTGTTTGAAGTGTTGCACAAATACTTTACACAGTGCCTCTTAAGTTAAGCCTGCCTGATCTGTGCCTAGCAACCAGAGGGTGAGCACAGGATAATGTAGGGTGTGACTTACCCTGATTGGGACTGTGGTTCTTGCTTGGGCAGGGCACACACCTCCGCCAACCAGAACCTCAATTTCTAACATTTGCCTGAAGTACCTATTGTCTCACTTACTTAAGTAACCTTTTAAGTCTCAGACCTGCCATTGCAGCCTGTTTTCTAAGCTGCCAATTTGACCTGGCAACAATAACCTTCTTGTCAGGCCTAAAGCTCCCTTTTAGTACATATGTCAATCCTAAGGGAGGTCCTGAACAGCCCATAGGACAGGGGGATGTTTATTTAAAAGGTTGAACATCTACATTTATGTTTTATGTTGTCCTGGTAGTAAAAAACTCCTAAATTCGCTTTTCATTACTGCGAGTCCTACCTCTCCCATAGGATAACAATGGGTTACCTTATTACTTTTAATAAGTGGTAACTTTTGTTTGGGTATAAGTAGAAATTTCATGTTTGGTCCATAAAGAAGTGAAATTTTAATATCATCTCTAATGGTGAAATCAGATTTAAAATCACAATTCTGAATTCCACTTTTAGAAAGGTGACATTTTCTTGTCCTAAGTAGTTGGTGCCTGCAGCTTGTATCCTGGGTCACATGTCTGTGATTAGAGTAGCATGTGGTCTTTCTGTATTCCTCCCAGACAATGAGACAAAGGGGGACTGGGTGTTCCCCGTCCCCACTTAAATTTCAAAGGAGCTTTCTCATCACACTGAAAAAGAACTTCACACCAGACTTTTGTCACCACAGACTCATTGGAGCCTGGGCAGGGAGAAGGGAAATTCTAGAACCATCTCTGCGGGGAATACTCCAGAAGTTTGTTTCACTTCAAAGCTCGCACCAGGTATAAAAATAGGACTCTCTGATCAACTCTTCAGTTCACTCCTGGACCTGCGAAAGGTACTCAGAAGACCTGGCTTGTACATCAGAGGACTGCACAGTTGCTTGAAGCCTGCCTTAATCCCTCAGAGGACTGCCCTTGCTGCTGGAACCCAGGACTGTCAGAGTTCCTCTAAGGCTAGTTGACTGGCTTCCTATTCTGAGCTACAGGAACACAAAAAGCTCCAACAACCTGAACCCTGCACCTGGATTTTTCTTGAAGTGAGTCCTGCAGCCCAAGTGGTGTCCACCCAGTTCTTGACACATGAAAGCGTGCTAAAGGTGCCCAAACACCCTAAAACGAAAACTTTGGACTTAGAAAACTTTCAGCCAAAAAGTGCTCCGAGGACAGACAGAAGACTAGGACCTACCTGCTCGCTAATCCACCAAATGTGCATTGCCTTTCAGCCTGCCTTTGCGCATGCTCCCGCAATGCTCTTCTCCACAACAGCAAATCTAGTTTAGGGGCTTCTTCAGAAGGTGTATCTGGCCTCGTGGGGTCCTTGTCTGCAACAGCATGCAGCATCATCCCGCTGGAGATTTTCAACTACCAAACTAGTGCGAATGTAGAAATATTTACCACAACTTCGTCCAGTGGCTCTCCAATGATGACGCTTCCTCCTGGAATCCTGCCGGCTGCCTTGACCCAATGAAATTTGCCTTCTCAGGCATTTGTCTTCAAAATCTATTCTAAGTTTGAAGGTAAGCTCAGAACGGGCCCAATTCACCTCACATATCTAGACCGTGCTCCATCGCGGTCGGCCATACATTTTGACTTTGGCCCTGTCTTGTTCAGCACAGGGATTAGCACTTTCATGTTTTGGGTGCTAGTTTTCACACAAAAAACCTTAAAAATTCATAACTCTGGTTCTACAGATTGGATTTTTCTCATTTTTGGGTCAATAATTTATTTGTTTTTACTAGTTTTTTTTAATTGATGTGGGATTTTTCTTGGGTTGTGTTTCCGCTTTATTACTGTTTGAGTGCTGCATAAATACTTTACACATTTCCTCTATGTTAAGCCTGATTGCTTTTGCGCCAAGCTCCCAAAATGTTAAGCACAGATTAATTTAGTGACTTTTTGTGGTTCACCGTGGCAAGAATTGTTTTTGTTGCTTGGGGAAGGTTCACACGGCCACAACCAAAAACTCCAATTTCTAACATGCGGGTCCTGAATTATCTAGTTTTTAGGTCTCGCTGAGTCCCAGCGCTTGCGCTGGCTCGAAGAGACATTATGTATGTGGGATTTTCAAAGTGCTGCTGGCTGGCCTAACGCTTGCGTTCACGCGATCGTGCACACGCGCAGCCGGCCGCCAGCAGCACTTTGAAAACTCGTGTGCGTCATCGCGATCACTTTCGCTTTCAGAGCGATTGCGATGACGCACACGCACACACAACTCCCGCTTCTCCCCCTCCCCCACCACATATCGCGTCTCGCGACCCTGCGCGCGGCCAATGCTTGTTGTTCATTCGTTTTTGAACAGCTGGAGAAGTAATGAACATTTTCCGCCGAAGATTCTGTTTTCCAACACCAACATTTCTAGCGATTGAAGACTGCTTGGCATCTGTGACTCATTGTATTTGTCAGTGTCAGTAGCAACATTGATTTTAAACCAGCATTGCACTTTTGCTTGTTAAATAATTGTCCAAAAAGAAGGAGCAGGGTTTGGTGTAAGACAGGAGTACTCTCCAATACAACATCTTATGGCCAGGCATTGCCAGGCGCCCTGAAATCTTTTAAGTTGTCGACCTTTAAGATCATGGTCCACACAAAAATCACAAACAGTTTGTCTGTGTTCGAACAAGCCTGTAGATTCATCTGACCAGCAAACCGCGTAGACAACCACCTATTGCAAAAAAAAAATACAAAACTCTGTGGTGCAATCAAAGAAGTAAGGACGTCCACATCGTAAAGTACTGAACTGCACAAGGTAAGCATACTCTGGTCATCTGTCTTACCTCACAGATGCTCCAGTATTCGGGTTGCACAAGGCTCCGGCACGTTAACTTGCGAATTGACCAAAGGAGCTGTGTTACTGTCCCGTTGTCAGGGGGACTTCCAATCAGAAAGAACTGACGATGGCTAGACCATTAGTCTACTCAAGGCACTTGCATTTTTCCTTTACATTGAGTAAGTGTAGGCGCCACACAGGTCTTAACAAAGGATTGGCACTCTTGCTTACTCATTTAGTAGCATTTTGCATTCATCACAGTATTTTAAGTACTTGCTTACTTACTTACTTACTTGTTCACTCGTTTAATATCATGTTTTTCAAAATAGTATTTTAATTGCAGCATATTTTGCACGATCTCGGAATGCATCTTTAATATCAAAAATGTAAAAGGTTTTTAAAGCTGTTAGAGTGCCTTTATTTTCCGAATGTATTTGAATTTGTTTTATTGCTATGCAATGATTTTAATTAAATATACATAACTGATTACAAGTTGTTCAGAGTGGTTTTTGTGTCAGTCATCTGAACGGAAGAGCGTGCACATTGAAGTGTTTACAAGGGGCTTGTCTTTGTAAGGCTGTCCAGGCCTTTCATGCACTTCATTTAAATGGGTTGTCCGCTAAAATGCCATTTCGAGTGGCGTCCTATAAAGGGTCTGTCCAGCAAAGTGTCATTACTTTCCTTGTGCCTCTTTAACCTTCTGTGCACTTTCTGTCTCTTTTTCTTCTCTCTATGTCCATCCTGTTGGTCGCCTGCACGCCTGCGTGCATTCGTACGTGTGCACGACTTTGTCTCTCCCTTTCTCTGCCACTTGTTTTTTCCCTCTAGTTCCCAGTGGTTAATTTGTAAAACACGCATTGGCATAGCCAATAGGTCTCACCTTTGGGGCCTTATAAGTATTTAGTTATGCAGCACAATATCCTTGGTGCAAAATCAACTGTTGCATGGCTAAACACTTATAAGGTCCCAAAGGCGAGACCTATTGACTATGCCAATGCTTGTTTATGTTCTTCAGAGGTTGGCCTACTTACTAATTACTTAGGTATGATCTGATGTTTCTCTGAGTATTTCTTAGTCAAACGATGACCTCACTGCACTACTACATCTATGTCTATATGAGTTTAGCACACTTTGTGAAGGATTCATTGGTGAGAAATCCTTCAATTCATTCCATAACCCTTGGAAGAAGAGAATAGATCTGTTCTGGTGGCCAACCAGTCTCAACTACCAGATGATTAAAGATAGTGGTATAACTTATTAGCTCTTGCTTGTAATTCAGTGTTTAAAGAAAGAGCATGTGATTTTCTGTTACGTAGTTTTAAGATATGTTCACAGAAGTCTGACAAAATATACAAAAATTAGTCATGCGATCAATTAATGCAATACTTCAATTGGCAGCATTCCTGCTTACATATGATAAGACAAATGCTATTTTCATTTGATCGCCAGGGAAGTTCGTAGATGTGTATAGGAAATGCAATTAATGCTGATTAAGAACTTATGCAAACTTTTGGTGATCACCCACAAATCCTTCTGGGCATGCTAGTTATTGTAGCGGCTGTATCTGTTGGTATGAATACATATACAACTTAACATCTTTTACTGTTGATGTTAATGCCCAGGACTAGAGGTTTTAGTTTCTAGATTTATTGGAACTTGACTATAATCCTTGCTCTCAGGATTTAAAAGAGAATACATTTCTCTAATAACTTGAAGTATCTCTGAATGTAAAGTCATATTTTCTGATTTCATTGCACTAACTTCTTGTACCTGCTTGGTAAATATGTCTAGGGGAAGAAATAGGCTAACCTCTGAATCCATTGCTTTGATCATAATTATAAAAAGGGCTAGGTAATCTGGCTAGTGCGCACTAACCTACCAATCTGGACGCATAAAGAGTGATGTTAATATCCTCACTTTCCTGAACCAACTGATGACCATTCAAAGGATGTAAATGCCAGTCAGCAGTAGATTGGGTCTAAGGAAAATGATACAAGGTAGAGAAACCGAAAAACCAGATATCCTTACCTCACCTTGTTAGGTTTGAAATCCCCTTTTATAATATGCATTCATATCTATTATATAAGTTAGCATTAGGTGGCTAAATAGATACCATTTGTATTAGCATTATGAAACCCACTGAGTTATCCTCACGGAATGCAAGCTTCGTTGGCTTGTGTGCCTCCATTTTGTAATGTGCGACTACTAGAAGTTTGTCTAGGCCGCAGCCACACTAGGCCTCAATTGTTTTTCGCTTGCTTCAGCAGAACTCTAAAACTGTATATCATTATTATTCTTTCTCTGCTCCTCAAGGTCGAAGTCGGATATGCTAATGAATAGATGCTCTTTTTCGTACATTCCTTTCTGTATGTGTAGTTCTGCTCCCACGTTAGGTGACATTGAAGCCCGACACATTGGCCTTGGAGCACTGATAATACACCCATCTGGCAGGTGTTAGCTCATCTCTCTGTACCCTCTTTGTTCATGCCCGGCTGGTATTTTTCCATAGTAGGCGTGGCTGAGGTCCCGAGAAGGCTTTATCATGAATTAGTGCCCTTTGGGCAGGCAGTTCCCTCAGCGTCCATCTTAGGGTGCAGGTCTGACCGGGGCTCTCTCTGTAGAGAACTACTTAGAAAGTACGTTTGTAGTCTCTACTGGCTGACCGACTCTTCATTTGGGAAGGCATAGCAGGTGGCTTTGGAGATAACTCGCGGGGCCCTTAGAGGGCCACGTCTTTCAACCTATTCTGTCTCAGACTGTGGTGTTGAGGTGTGGATATCAACAACAAGAGAATAATCATTTAGGTTTTGCTCAGCAAGATTAGAATTCACTGGTTCTACTATGTCATATGATATACCTCATGAAAATGATTTCCAATCGAAGGAAAGAGAGGAGTAACCTTTAGAAATGCTATATAAAATAACGTGAACTATGATACACATTCCAGTACTATATGTATCTTCAACAGGTAAGACATTAATTTGAAAATGCTTAACAGACATAGTTCGTCATTTACAACATAATGATTAAGTAAACAAGAAAGGGAAATACCCCTGAGTAATGATTAGGGACGAGGTATACTAAAGACTGGCCAAAACAAAAGTCCCGGTGTCAGAAACAGCAAAAGAGAACCAAATATCTCTGCCAGATCCCAAAATGTGGATCTAAAAAAGTCTAGCTATAATCACTATCATTTATCTGGCATTCTAGTCACATAGACAATAGTGACTCGGACATAAAATTCAAGGTGGCAAGAACACAGAACAGCATCTATTTGCACCCAAAAAAGCATTAGAATGAAAGATAAAAATATTGCACAATGTTATTTTATTAAAACCAGAAGTTGTGTATTAGCTTGGCTCAGAGGAAAAATCAATGGTAATCTGCCTCCCAATACAGGTTACAATCTAAACATTATAAAAACAAATACATCCAGAATTATTAAAAAACAAGTCATTATTAAAAACAAGTCGACGCGGCGTTTCGGTGTTGAGTATATTCACCTTCTTCAGGACAAAAACTTTCGATCTTAGTGCAGCAATAGACTATGACTCATCATAAGCATAGTATTTGGAGGTGGAAAGAATAATCTCCTCTCTTTGTGTAGTATAAAAAGAACTTCTATGGATGGATAGATCCTTATTAAACACCGTCAGAGCCACCGTATCTCAATGGATGGGGACCGTAAGCTTCTCGGTATGCAATTCTATGTTGTATTAAGGCCAATAACGTGGGGTTTTATCATCTCCAACCTCGTTATTTGATGTCCCTGAGTATTGATTCCTCGTTGTATAGGTGGGCACATCAGGTTTAAAATCTGTTTGATAAAAGTCGGCCTCCCTGCTCTGACGGAGAATCCGGAAATAATTGAATTTTTCCTCTGAGCCAAGCTAATACACAACTTCTGGTTTTAATAAAATAACATTGTGCAATATTTTTATCTTTCATTCTAATGCTTTTTGTGTGCAAATAGATGCTGTTCTGTGTTCTTGCCACCTTGAATTTTATGTCCGAGTCACTATTGTCTTTGTGACTAGAATGCCAGATAAATGATAGTGATTATAGCTAGACTTTTTTAGATCCACATTTTGGGATCTGGCAGAGATATTTGGTTCTCTTTTGCTGTTTCTGACACCGGGACTTTTGTTTTGGCCAACATAATGATTAGACATTGCTGTTTAGCTTTTCACTCCTAGCAAACTGCATTCACTTCCCCGCCCCTGCTTATGCCTGAACACTATAGGAAAATCAAGTGAAGTAAACACAGTGTGTACAATAGAGTTTATAACCATAAAAGGATGACAGATACCAGTATTGAGTTCAAAATTCTAAGCAAGATGCTCATAAAGAGGACTCCGGTAATGAGTTTGTAATTCTCAACAAGATCACTCTAGTATAGAATTTATAATCCCTGACAAGATGACTCCACCACAAAATTCATATCCTAGTTTAAATCCTTAATCTATATATTATACAGTATACTTCTCTGTATACAAAGCCCTGAATCACTCTGGCAAGTAGGCATGATGAAATACATTTCCTAGCAACAAGGGTTCTTGCTGCAGAAACTACTGAATTGATTGCCTAAGTAAGGAACCTCCTAATACACCAGAAACTAATCACGTTAGCAAATAAACCAATAGAATGCACAACATACTACAATGTAAAGCAAAACTCTTTATTATCAACAAAGGAGTACACTATTGAGAATTAATAGCAAAACCCCTTTATATAAAGCCAAATTATCACCACACTAAGCAATAAACCTTAACAAAGGTGCATAACAAACATATTTTAACAAAAGATTAAACAAGTTATCTTTATTCAGCAATCAAAAGAACATACTTAGAAAATAGCAAAAAACTGATAAATAAAAATACTATTATTAATAAATAGTTAAAAATGAACAAATCATCAACCACAAATCTCAAAATGACAAATAAAATCAAATGGAACCAAGTAAACACAACATAAAATATAAAATAACACCTATGTCAATGAAATTAAATATACATACTATTAATATGTAATATTACCCATCCAAAAATAATTACACAAATAAAAATGACTATCTGTAGATCTTCGTCCATGTTGTAAAAAATATAATCCACACAAGTCCATTTTACATCCAACAAGGTAATCCAAGGAACCATAAAAAACCTGACAAAACATAAAAAAACAAAAAAGAAATGCTCCAGGACACCTGGAAAATCAAAGGAAATAAAAATTAAAATTAATGGCTTTCTAGAAGCCAAAATAATTTCGTTTGAAAAAACAATGCAAAATCCAAGCGCCCATACGATAACTTCGGAACCATAAACCTGTAAAAAAAACATACAATATCCTCCCCCGGAAAGCACTATCTTCAAACATAATATAAACATTACATTAATACTATGCTAAAACACATAGCATGATATTACATGAGATAATGATACAGTACTACCAAAATCTAACTAGGCTTTACATAGAACATTATTAAACGAAATAACACAAAGAACAAATAAAAAAAGAAAATTAGACATCAACACTACTGCCGTTAACTAGTTCTACTACATTATGATGATTTTTTTTGTGGGCCTTGACAGTCCAAAAAGAAAATCATTATAAATATTTTAAAATGTTTGGGATGATAGTCTACGCTAGTGATTAAGGGGCTGATTCACAGAACTAATCTGAGAAAAAATCCTAAACTTACTACTTTTAGTTTTCACAGAAGGCATTTAGTAGTAGTAAAGTTAGGATTTTGTCTTAAGTTTTACTTAAGTTTGACTTAAGACAGACTTAAGACAGACTTAAGACGACTTAAGACAAACTTAAGACAAACTTAGGGCAGACTTAAGACAGACTTAAGACAAAATTAAGACAAAATCCTAACTTTACTACTACTAAATGCCTTCTGTGAATACCAAAAGTAATAAGTTTAGGATTTTGTCTCAGATTACTTCTTTGAGTCGGGCCCTAAGAGCCTAATTTATATCTTGTGACTCACTATCTTTACTACCAAGATAATGGTCTGTCTGCCCACTTTAAATGCGCCAGACCGTTGGTGTAACCACGGCAGAGACTACTCTGCTGTGGTTACATACCCACGATGTTGACGTCTATGTCAGCCCATCTAATTTAGGGAGCAGACATACAGGTCCGTTTTTTATAGCTCATCGCCACCAGGAAAACTTTGGGGGTAAGAGGCAGGGAAACCTGCTCAATGCTTCCCTGGCCATGTAAGAGATCTCCTATGGCAAGGGAAGCATTCAGGATTTTCTTTTTGAAAATATATAAAAAACAAAGTTTGACGGGTGGCTCTGTCATGTCGATGGAGCTGTGTGCCAAACTTAAAAAAGCATTGACAGGTATTGCCATGATGGCAGTTTCTGCTAATTCTTTTGAATGGCTGGCAGCTTGGCCATCATTTTTAAATTTGGTGGGTGGTGTACCCTTGGCTTGGCAGACGTAAAGTCCTCCGCCAAGCCAACGAAGATCACTGCCACTAAAAATTAAATCAGCCCTAAGTTACATTATTACACATATCCAAGTGAGTGAAGATTTTGAAAATTGCTCTTTACATGTGGCTAGCAGTGGCAGTTCTTTAATGTAGATATTCATTTTCTTCATCCACATGGATCAATGTTACAATAGATAGTGATCCAGGTTGCATTACAACAACATTTTAAATTAAACTTTTGTCTTTGATATATGCCTTTAATTTGGACACACACATGTCATCATGCAGTGGCTCTGCAAGTTAAAATTAGATATACGCTTCAGATTCATTGACTTAAGGCTTCATAAAGCATGTAACTGTTGTTTTGTAACTGTACTCTTGAGATGAGTACATAATGAATACATCATTTGAAATGTACGTTCCCTTTTAAGATAATGACATCAGACATACACATATACAAATGTCAAGAAGCACCAAAAGATTTACTTTCCTTATGCATGTGTTTCAATAGAAAATACAAGATTAGTGGCAGACTTGCAAGCCAACATCTTTTCGGATACCTTACTTTTTCATTGTGGAGCACCACATTCTGAGTCTCACCCCAATACATGACATATGTATGTGAACATTTAGAAACAGTTTTCAATATCACAAGATCTCCCTGGACACGTTTATGTCCAACAAAGAATTTATACTGTACCTAATCACAATTGTTCTTTTGTGTTAATTACCATTTCAATTTGTTGAATTTGTTTTGCAATCAGCAAAATAGTGACTTTTCTGTGTCACAAGTTCATTGTGTTTTCAATTTGTGCAGGTGGGAATATAGTGATTGCAACACTCTCTGAACAGTGTTCATGAGACAATGATTATTTGACAATGCTTATATTATGAAATGCTTCATGTAAGATGAGCTATTCAGCGTTTGCCTTCGGCTGACACAACTCACCCACAAAAACAGCACTGAGAAGATAATACATTTTCAGCAAGAGCTTTATTTTCCACATCTACATGCCAAGCAGTAGACCTGCTCCATTAATCACACTCCGAACCAGGGATTGATGGTGGGGTGGTAGAGCATTGTAGGAGTACTATGCACTTCCAGGGTACTTGGCTACATCATTGGTGAAGCAGTGTCTGCCATCACAAATGACTTGCACATTGATTGAGCAGATGTGCTTTTGATTCCACTAGACGTGAGCAGTGGTTCCAGCTGGGACCAAACGTACAAGGATACAGCCATTGTACCTATTAGATAGGGTTATTGTGACATGTTGAAGAAGCTTTCCTTCACCTGTGCCTGTTCAGGGCCATTTGTTGGCAAGCGGACATGATTGGATGTGGATTTTCAGATGGTGCCAAGGAAAGATGGCAGGAATGCAGAGGGTCACTCTGGGAAATGCCTGAAAATATTTTACATGTGCTGTAAAATGACTGGGAGCAAAGAAGTGGAGAACCGCCAAGAGACTGATATACAATGGTATGGCATGGAGCAAGGCTATGGTGGGCTCCAAGCTATGTCCACCCCTCCAGCTTCCATGCTTCCAGGGGCACCATGGCCAGCTAAAAATGAAGGGGGAAGGAGAGGCAACCCTGTCAGGTCCCCCTATTTATTGGTAAGGGGTCCAAAATATGTATGGCCAGTCAGGGGAATAGTATAAAGGAGTCTTATAAATCTCATAGTTCAGGACTCAAAGCCAAAGGTGGTAGACACCTGGAACATTTAATTCTATCTCAGGGTCTTAAAGGCCTCTTCAAAGTCCACAACAAGGCAGGCTGCTCTGGGACAGCACAAAGGAGCAGCATCAATGATCTTATATAGTCTTCTTATGTTCTCAGAAGCGTTTTGCCCAAGAATAAAACCATTTTGTTCTACATGAATTAGTTGGGGGAGTGCTTGGTAGCTGCAGTCAGCTAGGGTCTTACTAAGGATCCTATAATCAGAATTTAGGATATAGAGCTGTATGTAGTTGGTTCCTGTGGGTGTCTCCCTGGCTTCAATGTCAAAACCAGAGTTAACTTGTGGCGAGTGGAAGGTAAGTTCCCCACATTTATTGCTGCCTCATATAACTGGGATAGTTTAGGGGCAAGTATGGTCGCATATATTTTGAAGAAATCAGTCAAGAGCCAGTTGGTGCCAGGTGTTTTAACAGGGGATAAATAAATTAAAGGCTTCTTTATGCCCTGAACATTGTCCATCGCATGGATCTCTTCACTGTGTATAGTAGGACCTTTAGACAGGGGTAGATCATCTAGGAAGGCTGTCATTCTGTATATGGCTGATCTTGTCTATGTCCTCTAGGAAGGCTGTCATTTCCGGATATGGGTGATCTTGACTATGTCCATAGAGACAACTGTAGAAATGAAAAAAATAATTATAAATAGCCAACTTGGAATATACAAGGTTACAGCCAAGTCTCGGAGGGAGGCAATAGGTTTCGACCTGTTCTTATTATTGACTATCCATGTCAATAACCTAACTATTTTTTCTCTATCCTACTGAGATCGGGCTGCATAGCCTGCATAATCCAAGGCTCGCCACTCCTTTGTTAAAGTAGCCTCTTTCTCTAGCAGTGCCCCAAGAGAGTCTCACAATGCCGGTTATACCGTCAATCAATTTCAAAATATGTTTCTGCAATTTTTGCCAAGTCCCTTTCTAAGACACCCCTATTGTGGCACCTATACAGATCCCCAGAATTAGTTCTTTAAATGCTTACCATTCTTCAGTTGGGGAGGAGGCTGTGCCATCTTTTTGTTAAAAATATTCATGGATGTTCTCAACAAGAGAGTTTTGAAATGCTGAGTCTTCCAGGGCAGCTAGCTAAATTCACCATATCCAGATAATCATTAGTAGGCAGATTGTCTCCAAACAGCCTATTATATCCAAGAGCACATATAAATCATGAGGAGCTGAATAGAACGAATAGTCAGACTTGTGAGTTATGATGCGGCCACACATCCTTTAGGGACCACTGTGTGAACCATGCAGCAAGTGTTCTTGCATTTTGAGCCATTGGCGCAGTGGAGAGTGTGAAATATGATCCGTCCAATTCAACATAACAATGCTATTAATATCCCCTCCCAGATTTCACAGAATGTGTGCCCATTTCACTAACTGACTAGAAGGCTGTGGGAGCAAGAGTGGCTGATTTATATTGGGAATATAAATGCTATTTAGAACTAAGAGATTACTGCATTGACAATGTATAATCAGGAAATATTAGGATCTGATTGTTCGCCACCTCAAGGCTAGCAGTTTTTAGGATAGCATCCTGATATTTGTAGTACAAAGGTTTGGTCGACAAAGGTCTTTGTAGGGTACGGGAGGGAATCCCCCTGGCTGGGACACAATGGGCCCCTTCAAAAGGAAAAGAAGAGAGCAAGATCATGTGACCTGCCATGATAAACCCCTAAATGTCAGGATTTGAGAAAGTCACTCATGGATATCCCTCCGATCCTTTGGGTAGTCCCACTATGCTGAGATTGCTACGCTGAGAGCATCATTTGGTATCTTATGCCCTGTTCTCAAGCAAGTGGATACATTCTGTGAGGTCAAAGACTTGCTGTTGTAGATTTGCGTCTTGAGGTTGTAGATCCAAGTGGATTTTCTCATATTGTGTGAAGTGATCAGTCAGTCTTCTTAGATCATCATTAAGCAGGTTACTTTTAATGAGAAGAGGAACTTCCAAACATTTTGGACACTTCAATCTCTTTTAGAATTGAGTCTTATTTGTCAGATTCCATAGTAGAAGTGGTCGGGCAGTCTCTTTGTTCGAGCTTGGTTTTTGGGAATTCGTTTTAAGTGGCTTGATGCACCTCATAGTTGGCTCAACCAAGATATAAAATGGCTGCCTGACTAAACGTCTCAATTCAGTGTTTGTAGCTCTCTAGGGCCTACTTACCACTTATGCTGTCCACAGCCCCAGTGAAGATGTGATGGCAGCACCAGCACCAGCAGCCCCACTCCCTCAGAGGTGCCAGTGGTGTAGACACCAGTGACTAGCCCTGGACCTGCCTGCCAAATTGCAGGGAACATGGAGTACTTATGACGTCCTGTAAAGTTGAGGTGCCGATCATTGAGGGTGGATGTTAATGTAGACTAGGGTATAAAATGCAAAAGGGAGGATCATTGACCCTCTTGTCACTGCTGGGAAGCTATCAAGATCATTATTGCTGGACAGCACAAAAGGTCAAAGCCCTCCCAAGGACGATAAAGTAGTCTCCCATATGTGAAGCATAGGAAATGAGGATCGAGGTAGTGAGCAATGTGTAAAAACTTGATTTGGGTATATAATCTACTCAGCAATGTTTAATGAATTCCAAAGCCTGCAGTGCCCACTGTGCTACTTGTTCTCAAATGGCTTGAGAGGATGAAGCCTTTGCTCAGAGGGTGGGAGGAGACACAATAATGGAGCGGCCCATGAAGGATTTGAGCACCACAGGATTCCTGTAATCTCCAGTTAATGGGAGTTAAGATCATCATATTGAAATAGTCTACATCAGTGGTTCCAGGCTTTCCTAAGGCATTGGGAGAGAGATAAAAACAAAATGAGCTGTGGACATAGAGGGGAGGGGCCCATAGGGGACCCTTAACTCACCCCTGGGCCTCAACAGCCTCTAGATCGTGGGTTGTACTGGACAGATGCTTGGGCCTCACAACAGGAACCCACTCGAGGTGCAAATTATGGTTGATGGTGTCCACAATCTACTGCAGGCAGGCAGGACAGTTTAGTGACACCTCCCTATTGGGTGAAGTTCCAGTTACCTCAAAGTCACAGAGCATCAATGAGGAGAAGAAAGACTGAATAAATGGGAGGGTGGGCGCGCATATCGGTACTGGTGGGCTGTAAAACTGCTTGTGTCAAGAGCGACAGGCTTGTGGCAGTTTACAGGCTGTCTGTTAGGCCTTCGATGCTCCCACAGCATTTGTAGTAAGAAAATTGGGTGTCCAATAGGACACCACACCAGGATGATACATAGTGTGGTAGGGCCCTCGAAGTGACATAGCTGGTAGGCCTCAGCCAGCCCACAGCAGGTCCATCAGATATCCTCAGAGGTCCGGGTCATGGCTGCTTTTCTGACAGAGGAGTTATGCCTGCAACAGCTCACCAGAAGGGTCACACCCCAGATTAAGAGCCACCATGGCTAATTCAGACTCTGTACAGGTACGGTTGAGGGCCGCACAAGTCTTCTTCATCCTCTGTTCTCTTTCTGGCTCCCGCCTTATGGTGATCTGTCTTTGTATGCCAGGACAGCCGCTGCATCCCCAATTGAAGTATGCCTGCAGAAGTTCATGGGACGGCCTCCCCTCATTCTTGGGGCTACCTCAGACACCCAGGGGTTGGTACTGGACCAGGGCACACTTGTCTTCTTGGTATTTCATGTTCCACCTGGCTCCCACCTCATGGCTGCCTTTGGTATTGACCCTCGTCAATTGAATTGGAACTAATGCTGGGGAGAGAATATAAAATAACATTGTCCTGGTCTGCTGCCAGTTGTGTGCTCCTGCATCACTCTGCACCCGAAAGAGGTACGGGTGAGTGACCACAAGTGGGATACCACAGATAAAGAGAACTCCTGTCTGAGAGCTCACTATTCAGTTTAACGCCTTGTTGGCCTCCTCTGCCATGTCCCCCTGAGCACCTTTCTCATCTCTGATTTCTCAAAAACTACTGACTAAGGTTTGCACCAAATCAAGCAAATGCATCTTCTTTTGTAAATGTCTAAGTTCATACCAAATTTTGTGTGGTTCCCTTCATCTATTTTCTTTCTATATCAATGAGCAAAAACTGTTATGGGAATTAAAAAGTGAGATTTCCCATTTGGGATTTCCCCTTTTTGCTTAGCCCAGCTTGATGGATTTTCAAAAATAGATAGATAGATAGATAGATAGATAGATAGATAGATAGATAGATAGATAGATAGATAGATAGATAGATAGATAGATAGATAGATAGATAGATAGATAGATAGATAGATAGATAGATAGATAGATAGATAGATAGATAATTTTAATACACTTCTACATTGCTGTTACAAATTAAATGACAACAATGTTAGTGAGAGAGTGATTTACATTTTTCAGAAAATATTGTTAAAAAAATAAGATTTATAATCTGAATCAGTATTTTACAATTAATTCAGAATTTAATCTAATGTTAATTTTACGAAGTAATGTGTTATATTTTTTCAGTATGTAGTCCAGTGGAGGAGAGCTCCCACATACAGGTGAGAAGATGCTAATAGAAGCTTTATACTTGTAAAGTCAGTAAGATGTCCCCCTTAATCCTTCATTTGAGAGGGTGGAGGTACTTAAAGTGCACACGTAGGTGTAAATCTTCACTTGG
Source organism: Triturus cristatus (assembly GCF_964204655.1). NCBI lineage: Eukaryota > Metazoa > Chordata > Amphibia > Caudata > Salamandridae > Triturus > Triturus cristatus. The sequence goes on from NC_140581.1 coordinate 966,102,875, forward strand.
AAATGGTGAATAGCAAAAAAGTGGATTTTTATGCCTGGATGTGGGAGTAGATAAACATGTAAGTAGATTCACACGTGCAAGCATATCTTTGTAAATCAGGTCCATTATGTTTTTGTGGTGTTTCATCATTAAATATAAATTACGATTTTTATTATTTTTATGTGCATAATAAATTTGTTGCAATTGATTTAAATGTATTTATACATTTTTTATTAAAGCTATGTGTATTTTTATATTTAAATTAAAAATTTATGTTTAGAAAATGTTTCTCTTATATATTTTTTAAATATCTCAATTTTATTATAAAGTATTCAATTAATTTTTAATTATAATAATATAAATTGCAATTCAATATTTATACTCATGATTAAAATGATGATATCACCAGCACTTAATTTTTACCCGATTTAACCAGTTCTCAGTACCATACTCATCCTAGCTTAAACTAATGTTTTTGTCTTGTTGTGCCTTTTGTTATGCTGAGTGGGTCAGCAGTGCATTTTTGTTGGCGACCCTTGACCCTGCTTGCATGTTAGGCCGCTCCCCACGCCGCACAGCACCACCTGTGTGTTCGTGCCTTCAGCCCGCTGCTGCTTGAGTTCGCCGCCGCTGTAATTCAGCTGCCCCCTTTCCAGCGTTTTGTACTCTGTGCCTCTTGCCTTTGTATTTGGTTTCTTTGTTCTGATTTAACTGTTTTTAGCTGTATAATTCTGTTTTTGCTTTATTTCACTGTCCCCTTGCCTCTGTTTTCACCCGCTAGCTCCCATCTCCCCTTATATGGCAGCCGTTGCGTGGACACGCGCAGCGGGCGTGCCTAAGGCAAGCCCGTCTGCACCCGTCCGCGCCTGGACCGCACCCAGCACCAGAACCCCTGGCCCCCGTGAACTCCACGACGCCCGTCTCCGCTACGATGGCAGCACCCTCCTTGCACTCAACACCGGACGATCACACACCTGCTTCCTGGCCACCCCGAAGCGCACCCAAGGACCCTTCTCCTGTTGGAACTGCAGTCTCACCAGCATCTGACTCGCCAATCCACCCACCGTGAAAGAACGCAACCACCTCAGATGCATTCTTCTCAACACCCACTCTACGCCCGCAAACACGCCATCGAACTCTGGAACCTGCTCGACACATCCTCCCGGACGTCGCCTTCCTCACAGAGACCTGGATGAACGACTCCTCTGCCCCAGACATCTCCATAGCCATCCCGGACGGCTACAAGATCACCCGCAGAGACCGCACCAACAGAGTAGGAGGTGGAATCGCCATCATCAACAAGTACACCCTCAAGGTCGCGGCCAACTCCGACGACACCCTCAGCACCGCCGAACACCTGCACTTTCAGATCCACACTGATTCCAACAACACCCTCAGAGGAACTCTGATCTACAGACCCCCCCGGACCCCGGCCTCAGATCAGCGACTCCATCGCTGACATCGTCAGTACGCATGCACTCGCCTCCATGGACTACATCCTCCTTGGAGACCTGAACTTCCACCTCGAGAACAAAAACGACACCAACTCCACCACCCTGATCACCAACCTCGCCAACCTTGGACTCCAACAGCTCGTCACAATGCCCACCCACTCCGCCGGCCACATGCTTGATCCCATCTTCTCCGCAAGCTCCCACATCTCCTTCAGCCACACCACCGAACTCCACTGGACCGACCATAGCTGCATCCACTTCACCTTCCGGAAACCCACCATGTACCACCACACCCAACAGATCCCCCGCTGCTGCTGGAGCAAAATCACCGAAGACCAGCTAAACACCGCCCTCGCCCGAAGCCCACCCACCGACCCCACTGACCCTGACGATGACGCCAGCAGCCTCAGGCGTTGGATCAACGACTGCGCCAACACCCTCGCCCCGATCAAGAAACCCTCCAACAGACGCACCAACAAGAATGCAAGCTGGTTCTCCGCGGACCTCCAGACCTCCAAACAAACCTGCCGAAGACTAGAGAAGAAATGGTACCAAGAACAGACACCGGAGAACCACATAGCCCACAAGAACGCCATGCGCCAACACCATCACCTCATCAGAGCCGCCAAAAGGACCTCTTTCAAGGACCGCCTCGACAACAACGCACACAACAGCAAAGAGCTCATCAACATCATGAAGAAACTCTCCAACCCCAGCTCCAACACCAACACCAACGACATCCCACCATAGCAAGACCTGTGCAACTCCCTGGCCACCTTCTTCCATCGCAAGATCACAGACATCCACGACAGCTTCGACAACCAGACCACCACGTCAGCCGACACCCCAGATCCGACGACCACCCCCCCACAACGACCCCTTGCTCACCTGGACTAACATCAACGACGACGACACCATCAAAATCATGAACACCATCCACTCCGGCTCCCCGTCAGACCCTTGCCCACACCACATCTTCAACAAAGCCAGCGCTACCATTGCACCCCATCTCCGCAAGGCCATCAACATCTCCTTCGAGACCGCGACCTTCCCGGAGAGCTGGACGCATGCCGAGATCAACGCCTTGCTCAAGAAACCCAAGGCAGATCCGAGGGACCTCAAGAACTTCCGGCCCATCTCCCTGCTCCCGTTCCCAGAAAGGTCATCAAGAAAACCGTCGACAAACAGCTGACTCGCTACCTCGATGAGAACAACATCCTGGACCCGTCCCAGTCTGGGTTCCGCAGCAACAACAGCACCGAAACTGCCCTCATCGCCGCCACCGATGACATCAGGGCCCTGCTGGACAACGGCAAAACCGCGGCCCTCATCCTTCTGGACCTATCAGCCGCCTTCGACACGGTCTGCCACCGCACCCTACGCACACACCTCCACATCGCAGGGATCCGAGACAAGGCTCGGGAATGGACCACCTCCTTCCTCTCTGGCGGAACCCAGAGCGTCCGCCTCCCCCTTTCCGCCCCGAAGCCTCCAAAATCATCTGCGGCGTACCCCAAGGATCATCCCTCAGACCGACATTGTTCAACATCTACATGGCCCCGCTCGCCCAAGTCGCCAGACTGCACGACCTCAACATCATCTCCTACGCCGACGACACACAGCTGATCCTCTCCCTCACCAAGGACCCCCTCACCGCCAAAACCATCCTCCACAAAGGAATGAAAGCTGTCGCCGAATGGATGAAGAACAGCCGCCTGAAGCTGAACTCGGACAAGACGGAGGTCCTCATCCTCGGCTCCACCCCCTCTGCCTGGGACGACTCCTGGTGGCCGACCGCCCTGGGAGCAGCAACAATGCCCACCGACCACGCACGCAACCTGGGGTTCGTTAACGACTCAACACTCTCCATGACCAAGCAAGTCAACTCCGCCTCATCCTCCTGCTTCAACACCCTCCGCATGCTCTGCAAGATCTACAGGTGGATCCCCACCGACACAAGAAGAACGGTCATCCAGGCCCTCGTCAGCAGCAGGCTGGACTACGGAAACGCCCTCTACGCGGGAGCCCCGGCCAAACTGCTGAAACGACTGCAACGCATACAGAATGCCTCTGCCCGCCTGATCCTCGACATCCCTCGACACAGTCATATCACACCCCACCTGAGAGACCTGCACTGGCTGCCCGTCAACACGAGGATCACCTTCATGCTCCTCACCCACACACACAAGGCACTCCACAACACCAGACCAGCATACCTCAACAGACGACTCACCTTCTACACCCCGAACCGCCAGCTCCGCTCTGCCGACCGCACCCTCGCTACCATCCCCCGCATCAGAAGAGCGACCTCCGGCGGCAGATCGTTCTCCTACCTCACCGCCAAGACCTGGAACACCCTCCCCATCCTTCTACGGCAGACCCAATACCTACTAACCTTCAGGAGACTACTCAAGACCTGGCTATTCGAGCAGTAGGAGCACCCCCCACCCTTAGCACCTTGAGACCCGCACGGGTGAGTAGTGCGCTCTACAAATTTCCTGATTGATTGATTGGTATCCTAAAGATTCTGAGCTGAACCCAGAGCTTAATTTGAGCCAGTGGTTTCTAGTGCCCGGCACCAGCACTTAATTGTCAACACCGGCTCTTATGACAGTCTGCCCCATGGTGGCGCTGATTGTCTAATTTAAAGATCAGCATAACAGCAGTTGTTTATTAATTCAATATACATAAAAAATGGCTACCATGTGTCACCAAAGAAAGTCTTATAGCTTGGGGCCTGAAACAGCCACAAATGTCACACTTGTAGGAGTGTGATGGTTAGTATTAGTGTTGATACTCTCAATTGGCAGCACTGTCAGGGGAAATGGGTGGTGCAAGCTGCTGTGGCCTCTTGACAAATTAAGCACTGGCTGAACCTATTTCGTAATTCGCAAATAATGGCTCTATTTAGGTTCATTTTGTCTCATAAGATAAGTAACAGTTTAGGGTCTCATTTACACTGTGACTATGGTGGACTGGGCGCCTCCAGCAGGGGCAGTTGATAGTGGATGGCTCAAGAATATTTTTTTTCTACTTAATAAATATTCACGACATTTTAAAACATTTCAACCAAAACACTATACACGCATCTATCCACGATGCTGACACTGCTTTATAAAGCACCGCTGAATTCTAGGTGCAGTCTAGAGTATACCTGTCGAGGACAAAAGCGTTATCTGTCAACGTCCCTGAGTTTTATATATAAAATCCTATTAATCTAAAACGTTTTATGGAAAATGTAATAACATACCTTCAAACTTTCAATATAATTTGAGTTATATTTCTCTCAAGACGAGCCCTGAACTCTAGATAGGAAATGCATTGGTTCTCTGTGGAGATTTATTCAGCAGTCGGTGCCCTTCTTTTGGGGTTCCCCATAACTCACAACCCAACGCTTCCGTGCCAGACAGAACGTTCCAGAATGATGCTGAATGCTTACATATAAACACCCACTTACAAAATGTTCCCTTAGCTCATGGTTCCTCCTATGTGGCTCAACACTATGTATAATCGTTTCTCGGTATTTTATGTTTTTTTGTGTTTTATGTGCATTCACAAATACCGTCGAGATGTCTGCGGCGGGAGGTCTGACAAGTGCGTCTGAGAGGTCACGGGGGTGTGCATGTGTTTATCTGGAAATTACGAGGCATGCACGCTGCCTGACAAGGCTAATACAGTGTTTAGCTCCGGTGTAAAGCATACGAAGCAGCGTGAGGTGAAGCGGCCGTTCTTCACCCGCAGTCAATGCATATCCATTACACACTTAATAGCATACATTATTTGTGTGTGTATGTAAATCACCTCACACTTTGCTGAATAGACGTTTCTGAAAGTGCCATTGAGAGCGGGGTTTTATTAAAGACCGATCATTCACAATGAAGTATGGGCCCTTACAGTAAAATATGAACATTACCGCGAGCACAGAGGGGAGGAGGCGCTGGGATACAATTAGGCCTCCGCAGCGCTTTTCAACCCCTACTCGATAAAGCTGCCATAATGAGGACTTAAAGAAAGAGTCTGAGCGCTCGAGACCTGTTAATCAGAGCACATTTCATGGAAGACGCATTTTCTGGGTTTCATATCACAGACGGAAAAACACAACTCTTCCGGCTTATCAGCAAGAATGTAGACTGAGAAATGTGTTGTAATTGGGCATGCAGCTCTCTAGATTACACTGAGTGCATTATGGTGTTTACATTTTCAACTCTGTTATGAAACTTTAAATGAGAGAGGCAGGGCACTATTGTCGAACATGTTGGCCTGGACCTCAATTCATCAAATATCAGGGGCAGAGGAAGTGACGTCACGCGAACTTTAATCCCTAGTGATATCACAGAGGCGACCCCTTGTCTCGCCCTAATCCCATGAACGGTCACCTATTTATTGCTGAGGGGCTAAGAGAATTGCGAGGAGTTGGAAGACTAGAAAGTAAATAGTACGCCCAGGGGACACAAAGGGATATCTAGGGGTAGAATTTGTCAGCCCTGGCTATCCCTATTTGGCGTCTAGGCATGTGGTGATTTCCAAGACCACGGTTCTCTTTTCCTGCACATCAGTCTGAAAATTTAGATTGCGTTCTTGCGTGTGTGTGCACGTGTGTATATCTCAGTAATGAACAGTGATGCGGTCTACTTTAGGTAGGGGTGTGCATTACATTAGGTGGTTAAGGGCCTGACCTACAGTCCGTAATACAGTATTTAGTCTGTCAGGGCAACAAAGCTCCCATTCTCCACATTTAGGGCCTGATTACAAGACTCATAGTGGCGCGGGAGTGGAAGTCTAGCCACCGCCGCACTGGCGGTCTGACTGCCCCATTACAAGTTGGACAGTCAGACCACCATTGCACCACCACAACCGTCAGGGATCAGAGATCGGGTGTCTTGAGGATGCAATATGCTTGGCAGGACCGCCGCAGTCCCACCAAGCACATTACGAGTTTGCTGTCCACCGCGGTTTTCATTTTGGTTCCTCCTCCATGAAAACTGTGGTAGAGAGTTAACAAAGTTGGCCCTATTGGGCCCCCTGTTACCTCTGGGCCATGGGGTGCATGCAGGGGGGTCATGGTTTTCATGACGGTTCCATCTCCATGAAAACTGTGCCGGAGAGGAAACAAAGGTGGCCTACAGGACCCCCTGTTGCCTCTGGACCATGAAGTGCATGCAGGGGGGCACCTGTTGTGCTCCCCTGTGTGCTTGCACCCCAGTACCTGCACGGCATGGACTGCACCAGCCCATGCCGTGCAGTTACATCATTTGATGTTCCCATTGCGGTGCATATTTCTTAAGCACAGCTGTGGGAATGCCAAAGAACCACCCTCCAATGACTAAAAAAGTCATAATCAGGCAGGCGGTGTGCACACGTGTTTGGTAGTCCTGGAACAGGAGGTGGCATGGCGGCCCACTCCAGGACCTATAAACTTGTGATTGGGCCCCTAGAGATTCCTGCTGGCCCTGTGGACATCTCTAATCATTGGCAGGAACTGACACGTTCCTGTCAGTGTGTTAAAAGTTAGACCGATTGCTCCGTCAAACATGATGGCCACTCTTCACATTTTTAACAAGTATTTGCTTTCTTAAAAATTAAAACCCAAAGCGGGATTTTATTTAAAATATTAAAAATAAAAATAAAGACCCCCAAGCCATATGAGTTAATTTCTATGATGTGGAAGTCATTACTTTTTTTCACTGTCTCTAACCTGGCGGTGATGAACAGTAAAAAAAACAACATACAATACCATCCACTCTAACTTGGGTGGACAGTGCTATACGTAAACCTCTGATGACCTGTACTCTATCAGGTCATTAGAGAAGTATGACAATGACAGAGTTGGAGTAGGCTCCTACACTGACATACTCAAGGTCCACCCTCCTGTAAATCAGAGAGTTGCAGTCATGACAGAGTATCCTCTCCACCAAATCTAAACAAGTCCGTAAGTTCTTATTTACATTGAGTAGATATATTTAGAAGTGTTTTAAATGTGAAACATAACGTGCTTAATCCTAATTCAGTTTGATGGTTATTGTATGGTTGCTTTTGTTTGGTCGATGTATGCAAAAAAAATGGATCCATGGGACTTTCTCAGGGTGTGTAAATGGATAAAATGCCACTGTGCTATATGTTTATGTTAACGAGAAGATACATTCAATTATATCTGGAACAGATCCTTTTCAGGAACAAAGGAGCAATCCCAAAAAAACATAATCTTCAAATTTGTTGTTTTATGTATATTACAGTTTAATTAATTTTGATTTAATTATATGTTTTGGGAAAAGCCCATTCATTCCCACAATATAACCCCTCACCTATAATAAATATGAAAAAATGCTTTTTAAATCGAAAATATAATTACATAATTCATTAAATAAAAAAAATCATTCTTAATGAAAAATCAGGCAGAATTAGCAGAATTTATAGATTGATCATTGATATAAATCAATACATATTTTAATTAAAAGACTTACCACCGATTCATCGAAATAAACCCTAAATTCCAAAACAATTAACAAAAATATAAAGCATGAAAACAATAAACACTGTCAAATATTACAAATTTAAACTGACCAACAATTATCAACAATGAAAAATAAAGCTTTAAAAATATAACTCCCCACCCAAATATTAATACATTTTGCAACCTATAGAAACAATAACCTATAATTTATATGAAAATGTGCATAATTAATACAGTAATCAACTAATATCAACTTATATATTTATTTTTAAAACACTACCCCATCAGTCCCCCAATAAACCTCACACAGATTAAATGAAATGTGAATACATAATTCAAAAAATTATTAAACAAGTAAACAAATAAATAGTATTTAACATACTGTTCGATTACAATTGTTTATTATAGAATTTGAAAACATATTACATGCCTAATCTCCCAGTAAACCACATATGCCACAAATGTACTTGCTAAAATATTTGTTAAATATAATTTCAAATAAATGTCGTAATAATATTATTATTGAAATAAAATCCTAATACAATACAATGAAATATGATTTTAAAAACATTATTATAATAAAGTATATTGAAACTCTCATATTATTGTAAAAAAATTAAAAAGTAATTCTTTCATTGACTACATTTGCCCACAACATTTTTTAGTTATAATATTTTGACCTTGACTCCGTGGTCAGATGGTCTTTTTGAGTTTATATTTACGTGGAGTACTATAGCAGATAACGGTGCACCATCCAGCCACGGATTGCTGCAGTTAAAAGTGGTGGGGACGGCTTGGGGGGATTTCGTGAGATGGCCACGAGGGAGAATTAATTATTTATTTTATTTTCCATTGCGGTTGTCTCTCTAAATCCCCCCCAGCCCGCCCCACCGTTCTTACCTGCAGCGTCTGTGGTTGGCACAATCCAATGGCAGAGATTTAAACACACCTAGGCATATGTTTCAGTAATGTGAGCATGTCCAAGCGGAACACTTTGAAAACAGGGAATAATTTCCTCGAAATTGGAGGGGTTTAGGGAAATTTATAGAAAGATTTAGGGAGGGTCATGCTTTTACAAAATACACACACACACAAAAGAGCAAGGCAATTGTAGTTCACAAAATACAATTCTAGTTATTTTACAGCCCTAATAGTGACAAAGCAAATGTATTTCAGTCCAGCTTGGAGCAAGTCAAGCACCACGCTGGTACTGCAACACACTCCCATTAGAAAACAATGGAGAGAAGCTACAGCATTAGCACTATATGGAAAATAATTTAAAAAATCATCCTAAATCAATGTATAAATATAGAGAATTTTGCTACAAAAAATAAAATATATTTTATGATAACTTGTATTATTTTTCGAATATAATATTTACATTTTAAATACATTAAATCAAATTTTCAACTTTGCTCAAAAGTCTAAAAATCAGTAAATGTATTTAAAAACATAACTTATAACCAAGTTTGTTCCAAAAGAAATACAAATATAAATGTAAGTGAGGGTAAGTGATTTTATTTTTTAAATATTGTAAACAAAGAGTATTTAAAAATAATGAATATATTGAAATTAATTTACATATTAAATCAAATATCATTTTAGGAGGTGATATGTTGTTTATTAGTCTTTAAATAGCACTATGTTAATATAATGTATTTGTAATTACTTTATAATTTTAACATTAAATTATTTTTTATTATTATTTTAATGACAAAATATTTGTATTACATTTCTCTAAAATTTCCTGAAAGGCTATCTCTGCCTAAATGGTGGTGATCTCCACAAACAGGTGGAAAGTAACTAATCATAGCTTTACAATCGTAAACAGGGTCAATGGAGCCTCCACTCCCTCAAGTGAATAGGTGGCGACTCTATAGTCTACACATATGTGTAAATCACAACATGGAAATGGTGAATAGCAAAAGAGGGGAGATGAATTCCTAGGTGTAGGAGTAGATGTACACATGGGTAGATCTTCACATGCAAACTGACATTTGTGATTCAGTTTCAGGATCTCTAAAACAGGTTCAATCCAAATGATGGAGCATTCACTATTAAAGAACAATGTCCTGAAGCACACCCGTATTTTAATTCGTTTGAAGTTCCTGTTTACTTTTTTTTAATCAAATTTAGCGTACAGCACTTGAATGTGCTCCGTTCCTTGCGCACTTTGCTTGAAATCAAGAGAGATTAGTGGCCAGCAATTAGCGGGTCAACATCGAGTTGCACAGCCGTATGAACTCTGGTATTCAAATTCATACACATTAACCATAGTATGTCCAAACTGGACATACTATGGTTAATGTGTATTAATTTGAATACCAGAATTCATAAGGCTGTGCAACTCGACGTTGACGGAGCATTCACTATGCCATCTTTAAGACCCTTGAAATAGGAACCAGGAACATTTCAATCTTCAAATGACCTCAAGACCTGGGTAACCCCATTACAAACTCTGACATTAATCAAACAAGTTGTCTTTTTCAATTCTGTTTCTTCTTCGGCCAGCAGATAAATGTCATTGTCAAGACCTCTGACCTTAAACATCCAGAGCTGCTGTAGAAGAGACATGGCTCTTCAATCCTCTGCTCTTTAGTCTCCTCTGTACACTCCTATCTGAATGGATAGAGTTAATGGTAGCACAACGCAAAGGACAATGGGATAAGAGACCTTCAACTTTTTGGAAGTCTTGTCTTGCGGATGGGTTTGTTTTGTAGTTTTTCATTCACCTCATCACATCACCCATCAAGGAAGTTTACTTCGAACAGTAGATTTACGTTAAATAAAATAACAAAATAACAGGCATAGCTCACAGAACTCTAAGCTTTCAATAAGAAGATTATATTACATTTCTATAAACATTGGAACTGTTGCGCAGCAAAGAGTGTCAATAGCTGGAATAAAGAGCCTATTCCTTTCCAGTCATGAGGCCAACTCTACTCTCACTCCTTGTATGATTTAGAGAATACATTTCTTTCCTTGCAGTGGGCAGACAACTTCTTGCGATTTGGGGTTCAAAGATACTCATAATCAAGAAGGGATAGAAAAACTCTGGTCACTTGACACATTGAATTAAGAAGTATTTGTGTTCAAAATGATTGGTATCAAGTTCTCTAAAAGAAAGCCTTAATAGTCTTCCTCAAGCACTGAAATCAGTGTCTTTAACTTCAAGTTCTTGACGTTTTGGCTTCCACATCTCTATAAGAGGTTGGTTATTATTTTTTAAACTGCTTTGAGATGCAACGAAACTTTAAAATCGCCAGCCTGCAGGTTGTGATGCAGTTGTCTGAAATTTGAATTTTCTTGCTTTCATGCATGCTTGTCTCAGTATGAAGTCCACAGGGAACTAGAAAGGTCCCTGATACTAAGGCATGAGAACTGCACAGGCAAGGTGGGTAAGACCTTTTCACATTAACACTGGAAGCAAAGCAATGCGTTCATTCTTGGGTGTAGTTTAAATAGGGTAGCTGTGAGAAATTGCCCCTATTTTGTTGTGTTTCAGTTGTTTTGTGCTGTCTGATTTTGCTGAATTTTGGACTCTGCCTACAATACCACTAGAAAACTATAAACATACCACTGTGCTTACCTACTAAAACATGCTGTACATCCTACAAATCCATTGTAAACGGTGCCTAAAATGCACCTGCTGTGGCATGGAGAGTTAATTGTGCACTGCTGTCCATATTCACACTGCTCACATATATGAAAAAAGTAGATGTGTGCCAGGAGCACACATGTGTTCTGACTTGCTGCAGTTTAAATGCCCTGTAGTGATGTGCAGCAAAGAAAAATGCCTTTAACACAGGGTAGAGTGCTAATAGAAAAAAAGAGAGCATAGTACATATTGGGGTTAGGGTGGCCTCAAAGTGAAATAAAATAAAACTCAAAAGCTATATCACTGTGTAGGCTTTGTTAGACTATTCCTTGAGCAGGGATATATGGGATTAAAAGCTTTAGTTCCTATCTCTGCCTGGAAAAATGCTAAACAAATGCTTCAAAGTTACTTCTTACTTACTTTTCAAAATCTGATTTAATGGCATAATCACTTTATAAAAATGTACTTTGTGCTGCTAGAGCAAAAACTAGTTCAAAACCAGATTTTCCACTCAGATCCCCCTTACCCCAGAGTTGACTGCACATTCTTGGCTGGGAGAGTTAACAGCTGTAGCTCAAATGATTATAGGCAACCTCTGAGCCCTGGAAGAGCAGATGGGTGTTAACTGATAAACACATTAGCAGAGATTAACTATCTGGGAATGGACAGGAACAGTTCACAGAATAAATGGCAGCTTTAGCACTACCTCTTTTGTCATGGAGATGCCGAGGTGGGCCTCTATTGTTCCTTCCCTGGAACCTCCTAGAAAGGCAGGCTAAAATCTGAGTAGAGTATGGAACCAGTTTGCACTCTGTCAAGTGAGTGCATAGCTCATCTAAATAGGATGAAGGAGCTGAAAATGGGTCTGCCTGGTGGCCAAAGTGTTCTACCACATTGAAACATGGACACCTGGATATTTGGAGTAAGGCAAAGAGAAGGCATTGCAGAAGGAGGTATAACTGTGTATTAGTAGATAGGATTGAGTGGCAGAATTTCTTCAGTCACTGTCAAGCGCTCAGGGTAAATCTGGACATGCAAAAAAAGTTCTGCAAAATGGAATGGTATGACTAAACAAGATTCTGCCAGCGAGCCCCTTAGACTGCAAGGGATATCTCTTGCAGGCTGAGGGGATGATCTGCAGAATCTCGCTCAGCTGTACCATTCCTTGCTGCTGCATTTCACACTATTTTTGTATATTATAATAAGGGAGAAAGTGTGCTGTAACAATAATTCCTCTCATTCCCCTAATTTTACAGATAGATACAGGATTAATCTGGCACATTTACCACCCCTTCGTGAGAACATTCCTGAATCTGAGAAGAGGACACGTCGAGAAGAATGCCCTGCTTAAAGAGGAATCGAGACTACTACTGGACAAAAAGAGTATTTACTCCAGTTCTCAATGAATTATAACTCCTGCTGCCACCCAGGGACCGGGACTGATCTCCAAGGGTGAAGTGGTTGGCTTCCTGTTTGCCTGGTTCAGGGATGCAAATTGATGAAGAACTGTTGACTCCAGCTGGGCCAATCTGACCACAGAGCACTGGGCCAAGTAGGAGACTTGGTGCCAAGAAGCCAGCCCTGGAGCTAAGGGTTGCAGTACTGACCAGAAGGAGACCTCCCAGCAGTTGGAGATAAGTGTGGCCTGGTTATTTCTCTATCGCTGATGGACCGAGACAGTGTGCTGAGACTTGCCCAGGTAGGTTGCACCTAAGGCAGGAAACAAAACAAGGTTTTTCCCACTCTGAGCTTTATGCTGCATTGAAAACTGGTAAAGTGGGACCTTGCGGGAAAGGTGACTGGCCTCATTGAGCCAAGCCTGCCTACAGCTTACTAGCCTTCCCACATTGGAGGATTTTGACTTCCAAAAAAGGTAAAACCTTGGACCCAGGCAAGGTGGTAAATCTATCCAAATCACAATGTGATCTCAGCCGTTATAAAATACTGGTGTGTCCCGGTTGGCGCTTTTGATGCCAAAAACAAGGGCTTCAGTGAAAGCTTAACAACAATGTATCTTATATTCAAAGGACCCTCGCAGGCCGCAGCCTTGAGTCCTTCCTCTCTGGAAGATTCTGACTTGCATTACAGAGACTAGTTCAGAAGGTAAAATATTTGACTGGGATGACCTGCTTAATATACCTGATCTACGCTCCATCATGTTCTGCCTGAAGTTGCACCTATGTGCCAGTCAACCCTGATTTGTTACTTCTGGTTGACGCTTTACTTTTTCTTGACACTTTTGCTTTTAAAATGAAAAAATGAACACATCATATCTCTGGTTCTCCTTATCCAAATTCGATGATCCTGATATTTCTGTACTCATTAATGTTTTCTCAAATGGTTTGGGGATTTTAATGTGTTGTATTCTTTATTTTAAAATGATTGGTACTTTCTTAACTGAACATGTACTTCTCTGGAACATTGTCTGCTGCTTGGGCCGTAGTTGCCATAGTCCAGATTTACTAATATTTTGTATCATAGTTGTGCCTCTTTTATGGCACAGACTCAACACAAAACCCATGTTGGGATTTTTCAAGCCCCTCAAATCAAGATTTGCATCACTTTGCATGGGATTTTATCGCAACAGTTATGCAATGCAGGGCATAGCCCTGCCTTGTATTACTGTGCTTTGAGGAATAATTATATGAATGGAGCATGGGCATTTCTGTGCATCCATCCATGTATTTTGACAAAAGCCCATATTTATTAAAGTCAGTAAACATGGGTTTGTTCTAATATAATGTGCCTACCCAAGGCTGGAAATTCAAGGAGAAATATCTTTATTTCGCCTCTTACTTCCCCTTTGCATGTATGCTGCATTGTGCCGCACACCTAGAAAGAGGAATAAGACCCTAAGAATAGTTTTTATGGAGAAAGGTATCCATTTCTGCACAAAAATTATTCTGAACACAATGTAGGCATCTTTGCGTTGTAGCACAATGGTGCCTGCATTGGTAATAGGCAGCCAGAAGTGCACCAGCGCTACGATAGAGCAGAACTAAGCCGTATCTTAATAGATATGTTAAATTTCTGCTCTCCTCTTTTGACACAGTGCAGCAACTTCCCTTGTTTTGTTGCATCATGTTAAAGTTGAGTAAATCTGATCCCAGGTGTTTAGCAGCGATTCTCCCAGAATAGTGTTTTTACCTGGCCAGAGAGGACGTACTAAGTTGGTAGGGGTATTCCTTCCTCAAATGAATTAACACTATTTCTGGCACCTGCCTGCACTCCAGAATCTCACCAAATCTTGCAACTCTTCCAAATTCTCATGCAGTCTTGCAAGATTTCTTGTCACAGCAATGAGTGTGAGAGTGTCCAAATATTTCCCCACTATACCACAAGGATTGAGGGTGGCAATAAGACAAATTCACTCTTACACAACTGGTAAACCCTGGTTACACAGAGGGCGTATTTTACACATACACAGAACACCTGAACAATTATTATTTTGAGATGAGTCAATGCTGAAAGCCAGCTAATGGATAGGTGACAATGTTTTCTACATAAACCCAAATGAGAGCATTCCTCTCACCGCCTGACAGAACTTACGCATAATATACATGACCGACATTGTTCAGGAAATGAATTTTCTATTGTTGCCACCCAAATATGGAATCCCTTTCCTCCTATCCACAAAGCAGATGGTGCTCATGATTATCCTCCTGCATCACTGACATAGGGACCTTTAAGGAAAGTTAACCAAATATAAGATAATAGGGGCTGAGTCTGTGGAAAAATCAACACACTATACTTGCTATAAAAACTCTGTACTTGCTCCACACCCCAAAGTAAAACTTCTTGGGAAAAGATGTGAGAAATTTGTGGGCAAGTCTCTTGCGTGTTGGAATCCCTTTAGCTGAAAATACTTTTTTAAAGTGTTGTGGGCAATGTGCTGTTTACAGCATATCTTTGAAAGTTGATAGTAAGCAAATCTACCTTAAACTTGAAGGAGAACTGGGGAGAGAGAGACTCTGCCACTGCAATGTCCCAAGTGCTTTCAGGCAGTAGCTTGTGTGAAAATTAGTTTAAGATCCTGTGCATCACCCTAAACATACAGAACTGTGGGGTTTAATAGTTATCTCTCTACACTCTGACCAAAACCCTCATATTAGGCCACATAACAGGTTTCTGTCAGTCCATATTAGGATGTTGCATGCTTGAAGGCAAACCCTTCAAGTTCAAGTTCATGACTTCCACATTTAAAAAGCCTTTGTCCCTCATGAAAGCGCCATCATGATTATAACCGTCATTAAGAGGAACTTGAGAATAGTCCTATTTGAGGGTAGAGCCTAAAAACACCACTCAATACTGCTATTTTCCTATTGCTGGATCCACCATTTAGCCCCTACACAACACTAGGCAAGGCATATTGAAAGCGCATTCGATAGAGAGATGAGCTGTATTGTCTGTTTGTGCTGCTGTGATATGGGTCATGCTTACAGAGTTTTGAGAGATTTTTCCCTGTTCAAATATTTCACCAAGATGTTGGATGCGTGGCAATGGGTGTTTCTAGGTTCAAGGTCCAGCTCATGAGAGTTACATGCTAGAGGACTTGAGCAGCTGCTGCTGTTCTATCTTCGCATAGAAGGTCCTCACCAAGGGCTACCTAAAATGTGCCAACTTAACTATGGCCATCGCTTGACACTGCAACAGATCTACGTCCTGCTGGTGGCAGAGGGAGATTAAACAGGAAAGCATTTTCCAGCAGGGGTGGAATTTCATTAAGCTCCTAAATGAGTTTAACTGCTGAATGATGGCTGAGCTACCAAGGGGAATTTTATCGGATAGACGTGCCAAAAGTAGGACAAGACAACATCATGAAATAATTCAGGAAACTGGAGAAAATTGAATCAGTGGTGGAGTCATGTATGGCGATATTGTAGCGCAAGGAAACTGGGGTCAACACCTCCATGGCTGTGAGTTCAAGGTCTGAGATGATAGCCATGTAGGCCACACTGAAATGGTACTTTATGACTTTAGGAACTATTGACTTTCTGGAGAGGAGGTTACAGGGGCAGTGCTACACCTTGCAAATAGGTTTGAAATGCTGCACAGTGTGCACAACGCAGCAAACGTAAGAGTGTTAGAATTTCCCTATCGCATCTGAGGAGACTATACCTGTAAAATGTAAGACTTTTTCAGCTCACCTTTCACATCCAAAAGACCTGGGTCCACATTTGTGAAGGAGGCCTTCAGAATTCCTACTAGAAAACAGAAATCTTCTGTGAGCCAATATTATGGAATTATTAACGTGAGAGACTGGCTCCCAACTTGTCTGACTCTATTTGAAGGAAAGCTGCTGCACTTAAGGGTGACCTACAGAAAGATGGTAAATGAGTTTGGTAATTTCCTGAATTTAGTACTGAGACTTAATCTTAATCTTAATCTCTGCATGTGCCATCGGATCATCAACGGGAGGTCTCCTCTCCCTTTGAAAGGACTGCTGACACCTTATGAACCGTCCCGCTCCCTCAGATCTTCTGGCTCGGGACGCCTTGTTGTCCCCAAGGTGTCCAGAGCACGGATGGGCGGAAGATCCTTTAGGTACCTTGCAGCCGTCAGATGGAACACATTACCCTTAATATTGCGTCTCGAACCATCTGAACTAATCTTTAGAGCCAAGCTCAAAACTACACTATTCGAACAGTAAAGTATTCCACTTCTGTAGGTTCCAGTTAGCAGCCGCTCCTTAGCGCGGGGACACGCCGCTGTGCGTCACCAAGCGCTTTACAAAACTCCCTAAATAGAAATAGGAGGAAACTGCTCCAAGAGCTGAGCAAGGTGCATTCTGGTACAAACTAGTCAGAATAAAAATGAACTATTGCAACAATTCCTTTATTCTTAAGAGGGCTGAGCCACAAAGTCTTTCTTGGACAGCGTTGAGATTAGTGGCTGGTCAGACTAAATGATTATTCTATTTTGCAAGTGGCATCATCTGTTTCATTTTGAACACTGAGCCCAAGTCCCTTTGACTATCACATCAGAACACGTTAGGCGTGAAGAGTTGACTGTTGATTTGAAATGGAATGGTTTGTTTATTGTTGTTGAATTGTTTTTCTGGGTTTCTATTTTGTGCACTAAAAATGATGATCAATATTTTCTTTCATATATGAGTATACACATAGGCTGCGTTGATATAACTGCAATTGAAATTAATTGTGTTTGATGAAGAGAAGTGTCTTTATTTATGTGGCTTAGTTATGCCACATATTCATGTAAAACAGCATTTTTATTTAGAAAATTCAATCAATCAATCAATCAACAATATTTGTAAAGCGCGCTGCTCACCCGTGAGGGTCTCAAGGCGCTGGGGGGGTACTGCTACTGCTCGAAGAGCCATGTCTTGAGCTGCTTCCTGAAGGAGAGATGGTCCTGGGTCATCCGTAAGTGGGTGGGGAGGGAGTTCCACGTCTTGGCCGCCAGGTAGGAGAAAGACCTTCCCACGGTGGTGGTTCTGCGAATCCGTGGGACGGTGGCGAGGGCGAGACTGGCTGATCGGAGCTGACGGGTGGGTGTGTAGAACGTGAGGCGGTTGTTGAGGTACTTGGGGCCCATGTCGTGGAGGGCCTTGTGTGCGTGGGTAAGGAGCCTGAACGTTATTCTCTTGCCGACGGGGAGCCAGTGCGGGCTTCTCAGGTGGGGAGTTATGTGGCTGTGGCGAGGGATGTCGAGGATGAGTCGTGCGGAGGCGTTCTGTATGCGCTGAAGTCGTTTCTGTAGTTTGGCTGTGGTTCCTGCGTAGAGGGCGTTCCCGTAGTCCAGTCGGCTGGTGACAAGGGCCTGGGTGACCGTCTTTCTGGTTTCGGCGAGGATCCACCGGAAGATCTTTCGGAGCATGCGTAGGGTGTTGAAGCATGAAGATGAGACGGCGTTGACTTGTTTGGTCATCGTGAGGGAGGAGTCCAGGATGAAGCCCAGGTTGCGTGCGTGGTCTGGTATCATCTCTGTCACTCACTCCTTCTTCCCCTCCCCTGTGCAGACATCTTCTGTCCACAGGCTCTGGACAGCACAGTCAAAATGACATCTAGTAGTTTATTTCCACCATTATGATTACATTTCTTTCAATGAACTTTTCCCTGTTCTCTATGATTTGTAACATTGGTCAAGGTCTCTTCTGCTGCCTTTCATTGTGGTCACTAGTCTATTAATTTCCTGAAAGACCTATTGTTTAAATGTTTCATACTGGTTAGAACTTCTCCAGGTGACATTAGCATAAAGAGTGGTGAACATTTTTCAGAAATGGGATGGTGCGTATGTGTTAAGGTAATGATATGTATTTTCTCTTGTGTTCTAATTTGCAAAAGAATTGATATTTTTTGCTCACATGATGATCTAACCATTTTCTAATTTGTGATGCAAGAAATGTGTATAAGAACGCCTTGAATTTAGGAGTAAGCCAGACGTTTTTGGCGATTTTTAAAGGAATTTCCTAGGCTGTTAGGGTTGCTACCTGATTCTTTTCTAATTTTGCTGCTCATAAGGGTCTTAAAATAATTTCAGGTTTTCCATACTCTGTACAATCTTGCATTTGAGAGCCTCATAGCATTAACTCTGTACCGCTTATTCTCAAATTTTGCAATAAATCCCTTTAACTTTTATTGATCCAGAACTCAATTAGTAAGTGGGCCCCATTACTTACTTGTACTGTTTTAGTCTGCTAATTGGTGTTTAGGGGGTACCTTAACACACAATTCAATCTGTGGGGGAACCGAATGAGGTAAATATAAGTGGCAGAGTATGGTTGCATGTTAGAAAGCACCACCTTATGACATGAGATCCTTGAGGTTCCTTTCATCCTTTATGCCAATCTGGGGCAATGGTGGATTTTCCGTTGGAGTTCCGAGTGTCTAGATTTTGCAGAGAAATCTGACTTGCAGTGCTCTTCCTGAATCATTTGGAATATGAGTATAAATAGGGCAGTATGTTTCTGTGAGTTGTGAATCCTGTGAGGTGTTTGTGATGTGTTGCTGAAGTTTGCGAAGCGTTTGGGTATACTATGTTAATTCTAGGGTGAATTGGTGTTTGATCACTGTTGTGCAGATGTATTATTCTTATTTTGGATTTTGTTTATAAAGAATTTGTTTAACTATTGTTTGGTTTGGGTATTGAATTTGTCGAAATCCAAGAACTTGAGATATATTGTTTAGTTGTCTGCATACGGTAATGTGTAGTGCATGGTGACACTGGCACACAGATAGGGTTTTCTGAATTAACAACTTTTCGTTTAGTGGATTGTGTGTTTACTATGGGTTGGTGTACCCTGCTTCTTAGTGCACAGGAATGAGTGCATTAGCCAGGCTGGATTGTCACTGGATGGGGTCTACCTAGTGTGAATTGCATTCAGATTGAATCGATAAGCGTTTATATTGTGTAAAATAATTTAGAAAGGTTTTTCAATTGTTTTCCATATTTATGTAGATGTCACACATGATTGGTTAGTCAACCAAGGAACCAAACTAAGATTGGTGAGTTGTCACCACAAAACCATGCTGCCATTGGTTGGTTGGTTGCTAACAGATTCATGCTGTGATAGGTTTCCTTTTGACAGAGCTGTGCTGGAAATTGGATGTTGTTTGCTAGTTGGTTTGTGCAATGTTTGAGAGCGGTTTGAGTGAAAATAAAGTCTAATGATTCGATTGTACCTTTCACTGAGGGTCAGAAATTGCCATCCAATGGAATCCCTGCATACGAAATGATGACAGACATTGGCTCCTACACGTGTACTAACCCTGGGCGGAGTTCGCGGAGTAAGCGAAGCTACGCGAAGTGCACTACACGGAGCTCCGCGAACGGTGGAGTACGGTAGAAAAATGCTGTTCGCAGTGATTGCACAGTGCCGGATGCATGTCCGCACTGTGCAATCAATGCAAATAGCACCATGCACAGCGCAAGCTTACCTTTTCTGCCGCGCAAGTAGATTTTTTCTCAAGCTGCAGCTTTCTCAACGCGAACGGGCAGATTCTCAACAAGGGCGGTCGCGAGCATACGCGACCACTCGCAATGAGAAATCTGACCCCCCCGCATTGAGAAATCTCACCTGAAGGTTTATTTTCCACACTCGCGCTCGCCAACTTGAATGTTGGCCATCGTGAACGAGGAAAAATCTCGCTGGGAGGTGGACTTTCCTCGCTTGCGTTCTCCAACTTGACGTTGGTGAACGCGAGCGAGGAAAAAAACTGTGTGAGCTCAGCATAACTCGAGTGCGGGAAACTCTGCAAACTCCGCGAGTGGAGCGGAGTTCACCGCCCAGGCCTAATGTGTACATGGATTTCTGAATGGCATGATTATACTCCTTCTGATTTTTGAACTTTGTAATAAAACCCCTTTAATTTTTATTGATTTATAATTCAATTATTGAGTGGGCACCATTACTTATTTGAACTGATCAACCTGCTAATTGATATTTAGGGGGGGGGGACTTGACGTGCAATTCAATCTGTGGAGAACCAGACATTTTTGGGATGTCTAAATTTTGAGTCATGGTTTTGCTCCCACAAATCTTGGTAGCAGAGGATGGTTGCTGAAGTGTACCTATTTTTGCCAAGAGGCCGTTTTCTTATCCCTTTTGCCCAGTCGTGTGAGATAGTGGATTTTCCGGTTGAATTCCTTATGTTGAGATTTTGCAGGGAAGTCTGACTTGCAGTACTCTTCCTGAACAATTTGAAGTGTAAGTATGATTAGCGAGTAATAGTGATTAGTGAGTATGTGAGGTGGATTGTTATTTTGTATGTGAAGGGTTCAGGTATACAATGTTGTTTCTGGGCTCAATTGATGGTTTGATCACAGTTGTACTGTTGTATTATTCTTATTTCTGAATTTTGTTTTATAAAGAATTTGTTTTACTAACGGTTGATTTGGTCATCAAATTTGTCAAAATCCAAGATCTCGAGATATTGTGGTTTTACCTATCTTCAAAAGGGAGTTTGTAGTGACAGGTGCCACATGCACAAGGGTAGGGATTTCTGAATTAACGAGTTTTTCCTTTCAGGATTGTGTGCTTCATTTGGGTTGATGTGCTTTACTCCTTCGTAGACTGGAGTAAGTGCATTAGCCAGGGGGCATTACCGCTGGACGGTGTGTGTCTGCCTAGAATGAATAATGTTTTGAAAACAGCACCAAAAGGGTGCTGCTTTTCTTGTTTGTTTCCACTAATGGTGAAATCGTCTTGCCCTAATTTGCATATTTATTTCCTAGACCCACACAGTATGAGGTATTAAGCAAGTGGGATCGAATGGTGGAGAAAGGTGGAGAGGTGTGATGCAGCGGCCAGGGCAGCTGACTTCGGAGCACAGGGTTCAGAGTTCGATCGCCGGCGGCAGCCCAGTGCAGCACCATGTGACTCTGCGCAATAGCTTACTTAATTGCCACAATGGTCCACAGCACCTTGAGATCCGTAAGGGTGAGTAGTTAGCGCTTTACAAATACTGATTTATTTATTTATTTATAGCTACAGGAAAGTAAAGAAAGAAAGAACATGAAATGACAAAGCAAGTGCAAGGTTTGTTTAGATAGTGGTTGAAGAACAAGTAGGATTGACAGAATAAATAGAGACGGGAAGATATGATGGAAGGCATGAGGATTTGTCCTGCAATAATTCAAAAAATTGAGGACAAAAAGAATACAAAGGAGGGAAAGCAACAAAGCCATGAAACAAGGAACCCCTACTCCATTGGGCTGCCAGAGATAGCTTTCCGTAATGGAGCCAATGGGGTTCTGCTAACAGGAAGCTGGTGGTCCACCCATCTCTAAATCAAGCAAGTGAACCATGAGTTTGGCGGATAGAGCACTTTGTGTGGGTTTGCCACTGAGTGCCCTCGCCACCAAATTCCACATCATCCCCTTTGTCTCAAGTCTATGATTCATGACGGTAAATGCACACATTTTTCAGGAATCATTTTGCTACTCTTTTCAACAGTAAAATGTCCAAGTCCTTAAGCTTTCCCTTAGAATATGTCAGCCTCTTTCTGTGATTCTAAGAAACAGGTAATTCAATTACTTCAAGCAGTAATCCTGAATTTACAGTGACTATAGATACAAATGGGTAATAAACTTTATAAATGGTGTTTCTGAGAATGATACTGCATTTATTGGTCATCAAAGTTAGCATTTGCTTTTTGCTGGTGCTAATTGGCATGGAAATTCCTTCCATGCAGCAAAGTAGCGTTTCAGCCTTATTTGATGTCTTAACACTACTTTTGCACAATTATTTACATTTTCCAACATACTGTTATGTTAATGAACCCTTATTGTTGAGAAAATCTGGCACCTCAGCCCTCACCGTTCCACTCTTTTTTCTCTGCATCTAGTCCTGTGGTAATTTTGCAAGGGCATACAACAAGTTTGGGAAGTTGCTACTAAGCAAAGGGCATGAGACAACTGTGGTTTTTTAATTTCAAGACTCAAAAAGCCTAAAAGCGAGTCTTCGGGGAATTGAGACATAGGGACATATTATCAAGAACGGCGTTAAAATTATCGCCGCTTTAGCAGCAGCCAACTGCCGCTAAAGCGGCGATAATGGGCTTGATAATATGCCCTTGAGAATTCCAATAGAAGCCCATGTTCTGTTCATGTTACGGCCCTGACTTGAATCCCTCCCACGAGAAGTCTCAGTCTCCTGTTTACCACATCCACCTGAATCTTTATTGTTCAGTAAACCGTGCACCAAGTAACTTATACCATGACTCCAGGGCACACACCCTAGGCCCATTGTTTGCACTCACAAATGTGCACGCAGTAATTGTTTGTTGTAATGACTGTAGGCACTTTACCACTAATTTGCTATTTTTTAAAAACGTAAAGATTTATAGAGTAATGTTATGAACAGTATCATGGATGATGTTATCAATTATGTCATCAATGATGCCATCAGTGATGTTATTTGAGATGTTTTTATTGATGTCACTGATTACATCATTTAATATGTCTTGAGTGATATAGTATGTGAAGTCAGAAGCAGTGCATAAGGACGCAAGTTGTAGTTAGTTCACTCAACTATAACTGGCGAATTTCAGTAGCTTAAAGTATTGCTTTGTAACCATAAGTTCCTTTGCATAGCGTGTTCCAGTGAATATCTGTATATATAATACATGGGATTCTGCCATTCCTGTATAAACTTCTGTCTCTAATTTCTTTATACTCAACAAAGCACCTAGTCGCCGATTATAAAGAAAAGACATCAGAACTTGACTGTTATAAGTTAATACAGTTGAGTTATGATGTAACAATGTCTGCTGTCAGAGCCGGCAGCCAAGGTGAAAGGCAGGTCAGGTAACAGAGCATAATTAAAGAAGCTGTTTAAAGCAACAAACAAGGAAAGGTGCTTTTTTTTCTTCTGCTCTATTTTTTTAACTTACAATGGCAAGTATAGAGAACGTTTATTTTTTGCACTCCTTGGAGAGTTAGAGAAAAGCACAAGACTTGTTGCATGTTTCTACACATTCCGAGCTAGTGCAGTTAACTTTTTTTTAACTGACTTTTATTGAACTATTACTAATATCTGTTTGCAAAAAATAACTAACAGGTTTTTGACATCGGTTTTTTTTGCACTAGAAGTTTTATTTGTATTCTTCATGTTTGCAAGCATACTCGCTCTTTCATATGAAAGAGCTACCACCAAGGTATTAGGTGGTTTGTGGGAAAGGAGATGGCATGACCATGTATTATATGGGATAAAGTACAACCTGTTGTAAATGATAAGGATATTGTTGGTCACCTCCAAGTTCCATAAACTTATAAAGGAGCGTGGCATCGGCCTTATTCCTCTATGTGGTTATGGAATTCCTCAGTGACTTGCAATGTTATATAATGTACTGCAGGGGGGATTTTATCCTTTATATTATTTTATTATATAGCCACTACTGATTGATAAAAGGGGCTTATCACTGGCAACTACCTGTTAGTTAAGGGGATGTAAACTCCCAGATGTGACAATGGAACAGGCCCAGACATCTATTCTGCAAGCCAGTAGAAGGTATCTTTGATGATTTTCGACGTAAAAGCCAATCTTGGATAGGTGAAAATCAATTTAGAGAAAGATTTGCTGTGACTTTTGAATTATACTCTGAATTCTACACCGGAGTTGGAAAGGCAGTGGACTGGTACCTGGTGATATGGCAGCAATAGATTAGGTTGTACTGAACTCAAACAGTTTAGCAAGGAAAAAAGAGAAAAAGGACCAGTGCAGCTGCTGATGTCTGTCAGGAGTTCTGACAGTTCACCCAATCCTAATTTGTGCCCTACACTTTGTGGACTCTCTCCAAGGCTGGTAACACAAGCTTCTTAACTCTCTCCAAGGAGCAGAGGAGAGTGGACTTTACTGATGACTCTGAAAGATGGCATTCCCATGGGCGTCTGTTGGACTAGTCCTGTTGTACTCATCTAAGTAGTAGGCCCTGTGGACTACTGGGCAGTCACCCTGCAAGCCTTTGCATGTCTGCTTGGCTGGAAAATGCAAGCAAGCAAAGGAACATTGTCTGCTGTGGAGGACCTCAGGGGTGTTGATGAAGTAGTTCCAATGTTAGGAAATTACCAGTGCTAGGCAGAAGGCAATCCTAAAGATCTACAGCTATGCTGTCACTGTAAGGAGGAGGAAGCAGTAGTATTGAAGAATTGAGAGAGCTGAAGGAATTTCTCATAAAAATAATGAGGTCCGGAGACCCCTACCCGGTGGTACATGTGGTCGTGGCCAATCACCAGGAGTAGAAAGATAAAAGCTCTGCTAAAACAGTCCCATATGGATCAAGCTTGTCTAATTCATATTGTGGATATTCAAGTCCTGGTGTGGGTCCCTGTTATAGTGTGTTTTCTTCTCTTCTTCTTGGCACCAATACTCTCCCTTCTGTTCAGCCTGAATGACTGGAGAATGCAGGATGATGTCACGGAATGTTGGTGTGTGGTGTTGGTGACAGTGCAAGTTGAAGATGAGAGGCTGAGCAGCAGGGAGGCTGCTCCTGGTGGGGCTACTACTAGTTACTATTTTAACTACTATCAACCAACTGTCTATTTACCTGGAACATGATATAATAAATTTCATCTTGGAACCTACCACCTTGTCTACATTTGGACTTCTTTACATAGTACAGTCCCCTTATTTTTTTTTAATAAACATTTTTATTGGATTTTACAATTACCGTGTAAAGGTATACATCAGTCGACAGTTTTCATCATTGCTTAACATTCATTGCAACATTATCATGGTGAAGAACCTCGTGTCTATTGAGGGGTCGCCGCTCTTCGTGTACTGGATATGCCTAGATGTATGCCTGCTTGGGGGTATCGGGGAGCCAGATGGAGTTGCCAGTTCCCGGGTGCAATTGTTGTACCCTTGCTGTCTATGTGTACGGTGAAAAGGAACAAACCATTTGTGCAACCGTACTGGGGAGATAGAACTCAGGGGAGACGGGGCAAGGGGGGAACAACCTTTACAACGCAACTTTTACAACGCACTACACTTACAACGCATTTTTTACAACGCACAATCCATTACAACGCATGACATTACAACGCATGACACTACAACGCATTTTTAGAAACTACCTTTACAACGCATTCCATTACAACGCATACTACCATTACAACGCATACCATTACAACGCATAATATAGTAATTTTTACCCCTATACTATCCAACACTTACCCTACTGTTGCACCCCCTGGAGTTAGAATAGTAATTTTTACCCCTATACTATCCAACACTTACCCTACTGTTGCACCCCCTGGAGTTAGAATAGTAATTTTTACCCCTATACTATCCAACACTTACTCTACTGTTGCACCCCCTGGACTTAGAATAGTAATTTTTACCCCTATACTATCCAACACTTACCCTACTGTTGCACCCCCTGGCGTTAGAATAGTAATTTTTACCCCTATACTATCCAACACTTACCCTACTGTTGCACCCCCTGGAGTTAGAATAGTAATTTTTACCCCTATACTATCCAACACTTACCCTACTGTTGCACCCCCTGGAGTTAGAATAGTAATTTTTACCCCTATACTATCCAACACTTACCCTACTGTTGCACCCCCTGGAGTTAGAATAGTAATTTTTACCCCTATACTTTCCAACACTTACCCTACTGTTGCACCCCCTGGAGTTAGAATAGTAATTGTTACCCCTATACTATCCAACACTTACCCTACTGTTGCACCCCCTGGAGTTAGAATAGCAATTTTTACCCCTATACTATCCAACACTTACCCTACTGTTGCACCCCCTGGAGTTAGAATAGCAATTTTTACCCCTATACTATCCAACACTTACCCTACTGTTGCACCCCCTGGAGTTAGAATAGTAATTTTTACCCCTATACTATCCAACACTTACCCTACTGTTGCACCCCCTGGAGTTAGAATAGTAATTTTTACCCCTATACTATCTAATACTTACCTTAAATGCAATTTAATATTATGCGTTGTAATGGTATGCGTTGTAAAGGTAGTATGCGTTGTAATGGAAATGCGTTGTAAAGGTAGTTTTTAAACATGCGTTGTAGTGTCCTGCGTTGTAATGTCATGCGTTGTAATGGATTGTGCGTTGTAAAAAATGCGTTGTAAGTGCATGCGTTGTAAAAGTGTGCGTTGTGACGACATAGGGGCGTAGCTCTTCGCAGATCCAATATTAGGGAGCGGTGTTTTCTCATCAGTGCGAGTGGGTGATCTATTCAAGGGCAGTAGAGGGGTGGCCTTATTTGGGGAGGCTTTGTAGGGGCTGAGGTAAGCTTAGAGCTGGCTCTGCCTGGGTGGCCTGTGGGGTCTCTGCAGGAGTGGCCTGTTTGTGTAAAGCTGTAGAGGAGCAGAGACCACTGTGGGTCCCCTTATGACCATCGCTGATGCAATATTTTCAAACATAATTGTGCTTAGAATTACAATTTGTCCATTAAGATTGGGTCCATGGGGGACTGGAGCCTTTACAATTTTCCCTTAGAGGTGGGAGGAAAACTGCTGTGACTGCTTTGACCCACATGGACCAGAAGAGATTGCACTCAGTCCACATGGGCCTCTGTGACTTATCACCCAGTGGGGAAATTGAGGCACCACAGTCACTAGTTCTGCTCCTTTTGTTAAAGGGTAGCCTCTCGGGGGTCAGGCAGCCAGGTCAAACCCAGTGTGCAGGCAGGGAGAGTGGAATCTGCTGGGTCCACAAGCTGGCACAAAGAGGAGACTGTCGGAGGTGGGGGAGCCTGCTAAGGCCTCACAGAATCAAGAGCCGCCACACAGTCTGCAACAGTTGTGTGTCAGGTGCCCACCTTGAAAACATAAAGTAAACCACCTTCTAAGTGACACGTTGGCAGCTGAGCATGCAGTGCAGCGAGCATGAAAAATTAAACAAATGAGAAAAAAAGTGTCTTGGTTCCCAGCAAACAAGACAGATTGATAGCTGGGTTCACAAGAACCACTGTTTAAAGTACTGATGCTGACTGGTACATTACGCGTGTATATTTGTTGGATCTGGCCAGATGTGATATTAAATCTCTACTGGGAAGCACTAAGCAAATGTCATATTAATGTACATGTTGATGTTTTAGGTCTGCCTGAATATTGATGTCTCATTAGGCACATACTTTATGTGTTGGATAAAGGCAATGGGCTTGTATATGATAACATTTTAAGGAAGGTGATTTGAACCTGGTTGTTTAAATGTGTTAATCTCACTGAAAACGTATATGTATTTGACATTTTGTGAAAAGTATTCAGTTATGTGTGTAATAAAGTGCTTTCCAATTTCTAAAGAAAAAGCACTGGCAGGACATTGATTTACTAAGTTCTGAGTTTCTATCCTGCAGCCCCTCCCTGAGTCAGCCATTGACATCTGTGACCCGCTATTCTGTGAGTCAAATGTTACATGGTCCCCAAGTTGATGGTCTACAGCACAGTGGTCCAATGACACCAGGTAAAAAGCTCCCATTGAGACAATTGGGGCCTTGTAACTTATGATTGCCCCAGGCCCCTAAAAAATGTGGATTTCTCACAAGTGGTGATTTATGGCATAATGTGCGCATTCATTGGATGACGGTGCCCATGGTAGCATAACACTGTCTCAGGGTTAATGGTGCTAATTCATGGCACATTGTGTGCAAAAATAGAATAATCATGACAAAGCATAAATATAAAAGATTTTGAATACACTAAAGCTGAAGCAGGTGTTAAAAATAAAACACAACACATTGGGAAGCCTAAAATTCAACTAGCGTGTAATGCAAAATAGTAGGCAGCAAAGCAAAAGATCAAAGACAATTACCATTTCAGCTAACCAGGGCTCTAACTAGTAGATGATGAGTTTGAGCAAAGAGCTAAAAATATCGTAAAATCTACCTAGTATACACACAACTCTCAATACAAGAAACTTGTTATTCTCAGCAAAAATGTATCTGTGTGGGTGTCAGCATCTTCCCCTTCAGGAAGTGTTGAATGACCTTGAAGGGAAGATAGCATTCAGGTATACAATGCAGGCTCTATTATTCTCACAAAATCCCACTTCCCTTGCCAGGTTTGAAAACGAGATTGCAATCTTAGAAAATGTGCACAGTACGAAACTGAGCCCTATGGCTTCTGGGCCTCCTCAGCCTGTAAAACGTCTTGCAAGCAGCTTTATACAAATAGTAGGAAACATCCATATTTGATTAGTAGTTATTACTTTCATAACTATGTATGTGGGTGTTAACCTGACACTTCATAGGAATATATTAACATGATATAAACAGTTTTTAAATTTGGTTTTACACAAGCTCAGAGAAGAGAGGAACCAGTACAAGTGAAAAATGCAAGTTGTACACACCTGTGCAAGAGTAGGCAACGCTTTCTCCAAAACCTTAAACAGATATGTCTTTGCCAATGCCTGGGTGTTGTGCAAGATGAAACCTATTGCCTTTGTTAATGCTTTTTTTATGTGTTCATAGTCTAGCAACAGATACGATGTATTTACATTCTGTTTTAATTTACGTAAGCTTGTTTTAGTAAGCACAAACTTGACCGAGACAGATTCCAGAGTATTGAACAAGTTGTGAGCCAAACACAGCGGCGGCTTCTCCTTTATGGTGGAGCAGCATCGCCCCACTGCCTCAGCAGCATAAAATCATGCAAAATAAAATGATAATAAAGCAGTTTTAATATCATTTTATTTTTCATGACAGGAGCCGAAGCAAGGACTTGGGGGCGGGGCCAAGGCAAGCATGGAGGGCACTTGCCGTGGTGGACACTGCAAGTGCGCATGACGGTTTGGCTGGCTGTCTTAAGACGGTCAAACCGTCATACGCATTAGATGTTTCCACGATAGTGCGTGGAAAGAAACTGGCACAGGCTCCCAGTCCCTGTTGGAGCATAAACCCAGCCCGTTCCGCCCAATCACGATGCTGCTCTCATGCTTGGCAATCAATCCTATTACCAGCTGGAGAGCAGGTTCAGGATTGGCGCAGGGGAGTCTGGGAGCCTGTGATCAGGAGAAGAGCTGCGAGCACCGAGGCGGCAGGTGGGTTTTAATTTACACGTTTATTCATTATTTCTCAACACTTTTCCCTCCTGGCAGCCATCACTGGCCAAACAAAAAAGTCGACATGCAATGGCAATAAGTGACATAGCTTTCAAATACGGGAATAACATTGCACATTCTATCAGTGTTGGTACACAGTGGTAGCAGGAAGATAAAGAGATCCGCTTTGCAATAAACCAGAGTAAAATTTAACCAGGGTTCATGGATGTGCATGAAGAGGAACCTGAATGCAATACAAAACTAACACGGTCACAAACCATAACTTGTCTCTTCAATTTAATGGGATCAAATGCTGTTGATTGAGATGTTTTGGCGATGTCTTAAAAAGTGAAATTTGGCGTTTCTGATTTTGACGGATGTTTACATTTAGAACATTACATTTGAGGCTGACAGTTTTTAGGAAGCATCGAGTCGCAACTGGCAACAATATAAGGTTGAAATGGCGGATGGAGCATTACTGTATTAAATGTACCTTTTTCAATTAAAGTCATCTGCTGTCTTCGCGTCACGTGACTGCCCCTCCTTTGCCTTAAGCCCTGTTAGCTCCTGTCCCTAACCTTCCCTTTGGCCTCAGCTATTATTCTCGTTTCTCCCCGCTAAAATCCCATCACCCCTTGCACTGTGACAGGTTCAGTGTAACTGTAATAAATGATGCCATAAATAATACATGAAATGACAGGAGGCTGCAAAGTACCCCTAAAGACTTCCGGTACTCTCTGTCTGTAAAAAACGCTCATTCTAAGCCACAGGCATTGATTGGGCTGGTGATTTTTTCAAGTACAGAGTTTAGCGAAAAGAAAACATTTATTGCATGTGCTTGCATCAACGAGGGTATTTTTAGAAATCTGGTGCTCCTGCATTCTACCTCACATTTTTGTGTGTTCTGTTGGTATTGTTGGGTACGAGTACAAGTTTATTTACAAGGAGGTGTCTTTTTTCATTTTATTTTGTTGATGCAATTGTGCTCTACCCGATCCTCTCAGTAGTATGCAGCACTTTACCCTCCCAAAAAAGTACTATTAATCAGAGCAATATTAGCACCTGTACCAATAATTTGAGACTTTATTATTATTATTATTGTTAAGTTATGCAAATACTGAGAGATATCTGCAGCCGCGGCCCTTGCATGTAAGCGCGGTGGGGCCGGGTTGGGGGAGATTCGACAAACAACCACGAGGGAAAATTAAATAATTAATTGATTTTTCCTCGTGCTCATCTGTCGAACCCCCCTACCCGGCCCCACCGCTCTTGCCTGCTCAGGCCGCGGCTGGATACCTGGGCTTTTCAAAAGTCCACATGCCCCGTTTATGTTTCATCGCGATGCACTATATTTATTTTTTTACTTTTTGAACAATTGTTACTCCTCTGTCACGTATACATTTACCCTTGCTCTTAGTTCACAGATAATTGAAAAATTAGGAGAATGATGTTATAGCACTCACCAATTAAATGAATTATCGGGCCTGCTGTTTACTGTATGTATCAAGTTCCAAAACGGCCACTACTTGCGGCAGATAAACAAAAATCTGATCAAAAGAAATTCCTAACTGAGACTAGCGCATGGAAGCCATTTAATTTTGAAGTGGCTCTCATAACCAAAGTTATGACGTTGCAGAATTTCAAGTAATTTTGACACCAGGTTGTATATTTAATCGATATTATGAAATGTTTACTAAAACTAACCATTTTATACACCTCAGAAGGCCCGCCATGAATTTCAGAGTGGAATGGGAGTAGCTTGGCATAGTCCAAGAACAAAGTTTTCTGGTGGAAAATATTGCTTTATGTTTGGAAGATCTAAACTCAATCATCACATTATATCTTTAGAGCCATTAAAACCACACTCATGTGGCAAACTAATGCATACATCTAGCACACCTGCCACCACCCATAGTATTCACAATGCCTGTGAATGGTCTAATCACCAACACTTCTATGCGTTTAAAGTCATATCCTCTAGACCAAATGGTGTCACTCATTAGGAACTAAACTGCTCTGTTGGTTTGTAAATAATGGTTCTGTTTCTGGATTTATGTATCAATTTAATTGAGTCGACAGCCTTTTCTTTTTGATGTATCTACCAATGTTTTGGCTATCCTTTCCAGAGCCAGGGACGTGACTGACCTCCTAGCATGATTCTCCTATCTTAAACAATGCTTTCTTAGCCTCTAACAAAGTGCTGGTTGTGTTCCCAGATATTGGGCTAAAAGTGACAAAATTTGTTACACTACCTTAGAAAACACTATGCATAGAATGCAAAGGTCAATCATTCTCTTCCTGTTGAGGATCATGCAAAATCACTGGCCAGGAGCATTTCCGAAGAGAGGGCATCTGAACTTTATTTCTGGGTTTGCAATCTGCGGATTGACTACTCTGATGAAAACACTTTGAGAGAACGTCAAATGAAAGAGAAGACCATGATGCATTTATCTTATGAATATAGAATCTTGGAAACAAGGGACAGTGACCTACTTCTAATCTTTGTTTAGGGAGCAGGAAAAATTCTCCCTCTCAATATAGAATGATGATGATGAAGAATGACACTAATAGAGTGTGTGAGGGTATAACAAACAACTAAGCAATTAATCCTGGAACTTAACTGAACATGTTCCTGAATAAGTAACAGGGTCAAACTGGGGTTCAGGATAATTTAATATGTGGAGACCATGAAACATCTTCATGTGAAGGAACCCGCCCTTGGAAACAGCCGTACCCTGAGGGATT
Organism: Triturus cristatus; assembly: GCF_964204655.1. NCBI lineage: Eukaryota > Metazoa > Chordata > Amphibia > Caudata > Salamandridae > Triturus > Triturus cristatus. The sequence continues at coordinate 966,135,571 of NC_140581.1, forward strand.
AGTGATATCTGCTCCTCAATCAGAAAGCCCTGGTCTTCGTTTATAGGGATTTGAGTAGCACTGAATCCTGGAGTTGAGGTTCTGTTCTGAAGATCCTCACTTTCCGCAAACATTAAAAATTCATTTTTATTTCATTTAAGCATCCTTATTAGGCCTGGGCTAAATTTCCATTCCGCTCGCGGAAATTGCGATAATTTGACATTTTCGCGTTCCGCGGAGAGCGCGAAAATGTCAAAATTTCCGCATTCCGCAGCTTAGCGATAATTGTTTCTTGCTCGCGCTGTAAAATAATACATTCTCGCGCGCGCGCGATCGCCTTACCTGAATCCCCGCGTTCGCCGACAAGTTTTCCCGATCCGGTCGCGTTCTCCACGAGATGTTGGATTGTTGGTAGCCATTTGCGCTGTCTCGCGACAGTTCGCACCCGCAGTAATGTCATTGGTCGCGCGATCACGTCTTTCTTCTCGCGATCATGCACCGCGAGAAGAGTGAAAACAAGAAGGCCGCGCCCGCGAGCAACCGCAGGGGTAAGTTGGCGAGCCGCGACCACGCGGAAAATACCGCGAACGGGCGGGAAAAAAACTTCCGCATCTTCGCGATATTTCCGCGTGTTTGCGGAGATTTTGATCATTTTCGCGATAATTTGCGAAATTCACTTTCGCAAATTCCGCCCACCCCTAATCCTTATACAAGCCCAGACCAGAAACTAAATTCAGCCTTGGCAAAAATGTTCAAGCCCGGCCCACAGAGCAGTTAGCTATAAGTAGAATGAAATCATGAGAGTGGGAGCTTTCTCTCGGTCATAGACGCTCATCCTGCTCTTAATGCAGCCCCTTACCCTGCGGCCGATTAGGAAAGTGGTCGAACAGGTGAATGTTCAGGCCACCCTGTCTGCATCTAGAAAATGGATAGATGTTGGATAACCATGAGGAAAAGCAGAAATTAATGCTTGGTTCACATTCAAATGAAGGAAAATGTTTATCGTTCGTCTACATGCAATATTGGAAGATAACAATGGAAATCAGTGCTAGCAAGTGGCTCACATCACAACTGAATATTAAACCAGAGCCATTGTAAATGCAAATCATGTCAAAGTCCATAGATACCACTGGCCATCTAAACAAATTATCTTATCTATATACTCAACTTAGTATAGCCACAAAGGAAAGAGGCTAGCTACTTGAAAGCTGTTGATCTTGCAGTTGTCACTAAGGGAGGATTTGGGGCTTAACCTGGATTGAAAACAATCAAAGTCCTCGATTCTCCACCAAGTTTTGAGTTGATATTTCACACTAAATAAGCAGTTGAGTCATAATTTGAAATGAAAGAAAGGTTGTTGAATGCTTTTTACACAGCAGGTAATTCCTGCCCGTTTTTAGCCCCATTAGTATTAGACCTATAGAAAATAAATTGTCAATGCGGGTCTGAGAGATGGGAACTACTAACAGAGAAGGTTCGACTATAAGTGTACTAGAGAAGACTGCAACAAGACAGAGGAATGGATTAGGCAATATTATCTAGGAGGGAGGCCACTCATACATAGTTAATAACTGGGGTGGAGTCAAAGGGCATGAGGCAAAGCCAAGGGCCATACTCTTCCCTCAGTCAATAACCTCCTGGGAGTGTATGCCCCTTTAATAATATTGCTATCGTAAATTAGCCACTGAAAATGTAGGGTGAAATTCACAAAATCATTTGTTAGATGGCGTATTTTGACAAAGCTATTTGGCTGAAGGTTACGAGAAACATAGCTTTTGTGTTTTTTGATGACATCTCTCTACCATTTTTACTCCATTGAAATGCATTGCAGAGAAGCCTGAATTTAAGGGCACACAAATGAGCATATGAAAAGGGTGATAGCAGTTTTTTAGTCACAATATAAATCACTGTTGGTGGTAATAGAGTAATTTTAAGAATTGTGGTGAGTTCTGAGGTGATTTTAGCAGGTGAAAAAATCTGATGCTCTGCTGGAATTTGATGAACCATGTGTGAGAGAAAAAGTTTTTATTATAAATCATATACGTTAACTATGTGCTCTTAAGACTCGTGTTATTTTACATATATACAAATATCCTCATCATATCTTTTCCCTTTCCTTTCCACCCTTCTCTTTGTTATGATTGCATTGGTACATTCCACAGATGGCATGACAGTTGGAACGTTGAAGGTTGGAGCTGATGGAGGATGAGCTAGAGGGTTGCTCATTGGACTTGCATGCTTAATAAAGAATTGAGTTATGATACCATTTCATTACTCCTTACTTCAACACTTGGGATGAGAATGGAATGCCGCCGGCCATGAAGGGGACATTTTGCAATACCTCTACCCCTACGTGATTACTCTCACTCTCCATTCAGGACAGCGCATCTCAGATCTACTTATCGGGAGGTACATATAAACAGATGCTGAGGAGCAGAATAACATACCACACATCATGTGATTGAATAGATTGTACTTATAGTGGTGCTGAATCTTATTCAGCTTAGTACGTGTATTGCTGGTAGCATTACCCTGAGGCGATTGTGACACAAACTATGGAAAGCTGAGGTTGAGTGCTAACCACTGACTTAGGAAGTGATATGTGGTTCCGTCATCGTCCACAATAACATGAATGAACCTTTTTGTGAGGAGCCATCCGCATACGTAGCTGAGTTCCTTATGGATTGTCACTTCTATCCATTGAGGCCCCATCCCACTTTCATGGCCTATTGCTGAGTAACATTTGCATGGAACTCATAGGCCCATGAGAGGCCTTGGACCAGAATCGTGCCTGTGTGCTTCAGCAGCGTAACCTAACCAGCAGACCCGTATGAGGTCTTGTCTCAGCTTCACAACTGCGGCGCTTCCAGTTGGCACAAAAATTGCAGGAAGCTGCAGCAGTGGAGCAGAACCAGGAAACCAATGTGAGGCCACATCTCAGCTTCACAGTTGCGGCACTTCTAGTCAGTACCGAAACCGCAGTGAGTCACGTGCCAGCTCCGTGCTTGAACTCTGCAATGGCACATTGGGATGGGGAGATGGAAGCCCAGCTCCATCTGGAAACCTATGCTAGGCCCGCATAACTTCGCACTAGTGGCACTACAACGGTGACCTCAGCCAGACGTCTAAGGCTGGACTTTTAATCAAGGTCCTCTGATTTAGCCACTCTTCCCTTGCTGGTGTAAATCCTGGTGGCAGCTGTCGACTTCGACCTTGCTTCACTTTCCATTTCATAATGACTCCTTCTGGAAGAAAATCAGAAGACACTGAAACAGGTCTCCCACAGACATTGCAATAGCACACATAGGCAAAAGTCTAGATGATCACTACTGCTTTATGTATTTTAAAAGCTCATAGAATCTACCTGCTCTACTACGGAACTGCAGTACTATTAGGGAAAATTCACATATATCTTCCCAGACCCTATTTTCATGATTAAACCCATCTGTTGTACATTTGTGGTTCATTCACCTAGGTATTATGGCAGCAGCATGCATAACTCAACTCTCACTTTTTCTGAATGATACTGGCAATCCTTTCCTAGCCTAGAAAGAGTGGGTAAAACTTTTTGAATCATACCTGATTGCTATTGGCGGTGAAAAATGTTCCCCACCTAGCAATCAACACATATTGTTGCACACTTTTGGCATTTAGGGAAGGAAGGTGTTTGAAAATGTACCTGATCCCATCATAGAAGAAATAGGTGATGACGTCAATGTGTACCAACTCACTTGTCAGACGTTGTAAGAACACTTGGAAAAAACATTTATGTGTCCCTAGAAAGACAGAAATGTTTCAGTAGAGTGCAGGAGAAAAACAAAAACGTATCAAGTTATATCGCTGTATTGAGAGGCCTTTCCAACACATATGAATTTAGAACTCTCAGTAACTCAATAATTGGAAAGCAACTGGCCAGGAACATAAAGAATATCAGAATTCAAGATCAGTTACTTCCCCATAATCCTAACCTCAAAGAGGCCATAGAGACTGCTAGGAGTATTGAATACACGGCTAAATGCATTCAGCAAATGGAGCAATCGATGACTACAGAAGTGGTGTATGAAGTCCTGGAACATCAAAAGAAAGAAGAATCAAGCAAAAATATAGTTAACCAAACAATTCATGAAATTCTATCTAAAAGCAAACCTGCTTCAAACACTGACAATGCCAAAATTGCTTCAGATGTGGGAAGAGCAACCACTTGGCTAATAGCTGTAATTGTCCTGCTTGCTCTAAGTAATAAGAGGGGACATTATACTATCATTTGCAAAAATGCTGAATCTAAACGCGCAGCGGACAAGAAGGCTATGGAGGTCCTCTCTCCTTAAGGCATGTGGTTTAAAACGTTATATCTATCTATCACCAAGCCCCCCATAATTAGTTCAGAAGGGCTTTTTAGGTCTGGCCTGAGCCAGCGCATGCGCTGCTCTGGCGAGACATTTAGTAATTGGGTTTTAAAAGTGCTACCTACAGGCTTTTGCCGGCCACCAGCTTGCTGTTACGCGCACAAGCGTGCGCGATGTGCACAGCTGTCAACTGGCTTTCTGTAATGGCTCATTAAGCCTTACAGCGCGTGCGTGAATCCCCTCCCCCCTCTCTTCTTCCACTCCCTCCTCGTCAGCTTCATTTTTGCTTTCACTTTCGTGCGGCGCGGCCATGTCACTTTCACGGCCGCGCGGCAATTGCTTGTTTAATCTTTTCATTTACACAGCTTTCACGCGCTACTTCCAAACCAATTAGATTATACAATGTAGTATTTGTAAAATTTGTAAATTTTCAAAACGGTGCCACTGTTTGCGTTCTCTTTATTTTCCTTGCAGTCTCAACTCGCGATCACTTTCGGTCCCGGGCTTGTTTTTAAAGACATGCATTTAGGGTGTGCAATCCTTGCAGCTTGTTCGGGTAATATTTTTTAATCTTTTCTTTTACACAGATTTCACACGCTACTTCCAAACCAATTAGATTATACGACGTAGTATTTGTAACATTTTCAAAACGGTGCCACTGTTTGATTTCTCTTTATTTTCCTTGTAGTCTCGTTTGCGATCACTTTCACTTTCGTGGCCGCCAATAGGTCCCGGGCTTGTTTTTAAAGACATGCATTTAGGGTGTGCAATCCTTGCAGCTTGTTTGGGTAATATTTCTCAATCTTTTCTTTTACACAGCTTTCATGCGCTACTTCCAAATCAATTAGATTATACGACGAAGTATTTATAACATTTTTACATTTTCAAAACGGTGCCACTGTTTGCGTCCTCTTTATTTTCCTAGCAGTCTCAACTTTTTTTCCTTACTTTTCCTTTTTTTGTGGAGTTTCTAATACATCTCTGTTTGCGAAATGCAATTTTAACATGTTCCTATGTCTGTAGTTTATTTACCAACTTACATATGGGGGTCTTCTGGCTGTCAACTGCGCCCGGCAGGGGGGGTCTTCTGGCTGTCAACTGCGCCCGGCATATTCTTTGAAGCACTCACCTGGGCCCCGGAGCAGTCATCCTTTGCATTATCGCGCTGTGTCTCCCCTGCCGCCTAAAGAGGCCGCCGTAGGGGGAGACTACAGCTCCCGGCATCCCTCCTTGCACTGCCCACTTCCGGCGGAAAGCGCGCCCGGAGGCGCTACATCATCTGCGGCTCCCTCGGTGGAGCGGGGGGTCTTCTGGCTGTCAACTGCGCCCGGCATATTCTTTGAAGCACTCACCTGGGCCCCGGAGCAGTCATCCTTTGCATTATCGCGCTGTGTCTCCCTCGCCGCCTAACGACATCAGAGGCCGCCGTAGGGGGAGACTACAGCTCCCGGCATCCCTCCTTGCACCGCCCACTTCCGGCGGAAAGCGCGCCCGGAGGCGCTACATCATCTGCGGCTCCCTCGGTGGAGCGGGGGGTCGTCTGGCTGTCAACTGCGCCCGGCATATTCTTTGAAGCACTCACCTGGGCCCCGGAGCAGTCATCCTTTGCATTATCACGCTGTGTCTCCCCCGCCGCCTAACGACATCAGAGGCCGCCGTAGGGGGAGGCTACAGCTCCCGGCATCCCTCCTTGCACCGCCCACTTCCGGCAGAAAGCGCGCCCAGAGGCGCTACATCATCTGCGGCTCCCTCCGCGTCGCGGGACGTGCGCGGACGGCGCCAGGCTGAGCCCGGGCAGAGGGCGGGCCGTCAGGGGCCGGAGGAGGCCGGGCTGGGCCACCCCCCTTGGCTGTATTCTACAAAATCTCTGAGGAGTGGCTCTCCAATCCAAGGTGATCTGAAATCTTGTGTGGTGCTTGCTTGCTGTTGTGCCCCCTCTGACACTCCCAACATTGCTGCCACTGCTTCCCGAATGGTCAAGAGAAAGTTAGCCGAGAGCTCTGGGGGAACAGGGGGTAATAGTTCCTTGCCTAAAGTCCGGAAAATCAGGAAGCCGCGACGTGCTGGAAAACAGCCCGATCCGGAGGGGACTTTGTCACGTATTGGTGTCTTAGTGGGGGAATGTGAGGCCATTTTAGGATCTGACCAGTCACAGGCGGACGATAGCCTGGTCACCGTTCCATCTTCTGCTGACTCTGGACATGTTAACTCTCTGCCAGCACTTATTGTGCCAGAAATGTTTCGTTGTAAGCCCATTGCAAGAGTTGCCAAGGGGGTTAGTAAAGTGGATGTGCTTGAGGGTTTAATTGTTGGGGATAGCTCCTCATTGTTTGCTGCAGCCGCAGTTGATACTCAGAGCAGTGCTCCTGCTGTTCCTTGTTTTAACAGGTTTTCTCCCTTAATGAATGAGCAGGTTGTTATCAATGGGGTCTCATCTGAACCTTCGTCGCATTCCCCCACACTTCCCTTAGGTAATTCTATCGACTTATCTGTTAATCCCTTATTAGATCTTATAAAAACGGTTAACTTGTTGAGAGATGAAGTCAGCGCATTGAAACTAGTGATAGAGTCTTTGACTAGCAAAGCAGGGTTGTGTTCTGTTGTCCCACGCCCCGCCTCTGGTATTATTATATCTAACCCCTCTCCTGCTCTAGAAAAACCCTTAGGAACACAGGCTGACAGGCCAGGTCTTCTCAATGCTCGTTCTAAAGGTTATGTTACCTACAGTAATGCGGTTCAGGCCGATACGAACCATAGTTTGGTCCGCTCATCAGTCAATACCAAATGTACCTTGCAGGATAGAACAAGTCGTACAAAGAGGCTGGGTGTGGAAAGCGACTCTGACACTTTTGACCAGGGGTCCCTGATGGGCGGGGGTGTTCGGAATGTCCCACCCAAGGGCTACGCTGTTGATTGTTCCAACAAAATTTTTATGACCAATGTTCCCAAACTGCCATCTAACGGTGGTACCGAGTCTCCCGAGTCGCTGACTAACAAGGCGATCCACTGGTTGAGACATGTGAGGGGTTGTCGCTCAGTTATTAGGGAGGATATCTCCAGAGCTACTAGACTTTCTTCATCCAGAGCCCCTGTTGATTGCATTGAACTAACTCTTAAAAGCAATCACCTCGCTGAAGGCCTTCTTTCTCTGGAGTTTAGATCTTGTCCCCCGGAAGGTTCCTCCATCCAACTGCGAAGCTTCCCCTCGCATGATCTAGGGGGGTCTAAGCGTGGCCATTGCAGCGATAGGGACGTAGATGGTTCATCCCTGGATATCAATGACTGACTACACAACGAGGGGGGTGCTGGTCCTTGGGACAGGGGTAAGAGGGTGAGGGATATTGAGATCCAGGAGTCCATTATGGCTGACCCTTGCACTGACCACTATTCTATCCCCGTCCACCAAGTGGCTGTAATCTTGTGTTCCTGTCATTCTGTCTCCGCCCTGGAATCTTGTCAGGGGCTTGATCCATCTGCCAGTAGCCCTTTAGCAGATTCGCAACCTTCCATCCCTGATACTGCCGGTTTTCCTCTGGCCGGTGGCTCCCTTTGTTCTTGGAATATTGCTGGTTTAAATTCCAAGTTAGCTATTGCTGATTGGGTAGTTTTCATTAACTCAATGGATATTTGTATATTCCAGGAGACTTGGCTTCTTGAACCACACTTTTGTATGGGCTACCTAAATTTTCACATCCCGGCAACCAAGGGACCCCATGGGCGTCCATAAGGGGGCCTAACTATCTGGTTAAGAAGCGAATTGTGTTTGACTACCAAGCTTTTCCACACGGGAAACAGAGACATCCAACTGTTGAGGTTAGATCATGGATTACTGGGTAAAATCGACGTATATAATGTGTACGTAAGGGGCTCTAGAGGTGTAAAATCTTCGATCATCGATGACCTAGTCCGCCTGTTTGATCTCTATTCAGCTAACACCTTCATCATTGTTGCAGGTGATTTTAACGTATCATTTGAACCTCTTGTGGACAATAAGTGGGACTCACAGGATAGTGAAGAGTTATGTTGGGGTAACCCTCCCCTGGAGTTGTCCCCTATATCAAGATGGCCAGAAGCTGCCATTCAGATTAATTCCCTTTGTATGGAAAGGGGCCTGAGGGCTCTGAATGGTAGGATGCCAAGCGATCGTGAGGGTGCCTGCACATTTAACAACGGGCTGAGTAAGAGTCGAATTGATTATATTTTGGCTGATATGAAATTATGGCACTCCCTTGTTGATATGGAAATTGTGTCCCTCCCAGAGAGCGATCACAACCCCCTCTGTTTATTACATAAATGTGGAAGGTAGACAGTGGTCCTGCTGAGGGCAGGGAGTTGTCCCCTCCCGCGGTGGTGTCATCTAACGACATGCACCGTTTGAGATGGTCCGGTCTTTTGGGGAACCCTACCACCTTATCAAAAATCATTGAGGAGGTGGATGGTTCCATCATTGCTATTGAGTCAGTTTTTGCCTCTGAGGGCAACCTGAGGGATGTAACATCAGCGCACGACAGTTTATTTGCCAGTTTGAAATCCTATTTCCTCACAAAAGCGAGACCAGGACCAAGAGGTGTTAACCAACAAGCCTCCTGGTATAATAAAGAATGTAGGGAGGCAAGGCTACCGCTTGGGTCCGCCCTGAAGGGTGGCGATGTAAGCCTGGTTCGTCAAAGAACAATCATCTACAAGCACTGTGTCGCTAAGGCTAAACGCCAATGGGATGGAAAAAAGTGGGAGGACCTCCTCGAAACAAGTCTTCGGAATGATAGTAAATTATTCTGGAGCATTGTAAAGTGGGGTTCTGGTGCGCACCCTGAGTGTCCCCAAAATAATGTCTCGCAAGAGAAGTGGGTGGAGTACTTTAAACCGCAGTATGCTTCCCCTACTGATCTTTCTGATAGCTATGGGTCCCCCCAGTTGTTTAATCCAGAAGATAATTTCTCTATTTCTGAGGTGGATCTAGCACTGGTAGGAGTGGCGTCCGGCAAGGCCCCTGGCCCGGACGGTGTTCCGACGGATGTCTTCCTGTATGACAAGCTAAAATGGGGGAGATATATACAGCTGATTGCTAATGCGATGGCACATGGTGCCCCTATCCGAAGCTCATGGAAAGCGGCGGAAATAATTCCGGTGTACAAAAAGGGTGACCGCTCGCTTCCTGAGAATTATCGGCCTATCAGCTTGATTGACGCTATCCAGAAGATCACTGGTAGACTGATCTTAAATCGTGTTCATCTCTGGATTGCGTCAAATAATATTTTATCCCCATTTCAAGCAGGATTCCGCCAGCACATTAGCACTGTTGACCAAGTCTTCCGTTTTATCCTCCTTTATTGGAAGACTGTGGTCTTGGGTAAGGGAAATTTGTATGCAGTGTTTGTGGACCTAAGGGCCGCCTTTGATTTAGTCCCTCGTCCGAAACTATGGCTGACTTTAAAAGATCTGGGACTTCATGGCGGATTGTTGTCCTTAATCCAGAGGCTTCACGCAGATAATTCTGCTAGAATCAGATGGGGCGGCCAGGACACGTTGACTGAGGATTTCCCGGTCCAGAGAGGTGTCAGGCAAGGTTGTGCAATGGCCCCTACTTTATTTTCCCTATATATTAATGACATAGCGGATCGTCTTTTGAAAGTCCACGTTGATGCCCCCTTTCTTGGTAACACTAAGGTCCCTATTCTAATGTTCGCTGACGATACGCTTCTAATTGCTAAAACACCCTGCAGACTTCAGCGTTCATTAAATATTTTCGAGACCTTTTGTGTTGACCGTGGCCTGGAGGTCAATATTAAAAAAACTAAGCTTATGATATTCAGGCCACATAAATCTTTTAGAAACCAATTTGTTTTGTTCAATAATCCATTAGAACAAGTACAGGCTTTTAATTATCTTGGAGTTAACATTCAAAATAATCTTTCATGGAAGCTACAGAGAGATCTGACTACTCTAAAACATAGGCAACTTGCTGGAGTATTAGCTGCCGAATTTAAAAAGTCCCCATCGAAGCCTATTAGACCTGTGTTACAGGTCTACAGTGCTAAAGCAATGAGCTCGGCTCTTTACGGTGTGGAACTGTGGGGGTACGAGAACTTGTCTTCCCTAACTATCTCGGAAAACAAGTTCCTGCGTAGTATCACTTCTCTCCCACAGAGCACACCTATTGTTCCCTTAAGGTACGACCTTGGGAAGAACTCTATAGCTGATGTAGCCAGGCTGCGACCTATTCTTTATTGGCGTCGCCTATGGACCACTCCGGCGTTGGCACAGTATGCGGAGGGTTTTCTTGATATAATGTCACTGGTGGGCTCCCGGAAGATTGCTTGGCTTAATGAAACTAGAAAATCCTTTGAGGCCCTGGGGTTGAGCGACCTTGGGGAGAACCCTACGGTAGCTATTTTCCCATCTAAAGCTCTTTTGAAGGAGAAATATTGGGAGTTGATTAACACCAAGGTGCTTCTTGCCACTAAACCCCTTTCGCTTTCTGACGAATTTATGAACATCAAATCTGTCCCTAGGTTAGAACATTTTTGGGATCTCGTAACCAAAGTTTTAGATAGGAAACTATTTTTCCAAATTCGGGTGGGAGCGTTGCCCTTAAATTCATTTGTAGCCCGGTGGGAATCTAAGAAAAGTAATTTATGCCCCTTCTGCAAATCTCAGGCGGAAACATTAGCGCATATGTTTTTTGTATGCCCTGCCTATTCGGCCCCGAGGCGTGTATGGTTGAAACCCGTTTGCCAACTATTGGGTACCAGACAGGGTGCTGAAGCAGGAAGACTTCTTCGCACCTGCACTGACCCAGTAATCGTTGTGGCTGTTGCCAAATTCCTGGGGTGGGCATGGATTATAAGAATTAAGAGCAACAGTTAGGAAAGTCAGATATCCGGTTTGTTACAGTCAATGATTTTTTATCATATCTATTTTTAAAACTTGTAAATATTTTAAACAGTATCGTTTTTATATTGTCTTTCTGCTAAATAATTTGTGTACTCTGTACCTGTACTGGTTTTGTATCGCTTTTATGACTTTTGTCGAATAAAGCTGTTTGGATTGGATTGGTTATCATTTAATTTATCGGCATTGTGAAAATAAATATGGAATTTACCATGTTGCCACTCGTTGCACACACACACACACTTTTTTTTCTCTAATGAGCATTCTATTATCTCTCCTCACTCTCTCTCTCACACACATGTATCTCTGTTACTGGCTCTCTCTCTTACACAGACACACACTTTCTTTATATACTTCATTCTGTACAACCTGCAATACTATGTTTTCTGTCTTCCTCTCCCATACACACACCTATTTCTCTCTCTCTCCTTCCCCATCTCTCTCTCTGAACCACACGTTGTCTCTTCTAACAAAAGGCTTTTATTTCTCTCCAAAGCCCATCTCACCTCTTTTAACCACCTTATATTTTCATTGCACAAATCACATGCTCTCTTCCTCTCTAAGGTAAATAAGCATTGGCATTGCCAATAGGTTTAGCTTTTGGGACCTTATAAGTATTTAGTTATGCAGCACAATATCCTTGGTGCAACAACATCAACTGTTACTTGGCTAAACACTTATAAGGATCAAGGTTTAGCCATGCAACAGCTGATGTTGATGCACCAAGGAGATTGTGCTGCAAAACCAAATACTTATAAGGTCCCAAAAGCGAGACCTATTGGCTATGCCAATGCTTGTTACTTATATGCAGTAGTGCTTTTCAACAGCTCTATTATAATCCTTGGTTACCTTCAACTCCTGGCTTGCATCAAAATACCTCCTGAGCTCCCCAGTCCGTCACGACTCTGCCGATTGAACGGAGGGAGTACAGGATGCAGAAAGTAGTGACGAAATAATTCCGCGATGGCCACCAATCATTGGACAGCAGTGGACTTTCTTTCCTGCTCTCTCCCCATATATTGAAAGCCTGATGCCAACACGCAGCAGACATTCACAGCGGGCACACCACTGGCATGCCGCTGGCACACCAAAGGCAAGCCCGTAGGTGCCCACCCGCGTCAGGACATCACCAGGAGCCAGGAACCCTGCATCTTCTTTACCAGGTATTGCGCAGATAATGTTCAGATGCGAACTAAATTTCCACAGTATTTCCCCTTGACACTTATGCCATTATAGCATTAAAGACCTACTTAACCCCAGAAGTTATCAATCAAACTGAGCTCCCAATCTCCCAATTTTTTTGGAAGGTCCTTTTTCCTGTAGGAAGTGCAAATTCACATGTTCCACCACTGCACATACAGAATCAGTACACACTGAGCAATACGATCAGGCTGCCAAATCCTCCATGCAATCCCGCTCTCTTCCCTCTGGACACCCTAACAATTCATCTAATCTTTCCTCAACGCTCAATTGCATCTATCTCAAGGCTAGGTCAATTCCCAAGCACTCTGTGGAAATCTGGGATCTTCTCACCTCAGCACAACCAGACTTATGCTTCATAACAGAGACATGGTTGAACCACTCTGCAATACCTAGCATTCCGATAGCATTCCCGGAGAATTATAAGTTAATTAGGCAAGATCAGGAACTCAAATTAGGAGGGGGAGTAGTCATAGCTTTTAAGGACACTTTGCGAGTCAAAATACTTGACTGCGAACTAGGTGAAATTGATTATTTTTTATTTTTTTCCCCAAATGGCAACACTTGGAACAGGGCTCTCCTTTACTGCCCTTCAGGATCAAAAAAGGACTTCTCCACAAAACTAACCCAGCGTCTGGAACCCTATGCTCTAGCCACACACGACTTCCTCCTAATTGGTGATTTAATGTATCACATTGAAGTAACTACAGGTCCCGACATTCCTGTACTGCTGTCAAATCTTGAAATGTTTAATTTACACCTCACAAAAACTGGTCTCACCCACTCTGCTGGACATACGCTGGACCTTATTTTCTCCACTACAAAACTATTACACATTGATACCCCACTACCATTAACATGAACAGATCATTTTTACTCAGCTTCCAGATCTCTATCACTACAGTTCACAATAGACCCCAGGCCCACAATCTTACCAATGTGAGACCCTGGAAACAAACTACATTAGATGCTTTTCAAGAAGATCTTCCCTCCACCATTCCAGATAATCTAGTTGATTTAAACGCAGCTCTCGCACAGTTCAATGACTCCATCACTTTTGCCCTTGATATCGTTGCTCCCTATAAACCTAAACTAATGAATAATCCTAGACACAGCGCACCTTGGTATACAGCTGGATTAAAAACTGACAAATCGCACTTTAGAAGACAGGAGCGCAATTGGAGAAGGTCCAAAACCAACAGAGACAAACAACTATACAATGATACCTTATGTACATACCGTGCAAAAACCAAGGCGGCACGCAAAGAATATTTAGTTCAAAAAATCAATCAGGTGGGAAACTCCTCCAAAGAACTGTTTAAAATAGTCATGACCTTTGCAAAACCATGGGCTTGCTCCATCAGCATGCCAAACTCCCAAACCTTTTGTAACAATTTGGCAACCCACTTTCAGACAAAATTTGACACTAGCTACAACAGTTTTCAAGTCAACTCCGACACACCACTCACAATATCTCACTATCCTAAATCAGGTGCGCTTGATCATTTCAAGCCTATCTCATGAACATAGATGCAGGACTTATTAGTTTTAAAATAAAAACAGAGTCCCTGGCTGATCTATGCCCCCTAAAAAGCATTACCTTTCTTGGACCTCTGCTTACCCCAATCATTACCACACTATGCAACAAATCTCTTAACTCAGCTGCTGTTCCTAGACAATGGAAGGCAGCCCATGTTTCTCCCATCTTAAAGAAACCAACTGCTGACCCAAATGAACCTGCACCTATCTCTCGTCTCCCCTTGTTAGGAAAAATATTGGAGACACATGTCAATAAACAGATTACCACTTATTTGGAGAGTAACAGCCTACTCGACATCTCCCAGTCAGGCTTTAGACCAGTCCATATAACCGAGTCTATTCTACTTGGAGTAGTAGACTCTACCAGACTTGCCCTTGATGATCAACAGCCAGCCATGCTGATTCTACTTGATCTGTCAGCTGCATTCGATACCATCTCACACTCAATTCTGGTTAGGCATCTCCAACAGATAGGCATCCAAGGGTTAGCATTGTACTGGCTGTTCGATTTTCTCAGACAGGGTTCAAACAATCTCTATAGGGACAGTTCATTCTTGTACTATACCACTGAACAAAGGTGTCCCTCAGGGCTCCTCCTTGAGCCCTACACTTTTTAATATCTATATGATCCTGTTGGTCCAACTCATCAAATCCTACAGGTTCAAGGCATTCTCATATGCAGCTGACACACAGTTAATCATCTCATTTAAGCAAGACATAGAGAGCATTAAACAAAAAATCCTCACCTGTATGAAAGGAATTGCGACTTGGATATCTCTTAATTGCCTCCATCTCAATGCAGGAAAGACAGAAATTATACTGTTTTGCAAAGCTCAGAGCATATAGAAGGATGATTGGTGGCCAGCAGAATTGGGATCTGCTCCTTAGCCCACTAGAGCCATAGAAAATCTAGGCATAATCTTGGATGTTCAACTATCATTGCAAAACCAGATTACCGCTGTATGTGGTACATGCTTCGGCACTATGCATTTGCTCCAAAACATCTTTAGATGGCTACCACTGGACTCACTTAAGACTCTCATCCAAGCGCTAGTTATCTCCCGCCTGGATTATGGAAATGCCTTGTTTTGCACCACTAGTGAATTCCTTCTGACCAAGTTACAAGTGGTCTAAAACACAGCCGCATGTATGATTAAGAACATACCCCTTAGAACCTCCCTCAGCCCCTATACTCAGAGACCTACCCTGGCTTCCCATA
This sequence comes from Triturus cristatus, assembly GCF_964204655.1. NCBI lineage: Eukaryota > Metazoa > Chordata > Amphibia > Caudata > Salamandridae > Triturus > Triturus cristatus. Next base: position 966,150,745 of record NC_140581.1, read on the forward strand.
CAAAAGAGATCGCTTTTCAAACTGCTTTGCCTAACGTACAAGTCTTTATCAGGATAAGGACCAAAATACCTATGCAATAAGTGTACTCCCTACATTCCAAGTAGAAGCCTCCGCTCTAGCCACCCATCACTCTTATGTTCCCGACGCATTCGTACAGCCGAATTCGGAGGACATGCCTTCTCCTATCTTGCCCCACTCCACTGGAAAAAGCTTCCTCTTTCCGTTTGAACATGCCCAAACTTGGTGGAATTCAAGAAACACCTGAAAACCTAGCTTTTTTACCCGCCTCTTCCCAAACCTATCTTCTTTACAGCACTGACGTGTCCCTTCGGGGATGAGCCGTGCGCTATACCAAGAATCAAATAACATAACAAAATAACGTCATTTCTAACGTAGAAAGAAATAAGGGAAAGTTTGAATTCCAAATCTGGAAATTAGAGAAGGAATCTCAATGTAACTACCCTGCGTGCAATATTGCCCTTGACGGGGAAGAGGTTAAGGTCTTTGAAGATTCTTATAGAAAAAAATGCATGCCAGAAAAAAGTTTGCTTGGAAGGGATACATCCTTCAGGAAGCAAATGTAAATCTGGGACGGTATAGTAGAGATCCTATTTCCCATGCAGGCATGTTGACCATGCCTATCTCATTCAAAGGTCATTCCACTGTAAGTAAAGGCTACATTACTGAACAAGGTTTCAGTCTATAGGAGCTTGGAATGAAGTTAGATCCCAACAATGCAGAACAAGTTCTCCTAGTTGAAAGGTTAATCATGGGTGAGGATATATGCAAGGAATTCCTCCAATTATTTTAAGATAAGTTAGGCCTCCTTGTATAGTTTTGACACAAAATTAAGCTAAAAGAAATGTGACACTAGTGGTACATAAAGCCAGGCTCATTCCCCACCTGATGAAAGAACCACTAAAGGCAGAAGCAAATTAGAACGACTGGGAATGATTTAACCCATTGAGAGCTCAGAATGGCTCATACCCATTGTTGTAGCAGGAAAAATGGGTGGGAAGGGATTTGCCTGTGTGTTAACTTGAGAGACCTCAATGTTAATATATGCGTTGACAGATTCGCATTACCTAGAATGAGCGAATGCTAAGCTTTCATCTGCTTATCATCAGATAGCAGTTCATACTCAATCCAAGTCCTCCACATCATTTATCACCCCTTTTGGCACCTACAGTTATCACAGCCTTTGGTTACCCTTTGGCTTGGCGTCTGCTGCTGCGACAATCCAAAGAATCATGCAGCAGATATTAGGAGGTATAAACAGGTTGTCATGCTTCCAGGATGACATCTTATTTTATGGAACTTCAGAAGCAGTATTCAATAACACCTTATGAATGCTATTTGCAGCACTGAAAAAAAGCAGGTTTTACCATCAAACTCCAAAAAAATTTCAAAGTGGGGTAGGCTCATTTCATTACCTAGGCCATACCATATTCGGTGATCGAATCAAACAGAAGATTGACTTAATCGAAGCAGTGAAAGAAGCTCCCTCACCAACATTCAGAGAGGAACTAAAATCTTTTTTGGGTCTGGGTTAATGCATAGAAACATTTGTAAGACATTTTGTTGATTTAGTATCTCCATTGGGAGACCATTTTAAAAAAGGTATTCAATACATTTGGGGTTCCAAAAATCAAAACACTATCCACAAAATCACACATGCTGTAACAGCCCCACCTTGGGCAATTAACGTGTTAACTGCAAAACCATCCTGACCAAAGATGCCAGCATTAAGGGCATTGGCGCTACAATAACACAGATGACAGAGTGGTGAGGTAATAGTTGCATTTGCATCATGTACCCTCAAAGATTCTGAAAGTAACTATTTCACGGTAGAACGAGAGGCATTAGCCTGCGTTTTTGGGCCATTCGTCACTTACATTTTTTTCTGTGGGGTTTACCATTCCCATGCGCACAGACCACTCACTTAGGGCCAGATGTACGAACAATTTTAGCATGCGCAAACGGGTTATCGAACCGTTTGCGCATGCTAAAATGGACATGGCCATGTACCAACACAATTTTGTGAGTCGTAAATGAATTGCAACTTGCAAAAAAGTGTTTAGAGACTCGCTATTTGGAAGGGGCTTTCCCTTCCAAATAGCGGGTCACAAACCCATGTACTGTTTTGCGACCGCAATTGCGGTCACAAAACACTCGCAATTACCACCTACTTCAAGTAGGTGGTAATGCATTCGCAAATGGGAACGCGTCCCCAGAGGACCCCTTCCCCTTTGCAAATGCATGTGAAATTATTTTTCAAGGGCAGGCAGTGGTCCCAGGGACCACTGCCTGCCCTTAAAAAATGAATCGAAAACGTTTCATATTATTTTTTTAAATGCATCCCAATTTCCTTTAGAGAAAACGTGCTGCATTTTTTTTTTTTTAAACTGCTTTATTTAAAAGCAGTCCCTGACCTGGTGGTCTGCTGAGCCCAGCAGGCCACCATCCCTGGGAGGGCCTGTCATTCCCAATGGGTTCGGAAATTGCGAGAGGCTCATTAATAGCAACGGAGGTGTGCTTTTCATAATGTATATCTTGTTTTAATCAAGTGTAAGCTCACTTTCCTCAAGGACTAGTTACATTGCCTTAGCAATCATATCATAATTCTCTAAATCAAAATCTTGGTCCCTGTTGCAACCTCCACAGCAAGGGTGTAATGCAAACCCCTGCAACCCTTGTGACGAAAGAGGGGCCCCAAAAGCTTTTAGGGGCCCCAACCCTTCAGCTCAAGGCCAATGCATATCTGTGAGGTTAGTGAGCCAAAGGGGCCCGTTTCACATTCTTGCGAGGGACCACATCACTTTGAGTTATGGCGCTGCTCCACAGGGCCTTGCACAAAAATGTAGGCAACATATAGAAGTGGAAAAGAGCAGAGCACAGGAACGTTTGCAAGCCTAGATCTGGGACACAGTGTTGCCCACATTGTTAAACTAACTCTTTGTGAATTTATATACCAGTTTCCAAAAGTCTTAATATATCTGCATCAATAAGAAGTGTGCTGGAAAAGAGAAAAATGTCTCAATATATCTGCAGCAATAATAATTGAGCAAAGAAAGTGAAAGGGGTGGGGGGGGTTGATTGACATCGAAAAGGCAGCACTGAATACCTACTTATTAATTCAAGATGTAGTGGGTTCTGTTGTTTTTACGAATCGAAAAATAGAATTGCGGTTATTCTAATTATCTTCAGCCTTTCCCTCCCTCGGGTGATTGAAAAGAAAATATAATTATGACAGCCCTCCAGGTCTCATTTTCGCAGGCTACGCATGCTGGGGGCTCAGAAAGACGCAAGCGGCGCGCATCCTGCCAGGCCCCGGATGAGAATAGCGCGGGGCACCTGGCCTTCATTAGCGCGCGCCGCGGCGCTTAATGTGTTGCAGGTGTTAAACTAGGTGGCTGAAGTCTGACGAAACACCTGTCTCCTGCGGCACTGCGAGATCCGCCCGGTGCGGGGCTCGCGCCCTCAGGTGTGCTTTGTCCAACCTCCAAAGCCTCAGTAGGCATTGTCCTGTAATTACAAATTCAAAGTCATCATGGCGGCGAAGAATTCCTTAACAAATTATGCCCCATTAGTCTGAAATTACCTCCAATTCATTGCGAAACCATGGGCTTAGCTGTGCTCTATAACACCTTCTTTTATTATCTTTATGCAAATATGATTATACACCATCGAACTGGCACACCCAGGCATGGAAACAGCTGCAGCCTGTTCTCGGGTTCCTAAATTGGGACTGGAAGGGAGCCACGGAGTGTGCTGCGCGGAACGTTGTTGCCTTAAAAAAGAAATAGACATTTTGTTCCGGCAGAAATGCCATTATTTCCACCACAAAAGCTTATCAATAATTATGAATTATTTTCTGCTTGGCGGTAGCAGCTCGATGACGCTGTTGGTGTCTGCCCCCCTATTGCAAAACCGTTGCATACATCTTGCAAACTGTTTTAGATTTAAAAAAAAGAAACAAGTACGGGGCTCTATGGAGAACAGAATTTCATGTTTTCAGTATGTGGGTCGTGTGGTTATTTTAATCTGTGCAAGTATCCCTACATTTGACGGCCATGATGAAAAAAAAAAATGAACAGGGCTTTGTTCAAGTAAAAGCTCCCAAGCCCCAAAAACATTCAGGGGCATATTATCAAGACAGGCGATAAAATTATCGCCGTTTTAGCGGCAGTTAACGGCGATAATGGACTTGATAATATGCTCTATGGAATTCCATTTGAAGCCCATGTTAGATGTGAAGGACATCTAACCTGAGCTTCAATTGGAATTTCGTTAAAATTATCGCCGCTTCAGCGGCAGAAAACTACCGCTAAAGCGGCGATAATGGGCTTGATAAAATGCCTCAGAGGATTCCCAGGCTTCTATTGTAATTCTCTGCGGCATATTATCAAACCCATTATCGCCGCTTTAGCGGCAGTTTTCTGCCGCTAAAGCGGCGATAATTTTAACGCCGTGCTTGATAATATGCCCCATAGTTCAGATGGACCACGGTGCAAATCTGAGCAAAAATGTGAAAAATGATTCGATTTACTGGCCGAAGAGCCAACGCACTTTCAGCTTGCCTTCACGTGCCCAGAAAGTGCCTCGGTGATCGGAAACGGCAGCTTTTGATTCGTGCGAGTAACATCTGACGTTTATGCCCGCAGATGGAATTGAAGACTATGAAAAATGTACAGTCATGGCAAATATTTCTCAGTATTAATATTAGGATTAGGGGTGAGAACATAAGGGTTTGTTCTTCAGTGTCCAAAATACATCTGCTCGAGCTACTAGGACTAAAAGTCTTAATTTTAATAAACCCGTAGAAATTAATATTATGCTTAATTTCTTCATTTTCTTTATATGATCCCTGTCCATTAGGGTTTCAATGCATGGCAAATTAAATCACTGGCCTTAAGCGTGAGGAGGACTTTGAAATGCGGGTGGATTCATTTGTAGAATCAATCTTTCATGTTTCCCTGGGCCTACTTTCAGTTTCTTGGATAAGGTCAGGTGGCCTTCAGGTATCTGACTTCTACCGCAAACCTTCGTGGGTCGGTGGCTGTCACTTGACGTGGATAGTGATGCTTATGCCCTTTCATACCCATTACTTGTGAGTAGGGGGTTTCGGTTTTGCTTGGTCTTCCTTTTCAGTCTTACATATCATATTCCCTGTAACCAAGTATCACAATTTATTGTTATGCTTAATTTACCCATCAGCATGAGTCTTTTTGTGACTTCAAAAGTTTATCTGAGATTCTTGTTTTATCTCCTGTTCGGTATCCTTATGTGTTTCAGATCGATTCAAGCGATTCATCTGGGAGATGATGTGTCTTTATTACGTGAAATAAATGCTACAGTGGTATGGAAGGGTCTCGATTGATCACAAGTTTTAGTTTTCTCAACTTGCAGTGCTTAAAACCTAAATTAGGATTTCTAGTTATTTTAATTTACTTGAGCAACATACCATCTTCCACAGTAGGATGTAAAATTGCATAGTCACAGCTTTATAATTCATTAAATATTTAAATGTGGTTTGAAAAAGATCCACAATAAAAAACAAAAGTGCATTCTTTAGAAAATACTAATAGTATCAGCCTTGATGCAACAAAGTGATTTCATTATCTAGGGTGCTGTCTAGGGTATTATGTCTTTTAAATGGTGGTGTCAGGTATCACTCTCTTAAAATTGCCAGTCCTGGGCGGCTTACATGTGGCCTAAATCCTGCAATGAACAACCACATTAATCGCATGAATTAATAATATGCTGCCAGGAATTTGCTCAAATCAGTAGCGCGGATATTTAAAAATAAATAAATCTTCTAACTTCCGACTCTATATTGGTGGCTGAGTAGTCAAGTCAAGCAAATCTTAATTCGGCATAAACCAAAAAAGTAAATAGGGATTGGATCTTTGAACAATGGAACGATAGACTAAGGTGAAATAAAAGCAAGGTGTGATGATCTTCCCCCCTTGCCTGTCCAATCCGAATGAGTGCTTTTGCAATATTGAATCATTAATGGGTGGTACAAGAATACTGAAAGGTTTAACTGAGGTAGTCTTAGTTAGTTAGTCAGACGGAGATTTGCTGAATGCTGCAGAGCTCGGGATGCTCTCAGAGTGACGAGAGATGCTGATGAAGAATCAAATGCAGAACCATCTATCTTAAATTAGTTGATTTAGAAGAAGATCACGGAAGAGTCTCGAGGAGGAAGAGAGTGTCAGAGAGGGGTGCTACGCAAGTGGCGGTGTAGAGAGGTCATCTATCCTGCCCTGAATCTATGTCGCCTGATCTTTCCCAGAGGACCCTTACCAACCCTTTGGCCAGGGGGTTGGTCTTCACACCATCCTAGGTAAATATATCTTTGTGAGGTTGTAGATGTTCTTTTCTCTCTAGCCTCTCCTTTCTGAGCATAAGTCATTGCAAAGGTATAAAGAATGTGTTTGATGATTGATTAATTGAATTTTCCTTCCCATGAGTGACGGAGACTGAACAGTACTTTGAAGTGGTTCACATGCAACTTAATTTAGATAAAGATTTCAAATTTTCCCCGACTCTGTGGTTATTTTATTGAAAGAAGAGGATTTATTAATGTCATTTCACCATCAACTAGTTCAACTAATGGTCCATCGACCAGAGGAAATAACTTTTTGATCAGTGAAAAGGTTAGTTAGGAATGAAGAGAAACTAATCTTGAAGTTAAAACAAATAAACTTTGACTCCAGCGGTTATACTAGACTGTGTGTGTAAGCGTGTTTATGGGCTCAGGTCAGTATATGGTATTGGAGTATCTGTTGCTGGTAAACCGCTGGATCAGTTTTCTGGTACAGAGCGATGGTTATTATTGACTAGTTTGGTGCTAAGTATTGATTATTGATTTATGTTTAACAAAAAGAGTTAGCGTCATGTTTTATGTTGTTTAGAAAATTCCAGGGGAATGAATAGCGGGTGGTGATAGAAGCCATAATGCTGTGAGGTTACTCTTCTATTGGAATAGCACTGAGAAGCTACGCAGGGTTGGCAGTGTTAAACTAGGGGCTATTTTGTGTAAAAGTGAGAGTGGGTGAAAGCAAAAGGTTCGCTGGTGAAACTTTGGTCTTATATCACCAAGTAAAGGTAACACTGAAGGAGTAACAGGTTCTCTTGAGCTTGAATGAAGGGTAAACAGAGGTTTTTACTCGCAGAGGAAGGGGAGCAATTCTGAGGCTCCAGGCATAAGTCAGAAATCTATCTTTGTTTAGCGGAACAAGCAGAGTAGCGAATGTTTTTATGTTGTTATTAACGAACTTTATTTTAAAAGAAAAGTAATAGAAATACGTTTTGCGTTACCTTGTGAAGGGAGGGTCAGTTGCCGGAGTTGCACTCATGTCACAGACAGCCGCGCTGGGATAGGCTGAAACAGCGGTCGTGTGACTGACACAAATTGTAAAGGAGGGGTCAGTAGTAAGGAGTAGAACTGACGACATCGAAAGGCCGTGCTAGTATTGGTCAGACCACGAATGTGAGGTGGAATTTGATTGGGTAATTGAATAAGAACTGCTTTAGGATTGGTTGATGAAGATTTGTATGATCGATTCTCATTTGCCTTTTGGTGTGAGTTGTCCTGACAGAAAAGCTTGAGGATTTGCGGATTATTGTTTTGTACTTCGAAGGTCTAGAAAGTATGGAGAAAAGAGAAAAATGTCATTAATAAAAAAAATTAAGAATTTCTTTAAGAAAGATAAACCTGTGTTGACTAGACAGGCAATTACTATTCCAACACATAAAACGCCTGCTTCATTTATGATGATGGAGACAGGATATCATACATGTGTATTGATGGAGAATTGGATAGAATACACAAAGAGTGATGGTGTTTTAGCTTTTCCTGAACATGGTACGTTTAATGGGAGAATTCTTCAGAATTTGAGAATGCGGATGAATGATTTAGATCCAAGACCTAGGCAAATGCAGAATGAGGCTTTAGAAGAATGGGAGACTGAGTCATATGAACGAGAGAAAAACAGGAGTGGAAGATATATGTGACATGTTCCCCGATATTTACGTGAGTCACGTGAGGGTCAGATGAAGCAATGGAGAAAAGTGATGGTATCAGAAAGCTTATATCCAGTTTTAATGGCTGAGGAACAATCAGGAGGCAAGTGTAAAGAGGAAACAAAACACATAAAAGTGACAGGTTATGGTGAATCAGATGATGAATTTTTGAAGGACATTTTAACTAAAAACCCTCCCCCGTATGAGGACCCAGTAGAGTTACCCGAAGTGCACCAGTCATGGGAACAACCTTAGTTCCACAGATTTCACATGATACACCAGTGAGTAGGGTACTACAAGATAGAGAAAAAGAAGCATTAAATAATAATAGAGAGGAATTAATACAGAAAATAGGCCAATTAAATTTGAACCCTGAAGCATTAACAATACCAGTAACTATAGGTCCTGTTGTTCCTTTGTATGGAGACAAAGTAAATTGCCCCAAACCACAAGCTGTAATGACTCCTTTGAATAATCCTAGAAAAGAGATTGTAATAACTGATGACCAAGCCAATAAGTGCGATTCAGTGGTCTCATTAATGGATCTACCGATAAGAGAATCAGTGAGTGAAGCCCTAAAAATAGTTACACCTAGCAGCTCAAAAGAAGGAGGGTCTGTGGTAGCCACAATAGCCAAAAGTTCAACAGCAGTAACTCCAGAAGATCTGGAGAGATGGGCACAGGGAACAGAAAAACAAAGTTTGACCCCAAAAATATTGGACATTTACAAATTGAAGGTGGAATTGGAAGAGTTGATAGCTGGAAATGTGGGAATAGAAAGAGTTAACACTTACAATGAAGAAGAGTTGTTGTTTATATGCAGGAGTATAACAAGGAATGCCAAAGTATTCAATGAGAAATTAACAGAGCTTGCTTCAGAGATGGGAATAGTTATAGGGAGATCAAAAGTGCTACAGAAACCTTATCGAGTGGAGTTTACTGATAAAGATTTGGAAAATATGAATGTGTCCGGTAAAAAGCTACAGGTAAAAGAGTTGATGAATATTTTGCAAAAGTGGGGAGACATTGGCAAATGGAGGACAAGGTGGACAAGGAAGAAGGAGGAAGCACAGGCGAAGGAAGAGTCCTCTGCATATTTATTAAAAGAATCAGGAAAGGTAGAAAGAATGTGTCCCATGAGAGAGGTGTTACAAAAGCCACTCACCTGTTTATTCACGCTCTTCTTGTACAACGACCGAACCCCAATCCTCCCTGCAACTCCCCAAATCGCAGAGGTAATAGTTCACTTAGAAATCTGAGAAGTTCCCGAGGGGGAAGGGGGATTGGGAATAAAGGACAAGAAAGACACTCTCTGGACTTTTCGAACTGGACTTGTTCAGGAACTCTCCATCCTCATCTGTATTCAGTGTAATGGATAACTGCTCCTGAGTTTCTACGCCAGGAATCTATTAAACCAAGAGACCATTCATTAGACCTAAATATCTATTAAGATCTGTAAAATTACACACAATTAAATGAACATGAGCCTTTTTCCCTATTATTACCTAAGCATCATTAGTTGTTCTCCTACTTGTCAACAACAGTGTCTATTAAAATAGCATTGTGAGTTTTTTCTTTTGTCCTGTAGAAATAAATAACATAATATGAAACATCAGTTCCACAAGGCTTATTCACAACTTGAATATTATCCTCAAATGCAATGTACTTTACCTTTTTTAAGTGGTAATTATTCTTACCACTTATTTAGTAAGATTCAAACATTCAGATATTGTTTTATAAATATATGTGCCCTACAACTTGAAGGTTTTTTGTCTTGGCGTTGTTTGTTGAGCAGTCTTTTATAAACGTGCTTATTTTCGAAGCTTGTTTCTTGCTTGCTCCTTTAAACGATGTATTTAGTGCTCATTAAACTCTTTTATTATCCAGGCTTTCACACAAATCAAACGATGTCTCTTTCGTGTCTAAAACATTAATAAAGTCAGGCATTTTCAAAAGTTAAAATGAACTCACCAAAGGTTTTGTTTTTTCTAACGAGCGCTCGCATGGTGGAGTAATCACAGATCACTTATCTCTTTTCATGATTCTATTTTCCTGCAGGTTCGAAGACCCGGACACGGAAGAAGATCCTCGGTTGAACTGGCGTGGGAGGAGTTGAATCAGGAACCGCCAAGGAGCAGGAGGAAGCAGCCGATAGGGAAACCGAAGACGCGCTGAAGGGAAGCTGCCGAAGACGCGTCGCTGGAGAAAACAGTTAAGGGCTTTCCAGGAAAGACGAGACCAAGCACTGCCAGTTACACGCGAGCGGCTTAAATACCTGTGCTACCACTCACGTATGCCTCGTGAGGCTGGGGTTTACTGACAACACGTGTATGGTAATGTTTAACGTTCGCACGTGTAGCGCAGAAAGAGATTCCAAATGCAGGCACGTGAAATGCTAATTCTAACAGTTAGCAGAACGTGTCTATGCTTTTACAGTCAATAGATGCCTGTAATTATCCATGTGCTTGTCCTTGTGTCTGAACATTACTTTTAACATAGAAAAAGATTCTCAGCACAAGAGTCAGTTAAACAGTTTTGAGATTATAAATCTCAGTAGCAATAAAGATTATACACATTAATTATTGTACAAGGTTATACACATTCAGATTCCTTAAGGATATAACATGGAGGGGAGAAGGCACAACATGAGGGCACAACTTGAATGGATTTCTGAATACTCATGACAAGAGGTACCAGGAGGTGGATATGTTCATGTCCCATGGAGTCGACAAGATATTTTGTCATTTACAAATGATTTCCCTAGGTTAAGAGAGAAACCAGTTGAATGGTACAAACAGGTTGATAGGTTTGTGAAAGTTTCGAAGGTTCTGTTGAAAGATCTAGATGATTTGTTTGATATAGTGGTACCTGCTGATTTATGGACAGAATGTAAAATCACAGTTGATGGGCCGAGTGAAGAGTATCCAAGAGATTCAAAAACAGGAGCACCCTCAGATGATTTGATGAAGAAATATCACCAAGTAATTACTTTCTTGAAAGGGAAAATCCCTCCCAAAGAAACAGGTTGGGTAAAGATAGATAGAACAACCCAAGAGTCGAATGAATCTGTACATATGTATTATGAGCAATTGTTGCAGGTTTTCAAGCAGTATAGTGGATTTGAGAACATTGGAGATAAAGATATGGGTCATTTTGTGAATCGGTTTGTGTATGGTTTGAGACCAGAAATTAGTCAGATGATTCAACAACATATGTTGTGTTGGCAGGGAAAAACTATAGATGATGTTCTGAAATATGCAAAGTATTGTGGTGATGATATTGAGGCGAGGCATAGAAAGCTAAAAGAGAAAATGATGTGGGCACAAGTGAAATTGGCGGAACAACAGGAACTTAAATTGAATAGTCAGGTTGATGGTCCGATGAAAGAACAGAATCAGAGTGATCATTTGGCGAATGGTGGTAAATCAAGAGGACGAATGAATAGAGAGAGGATGCAAAGAAGAAGTTTCCTTGTCATGGGTGCGGAAAGTTAGGACACTGGAAAAACGAGTGTAAGAATATTCAGAATAATAATGGGCCAAATCAAAATTTAAATCCACAGACGCAGAATGAGATGTTTATGAATCAGCCGCAGCAGGTAGCTAATCAGCAGTGTCAGGTGCCTTCAGCCCCTATGCCAAATTTTGTGAATCAGCCAAAGTACAGTGCGGGAGCCGGATTTCAAGGAGGAAGTGGTAAGAAAAGATCTGTGATTTCACAATACCTTTCACAGAATATTGATAAAAGTGAAAATGAGCAATGACGGTGCCTGAGGGGGGAGGAAGAGGAGTGCGTACTTGGTGCATCCCTACCGGAAGATCAGTCAGGTCCATTTATTGATGGGAAAGTGGAAGGCAATGATATCACTTTTCTGTTGATTGGTGCTACCCGTTCTACTGTGAGAACAGACATCCCAAACCTAACCCTCTGGGGAGAAGCGATCCAAGTAGTCGGAGTCTCGAATCAACAGATTAGAACCTCAATTACAAAACCAAGGAAAGTGCACATTGGAAATTTTAAAGACATGCATAGATTCGTAGTCTTCGATTCTAGTCCAGTAAATCTATTAGGAAGGGATCTGTTGTGCAAAATGAATTGCGCGATTTATTGCACACCGGATGGGGTTGCTTTCAAACCCCTGATGAAGATATCGTATATAAGATAATGCTTGCTAAGCAAGGCACAGAGACAGATGAAATGTATTCTTTAATGACAAAAGATGATCTACCAGAAGAACTGAAAACAACGGTGAATCCAGAAGTATGGGATTTAACTGGAAAAGAAATAGGGCTAATGGCAAATGTAGACCCAGTAAAGGTGATTGTGAAAGAAGGTGCAGTTTATCCTAACACAAGACAATACAAAATGAGTCCAGAAGTAAAAGCAGGAGTAGTTTCAGAAACTGACCGAATGAATAAACAGGGCATTTTAAAAGAAATAATGAGTAGTCCATTTAATTCACCTATATTAGGACTCAAAAAGCCTAGCGGAAAATACAGAATAGTACAGGGTTTACAAAAAAATAATAAAATTGTAGTGCCTTGCTGGTCTGTAGGGCCAAATCCAGCAGTGATTTCTTTATCAGATACCCTGGAATGCAGGTTGGTTTACAGTAATTGATTTATGAAGATCAAAAATGGGGGGAGAATGGACCACTTGTAACCGCGTTGCCAGGGTTCTTAGTTCTTGGTGCCTTTCATAAAAACACTCATACACGCACGTAGATGGTGAAGCGGTATAACTTGATTCTCCGCTTTAACGTGACGTTAATGCATCATCATAGGGTTTTGTTTTTTGGTATGCCAACCTCGACCTGGAGGTACCCACTGGGTTCGCAGTAGTGTCCAGAGAAAAGATTGAATTAAGTGCTCACAGTGAAGTGGGTTAAATTTTTTTGAACATCCTCATTTATACGTAGTTATTTATTGAAAAGGATGGGGGGTGTTCAAGAAATAAAAAATGATAGATGTGCATTTATACATCATGTTACTGGATCTTATGCACTGAATACAGTTTAAACACTGAGGTCGACATGTTTCAGCCCCATCATGCCAAACCAGGTCTATGGGGCTTTCTTCAGGAGCAGTGAAAAGTGATCTAGCTGGCACTATTTGTGCAGTAATTGAAAGTGGTATTATTGCTCCACTCTAACAATGATAGGTTAGTAGTACCTATAATCAGAAAACAAAAACACAAAAACACAAAAAAATTCAATATGTGTGTTACCCTGTTTCTTCAAGCTTAACTATCTTATGTTGAACTTTCTTATATTAGGGTTTATGAGGTCATAATTTATGTTCTCTCATTTGTCGTGCTTTGTCATTAAAAAAAGGCATTGCGGACATCATGGCAAAAATCGGGAAGATAGCAGGGACAATATCAAACCAAGACATTTAGTGGTAACTGGTTATCATAACAATTCATATGGTTTGGCTCTCACACCATTCTCTGGTTGGAAAAACATGGATTACTCTGAAAATATACTAACCATACTTTCGGTAAATGCGCGTTTATTTCTTTTGTCCCCATACTCAAGGCATCTCTTGTTTTACACATAAATAAACATTGCGCTGTGTTACCTTCGTCGGCCAAAGTGTTGGGCCTTCTCAGGGAACCGGCGAGAGTCTCCCAGTTTCTCTGTGGTGGGAAAAGCAGATATTAGTAAGAGAACTTACTTGAAATTGGCATGTGAAGGTCTTGGATCCCGTGTTCTCACCAGCTACAGCTGGTATTTCCGCTTGTGCTCGCTCTTCCCCCGGATATGCGGGTCTGTTTGGAGCCACCGTTTTAACCCCCCAGTTGTAAAAACGGAGGACGGACTCTGTTGTGCTCATCCCATGAATGAAAAAGGAAAATAGACTGTATTGTGATAAACGAATCTCTCACAGACTATGTGTTGGCGTGTGTTAATTATGAAATATTTAAAAGACCTCAAACACTTTACACAAGAGAAGATGCATCCCTATTCCACAGTGGATTACACAGTACCAGAACAATCTACGGATAATGAAATTCTTATGAGAACTCAGATTGGAGCGAGGAAGAACACTTCCCACGTAGAGGCAGAAACCAGTTTAGGAATCAGCAACGTCGCAGAGCCAACAGATGGCAAAGACCGAATTGCGATGACCAACAAATACCTTTCTTCCAACCATATATACCTGGTTGGTTGAATCCATATCAACATGGAATGCCTCCCCTACCCCAAAGGATGGGACCACAGAGTATGCAACAACCCCAAAGGATGGCACAAAATATGCAACAACCGCCTTTTTTAGGAAGAGGCCAGACTCCACAAAGAGGAAGACGAAAAGGAGTAACCTGGAGCGAACAACAGCGCCAGGTACTGACACGCAGTATGTCGAAAGAGATGCCAGGAACAAGCTCGATGAATCGCTCATAGTAAACCTTACCAACACAGTGCTCACTGAAAAATAAATACAGGTTTTGAACAAAGGATTGGGGTTTGCCCCGACTCCGACTCTGGACATTTTCAAACTTCGATGTGAACTAGCAGAGTTCTGCAGAAAGTTGAAACTAAAGGCTTTCTTTAGTGGAAAAAAGAGATGCCTTGAGTATGGGGACAAAAGAAATAAACATGCATTTACCGAAAGTATTGTTAATATATTTTCAGAGTAATCCATGTTTTTCCAACCAGAGAATGGTGTGAGAGCCAAACCATATGAATTGTTATAGTATCCAGTTACCACTAAATGTCTTGGTTTGATATTGACCATGCTATCTTCCCGATGACAAAGCACGACAAATGTGAGAACATAAATTATGACCTCATAAAACCTAATATAAGAAAGTTCGACATAAGATAGTTCAGCTTGAAGAAACAGGGTTACACACATATTGAATTTTTTTGTGTTTTTTGTCCTTTTGTTTTCTGATTATAGGTACTACTGACCTATCATTGTCGGAGTGGAGCAATAATACCACTTTCAATTGCTGCACAAATAGTGCCAGCTAGATCACTTTTTACTGGTCCTGAAGAAAGCCCCATAGACCCGGTTGGGCATGACGGGGCTGAAACATGTCGACCTCAGTTTTAAAATTGTATTCAGTGCATAGGCTCCAGTAACATGATCTATAAATGCACATATATCATTTTTAAATTTCTTGAACACCCCCCCCATTTTCAATAATTAACTACGTATAAATGAGGATGTTCAAAGAATTTTAGCCAACTTCACTGTGAGCACTTAATTCAATCTTTTCTCTGGACAGTACTGCGAACCCAGTGGTTACCTCCAGGTGGAGGTTAGCATACCAAAAAACAAAACCCTATTATGATGCATTAACGTCATGTTAAAGCGGAGAATCAAGACATACCGCTTCACCATCTACGTGCGTGTATGAGTGTTTTTATGAAAGGCACCAAGAAGTAAGAACCCTGGCAACGTGGTTACAAGTGGTCCATTCTCCCCCCCTTTTGGATGTTTCTATTAAGCCTGGAAGCTGAATGGATCTTGATTTCACTTCTCTCTCCCTCCCACCATTTTGATTAAAACAAAAAAGTAATTGATTTATGTCAGGCTTTTTTCTCTATTCCTTTACAGCCAGTATATTTTTTCTTTCAAATTTGATGATCGTCTCTTGGCATGGACAGAGTTCCTGAAGGGTATACGGAAAGTCCCTCAATTTTTAATCAAATATTGAAAAAGTGTCTAGTAGTGCCAAATCCAGCAGTGATTCTGACAGGAGGGTCAGGGACCCCTGACTCTCCTGGTAGGTCGCTCCCCCTCCACGCAGCTCTGACTGTGTGCCCCTGCTGCCGAATCGCTGGTAAGTGTCCTTTGGCTTCTGCGCCACTGCTCCCCCTCTCTGTGACCTATTTTTGTGCTCTGTGCCATTCGTTTCCCCCCCTTTTGTGCCCCTTTGCCTGTGTGCCTCGTTTTTGTGCTCTGTGCCACTCGTTTTTCCCCCCCTTTTGTGCCCCTTTGCCTGTGTGCCTCGTTTTTGTGCTCTGTGCCACTCGTTTCCCCCCCCTTTTGTTCCCCTTTTGCCTCTGTACCACGCTTTTTCCCCTCTTGTGCCCCATCTTGCTTTCTGTTCCACTTCTTCCCCGCCGCTGTGCCCCCTGCGGCCCCACCCCCTGCCCACTCATTGCTCCCGCCTCCCAGCTGCTCCACCCTCCCCATATATGCCAGACGCTGTGCGGTGAGGTGAGCGACCCCTGACCCTCCTGGTAGGTCGCTCCCCCTCCATGCAGCTCTGACTGTGTGCCCCTGCTGCCGAATCGCTGGTAAGTGTCCTTTGGCTTCTGTGCCACTGCTCCCCCTCTCAGTGACCCATTTTTGTGCTCTGCGCCACTCGTTTCCCCCTCCTTTTGTGCCCCTTTGCCTGTGTGCCTCGTTTTTGTGCTCTGCGTCACTCGTTTCCCCCTCCTTTTGTGCCCCTTTGCCTGTGTGCCTCGTTTTTGTGCTCTGTGCCACTTGTTTTTCCCCCCTTTTGTGCCCCTTTGCCTGTGTGCCTCGTTTTTGTGCTCTGTGCCACTCGTTTTTCCTCCCCTTTTGTGCCCCTTTTGCCTTCTGTACCACGCTTTTTCCCCTCTTGTGCCCCATCTTGCTTTCTGTTCCACTGCTTCCCTGCCACTGTGCCCCCTGCGGCCCGCCCCCTGCCCACTCGCTGCTCCCGCCTCCCAGCTGCTCCTCCGTCCAACCTCCCCATATATGCCAGACGCTGCGCGGCTGCGCCGCTGGCGTGCCAAAGGAGCGCCTACAGCAAGCCCGTCTGAGCCCGTCCGCACCTGGACCGCGCCCAGCACCAGAATCCCTGGACCCCGCGAACGCCATGACACCAGACTCCGCTATGGCGCCAGCACCCTCCACGCACTCAACGCCAGCCGAAAACACACCTGCTTCCAGGCCACCCCGAAACGGACCCACGGACCCTTCTCCTGCCGCACCTGCAGCTTCACCTGCAACAGAGCCACCAAACCTCCAAGGACTGGACCCAACCACCTACGCTGCATACTCCTCAACACCCGCTCCGCACGCAAACACGCCATCAAGCTCTGGGATCTGCTCGACACCTCCGCCCCAGATGTGGCCTTCCTGACCGAGACCTGGTGGAACGACTCCTCGGTGCCCGACATCGCCATAGCCATCCCGGACGGCTACAAGATCACCCGCAGGGATCGCGCCATCGGAATTGGAGGAGGAATAGCCATCGTCCACAAGTCCACCCTCAAGGTCACCACCCACGCAGACAACACCCTCAACACTGCCGAACACCTGCACTTCCGAATCCACACCGACTCCAACACCACCCTCAGAGGAACACTCGTCTACAGACCCCCCGGACCCCGGGCTCAGTTAAGCGACTCCATCGCCGACCTAGCCAGCACTCACTCACTCGCCTCCACGGACTACATCCTCCTCGGGGACCTGAACGTCCACCTTGAAAACAACAACAACGCCAACTCCGCCACCCTGATCGACAACCTCGCCAACCTCGGCCACAGACAACTCGTCACCGCACCCACCCACACCGCCGGCCACACGCTGGACCCCGTCTTCTCCACAAGCACCCACGTTGCCTTCAACCATGCCACCGAACTCCACTGGACCGACCACCGCTGCATCCATTTCACCTTCAAGAAACCAACCACGCACCATCGCACCCAACAGCTGCCTCGCCGCTGCTGGAGCAAAGTCACCGAAGACCAGCTGATCACCACCCTCGCCCAGACGCCACCCACCAACCCTACCAACCCAGACGCTGCAGCCCACAACCTCAAACAGTGGATCGACGACTGCGCCAACACCCTCGCCCCACTCAAGAAACCCTCCAACAACCACGCCAGCAAGAGAGCCAACTGGTTCACCAACGCGCCCCATACCTCCAAACGCACATGCCAGAAACTGGAGAAGAAATGGCTCCACGAATGCACACCGGACAACCACGCGGCCCACAAGGACTCCACCCGCAGACATCACCACCTCATCAGATTAGCCAAGAGATCCTCCTTCAAAGACCGCCTGGATAACAACGCACACGACAGCAAAGAACTCTTCAGCATCGTAAAGGAACTCTCCAACCCCAGCGGCAACGCCAACTACATCCCGCCCTCACAAGAACTGTGCGACTCACTAGCCACCTTCTTCCACTGCAAGATCGCTGACATCCACGACAGCTTCTACACCACGACCGCCCAGACTACACCAGACTACACCTTCCCTGCAAACACCACCAGCACCAACCGCCTGACCTCCTGGTCCAACGCCAACAACGACGAGACACGCAAGTTCATGAACTCCATCCACTCAGGATCTCCGTCAGATCCGTGCCCACACCACGTATTCAACAAAGCAGACGCAGCCATCGCACCCCAACTACGGAAGGTCATCAACATCTCCTTCGAAACAGCAACATTCCCGGAAAGCTGGAAGCACGCCGGAATCAATGCCCTCCTCAAGAAGCCCAAGGTGGACCCCAAGGACCTCAAGAACTTCCGGCCCATCTCCCTGCTCCCGTTCCCGGCGAAGGTCATCGAGAAAATCGTCAACATACAATTGGCCCGCCACCTCGAAGACAACAACATCTTGGACCCGTCCCAGTCCGGATTCAGACGAAACCACAGCACCGAGACAGCCCTCATCGCCGCCACAGACGACATCAGGTGCCAACTAGACAACGGCAAAACAACAGCCCTCATCCTCCTGGATCTGTCAGCCGCCTTCGACACGGTCTGCCATCGCACCCTAAAGACACGCCTCCAAGAATCCAGAATCCAAGAGAAGACCCCCGATCTTCGGCCTCCCCCAGGGCTCATCCCTCAGCCCGACGCTGTTCAACGTCTACATGGCCCCCACGCACAAGTGGCCCACCATCACGACCTCAACATCATCTCCTACGCCGATGACACCCAGCTCATCCTCTCCCTCACCAAGGACCCACACACTGCCAAAACCAACCTCTACAAGGGAATGAAGGCTGTCGCCGACTGGATGAGGAGCAGCCGTCTGAAGCTGAACTCAGACAAGACGGAGGTCCTCATCCTCGGACCCACCCCCTCAGCCTGGGATGACTCCTGGTGGCCGACCACACTGGAAACAGCACCGACACCCACCGACCATGCACGCAACCTAGGATTCATCCTCGACTCCTCCCTCTCTATGTCTAAGCAGGTCAACGCCGTCTCCTCCTTCTGCTACAACACCCTCTGCATGCTACGCAGGATCTACAAGTGGATCCCAACCGAAACAAGAAGAACGGTGACACAGGCCCTCGTCAGCAGTATACTGGACTACGGCAACGCACTCTATGCAGGAATCCCAGCCAAACACCTACGACGACTACAACGCATCCAAAACGCCTCCGCCCGACTGATCCTCAATGTCCCCCGCCGCAGCCACATCACCCCCCACCTGAGAGACCTACACTGGCTCCCTGTCAACAAGAGGATCACCTTCAAGCTCCTCACCCACGCACACAAAGCACTACACAACGCCGGACCAGCCTACCTGAACAGCAGACTCAGCTTCTACACCCCCACCCGCCAGCTCCGCTCCGCCAGCCTCGCCCTCGATGCTGTCCCCCGCATCCAACGAATGACCTCCGGCAGCAGATCCTTCTCCTACCTCACCGCCAAGACCTGGAACACCCTCCCTGCCCACCTACGGCAGACCCAAGACCTACTCGCCTTCAGAAGACTCCTCAAGACCTGGCTCTTCGAGCAGTAGCAGCACCCCCCTCCCCTCAGCGCCTTGAGACCCTCACGGGTAAGTAGCGCGCTTTACAAGTACTCTGATTGATTGATTGATTGATTGATCAGATACCCTGGAATGCAGGTTGGTTTACAGTAATTGATTCATGTCAGGCCTTTTTCTCTATTCCTATACACCCAGACAGCCAGTATATTTCTTCTTTAAAATTTGATGATCGTATCTTGGCATGAACAGAGTACCTCAAGGGTATACGGAAAGTCCCTCAATTTTTAATCAAAAATTTAAAAAGTGTCTAGAAAAGTTTGTTATGCCCAGAAATTCAGTCCTAGTACAGTATATCGATGACTTACTTGGGGCATTCAAATGCCGAGAAGACTGTGTTACTGATTCGATTGCATTGTTAATCCATTTGGCTGATGGAGGACACAAGGTATCTCCAGAGAAATTGCAATTTTGTCAAACAGGAGTAAAATACCTGAGTCACAAAATAGAAAGAGGAGTGAGGAAAGTGACCCCTGAGAGAATTAAAATAATCAAGCAAATGCAGTTACCACAGACGCAAAGAGAGATAAGAATGTTTCTCGGAGAAGTCGGGTACTGTCGTCAGTGGATTGTAGGATTTTCTTTGTTAGCAAAACCCTTGATTCAAATGACACGAAAGAGAGTGAAAGGTCCAATAGACTGGACCGATGAGAGTGTGGAAGCATTTGTAAAACTGCGAAATTGTCTGTGTGAGGCCCCTGCCTTAGGTATGCCTGATTATACAAAGGAATTTGCACTCTTCTGTTGTGAGAGAGTTGTGCGCTTTCAATTTTAACCCAGAGACATGGATTGAGCCGACGTGCAGTGGCATATTTTTCTGCTACTTTGGATCCTGTGGCTTCAGCTTTACCTGGCTGTTTAAAAGCAGTAGCTGCTACTTGTATGAGTCTGGAGCAAAGTGAGTCAATTGTGATGGGACATCCAGTAAAAGTCTATGTTCCACACTCAGTGGAGATTCTTTTAACAAGAACTCGAACACAGCATCTTACCCCTAGTCGGATGTCTAAGTACGAAAGGGTAATTCTTGGAGCAGAAAACGTGACAGTAAGATGTACTATGGTAAACCCTGCTACGTTATTGCCAGACCCACGTTTTGAAGAAATGAATGATGAAGTGGATCATGACTGTTTAGATGTGACTGAGATGTGTACTAAGCCCCGCCCTGACATAAAGGAAGATCCCCTGAAAGAGCCAGACCATGTCAATGGCTCTTGTTTAAGGCTTGAAGGAGGAGGACTGAGTGCAGATGATGCTGTCTGTAAAATATCTGCGGTCATTGAAGCATCCTGTTTCCCGGGAGTCAAATCTGCACAAGTAGCCGAATTGGTGGCCTTAATAAAGGTATGCAAAATAGGGAAAAATTGGAAAATAACCATATTTACAGACAGTCAATATGGTTATGGGGTTGTGCATGACTTTGGCCAACTCTGGATGCAGAGGGGATTTCTGACTTCTTCAGGATCCCCCATACGAAATGGGAAATTTGTGAAAGAATTATTGGAAGCAATACAATTGCCAAAAGAAATAGCAGTGGTCAAATGTGCTGCTCACCAGTCAGGAAATTACTGTGTGGCGGCCGGTAACTGATATGCTGGCCAGATTGCTCAATAATGTGTAAGAAATAATGTGGCATTGAATAAGAAAATTGAAACATGTGGAATCAGCTGCCAACTTATGCTATTCTCAGCTTTCGAAACATGGGATGAGGTGAGACAGTTGCAGGATGAAGTGGAGGTGAACGAAAAAGAAAATTGGATAAAATCAGGATGTGAAAGGAGGGCAGAAGATGACATGTGGGTGTACACTGACGCCAGACCAGTCATGCCAGACTGCTTGCTCTCTCAAATGGCAAGAATGTATCATGGAGAAACTCATGTAGGCAGGTATGCAATGATCAGACTATTTAGACAAGATTGGTAGGACAGATAGAGGACCTCATTTTAAGAATGAGATAATTCGATTAATCTGTGAAGCATTCAAAATTGAACAAAATCTATCTGATTCCAAAGTTACTGGAAAACCAAAACGTGGAATCAACTCTCTCAATAACAATTTGGCAACTGTTAAACTGTCATTTCTCCTAGTAGGGTATGCCTCCACCCATCGTGAAAACAAACACACTATGACAAGGATGTACTTCATTCCCCTGCTTGGTGGCAACTTTATGAAATCGAGCTGTAGTTTTATGAATTGTCCTTCCACCTTTCCAAACTTTCCCCAACTGACCACTGTCTTCCTGCCTGGATTTATTTGTTGACAGACTAAGCATCTCTGGCAAAGACTTTCCCTCCGCCATCCAACACTTTCCCTACTGTTGCACTCACTGGAGTGGGAATAGTAATTTTTACCCCTTCGCTATCCAACACTTTCCCTACTGTTGTACTCATTGGAGTGGGAATAGTAATATTTTCTTCTCCGCTATACAACACTTTCCCTACTGTTACACTCACTGAAGTGGGAATAGTAATTTTTACCCCTTCGCTATCCAACACTGTCCCTACTGTTGCACTCACTGGAGTTGGAATAGTAAACTTAATCCTTCCGCTATCCAACACTTACCCTACTGTTGCACTCACTGGAGTGGTAATAGTAATTTTTACCCCTTCGCTGTCCAGCACTTTCCCTAC
Source organism: Triturus cristatus (assembly GCF_964204655.1). Taxonomy (NCBI): domain Eukaryota; kingdom Metazoa; phylum Chordata; class Amphibia; order Caudata; family Salamandridae; genus Triturus; species Triturus cristatus. The sequence continues at coordinate 966,173,123 of NC_140581.1, forward strand.
TGTTGTACTCATTGGCGTGGGAATAGTAAATGTAATCACTCTGCTATCCAACACTTACTCTACTGTTGCACTCACTGGAGTGGGAATAGTAATTTTTACCCCATTACTATTCAACACTTTTCCTACTGTTGAACTCATTGGAGTGGGAATAGTAATTTTTACCCCTTCGCTATCCAATACTTTCCCTACTGTTGCACTCACTGGAGTGGGAATAGTAATTTTTACCCCTCCGCTTTCCAACACTTTCCCTACCGTTGCACTCACTGGAGTGGGAATAGTAATTTTTACCCCTCCACTATCCAACAGTTTCTCTACTGTTGCACTCGCTGGAGTAGAAATAATACATTTTACCCCTCCGCTATCTAACACTTTCCCTACTGTTACACTGACTGGAGTTGGAATAGTAATTTTTACCCTTTCACTATCCAACAATTTCCCTACTGTTGTACTGACTGTATTGGGAAATGTAAGTATAAATATTTTTTGATAGTTTAATGTTTTAATTTATTATAGATTGTTTTTTTTCTTATATTTTATATTATTGATATTTATACTTTTAATTTTTATATAATTTTAAACTTTCAGAATCAATTAAAAATAATAGTTTAATCATTGTTTTAAAGTAAAAATATATATGTATAAATTATTATGTTTGTGTGTTTATCTTTTTTAATTAAGTTTATTTGTAATATTTTGTTAAAATGTATATTAATTTTATTTAAATTAATCTTAATTTGTAATATATTTAATATTATATATATATATATATATATATATCCCAGCTCGGTCTCCACTTTACTGCGTCCGAAGCACTCACGGGTGGGTGCGGTTAGCGGTAGTGGACGCCGCTTTAAATTAAAGCTCAAATTCTCCTTCTTCAACGAAGAATTACCGCACTCAGGGGGGCATTGAACGTTACTTCTTTATTCAATGGCCAAACTGCAGACAACAAACAAAACAAACGCGTTTCGGCGAAAGCCTTCTTCGGTGTTCATTACACATTGAAAGAGGGCATGTTTAAAAGCGTGATCATGGAGCTGCAAAATCAAGAAAGGACAATATACATTTGTCTAACATGGGGGCCATTTTGAAGTAATGCATTCAATTCATTCATGCATAACATTGCAATTACTATTCACATGTTTAATAAACTTAAAATAGCGAAAACACTGAAATATCGCCGTGTATCGGCATATTTGACCCCCTGATCGTCATACATCTCCAAAGTCAAGAAGGGACCAATTTACATTTATCAAAAGTATCGCCGTGTATCGGCATTCGATTATTTATGCCGAGAGGTCGAAACAAGAAATCGGGCAAATGGTAATAGATGCAACAAATCTAACAGTAGTCAATCTGACCGATAAAATTCTCACGGATATTGAAAAGAAAGTCCTAAGTATGGGTTTGACTTTTTGTCCTAGTAACTATCTTGAATATACCCAGACACGTATTGACCTCTTTTGTTTTATACGAAAGTTGAAACTTCATAAATACTTTAAATTGAGATCTAACATACGGGCTCCCAAAATTGGTCTCAGAATAACAGCCACAGATGTACTCACAGGGCAGGATTTGACAGCTATTGAAGTACTGGAAAATCTAAGATCGGAAGACACAATGGACCCAACGATCCAGTTAAATGCGGCTGAAAGAGCTAGGGAAGTGGGAATCGAACAGGAAAGAGAAGAAAGTCAGTTCAAACCCACATCTCTATTTAATCCCCAAATGCCCTTTGACGCTATCGACGTCTTCTCAGATGCAATGGTCAAAGATCTTTTACAATTTAGGTCAAGCAAGAACAGACATCAGAAAAAGAGTAATTTAACGAATGCAGAACAATCAGCATTACAAAATCTAATGAGTGATAAAACAATAATAATTAAACCCTCTGAGAAAGGTGGCAATATTGTCCTGCAGACCAGGGATCAGTACTGCAAAGAGGCATTACGACAACTCTCAGACGAGAAATATTACGAAAAAACGACTAAGGAGGCATATATACAAAGCACTAAGGTCTATGATAGACTAATCCAAAAATGGTACATGAAAGCTATGTTGGGTACAGATGAACATATGTTTCTTTGAAGTAACAATCCTATGATACCCACTTTTTACCATATCCCTAAATTACATAAGGACAATATGGATCCTCCTGGTAGACCCATCGTGTCATCTGTGAACAGTCTGACAGAACATCTATCTATGTTTATTAATCATTTTTTGTTTCCTTTTGTAATGCAACTCCACTCATATGTTAAGGACACTAAGGATTTTCTGAACAAAATATCTAACATGAAATGGGACTCATCCTACTTGTTGATGGTTTTAGATATAACCAGCCTATACACATGTATAGAACATGGACATGGCATAGAGGCTGTACAGTTCTATCTTAACAAACGTCAACTCCGCTATGCGGAACACAATTTGATGTTGATTGAGTTTCTGAGATTTTGTCTGGAAAATAATATCTTTTTGTTTGAAGCTCAACATTACAGACAGAAGTCGGGCACGGCAATGGGCACCTGCTTTGCACCCAGCTATGCGAACTTGTTCGTAGGCTGGTGGGAGGAGCAGGTGCCCAAAACCTATGAAGGTCAGAACAGTGGGAGAGTTGTGGAATGGCATCGATATATCGATGACCTGTTCATTGTGTGGCAAGGGACAATAGATTCAGCGTATAAATATATTGATGTCCTCAATAACAATAACCTCAATCTGCACTTCTCTGGCACAGTGAGTCCGGTGGCAGCGGACTACCTGGACCTACGGGTGTTCATTGATGATGGCAAAATACAGACTGCATTATATCGCAAATTAACGGCAGGGAACTCCACACTGTTCGCGACTAGTAACCATCCGCCCAAACTCATTCAGAGTATCCCGTATGGTGAATTTTTAAGATTAAAAAGAAATAGCACCAGGGAGATAGATTTTGAGGCAGCTGCTTCGGAATGTATGGCGAGATTCATTGTAAGAGGATATGAACCACAGACTCTAGAAAAAACTCTAGAAAAAGTGAGAAAGATTCCAAGAAACACATTGCTTATGGATAAAACTGTACAGGATGAGACACAAGAAAAGGGTAAATTCCGGATGGTTACCCCTTATTCTTCAGAAGCCAATTATTTAAAACGGATGTTAAGAAAAAATTGGCACATCCTCAAAACAGACACTGTCATCAGTGAGGATATTCCGCCCTTCCCTCTAGTGACCTTTAAAAAGGCGAGGTCACTACGAGACATGCTGGTAAAAAGCCATCTTGAGAAAATCCCTGAACAGAGAGGTACTCTAAAAGATATGAAAGGATTTTTTCCTTGTAATAGATGTAAAGCCTGTTCGAACAGTAGAAGAGTCCTATCATATAACATACCTGATACCAAAAGAATAAGGATGATAACTAAATTCTTGACCTGCAGTACCCCCTTTGCAGTTTACTGCCTAGTGTGTCCTTGTGGATTACGCTATATAGGCAGTACAATACATCAGTTAAAAATCAGGATTTTGGAACACTTAAGGGCCATAGACAAAGTGGATATGGCACGCCACTTTGCAGATTGTCACCAAAGCAACAGAAATTTATTGCAGTATTTTGGACTTGACTATGTTCCTGTAAATATAAGGGGTGGCAATAGAACACGCAGTTTAAGAAGACTTGAGTGAAGATACATTATTGACTTACAGACTAAGTATCCTAGAGGACTCAACAGTGGAGAGGAGCTTGTAGTTCACTTAGGCTCATAGATGAAGGTAGTCCTGTAGATACATTTAGTTCATGAATTTTCTTGCTGTATCCATATACATTCAGATAATATTTGTGTTAATGTAATGGTTTTTGATTTAATTGTGTTGATTCCAGCGTGATAAGAATAGTGACAAGAAGGAACGTATGCCGATACACGGCTGAATCATTTAAATAATCGAATGCCGATACACGGCGATACTTTTGATAAATGTAAATTGGTCCCTTCTTGACTTTGGAGATGTATGACGATCAGGGGGTCAAATATGCCGATACACGGCGATATTTCAGTGTTTTCGCTATTTTAAGTTTATTAAACATGTGAATAGTAATTGCAATGTTATGCATGAATGAATTGAATGCATTACTTCAAAATGGCCCCCATGTTAGACAAATGTATATTGTCCTTTCTTGATTTTGCAGCTCCATGATCACGCTTTTAAACATGCCCTCTTTCAATGTGTAATGAACACCGAAGAACGCTTTCGCCGAAACGCGTTTGTTTTGTTTGTTGTCTGCAGTTTGGCCATTGAATAAAGAAGTAACGTTCAATGCCCCCCTGAGTGCGGTAATTCTTCGTTGAAGAAGGAGAATTTGAGCTTTAATATATATATATATAAATATATATATGAGAAAGCAAAATGCCCTGTAGCATTTGAAAGGCACTCGACAGTGCCCCGCCCTCCAGCTTAATTCACGCAGCAATCCTCTTTGCTCCGCTTGTCTATTAGCACTGCTGACGCGTTTCAAGGCCTGACGGCCCCTTCTTCCTGGGCAAAAAAACATCACACCTGAGGCTTTCATTTCAATTTCCGGCATTTTATTGTATCCATGGCCCACCAGGGGGCGAGTGCTGAGTGCTTCGTTCCCGTTGATTTGTGGGGCATGGAGTCCGTAAATGAAGGCAATTATTTGCTTTGAGTAAGTTCATGCGTGAGTGTCAAATTATAAGTCCATTAAAACCTTAAGTAGGTAGCGGAGCGCAGATCTTGCTCATTAGGCGTATGGAGCACTGTGCCAGTGACAGCTTCGATTCGTTCAAAGCGCTGGCCTCTTAAACAGGTAAACAGTTCTCCCCTGCTGCTGATGGTGCTCTTTCCACGGCCAGGCTGCCGTGTAGAAATTTGAGAAAGCAAAATGCCCTGTAGCATTTGAAAGGCACTCGACAGTGCCCCGCCCTCCAGCTTAATTCACGCAGCAATCCTCTTTGCTCCGCTTGTCTATTAGCACTGCCGACGCGTTTCAAGGCCTGACGGCCCCTTCTTCCTGGGCAAAAAAACATCACACCTGAGGCTTTCATTTCAATTTCCGGCATTTTATTGTATCCATGGCCCACCAGGGGGCGAGTGCTGAGTGCTTCGTTCCCGTTGATTTGTGGGGCATGGAGTCCGTAAATGAAGGCAATTATTTGCTTTGAGTAAGTTCATGCGTGAGTGTCAAATTATAAGTCCATTAAAACCTTAAGTAGGTAGCGGAGCGCAGATCTTGCTCATTAGGCGTATGGAGCACTGTGCCAGTGACAGCTTCGATTCGTTCAAAGCGCTGGCCTCTTAAACAGGTAAACAGTTCTCCCCTGCTGCTGATGGTGCTCTTTCCACGGCCAGGCTGCCGTGTAGAAATTTGAGAAAGCAAAATGCCCTGTAGCATTTGAAAGGCACTCGACAGTGCCCCGCCCTCCAGCTTAATTCACGCAGCAATCCTCTTTGCTCCGCTTGTCTATTAGCACTGCCGACGCGTTTCAAGGCCTGACGGCCCCTTCTTCCTGGGCAAAAAAACATCACACCTGAGGCTTTCATTTCAATTTCCGGCATTTTATTGTATCCATGGCCCACCAGGGGGCGAGTGCTGAGTGCTTCGTTCCCGTTGATTTGTGGGGCATGGAGTCCGTAAATGAAGGCAATTATTTGCTTTGAGTAAGTTCATGCGTGAGTGTCAAATTATAAGTCCATTAAAACCTTAAGTAGGTAGCGGAGCGCAGATCTTGCTCATTAGGCGTATGGAGCACTGTGCCAGTGACAGCTTCGATTCGTTCAAAGCGCTGGCCTCTTAAACAGGTAAACAGTTCTCCCCTGCTGCTGATGGTGCTCTTTCCACGGCCAGGCTGCCGTGTAGAAATTTGAGAAAGCAAAATGCCCTGTAGCATTTGAAAGGCACTCGACAGTGCCCCGCCCTCCAGCTTAATTCACGCAGCAATCCTCTTTGCTCCGCTTGTCTATTAGCACTGCCGACGCGTTTCAAGGCCTGACGGCCCCTTCTTCCTGGGCAAAAAAACATCACACCTGAGGCTTTCATTTCAATTTCCGGCATTTTATTGTATCCATGGCCCACCAGGGGGCGAGTGCTGAGTGCTTCGTTCCCGTTGATTTGTGGGGCATGGAGTCCGTAAATGAAGGCAATTATTTGCTTTGAGTAAGTTCATGCGTGAGTGTCAAATTATAAGTCCATTAAAACCTTAAGTAGGTAGCGGAGCGCAGATCTTGCTCATTAGGCGTATGGAGCACTGTGCCAGTGACAGCTTCGATTCGTTCAAAGCGCTGGCCTCTTAAACAGGTAAACAGTTCTCCCCTGCTGCTGATGGTGCTCTTTCCACGGCCAGGCTGCCGTGTAGAAATTTGAGAAAGCAAAATGCCCTGTAGCATTTGAAAGGCACTCGACAGTGCCCCGCCCTCCAGCTTAATTCACGCAGCAATCCTCTTTGCTCCGCTTGTCTATTAGCACTGCCGACGCGTTTCAAGGCCTGACGGCCCCTTCTTCCTGGGCAAAAAAACATCACACCTGAGGCTTTCATTTCAATTTCCGGCATTTTATTGTATCCATGGCCCACCAGGGGGCGAGTGCTGAGTGCTTCGTTCCCGTTGATTTGTGGGGCATGGAGTCCGTAAATGAAGGCAATTATTTGCTTTGAGTAAGTTCATGCGTGAGTGTCAAATTATAAGTCCATTAAAACCTTAAGTAGGTAGCGGAGCGCAGATCTTGCTCATTAGGCGTATGGAGCACTGTGCCAGTGACAGCTTATAATTTGACACTCACGCATGAACTTACTCAAAGCAAATAATTGCCTTCATTTACGGACTCCATGCCCCACAAATCAACGGGAACGAAGCACTCAGCACTCGCCCCCTGGTGGGCCATGGATACAATAAAATGCCGGAAATTGAAATGAAAGCCTCAGGTGTGATGTTTTTTTGCCCAGGAAGAAGGGGCCGTCAGGCCTTGAAACGCGTCGGCAGTGCTAATAGACAAGCGGAGCAAAGAGGATTGCTGCGTGAATTAAGCTGGAGGGCGGGGCACTGTCGAGTGCCTTTCAAATGCTACAGGGCATTTTGCTTTCTCAAATTTCTACACGGCAGCCTGGCCGTGGAAAGAGCACCATCAGCAGCAGGGGAGAACTGTTTACCTGTTTAAGAGGCCAGCGCTTTGAACGAATCGAAGCTGTCACTGGCACAGTGCTCCATACGCCTAATGAGCAAGATCTGCGCTCCGCTACCTACTTAAGGTTTTAATGGACTTATAATTTGACACTCACGCATGAACTTACTCAAAGCAAATAATTGCCTTCATTTACGGACTCCATGCCCCACAAATCAACGGGAATGAAGCACTCAGCACTCGCCCCCTGGTGGGCCATGGATACAATAAAATGCCGGAAATTGAAATGAAAGCCTCAGGTGTGATGTTTTTTTGCCCAGGAAGAAGGGGCCGTCAGGCCTTGAAACGCGTCGGCAGTGCTAATAGACAAGCGGAGCAAAGAGGATTGCTGCGTGAATTAAGCTGGAGGGCGGGGCACTGTCGAGTGCCTTTCAAATGCTACAGGGCATTTTGCTTTCTCAAATTTCTACACGGCAGCCTGGCCGTGGAAAGAGCACCATCAGCAGCAGGGGAGAACTGTTTACCTGTTTAAGAGGCCAGCGCTTTGAACGAATCGAAGCTGTCACTGGCACAGTGCTCCATACGCCTAATGAGCAAGATCTGCGCTCCGCTACCTACTTAAGGTTTTAATGGACTTATAATTTGACACTCACGCATGAACTTACTCAAAGCAAATAATTGCCTTCATTTACGGACTCCATGCCCCACAAATCAACGGGAACGAAGCACTCAGCACTCGCCCCCTGGTGGGCCATGGATACAATAAAATGCCGGAAATTGAAATGAAAGCCTCAGGTGTGATGTTTTTTTGCCCAGGAAGAAGGGGCCGTCAGGCCTTGAAACGCGTCGGCAGTGCTAATAGACAAGCGGAGCAAAGAGGATTGCTGCGTGAATTAAGCTGGAGGGCGGGGCACTGTCGAGTGCCTTTCAAATGCTACAGGGCATTTTGCTTTCTCATATATATATATATATATATATATATATATATATATATATAAAAATCAATATTTTGTACATCTATATTTTTTACATCAATATTTTTAGTCAATATTTTTGTACTTACCTGTTTAAGTATAGGGAGATATTTTTGTAGTTTATATTTTTTCATCGTTATTTTTCACATCAATATTTGTGACATCGATATTGTATTAGTGAACCCATCAGGACTAAGCTTTCTTTACTTGTTTTGTGCTCGACAGAAAAAGAGCTATTCAGTTGACTAAAAGTTAATACTAATTACTAACACACCAAGAGACTTTCAGTTTCTGATGGACCGTATAACAATAGTCAATATTAGATAGATAACATTAGTATAAGAGTGTTTCTCCATTTCAAGCACAGTTTCGCAAACTGATCCAAAATGCATGAAACTCAAAGGGATATACAGAACCACCAAATAATCTAAGAAAATTTTACTTTTAAACCTATGTGACAAAAAGTAGCAAAGCTAAATAATATTTATTGATGCTGTTTGGTAGGCAAATATGCAACTAGGAGCCACATCTAATTCATGACATTTTCAATACAAAAACATCACCTCTTTCTGTGGCTTCTTAGATGTATATAAATTGAAAATGTCCTGCTGGCAGCAGTGACATGTGTGCATGATGAAATGGCTCTTAACCAAGACTGCCTTAGCTCTGCAGGTTCACATGCATGGCAATATTCTGTGATGAAGGGAAATTTGAGAGAGATCAGAAGAGAGCAGTTGTGAGAGAAGCATTTCCCAGTAAATTTGTTTCTCTAGGGCTCCCTTTAGGTGAAGGATGGGGGTGTCTTATCTAACGGAAAGATGCTGTTCCTTCAGGAGAAGACAGTGAAGCAGACACCATTGACTAAATCCACTCACCAGTTGTTGTACAGTAATGACCTCAACTTTCAACATCCACTTTCTGTTAGATCCAGACAGGGTTCAAACAAGTAATGCAAGTTAATCTCATCACGTAGGACTCTGGCTGCCAATCCCTAGTTGTGGCTCATAGATAGATCACCTACAATGGTCATTTTTCCCTACTGATTTTTTGCCATTTGGATCTGCACTGCACACCCAGTTGTGGGTATCAAGCTACAGATAGACACAAGGCCAGATGTACGACTATCAGGGTCTGCGACCAGCAAATTGCAATTATTAGAGAATTGCAATCTGCAAGTCGCAAAACCTGATGTACAACAGTGTCTGTGACACTGGTTGCGATTCCACAATGGGTTGCAAGGGACCTGTGGTGCAGTTCAGAACACAAAATCTTCCCCTGCTTCCACGGACGGAATGATTCCACAGTCACACGCACATACACACATCACACGCTGGTGGGGCCCATAACACCAACATTCATTCACATCAAACTATCCGTGCCTAACAGAGGGATTTTTCTTTTCTAATATCCCGAACTACAGTTCTATTACTTGGATAGAGGAAAACCACATCTTATTAGAATCACCCTAACAGTTCCTCCATCCGGAGGTCAAATGGATCATTTAGTTGTTTCGGAATTTGATGGAAAACACTTCAACTTCTTATATTAATCAATAAAATATTACAAGAAATAATCACCCGACACAGTTCTTCAAATAATGATTTTCTTTATCTAATTAAATGCAGGTTAAATCCTAATAATGCAATAGTATCTTTGTCATATTTACCTATTCTGACTATTTGTCGTTTTCTAAGTCAAAACCGGTCCTCTGCAAATTATTCAGAGTCCTGCTCAGTCATATGGCGTCACCGTCCTCTCGTCAGCGTCGGGAACTCTGATCATCAGTTCAGGAAGTGGCTCTAATACCTCTCTAGTCTACTAATATTTATACTAAAATTTACATATTACAGTATCATTTTCTTTAATTCCAGGCCGTTGATTGGCTGAATTCAGCCTCGTCTCAATACATTAAGAAACATTCTCCAAAGTTCTCATACGGATGATGATCAATTCTAGGCGTGTGGGAAAGGATGTTGCCAGGTCAAGAAAGTATCAGTCTATTGTGAATAGGTAGTTCATGTATCCACTTTGGCAACAATTGCTTCACGTTCAGGGACATTGGCACTTCGCCCAGAGTAGTCTTCATGGACCTGGTTCAAAAGTTCATGTTATATCCACGACAAAATCAGTGCAGGCGCCTTCCTCCATTGCTCAGTGCATGAAGTCATGTACTTTAGTGAGGATTCAGTCGGCAGCCATCTTTTAGTAGGCCAAAATAGTCAACTCAAGTAAAGGAAACACAAAATCGTAATTAATACATAGAATTGACTAAAACAGTGTTATACCCTTACTAATACCCTTATGTGTATGCATATATCTAGCCAAATGCAACATTTAAAGCCGTTAATGCAGGTTTATTTAAGCGCAAATTACATTGAACATTGCCAAACAAGACTCATGGTTTTTAATATGCATACGAACTTAGTTCACTTATTATTTTAGCCATGCAGATGCTTTCCCACGTGTATTCTCTTGGTTAATAAGGTTGGTTAGTTCATCACAGCACACTGTTAATCTTTAAAATTAGTCGTTTAGTCCTTTTAATATAAACTTATATAAATGGATTGGGTATATAAAAAGAAAACATTTTACCCGCTCCATCAATCCCCCCTTTGGTCATTGTATCACCACACAAAAAAAAAAAAACACAAAAATTTCAATTTTTTCCCTTTTACAGAAATTTGAAATGTCTTCTTGCTTAAAATTCTGTTTCCCTTTCGTCTTCTCTTTTGGTTTTGTCATACCTACTCTCCTTTCATTCTTCCAATTCTATTTCATTAAGATCTTTTCCTGGTTTCCTTTCTCTCTTTTTGTAAATTTCTCGTTTAACCTTCTTTTTATTTCTTCTATATCTACAACACATACATCCTAATCTAAGTAGTTATAATACGAAAATCACACAGGTTAATGGGAATAATATTTTCCCTATTATAGTACTACCTAATTTACTTAAGAAAGCTTTAATAGCAGCCATCTTATTACTAATTCTAGTTCAGATACTTTCAACCTCCAGTGGTTTTATTTCATCATGCAATTCTGTAATATTCTTAATATAGACTTTTAAATCTCTGCTTTCGTCAGGAATGTAAGTACAACAATGTTGAACTTTCAGCATTCCACAGACTCCACCCTCTTTTGCCAATAAGATATCAAGGGAAAGTCGATTTTGCATAATCATAGCACGCATAGCAACCATTTCAGTGTTTACCAAGAGAAAACCTCCAGCGGTGCTTGTTGACAAGCGATCCACTATGGTTGACAATTTCCGAATGTTATTTGCATTCCAAGATATTCCCACTGCTGGTATCAAGGCTCCAAAAATATCACCTACAATTTCTAACCAGGTTTCCCTCCTGCTACGCATTAGTATGTTATTTGGTCCACTATTTTCTACTTTATCCATGTGAAAGATTTTTGGAAAGACCAGGCCTACATAACATGTGCCATACCAATGGTCAGGCAACCTATAATAAGCCTTGTTCCCACAAATATAATACAATCCAGGAAAAACTGGGTCTTCTCCACCTCTAAATCCCCATCCGGATGCAATGAAATATGTATCATGACACTCACTTGTCCCTATATAAATATAATCATATTGGGATCTTTCTCTTGTGATGCATAATTTGCCTTTCTGTGGTGAATCTATAGCTATTGTCGGTCTAACACCCTTCGTTTCCTTGTTCCCATCTATTGCCCAAATGCTTTCCCCTTCTTTATGTCCTTCTGCATTCTTGTGTATCTTCAATCTCCTCTCCTCAACCATATCCAAGAATGTTTTCTCTTCTGGTTTCAAACTGCAAGTTAAATTGTTCTTAAAAATATATTCTAGAGTTAGTCCTTTAGTTTCTATAAAAATTTCTCCTAATACATTAGCATCTTTAGCTGGATTTAATTCTTTATTCATGGGCAATCGTCCAAGAATATTATCTATATTAGACAAATTATACTCTAATTTTCCTACTTGATAAAATATACTAGTTAAGACGTTACATGTTATTCCATAAGTTGCTGGGAGGTGATGATGTCACCCCTTCTGAAACAGATGCAGGTAATTGCATACATACGTAGCAATCCCTTACGTCCATTGTTTTAACTAACTCATACAATAATTTTGAAAACACATTGCTAGAAAAATCAGTTATAGATCTATCTTGATGCACATGCTCAGTGCTGGTTCTAACTGGTATTACTTTTTGCGAACCTTTCACTATGTTAGTCATGTTCTCAGTATGTCCTGCTAGTGTATCTAAGGTTACTTTGAAAGAGATCAAAAGAGCGAGTACGCTCCAAAGAAGCATTAATAGTCCTGTACAACAACAACATACCTTGCACCATCTTCTCATGAAGGTACATCTACTCTTGTTATCATCTATGTTAGCCATCTTCTTAGATCTAACCGTGTCTTTTGACTCAGCCTCTTCTACTCCGCCTCTTGTAGCTTTCCTACAAGAGCTAAAACCTTATCAGGTGATCCAAATACTTCAATTTTCTTATTCAATCCTGTGTATTCCTACAAGGATCAATTTTAAATTACTCAGCTCGGCCTTTCGTCGTTTTTCACTTCCTTCTCGTCATCCACATGCAGGATTTCCTGATCTTCCGCTTCTTCTCCGATGTCGGATAAGATAACTCTCAGGATTTCCCCTGTTTCTTCTTCTTTTATCAATTTCAGCCAAGTCTCCTCTGGATTTCCTTGACTATCTGCCTCTTCTCTCTGTTCAGGCAGTGCCACGTACGTCCATTCAGGTGACTTATACTTCTGATTTGGTTTTCTTGTTCGTTTGTTCGCTTCTGACACTTCTGTTTCTCCCTCTTTTTCTGGATGCTGGCTGGTTACTTCATTCACTTGTTCAGCCTCTGAGGGTTTAGCTCGTGTCAATCTGTATCTCAGTTTCTTAATCTTGTTTGGCCAAATATCTCCTTTAGCATTCCTTCTTGCTTTACCGTCTTTGCCGTTTCTTTCCTCGATCCAAGTTCTCTTTCTCAGAACTCGACATTCTGGTATTTCAGTTTCACTGTCTTCAGATTCTGTCTCGTTTGGGTTTTCTTTCTCAGTAATCTCCTTTTCCACCTCTTGAGTTGGCCCTACTTCTGTCCCTCCTCGGGTCTCCGGCACGCAATTTTCCTGCTGACTACTTGTTCCTTCACCTAACTGGGTGTTGCAGTTCCCTACACCTCCTCGGGGTTTTCCCGCAATCTGGCCCTCTCTTTCTGTGACTGTCCCTTCTTCTTCTTCCAGTATTTTCTCAGGTGGAATTTCTCCTACTCTCTCATTTGAGGTGAATGTTACTTCTGACTGGACATTCTTTTCTTTTCTTTTCTTTTCTTCTTTCTGTGTTCACCATTGGCGTTTTGCTCATCTCCAGAATCTGAACTGTCTGAAATCTGCAAACATTTCCTCAGAATTTCTTATCTGGGGGTCTGAACTAGTCTTGGCTCATTTTCCCCTCTTTCAGGATTTTCTTTTGACTTTATATTCTCATTGCTTGACTTATCACTTGATTCTGATTCGTCAAAGTATTCTTTTCCAATGACGTCTGCTGGATTTGGAACTCTCAAAGTGTGACTTGCATGTATCCAGTTCTTTAGTCCAGCACACTTCACAGCAGTTGTTGTGGTCAATCTGACTTGCCTTGGCCTTCCCCACCTTGGAACCAGGCAATTTCTTCTTCTGTGGACTTTTATCCTCACCCAGTCCCCTGGGCTCAAATCATGGGCTGGTTTCTTTTCAAGTGTGGTGGGATCCGCTCCAATCTGGTGAAACACAGAATGAACTGCGTCAGCCAGGCCTTTACAGTAATCCAAAATCATGTCATCAGTTATAGTCATCAGCTTGTTGACTGGCACAAACACGTGTCTCATGGCGCGTCCCATGATGATTTCGTGTGGACTCAAACCTGTGGTTCTGTCTGGAGAAGACCTAATGGACATCAAAATCAGAGGCAAGACATCAGGCCATTTCAAACCTGTGGCCAAACACATTTTCCCTATTCTATTTTTGATGGTACCATTCATTTGCTCGACCACACCAGAAGCTTCTGGTCGGTAGGCACAATGCAGGTTTTGTTGTACGCCCAATGCTTCACAAATCAATTTCATGATCTCATTGTAGAAATGTACTCCTCTGTCTGATTCTATGGTTATTGGAAACCCGTACCTTGGGATGAATTCCCTCAACAATAGCTTAGCCACTGTGATTCCATCATTTCTTCTAGTTGGATATGCCTCCACCCACCTAGAGAACAGACAAACTACCACCAAAACATACCTCAGTTTGTTATAAGGGGGCATTTCAATGACCTCTACATGCATTCTGGTAAAAGGTCCTCCCTCCCGGCCTATGGTGCCTAGACTCACCACAGTTTTTCTTCCAGGATTGTACTGCTGACATGTCAGACATCTTTGACAGAGACTTTCTGCGATCAACCTGAATTTTGGGTTATACCAGGTCTGCTTAAAAGCCCTTATCATGGCATCCCTTCCCAGATGTCCTTGGCCATGATACATCCGTGCCATGGTTGACATCATGCTATCAGGCATTACTGGTCTTCCATCCCGATAAACCCACACATGATCCTTTTCCCTGGGTGCACATCCTGCTTTCACCCACTGTCTCATTTCCTCATCCACTGCTTCATCCTGCAACTGCCTCACTTCATCCCAGGTTCCCACAACGTTAGTAAACATTATGGAGCAAGAAGACATTTCCTTTTCCTTGGACCGATTAATTGAATATTTGTTTCGGGCACAATACTAAGCCATATCATTTGCAAATCTGTTTCCAGTAGTGATGTAATCACTACCTTGTCCATGAGCAGCACATTTTACCACAGCCAGTTCTTTGGGCATCTGTATTGCCTCAAGCAATTTCCCAACCACTTCTGCATTCCTTATGGGAGTTCCACTCGAGGTCAGGAAACCTCTTTGCAGCCATAGTTGGCCGAAGTCATGGACAACTCCGAAGCCATACTGGCTATCAGTCATCACAGTCACTCTCCCATTACTCCCAATCTTGCATGCTTTGGTTAATGCCACTATTTCTGCTACTTGAGCGGATCTAACTCCTTTCAAGGGCGAGGCATCTATAACTGCTGAAACTGTGCATACTGCATAGGCTGCGCTCAACACTCCTTCATCCGTTCTCACACAGGATCCATCCACAAAAAACACATGATCACTTTCTGGCAGTGGTAGATCTCTTATATCAGGACGAGGTTTTGTGCAATAGTCAAGCACATCCAGACAATCATGATCAGCCTCTTCTCTTATCTCCACTCTCTCTGCATCAGGCAAAAGTGTAGCTGGATTCACATTCACACATCTTTCTAGACTCACATTGTTTGCACCTAGAATGACCTTTTTATACTTAGTCAGCCGACTATGTGACATGAACTGTGTTCGACTCCTTGTTAAAAGGATCGCCACACTATGGGGTACAAACACTCTTACTGGATACCCCATCACGATTCCCTCACTCTGCTCCAAGCTTCGGCATGTAGCTGCTACTGCTTTCAGGCATCCTGGCAACCCTATTGCCACTGGGTCTAACATTGAAGAGAAGTATGCCACTGGTCTCCTTTGTCTTCCATGTTTCTGTATTAACACTGAAAGTGCGCATCCGTTTCGCTCACTACAGTATAGTTCAAACTCCTTTTCATAGTCTGGCATACCCAGCGCAGGGGCCTCACAAAGACTGTTCTTCAACTGTTTAAATGCTGCCAATTCTTCTTTGTTTAGTTCAAGAGGGTCTTTGACCTCACTTTTTGTCAATTTCACCAATGGCTTGGCAATCAGGGAAAAGTTACTTATCTACTGACGACAGTAACCAACCATTCCTAGAAACATTCTCACCTCTCTTTGGGTCATTGGAGCTCTCATTCCTCTAATGATTCTAATCCTGTCTATGGTTACTTTTCTTAGGCCTTTTTCGATATTGTGACCCAAGTATGTCACTTCCTTCTTACAGTATTGTAATTTGTTTGGAGATACTTTCAGTCCTCCATCTGCCAAATGATTTAACAAAGCTATGGTGTCTGTTTCACAGGCCTCACGTATCTTTGACGCCACCAATAGGTCGTCAATGTACTGGACTAAAACTGAATTCTCAGGCATAGTAAGACTTTCCAGAGATTTCTTTAACAACTGATTGAAAATGGAGGGGCTCTCTGTGTACCCCTGTGGGATTCGGCACCATGCCAAAATACGGTTTCCAAACCGAAATGCAAAAAGCGGCTGGCTGTCATGATGCAACGGAATGGAAAAGAAAGCATGACACAAATCGATTACTGTATACCATTCTGCATCATGGGTAATCTGATACAAAATCACTGATGGATTTGGAACAATGGGACAACATGACACAACAATCTTGTTAATCTTTCTCAAATCTTGCACAATCCTGAATTTCCCACTCTGCTTTTTCAGTCCCATGATAGGCGAGTTACATGGACTGCTCATTATCTCCCTCAGCACTCCTTGCTGGATCATTTTCTCAATCAACGGGGTTACTCCTGCTATTATTTCTGGTGTCAGTCTGTATTGCGGAATGTTTGGGTAAACAGCTCCTTCCTTTACAGCAATTCTCACTGGGTCTACATTTCTCATCAGGCCTACATCTTCCCCAGTGAAATCCCAAACTGCTGCTTTCACTGTCTGTTTCAATTCCGGGGGCAATTCATCTGGATTGAATACTGCATAGGTTCCAGCAACCTCACACTCTCGGTTAGCTATGGTCATTTTATACAGCACATCTTCATCTGGTGTTGCAAAGGCTATTCCGTCTGGTGTGCAGAATATGGCGCAATTCATTTTGCACAACAGGTCCCTACCTAGTAAATTTACAAGTCTGGTGTCACACACCACAAATCGATGCATGTCTGAAAATTTCCCTATTCTGACCTTTACAGGATCAGTAAGGTACGTTTTAATCTGGGTGTTAGACCCAACAACTACTTGGATTGTTTCATCCGAAAGAGGAAGATTCTTAACATCTGCTGATCTGACAGTGGATCGTGTAGCTCCAGTGTCTACTAGAAAAGTAATGTTTTCATCATTAACTTTCCCATCCACAAATGGTCCTGTCTGATCTATTTCTATAGATGCGCCAAGTACGCACCCTGCTTCCTCTTTTCGGCACGTCTATAAATCTCTTCTGGCTCACTTTCATAATTTTGCAGCCAATACTGTGATACAGCGCTCGCGCATTGTGGTTTGTTTACCTGTTCTTCATTGTAGAATCCCGTCTCTTTGTAATACTTCTGTGCGCTCCGGCTCTGTGGTAAGGGCGGTTTTGGCACCTGATTCTGTAGATTAACAGCCTTCTGCTGTTGCGGCGGTGAGCCACTGCCCCCACACTGCACCTGTGGATTCAATGACGGATTTTCATCATTAGTACCTGGTGGATATTTACACTCGGATTTCCAGTGCCCTAATCTTCCACAATTGTGACAGGGGAACTTCTTCTTTGCTTCTTCTATATTACCTTTCCCTTTTCCTGGGCCAAATCTCGGTTTCATGCCTGGATTATTAGCGTGTTCAACTAGCTGAGCTTCCTGTCTCTCTGCAACTTTCACTTGAGCCCACATTGCCTTTTCTTTTAATTTTCGCTGCTTTGCCTCAATCTCATCGCTAAAGTATTTAGCATGCCTCAGGATCTCATCTATTTTCTTGCTCTGCCAGTCCACGGTGTGCTGCTTAATCATGTCCCCAATTTCGGGACGCAGACCATACACAAATCTGTACACAAAAAGACTCAGGTCTTTCTCTCCCAGACTGTCATCCCCACTGAACTGTATGAAAGCCAAAATTAACCTCTCATAGTATGCATGGACTGACTCTTTTGCTTCCTGATGTGTTCGATCTATTTTAACCCAGTCTGTTTCCTTTGGCGGGACTTTGTTTTTCAAGAATGCCATGACCTGTTCATATTTCTTCATAACCTCGGGGTCTGGGGCTCCTGTTTTGGGATCTCTCGGGTACTCTTTAGTCGGCCAATCTATGACTATCTTGCATTCTGCCCACAAGTCTGCTGACACTATTATATCAAACAGACTATTCAAATCAATCCACAGCACCTTTGACAATTTCACAAATCTGTCTACCTGTCTGTACCACTCAACCGGCTTTTCCCTTAATCGAGGGAAGTCGTTTGTAAAGGACAGAATGTCCTGTCTGGTCCATGGGACATGCACATATCCCCCTCCTGGAATCTCTCTCATAGGGAACTCCATCACCACCTTCTCCTTTTCTCTCACAGGAAATGCTGGAAATGTTCTGTCTTAGGTGTCATCCCGCTTCCCATACCACCTGCTCTTCCATTTGTCCACATCTCCCCATTTCCTCAATACCGTGATTATGGGCCTTATGTAGGTGGGCTGGCATTCACCACTTCATAAATACCTAATCATACCGATTCGGTATTTATGAAGTGGTAAATGCTATGTAGGTAATTGGTCGGTAAATATTACCGATTCGGAAAAATTCGGTAATTACCGAATTGGTATTTACCGATTCGGTAATGAGGCATACCTTCCCATTGATGGGAAGGTATGCCTCATTACCGAATCGGTAAATACCGATTCGGTAATGGGGGAGCACATGCAAGGGTGGCAGGGTGTCACATTGACACCCTGTTGCACCCCTGATTCGGCCATGTGTGCACATGTGGCACACATACATGCCCTGAGGGCATGTGTGTCTGCCACATTGCACACATCTACGGGCAAAATATTGCATTTACACACATATTCGTCATTTACCACCAACTATTAGTTGGTGGTAAATAACGAATCCCCACACACACCACACAGTCCCCCTACATCTCATTTCTGTATTCGGAATTTACCGAATCGGTAAAATTACCGAATCGGTAATTATACCGATTCGGTAAATTCCGAATACAGAAATTCTCCCCCTACATCTCAAAAGCCAAAATACCGGTCGGTAACGGTATAATTACCGAAAATCGGCCGTTACCAACCGGTATTTGGCTACCTACATGAGGCCCTATGTCCCTAATCTGCCCTATCCGCCCTGCAGCATTCAGATTTTCTATGTCTTTTTCTGTGAAATCCACTCGGTATGGCTTTTGTAAAGCCTTTACCTTGTCCATGTCAATTCCCATTTCACTCGCTATTTCTGCTAGTCGGTCATGTAAATTCTTTGCTCTCCAAGTGACACTTTTACAGAGGAATAGCAGTTCCTCATCTTGGTAATTTTTCAGCTTTTCTGTGGGGATGGTCCCTACAATCAATTCTTCCAATACCATCCGTAACTTTGCCACATCAATGGTATGAGATTCTTTTTCTTTATCCTGCAAGCCTTTCAGCCATTCATTCAATTCTTCAGTAGTTATGCTCACTGATTTCTCTACATTCCCTGATTCTGTCAATCTCATTGGTTCTAATATTGATCCTCCTACCATTCTACTTCTCTCGGCAGTATCAGAACAGTAAAATGGGTTCTTTGACACATGCATTTCACCTTTACTCATAGTATGTCCCCAGGAATTTTCTTTTGCTTTCATCAAGGGCTGTTCTTCCTGTCTATTGTTCACATACGGGACTGTTAGTCCGCGCTCACTGTCTTTTTGCTTCTCAAAAATAGGCATAACAGGACCTATGGTCACAGGGACTGTAACCGCTTCCAGATTTTTCGTCAATTCTCTTATTTTCTCTGTCAGCTCCAATGTGGTTTTTGCTAGTTCCCTAGAATTTTCACTCTCTGCCTTATTTCCCTTCTATTTAAGTGAATTTCTTCTTTTTACTTCTGGGGTCACAACTTCTGTTCTAATGATTCTCAGAGTCTCCCTCACTGGTGTGTCTGTGGTTGGCGTTTCTGGTTCCTGCCTATACGGAGGTGGGCTTTTATAAAACATATCGTCTAGGACATCATCGTCGGTCTCGTTAGCCCCATACCTCCGGGTTTCTACATGATTTTTCTTTTCTAGGCATTTCCTTCCTCCACTTTCTCCTTCTGTTCTAATGGGAAACAATCCTTCAGTCATACTAGCATCTCGCCACCTTCCCATCCGATCACAATGAGTTTCGCGATCGTTTGGCCGTCCGAACATGTACCGGTATCTACTGCCATTTCTCTGTTTTTCCCGCTCATGCATCTCATCTTCCCACTCTGTCAATGCCTCAAACTGCGTAGGCCTAGGTCGCGGATCGAAGCTCATCATTCTTTCCCGTAAGTTCCTTAATATTGCCAAATTAAAGGACCCATCCTCTGGAAACGCTAGAACTCCGTCTTCCTTTGTATATTTTGCCCAATTGTCTAACCAGATGCAAGTATGGTACCCATATTTCGCAACCATGAAGGATGCAGGGGTCTTCGCTGGGGGAAGTAACTGTCCTTCCTTAGTCACAATCTCTTTGTCTTTCACAAACCAATTCCGCATTTTACTAAATAAAGATTTTTTTCTTCTTTTCTGGTGAATGATAATACATTTTCCTTTCTTTCGCGAACCCTTTAGTCCCGTCTACAACTGTACGATCTTTAGTCCAATAGCAACGCGACTCTTACTCCTGCACCAATCCCGGCGCGTCTACGTCACTGTCACAATCTCCAATCCTTGCGCGACTCACACTAACGCACCAATCCTGGAGCGTCTGCGTCGCCGTCACAATCTCCAATCCCTGCGCTACTCACACTAACGCACCAATCCTGGAGCGTCTACGTCACTGAGTAACTGTCCAATGCCAGCGCGGTCCACCTGACGTCAACAGTCGCTGCAGCAGCTTCTACTCCTGACTCCTGTCTTCAGTCTACCCCTCCTTTACAAAACTACGCAATAGATTTTGTTTCAATTTCTCCAATACTTGTTAGTTACAACGTACAAACATCTCCATTGTCTGTTCCGCTAACCACAGAATAGCACAAGGCCTTTCCCACGAGAATCCTGTTTTCCCGAGACCAGCGCTTACCTCTGCCCTACTACAGAATTATTACGTCCGTTGGCAAAGTAGCACATCCCTCTACTTCACCCTTCTATCAAGCATCAATTAACTGTTCTCTCCGGATTTAAGACACCTAGTTGGAAACGCAATGCTCCTGAGAATTAAAACCAGAGTTCTGCCATTAACCCAAATGCTATTTCATTCACGCACTTTCACGCAAGAAAAATATAGTTCATTTACACAGAATCCTGCCTTTTCCGAGAACAGCGAACAGTCTGTCCTACTACAGAATTATAACATACGTTAACAAAGCAGCGCTTACCCCTACTTTGTCCTTCTAACAAGCTCAGAGACACCTGCTACCTTTTCAGTGATAAGCGTTATCGGCATACCAATTGGTTTCCTGGTACCTAAGACCAAAATTTCACAGGTAACCCTTTACTATCATTCACGCTTTTCTCACACAGAAAATATCACTAATGGCAACACTCGACGATGCTATTGAATCGAACCTAGACAATGCGCCGTGTAACTTCAATTGTCACACGTTTCTCCCGTGTACATACGGGCAACCACAATCCCGTCTTTCCCTAGAGCAGCACTTACCTCTGCTCTACTACGGAACTGTCATCAATTCCCGACTTCCTACCTCCCGGAAGCTGTACAGACAACATAAAACTCAATACAATTCCAACATATAGTGTTAGTACATATATCAATACCAATCAATAATCGATAAGCTATATATACATGCCAAAATCATCAAACCAAAACAATAAAAACCATCATCTTGCTACCAGAAAGAAACTGGTGCAGTTCAGAACACAAAATCTTCCCCCTGCTTCCACGGACGGAATGATTCCACAGTCACACGCACATACACACATCACACGCTGGTGGGGCCCATAACATCAACATTCATTCACATCAAACTATCCGTGCCTAACAGAGGGATTTTTCTTTTCTAATATCCTGAACTACAGTTCTATTACTTGGATAGAGGAAAACCACATCTTATTAGAATCACCCTAACAGTTCCTCCATCCGGAGGTCAAATGGATCATTTAGTTGTTTCGGAATTTGATGGAAAACACTTCAACTTCTTATATTAATCAATAAAATATTACAAGAAATAATCATCCGACACAGTTCTTCAAATAATGATTTTCTTTATCTAATTAAATGCAGGTTAAATCCTAATAATGCAATAGTATCTTTGTCATATTTACCTATTCAGTCAAAACCGGTCCTCTGCAAATTATTCAGAGTCCTGCTCAGTCATATGGCGTCACCGTCCTCTCCGTCAGCGTCGGGACCTCTGATCATCAGTTCAGGAAGTGGCTCTAATACCTCTCTAGTCTACTAATATTTATACTAAAATTTACATATTACAGTATCATTTTCTTTAATTCCAGGCCGTTGATTGGCTGAATTCAGCCTCGTCCCAATACATTAAGAAACATTCTCCAAAGTTCTCATACGGATGATGATCAATTCTAGGCGTGTGGGAAAGGGTGTTCCCAGGTCAAGAAAGTATCAGTCTATTGTGAATAGGTAGTTCATGTATCCACTTTGGCAACAATTGCTTCACGTTCAGGGACATTGGCACTTCGCCCAGAGTAGTCTTCATGGACCTGGTTCAAAAGTTCATGTTAAAGCCACGACAAAATCAATGCAGGCGCCTTCCTCCATTGCTCAGTGCATGAAGTCATGCACTTTAGTGAGGATTCAGTCGGCAGCCATCTTTTAGTAGGCCAAAATAGTCAACTTAAGTAAAGGAAACACAAAATCGTAATTAATACATAGAATTGACTAAAACAGTGTTATACCCTTACTAATACCCTTATGTGTATGCATATATCTAGCCATATGCAACATTTAAAGCCGTTAATCCAGGTTTATTTAAGCGCAAATTACATTGAACATTGCCAAACAACACTCATGGTTTTTAATATGCATACAAACTTAGTTCACTTATTATTTTAGCCATGCAGATGCTTTCCCACGTGTATTCTCTTGGTTAATAAGGTTGGTTAGTTCATCACAGCACACTGTTAATCTTTAAAATTAGTCGTTTAGTCCTTTTAATATAAACTTATATAAATGGATTGGGTATATAAAAAGAAAACATTTTACCCGCTCCATCACCTGCACCATTAATATTCATGAGGCAGGTCGCAATTTGTGACCTAATTTAAATAGACGGCACTCACAGGGCTAGTGGCCTGCTGGGGTCAACAGACCACCATGTCTGTGACTGCTTTTATTTTTTTTTAAATGCTGCCTATTTTCCTTAAAGGAAAACAGGATGCTTTTCAAAATTAAAAATTTAATGTTTTCTTTTCATTTTTTCAGAGTGCGCTGTGGTCTGTGGGATTTGTGATGTGTAAAGAGGGGGCACCTTTACGCTTCACCACTTCAAAATCATTAAAACAACTTTGCCTCAAAAATGTACTCAAAGGAGATCTGTCTTCTGATATACAATTGTTATTTCAACTCAGATATTATGACACTTCTTCCCTAAATAAAGTTACCTGTCAAGCACTTGCATCAGCTCACAGTCCTCCATTGCAAGATAATGAACTCCTTTGTGGCACACCATGTCACTTCTCCAGGACACCAGTATATCCCATAGGCTAAGATAGATTTCTATCACATCAGTTGATTCGTTCACACCAAAGTCACCACTGACTTCACTCACCTTGCCATCAATAAACCAATGGTTTTTAAAATATTGGGTGTACATCAACTCACCTTATGTGTGCAGAATATAATTTTCAAGTTCAAATTTCAAATCATTTATTTATTTTTATTTATGTATAATGTTTTATATATCACAAACATGTCCCAAGAGGTTATCAGAGTGTTTTACAAGTGGTCAAGATGGAGTAAACAGTTAAACAAATAACATCATCCAGAGAGAAACAGGAAGTGGTGGGACCCAAATAGAGGCAGGAAGCCCCCACAAGTCCATTCCACCCACTAAATATACGTGATCATAGAAGTCCAATACTTTACATGGGTATGGGAAATGTGGCCTAATGGGGTCCACTAATCTAATGGAGTACATGAGCTCTAAAGAAAAAATGTGTTCATTAGTAGCACTTTGACTTCCTTTTTAGGTTTAAATCTGTTCATCAATTTTAATACTGGAGAATAATGATAAATAGGCAGCTCATCTACATCCACCAGCCAGTGAGGAACAGTAGCTGGTGAGAGATAGGAAATAGAAGAAAAATGGTAGAGAGAAAGACGGGTACTATGGAGAGAAGGAAGGATGGACAACCTATCTGGTCGTGATAATGGCCTTCAATGTTTGGGCACATGGTGTCGCCTAGTCCATGGACTGGAAGTGGAAGGAATAGCAGCTCTGGGGGTGGAGGAGCCAGTCGGCGACCACGTCTGTTGGACATATAAGGTGAAGTATGTGTAGGTCGGCGGGACATGTTAATTCCAGGAATTCCAGTGAAAGGACCCGCAGCGAAGTACCCCATATTTTGTCAAATTGGGGCAGCTTTTGCTCTACTGAGGTCATCAACTTTTCCATGCCAGGGAGAACCCAGATTTTATAAAGCCAGACTAGGTGTGATGGTATTTTGGAAGTGTCCCAGTATGTCAGCAAAGCTTGTTTGGCAATGCATATAGCAAGGTGATGGCTCTCCCCTGCGTGGATTTCAGGGGATAGGTCAGGGCGTTTGGGAGACCCAGCAGAATATAACTCAGGAATCTAGGGAGTTCATTTTCGTACATTTGTCAATGGAGATGAGGAGTTCAGTCAAGTAGTGTTAAAGCTTAGAGAACTGCCAAAGCAGATGGGTCAGGGTTCCCACTTGTCTGCAGCCCCTTCAATAGTATGCACCCTCTTCACAGAGCTGTTTATGCAGGGGTATAATACCAGTAATGAGATATTTTATGGAGCGTTTCCTTGCTTGAGGCACTACGCACAGAGGTGTGGGATAACTTATGAATGCCCATTCTTCAGGGGTAAAGAATCGCTTGCACTCCTTTTCCCAGCGCAGCTGTACCATTGATTTGATGGGGGCCTGTGATGCGGTGAGAAATGCATAGCTGTTAGAGAGGAGGTGCTTATCTGTATTTCTAGTAAGAAGCCATTTCTCCAAGCTTCATAAGGGTTGGCTAGTGTGGGGGCGGATGGAGGGATGAGTGACCCAGTGGCGAATAGCCAGGTACTGCCAATGTGCGGTAGATGGGATGTCAAAATGGTGCTGGATCTGATGAAACTCCATTGGGACTGTGTGATCCTAAAAATCACCTATTCATTTGCAGTTGGCAGGCTGCCATTGTATGTAGCTGGCGCTCTGGCAAGCTGAAGGAAAGTCGGGATTTCCAATGATCGATGTATGAGGGGAGATGTGAGTGGATAGTTTCTTCTGGATCTGCACCCTGTCCCAGGTCCCTATTGTAGCTCTAAGAACAGGTGAGATGAGCACCCCAGGAGGTCTCTGATGTTTGGGTAGCCAAGGCACTTTCCAAATATGGATGCCAGCAACCGCCTGGTCAATGAAACACCAATTCTTCTCTGAGGTGGGCCTGGTCCATTCTATTATGCACCAAAGCTGCGCAGCAGGATATTAATATTTAAGATGAGGAATCCCTAGGTCACCTTCCACCGAGGAAAAGTGTGCCTGCTTTTTGGATATACATGCTTTCTTACCCACCCAGATATATTCTTCCACAAAGTGTTGTAGTTTGTTCAGGACTTGTGATGGGGGTTGAAGAGGTAGCGTCTGCATAACATACAGAATCTTAGGCAGCAGGGTCTCCATGATTGACGCAGGGAACCCTAGCCATGAGAGCGTATAGCTTTTCAGACTAAGTAATTCAGATCACGCTTTCGAGAGAAGGGTGCCATAAGTGCCATCAATATGTCTTCTGCTTAAAGAGCGAGCTTATTGTCCCTCCCTCCCATGGTGATACCCATTATTTTGGGGTTTCTATGAATATGCTCTGCAAACGGCTCCATGTCTAGGGCAAAAAGGAGCAGGAACAAGGAGCAACCCTGCTGAGTACCACGGGCAATGTCAGGGGGTGAAGATGTCAAGCCATTAACCCGAATAGTCGCCCAGAGACCCATATATCTACACCAAACCCAGTGTCTGAACCGCTTATTGAGGCCCACACTTTGTGGTACTGGGTGTAGGTAGGGCGAGTGTACTCAGTCAAACGCTTTTTCTGTGTCCACCGATGATTAAAGTGCAGTCACCAGAGAATGCTGGATTTTATCCAAGAGGTGACACAGGCATTTGGTGTTGTTGCTGCACCCCTCTCGGGGATAAACCCCGCCTGATTAGTGTCTACTAGCCCCTGTATATATGGAGCCAGTAGGGTTGCCATTATGGTAGTAAAAATCTTGGAGTCAAAAATTTGGAAAGAAATTGGCTGATATGATGAGCACAGGAGTCCTTGTTGGGCGTAGGCAGTACTTTAATGGTAGCTAGCTTCATAGTATTCATCAGGGAGACCGTAGTGCTGAATGAGTTGTATAGATGGGTACGTAAGGGAGCTAGTGAGGCCGCATTTGCTTATAAAAGTCAGATGTATAGGCATCCTGCCCCGGGGCCTTGTCCAACTGCAGGTGAGCAATTGCTGCCAGCACCTCGTCTAACCGGTTGTCAAGCTCCAAATGCAAGGTATCCTGCGGAGTTAAGTGCTCCAAAGTGGCCTGCATCAAGTATGAGGAGGCGTCCTCTTCCACAAGAATAGAATTGCTCGAAGGATTGGGCAATTTGCTCATCCTGGGATAACCGGTCTCCATCACCTGTTGACTAACAACCTGGGCCCGTAGACAGAGTGCCAAAAGACAACCTGATTTATTGGTTTTATTCCCACATAATTCTGCTTTGTACGTAAAAGAGCATATTCTGATCTATCCATTTCTAGGGCTTTCAACTGTTTGCGTGCTGGGGTGAGTTGGCAGCATATTTTAGGTGATCCTGATTGTTTGTGTGCCTCTTCTAGTTCCTTCATCTGCCCCTCAAGAGTGGTCCTCTTATCCCTTCTATCCCGATTCAGGAGTGCAGCTAAATCGATTAGTCAGCTGTGAAGCACTGCCTTGAAAGTGCCCCATAAGAGCGCTATCGGTGTATTGGATGTATAATTGGTGTCCACAAATTTGTTAATCGCTTTCTATATCTCTGTGATGTGTGCCTCGTAAGTTAGGAACCTATGGTTAACACGTCAAGTATGGTGTTGGGGGTGAGGCCTGGCAAGTGTCTATTGATATTAAGTGGGGCGTGATCAGTGAGTTCAGCTACACCAATATCGACTGTGGTAGTGTACGCCAGTAATCGCGGGGTCGTAATGAAAAGGTCTATCTTTTCATAAGTCTGGTGGGCAGCTGAGAAGAAAATATAGTCCCTCTATGTGTGGTGGCATTTACGCCATACATCTGTAGCCCATGTGTAGCTAGTTGATAATGACCCTGCGGTTAGAAAGTACCTGTTCATCCTACCATTTTGTACAGGCCTGTCCAAGCAAGTATCAGGACCATTAAAATTCCATCCAATCTGGACATTAGTGTCTGCGATGGCCATCGCCTGTCCCAAAGCATCAAGGATAAAAGCCTCCTGGCGTTCATTTGGGGGATATAAGGTGACAAGTGTTAATGCGTATGTCTACACTGTGATGCAAAGAGACAGAAGTCGACCAGGGACTTCAGCCTGCGTCTGGTAAATCCTGCCGGGAAAGTTTGAGACCAAAAGAATGCCTAACCCTACCCTTTGAACTGTGCTGGATGAAAAGTATTGCCGATCAAAACATCGGGATCACAAGCACCTCCAATCCGCCTTAAGAAGATGTGTCTACTGAATGAGACAGATGTCAAACTTCGATTCCCTCAATGTAGACAGGCACACTAGGCATTTCGAGGGTGAATTGAGGCCTCTAACGTTATAGCTAATTATTCTAACCATTGGTCACACTGTGGGGGGGGCAGGTGTAAGACCCAGACAAAGTGCAGCTGCAGTAAATCTGAGGATGAGTCCGTATGGTACTAATGTATGAAAGCATTTCCATGTATTGAGCATTGCGAGAAGAGAGAAAATGGGAGAAATAGCATGAGGAACAATAGTAAACAGCACAACTAAAGCAGTCCCTTCCGGAGATCTCAATTAACAACTTGATTGGAGTCCATGTCGTAGCATCCAGGATCGGTCTTGTATCAATCTGCGGAGAAGGGAGCCCCGCCGCCTGCAAAGAACAATCCAGCATGGTGGAGCTGAGTTAAAAAAATATTGAACACAGCTACAGGAGAGCCTTCAATCTTGTGTGCATCATGGAGGAGGGACATATGATATCTGTTCTGCAGCAATGTCTACTTTTATTGAATTTCAGGTTTGGAGGTAGACTCCCTGTGCTGGAGCTGGCGGAGGAGGGCTGCTCTCTCCTCACAACTCTCTGCACATCAGTGGGTTTGGCTGTTCTTTTCGTCTTCGGTCGCTTGGAACGCCTTGAGCCCATTGAAGAGTGAGAGGGACTCCACGGGGAGATGAGAGGCATCAGCTTCCTGTGGTTTGTCAATGACACGCACCATGTCTCATTGTTCTGCACAAGGATTCCCTTTTCCTGTAGGAATTCTGTGATAGGCCTTAGCAGACGAAGGCACTGTAGGGTGATGGGAGGAAGATCCTGTTACAACCACACCTTGGTACCCTCAAAGTCGATAGCATTACAACCTTGCACCACTACCATAATTGCTTCCTTTTGTTTGTAATAGTGCAGGCACGTCAGAATGTCTTGGGGCATATCAGGAGATTTAGCGGGCTGGCCAGCTCTGTGTGTTTGGTCTGATGCGACGAGGTAGAAGAGCCTGCGGACATAATCTTTCAGGGCCCCTGCTGCAGCCTAGATAGGGACACCTTTGATTCTTATATTAGCCTTCGGAGACCTGATTTCAAGGTCCTTCAGTTGGTAGTATAGCTCAGCATTTCTAACCTGCAATTTAGCTGTTCAAGACGATGTGCATCAAGTTCCTCTACGTGTTAGTCGCCATTTAGTTCAAGGTTATTGACCTGCTCGCCCAGCTCACCCATTTCTCTTCTGAGACCTTTGATGCCTGTTACCATTTCCTGCAGGATGCCAAAAAGAGTCTCTAAGAGCGCGTGAGTGACCAGTTCATCCCCGCTTGTATGTTCGGAGCTGGCGCCATCCACTACAGTCGATGTTAAGGGGCAAGCCTCCCTGTGGTGGTCTGGTTTTTGGCTAGCTGGCTTGGTGAGGAGGTATTTTATAAAGTTGTATTTCTTATTATTATGAAGGCCCGCTATGGTTGCGCCAATATCAGGCGGAGGCAGCTTCAGCTCCCTGAATTGTGAAATGTTCAACCAGGAGGGAGAGAGTGTCTGCCACTCTTTTTTAACAATGCTCCCACGAGATCCAAATCAGGGAGATGTAGGGATGGGGGGTGCCAATAGCTCGGTAGCCCGACTGATAGAGCAGAGATGCGCTGCACCACTAGGCCCTAGAGGGCCAGTTGTCCCAACCTGGAGAGGCACATCCGCGATGTGACTGGGCTCCAGCACAGGTTGAATGCTACACTTAATAAGGCCCTTAATCTCAAAGACATTATGAAGAGGGTCCTTCTGCATCATTGGGGAATGCCTCAGAGTACTTCAAGGCTGAGAGGGCAATGCGGGTCTGGTGCACATAGAGGATATCCAGGATGGTCATGCAAGGAGAGGGCATCTGCCGTGCAGCACTGTGCTGCTAAGGGGGTAGGAGGAATAGGGGTGTCCTCAACTCACCTTCGGGCTGTGGGTGATGCCACACATCTTCCTCTCACCAGGATGCCGAGGGCCAGGTGAGCACGCCGTCTCACTTATGCTGAGCAGCCCCAGGCCCCGGTCACTTCAGGCCTCACCCCGCTGGGCTCACACAGGCCCCGCAAGCTCAACTCTCACTGCGGCCCGTGCGGACAATACAGCCTGCTCCAGGAACCAGTTACCAGCTGATGATGAGGCATTGCGCTGCACAACAGGCATAGGTGCATTTGCTGTGCCCGCCGAACACTTGTAGGGCCTGCAAAAAAAACAAGATCTATTCAAAAAAATAGGATGCCCCACCATTTATGAATAGGAAAACTGGTAGATGTCTTAGACATATACTCTGGCGCTTTGCCATATTGTGTTTACTGACTATGTTTCCATTTCCGTCTGTCAATGCTTGATAACACCTTGAAGCTTCTAGGGTTTTTTTAGCAAGGGGCTTCCCCTGGTTCTAGAGAGTTTGAAGGTTTCCAGCATGTTTCTGAAGCCAGGGACTTTCCAGCAAGGGGACTTTCCAGGAAAGGGTTTTCCCATGGGTCTAGAGAGTTCGAAGTTTTCCAGCATGTTCCAGAACTCAGGGGAGAGGCGAGGCTGACAGCAGCGGCTATAAAAGGAACGTCACCCCCAGCACTCGTACTTGCTGTACAATGAAGACTTCCTCACAGTAACAGCCCAAACAAGAACTAAGAACAGTTTGAAGACGTGGGATGCATTTCCAGACTTTTCCAGAGGATCATTATTCCACGAGAAGAAGATACCAACTTGGTGGTAACGCACGTGCCGCACTACGCTATTCAGGGCCCCTGTTTACCCAATTTGAACTCTCTTGGTAACGCTTAGGTTTTAAGCTCGGATTAAGGATTCACGTTTTTTTGAACCACTCTAAAAAAGACATCAGCTGCTACAATTTTGGAGGCAGATTTGAAAGGAGAATATCAAGCCCAAATGTTGTATAACGCTGTGAGGTAACAACGACTCACTGTGCTTGTAACAGTGTCAATAGCTTGTTCCTGACATGCATACAGAGTACCACTGATTCTCATATATTGACTATGATATGAAAACTCCTGGCGCATATTACTTGTAATGTACTCGTTCTTATTGTGGTGTTATGTGATATGTGACCACATAGTAACCCTGGATTGCTAATATTGTTCTCTGTGTTGTTCTGCTAATCCATGGATATTGCATTGATTGATGATGTAAACTACAGCATGTTGTCAATATTATCCTGTGAATACATCAGTCAGCCGCCTGAACTGTGACATGTATGTTATGGTCAGTTGTATGTGTATATTGATATTCTCTTGAGTTCTCGTATGTGTCTGCCCGTATAATCCAATCCCAGGTACAGTGAGATAGGACCAGATGTCTCATCCAGTAAAAAGGCTGAAGGATCTGTGGCTGGGATTACAATAGGTAGGTGCAAGGGTCAGAGGGAATCAAACAGCTCATACTTAATGCTGCGTTTCTACTAACCACTTGCTCCTTACATTCATGGTTCACAAGCTAGCCGCACACATCCAGAGAGAGAAGGGAGCCACAGAGGCAGGAAAAGTGACAAACACAGGTATAGCTGGTTGAATGGGGTAACTGAGAAAGGAAACCGAGGTAGCCCAAGATAATAACTGAGTAATTTTCTTTTAGGAAATGCAAGCAACTGTATGGCGAGCATCCAATGCCTACGCTATCCAATCCAATGCTGACACTGACAGAACTGGGCCATGCGACAACGACATCGCTCTCTCTCATCTCAACTCCTTTCCCCCGGACTGTCCCAGCACTAGACATGTTCCACTGTGAATGGGGCTCGGGCATCCTGGTGGAATTGGGAAGTAACAACCTGAGTTGCTGTGGTGTCTCCGTGGGACAAACAGGTCAGTGCTTCACAACACTCCTTCTCTGCTCCTCTAGGCCAGGTGCCCTGCCTGTTCATTGCTAGACGAACACGCGGTCCGTGGGGATTTCTGCAAGACACCCCCCGCAGTACACCGCTGGCGCGTTTTCCTGCACCACTGTATTTTGCCCAGTGGAATCAGTCTGGGGTGGAAAAAGGCACAGCACAGTGTGCTGCAGCAAAGACAAGCCCCTCCATCGATCACCTACGGGCAGCCACCATTTTGGGAGAAGTCAGGCCGAGGTGCGGAGCCTCAGAACCACTGAAGAAGTGCAAGGGAGTCGTGCAGCTGTCAGCAACTCTCCTAGTAGCGTACAGGGGCCGATTGTTGTTTGGAACCCCCCCTTCTGCCAATAACAGCGAGCGGGGGCGGAGCTCCACAGGTTTGCTGCTGCTCGGGCACTATCTTGGACATGCTCCACCTTGGCTTACTTTTGATACGGTTGAGGGCTTCAGTCTGATTTCAGCGGCAGGGAGTTCAAAATTCTCTGAGCAATATCCAAGAAGGCTTGATTGTAAGTTTTCTTTTTAAATCATTTCTCTGGTTTCAGCAATAAGGTGCTAGAGCGTGTAGAAGGTCTACAGCCAACAGATAACTCCAGTTTTTGTGTTAGATACCTCGGGGTGTTAAAGCGTAGGGTTTTATGGGTCATGCAGGCAATTTGCAACTCAAAAGCAAAAGGAACAATTGATGGACAAAATGCTGAACAATGCAAACATTCACCCAAGTCACAAAGATCTGGGTTTAATCCATTGTTCTTTTGCTTATCACGCCAACCCAGTTTGGACCAGCCATACGCAAATCAGTCTTCACTCTGTTCCTCATGGGAACAGTGTAGCCCGAACTGCCAAGCCAGGTCCTTCCAGGACCAGAAACAAGCATCCTGGGACCGGTTTTGGGGTGCACCCCTCATCAGCCAGGCTAGCTTGAATCCAGTGGTGCAGTGAACATGGGACTCATGTCTGGGCATACCCTTCCCACTTAGGACAGCAAAAGGAAAAGGTACAATTGATGGACGGAATGCTGAACAATGCAAACATTCACCTCCAGTCACAAAGATCTGGGTTTAATCTATCGTTTTTTTGCTCGCCACGCCACCCCAGTTTGGACTCATCCATGTGCAAATCAGTCTTGACCCTGTTCCTCATGGGAACAGTCCAGCCCGAACTGCAAGCCAGGTCCTTCCTGGACCAGAAACAAGCATCCTGCAACCGGTTTTGGGGTATCACCCCTCATCAGCCAAACTAGCTTGAATCTAGTGGCACAGTGAACACAGGACCTTTGACTCAATTCTTGCCTCATATAGCAGCCAATTTAGAGCCTGTAGCTCAGGAGTGATGTGGTTCTATTTTTTAGATCCTGTGATGAGCCTTGCAGCAGAGTTCAAAGAAGTCCTTAGTGAAGCCAACACTGTTCTAGGTAGGCCACAGAAGGTTGCACTTCCGTAGTTAAACCTGTAAATAACTAGGGTTTGAGCAACTGATTTGAAGTCATCGAGGGGAAGGAAGGGCTTTATTGTCTTTAGGAAGTTCTTTTGGAAGTTAGCTCCTTTAGTGGCAGTACTGATGAGCTTATGCATGTTCAAGTTTTTGTCAAGGGCAATTCCTAGTGAACTTGTGGAATCTATAATCTGTTGACGGCAATTAAGAGCTGTTAATAGCTTCATCTATTCTCCGATAGCAGAGGAATGTTTGGGTGGGGCGATTAAGAGGAATTCTGTTTTTTGAGCATTTAGTTTGAAGTGGTTGCATGTCAGCCAGTTTCGAATTTTGTTAAGAGATCTGATAACTTCAGGGGAGGAGATTTTCAAATACAATTGTGTGTTGTTGGCATATATGTGATAATGGATATTGGATAGCTTCAGAATTTCAGTTAGCTGCTCCAAGAATGGATTAAAGAGGGTGGGTGAGAGCATTGATACCGGTGGGACCCTAGTGTGACTGGTGTAGAATTAGAAAGGGACTGATTAACCTTGATTGTTTGGGTTCTGTTGTGGAGGAATGAGGTGAACCAATTTAGGACAGACCAAGATAGCCCCCTCCTATGTTTCAATTAGTCTAGGAGACTGACATGTTTAACCATGTCGAAAGTTGACAATAGGTCTAGCAGAATAAGAACGCAAAATTTGTTTTGATCCAGCAATTTTAGCGCATCATACGTGCGTTAGAGCTGATTCAGTTCTATGGCCTTGGTGGAACCCAGATTGGAATTGGTGTAAAAGTTGGAATTGTTCTATGTGGTTGTCTAGCTGGATGTGAACACATTTTTCCCGGAGCTTCGCCAGGGTCGGAATGTTAGTGACAGGGCAGAAGTTGTTTAGGTCCGCATGATCTGCCATGAGTTTTTTAAAGATAGGGATTACCTGTTCAGACCTTAAGAAATCTGGGATAGTGCCGTGACATAATGAGGCATTTACTTTCTTGGTCCAGAGTAGGAGTATGGACGATTTGTTTAAAAGAATCAAGAAAGGCAGGATTTTACCCATGTAAATGTGATTTACTCACATAGTAATTCGTACGACATGGTGGAATTTTTGTTTTTGTAAATGTACTACCTGTGGTGCATTTGTTGAGGTTTCTATGTGGACACCAGAAAAGGATGGTGAATGCCCCAATATTCTTAGATTTATAGGTATTCTCCTCCCTGCATAAATTGCATAACATCCAGTATTTGCTGTGGGCATGCCATTTCGGCACAAGGTGGAGGTGCTACATATGCAGCAACGTTGCAGTGTTCAGAATTGATTGTGTTTTTGCAATCCCCACCATTTGTATCCCTGGGGAGGGCCATTTTAAACATAAATGTTAACGTCCCCTCAGGCAATGACCCCTCCTGCAACAATATAGCACAAAGTTGTAAATTGACAGAATTCCACGGGACATGCTGTACTCGGTTCTGTGGTGGTAATAGAGTTTTACAAAGCTGCTCACAAATGTGAAAGTTGTTTTCTGTTAAAGAAAACTCTTTAATGCAAGGTTCCCTTCCTGTGCTCTAGGTCTCTGGACACTCCTACCTTTAAGCATGCCACCTTTGTTCTGTCTGCTGTGCCTTATCTTGTTTTGCACATTAGTTATGACTTTTTAATATATTCACTAATAAATTCAGATGCCACAATATCTTCCCAGATTGTTAAAACCATTAAGCATTAGGGGTGCTATCTGTGAAGAGCTTCTCATATTTAATCCCTCTATTAGCCACTACCTGACAGAAAGCCTCTTTTGAGCCTGTTTTATCTTGAGATGCTCTGATGTATGAATGTACAGTGTCTGAGCACACAATTTCTGGAAAACGCCTTTCTGTTTGACCTTCTGGATGACTCTCTGCAATTTACCAGAATAGCATAGGAGCTTTACATGCGGTTGGATATATTTGCAAACATCAATATTTTATCTTTGGTGAAGCCAGGTTACTTGCATGCTTCACAGAGTCTTGTATCATCCCTTCATGGGCACTTTAAGGTGATGGTTAGTGCTTGTAAAACTGGGCCCACTAGTGTTGCCATCAGTGACTTTTGATACCAAAGACCATGATCCATTGATGTGATGGCTTTTACCGGTTGCAGTTATTTTGGCAGGCAAAAGCCAGTGAGTGAAGCTTGGTCTGTTTTTGTCTCCAAATGCTATGCTTACCTGTAGAATCCTGAGTTGGCAACCCTCTTCTCTTTGTTTTTTGATTTTTCCTGCAGCCAGCTAATTTATGACATTGATCTGGTCGGCCCTGTCAGTTATAGGTTCAAATTCTGTTGGACGTGGAGGATGACTATAGAGAAGGCATTGTTGTAAAAGTGATTGGAGGGGCTACGCAGTCCTAGACTCAGGATGACTGGTTTCCTTTAAATGGCAATAAGTCCTGCTTCTTTGGTGTCAGGAATATCAGGCTATCACCTGTGAGTCCTCCCCTCCAGTTGAGTGCTATGCCTCTTCCTATGCACAGTTTGAAAAATATGGAGGCAATCTCCCACTGCGCTTCGCACTTCGAAATGCAGGTTAACACAACGGTGAAGGTAGCTCAACAACATTTCTATCTGTTGTCAAGATCGTGCCCTCACAATGAACACCAATAATATAGCAATTTTGATGCATTCTGGTTGTATTTTGGCTTTATTTTAGGCCTGGGCGAAGCACTACGCTACGCTCGCGTAGTTTGCGAAGTTCGCGCTACTTCGCACTACGCGAACTGCACGTAGCACAGTGCGAACATGCGTAGCGTAGTGTTGCGTATTGCTGCGGTCATTTTTTGCTTGCTCGCGGTCCTCAACGTCAACTTGGCGACCGCGAGCAAGCAAAATGACATCCTGGCGAGACTTTTTCCTTGTTCGCGATCGCGAGCATGGAAAATAAACCTCCCGGCGAGATTCCCAACGCGAGAAGGTCAGGTTTCTCATTGCGAGGGGTCGCGTATGCTCGCGACCGCTCGCGATGAGAAACTACCAGTTCGCGTTGAGAAAGCTGCAGCTCGAGTAAAAATCTACTCGAGCAGCAGAAAACTACAGCTCGCACTGTGCAAGATGCCATTTTCAATGATTGCACAGTGCCGGTTGCTTGTCCGCACTGTGCAATCATTGAAAACAACATCTTGCACAGTGCGAACATGTTACTTCGCAGTTCGCGAAGTGCTACGCGTAGCTCGCATAGTGCGAACTTCACTTTGCGTAGCTTCGCGAAGTGCTACTTCGCGAACTACGCCCACCCTTACTTTATTTAATTATTCCAGGCAGTCTGCTTAATATTTTTTAATTGTCCCAGAGTAGGCCGATAAGAATTTGCTTCAGACTTAAAAGATACGGCCATCTGCCTTTTAGAGTACAAAGCTGAACTGGTCAACTGGTCTTTGGAGAATGCTGGCATTAATGGGTAAATCACTGATTGACATGGCATAGACTATTTTACCAATCTGTTTCCTAGTAAAGCTCACAGCATTGGTCTATGGTCCCATCACTAGTCATCAGGCACTTTTTAATCCGTTTTGGGGGTACATCTCGAATGTAGCCAGAGTTAAGCTCTGGTACTCACATTCACAATTTATAAAGAATAAATAAGTCTCTTCCTGTTTTTAAAGCTCACTTGACAGACGATTTAATGAGACAGCCAATGAGATTACTCTGGATTCAGTGCGTTAGACATCTGCTAGGCATTGTTCTGATGTGCTAATTTAACTGCATGTCTTAGATTTCTGTTTCGAAATAGGTTTCTTTTATGTTGGTTTTTGTAATGGTGTTTATTGTTTGCTTTATGTCAGATGCCTTGAAGCCATATTCTGTGTGTTATGTTTGCCTCACTTATAGACATAAAAACAAATAAACACAAATTGATAAACAAACATCTGTGGAGATATGCCTGTCAGTCAAGCCCATCTGTTTCATCCTTCTTTGATAGGCTTCTTTGTCTCCTTCTGGCTATATGTTGCGGGTCTCTAAGCTTGTCTTCTAGTAGTATGTCAGTGGACATGTTTGGCTTCTATTACCTGATAGTATTGGTCAAGATCTTGTCCACCGCCTGCTTTTCATCATCAAAAAGCTTTATTTCGACTGTGTTTGTCTTAAAAAGTGTTGCAACATAAAATACATGTTAACAATAAAAGATTTTTCCATTAGACAAGTTAATTTTAAAAGTTATCAATTTATCAGAAAGCAATCTAAAAGTTGAATCATATAATGAAATCACTGGGGAACAGCGATTGTGCCTAAGAACATTAAAATTGGTTGGGGACCACGACTCAGAGGGAAGCGGCCAATAGGCCTTACAAATGTCAATATCACTTTTAACGGAAAGCAGCTCATCAAAACCAGGACATATAGAATAAAACACCAGCAGAATAGGTGTTGTAAACATTTCAGATGGATGGACGGCACCAAGTCTCGGCGAAAGAAAAAAGGATATATATAGTGCCCCATAAGGAAGTCAAAGCAAAGTCATCATAATATATAAAATTTCGGCATATCCAGAGACTATGGTGAAGTCACATCCAAGCATTAGTACACTAGCAGCCAGCGAGAATTCATTAATGTGCAAATTGCAATGGGTATACAAGACCTAGACTTAGAAAAGAAGATCTACTGGCATCCCAGACAGGCAAATGTGATTCCGGAGTTGTTATCATCTGACATTACATGCTTAATTGCTCTAGTTTGCAACGGAGTTTGATCTTATGCACTACATCCACCTTAGAAATTTAGCCGGGGGATTGCGTAGCAGGCAGAGGGGTCCGTTAACAAACTTCCTATGGCAATGCTGCTTTGTCTGGTACCCATATTCTTGCAAGTCTGCACTAGCCAGACCATATGGGCAGCTGAATAAGCAGGGCAGACAAACAGAATATGAGGGTAGGTTTCTGTGTGCACAACGCAGATGGGGCACTTGTTACCTCCCAGTGGTGACCAGTTTGCTGTGAAGGTTTTTAGGTATGTTATTAGAGACAACCGTCCCTATCAAGGAAAATATGCAATCATAACCACAAAACTACAATCAGAGTTGGGTATGTTACTGTCCAAATGGAAGGTATTGTATTTATTTACACATTCAATAA
Source organism: Triturus cristatus (assembly GCF_964204655.1). Lineage (NCBI taxonomy): Eukaryota > Metazoa > Chordata > Amphibia > Caudata > Salamandridae > Triturus > Triturus cristatus. The sequence continues at coordinate 966,211,319 of NC_140581.1, forward strand.
ACATGGAGAAGCATATAGTATCATGAAGTGAGCAGTAAGTGAAGGGGTTTTGGAAATCAATAGATTTCCTGATTTCAGGCATATAACTGCAAAGTGACTTTTTGGTGATACATGAATTACAGTAGTCACAGTAAAAAGAACATCTTATGCTCCATATTAATCATGAATAAGAGTTTGGAGTCAAGATGTGGTTGTAGTTGACGACGTTTCGATCCCCAACAGCGGATATGGGATCATCATCAGGACAAGAGAGTCAGAATGCCTGAGAGGTTGCTGTGGGTCCAGGATGAGGACCACACAGTAGGGGTTGTGCAAAGGAACAGTGTTCAGACCATGCCAGCATTGGAACTCGGTTACCGGAGGCTCAGAAGAGTTACCAAGATAGGACTTGGTCCAGTGCGGGGGAGACCAATGTCTCGTCCGCAGCAATCTCCCTGCGTTGCTCAGAATAAAGCGAAGTCAGGGGAAATTCCTGTAGCAACTGTAGTGAAGCTGATCCAGGGGTGCAGGCATATAGATAGCACCCCATAAGGAAGTCAAAGAAAAGTCATCATAATGTATAAAATGTTGGCATATCCAGAGACTATGGAGAAGTCACATCCTATCATTGGTACATTAGTAGCCAGCGAGAATTAATTAATGTGCAAATTGCAATGGGTATACAAGACCATGAATTAGAAAGGAAGATCTACTGGCATCCCAGACAGGCAAATGTGATTCCAGTGTTGTTATCATCTAACTTTACATGCTTAATTGCTCTAGTTTACAACGGAGTTTGATCTTATGCACTACATCACCTTAGAAATTTAGCTAGGGGGATTGCTTGCAGGCGGAGGGGTCCGTCAACAAAATTCTTATGGCAACGCTGCTTTGTCTGGTATCCATATGCTTGATCTTTGAATCGCCTCACTACCTGTGAGACATTTTGAGCGACCATCTTTGTGGGGAGACGCTCTAGTTTTCCGCTTTTAGGGAACTAATCCGGTCTATATCTGGATCAGATGCCGCCGACGTGCAGCGGGCGCACCATTGGCGCGCCAAAGGTGCGCAAAAGGCAAGCCCGTCTGCGCCCGTCCGTGCCAGGCCGTCGCCAGGAGCCAGGACCCCTGCTCAGCTTCCACCAGATAACGTGTGTAGACGCGTTTATTTGTCCTCCGAACTATTACTGGTGAGGCATAATGTGACACCAGGCAGGCATGCAGGTATATTGAACAATCTGGAAGGTCCTTTTGCCTGCTTAGATTGCAGCTATAACTGTGACATTATTTTATCTAACACACGCGGTGGGCTTGGTGAGAGAGGGACTGGGGAGGTTGGAGGGACTCACAACTGAGCTACATCTAAAACTACCAAGCAGCTGTGTGTCTGGAAGGGATTGCTAGCAAACGTTCGCTCACTACCTAAACTGCCACTGAACTCTGGGATCTGGTGAGTTCAGAATCCCATGATCTTGGTTTCTTAACAGAAACCTGATTGAAATCTACCTCCACGCCTGACATTTTCCTGGCTCTCCCTGAGAATTATCGGATTTTTAGACTGGATAGAGTAGGGAAAGTGGGCGGCGGAGTGGCCATAATTTTTAAAGAAGAATTGAAAGCTACTATTATTGACTCAGTTTCAGATACCCAGATGGAACTCTGTATATTTAAAGTGGAGCTATCACATCAAGAAACTTTAAAGGGTGCGCTAATATATCGCCCTCTGGGGCCACTTAAAGATTTTAATTTAAAATTAATTGAGAAAATTGCCCCTCATATTGTTGCCTCCAATCACTTCATGCTGTTAGGGGATTTCAATATCCACAGTGAGGACACAGAGAACACTGAAGCTGCCAACTTTTTAGCGGACATGGCCATGCTGGGCCTGGGAAAGATTAACATTGGTCCCTCACACTTGGCTGGTCACACCCTGGATATTATACTTCCCAATTCCCCTCTCATAATTGCTGATCCTCCCTGTCCACTGACATGGTCGGATCACGCTATGATTCCGTTTCAGATCACTAGCTGCCTCAGACAGCAATCAGCTGGAGGTACCCAGATGGCCCCTTCAAAGACAATGGCACAAAGTCACGTATGACTCTTTTAGCAAATTATATACGCCTCCGATATTGAATGAACATATGGACAGCACAATGAAGCTCAGGGTTTTTAATGATAAAATTGGTGACATATTTGGCACACTGGCTCCATTAAAACACAAACTCAATAAATCTCGGGAAAAAAGTGACAACTGGTACACTTCCGAGCTATGGATGGAAAAATCCAGATGTAAAGTGCTGGAAAAAAGCTGGCGCAAATCTCAGTTAGATAGCGAAAGATCTAACATTAAACGTTCTTGCATTGCCTATCGCAAGAATTTAAAAATTGCATGGAAAAAGCATGTTATACTAAAACTGAACCAGCTGGAAACTCAACAAAGGAACTATATAAAGTCCTTAATGCCTTTACTAAACCCTTAGCTTGTAAACAACAGATCATCCCCTCTCAGGAACTGATGACAGTATAGCTATGAACCTGGAGGATAAAATTAATTTGCTCTATAACAAATTTCCTCAAAATCCCTGTCATGTGGAGCCCATTGACTCTAGCTCTCAAACAGAGAAGGATTTGGCCGCAGGCCTGGTTGGTTTCAAAGGTTTTCAGATCTCTGAGGTGGAAGCCATGCTCAGTACGGCGAAATCCGGCTCTCATTTAGATGTGTTGCCAGCTCATAAATTTGCTCTGCTTGCTCCTCTTCTAGCCGCCCCAATGACTGAGATTTTGAACACCTCTTTAAATGAAGGTATTCTGCCTCTTGACTGGAAGTCCGCTCAAGTACTCCCTATTAAAAAGAAAGATCAATTGCCCGCTGATGTGTTATCTAATTACCGCCCCATTTCACTCCTCCCGTTGATGAGTACAATGGCGGAGAGTTATATTAACACTCAGCTAGTGGAATACCTCGACAAACATGCCATTCTTGATCCAACCACTCTACTGGGACAACCCTTATTGGGGTTACGGATCATATTAGAATGGCTTTGGATGATAATAAAGCAGTGATACTGGTCTTATTGGACCTGACAGCAGCCTTCGACACGGTCTCTCATCAGCAACTGTTTTTGCAATTGAGGAAGTCTTGTCTGCAGGGACAGGCACTTAATTGGATGGTCAGTTTCCTTGACAAACGCACTCAGATCATCAATGTTGGTCCTTTCCGTTCCCAAACCTTGAAACTCACTAAGGGGTGCCCCAGGGCTCTTGTTTAAGCCCAACTTTGTTTAATATCTATGTGGCCCCCCCTTGCCAAGGTCATTAGGGAGTACGGTTTCACTCCTTTTTCTTACGCTGACGATGCTCCTGTCCTTTGATAAGGACTCCGAGTCGGTTGATCAGCGTTTTACTAAGGGGATGCCAGCTATTGCAGAGTGGATGACAAACCACTGTCTGCAATTAAATGCATCCAAGACAGACATTTTGTTGTTTGGGTTAGCCCAGAATTTTTGGTCCCCTGGGTGGTGGCCTGCAACCTTGGGTTCTGCTCCTACTCCTATCTTGGTGGCAAAAAACCTGGGAGCACGCTTGGATGTGTTGTTATCCATGAAGGACCAAGTGATGACTACAGCAGGGACTTGTTACCATACACTAAGCCTTTTGTGCAGAGTTTTCCGATGGCTGCCTCTCTCTGTACGAAGAACCCTGATTCAGGCTTTGATGATTGGCCGCTTAGATTATTGTAATGCACTGCTGGCATCTGCAAATGAGTCCCTACTAACCAGATTGCAGATTGTACAAAATGTGGTGGCTCACCTGGCCCTAAAAAAACACCTTGCACCTCCGCAGGTCCATTGCTTCACTGGCTCCCCATCCACAAGAGAAGTAATTTTAAGCTTTGTTGCCTCACCCATAAAGCTTTATATAGTGCGAGCCCCAGCAATCTGTCAGATAAATTTAAAACCTACTGTCCGAATCATCATCTTTGATCGGAAGGCAAAGGGCTGCTGGTGGTTCCCCGATTTAAGAAGTTTAGAACCGGAGGCAAAACCGTTGTCCATCTAGCCTCTAAATTGTGGAATACCCTGCAAATGCTCCAACTTACTTTCTTTCAGGAAACTCCTGAAAACAGCATTGTTTAGAGCTTAAACCTGTCTGCCCATGTTTACCTGATGTCTCAGTGAGGAGATACCCCTTCGGGGGTGATTCTTGCGCTTAACAAATCCCAATACAAATACAAATACAAAGTCTGCGCTAGCCAGACCTTATGGGGAGTTGCATAGGCAGGACAGACAAACAGAATATGAGGGTAAGTTTCTGCGTGCACAATGCAGATAGGGGACTTGTTACCTCCCAGTGGTGATGAGATTGCTATGAAGGTTTTTAGGGGCACGGTACCCTCTCTAAATTGGAAGTAGAGTTTACGTTCAAAGGGTTTTAATATATTATCCCAATAGTGTTCAAAACGAAGACAGGGTTTTGTTGAAATGAAACTCCCAGTCAGTGTAGTGCTGCCCCTCATTCGGATAATATTTTGCCCCACAGTTTTCCAGTATCTTTCCTTTATAGCTGCTTTAGATATAGACTGCGTGCTAGATGGTTTATCCCACAGGTTAGACAAGCACATAACCGTCAGTGCCCCTTTGATGTCTCTGAGCCAGCCTATTTTGTGGAAATGGTTTGCCTCGATAACATCCCTAATACCACTTGCATAAGTGATCAGTTCGGGGGTGCTCCATATTCTGCGCCAGTATAATATGGGACGAAGGCTAGCTAATTCCACCAGTGAGTTCCTTCCTAGGTCATTGAGCAATGGGAGGGTAGGAGTGCTTTTGGGGAGACTAGTAAGTGTTTGTAAGAACCTAATTTCTGCAGATGCTAGCTTAGTCAGATTCTTAAATCCCCCATAGCTCCAACCCATACAGAACTGAGCTCACCATCTTTGCATTATAGATCTGTAATGCAGAACTTACTGGTTTTGTCAGAAATGTTCTAAATTCATTGCTTAAGGCTCCCACCAATTGTCGGTGTTTTAATGCCATTGTTTCAATGTGGGGTCTCCATTTCATCTTTTTCTCCAAAGTTATGCCTAAATAGGTAAAGACATCCGCTTACTCTAGAAGCACACCCTCCATGGTAATTCTGTCCCTAAACGATTGATGCTTATTAAAAATCATAACTTTGGTTTTGGCTGTGTTAATCTTAAACCCTCTATGCTTACAGAAGTCTTCAAATGATGTCAACGCACACTGTAACCCGCTTGGTGTTTTTGAAATGACAAGCGTGTTGTCGGCAAACATTAGGATTGGTACCTTGGAACCTGGTAGGGTTGGGGCATCAGTAGATGTAAGAGATACAAATTTGGCAATCTCATTAATAAAAAGGGAGAACAGTGTTGGGCACTTGGCGCACTCCCTTTTCAACCGGAAAGGGGTCTGTGATGTTCCCTTGCATGCCCCAGCGTATCTGGGGAAAATTATTCTCATGGAGGTGAACTAAAAGGGACAACAGGTCTGTTGGCATGCCTAAGGCCCGGAGCACCACTCAGATCTCATTGCGGGAGACCAAGTCAAAGGACGATTTTAAATCAACAAAAGCGGCATACATGCTACCTTTACCAACCGCCACTGTACTTCAGTATATTAGAATAGATCTAAAAACTTGATTAATTGTACTTTTGTGCGCACGAAACCCAGCCTGATAAGGAGTTAGAATACCATTATCTTCTATCCACTCTTGCACCTTTCCTAGGACAAGACGTGCTACCACCTTTTGAATAGAATCAAAGAGGCTGATGGGCCTGTAGTTCCCAAGCATAGATCTGTCACCCTTTTTATAGACCAGTATAATCTCCGCCCCCCCTCCACGAGTGTGGGATGGGGCGCCCTGAATGATGTCATTTGCTAATAGAATTATATAGCTGCACCACTCCTCCTTATCATGCAGAAAGACATCCGCGGGAACACTATCAATGCATATGGCTCTACCACCGTGATTGCATTAAGGGCGGCCTGTACATCTGCAGGCTCAAAAACCAGGCCCAATGGATAGCAAGGGCCCACTACTAAGGGTTCACCTTCCTCCTCAACATTGTTGCTATACTGATGGGCAAAGTGTTTACCCAGGATTCTGGAGCAACATGGTTTTCTGGGGAGGGGGATGTGCACCCCTGCCCCATTTTACAAGAGACCAAAAGTGTTGTAGATTGCTCCTTGTGCATGCTGATTTAAATTCCTGCCACCTACCTTCGCCCCACTCTTATTTTGCCTTGGCCTGCGCTGTTTTATATGTCTTCCTGGCATTCCTTATCATATTCAAGTTTTTTGATCAAATGGCTTTCCCTAGATATTTGCGAGCTAACTTACATTCTTTGTTGTACCAGTTATGTTGAGGTTTAACATGAGAGCCTCTGCCACTATAGGGTCTTTGGAAGTAAGACCGCATTTTATCAAATAAGGAATTATGGATAGTGGTTATCAAGCCTACAGGCTGAGAGCTAGTGCAGAGAGCCACCATCTCTGCTGGCACGTCTTCCACGTCTTTACTAAAGGAGGACAATGCATAAGGATTTTCCAATATTTTAGACCATTTGAGCCTCCTCATATCATTGCTGACCAGTGGATCTCTGGTAGTTGTTAAATAAGGGGGGTGTGTTGATTCATCTGGTTGCAAAAGTTGAGCAAAATGGGTTATGATCGCTCTCCATTCGCTCTGTAACAGCCATGTCCATGAGGGCGTGCCATAACTTTAGTTCAACATGGAGATAGTCAATTCAGCTATAATGGTGTCCATTGTGCTAACCCCCATTCTGTCAGAGATGGTTCTGCCATTAGCCACCCTAATACCTCTTTCTAGGCAGAATGCTTTCAGTTGTATTCCTGCTTCTGTCCATCTTTTTATTGGTGCTAGCTCTAAATTAGGTATGCCCCAAGAGGTGTTTCCCTCAGCTGCCAGGTCGCTGTCCTCACAGTCTCATGGCTCAGAGGTTACATTAAAATCTCCAGCTAATATAATTGAAGATTCACCTGCTCATTTGTCCAAGAGCTCATCTACTGCTGCTATGATGACTGATTTCCTCCCACCTCTAACCCCTCTTGCATATATGTTATAGATGTCCATCTTACCATGGGGACTGTTCAACAGCCGAATGGAAATGATGTCTGGACTCCCTGTCAGGAGCTACCGGATCTTAAGGCCAATGCTCTGGCGGATCCATATAGTTAGCCCCCCTGATGGCCGACCCTTGCTACCATGGATTGCCAGGGCATAGTAATTTAAATACCCTGGAAAAAAACTGGGACTGCTGACCATGTTTCCTGGAATAGGCAAATATGTTGTTCAATAAAGGCATACTAGTTTGGAGACACAGTCTTGGACCTTAGCCCTGCGATATTCCATGACAGTAGGGATGTTTGATGTGACGTGAAATGTGTTGCTGATGGAATGCCAGCCCCAGAGTCTAAGTTGCCCGATACGAGTCTCAACAGTCTCTTACTTGTGTTAACGCGTGTTACCTCTGGGCTGGAAGTTGCGAATACTAAGTGAGTGGTGGGACTATCTCTCAGTGCCTGTAGGGGTGTGTGATTTGTTATGCAAGAGGGTGAGTGTAGCTGTCAATCTATTTCCCTTAGGGGCGATGACCTACTAGCAGATGGAAAGGGGGGAGAAGCATTAGCCAATGGGGTTATCTCAGGGAGCTTATGCTTGATGCGGATATTCGGTTTTGCCAGATGATGGGTACGTAGATCAAATGCCACCAGGTTCTCAACTATGTCTTGTTGGTAAAATGTGAGTGCTAGCGCATCCATGGAAGCTCCCCTTAAGGTGCATCTATTAGCCCCTTTTACATCATACCCTTACATGTTGGATCCATTGGATGCTCTTGTTTATTAAAAAACCCTCGTCTTCTCTGGTTAAATTGGGTAGGAGTTTTGGAACGTTGGTTAAATATACTACCTTTCCCATGTCAGGAACCCTAACTGTACCTTTTAAGGTAGGGGATAGGTTTACCACAGGTTTAGGGGGATCTGTCAGGGGTGGTAGAGCAATGTTAAAATTGGCACAATGTCATTGGCCTACTTGATTATTTGCAGGCCTACTCGAATAAGTGGGTAACAAAGGGTTGCTTTTGCTACATGATGCAGAATGATATATACCCCCACTCTTAATGCCAAGCTAATATTCCACTCTGGTAACACACCCGTCTGACCCAGACAATTCTCTGCCCCATGTACCCCTACAGTGCAGACAGGTTGTTTCTCCGTCTGTTTTTTCATGTGGTCGATCTCAAAAAGTTATTTTTCACACAAGGAGAGTGAGAGAAGAAACAATCCAGTTGCGTTCTCCCAAGAAGACTTTTTTTTCACTGTAAGCAACTGTTGTCTACCTGTAGGCCCCCGAGGACTACAGTAGTATCCGGAAAATTCTACGATGTTCACTTTTACGGGTGGAATATCAAAGATATTGAAGAAGACGCCTCACTCACATAATAGTGACATGCTTCATCATAGGCGTTTTCTCCACACCCAGATAAGGTGGTACTATCTGGGCGGACTCAACCAAAGATGTTTTGGGAGTTCTTATATAAGATGATAACTGGTTAAGCAGGGAACCAGATTTTTTTAATACAGTAAAAATACCTACAAGTATACCCCGGTTGATCCTTTATTCTGGGGTACTCGTGGTACCATTAAAAACGTGTGTTGGGGTTCTTTTAAATATAATTTTTTCAAATATACCCTCATATATGTGCCAACATGTTTCGGCCCACGTTAATAGCCCTTTCGGGTCTGGGGCCTTCGTCAGGGCATTGAAATTCTTTTCCTAAGTTTAGGGTCCCCGCCTGATCTCTACGCATATATTTCATGCATACCCCTCATGAGGCCTAATACACTCACCTAAAAATCTTGTGCTCGAAATCCAGTAGATTTTCTATAAGAATAGAGACAAGAAAAGGAATATACACAAATGTGTATAGTTATATGCATCTTTACGCTAAAGTGCCTTCAATCATACTATAATTCACTCTTATAGTGTTAAGTATGTGTGCACCACCCGACTATGTGCTCACTATTTAGTGCTAATAAACATTTTTTGCCTCATCAAAACTTTAAATGCCACTATACATACTTCTTCCACCACACTCTGTGATTCGATTCCAAACAACTTTTTGTAAAAAAGGAGTTCATTGTGCAACAAGTTTCCCACGTGAATATGTGCAACTTTGTCATACAAAACACACGTGTGCTATTGTGTTTTCATTTCTACATTTGCGGTAGATTATTGTGCTCCGTAAGATGTTATCACGACTCTCCTGATGTCCCACTTTGTTATATTCTGTATTAGCCATTCTAAATCATATTTCATTTCTTTTAGATTGTCTTAATGTAGCTCACCTACTGGTAGATGCTTGATAGCATCACGCAGGATTTGTGTATCAAGGTGGCGTCCTGTAGTCACACACTGTGTTAAAAAGATAGTAATTTTATAAAACCCTATCTGCTGGATTTTGGAGATACATTATACTCTGTATACTCGTGTTATCAACTTCACAATTTGTCGACTGACTTTGACTGTTCTTGATTATATTTCTTATTATATTCACACCTCAGCATTGGTGATTAATGGTTTAGCAAAATTTGCCCCTATGCGAGTAGCGGGACACGACTTTTGCTGCATCGTTTATAGAGCCTACTTGTAACCCATCTCTTCACGCATCATGTATTTGTGTTCTTGCCTATGTCTGTTATTAGCGCAACCTTCCTGCTATCAGTGTACACACTACGGGGCTGCCAGACGGGTTTCCATCGTACGGGCCAGCCGGTCAAAAGAAGAAAGAAGATTTGGTACAAGTCACCGTGTCTCACTTTCATTTTTAAACTACTCGATTCAGGATTGGTGATACATGGTTAACCAGTTTGCCCCTATGCGAGTAGCGGGACACTACTATTGCTGCATCGTTTGTAGAACCAAACTTATAGTGCAAACTTCCTGCTATTGGTATACACTGTGCAGGGCTGCCAGACGGATGTTTTTTGTGCGGGCCAACCCGCCGGAAATGGAAAATGGATTTGGTTGAGATCACCGTGCCTCACTTTAATTTTAAAACTACTTAATTTTGCATGTTTTCAAAGTAATAATACACAAGCCGCGGGGTTGAGTTAACAAAAAATGTCCCTGGTATACTACATGAAGTTGCGTTAAGTACTCTATAAAACACCCGCACTCTCTTAAGCGGCATGACTTACTTCGTCAAGGATTCGCCACCGCTTCTCCACCTAATGGACACACCACCTGCCGTCGAGTGCATCGCGGTTGTGGTGGGCTTCCTAAATAGTGATATTTTTTCAACCTGCGTGTTCTTCTATCCCACCTATCATTCTCTCTATGATTTTTTTAGGGGATTCTGGGCTACAAGGTAGCGCATGAGTTCCGTTCTCTAGAGGCTTCTGGGTATTGAAGTCCTCTGTTGTATCGAGTTTTTTTTATTTTTTTATTTTTTTATTTTATTTTTATCCGTACCAAACTTTATTGTTCTTCATTATCGTCAATAAGATGACTGCCTTGGTTTAGGATAAAGCGTATTTAGTGTACATACGATACAAGCCTATAGTCGTTTTGAGAAATTTAAAATTACACAAGAAAGATAAATGACTAACATCAGGGCATGTGCTACAATCAAAAAAACATATTTCTAGAAGAAACATAAGACTAGAAAATAACTAATAATTCAAAGAAATACCGTTATATATACACATGGGTCAATGCAGCAACCCTATATGGAACAACAAGAAAAAATTAATTATTTAATTGAATTTGTTGAGTATACACAAAATATGCCCTATTTTGTAACTAAGGCAGAGATCCTGTTGATAATAACGAAGATAAATAAGTCGAGTATGGATGAAAAATGAAAAAATAAAATAACTTGAAAAAACAGAAGACTTCAATATGCAGAAGCCTCGCGAGAACAGAACCCATACGCCACCTCGCAGTCCATAATTTCCAAAGAAAACTATAGAGAGAAGGAAGTGGTAACCTTACACTAAAACCAGGACATATAGAATAAAACACCAGCAGAATAGGTGATGTAAACATTTCAGATGGATGGACGGCACCAAGTCTCGGCGAAAGAAAATAGCATATAGATAGCGCCCCATAAGGAAGTCAAAGCAAAGTCATCATAAGATAAAAAAGGTCAGCATAGCCAGAGACTATGGAGAAGTCACATCCTAGCATTAGTACACTAGCAGCCAGCGAGAACTCATTAATGTGCAAGTTGCAATGGGTATACAAGACCTAGACTTAGAAAAGAAGATCTACTGGCATCCCAGACAGGCAAACGGAGTTTGATCTTATGCACTACATCCACCGTAGAAATTTAGCCGGGGGATTGCGTAGCAGGTAGAGGGGTCCGTTAACAAACTTCTTATGGCAATGCTGCTTTGTCTGGTACCCATATTCTTGCAAGTCTGCACTAGCCAGACCATATGGGCAGCTGAATAAGCAGGGCAGACAAACAGAATATGAGGGTACGTTTCTGTGTGCACAATGCAGATGTGGCACTTGTTACCTCCCAGTGGTGAACAGTTTGCTGTGAAGGTTTTTAGGTGTGTTATTAGAGACAACCGTCCCTATCAAGGAAAATATGCAATCAAAACCACAAAACTACAATCAGAGTTGGGTATGTTACTGTCTAAATGGAAGGTATTGTATTTATTTACACATTCAATAAACATGGAGAAGCATATAGTATCATGAAGTGAGCAGTAAGTGACGGGGTTTTGGAAATCAACAGATTTCCTGACTTCAGGCATATAACTGCAAAGTGACTTTTTGGTGATACATGAATTACAGTAGTCACAGTAAAAAGAACATCTTATGCTCCATATTAATCATGAGTAAGAGTTTGGAGTCAAGATGTGGTTGTCGACGACGTTTCGATCCCCAACGGCGGTTATGGGATCATCATCAGGACAAGAGAGTCAGAATGCCTGAGAGGTTGCTGTGGGCCCAGGATGAGGACCACACAGTAGGGGTTGTGCAAAGGAACGGTGTCCAGACCGTGCTAGCATTGGAACTCGGTTACTGGAGGCTCAGAAGAATTACCAGGATAGGACTTGGTCCAGTGCGGGGAGACCAATGTCTCGTCCGTAGCGATCTCCCTGCGTTGCTCAGAATCAAGCGAAGTCAGGGGAAATTCCTGTAGCAACTGTAGTGAAGCTGATTCAGGAGTGCAGACATATAGATAGCACCCCATAAGGAAGTCAAAGAAAAGTCATCATAATATATAAAAGGTTGGCATATCCAGAGACTATGGAGAAGTCACATCCTATCATTGGTACATTAGTAGCTAGCGAGAATTAATTAATTTGTAAATTGCAATGGGTATACAAGACCATGACTTAGAAAAGAAGATCTACTGGCATCCCAGACAGGCAAACGGAGTTTGATCTTATGCACTACATCCACCTTAGAAATTTAGCCGGGGGATTGCGTAGCAGGTAGAGGGGTCCGTTAACAAACTTCTTATGGCAATGCTGCTTTGTCTGGTACCCATATTCTTGCAAGTCTGCACTAGCCAGACCATATGGGGAGCTGAATAAGCAGGAAAGACAAACAGAATATGAGGGTACGTTTCTGTGTGCACAATGCAGATGTGGCACTTATTACCTCCCAGTGGTGAACAGTTTGCTGTGAAGGTTTTTAGGTGTGTTATTAGAGACAACCGTCCCTATCAAGGAAAATATGCAATCAAAACCACAAAACTACAATCAGAGTTGGGTATGTTACTGTCTAAATGGAAGGTATTGTATTTATTTACACATTCAATAAACATGGAGAAGCATATAGTATCATGAAGTGAGCAGTAAGTGACGGGGTTTTGGAAATCAACAGATTTCCTGACTTCAGGCATATAACTGCAAAGTGACTTTTTGGTGATACATGAATTACAGTAGTCACAGTAAAAAGAACATCTTATGCTCCATATTAATCATGAGTAAGAGTTTGGAGTCAAGATGTGGTTGTCGACGACGTTTCGATCCCCAACGGCGGTTATGGGATCATCATCAGGACAAGAGAGTCAGAATGCCTGAGAGGTTGCTGTGGGCCCAGGATGAGGACCACACAGTAGGGGTTGTGCAAAGGAACGGTGTCCAGACCGTGCTAGCATTGGAACTCGGTTACTGGAGGCTCAGAAGAATTACCAGGATAGGACTTGGTCCAGTGTGTGGAGACCAATGTCTCGTCCGTAGCGATCTCCCTGCGTTGCTCAGAATCAAGCGAAGTCAGGGGAAATTCCTGTAGCAACTGTAGTGAAGCTGATTCAGGAGTGCAGGCATATAGATAGCACCCCACAAGGAAGTCAAAGAAAAGTCATCATAATATATAAAAGGTTGGCATATCCAGAGACTATGGAGAAGTCACATCCTATCATTGGTACATTAGTAGCTAGCGAGAATTAATTAATTTGCAAATTGCAATGGGTATACAAGACCATGACTTAGAAAAGAAGATCTACTGGCATCCCAGACAGGCAAATGTGATTCCAGTGTTGTTATCATCTGACTTTACATGCTTAATTGCTCTAGTTTACAACGGAGTTTGATCTTATGCACTGCATCACCTTAGAAATTTAGCTAGGGGGATTGCTTGCAGGCGGAAGGGGTCCATCAACAAAATTCTTATGGCAACGTTGCTTTGTCTGGTACCCATATGCTTGATCTTTGAATCTCCTCACTTCCTGTGAGACATTTCAAGTGACCATCTTTGTGGGGAGACGCTTTTAGGGAACTAATCCGGTCTATATCTGGATCAGATGCCGCTGACGCGTAGCGGGCTTGCCGGTGGCGTGCCAGTGGCGCTCAAAAGGCAAGCCCGTCTGTGCCCGTTCGTACCAGGCCGTCGCCAGGAGCCAGGACCCCTGCTCAGCTTCCACCAGATAATGTGTGTAGACGCGTTTATTCGTCCTCCGAACTATTACTGGTGAGGCATAATGTGACACCATGCAGGTATATTGAACAATCTTGAAGGTCCTTTTGCCTACTTAGATTGCAGCGATAACTGTGACATTATTGTATCTAACACACGCGGTGGGCTTGGTGAGAGTGGCACTGGGGTATTTGGAGGGACTCACAACCGAGCTACATCTTACATTACCAAGCAGCTGTGTGTCTGGAAGGGATTGTTAGTAAATGTTCGCTCACTACCTAAACATGCCACTGAACTCTGGGATCTGGTGAGTTCAAAATCCCCTGACCTTGGTTTCTTAACAGAAACCTAATTGAAATCTACCTCCACGCCTGAAATTTTCCTGGCTCTCCCTGAGAATTATCAGATTCTTAAACTGGCTAGAGTAGGGAAAGTGGGCGGCAGAGTGGCCATAATTTTTAAAGAAGAATTGAAAGCTACTATTATTGACTCCGTTTCAGATACCCAGATGGAACTCTGTATATTTAAAGTGGAGTTATCACATCAAGAAACTTTAAAGGGTGCGCTGTTATATCGCCCTCTGGGGCCACTTAAAGATTTTAATTTAAAATTAATTGAGAAAATTGCCCCTCATAATGTTGCCTCCAATCACTTCATGCTGTTAGGGGATTTCAATATTCACAGTGAGGACACAGAGAACACTGAAGCTGCCAACTTTTTAGCGTACATGGCCACGCTGAGCCTGGGAAAGATTAACATTGGTCCCTCACACTTGGCTGGTCACACCCTGGATATTATACTTACCAATTCCCCTCTCATAAGTGCTGATCCTCCCTGTCCACTGACATGGTCGTATCACTCTATGATTCCGTTTCAGATCACTAGCTGCCTCAGACAGCAATCAGCTGGAGGTACCCAGATGGCCCTTCAAAGACAATGGCACAAAGTCAGGTATGACTCTTTTAGCAAATTATATACGCCTCCGATATTCAATGAACAAATGGACAGCACCATGAAGCTAAGGGGTTTTAATGATAAAATTTGTGACATAATTGACACACTGGCTCCATTAAAACACCAACTTAATAAATCTTGGGGAAAAAGTGACGACTGGTACACTTCCGAGCTACAGATGGAAAAATCCAGATGTAAAGTGCTGGAAAAAAGCTGGCGCAAATCTCAGTTAGATAGCGAAAGATCTAACATTTAGGTGCCGATTCCGATCCTGTAAAACCCAGGTACAAATGCTCGTACGGAGAGTTTTCTCCGTACGACTCGTACCCAGGAATTCCACCATACAAACCAGCAAGTACGATTTGGACAGAAAGACCATTTCCGTACGAATCGTAAAAAACACTGTACGGCTAAAAAATACATACAATTCCGATCCTGGACAGCGCGTACGTGACGTCCGCATGGAGTCAGGCAGTGTTTTACGGACCAGCAAGTACGATTCGTACCCACAGCACTCCGCACGGTTATATTTTTACGGGAGCCAAAAAGTGCTGGAAAAGCTAAGTATGCCGAGATGCACGAGGAAAAGGGGGCCCACTACGCGACGTACACGCCATCACCCACATCGTACGTGTCTTCATGTACGGTGCGTACCCCAACATTGCATATGTACGGACCGTGGTGTCTGAACGCGCCATACCCCCCCTCCAGCCCCATATGTATGCGCCGTACCCCCAGCCCCGTATGTATGCGCGTACATACGGGGCTGGGGGTACGGTGCGTACATACGGGGCTGGGGTGGGGGTACAGTGCGTACATATGGGGCTGGGGGTACGGCGCGTACATAAGGGGCTGGGGGTACGGCGCGTACATAAGGGGCTGGGGGTACAGCGCGTACATACGGGGCTGGGGGTATGGTGCGTACATATGTGGCTGGGGTGGGGGGCTGTACACTCATATCCTTGGCACAAGTGTACCCGGGGTAGGGGTCGTACACAGTTCGCTCCGTACGGGACGTTTTCTATATGCTTGTGCATTCGTAACGCCGGTACAGATCGGACACGTGCGCTCGGAATTCAGTTTTACGACTCGTACGTAAAACTGTCCGGGGATGTCTCGTAGACTTTTCCCGAGGCGATTCGTATGTATTTTTCCCGTACGAATCGTACTTCACCGTTTGTACGGTACTTGTTTGATTCGTACGTAAAAAAATACGGATACAAGTCGTACGGGAAAAAAAAATACAGGATCGGAATCGACCCCTAAATGGGCTTGCATCGCCTATCGCAAGAATTAAAAAATTGCATGGAAAAAGTATGTTATGCTAAAACTGAACCAAGCTGGAAACTCAACAAAGGAACTATATAAAGTCCTTAATGCCTTTACTAAACCCTCAGCTTGTGCACAGCAGATAATCCCCTCTCAGGAACTGTGTGACAATATAACTATGCACCTGGAGGATAAAATTAATTTGATCTATAACAAATTTCCTCAAAATCCCTGTCACGTGGAGCCCATTGACTCTAGCTCTCAAACAGAGAAGGATTTGGCCGCAGGCCTGGTTGGTTTCAAAGGTTTTCAGATCTCTCAGGTGGAAGCCATGCTCAGTAGGGCGAAATCCAGCTCTCCTCTAGATGTGTTGCCAGCTCATAAATTTTCTCTGCTTGCTCCTCTTCTAGCCGCCCCAATGACTGAGATTTTGAACACCTCTTTAAGTGAAGGTATTCTGCCTCTTGACTGGAAGTCCGCTCAAGTACTCCCTATTAAAAAGAAAGATCAATTGCCCGTTGATGTGTTATCTAATTACCGCCCCATTTCACTCCTCCCGTTGATGAGTAAAATGGCGGATATTAACACTCAGCTAGTGGAATACCTAGACAAACATGCCATTCTTGATCCTTCTTAGTCAGGGTTTAGACCCAACCACTCTACTGAGACAACCCTTATTGGGGTTACGGATCATATTTTGGCAGTCTACTTGGCACCCCACATACTACCTGCTCCCTGCTGACGAGAGGCAATTACCTCGAAACACGTGTCCAGGGATGGCATTATTTTTACACTCGTGGCATAGGCGTACTCACCGCTGCCACTACATTATCCAGAGTCCTATGGGGCTATTTGCTAGTATGACGAGCAGTGTGCGACCTACTCCGTATTTGTATTTAAAGCTCATTCGAGCGACTTTGGGCTGACGAGCCTGGGTTCCGCACCTGCGCGCCGTGAGAGGTACTATACCTTTAATATCTTGGCAGTCTACTTGGCACCCCACATACTACCTGCTCCCTGCTGACGAGAGGCAATTACCTCGAAACACGTGTCCAGGGATGGCATTATTTTTACACTCGTGGCATAGGCGTACTCACCGCTGCCACTACATTATCCAGAGTCCTATGGGGCTATTTGCTAGTATGACGAGCAGTGTGCGACCTACTCCGTATTCATATTAAAATGACTTTGGATGATAATAAAGCAGTGATACTTGTATTATGGGACCTGACAGCAGCCTTTGACACGGTCTCTCATCAGCAACTGATTTTGCAATTGAGGAAGGCTGTTCTGCAGGGACAGGCACTTAATTGGATGGTCAGTTTCCTTGACAAATGCACTCAGACCATCAATTTTGGTCCTTTACGTTCCCAAACCTTGAAACCCACTAAGGGGGTGCCCCAGGGCTCTTGTTTAAGCCCAACTTTGTTTAATATCTATGTGGCCCCCCCTTGCCAAGGTCAATAGGGAGTACGGTTTCACTCCTTTTTCTTACGCTGATGATACTCAATTGCTCCTGTCCTTTGATTAGGACTCCGAGTCGGTTGATCAGCATTTTACTAAGGAGATGTCAGCTATTGGAGAGTGGATGACGAACCACTGTCTGCAATTAAATGCATCCAACACAGAAATTTTGTTGTTTGGGTTAGCCCAGAATTTTTGGTCC
Source organism: Triturus cristatus (assembly GCF_964204655.1). Classification (NCBI taxonomy): domain Eukaryota; kingdom Metazoa; phylum Chordata; class Amphibia; order Caudata; family Salamandridae; genus Triturus; species Triturus cristatus. The sequence continues at coordinate 966,229,115 of NC_140581.1, forward strand.
CCTGGGTGGTGGCCTGCAACCTTGGGTTCTGCTCCTACCTTGGTGGCAAAAAACCTGGGAGTACGCTTGGATGTGTTGTTATCCATGAAGGACCAAGTGATGACTACAGCAGGGACTTGTTACCATACACTAAGCCTTTTGCGCAGAGTTTTCCGATGGCTCCCTCTCTCTGTACGAAGAACCCTGATTTAGGCTTTGATTATTGGCCGCTTAGATTATTGTAATGCACTGCTGGTATCTGCAAATGAGTCCCTACTAACCAGATTGTACAAAATGTGGCGGCTCACCTGGCCCTAAAAAAACACCTCGCACCTCCTCAGGTCCATTGCTTCAACAACTTCACTGGCTCCCCATCCACAAGAGAAGTAATTTTAAGCTTTGTTGCCTCACCCATAAAGCTTTATATGGTGCGAGCCCCAGCTACCTGTCAGATAAATATAAAATCTACTGTCTGAATCGTCATCTTAGATCGGAAGGTAAAGGGCTGCTGGTGGTTCCCCGATTTAAGAAGTTTAGAACCGGAGGCAAAACCGTTGTCCATCTAGCCTCTAAATTGTGGAATACCCTGCAAATGCTCCAACTTACTTTCTTTCAGGAAACTCCTGAAAACAGTATTTTTTAGAGTTTAAACCTGTCTGCCCATGTTTACCTGACTTACCTGCTTCTCAGCGAGGAGATACCCCTTCGGGGGTGATTCTTGCGCTTTACAAATCCCAATACAAATAAAAATACAAAGTCTGCGCTAGCCAGACCTTATGGGGAGTTGCATAGGCAGGACAGACAAACAAAATATGAGGGTAAGTTTCTGCGTGCACAATGCAGATAGGGCACTTGTTACCTCCCAGTGGTGATGAGATTGCTATGAAGGTTTTTAGGGGCAGGGTACCCACTCTAAATTGAAAGTAGAGTTTACGATCAAAGGGTTTTAATATAATATCCCAATAGTGTTGAAAACGAGGACAAGGTTTTGTTAAAATGAAACTCCCAGTCAGTGTAGTGCTGTCACTCTTTCGGATAATATTTTGCCTCACTGTTTTCCAGTATCTTTCCTTTATAGCTGCTTTAGATAAAGACTGCGTGCTAGATGGTTTATCCCACAGGTTAGACAAGCCCATAACCGTCAGTGCCCCTTTGATGCCTCTGAGCCAGACTATTTTGTGGAAAAGGTCTGCCTCGATAACATCCCTAATACCACATGCATAAGTGATCAGTTCGGGGGTGCTCCATATTCTGCGCCCGTATAGTACGAGACTAAGGCTAGCTTATTCAACCAGTGAGTTCCTTCCTAGGTCATTGAGAAATGGGAGGGTAGGAGTGCTTTTGAGGAGACTAGTAAGTGTTTGTAAGAACCTAATTTCTGCAGATGCTAGCATAGTCAGATTCCTAAATCCCCCATAGCTCCAACCCATACAGAACTGAGCTCACCACCTTTGCATTATAGATCTGTAATGCAGAACTTACTGGTTTTGTCAGAGATGTTCTAAATTCATTGCTTAAGGCTCCCGCCAATTGTCGGTGTTTTAATACCATTGTTTCAATGTGGGGTCTCCATTTAATCTTTTTCTCCAAAGTTATGCCTACATAGGTAAAGACATCCGCTTACTCTAGAAGCACACCCTCCATGGTAATTCTGTCCCTAAACGATTGATGCTTGTTAAAAATCATAATTTTGGTTTTGGCTGTGTTAATCTTTAACCCTCTAAGCTTACAGAAATCTTCAAATGATGTCAAAGCACGCTGTAACCCGCTTGGTGTTTTTGAAATAACAAGTGTGTTGTCGGCAAACATTAGGATTGGTACCTTGGAACCTGCTAGGGTTGGGGCATCAGTAGATGTAAGAGATACAAATTTGGCAATCTCATTAATAAAAAGGGAGAACAATGTTGGGGCCGAAATGCACCCTTGGCGCACTCCCTTTTCAACCGGAAAGGGGTCTGTGATGTTCCCTTGCGTGCCCCAGCCTATCTGGGGAAAATATTCTCATGGAGGCGAACTAAAAGGGACAACAGGTCTGTTGGCATGCCTAAGTCCCGGAGCACCACCCAGAGCTTATTGCGGGAGACCAAGTCAAAGGACGATTTTAAGTCAACAAAAGCGGCATACATGCTACCTTTACCAAGCGCCACTGTACTCCAGTATATTAGAATAAATCTAAAAACTTGATTAATTGTACTTTTGTGCGCACGAAACCCAGCCTGATGAGGAGTTAGAATACCATTATCTTCTATCCACTCTTGCTCCTTTCCTAGGACAAGACGTGCTACCACCTTTTGAATAGAATCAAAGAGGCTGATGGGCCTGTAGTTCCCAGGCATAGATCTGTCACCCTTTTTATAGACCAGTATAATCTCCGCCCCCCCTCCACGAGTCTTGGATGGGGCGCCCTGAATGATGTCATTTGCTAATAGTATGATATACCTGCCCCACTCCTCTTTATAATGCAGAAAGTCATCCGCGGGAACACTATCAATGCACGGGGCTCTACTCCCGTGATTGCATTAAGGGGGGCCTATACATCTGCAGGCTCAAAAACCAGGCTCAATGGATAGCAGGGGGCCACTTTTTAGGGTTCACTTTCCTCCTCAACATTGTTGCTATACTGATGGGCAAAGTGTTTTACCCAGGATTCTGGAGCAACATGACTTTCTGGGGAGGGGGATGTGCACCCCTGCCTCATTTTACAAGACACCAAAAGTGTTGTAGATTGCTCCTTGTGCATGCTGATTTCAATTCCTGACACCTACCTTCGCCCCACTTTTATTTTGCCTTGGCCTGCGCTGTTTTATATGTCTTCCTGGCATTCCTTATAATATTCAAGTTTTTTGATCTAATGGCTTTCCCTAGTGATTTGCGAGCTAACTTACATTCTTTGTTGTACCAGTTATGTTGAGGTTTAGCATGAGAGCCTCTGCCACTATAGGGTCTTTGGAAGTATGACCACATTTTATCAAATAAGGAATTATGGATAGTGGTTATCAAGCCTACAGGCTGAGAGCTAGTGCAGAGAGCCACCATCTCTGCTGGCACGTCTTCCACGTCTTTACTAAAGGAGGACAATGTAAAAGGATTTTCCAATATTTTAGACCATTTGAGCCTCCTCATATCATTGCTGACCAGTAGATCTCTGGTAGTTGTTAAATAAGGGGGGGGGGGGGTGTAGATTCATCTGGTTGCAAAAGGCAGAAGGGTGAGCAAAGTGGGTTATGATCGCTCTCCATTCGCTCCGTAACAGCCATGTCCATGAGGGCGTGCCATAACTTTAGTTCAACATGGAGATAGTCAATTCAGCTAGAATGGTGTCCATTGTGCTAACCCCCATTCTGTCAGAGATGGTTCTGCCATTAGCCGCCCTAATACCTCTTTCTAGGCAGAATGCCTTCAGTTGTATCCCTGCTTCTGTCCATCTTTTTATTGGGGCTAGCTCTAAATTAGGTATGCCCCAAGAGGTGTTTCCCTCAGCTGCCAGGTCGCTGTCCTCACAGTCTCATGGCTCAAAGGTTACATTAAAATCTCCAGCTAATATAATTGAAGATTCACCTGCTCATTTGTCCAAGAGCTCATCTACGGCCGCTATGACGTCTGATTTCCTCCCACCTCTAACCCCTCTTGCATATATGTTATAGATGTCAATATTACCATGGGGACTGTTCAACAGCCGAATGGAAATGATGTCTGGACTCCCTGTCAGGAGCTCCCGGATCTTAAGGCCAATGCCCTGGTGGATCCAGATAGTTAGCCCCCCTGATGGACGACCCTTGCTACCATGGATTGCCAGGGCATAGGAATTTAAATACCCTGGACAAAAAACTGGGACTGCTGATCATGTTTCCTGGAATAGGCAAATATGTTGTTCAATAAAGGCATTCTAGTTTGGAGACACAGTCTTGGACCTTAGCCCTGCGATATTCCATGACAGTAGGGATGTTTGATGTGATGTGAAATGTGTTGCTGATGGAATGCCAGCCCCAGAGTCTAAGTTCCCCGATACGAGTCTGAACAGTCTCTTACTTGTGTTAACGCGTGTTACCTCTGGGCTGGAAGTTGTGAATACTAAGTGAGTGGTGGGACTATCTATCAGTGCCAGTAGGGGTGTGTGATTTGTTATGCAAGAGGGTGAGTGTAGCTGTCAATCTATTTCCCTTAGGGGCGATGACCTACTAGCAGATGGTAAGGGGGGAGAAGCATTAGCCAATGGGGTTATCTCAGAGAGCTTATGCTTGATGCGGATTTTCGGTTTTGCCAGATGATGGGTACATAGATCAAATGCCACCAGGTTCTCAACTATGTCTTGTTGGTAAAATATGAGTGCTACTGCATCCATGGAAGCTCCCCTTAACCCCTTCGATGCTCATGACGGAACGGTTCCGTCATGAGCATCGGTTGAGCTGTGCTCATGACGGAACCGTTCCGTCATGGCCCCGCCCGCGCTAGAACCCTTCAGCACCGCGGGGGAATCCGCGCAGCGCTGAAGGGGTTAAGGTACATCTATTAGCCCCTTTTACATCATACCCTTATAACCGACCGACAGCCCCTTACATGTTGGATCCATTGGATGCTCTTGTTTATTAAAAAACCCTTGTCTTCTCTGGTTAAATTGGGTAGGAGTTTTGGAACGTTGGTTAAATATACTACCTTTCCCATGTCAGGAACCCTAGCTGTACCTTTTAAAATAGGGGATAGGTTTACCACAGGTTTAGGGGGATCTGTCAGGGGTGGTAGAGCAATGTTAAAATTGGCACAATGTTATTGGCCTACTTGATTATTTGCAGGCCTACTCGAATAAGTGGGTAACAGGGCTGCTTTTGCTAGATGATGCAGAATGATTTATACCCCCACTCTTAATGCCATGCTAATATTCCACTCTGGTAACACACCCGTCTGACCCAGACAATTCTCTGCCCCATGTACCCCTGCAGTGCAGACAGGTTGTTTCTCCGTCTGTTTTTTCATGTGGTGGATCTCAAAAAGTGCCATGGTTAGGGAGACAGGAAGACTACTAACAAGAATTTTGAGGTCTTTGACTTCCTGGACCAAGTCCGAGATCTGAGATTTAAGGGTTTTTTGAGGATGTTCCCCAGCAGATAAATCTTCTGTCGGAGAACTAGGGGGCTTGTTTCTATCTGTGGGTGGAATTGTTCCCAAGGGGAGGAGATTGGTTCCCAGACATAGCTTCTGACTTGCATTATGTGTGCTAGTTTCCCGACCCTTGACAACTGCGATGCCCCCAGGACTATTGGAGATATCCTGACTGCCAGGCTGGTCCTGAAGCACTAAGGGATCCATTAGGATGGGGGGCGGATATCCTCCACGGGGCGGGCGGTAGCAACCGCCGGACCGGCGGCGGACATCCGCCCGCCACAGAAGCCCTGAACACCTCCGGTCCGATTAGCATTGCGTTCGTGACCGCAGTGGTGTGATTTCCCGCCCGCCACTTTTCCGCCGTTGCAGTCCGCCCGCTTGCCTGGCATGTGGAGCTGGACTGCTACAATTGTGGCAGATCTGGGCCAAGCACCGCCAGCACGATTATGATGCCGGCGGTAGCCAGCTTTCCGCGGCGGTGGAACCTCCATGGAAAGGCATGCGGAGAATGGCTCCGGGGGTCCATTGCGGACCCCCAATGTGTTGGGGTGGGTGTGGGTGCACTGCGGGGGTACCCATGGTACCCCTCTACATGTCCCTGTACCAGGTGGCAGGCACTGTGCAGTGCCTGCAACACAGTGCAGGGACATGCAGGACATGCGAGTTTGGAAATCGCGGCGGTGCTGCTGGCAGCACCTCTCGCCACAATGTTAACCGCCGCTCTCCGACCACCGCGGTCGGATTTCCACTGCGGAGCATAATAATTGGACCGGAGGTTTTCCCGCGGTCCTGGCGGGCGGTGTTTTCCCGCTACCATGGCGGTAGGGTGCTTTTCCGCCCGCCATCCTAATGGACCTCTAAGAACCTATTACTGCAAGGGAAATCGTCAGAGAGCAATAGAGCAGTATTATCATCATTGGTAGGGCTGATAGGAGGAGCATGCAAGGGTGCTGGTTGCTTTCCTCTGCTTTTAGCCTTCTTGAACATGGCTGGTTTCTGCCTGGTGTTGACGGGACTACAAGGGTCAGATTGAGAATTGAGGGTTTGCTCGTAATAGCTGAGTTGAGGAGATCCTCGCATTCAGACAATAAGCTGTCTATGCGATCCAGTACCCATTCCTTAACTACTGGGCTACCACTCACAGCTTTCTATTTTGGTTTCTTTTTGGAAGCATCACCCAGCCCACCCTCAGTAGCTTTCCGCTCCCCTATAGTGCCTAATTAGCACCTAATATTTCTAAATCTTGCAAGGCAAATTACATAAAAGTACCTTTCTTTTGACTGTCCGATCAAAGTCCTCTTTAAAATGAATGTTGGAGAGGTGCGAGGTAGCTGATCCAACCCACCTACTTCCGCATTTTAAGCTCATGCTTCTCTTGTGCTGTTTCGCAACTGAGACAGTCTTTGTATGTGAGAACCACAGCCACTTCAGGCTCTAAAGCAGATGATGTCCAAAATGAAGTGGGAGCCCTCCTGTGACTGTTGTTGAGTCTGGTATGCAGTCATAATATCGAGTTTCAAATATCGATATACCAAAATATCGATGTTGAAATCTCGATATGACAGAATATCGACCTGCAAGAATATTGTCAACAAGAATATCGACATGCAGGTAAGAAATATCGTTTTACAGAATATCAAAGTTAGTAATATCGTTAGTAAAAATATTGTTGTTTATAATATCAACATTTTTTGTTAGTGGTCTGTATGTTAGTTTATGTGTTAAAAGTATAGCTTATTTTTTAATGTATGTTTGTATTATTTAGAAATAATTTATTTGATGTTAATCAATTTTTGCGTATTTTAGTTCCGTAGCGGGTTGTGGGTTTATAGGGGTTTGTAGGGGAATAGGGTGGGAAGTAATTGAATTATAATATATTTATTATTAATTTTTTAATAAAATATTGTGTTTTAGTTCCGTAGCGGGTTGTGGGTTTATAGGGGAATAGAGTGGGATTGAAATTAATTAATTAATATGTGTATTAATTAATATTTTTGTATTTAATCATTTATATTCTTAATTGTGTTGATTAATGTATTAATTGGTTATTAATAATTAATTGGAAAATATGTTAATTGTGTAATTGTTTTAGGAGTGGGTTGTGGGTTGATAGGGGAGTAGGGTGGAAAGTAATTTAATTATGATTAATGAATTTATATTTGTATTAATTAATATTTATGTAATTAATATTTTATATTGTTAATTGTGTTAAAAATGTTATTAATTAGTTATTAATTACAGATAAATTATTAATAATTAATTGGTAAATATGTTAATTGTGTAATTGTTTTAGGGGCAGGTTGTGGGTTGATAGGGGAGTAGAGTGGGAAGTAATTTAATTATAAATAATTAATTATTATGTGTATTGATTAATATGTATGTAAATAATATGTTATAGTATTAATTTTTTTAGGAGAGGGTTGTTTGTTGCTAGGGGAGTAGGGGGAAGTAAATTAATTTTAATAAAATGTTCATTACTTTTTATATATCATATTTATTTAAAGTTATTTTATAATGTTAATTGTGTGAACTAATTTATTTGTGATGATATTTAAATTGCTTGCTAATTGTTATTAGTTAATTAATTGTTAATTATTATGCTAATTGTGTAATATTTAACAATATTGGTGGTGTCACTTATAGGGGAATATGGTGGGAGGTAAATTATTTTTGAAAAATTTATTATTTGGAATTTTAGATGAATTATTTTGCAGAAGTGGGAATAATAAATTATTCCACTCCGCTATCCAACCCTTTCCCTACTGTTGTATTTGCTGGAGTGGGAATAGTAAATTATTCCCCTACACTATCCAACACTTTCCCTACTGTTACACTTGGTGGAGTGGCAATAGTAAATTATTCCCACCCGCTATCAAACACTTTCCCTACTGTTGCACTCGCTGGAGTGGGAATAGTAATTTTTAGTCACCCGCTAGCCAATACTTTTCCTACTGTTGCAATCACTGGAGTGGGAATAGTAATTTTTACCCCCCTGCTATCCAACACTTTCCCTACTGTTGCAGTCACTGGAGTCGAAATAGTAATTTTTACCCCCCTGCTATCCAATACTTTCCCTACTGGTGCACTCGCTGGAGTGGGAATAGAAATTTTTACCCACGCGCTATCCAACACTTTCCCTACTGTTGCACTTGCTGCAGTGGGAACAGTAATTTTTATCCACCCGCTATCCAACACTTTCCCTACTGTTGTACTCACTGGAGTGGGAATAGTCATTTTTACCCCCCGCTATCCAACACTTTCCCTACTGTTACACTTGTTGGAGTGGGAATATAAATTGTTACCTCCCCGCTATCCAACACTTTCCCTACTGTTGCTCTCGCTGGAGTGGGAATCCCCGGGAACACCAGATTGTTTGGAAGATGCATTGAGTTTACCTTTGAAGCAAGCTGGAATAAATTACTGGGGGGATCTCCTATCTGTGGAAGGCTTGACCCCGTGGGATGTTTTGAATAACAGGTCAGGGAACAAGCTATCTAAGTTTAAATATTTTCAGCTTACGTCATGGTTCTCAACTATTACGGAGGAGGTGGGGGGAAATTGGGACTTTGAAGTTGCTATACAGGATATAAATCCAGGTGCCAAAGAGGTGGCGAAATGGTACGGGCCATTTCTAGAGGCTGAAGAGGATGGAATGAAGGCTCTATCAGAGGTCTGGTTAGGTACTCTGCAAGAAGACTGTTTACAATGTCTGTGGACTGAATCCTTAAAAACTCTATATGCCTTCGTTTCACCCGCCAACCTTTAACGTCATCACTTTTTTGTTATTCATAGGATCTATTGGACTCCTGAGAGATTCGCCAAATTTTTATTGCAACCTGTTCCCAGTTGTAAGAGGTGTAAGCTTTTAAGAGCATGTGATGTTCATGTCTTTTTCACCTGTCCAGGGATCCAAGACTTTTGGAAGAATGTTGAAAACACCCTAAGGGCCATTCTCATTAAGGATATTCTCCTGACAGAAACGTTGGTGTTTTTAGGGGTAAACAATGCATCCCGACAGACTTTAAATAACATGCAAAGGGGATTACTATTTTACTTGCTACTCCTGGTGAGAAGAAAGATTTGTAAAAGATGGCTAGACTCAGAGCCCCCACATCTAATAGCATGGTTAAACTCGATAAAATGGACCTACGAACTAGATACTAAAGGCAACCCTAGTCGCTCTAATGAGCTATGGAAGGATTATGTGACATGGTTAAAATAGGATCTAAACTTTAAAGTAGGTGGGGCTGGCTATCATCCCGGATATAAGGTCCAATGAATACATCATGCCATGAGCTCAGTGGAGGTTTGACCCAGTTTCCGCTCCCCTCCTCGAAGATGCGGGCCAGGGTGGCTCGGCGTCTCAATCTGAATGGACCATAGACGGATCGAGGGTACACCGAAACTGTTCAAAATGCAGCAGTCATGGTGAAATGAGGACTATAAAAAAAAAAGAAAAGGAGTGGGAATAGTAATTTTAACCCCTCTGCTATCCAACACTTTCCCTACTGTTACACTCCGTGGAGTGGGAATAGTAAATTATTCCCCTCCGCTATCCAACACTTTCACTACTGTTGCAATTGCTGGAGTGGGAATAGTAAATTATTCCCCTTTGCTATCCAACAATTTCCCTACTGTTGCACTCTCTGGAGTGGGAATAGTAATTGTATCCTCTACGCTATCCAACATTTCATTTACTGTTATAGTTAATGTAGTGTAAAATATTGTTGTACAAATAATTATTAATTTAAATATTTGTATTTATTATATATATATTTAATTTGTATATTTATATGACAGGTTTATGTATATATATATATATATATATATATATATATATATATATTTATGTATTTATAATTTTTATTATGTTTCTAACATTATGGGGCCGATTCCGATCCTGTCTTTTTTTTTCCCGTACGACTCGTTTCTGTAAATTTTTCCATACGAATCGTACAAGTCCCGTCCGACCCATGAAGTACGATTCGTATGTGAAAAATACATACGGATCTGCCCTATCCATACGAATCAGATTGGGAAAAGTTGTACGAGACGGACCCGGACACTTTTACGTACGAAGCCTAAAAATACAGTCCGACCGTACAAGTACGATCCAGACCGGCTTTCCGATTTACGAATTGTACGGAAAACGTCCCGTACACGGGAATGACTTGTACATATGCAATGTCGGTGTACGCACCGTACATAAGCAATGTCGGGGTACGCACCGTACATATGCAATGGCGGGGTATGCACCGTACATAGCAATGGCGTTGTACGCACCATACATGGCAATGGCGGTGTAGGCACCGTACATACGCAATGGCGGTGTACGCACCGTACATAGCAATGGCGTTGTACGCACCGTACATAAGCAATGTCGATGTACGCACCATTCATACGCAATGGCGTTGTACGCACCGTACATAGCAATGGCGGTGTACGCACCGTACATAAGCAATGTCGGTGTACGTACCATACATATGTAATGGCGGTGTTCGCACCGTATATAGCAATGTCCGTGTACGCACCATACATACACAACGCATGGGGGTGTGTGCCTGTACGACTCGTACCTCTGTACCGTACTGAAGCACAGACACTGTAAAACAGCACAAGGAGGGTCTATTCGAATCGCACAACACCAAAAAACATGTCTACACTGCACACAGAATGGAAATGACTGACCTGGACACATCCAAACAGGCAAACAGAGGGGCAAACTCACAACCACCCCTTATAACACACCCACCAAAAATTCAAACTGAGGCCCATCCATAAATGGACCAATAAAAAGGGCCCACACACACAAACCATGAGCCTTTGAAACAGACTCACTGCAGCTAGAGAGCACACACCAACAACTGCACCCATCCACCTTAACATATACACCTTCACACAACCTCCTTCACACATACCCCCTCAGACCCACACTGTCACATTCAGACCCACACACCCACAACCATCCACACCCTCACCCCACACAATGCCCACAGACAAGGATCCAAAGTTCACAAGGGAGGAGCTGGAGATCCTTGTCAATGAAGTCATCAGAGTCGAGCCACAGCTGTTTGGAACATTGGTCAGACAGACCAGTATAGCTGAAAAATCATGCCTGTGGCAGAGGATCGTCGATAGGGTGAATGCTGTTGCACCCATCAGAAGGACCAGGACTGAATGCCAAGCCAGGTGGTACGATCTGCGGAGGGCGGTCAAGCGCAAAATGAATGATGACTACGCCCAGAGCAACATCACTGGAGGTGGGGGGCCCCGCAGACCAGTACATTTCCATCCCTGGGAGGAGAAGGTGATGGCCCTGATTCCGCTGGTGGGAGTACATGGACTGCAAGGAGTTCCAGAGCCTGGTGAGTACACAAACAACTTAGGTAACATGGGGTAATGGCATCCACACCCCAACTACACCAAATGCACGCAACTACCCCCAAGCCCTCACCGGCCAGAACCACAGTCAAAAATAACGCTAATGCCACTAACATGTGTATGCCCCATTGAGAAAGCAAGGCCATGCTATGTCACATGCTACACGAAGCACCAACCCAAGAATGGATGTCCGGTATGCTGGGAGGGTGGGTGGCACAAAACACATTGTTGAACTCCTAATCAGACACAATTGCCCTCATCCCATATGGCCCAGGTACATACCCATGCACCATGCGCAATGCACAGGGATTGGGAAAGTACTGACAAGATACCTCACACTCGGCCTGGGTGTAGGCAGCACAAGGCCCTCCCGTGACCAGTGCAAACACAAACACCAAGACAACAAGGTCAGATATCTAGGACAGGAACTCACACTCACTGTCATGGCAGCATGCTCCATGGGGGGACAGCTACATCACCTGGGAGCCCCAGGGCCAAATCACACTACACACACCAGCAGGCCCTGCCACACACACCCCTTACACACGCAGACACCCCCAAGGCAGGCAATGGATTTACCCACTGTCACAATGGACATGTAACACAACAAGACCAATGCATAGCCGAAGAAGCATACAAGCCAAAAATCTACATGTCAAAGACTCAGGAGAACATATCAATCTGTCCCCCGCAACATACCCATCCACAAGTGAACATTGAGGAGAATGCTAGGCACATACAACTACCTGGAGGAACAGTGACAACTTGAATGTGTATGAAACATGCATGTTGCATGAAACAGCATTAACATTGTCTGTCTCTCACACACAGGGCAACGTGATGAATCTCCCCCCAACAATGGGGGGGAAGAATCACAGTCCCAGGCTTGGGAGGAACCTGATCCCACCGGCAGCGACGCCTCTCAACACTCCGCGGATGACCCCGACCGAACTGGACCCTCTGGTGTCCAAGCCCCTGCAGAACCTGGTTCAGGAACATCTGTGCCAACCACCACCCCCATTCCTGCCACATCCCAGGAGACACCGAGGAGCCCTGCCTGCAGTGAACAACTGAGCCAGTCTGACCAGGAGGGACAAGGTGCGCCGGGCACCCAGGAGGAGGCAGACAACACCGCCACTGCCATCCCTCAGGGGTGCCGTCAACCCGATGTGCCCACAACGGCAGCCCAGGCTCGTGTGGGCAGGGGTGGTGGGAGTGGAGGCAGGCGGAGGCGAGAACCTGACCAGCCAGCTGAAGGGACCGGTATGTCACACATACACAACATCATGGATGCATACCGGTGTGACACCAGGGAGTTCAGCCAGGTAGTGGTGACCCTCAGAGAGCTCAAGAACCAGCAGGCCCAGCAACACACCAGTCAACAAGAACACCAAGGACGGATGGAGGCAAGACTGGTTGAGCTCCTGGCGGTGCAAAGGGACATAAGCCATTCACTCCGTCGGATCGCCGACAACATGGGCAACCCTCCCTGTGCCACCAGGCGAAGACCACCACCAGCCACAGGGAGGGAGGAGGAGGAGGATTCGTCCGACGGAGCGTCCCAAGCATCGTCAAGGCCTGCATCCGAGGGTCCCCGGAGGAAGGTGGGTCGTCCATGGAAAAGACTGTGAGAGGCAGCGGCACATCCACATCTCCCAGGTCACCTGGCCTGGCACCTGGCCTTCATGTGCGACAGCATCACCTCATTGACTGACATCATCTGCCACATGGACTTGCTGGTCACAGTCTGACCAATTATGCCAAACACTGTGGTCTGGACTCTGATGACTTCAAATGCCAAGGATCCCATCTCCCTTTGTGAACGTTGGATTCTATGGACCCATTGCACCTTTTTCTGTGCACAAATCATGCCCCAGAGCTATAAATTACAAAATAATACATTAAATTTTATGTTGCAGTCATTTAGCATGAGTCCACAACATACATGTGGGGATATGTCAAAGCCATGGGGCATGTGCCAGATGACCCCAGTGTACTACATGCTGCAGGGTGGAGGCAGAGTCCCTGGGCCTTGCTGGTGAGCTACTTTCTGATTTAATCCTGGTCCCTCCTCTTGATACCAGTGTTGGAGATGTGTGAGCTGACAGTGTGTTAGCACATGGTGTAGAATGCCGTGGAGAGGTCAAGGGGGGTGGTCTCACCATTGTTGAGCAGGGCAAAGTTGTCGTTGGTGGTGGCAATGATGACGGTTGCGGTGGTGTGAATACTGTGGAAGATGGTCTGGTGCCGGTTGCCTGGAGCTGGTTGCTTGTAGGAAATTTGTCAGTTGCTTGTTGAGTGTCTTCCTGATGAAATGTGCTGGGTAGGAAAGCAGAGTGATGTACCAGGAGATCCTGCGGTACTGCCGTCCGTTGTTTAAGAAGGGTCTGGGTCTCTGCATGCCTCCAGCACCCATGGAATGTGGCAAACTCAAAGGAGACTTTCATGGCGCGCTGGACGTGGGCTTCAAGGATGGGGAATGATGTGGTTGAGATGTTGTGTGGGAAGGGGCCTGATGGAGAGCCAGAGTGGATGGTGCATATCAGCCAGGTTGTGTAGTTGCTGCTGACGGGAGTCCAGAACCTGAGGGGGGTCTGTCCTGCGGATAATAGTGCTGTCTGACTCTGTGTGCCAAGGCTGTTGTGTATGGCCATGAGCTTGCAGTGGTATAAAGTTGCAAGGGATGTGATCTGCCTTGCAAGGGTGGGGTGTCTTGGATGGAAATCTGCTGTCAGTTCACTCACAATGCTGATGAGGTCATTGATGTTGTGTGTTTTGTTGTCTCTGCACTATCTGAAGGATCTCCACTTGTCCTTGCAGATGATATGGAAATGGCTGTGTGTGGTGTTTTCCAGGGCTGTAAGGTAAATAATGCTTCTTTGTGTTGCAAGGTTTGCACAAGAGTCCGGCTAGGTCTGTAGGAGTCCAGTAGGTCTGCCTTGTCCCAGGTGCCTTAACTGTTGTTGTGCTTCACATCAAAGTCCGTCAATGTGGCAAGATTGTTGGATCAGTTGCTGATCCACTGCGTGAGGTTGCAGGGTGTGGCGGTGGTGTTGTTTTGAGTGTCCCACACAGCTTGTCTGTGGTGACTTACATCAAGCATCTTTGGGGGATCGGTAGCGGGGTGTGGGACAGTGTGTTGCTTGGCGGAGACGTGGATTCAAATGTTGATGCTTGGTGTGGTTCTCCTCCAGCAAGAAGTTACTGGCCCCCAGCAACATGTAGCCTGTGGAGGTGAGGGCGTGCGTGCAGATGTACGTGTTGATGGCTTAGCGGAATTGTGGATGTAGGCCGGGAGATCTGTAGATGAGTGTTACTCTGAGTGTTGCCAGGGAGTTGCTGCAAACCCGGAATTGTGACTCTAAGGGTGTACCTGTGATTAAATTGCATCCTCCGTGATTGTTGGCGCCGTCCCTGCGGGTGATCTTGTATCCGTCTGAGATAGCAATGAAGAAGTCGTGTGCTGAGGATCCCTTTGTCCAGGTTACTGTCATGAAGGTGATGTGTGGGGCTGTTGTGTTGATGAGGTAACAGAGTCCAATGTCGTGCTGGTGGAGGGAGCGGGTGTGGAGTAGGAGGCACATGACATGGTTGTTCTGACAGGGTCTGGTAGGCTGGGCAGTGCTGTGTAGGCAGTTGGAGGTGCACACTCAGCATGCGAAGGTGTTGTGTGTGCGCTTAGGGGTTACCTGATAGCAGGCGGATGATTATCTGGAGGACAGTGCTTGGAGGTTGGCTGCAGCATGAGCCTGTTGTGTGACGTAGGTAATGCAAAGACCAGAGGGTCGTGCACTGTGCATGTTGCAGGCGCAGATGGTCCTGCCTATGGCACAGCGTTGGTGCAACAGTGGCACCGAAAAGCTGCTGGCTGCATTTGGAATGGGTGGAGGTGGAAGGGCTGAGCATTTTGGAGGCGTTTGGGTTGCAGAATAAGAGCACTCGGTAGGGCGGTGCCGCAGGTGAGGCAGCAGCAGGTGGAAGGGCTGAGAAATTAGGCAAAAAGTAGCACACAAAGACAAGGTGGTCAGAAAGACACAGTGCAACAGGTGTATGGAAAGGAAGGAGTGTCAGGTTACTCATGGGTCACTCCGAGAAAATGTATGAACAATCACCAAAAATGACGGCCACAGGATCAGGCAACAAAATGCGGAGCTGCGCACAGGAGACACACCATCAGCATGCGTTCACGTCCCGTTGTGGGGAGCAACCTGCACAAATACATACCCAACCAGGTACTTCATGCACAATAGATATTATTAGCCATGAAGAACTGCATGCATGTTGCCAAAGTACACATACATACATATGCTCAATATTTGACAAGTATGCCATAGATGACGCATGCAAACTGGCAAGAGAGCTGCAGTGACAGAGATGAGGCACTTTGGATTGTGCTGAACACCTTTATTCCACATACACACACAAAGGGAAATTCATCCATATGAACAGACTCACAGGTCAGTTGACAGAACATGTGGGACATACGCTGGACCCCCCCTTCACAACACGGATGATGTCAATCCCAATGAACTGGCACACATGTTAAGGGTATGAGACAAACACATCCTGCTGCACACGGAGAGGCTGCAATTCCCCATAGAGCCTGTTGTTGTGATGTCCCACACTATGTCCACCGTAGCATCCGCAATGTTTCAGAGGCAAGGTTTACACACATTGATGCCTTCATCAGACGCCACACTTCACTACAGATGACTGTCAAGAAGGGTGACTATCATGTCATGGGAGTGATGCTACATGTCATATGCTCCATGTTGAGAAGACATGTATGCATGTTACCACAACATGCGCAGAAGCAGGCCAACACATTCCCAACCCGTACCACCACCAAAAAGCCTTGCTGCAATCCTTACCCAAACTTACATTTCCACATGTCCATGCATGGAACGCTGATTCAGCACACGGTGCAATCCTCATGAGGAATAGCAGGAGGACAACGATGACACGAGCAGACAACAGGCGCAAAAACCTGAGAATGACAGACACACAAGAAATCACTTAAACTATTCTCGACGCACACATGGGCATTTACAAAACATGAACAATGTTGGACACATGTAAATTTCTAAGAAAGTCTCTTCGCCAAACTGTGTGGCATGACATCATCACTCGAGTGACACATCAGAACACACATCAAAGTCACTTTGCATTCAGTCAGCTGGACACACACATTTCAACACATGCCACTCAATGCTACAAGCTTGCAAACTCATACCCAGTGACTCACCATTATGAGAAGAAGTTGCGTATGAGCTGACTCCGGATATCCTCCTCCTCATCCTCCTCATCACTAGCCTCGTGACCCAGCCCTTGATCCTCCACGGGTGGATGTTCCTGCTCATCCGGATCCAGGATGAGTGGCACTGCCTTCTCAACTGCCATTATGTGCAGCATGCATCACAGGAGGAAGATTTGGCAGACCTTCTCCGGGGCATAAGGGAGGGACCCGCCTGTCTTGTCCAGGCACCGGAATCGGCTCTTCAGGAGTCCAAACGTCCTCTCAATCACTCGCCTGGTCTGCCCATGTGCATTGTTGTACCGGTGATCTGCAGCTGTTATTGGGTTGCGGAGAGGTGTCAGCAGCAATGGCATGTTGGGATAGCCAGAGTCCCCTACATGGAAACATCATGTAAATAAGTTGGTCAGGAGATGCCGTAAGAGCCAAAGATACCGCAACACACAGGACATACAGAGTATACCCACCAACAAGACATGCTCTTTCGTTGTGCAGCCGCAGCATCATTTGTGGCACCCTGCTACGCCTCATGATGTAGGCATTGTGTGCTGATCCTGGAAAACGTGCACAGACATGGGAAATCAGCATGTTAGCAAGACACACCACAAGGGCATTTATCGAGTGGTAATGTTTTCTATTGCAATAGGCTTGTTCCTGTGCCTGTGGTGGTACCAAAGCCACATGTGTAACATCAATGGACCCAATTACATGGGGCATCCCTCCCAGGGCATAGAAATCACCCTTGACATCTGGCAACTCCTCAGGAGTAGGAAATTGGATGAATTCATCAAGGTGCTCCAACATGGCTGCTAAAACATCACGCAGGACACTGCTGAACATTGTCTGTGACATCCCACCCACATCAGCTATGGTGAATTGAAACGTACCTGTGGCAAAAAAATGTAGGGCTGCCATCACCTTCATCTTGGGGGTCAGCGCAGTAGAATACCTGTGTCGCGGTTGCAGGTGTGGTGCCAGCTTGTCTGTCAAGTCCTGAATCAACTGGTGAGTGAATCTGTAACGGCGGATGCAGGCACGTTCCCTCATGGCACCCAAGTCTGCCATTGTTCTTGGGACAGAGTGTGCCCTGCAAGACATCGTTTGTAAGAATGAAGAGTGAGAGTCTGCCAATATCAATGTCAATGAACATAGCACATGCTACACTGCTAATACACATCAGGTAACTATGGAGTCGGGTGTGTGCAATACATCCAGGACACATAAGCCAGATACACCTGTTGATTGTCAAGTCTACATGACATGCCCTGAAATGAGCTGAGGTCCAGTCTGAGTGAAGATATCACCGGAGTGACACACAACCACATAGCTGCATTGGAAGGATGTCATCTCATCCACACAGCTGACTGCAAGGCACACGCACAGGTCGCATGGAATGTCAAATGTACATATCAAACACATTGCGATGAAGGGGTACACGTGACAACATTAAGACACAGCCATTGAGACAACGCAGACATGTTTTACTGGGAAAATATGATGTCCGATGCACACAGACCCTACAGCCGTGGGAATCGACATGTGGCATGGTGTGCGTAGATGTGTTCCATGCCCATCTCCACACAGACACATGTTGGATGCACCAACAGCAGATGCAGTTGACGGAACACTGACATCAAACTCATGTGAACACATGACACACACCTGACATAGTCACAAAGGGGCACGCTGATCGAGACATGACAGTTGATAGATTGTCCCTGTCCCTGGCATCAGGAGACGGGTGCGGGTGTTGATGACTGTGCCATCTCACTGCTTCTGTGCATGACACAGTTGGACTACAGACACACATGTGGCAAGTGTCAAGGTGATGTGTGCCACATTGTGCCCCATCACACATGTGAAATGTGTCCACAGGTCATCACACATCAATTGTGCAACTAGAAGAGATGACCTGTGCAATATCACTGGCTGCCACACCTAGGGCCTGCACATGAAAGTATGCAATGACAAGTACTTGATGGACATCCTTGTGCGACTCGTAGCCCTCCATTCCTGGCATGTGTATGCCTGTATTACCATTGTAAGCGTGTTAAATGCATACCCGTACGTGTACTACTAGTGGTACATGTACGTGTACTACCTTAGTACACGTACGGGTACGCACTAGTAGTACACGTATGTGTACTACTAGTGGTACACGTACGTGTACTACTAGTGCGTACATGTACATGTACTACCTTAGTACACGTACGTGTACACACTAGAGGTACACGTACGTGTACTACTAGTGCGTACACGTATGTGTACTATCTTAGTACACGTACACGTATGCACTAGTAGTACACGTATGTAGTACACGTACGTGTACTACTAGTGGTACACGTACGTGTACTACTAGTGCGTACACGTACGTGTACTACCTTAGTACACGTATGTGTACCACTAGTAGTACACATACGGGTACGCACTAGTAGTACACGTACGTGTACGCACTAGTAGTACACATTACGTGTACACACTAGTAGTACACGTACGTGTACCAATAGTAGTACACGTACGTGTACGCACTAGTAGTACACGTATGGGTACTACCTTAGCACACGTACGGGTACGCACTAGTAGTATACATACGGGTACGCACTAGTAGTACACATACATGTACTACTAGTGGTACACGTACGTGTACTACCTTAGTACACGTACGGGTATGCACTAGTAGTACACGTATGTGTACTACTAGTGCGTACCCGTATGTGCACTAAGGTAGCACACATACGTGTACTACTAGTGCGTACCCGTACATGTACTAAGGTAGTACACGTACGTGTACCACTAGTAGTACACGTACGGGTACGCACTAGTAGTACACGTACGTGTACTACTAGTGGTACACGTACGTGTACTACTAGTGCATACACGCACGTGTACTACTAGTGCGTACCCGTACGTGTGAACTAGTGCGTACCTGTACGTGTCAAACGCACTGTACAACTGGTGCCGTAGGGGTACGTGTGAAACGCTCCGTACCTGTGTGTGGATTTCAAAATTACATAGGGGACACATAAGGGACAAGTATTAGGCCCTAAATGCATGCTGGTTTTTTCTTGCATAGTTTTATATAGCGCGAACTTGACCCGAATCTAATCAGGTATCAGAGCGCTTTACATAGCACCAGTTACATGAGGACACACATTCATTTTTAAAAAAAAATTTTTTTAGGCACGGGAGATTAAGTGATTTGCCCAGAATCACAGGATGTTTTAGGGTCGTTACCAAGACTCGAACCCAGTTCCCCCAGGTCCGAGGTCGAGCGCCCTAACCGGTAGGCCAACTCCTCTCCCTGGTTGTCATGGAGACAGAGTTTTCAGTTGAAAAGTGTCGATCAGGTGTCCTGGAACAGTCAGTTGGCCACAAAATACAATGTTGCAAAGTGGTTGTTGACTTGACATGATTCTCAAAATTTGAACGATGCGAATGCTGTCATTGGTGTATGTTTAAAGGGATTGGAGTAAACGTATGATGCTAATGAGTCTGACCAATCACTATGTATTCCTCAAAATGAATGCCCCTCAGCAAGACAGATATAAGGCAGCCACAACCCATGAGAGGGCACTTGCCTGCACAACTTTCCAGTCGACCACACTGCTGCTGTCTCTGCTTCCTCTGGACCATGTCACGTACTGTGGAGAGGGCCCAGCCATTCACCCAGGAGGAGAATGAGGCCTTGCTGGACTGCCTCCTCCCACAGTACACCAAGCTGTATGGGAGACCAGGGGAGCAGGTGAGTGCTGAGTCCACTACCTTTGCCTATGCACCTGTTGTGTGACTGTCAATATTGTGTCCATGTGGGACACACATGCAATGTTGTTTAGAGTGCGTCCCAGTGTGGGGACATGCTGATGTATCGCAGAGCATGATGTAGTTCCTGTGTGCACTCCTCACTTGCATTGTGCTTACTGTGACTTTCACTGCATAGTGCATGACACATTCAGCCTGGCAAATCCTTGTTGGCTTTTTTTCCTATTGTCATGAGGTGATTCAGTGGTCCCCCTGGTGTGACAGGTGACTGTACCCACAGATGTGTATGAGTTGAGCGGACTTGTGGTGAGAGTGTCCAAATGATGTGTACAACCTCATGGACATTGATGTGTGTGAATGTTCCTTGTCGTGTGGGTGAGTGTCTATTTGAAGTGTTGCACCACAGCTGCATGAAGGAGGCAACAGATCAACCCATCTGATGTCACAAGTAAGCCGTGCTGTGTGTCTAACTTGCAGAGCTAGCATGACACCTGTGACACCCCACTGGCAAGTGGCACATGTGCAGAGTGAGGGTTGTATCCACTGTTGTCAATGACAGGCGAGTGATCTGTGCTTGGGTGTGTCTGTCTAGTATGCTGAGGGTGCGTCAGTGGAGTGGGACATGTGACTGCTTGGCACGTGCTGGCCATTAGCCTGCTGTTGCATGTGCTGCAGTGTGTGGCATGATCAGTGAGTGTGTCGCACCCCTCATGCCAACCTATTGAATTTCAATGCCATGTAGTGCATTGGGATTGAACACATCTTATTGTGTATGATGTAATTCCTGTCTGCATCCTATGCCCTGTTCAACATTTCAAAGATGTTCAAATGTGTGTCTCTGGGACATGGAGCAGGTGTATTGATGTTGTGTCACTTTGTCATCCTGACAGATAACTGCCTAAGAGAAGGGGGTGATCTGGAACAACATCGTCAGGGCCGTGAGATCTGAGGGGGAGCGTAGTCGGCAGCTGCCACAGGTCCGCAAGAGGTGGCAGGACATCCGGTGCTGGACCCGGCGGATCGCCCGGGTCCAGCTGGGGCTCGAGCTTCCTCGCCCCCACGGCGGCTGCCGACGCCTGACCCCCCACATGAGACGTGTCCTGGCGGTGGTCTTCCCTGACCTCGATAGGCAGTTACAGGAGAGACTGCAGCAAGGAGGGGATAGGTACATGGCTGTTTGTCGTGTTATGTGTCGCCAGCTTTTTGAAGTACTCTGTAGCCTGGATACACTCCCAGAGTTTATATCTGCAGTGCATTTTCTGTTCCCCAATGTCACTTGGTGCTCTTTTTCATCCCTTCCCCTCCTTGACATGTGTCCCCTGGTCTGTGTGTAATCACATTTGCACATTGTCATCTAGGGTGCCATTAAATCTAAGTGCACATTGCTTTCTGCATCATGTGGGAGGGTGGTCTGTGACTTGTGTTGGTACCTTGCCTGTGCCATGACCTGTTCACTATGTTCGGGGTCCATATTTGTTGTCACTGATGATGATTCTCAACATAGGAGTGTGAGCTTTCAAATGAACACCCTTGCAGCATGCATGACCAATGTTGTGGACTCAAACATGATGTGCATGAATGGGAAATATGCATAGTGCCATGACGGTTGAACATGGAACAGTCAGCTCATTCCAGGACCACGGAGCAGTGTGCCCACTACAGTCCCCTGAGACACCCTGGCCTCCTAATCATGCGTGTCATCCAACACTGTGCACATTCTCTGTGGGTTCAGCATAGGCCTGCCTCTGTGGCATTATTCCCTGGCCTAGATTTAATTTTGCAAATGTGTGCTACATGTGTCCACTGGACAGGGATACACCATTTTGCTTGTGCATACTCACACTGGGCAGTGCCTGTGTGGCTATTCACAACAATCTGTTGATGGTTGTTTGTCACAAATATGTGTTGCCAGCCCCACGAGGTGATGTTGTGTAAATGAAGCAATTTTTCCTGCACAGTTATTGTAACCCTGAATAAGAGGTGTCACTTCTTGATCTGTATCAATCACATTGACTCAGGTATGGGGGAGGTGCGGGAGAGGCAACCCTGAATTTTCATTGCCAGGTATGACTTGTGTGTGAGACTTGGCTGTACAAAGAAACACCGTGCAGTGCCCCTGTGATGCTGGCCAGTGCTTAATGTTCGTGCTTTGCAGCCTGTGTCAGTTTTTTAAAAACATGAATCCTGCTCATACATTTTTGGCACCTGTGTGTGGTTCAGATGCAACGCAGTTTGGACTTTGTGTGCTGACATCTGTGTGTACATTCTGGCTTGCCATGAGGGTGTCCCCACAGTACAGCTAGGCTTTTTTTCAACCCAATTGCAGGCCCATTAGCTTATGCATTGTCCTGGGTGTGGACATGTGTGCCACTCCAGATGACAGGCAGTAGGTCATATGTGTAGCCAAATGTGTAATGAGGTTACGGATGGCCATGTGACAACTGACATAATTCAAGTTATTACTCAAGAAAAATTGTACCTTGGCACTCACAGCACTTGTCAACAGTTCTTCATGTTTTAAATGTGGAAATGTTATGATTTGTGTTAAGAACACTGATGTGCCTGCATGAAAAAAGTCTCCCAAGGAAGTGCACACCAAACGACATTTCTACTTTCATGGAACACGCTGGCACCTTTTCAAAGAATACACTGTTAGAATTACATGGTGTTGCAGATTCTCCATATACATGTTCCCACAGTGGTCTTGATTTTGTGAGACTCCTTTGTTGTTGGTGATCCAAACTAACGAGTCTCAAGATATCAAGACCTCCGTGGGCCCATGTATATGTACTTTCTGCAACACCATTTATTTCTAACAGTGGCTTCTTATAAAAGGTGCCAGCTTCTTCAATGACAGTGTAAATGTACTTTTGTGTGCACTGCCTTGTGCGACATGTTTCATGCAGGCACATGAGTGTTATTTTCACGAAATGGCAAATTGGCACATTCCAAACATGTCGATTGTGTAAAGTATTGTGAGTCCCAAGGTAGCAAAATTTTTTCGTTTTGTGTTCCAAAGTACTTACAGGTCTCTGAGTGTGGTGACACCTTGAGAATTGAGGTGTGTTAGTTTACCTTGGGTGCACCACTACTGTTTCTTTCTCGGTAAACAAGAGGTGGCATGACTTCATTGTATTGCTGTGCTCACCGGTTCACAGACACTAGCTTCTCAGTGTATTTCTCATTCAAGTTGTGGCCTTTTGTGTTCTTTTTTTCCTGGTGTCCAAGTGGCATAGTGGGTCTACCAACTGGGCAGTACAGGGCTTACATATGTGCGGAGTAATCTAGCTGTTACTCATGATGCATTGCCTGATATGCACTGTGACCAATTGTTCTTGTGCTCATGTGTCAGATGTATACAGGTGACTGATGCATTTCGGTTTCTTCTCCTTGCCCACAGCATCATCATCCGCAACCGAGGGAGACACCTGCACGGACCTGGAGGAGGGACCCAGCGACAGTGCCACCAGTGCTGGGGAGTCAGAAGGAGGACCTGTCTGGATTCGAGAGCAGCTACGATGCCGACGGGTTCGAGGCTGACCTCCCTGAGGAGGCGGAGGCTGCAACACCAACTGTCAGCATCCCCACATCTGTCCCCGCCTCCTCCATTACCATCTCCGCCATCCCAGTTGCTCCCATCCCTTCTGTCCGTGCAGAGTCCCACCATGTCTCCTTCGGTCCAGACACCGCACCCCCTGCCCCTGTCACCCCTGCTGCCCTCAGTGAAGAGTCTGTGGACATACTGCAGCAGTTGCAGGTTGGGCAGGCATCGGTGCTGACTGTCCTCCATGGACACACTAAACTGCTCACACAGATGGTGTCGTTCATGGAGGGCATGTCAGCAACGATGTCTGACCAACGCAGGTTTCTGCAGTCCATGGACCCTTCCCTGACAGCAGCAGTTTCTCTCCTGCAGCGCTCCGTTCCCCCCACCCCAGACCCATCCACACTGCCCTCTCCCATGCCTGCCCAATGCACACCCAGACAGTCACGGGCACGCACCCCACCAGACACATCCAGCACACCCCCAA
Source organism: Triturus cristatus (assembly GCF_964204655.1). Lineage (NCBI taxonomy): Eukaryota > Metazoa > Chordata > Amphibia > Caudata > Salamandridae > Triturus > Triturus cristatus. Next base: position 966,253,619 of record NC_140581.1, read on the forward strand.
GTAAGGCACAGCGCACACCTCCTGGCACGCACACTCAGGGGGATGTAGGCACACCCACAGGGTCTGGGGGCAGACAACATACACACAGTCACAGTCGCAGTCCGCAGTCCTCACAACCCTGTTCCTCCAAAACCACTCCCCTTAGCTCCCCTGCCAAACTCTCACCCAAGGAGACCTATATGGGTGACCTGGGCCTCGCCCTCATTGAGCCACCACCCCACAAGCGGTCCACACCATCCCCCAAGTGCGCTGCATCCCATCCCTTGCCCACCACACCCTCCGTTGGCCCTGGGGTATCTTCAGGTACAGGGGTTAGGATGGAGGCCCTCGCAGAAGTGTGCAGCACCGTGCTCACCTCCACCTTTGGCGCTGCCCCACCTCCTGTGGTGGAGACGTCCACCCCTGCACCCACCACACCTACCCATCCCCCTCATGTCCCTGCGGTGCCTGGTCCTGCCACAGATGATGCCCCCCCCGGTCGACAAACCTTGAGGTTCCTTTGTGCAGGCAAGGTAGGGGTGGACGTGGTCCCCTACGTCCACTCTTGGACTTGAGAAATGGACTGGCCATTGGCCTTTGTACATAGTCTCTTTTTAATTTCTTTTTTTTTCTTGCTGAATAAAGCCTTTTCTTTTACTTTCAACACTATTGCATTTCAGGTACTTGATGTTGGTGATGAGGCTCCTGGAGTTGGTGTTCTGGTAATGTGTTAGGGTTCTGAGAATTTTTTTTGTATGATGGTCATGAGGTGGACCATGGTATATGTGTGCCATCACAATGTCTCTGCAAAGAATCATTGGTAGTGTGTGTTCATCTTGTTTGGAGACATTGTCCCAAGGAGTGTTGCTTCCTCTGTGGCACCTGACATCTTCCCTGCAAACAGTTGCACAATTGTTGTGCTGACCTGTATCCACATTTCCTTTGTTGTTGAGGGATCCCTTCAACAATGGCCATGCATGCTCACCGATGTCTCCTGCTGAATTGTCTGTGCCATCCTTGCTAGTCACTGTACTTGTGTTTTGGGTATGTAGGAATGCCTTCAGGGACAAATTGGCCCTTTTCAGCACTATGCATGTGTGTAATCACAGCCTACCACACAAATGGTACTTTTTATGCATGGTATTTGGGAACCTGACTCACAATTGTGGGCATTGTATCTGGTGGAATTGAACCCTATTCCTTCCATGAGAGGCAACAGTCCTCTGCACCCACCCCTCATATGTCAGGCCACTGCTGGTAGTCATATGCACCCACCCCTCATATCTCTGTCCACTGCTGGTAGTCCTCTGCACCCACCCCTCAAATGTCAGGCCACTGCTGGTAGTCCTCTGCACCCACCCCTCATATGTCAGGCCACTGCTGGGAGTCATATGCACCCACCCCTCATATGTCTGGACACTGCTGGTAGTCATATGCACCCACCCCTCATATGTCAGGACACTGCTGGGAGTCATATGCACCCACCCCACATATGTCTGGACACTGCTGGTAGTCATATGCCCCCACCCCTCATATCTCTGTCCACTGCTGGGAGTCCTATGCACCCACCCCTCATATGTCTGGACACTGCTGGTAGTCATATGCACCCACCCCTCATATCTCTGTCCACTGCTGGGAGTCATATGCACCCACCCACGCACCCCCTTGGAGCAGTACTCTGCTGGCCAGGACCTACACACACACCAATATGAAGGTAACATGCTGGGCCAGTCCTCTAAGCCCACATTCCTGGCGTGTGTACACCTCGTATCCAAAATGCACTGGTGCCGTAACGGGGTACGTGTGGTACGCACCGTACCCACGCATTCATTGCGTGTGTACGGTATGTATCACTGTTCTACTGTGCTGTAGGGGTACGTGTGGTACGCACCGTACCCACGCATTCATTGCGTGTGTACGGTCCTATCACTGTTCTACTCTGCCGTAGGGGTACGTGTGGTACGCACCATACACACGCATTCATTGCTTGTGTACGGTCCGTATCACTGTTCTACTGTGCCGTAGAGGTACATGTGGTACGCACCGTACCCACGCATTCATTGCGTGTGTACGGTCCGTATCACTGTTCTACTGTGCTGTAGGGGTACGTGTGGTACGTACCGTACCCACGCATTCATTGCGTGTGTACGGTCTGTATCACTGTTCTACTGTGCCGTAGGGGTACGTGTGGTACGCACCGTACCCACGCATTCATTGCGTGTGTATGGTTCGTATCACTATTCTAATGTGCCGTAGGGGTACGTGTGACACTTACCGTACCCACGCATTCATTGCGTGTGTACGGTCCGTATCACTGTTCTACTGTGCCGTAGGGGTACGTGTGCAATGCAATGCCAATAGCTCTAACTTTAACAATGCCGAGACCGTTGCATTGTAAATGCTTGTGCTAATTGTGCTCAAGCAGACAAGGCCCAGCATGTGGGAGGTGGTGTGAAGGTCTGTACCACATGAAATGTAACACAGAGCTCTCACACTCAGTAAAAGGTCGCTGTGCGAAGCATTGATAAGATTTTAAAACGAACATGTCTTTATTATAAATGCAGATCTCAATTAATCGTGGGGTGTTAAATTCTGCACATACGGGTTTCTGAGTATAGTTGTCCTTGCCACATCCCCACAATTTTCTCCAAATACATTTTGGCGGGTCAAACATGCTGACATTTAGCGGAGGACAATTCTCAGTAAATCGTAAGTGCAGTAAGCCCCGAACTGCCGTAGTGGTGCCTCATTTTCTGATAGAAAACTTTAAATAGGAGCTATTTACTGTACCCGGTTTCCGTATTTAATAGATGCAGTAAATACTCATGCCCATCATCCCCACCCGTGAACCAGCCTTAGATCAATAGTAGAAGTGAAATGTTCTCAGGTGAACCCCAGAGGTCTCTAGCTTGTTTAACTTGGAAGTTATAACTTCAAACAGGTGTGTAAGGCAGCTTCCACCTGCTGATGTATGTGGCAATGCCAAATCAGGGGCTGGCATCATAAACCCGTTAAAAGATTACTCTTCTCTGCGCTTCGAAACATCAGTGGTACAAATACCTGCTACTCGAAAACTTTAAAACGTACAATGAAGTGACAGAGGTTAACAGTGGTTAAAACAAACTTTCTTAAGTGAAGCACTGAAGAAAATTGCAAGTCCTTCGAGTATTCTGTGCTCCAGATGTTACCAGAGGCCCCTGGCATTTGGCAATGAAGCCGCCTAATATCTAAGCCCCTGTCCATCAAAGTGCTGTTTTTCTGGTGCGTAAGTTTGAGGGCACCTGGTGATTATGGCGTTGCCGCTTGACGGCTGGTGGTGTATTTTTGCATTTATTGGGCACAATAGAGACTTTCATCGGCCTGGGGTGCCCTCTTGCCTCAGTGATGTGTCTGTACTGGGTAGGTGCCGCAGGTGGAGTAGAATGACAGATATTTCATAGACAAACTGCAATATTGTGATAACTACATCTGGTTCCGGGGCTGCTAAGCTGGATCTCCGCCACCTACCAGCGGTGAGGGTCTGATGGGTGTTCCATTGGCAAATACTGGGATAAGTGGGGGTGAAGGGGTTGATGCCAGCCTAGTCAAATTGGGGATATTGTTGTCAGAATGCCAGGCAGAGAAATGCATCCTTTGGTGAAGGGATATTTTATGACAACTTCACCTTTTGGGCTGGAAAGAAGCGTATGCTGCATGGTGAGTATACCCGGTAGGCAGAGACTTGTGTCCTGCAGTTGGTCATCTGGGCAGATCTCTACAGTACAGGGCTCTTGCTCCTTGGCAGTGCACCGGTCTCTGGAAGGCAGACTGAATGGTTATGTGCAGGCAGGCAGGCAGATAGCTCAGGGCAGAGTGTGTGGTAAGAGGCCTGTTACGCACACTTGCGATCCTCGCAGCCGTCGACCAACAATTTCAGTGATGCATTACAGCCCTCTGACCGCACACTCCGATGTAGAGACAAGGTGCTGTAATGGTCAACTCAACCTACAGGGAAAGGTCATTAGACCTTGCAGCGGTGCCCGGAGAGATACCCCCAATAATTATGGACTGCCATTAACCAGGCAGCAGCCCATTCAAGGAAGATTACTGCCTCAGGGGTAAATCTTGGCCCCACTTTTGGTGGCCCCCTGTCCAGCAGCAGTCTATGGGTCTTCTGCAAAAGCACTTAGAGTTGGCACCCTGGTGATCTGTGTTTTTGGGGGAGTGGCATGGAGTCAGATATCACACATTGAAGAGATGAGTAGGGGAACTTGAAAAAAAGCAACAAAACATAGGATTGGGCACTAGTATGTAACCGTTCCGGACTATAACCCTTACAAATATACTCAGAAACTCATAGGCAGCCCTGGAATTATTAGAGGGACGGGTGTAGTCAGGAACACACAGACATGTCGATGAAGTTAAATTAAACCCTTGTATAACAACCCCCAGCCGTATTATCGATTCAGATTATTGCCCCTCCCTGCTGCCAGTCTCTCACTCCCCTTAGACCTCTAGCTGTCTTCCTCATTGGCACCTCCAACATGGCACCTGGGAAACCACCTAGTCCAACTCGAGGGATCCAGCCCATCACTTCCCGTCTCCCACCTTTGCAAGGATCTCTTTGGCAAAGTACTCACTACATTGTAAACCCAGACCTGCCGAGTAGCGCTGTTCTTGTCTTCTACGCCCCGCAATTATCTTGAAGTGAAAAGGGCATAGCGCGTTTGATGTAACCTCTCTTTAGCATTGTATACCAAATACCTGTAACTACTGCAAAACCAACCACGTTTTGGCGGGTACCCCGTAACGGAAATGCTAATGTACCTGTTTATAAAAAACTAATAAAACACTTTGAAATCAGAAACGCTAAGGTAATAAAGCAAGACACATTCTCTCACCAAAAGTCGATCCCAAACACAAAGGGTTAGTTAACTGCCAAATACACGGCACTGAAATCCGGCACAATAACGCCTACACTGATGACGATGGTACCCAGTGCGCCGCATCGACATACAGACTTATTTTAGACGACTGCAAATACCTGGTGAGCAGTAGCAGATACGTTCTATATGCACTGGGAAGTCCTAATGAGTAGTACACGCACGAATGTACTGTCAGAAGCATGTAAAGAGACACCAAACTAGCAGGTGACCCCGTACTGTCAGAGGGCCAGAGGCATGTACAGAGACACCAAACTAGCAGGTGACCGTCAAGGACAGAAGAAGTCGCGCGTGCAAACACGGCGACAAGCCTTTCTTGCTACTCTTCCACGCAATGACAGACAGACACCCACAGACAAATACAATAAAGCATGCACGGGCGCAGTGCGCACTGACGCAGGCGCCGGCTCTCGTGCGTCCTGTGGTTGGCGCTGCCGCCCTACGCTAACCTCCTCGCGCCCGAGCTAGCCATATCACTGAGCGCTGTCACCGCGCGCACCTGCGCCAGTGTCGCCTTGGCGACCGTTCGCCAGACTGGGCGAGGCAAATCTGAGGGTCTCTGCACTGAGTGCAGCCTGCAGATATCAGGGGATTGCTTCTGGGGAAGTAAGATTCTGTTCATTTTGGAAATAACTTTGTGGAATGTGTAACTTCAACGTTTAGTACGTGCCCTTAGAATATTGTTTTAGTGTACACCACATTGAACGTCGGTGATTTTCTGCAGAAAATTTACTCTTTCCCACGCCCCATGCTCTTTGTTGTGACGTACCAGCCTGCAGGATTGACTAAATCTGTTCTTGGCATTACCCCTAGAGCACCCCATCCAGTGCTTACTTTGTGAAACAGTAAGTGCTTGCGCTTTCGAATATCAGGAGTAAAGCCAAGGCTGCTTACTCTTGATGTCAACCTCGTGCCTCTTTAATCTCTCTTTATCTTGCTTTCACGTCCGTGGTTTCTTTTTCATCCCCTCTTTCTTCCATTGTCAGTTTCAGTATTCCCCTTCATCTCCTTCCACTCCTTTGCATATTACTCTCTCTTGCTCGGGGTCAAAGTTTGTGGCGGAAAAATAAGTATCACTCCTCAACAAGTCTTACTTTGTACCGGACACTCGCCTTGGAAGATGAACTGTGCCGAGCTGTGTGACCCGGAGAGAGGCGGCCGGCCGCGGTGGCGGAGCTGAACGCTGCGGGCGGCTCCGGCCGCGGTGGCGGAGCTGAACGCTGCAGGTGCGGGCGGCTCCTGTAACTCGAGCTCGCGGCTTCACACGTGGTGCGGGCCCCGGCCGCGAGTGCAGGGGGAGAGACTCGCACTTTGGTGACCCTCGGAGTGGCTGTGGTGAGAAGTACGGGAGAAGTATGCCGCGTTGAAATGGGGCCGAAGATCAGGAAACCAGGAGTTGAATCCTCCAAGGAACGAACAACACGGGAGCCGACAGCACGGTGAGAGGATGCCATTAAGACACCGCCTTTCTCCGAGGCGAAGCAGAAATGCCTCGGAGAAAGGCAACTGCGGTTTCGAATTCGGGGGCGTGTTTTCCTTTTCTCTCCTCCAGCCATTGGCTGAAGGAGATAATTAGACTTCTTGAAAAAAACACGCCCCCGAATCCGAAAAGGACGGGGCCTGATCGGAGAGACAAACCTCTTCTCCAATGGCTGGCCAGCATTCAAGAGGCCAGCCAATGGAGAAGAGGCGAGAAGAGGGGCGGGTTCAAGCCCCTCTTCTCCAAAACATTAAATCTCTCGACTTCCGGTTCTGCCTTCGGCAGACCGGATGGTCCCGAGACCTAAAAAGGGGGCCAGAAACGAATGTAAATTCCAATGTACTGCACATATAATTTTGTACTTTGTGTAGCGCAAAAAATGTTAGTAAGATTTTGATGACATTTGGAAGGATTCTATATAATGGTGCGCAGGTCTCCGGGCTACTCCTGACCGCGTCTGTGTTGCAAGCCCTGATGGGGCCGTCCGGGCCTCTCCGCAGGGATTCACGCTTCCTATGCAGGCACCGCTGGTTTGGATATTAAGTCCGCCCTATCGGACAGTGTTCAGGAGCACTCAGGCAGTCTAGTCTTTAGTTAGTTGGTGCCGGTTACGGCAGAGGCCGACAATCGAGTCCGGGGCGTAACAGGACTTCATGACGCATGCAGGCCCTCGGCCTGTCAGGAGAGTAATGTGCTCCTGGTTGTATTCATTTACTATTTAGCTCAGCTCTACAGTGCCCATATGTCATGGGAGTGGCACTGACATCATTTGATGTTGCCAGGAGCAGTTTCTTGCTGGGATATGTGGCAGATTGTCGTCCCGGGCCCGGAGGTCGTCGCTTATGCGACCCCCATCTTAGGCTGCTAGCCACGCCCCCCCCCCCACCCAAGCACAGATTCAGTAGGTGACCACTAATTTTTTTTTAAGAAAATAATATTTGATTGCATGATCCTAACTTTTGAAAGATTTGCAGGCGCTGTCTATTCGAAATGTTTTTTTTATGTTGAACCAATTTCTTCCATCATTCGCCTCTGCCTTTTCATTACACTTGCAGTGGTGACTTATACGTGCATGTTATTGTTGCTATGGCCTTTTGAAACCTGCAAATCTTCCCATAACGAGCTTTACAAGATGATGTCCAAAGGGTAGAGCAGGATAAAACAGCTAAAATAGCTAGTCGGTGGGCCCTTGGACCTGCCTGAGAGTCTGCCGCGCTCGAGTTCATCCTACCTGCTTGGTTTAGCCTGCCAGCCAAGCCCTCCAAGCAAACTCACTGTGCAAGGTCTTCAGCCAAGCGCAGTGGGGAATGACCAGTAGGGAGTTTAGGTATAGGGCCTGGCTTAATTCCATGTACACACAGGTTTGCTGTGCAGGATGTTGGATGAAGGACTGGGCCACCGGCTAATCCTGCAATCAAAGATGGCGCCACAGAATTTTCCATTTTACCTTCCATGCTACAAATGTACACATTCTTCCAAGCTGCTTAAGACTGCAATGGAATAAATAACCCCACATGACCCCAATTTAGATTTTGGACGTTCACTATTTTTTTTATTATTCTGGTCCCATACAGGAATTGATGTCTTGCCTAAAACAATGTATGAGCATGTCACTTGGGAGTTAAAGGACTACATTTTCAATCATTGTCGTTTATTTTAATTTATTTTTGCTTCCAGTATTTATTGTGGCTCGTAAAAGTAGCATTTGTGCTTAGGGGATATCATGTACTGTAGAAGAAAATGCACCGCAGAGAAATAATACATATACACATTTCCTGTTCTCAGACTCTGGCAAGCGAAATAACCTGCCATGTCTACTTACACTTATTTACTGTGTCCGATTTAAAGCCCGAACAGAAGTGCATCTTACAAAAGGTAATGCAATTGGTTCTGAAATGTTGTCTAGACTGCCCAGGTTGTTGAATTATTCAGTACATTAAAGCGATTCCGCATAGCTAAAAGGCACTTGCTGAAAATGAGAGGCTTGCATTCACTTAATTTGCTCCGTCCAACACTTGCAGGTTGTCTCTGCTCTGCTGTATTGTAACAATGGAGTATTGAGGCTTGATGTGGTGTTCAATGTCCATGTAACCTTTATCTAACCTTTGCCGGAAATGCTCTGACACGTGTTTCACAGTGTTTAATCTTTCTGTGGGTCTTTTCCCTCAACTTCAAAGCTTGTTTTGTATATTTTCTTATTTTATTCATGGAAACCATTCTTTTTTCAACCTTTTGCGCCTCGAAGTCTCATGAATGTCCACTCACTATTTGTCATAATATGTAATTCTTGCAATTTTGCAGACAAAATGTACTCCTTACAGTTCTTGAGGAAAGCGTCTAAGAAAGTGGCGTACCTAGACCTTAGGCTGCCTGTGGCGGTCCTTGCGTTTACCGCCCTGCGGCAGCCGCATGTAAGAGCGGGGGGGGGGTGCTGGTGAATCCTGCATTTGCCGTCCTGCGACAGCCCCAGGTAAGGCCGCTGCCCCCCAAAACACGTGCTGCCCCGGGCGGACCACCACTCCGCCCCCACGTTGCTATGCAAGTGGTCAAAGAGACGAAGCTGGAAAAAGGACATGTCAAATTACCCACCAATGGTTGAGTTTGAGTTTCAGATGGTGGTGATGTCACACAATATTTATCTGCCGAGGCTTTCTTTATAAGTCTCTGGTGCTAGATAGGAAGTTGGCACACTAGTCCAAGTCGGTTGCTACAACTAATCACTGATTAGCACTCTGGATCTTTAGTATATGTGGGGGTGGATGCGTTTTAACACCTGTCTTTGATGTTTTTCTCTTTGGAAAGCCAGTTTGGCATGCCAATTGAGCCATGGGTAACTCAAAAACCACGTCTTTATCTCTAACAAGACAGAGGTGGTTAGACAGAGAGAAGCATTTGTTGACAGTACAATCAATATAGAAACAGGATAGACAGCAATTATACGTATGTTTTCTATAGATTTCTTTTCATACCTGTTGGGAAGAGAATGTCCTCTGCATGATATGCAAGTATGCAACCCAGCCTTGATTTGTTGGTAGACAAGTCTGGTGTGTCTGTGTTCATTTCCAACCTCAGCCTCCATCTCAATCATGCATGTTTTCTGAGGACCCTTTTTAATTGTGACATGGAGATCCAGGGTGGGCTTCTATAGTATGGGTAATGGGGCACACCAAGCATGCCTTCCTTAGTGAATGTGACTACCATCAGTTTACTTCACTACTTGAGACTTGCAGTGGTGGCAGCATGTACAACTGATGGTAGAGGAACACACCTTTTCATCTGTATCTGCTGATGGTGGAACATGCTACTGGCCTAACAGTACTAAAGTTCTGCCCGACTCTTTCAACTGGATTCTTCACTACATGCAGTGTGGATGTGGCATGCCTATGTTATAATCATGTGACCAGACATGAGTTTGGAATGCCTGTTTCCTGTTTAACCTTGGGCCGATTGGAATCCATCTTGGAATGATACTTGAGACATGCTAATAAAGTGGATGTGAAGGTAGACTGCCAGACAAGCACATAACACTACTTGCTTTCTGTAGCCTTTATGTGGGAGGGATGGAGTCAGTGGGCACTTTAGAAATATCTGCATTTCCTTTTTTACTGACACCACGATTAGGCATGAGTAGAGGGTGTGGGGAGCTGGAGACCGTGATCTATTTCATAGCGCAAGGCCAGGCATGTGTCAATAATTCCCATTTTGTTCCCCTTCAGATGTCACTCCTGAAAGGCTGATAGATGCATGGTGCGAACGATGTCCTCTTCTTTCTGCCAGTGTTTCGATTTCTGACTGTAGACACCTCCCTGCACCATACTGTCGAGTTTGCCTTCGCTTAAAGGCAAAGAGAGTGTCTGGCTTGCACAAGGATGGATACACAAAATGGCCAATCCTGCCTGTTCAATACCAAAGTGCAGAAGAGGAATACAGAATCTCCATCTGGAATCAGGAGTGTAGCTTAGTGAGGTTCTAGGGGTGTAAATCTCAAATTTCCCAACTAAAAAAGCATGGGATTGCCAGGTGGAGGAGTTGAGATGACCAAGGCTAGGAATGGACTGTTTCAACGAGGGACAGGGTCAGTACTGATTTGTTTTAGGTGGGCATCTGTCATGGGTGGCACAGAGGCCAAAAAACGATGGGTTGGAATGTTACCCCAAGCGAATGCCACTGGTTAGACTATTTGCAAGCATTCATCTCATCACCTTTTGGGTGTTTGCTTTCAGTGGTATGCCGGGAAACTTGACACTGGCACCACTTTCCAACCTTACTATGCCAATATTTGTAAACTCTAAAAAGTGCTAAATTCGACCCATACAAGGAGTACTTCTATGGGTACAGATTTACTATATTTTTTGAAAACCAATCACTATATATTCAAGATCTAAAATAAAACAAGTTTGAACCTCTTAGTGAAAGAAAAATATCTATAAAAGCAGCCACAGACATAGCAGATCTGACCCAGGGCCCTCAGACCTAACTGCCAAACCAAGAATGCAGTCGAGCTGTGTCACACCCCAAACACCGCCGCTGAAGCTGCTTGTCCCATTTGTACCTGGTAGTTCTCCCTGGGAACACATGACTATGGTCACGTACAACATAATAGCCTGGAGTTCCTGCCCTGGGATCACGTATTATAAATGTATTTTCACTGCATACACCCTTCTTTGCCTCTGCTGCAAGAAGCTTTGATGGTAGAGTTGTCAAATTTAATCATGTGGGCAGGGCTCCATGTTTCTAGTCAATGTATTTTGCAGATCATTTTATCAAGTAAATGATGGCAACATGTATTAAGCCCAAGTCGTAAATAGAGGAGGGCGCACTGGCAAATTAATAGGACGAGCTAAGCCAGAGCCGAAGTATGGGTCTGACTTGGCTCTAAAAGTCTGTGCACAACCTGAGTCATGAAAAGATTTGGCATGTATATTGAGCAAAAAACATAATGTAAAAATGTGATACAATCTCTTCAAAATTCAAAAAAGTGTATTTCTTTAACATGCGTACATCAGATTATAATACTGCATAGATGCATGTTTATTAAAAGTGATAGTATTTAGAAACATTAATGGCTCGCCTCCACAAAGCCATTACTGAACTAAGAGGCACGTCAGTAGTCCTATAAACCCTAAATATAATCTAGATTCTTGTTATAGATGAGCACCATTATAGTCTATTAAATCAACCATAAGAGGTGCTTGTACAGCGCACATTCTGAACTCAAGCATTTAAAATGTGATAATAAAGAAAAGGAGGCTCTGTAAAATAAAATATTTGCCTAGGATCACACAATTTGAACAAGCAAGGAAGCTGGTAACAATTCCAGGTTTTCTGGTTTCACATCTTGAAATTCAGCCACCAGGTGGGTATCTCTTTCTCTCTACATTTGCAGCAAAGGTCACTATTTTGTCTTTCATTCAAGGCATACGAAAAACTACAAAGACAAAGCACATCCGACACAGCCACCAAGCCAAGTCTACCAAGCCAAGATTGTTTTAATTTGGGCACGTCACAACCCAAACACCCTCCCTGAAGCTACACCCCTGCAGAGGAGTCTCCCAAAAAGACAGCTGTAGCTCTGGTTAAACATACTCATTAGGCTTACCAGCGATGGCAGCACTGTGCTGTCTTGGGGACGAGCAGACCTGCCGGAGCCCATTGTCAGTCCCGCACCCCTGTCAACAAGTGTGCATCCCAAATCACCCTTACTGGGCCATAAGGTGACTCTTGGCCCCCTACTACTCCTGGAAGGATCAGCAGCACTGATGTGGTTACATTTAAGTGACCTCAAGTATATGGTTCTCCTGTCACATTATGTATGTTCTGCCTGAGTCCTCAGGTTCACTGCAGAGAAGGAAGGCTGAATCACATATTCTGAGGCTGGTCTGCACTTGTGACTTCTGCCTCCCACTTGTCTGTGGGCTCAAGATCCTAAAACCCTGGTTCTAGGGTCATCAGTTCTGCTCCACATAACTCCCGGAGGAGGTAGAATTGAGTAACTGGACTCAAGGATGCTCCAGATGGAAGCAGCTCATGACTGACATACAAGGCCAACCCAACCAGAGCCATGGCAGGTGAAACTGTTCCCCACTTTACCACTCACACGTGCCATTACAGCCATGCTACAGGACGAACACAAATCGATGCAGGATAATGGTCCCCCGGCACTGCGACACATTCAGCAGTAATTAGAGGTGACTGTCTTAACTACAATGGGTCGACACTAACTGGACCTCTCAGTCGCACTATTTATATTGGAAACTATAAAATGGTTCATACGGAGTTCCTTGTTTTGACAATCCTTTGAAGGTTAATCTCTGAACAGGTTGCGCAGTCTAGAGGCAATGCGCTACTATTTTCTAACTGTACTAACTCAATGGCCTTTATGGATTTAACCTTCCTTGTTGAGAGGCAACAGCACCTTCAGTCAATTGCAATACAATGTCCCCTACTGGAATCATTGTTCGATGCACTACTAGTTTCTGGCCTCTACTAAATCAAGCTGTCCGAGGATTTCAGCCTATTGGATTGAGGGAGAAGGTCTTCCTCTGCTGACCTCAACAAGATCATTGAGTGAATCCCTGGATTCCGAGCCGACCTTCCCCTCATAGTTTGCTCACCACGGTTTCTGCCAGTTGCTCTGACATACACGCAAATCAGAAGTAGCTACGTGTAAAACCTGGTGCCCATTGCTTATGTTTTAAAAGAATAAGTGCCAGGCCCAAAGATTTGCTGTGAAGAATACCTGTGACTATTGTGTGCCGGCAGGGCCGGTTCTAGGATTTTCGGGTCCCTGGGCAAAAGGGAATGCGCGAGGCCCTGAAATTTACATAAGTGACTCCTTCTGGGCTCGAGGAAGCTGCTTTGTGCAGACTCCACCTGGGCGGCAGCTCCTTCTCTCAGCCACCCTCAAGCACCTCTTTTACAGCCCATTTCGGATTGAAGGTGTGAGAATTGCTTTGGGACTGAGAGTTAAACCTGTGTGGGCTAAAGTGCTGACAATGGGCGTCCTGGGGAGTCTTTGAATGAGCAGCCGGAGAGGTGTCCCCCTCCCCTAGGCCTTCCCGCACCATCCCTTAGACGCCCCAGGAGGGGGCCCCCTCCCATGAGCCCAATTGTAAAGAGACGCATTTCTTCCACTTTGATCAGCAGGGGTACAAGAGGACTGGTGGGGTGTTGTCATTGTGCGGGGCCCCATCCTGGTAGGCAGAGTGTGAGGCCCTGGGCAGCTGCCCACACTGCCCATGCCTAGCCCCGGTCCAGTGTGCCGGTGTCCAAATACCAAAGCTGTGTGGTCTTGATTCCACCTCAGGCCTCTTTAATCCACCACCGTACACTTCCTGCCCCTTCATCTCACTCTTCCAGGTTCCCGCTGTCTCTCCTTGTCACTGCTTTTCTGTGTTTCTTGTCCCCTATTCCCTCCTTGAATATTTTTCTCTTTCTTGCTCTGGGTCAAGGTCTGAGGAGCACTGTCGGTACCCCTATCTTGCCCTTTAGCAGCCCTGGCATTGGTCTTGTGATCACTGATCTCTGGGGTCATAAAGGTAGCAGCAGGGAGAGAAAGTAAACAGGACTCTTACAGTCTTATTTACCTTCTATAGTTGTTCCCACCCCATGCCCTTACCCCAGACCTTCAGTATCAAATAGGAGGCTGTTTATTGCCAAAGGGCTGGGCAACTGCGTTATGTCGCAAGGGGCAAGACGGTGTGATGTCACTTCCGCTACCCAAGCATTTCCGTGAAACAAAGTTCATAGACTCAGCAAAATAATTTGGAGCATATTAATTCATGAAAATAAGCCTATTAGTGTGGAGTTAAATGATAACAAATGGATATCTCTTAAACAAAAAATAATCAACATACAGTACAGGGTAGTTACCCCAACACAAGTGTTGGGAGAGAAAGCATCTAGCTTTGGGCCAACCTATACATTTATCGCCAAGTCAGGTATGATGCAATGTTTTCGGAGGCCCTTGGAGCTTAAATCAACAGAAGTGCCGGGCACTGTTTAAAGAGGTTTTTCCTGGCCCAGTGCAGGCAACGTGAGTTTGTCAGACCGCCAAGTGCCTCTTGGCTCAGGAACTAAAGGCATTATATGAGAGATCGCGCGACTGTTAAACGGACTATTGTATACCAAAGATAAGTCTATAGCAACGTGTGTGTTTGAAAACTATTTTCCGGACGTTTTGTACGGTGCATTATTTAGCCATTACATACAGGCTTTGGGCAAAAAGTTGAAAAGGGCGTAGGCCTCAAGAGTGGATTAAGGTACACTCCCCAACAAGGCAGTAACTTTGCATGGCTTACCTCAGAGCTGCACGAGGCAGACAGGTAATGTTCCCTCTGAAACAAACAACAGTGCTCGTTTGTGAACTGCGTGATGACAGTACGTACACAGCCTGAGGGAAAGGCTCGCGCACGGTGTCCTCGTCTCACCTTGAGATGACGTGGAAACGGCATGAATTGACGCCACTGTCCTCTGCCTGCATTGTCTGTCCTGAATGGAAGTCACGAGACAAACCACGTACTTTCCAGCCCTGTATTCTACCCTTTTAGTTTGCATTCTCTGAATGCACAGCCAAGACGTTTCTTTAGAAGACATCACTCAGTCTGGGGCATAGTTAAATACCCAGATGTACAAAGGGGGAGATTTACTAAGGTTTTACGCAGTTTGACGCAAATCGGCGCAAAATCTTTATTTTTTACGATTTAAGCGCAGGAAATAATGCGAAAGTAACACAATGCAGCTATAGCCCTGCTTTGCATTACTTATCACCAAAGGGGCACACCGTGGGTGATGCATGGGCATTCCCATGCAACCAGCCAAGGTTACTGACGCTAAGCCCTATTTACTAAATAAAGTAGACAGGATTTGGCTTCAGAAAACATCCCTTTTGAAGTAGGAGCAAGGAAGGAGAAATACTTTTATTTTTCCTTCCTTTTCCTACTTTGTATGTGTGCTGCACTTTACAGCACACATACAAAGAGGGAAAAGGGCTAAAGTTAGTCTAAGCATGATATTTTGTACCGAAAGGGTACCCTTCCAGTACAAAACGTATGCTAGACTCAAGGAGACACCCTTGCACCATGACACAAAAGTTATCTCCGTGGCACACGGCAGCTGATTTCAGTGCCGGCACTAGGGAAAAAGGAGGAGAGCGCCATATTTAAGTAAATTTGCCTCTCTCCTGCTCATGAAGACCAGCATTTGTGGATGCTGCACTGCGCAAATAAATGGTAACTCTACCCCTAAGTGTTTCAATGGTCACTAACCCTGGACTTCGGTTTTTTACAACTGCTAAAAAATGTTTTCTTATTTACCAGGCCCATTTCGCGATTTGGAAAAGTTTTTCCAAATCTTTGAATGAGTGTAGACATGGTTTCGGAAATCGCTACGTGCAAGAGGTTTGTTTTGGGCGCGCCTTTTAATAGTGAGTCAAACCCTATTGTACCAATGATTTGCAACTGTAATTCCGGTTGCAGACCATTGAAAAGTTACAGACTTCTCAAAGGAGGAGGTAAATGATTCCCAAAGGAGAAGGGGTCTCCTTTGGACCCCCTTCCCTCTTAGGAATCATAGTGCCAGGTTAAGGAAATCAGACGGCTTTGAAAAAAAAGTTTTCAGGTTTGAAAATCAACAATCAAAATGGACGCTCTGTCCTTTGCAAGCCACCAGCCCTGTCTTTGCAGCTAATCGAAAGGAATCCTAATTTGGCATCTGCCTAATTAGTATTCATTATGCAGGTCGTTCTGTGACTGACTCCCATTCAGTATTAAGTGTACCGACTTATTAGTACGTAGGTTGATTCGGAAAATCAGATTGGATCTCCAAAATGTTGATGCACAATTTGCACCAGCTTTTTATAACAAATTCAATCTTAATACATTTTACTCTTAGTCTGAAGTCTTGATGTGCCTGCGATCGGATATATTATGTAACAATCTGCAGGGGCACCACACACTCATGGAACCCTCACACATACATGAACGCCCCGCTTCACCTCCTACCCTCACTCAGTGGTGGCTCCTCCGCTATGGCGGAGGAGCGTCGCCCCACTGCTTTTAAGTAGTGCAAAGAAGAAGCATAAAATGCTAATAACTTTAAGTTATTATCATTTTATGATTTCTGCTGCTTTGCGGGTGGGCGGGGCTGCTCTGCTCTCGGGGCAGGGCAGGGGAGGAGTGCTTTGCCCAATCCTAAGTGTGCGATAACTGTTTGGTCGTCCCTCCGAGGCCACCAAACAAGTCATGCGCACTTTCCCCGTTCTCCTTGTAGGCTGCATTACAGCCTGCTGGGAGAACAAGCCCAGGCTCCCATTCCCTAGTTGAGTGTCCAACCAGGGCTCTCAAAACCAATATCAACACTGCATTGCAGCATTGTGATTGGTCAGTGGGGCCTGACTGTGCTTCCGTCCGAGACAGAGAACAGCAGGAGTGGATACGCCGTACCCGGCGCCCCTCCACCCAGGAGACATGCCGGCCACCACTGCCCACACGTCTCAGGTCTCCTTGTTAGCTGTCCAAATGTAAAGCATGAATAGAAAACCTGAAAGGCTGTTTTTCCAGGTAACAGAAACTCCTTCTGCATATTCTTTATGCTGCTGGTAAGTGATGAAATGAGAACTGGGTATGCATTAAGTTGAGTCCCCATTTGAGAAATTGTCTAAAAACAATACCGGTGAGAGGATGTAGCCTTACAGCTAGAGCGGTCGACCTCGAAGTTGGGGAACCGGGTTCGAGTCTCGGCAACGAAGCTCAACATTCTGTAATTCTGGACAAATCACTTAATCTCCCCTTGCCTAACAAAAATGAATGTGTCCATCTGTAAAGAAACTGGTGCTCATGTAAAGCACTCTGATACCTGATATCTTCGGGTCTAGTTCGCAATATATAAAAAACTCCCCCAAAAAAATACCTATCAAGAAGTTGTATCACTAAGTGGCAATGGGTAAATGTAACTTGTGTGTGCAGTGGTTTGGCGAAATGAAATGTAGCAGCACAAGTACTTGAATATGCCGACGGAACAGCAACATTGGAAGTAACATAGGCTAAGCTGCAGCATTATTTCCCTCAAAGAACAAAAATATAGGACTGTGACTGACCATTACTTCAACCTGACCTTAATCGACCTGAGCATTTCTTCAACCGGGTAGATTTACTACTGTAAGTGCCACTTTGTGAGTTGCCATGTTAGTGTGAAGGTATTGCGGCACTCTATAAGTGCTAACACCACAAGGCATGGTTATTTATCCGGTGAAATATCACTTTCCTATTCCAGTTTTCCGGCTCACAATGAGAGCAAATATCTGGAATTAGACGTCTGTGCACTAATTCCATAGTATTTTGCCTCATTCTGAGCAGTTTTCCCATTCACATATTGACACTTTGTTATCCTGACATCTGTGTGCATAATGAATCAGGGTTACCACAGAACCTGGAATGAGTCCCTAAGTCTAGTCCAAGCCAATTTGGGCGAAAGGGTCATGGTAAAGTAATTGTCAAGGTAATGATTTGTCAAACTAAGGCTCAGGTCAAAACTTGGGAAGAGAGGAGTTGGCCTAACAGCTAGGGTGCTCGACTGGGGACCTGATTTCGAGTCTCGGTAATGACGCTGAACATCCTATGATTCTGGGCAAATCACTTAATCTCCCCGTGCCTAACAAAAAAATGAATGTGTGTCCTCATGTAACGTAACTGGTGCTATGTAAAGCACTCGAATACCTGATTGGATTCGGGTCAAGTTCGCGCTCTATAAAACTCTGCAAAAAAAAACAACAATCATAAACAAAGTTGTGTGGGTCAAAATACTCAGTAATCAAAGTAGTCCAAATGGTTATATGTCAGAATAGCAAGCTTAAAAGATTTTTTTTTTTAAACTATCTTCTTGCAAACATATCGTAACCAGAATATCGAGTACCACATTGATGTGAATGTAAAAATATATTAATATATATCATCATGGCACAAATATGTAGTGGTAAGAATAGTACTTCTGTACTTACCTATACATATTTACAATTCCAGTTGCATTGAGCGAGGTACCCATGTATGATATATGAGTTTGGCAGAAATACATTCACTGATAAACGAGTGAGTTTTACATTTATTCTCTAAACAAAGGATAATCCTTGAATGAGGAAAGATATTTCAGTAGTCCATTCCAACACTCAGTGGCTCACACTGCAAAGACTGTACGCTACTCTTTGTTTCAATTGTCCAGGGATAATGACAGTGTTTTTTCATCACAAAACTCACATGAGGTATTTCACTCTGTGCTCAGTGGTTTGCCAACCAGGGGCTGTATTATGGAAAGTGCCCCGGGGGCACATCGAGCATGAGCGCCTGCTATGTGCGCCCCAGGGCACTTTGGTATTACAGAAAGGGCTGCAAACACTTGTGAGGCCCTTTCTGTAATACATATAGTGCTGGTGCACATATAGCACCAGCTCTATTTCCAGAGGGCGTTTCCCCCTTTATATGGGTATGTGGTTCCATGCAAATGAGGGAATTCCTTTGTCTCTGTACCCGTGCCATAATATAGCCGCAGGCGAAGAGGCAAAGAAGCATCAATGTGGTGCACTATCAGTACGGCACCTAATAGGTGGCAGCCATCTGGAGAGGGGAAATGGGTCCTATGGACCTCTCAGACATCCCCTTTCAGGAGGGTGCAGTCACTCACTGCACCCGCCTGCAAGGGAATCTCTAATCCCCCTTAAAAGTGCAGACGGCTGCCGCCTGCACAGTGAAACACAGAGTGGCTGCTTCAAAGTTGCTCCATATTTCACTTGAACGCCCTGCACCCAGGGCAGCATGACTTTGCGGCTGCTCTGGGGGCAGCCATTCAATATAATATGTCACACTCTCCTTATTTGTGCAGGCCACACCTTTTGAAAGGTGCACCCGGTGAAAACAAAGAGAGCACGCTGTATTCCTAAAATAGCCCTAGTTTGCTCTCTTCCACATGTGTGTACCAAGAATACAGTAAATGATTGAGCCAGGACCCATGGGCCTTTATACCATCCTCCACTTTCTTAATATAGACCACCACCTAGCTATCCTTCTAGAAGGCCTTATCACCTCTTAAAGGCATCTTGTGAACAGTCTGAAGAATAAATAAGAAAGGTAGTAGCCCAGAGGGACTCAGTATGATGAAGGGATGAACACCCAGTTTCAATAGCTCCAACTCCTCCAACAACAAAAAACAGAAAAGCCACATCTATGTATATCGTCATGCCCCACCCTACTCAGCCATCAGGATAGGAGCCTAGGATGATATACTTTATTGAAGGTGACTGATACCTCATGCAGTAATAAGAATGGCGGATGTAATAAGTGCTGTACAAATTGTACTACAGTTCACAAGAGCTGCCCTTATGACGGTGGGAACGTGGGCGTATAATCTATAAAAAAACATTGGCTCATCTGGAACTCATTTAATACATTTAATTGTTGTGCAGAGAAATAATAGTATGCCCACAATTAATAAAAAATAAAGCATGATTGCAATCTAGCCTAATAAAGATCTATAATCTGCACAAACAAAAAGTATAAACCAAAAACAATTATGTAAATTAGCACAAGATTTATGTACAATTATTAAGTGACAAATAACAAGACACAAGTGCAGTGTGTCCCAGTGAGAAAGCACTTACAGGTAAACCGAGAATCTAGACAAAGATAAGCACTTTTTAATATGTATTTCTTTGTGGCGCACAACTGTAGTCAACACTACTGCACGCTAACTTATTTGGCATAAATAATCTGCCCTTAAAAGAGACAATAGTTGTCTGCAACAAAGAAACACATATTTAAAAGTTCTTATCTTTGTCTAGATTCTCTGTTTGTTCACTTTTATTTGCATTCTCACAGGGACACACTGCACATGTATCTTGTTATTTGGATGCAGTGTCATAAATCTTTCTTCTTGCTGTTGGATTTGTCTGCAGCGTTTGACACCGTGTCTCAACACAGGCTGATTCAAAGGTTGTATTTTTAAATAACAGAACACAAACCATCTCTCTGGGCTCCTTCAAATCCTGCACCATGCTGATAGACAAGGAAGTGCTCCAAGGCTCTTGTCTAAGTCCAACGCTTTTCAACTTATATGTTGCCGCTCTTGCCAAGAACATCAAAGCCTTCGGATCTGAACTTTTCCTATGCTGATGACACGCAGTTGGTCATCTCTTTTGACAAAGACCAGATTAAAGCAATACAATGCTTTGCAACAGGGATGAAAGCAATTGAAGCCTGGATCTCCACAAACTACCTACAATTGAATGTTGAAAAAAACGAGATCATGCTATTCGGTAAGGCCCAACGGCTTTGGCCGGCCAACTGGTGGCCTGCAGAACTTGGCTCTGCACCAACACCTAAACAGGTAGTCAAGAACCTCGGTGTCCGACTGAACCAAATCTTAGCTACTGAAGAGCATGTTCTGTCTACCATCAGCACATGTTTTCACATGATGCTCCTGTTGAGGAAAGCTCTTCCTTTACTTTCAGCGAGGAAAACCTTTGTAAAAGCGCTCATTATCAGCACATTAGATTATGGCAACGCTTTACTTGCATCTGCTAATGAGACACTACTTTCAAAACTTCAAGTTATGAAAAACACAGAGGCCCGTCTCATTTGTAATCTCCATTCTGGTACCGCCTTAATACCTCTTCCAAGATCCTTACATAGGCTGCCCCTCAGGAAAAAAATAATGTTCAAAATCTGCTGCCTCACTTACAAGTCGCTAATGGGCCGCAGGTACCTCAACCTGAATCTTAAACACTACTGCAAAATTAGGCATTTGAGATCCAACAACAAAGCCTTGCACACTGTCCCACCCATCAGCAAGTTAAGAACACGTGGTAGGTCCTTTTTAGAATCTGGCCCCCTCATACAGGAATGAACTGCCTTACTACATCCGCACATGCACAGAGAGAATATCAAATTCTGGATATTCCTCAAGACAGTGTTGTTTTAACGCTGCGTGTCTCCTGCCTCGATACGCTTTAGTGCCAAGCTACCCCTTCTGGGGTGATTCATGCGCAATATCAAATTAACATAACATTACATAAATATTTCCTCTCAAGCACATTTATACATGCCAATATAAGTGTAGTCAGGAGAAGTGTGAGATAATCTGAGATCTTAAATGAACACTTAGGTTATTCTGTGGAGTTGCACAAATATTTACTCACTATTTCCTGCTGCTGTAGGATTCATTTGCCATGAATAAAGTGTGCCATCTTTGTGAGTAAGTCCACCACCACTATTATAGTAGTGGAACCATTGTCAGCTGGGAGTTCAACTATGAAATCTATTGATACAGTATGCTCGAATTTGATGGATTGGGAAATGGGTGTAAATATCTCATTGACATCATTCTATTTTTTGTCCTGATACAGATGTCACAAGTAAATACATATTTTAGTACTTTCTTTCTTAACCTTTCCCACCATAAATGTCTTTTGATTAGTTCCTAAGGGGCACATGCATCAACAAAAATACTGATCTCAAACGGGCAGATTCGCAGAATCTGCCCCTTTGCGACCGGTATTTTTGCATTTGGGATGCATCAACCCAAATGCAAGTTCGCAATATAAGTAATCGCAAAATTTGCGATTACTTAAATTGCGAATGCATTTAGGGAATCGCAAATTGTGATTCCCTAAATGCAATGCAAGATGCAATTTCCAATTGCGAATTCGCAATTAGGGATCGCTAATTACCATCAATTTGAACTTGATGGTAATTTGCAAAAACTTTGAAAATGCACTAAAGTACATTTTTCAAAGTTTCATGTTACACACATACATGCCCTTGGGGCATGTATGTGCGCAACATGTGGTAACATCTCAATTTCAGGGGTGCAACAGGGTGTCCTTTTGGCACCCTTGCACCCTTGAAATTTCATGCGCAATTTGTGAGTACCTTTTTGGTACTCGTAAATTGCGCATGCAATTCCCATTCATTCCTATAGGCCTCTAGGCCCATAGGAACGAATGGGTAGCTATTCAAATATGCGAGTCGCAATTAAGGAATATGTAGGAATCGTGATTTGTTTTGCGATTCCTACATGCATAGGGATTTGCGAGTCCTAAATAGTGATTTTTTAAAATTCGCTATTTAGGATTCGCAATTCCTGACTTTGATGCATGTGGCCCTTATTCTTAGGGCCTGATTTAGATCTTGGCGGATGGGTTACTCCGCCACAACAGTGACGGATATTCCGTCCGCCAATCCCATAGGATGCAAAGCAATTTATATTTCGGTTGATGGGATATCCATGACTGTTGTGACGGAGGAACCCGTCCACTAAGATCTAAATCAGGCCCTTAGTGTCATCAAAATGGCCATCAAAAGGGATATCATGGTTTTCATGAAGAACTTGTCGTTGTAACTCAGCAGTAAGTACATAAATACTCTCTATGTACCAAAGTAAAAAACCCTTGGATTTTCTGTGTTCATCTTTTGCCACCCATAGAACAATTAACTCAGAAGTCTACTTCACTATTAATTCTTTAATGCTTGGATCTTGATCTTTAGAAATTGCTCCAGTTATTTTTGCACTTGGAATTACGGACACAATATACTCTACCTTTATGGATGAATCAGGAATTTGATTCCTTGATAATGCAGCTGCTTTTCCATTTTGATTTCCAGGTATAAAAGTGATGACAGAATTATATTCTGCAAAGAATGAAGCCCATCTCAATTACTGTGCAATTAAAGCTTTAACAGATTTGTGGAAAACACGATTTTGGAGATTGATATACACTGTGACTGGAAAAGATGCTCCTAAAAGATAGTGCCTCCATCTCTTAAATGCTAATTTCATAGCTAAGAGTCCTTTATCTAAAAATGCACACTTTAGTTCTGCTACAGTTAGTTATCTGAAGTAACAGACCAAATAGTGCAGCTGAACTGTCTCTGGTTGCTGCTGGGACATAATTGTTACAAGGGTGACATATGAAGCATTCCCATCTGCAAAGTATAGATACTGGGGATCTGGGTGAAACAATATGCTACGGTGAAATGCTTTTTAAAAGTTTGAAAGGCTTCACTTGCTTCTTGACAAATCCAAATGGAATCCCTTTCTTTAGCAGCCTTGGGACATGCGTGATTATCTTAGAATTTGTGGAAATAATTCAACAGTAGAGATTAGCAAATTATATGAAACATGGAATATTGCTCTAATTTGGTGAATATGGCCAATCCAGGATAACCTTAATTGTTTTGTGGTCCATTGGGAACCCTTCTGGAGTAATGATAAAGCCTAAAAATGAAACAGTGGTACAATATCAGAAAACTTCTTAGTTTTGGTAAATAACTAGTCGTCTCTCAATGTTTGTAATACCAATGGAACATGATGGATGTGATCTTCTTCATTGTCAGAAAAGATAAAGATGTCATCAGAGATAGACATTAACACAAATATCAATATAATTGAGAAGTATCTAGTTATGAAAATATTGAAATGCAGCTGGTGCATTACATAATCCAAATGACAAAACTTGGTATTCTAAGAGCCCAAACTTAGAGCGGAAAGCCTTCTTCCATTTGTTTCCTTCTGGGATCAACTTTGATGAAAATCTTTGGTTACTTAAACTGATCAATAGTAACTGCTATTAAAGGTAAGTGATAGCGATCCTTGACCGTAATATGTAACTCAACATCCTTCGTGAGCATGAAGCAAAGATAGAAGAAAGCTGATGATTATGATTGGAGAATAAATCAATTTGCCAAATATTTATCATTATATTTGCACTGATACCATACCAGTGGATCTCTCATACAACATGTAAAGCTTAACGGTGTGCCAAGCTGTCTTTGTGAAGTTGAAGTCCACAGGTGTGTCCTAGAGCACGGCACCTAAGTGCCTCTGTGCTCCCTCAAAAACTGTTTGGCACACACTTTTGTTTGCTGCACATTTTTCTCAACTATATTTTATCCACAAAAACTTGGAAGTAGTGAATGGGTGAAAAATCTGCATTCGTAAATCCTTCCTAGAGGGGCACCAATGAAAAGGGACCCCTCATGTGAATACATTTACCCAGTGGCAACACAAATACCCTGAGCTTGAACTCTAAAATAAAAAATGGCTGCATCATTTCCTGTTTCAGCTGTGGTCCATGCAGGTAACAGCGGTGGGGTGGATAAGGGGGGATTTCGAGGGCCGATGCCAAAGAAAATTAAATAAATAATTAATTTTTCCTCTGCATCGTCCCTCGAAATCCCCCTTTACCCAGCCCCACCGCCCCACCGCTGTTACCTGCACAGACCGCGGCTGTCCTGTTCCCTGGGAGAGCTGATTGGTGTAACTGGGGTTCAATCAGACAACCAGGGACAGAAAAGTGCTTACATTTTAATTGACATCCACGTGGGATCTGCCCCTATGCTATGGACCCCCTCAAAAAGAAAACATCACTGGGGTCTAGTGGTGGATTCCTGCTTTAGGACCCTAGCCCAGCCACGATCCTTGAGCTGGAATCGGAGAGACTCTGACCTTTTCAGTGTTGTCTCTCGTGCATAAATGTGCCAGAGGGGTGGCACAGAGCCTCCAGGCAAAAACTCTTTAGAAACAAAATGGCTGCCAGAATTTTCTCTTTTACTTGTGTACAGAAGGGAGGGCAAACCTACCAGGGAAGGGCAAACTCTTAAATTTGAATTGGCCCCCAAGTGGGGTTGTCACCTATGCCAAGAATCCCTTGTGTCTAGTGGTGGAATTCTGCTTGGGGATCACACCATCATCACTGAGGTGGAATTCATTAGAGAGAAGCAGCTTGGAAAATGGAGTCTCTCCCGTTTTCCAACAGTGAATTTGCCATGTAAGATGTTGCCCATTGATGAGATATGGCACCATACATGGACCTCATCTGGCTCTAGGGCTGCATCCCAGATGCATTAATGACATAATTTATAGTGCACTGGGCAGGAGCAGGGGCTGATGCACAGTGGTAAACAGCCATTAGTACGCAGATGTTAGTCCGCGTACCATTACTTTGCAAGCGTTACAATGCATGCGATGTTACAACGCGTAGCCTTTACTACGCAAGTTGTAACATCGCATGCGTTGTAACGCTTACGAAGCAAAGGCTATCAACATCGTTGTGTGGAAACGGACGCGCTTCCGTTTCCACACAACGACATGTACCACTGACGCTTGAAGCCCGGAGAAGAGGAATCACGGCTGAAGAAGAAGAGAGGAACCGAGGAGGGAGAGGTAAGAGGGGCTGTGTAGTATTTAAGGGTTAAGGGTAAGGGGAGGGTCGTGCAGGGTGTAGTCTTTTTGGTTTTAGGGTAGTGTAGTTGTGTTTTTGTAGTGTAGAGTAGTGTATTTTGGTTTAGGGTAGTGTCGGGGGGTTGTGCAGGGTACTGTTTGGGAGAAGGGACAGGACTGGGGGTAGGGGCAGGGTCGTGCTGGGGGTAGTGTTTTAAGGTTTAGGGTAGTGTTGTGGTGTTTGTGCAGTGTAGGGTAGTGTTTTAGGGTTTAGAGTAGTGTCGGAGGGGGCGTGAAGTGTAGTGTTAGAGTGTAGGGTCCAGGCAGGGGGAAGGGGAAAGGTCGTGTAGGGGATAGTGTATTAGGTTTTATGGTAGTGATGTGGTGTTAGTGTAGTGTAGGGTAGTGTTTTAGGGTTTATGGTAGTGTTGTGGTGTTTGTGTAGTGTAGGGTAGTGTTTTAGTGTAGGGACCGGCTTGGGGGTAGGGGCAGGGTCATGCTGGGGGTAGTGTTTTAGGGTTTAGGGTAGTGTTGTGGTGTATGTGTAGTGTAGGGTAGTGTTTTAGGGTTTAGGGTTTAGGGTAGTGTTGGGGGGGTCGTGAAGTGTAGTGTTAGAGTGTAGGGTCCAGGCAGGGGGAAGGTCATGTAGGGGGTAGTGTATTAGATTTTAGGGTAGTGATGTGGTGTTAGTGTAGTGTAGGGTAGTGTTTTAGGGTTTAGGGTAGTGTTGTGGTGTTTGTGTAGTGTAGGGTAGTGTTTTAGTGTAGGGACCAGCTTGGGGGTAGGGGCAGGGTCGGGCTGGGGGCAGTGTTTTAGAGTTTAGGGTAGTGGTGTGGTGTTTGTGTAGTGTAGGGTAGTGTTTTAGGGTTAAGGGTAGTGTCGGGTGGGTCGTGAAGTGTAGTGTTAGAGTGTAGGGTCCAGGCAGGGGGAAGGGGGAAGGTCGTGTAGGGGGTAGTGTATTAGGGTTTAGGGTAGTGTAGTGGTGTTTAAGTAGTGTAAGGTAGTGTAGTGTAAGGATGATATTTAGGAAATGTTTTTAATTAGCTCAAACCATAGTACATTTATAACCATTTGCGTTATAAATGCATGCACAGTTAAAACTTGCGAAGTAATGGTTTATGCTAAGTAAAAACATCGCACTAAAAGCATGCAAAGTAATGTTATGCAAAGTATCGGCATACATTCGTTCACAGCACTTCCACATTAGCACCAGTCAACTCCTAGTTAAATCCGCACCCCCCAGGAGGATGAGACGTTCAGGTCGTAAGCCTTGCACTGAAGATGAAGTGTGAAGGATGTCATTATTTCCTCTTCCACATTAGAGGGGTTAAGTAAAGGAACTTCCTAATTTTATCAGTGATCCAGAAGAGAATATATTGCATTTAATTTTTCACTTGTTAATGTAGAAGCCAATTTAACTAGAAACTATATTTCCTATGAACACGGGGAAAGGGAAACAATAGAATGCACAATAAAATGAGCAAGTATTTTTTAAGTCTCTCTTACAGGCAGCTTTAACTGTCTATTGTTGAAGACCTAATGTGAATTATATAGTACATAAAGGATATTTTGGGTCAACCCTTGACTCATGCGTGGATGGATTTAATTTCACTTCCTTGCTATCAGGAACTTCAACACAGCGTATCTCACCTTCTGTCATTGTATGACTGGACTTGTTACAGACTCGTTACATAAAGTAAGACAATGCACATTAGTTTCAGGTCATGAAATAGCACCATGGGGCGTATTATGATGGGCTGTACTGGCTCAGAACCGAGGTATTGTTTTATACAGCTGTAGCGTGTAATGTTATATTATCTTATGTGAATTTGTAGAGCGTGGCTAATCACCTTTGAGGGTATCCAGGTGCTGAGTCGGACAGGCCTGAGGGGGGAGGAAATCATGCTTGTTTCGTCTGGAAGAGCCATGTCTTAACGATCTTACAGAAGGGAGGGAGAGGTTCAGAGGTGTTTCAGGAGTTTGTTCCAGGTCTTGGCTGCTAGGTATGAGAAGGAACGTCCTCCACTTCTGGTCTTCTTGATGCATGGGAGGTTTTCTCTTGCCTGAGACACATCTTTCCTGGACTGGGAGCCAGTGGAGATTGTTGAGGTGTGGAGAAATGTGTTTTTTTGTGGGATGTTCAGGAAGAGTCTGGCAGTGACGTCCTAGGTGGTTTGAAGTCAGCGTAGGACATGGGCCGGGATTCTGATGTAGAGGGTGTTTCCTTAATCAAGTCTACTTGTGATAACAGCCTGGGCGACCATTTGTCTGGTATTCAGTGAGATCCACTTGAAGATCTTGCGTAGCATTTGCAGGATGTGGAAGCATGATGAGGAGACAGCATAGATCTGTCTTCTAATGGAGACGTTGGTATCTAGGATGATCCTAAGGTTCTTGGTATGGTCCACAGGGGTGGGTGGGCGGCCATGCTCAGAGGGCAACCAAGCGGTAGAGAGGAGTGGTTATTGCCGAAGATTAGGACTTCAGTTTTGTCCATGTTGTGCTGAAGGCAGATGTTTTTAATCCAAGCAGCGACGTTGCTCATGAAGATGGTGAAGTTTGCTTTGGTGGTGCTGGTTGAGTCAATAAGGGAGAGGATGAACTGTGTGTCATTGACTTAGGATGCTATGTTGATGCCATGGACTGTGACGATGTCTGCGAGGGGCGTCAAGTAGACATTGAAGAGTGTTGGGCTGTGCAATGATGCTTGAGGGACTCCACAGATAAGGTTTTTGGGTTCTGAGATGTAGGGGTGAAGTCTAACTCATTGGGTCCTGGCTGTGAGGGAGGAGGATATCCATTTGAGGGCTTTGAGTGATTTGTGGGAGACAATATCAAAAGCTGCAGAGGGGTTGAGTTCTGTTGTCTCTCCTTGGTCTATGATGCTTCTGATGCCATCAGTGGCCATAATGAGGGCTCTCTCTGTGCTGTGAATGGTGTGAAAGCTTGATTGAGAGCTGTTGTTGAGCTGATGGAGTTCTAGGTGGTCTGCGAGTTGGGTATTGATGGCTTTCACCATGACTTTGGCTGGAAAAGGTAGGAGTGAGATGGGTCTGTGGCTGCTGAGGGTGCTGGGGTCCGCTGTTGGTTTCTTCAGTAGGGCGTTGACTTCTTCATTTCTCCAGCAAGACAGGAAGGTGTCAGTGGTCATGCAGGTGCTGATGATAGCGGTGAGTGCGTGAAAGATGATGGTTCTTCCAAGGTTGTATATAAAGTGGGGGCATGGGTCTGAGGGGGCTCCTGAGTGGATGATGTTATTCAAGACAGTGGTTTCGTTGTTCAAGAGCGTCTTCCAGTTGCTTAGCTGCTGTTTGGTTATTAAGGAGGTGTCCAGCTGGTCGGGGGAGTTTGTATTGGTATGCTGTGGGTCAAATGTGTTGTAGATCTTGGCAATCTTCTGTCAAAAAAGTATGAGAGGTTATAGCAGAGTGCTTGGTATGGGATAT
Organism: Triturus cristatus; assembly: GCF_964204655.1. Taxonomy (NCBI): domain Eukaryota; kingdom Metazoa; phylum Chordata; class Amphibia; order Caudata; family Salamandridae; genus Triturus; species Triturus cristatus. The sequence goes on from NC_140581.1 coordinate 966,282,649, forward strand.
GTCATTGCTGACAACTGCGAGATATGAGAACTCCTAGATAATGGTGAAGAATTCTTTGCCGTGTTGAAACTGGTTTTGAGTCTGAGTGTTAGGGTCTTTTTCTTTGCATCTGTTGTAGAGTTTGAGAGCGGCTTTGTATGTGGCTCTTGTGGTGGTGTTTTTGTCGAGTCTCTATTTTCCCTCAAGTTGTTTACAGTGGCGCTTGGACTGTCTGTGGTCGTTCATGTACCAGTTGGGTTATTTGCTGTCTTTGTAGGTCTTGCTTCTGATAGGAGCAGTGTGGTTGGCACAGTCAGTGAGCCCTTTATTGAAGAGCTTGGTGTTGACATTAAGGTTCCTTGTGTGGTTGGGTGGGCGTTCCAGTAGGGTCTTGTTCCAGTTTTCTTCTGATATTTTGCCCAAGTGTCTTGATGGTGCTTTGGTTTTTTCTAGAAGAGTGGCTTGTTGAGCAAATATCTTGAATGTATGATATAGTGGTCAGACCATCTGAGTGGAGTTGTGTGGGGGGTGGGTATCCTGTTGTCGGAGGAGAAAATTGTCTCAAGGGTGTGGCCAGCTGTGTGGGTTGATCCTTGGACAAGCTGGGTGAATACAAGGTTGCTGAGGCTGTTGAGGATTTCCCATGGAGTTAGGGTCTGTGGTGTCTTCCAGGTGGAAATTGAGGTCCCAGAGAAGGATGTGGTTGGTTGATCTTATGAAGAGGGGAGCAATGAAGTCGGTGATCTGGTTGCATGATTCCGCTCTATGGTCCGGGGGACTGTAGGTGAGAGTTCCCTTAAGGGGTGGCATTGCAGTCTGTTCGTATTTTGAAGTGGAGATGTTCCATGAAGTTGATGTCTCAGTCCGTGGAGGTGGCGCAGTCAATCATGTGTTTGTAGATGATTGCAAGTCCTCCGTCTGGCTTGTGGGTTCATCCCTGGTGTATGATTTTGTAGGCGGGTGGGATGTCTGTGGTAATGTCCAGGTTGGAGGCTGGGTTGCACCTCCAGCCAGGAACAGAAGAGAAGGTCGGTATGTTGCTGTTGAGATGAACCCATATTTCGGTGGAGTGTACCCCAAGGGATCGGGCTTTGAGGAGCATGGCAGACAGTTGGTGTGGGGTGGTGGTGGTGGCGTGCATTGGTTGTTTGGAGGTGGTGGTGTCGGTGTCAGAGGTTATGTGTGCAAAAAGGTTTCCCCTCGGTACTTTTAGGTCCAAGAGGAGGGGAAAGAGACAAATGAAGAGCGAGAACCTCTTATCTGACCTATCTTATTTCTACAGAATTAATCACTTATGTGTTACAAAATACCCCAGAATGCAAAATTACTTCAAAAACATTTTCATTTTTTTATTATTTTCTTTTTTTAAAGATGTGAACAGCAGAACATTCATAATTGTTCTATTAGCATATAATTTGTATATGGAACATACATTACTTCACACAATATTTCCACATTAATTGAATTTCATGAGTACTTGTGAATATAAAAGGCAAAACAGTTTAAAAAAGCCTGTGGAAAAGAGACCCCAAAGGAAAATAAGACAAAAACCGTCACATCACCATTCTCACCTATCACTCACTCTTACATACCATCAAACATTCTACATAGGATAAAGAAAAAATTGATTTCTTATTAAAACCACAAACCAACTCTGGCATGAGATCCTACTTAAATTCTGATTCAAAGAAAATATATATATAAAGATTTTGAATAGTTCTTGCTAGGTCCTAAGATGCTAGGATCAGGGCGTTGAAATTGAATTCTTCTGTGGATCTCCCAGATGTATGGTCGGTACTCCCAGTCTACGTACGTTTCGGAGACTGTATATAAATTCCACGTCTCCTTCTTCAGGACCAGTGTATTTTTAAAGGTATCTTTATCGTCTGAACGGCGAAAGAAAAGGGGTTCTCTTTATATGGGATAACAAAGAGAATTTTGCATGTGTGAGAGTCTAATATGCAACCTGTGGTTAATGGATTTTCTAAAAAGCTTATATGTGTGCTCTAGCTTAGTTAGAGCCACTGCAGCTAAAAAATAGTTATAGCAGCATCATTTTATCGTTTCTAACAGCATTGCAAGCGAAAAGGGATAGTGCCCAAGATATGAGTAACCAAATAGTGCTTCAAAATAAAGAAAGGGTGCCATAGAAAGAGTCAAAACATTCATGGATATACTAATTGTTACGCAAGCTAAAGAGAAGAAGGAAAAGGAGTGTTGGCATAATATTCGCCTACGTGTGTTTTTGGCGTAGCCTCTGATTTCCAAACACCTGATCCGTATTCCAACTGGTGCAGAAAATGCGCAAAAAATTCTAGAGGTTTGACTCTGTTAGATAACAAATGGGAGAGAAATATAGCCTTTAAGTATAAGGTTTTTATTAATTATTTGCTTCAAAAAGAAGAGAATTAAAGTTGTTTCACCCTCTAAGGAATAACTGAGCGTCAAAAATTATATATCCTGATATATTAGGCCATTGGTCATTCCTACGTTCTGTTTATTTCAAGAACACAACGAAAGCGATTGGCCACACTGTTTAAAATGTTTGTATCAATTCCATCTAAAGACAAACAGATGAGAATATATATTTATCAGGGATAAAGTAACACAGTAATCATTCAGCAATGGTGAATTTAAAATGCCCTGAGATTCTTACCCAAATTATTTAAGTGCATAAGTCCTTAGGGGGGTACGCTGCGTGTCTATCCCTTTGGCTTGAAGAGCATATTGTGTTCAGGGGTGCAATCTAAAAAGGAGGAAGACCAAAAATTTGCCATTTCAGTCTTGTTGGATTTCTACACTTGTCCAGTAGACAACATAAGTGTACGATGGTTAATGTGATTACTAAAGAAGCATAAAGTGACACTAACATAGCGGTGCCTGTGTAGAGTATTTAGAGATAACCTTTCTGTTGTAGATGTTCGAAGCACAAAGTATGTATAATCTCAGAGTAGAGTTTACGTACGCCATGGGCAAACGTTTATATGTAACGTGGTAGACAAAGTTTAAGCCAAAAATCACACGCATATGCGAAAGCTATATATAGAACGGGTGTTCATTGCGTGGTGGACAAGGTTAACGCCAACATACACGCGCATGTATATACGTCCATTGTAGAATGCACAGTCATAGTCTATATATTCTGTAGCGGCACCTGCGGTCGTGAGATGGAGGAACCGCAATATACGTTCTTTGCGAGCAGACCCTTTAGGATGCGGTGCCTAGATATTTTAGTGTGCAATTAGATTTCTATCTTTGTCGATAGATTAAATCATTAGAGCTTCCGCTGTCCTTACCTCCTAGTTTGTGCAGTTTCTCGCTTTCGGTGCTGCCGGATCGGGAAAGCGGGGATACAATGGTGGCCTCGTATTTGTTTGAAAAATACTGAGGTCACGTGTTACAACGTGAAGATCACGTGACGATACACGCCCTTCATGAGGAGGAAACGTAACTTTCGGCGCCATCTCTGAATGGTATGTAGAGTAATGAAAAAAACATAATACCTCCGAGGAACTTGCCCCCTTATGCATCAAGCCAAAATCCAGTCGGTAAAATACCGATTCCTTAATAGCTCCCGGTATTAAGTAAAAAATACCCAATCCCAATGCATCAACCCAAAAGCAGAAATCGGTATTTAAGGAATCCTTAAATAGCGATTCTTTAAATAGGGATTCCTTAAATACCGATTCCTTAAATAGCGATTGCATTTAAGGAATCCCAAAGTGAGATTCCTTAAATGCAATGCATCAAAGTTAAAAAATTAGCGATTTCGCTAATAAGGGGAGCAAATTACCATGAAGATGAACTGCATGGTAATTTGCAAAAACTTTGAAAAATGCACTTTTGTGCATTTTTCAAAGTGTCATGTTGCGCACACACATGCCCTTAGAGCATGTGTGTGTGCAACATATGTGCACATATCATTTTCAGGGGTGCAACAGGGTGTCCTTTTGACACCCTGGCACCCTTGAAAGTGCTCCAGCTATTAGCGATTCGGTAATACCGAATCGCTAATACAGAATGGCTTTACATTCATTCCTATGGGCCTCCAAGCCCATAGGAATGAATGGGTAGGTATTCCTTATTACCGATTCGGTATTACCGATTCGGTAATAAGGAATGTCAAGGAATCGCTATTTGAATAGCGATTCCTACATGCATAGCCTTTTGCTATTCCTTATTAGCGATTCCTTATTTTTCGCTAATAAGGAATCGCAAATGCTAATGTTGATGCATATGCCCCAATGTGTATGAAATTGAAAAATGGTGAATAATTTGTCAAAAATGATAAAAAGGAGTAAATGTATGTCGATCAAGTTTTAAAAAAAAAAGGTGTACATGCAAACCATGCACACTATGGTCTAGGGCATGTGTATAATAGTACTAGTCCTTATTGCAAAGAACTCTGAGAACAGAGTTTCTATTCCGACAATTGACGATTACTGTGTACGCTTATATCTGTTTTGTAAATGACGCTGTATAGCGTGTACAATCACACAAGAGTTGCGATCAGTGAGGACTAAGGTGGTCGCCATCTTGGGATGGTCTGAAATGATCTAGAAAGAACAGCAAATCCTAATAAAGTAAAGTATCTTGTCTGCAATTGCAGCACTGCAGACACATTAAAATGAAAAATTGTGACAAGGCCATCGCAGAATGGCCTAAGATCAGTGTTTGTAAAGGGGAACAAAGTGTTTTGTCAGTATCACAGGGGAGTTACATTTGTTATATAGAACGGACCCAATGTTATAGGGTGTTGGTAATACTAGCTGAACTTATTCCTACTAAATTATGGAAACAGGAACAAAGGTTAAAAATGCAAATAGAATTGGAAACCAACCAGTATAAATCAGAAAATACGAATTGGCAAATGAGTTGCAGAAAACTGAAAAAATTGGACACACTATACATAAATTATTCTGTAACTAACCAGATAATTTCCTCATTGAGGCCTTTACGTACAGTGTCCAAGTGAAAAATCCAAAATGTTTCACGTTGTTTCCTAGTTTTTGCTAGGTCCTTGCCTGGTATTGTCTTGACCTTTTCTATGATAAGCCATTTTATTTCCGTTTCTTTGTGTTTATAATTTATAATCAAGATAATGGTTGACCAAAGGTGCTTGTTGTTTATTTGTTCTTATGGCTGATTTATGTTCTGAGAGTCTCGTCCGAAACTCTCTAGATGTTTCCCCTATGTAGCCAAGGCCACATGGACATAATATCAGGTAAATGATATTAGAACTCGTACAATTGGTCATTTGTTGTAATTTGCCCGATTTTTCGCCATATGTCCAAGTTTGTGAGACTATAGCGTGTTCGCATGCATGGCAATTACCACATCTGTGGTTTCCTGAGGGTAAAGGTTTGCCATCCAGGGTAGTTTGTCTGGTCTTGCTTTGTGGGTGGAATCTACTATGCACTAATTTGTCTTTTAGGTTGGAATTCCTTCTAAAGGCTACTATTGGTTTGTGTATGGTGTTGGTGTCTTCGTTAGTATTAAGGATTTTCCAATTTTTGTCCAAAATCTGTTTAATTTTATAATTGATGTTGGAATGATCCACCACACATACAAGTTTGTCCATTTTCTCTCTGGGTTCATTACTGATAAGGGCATCTCTGTTATAATATTTAGCCCGTTTGAGTGACTGACGTATCAGTCTTCTCGGATAGCCCCTAAGAAGGAGGCGTTCCTGAAGTGATTTGGCATGTGTCATGAAATCTGCGATGTTAGTGCAGTTTCTCCTGATTCTTAGGAATTCCCCGAAGGGGATGGAGTCTTTTTGGCATGGTGGATAAGAGGTTCTCTCTCTTCATTTGTCGGTGTCAGAGGTGTCACAGGTGAAATTGCAATGGGTCAGGAGAAAGGTCCTACCATGGTGCTGGGAATGTGTGGCAGCAGCGTGTTTGCCGAGGTATGTTGTTGAGATCATGGATTATGGCAGAGGAGTAGTGGTGGTGTTAGTTGGCTTCAGTGGTTCCTGCGGCTGTGGTTGTGGTGTTGCAATGGATGGTCATGAGGCCAGAGTTAATGGTGCTGAGCGCGGTTCAGGCACTAACGTGTGCAGACGGGCTTGCCTTCGTCGCACCCACTGCGCTCATCCATTGTACAGTCACATTGGGGGCCTGCACTAAGTAGATCCATGGGTGGGTGTGTCTTATGTTGGCAGGAAGACTGGTGATCAGGAAAACCCAGGTGAGAAAACCTGAGCAGCGGCTGTGTCACTTGGTCAAAAGGCGGCAACTGCATCAGACTGGAAAAAGAAGGAACTGGAGGCCACTGGCACACTAGGTGCACAGGTGCCTATTGTGAATTAATTTGACCTGATAATTCTCTGAATTGTAGACAGCACAGCTCAGAAACAAAATGAAGTATGCCCTGTTCACTGTTTCCAAGCTGTACTGTCTGAAAATAAAGCTCTAACTGAGAAATATTGAGCTAAATAAATTCCCTTTACACACTGCATACAAACAGGTGCTCATCTCTGCTCTGAGCAATCATAGACCTTCATAATATGGCCTCATGCATCCCAGAATATTTCCTTCTCTCAGATGTATTCCTTCACTTGATCTTTCAATTTTGAACACAATGACTTTAACATTCTATGTTACAAACCAAGATGAAGGATCTTATGTAAAGAGACTTGTACATTTTCGCAATCCAAGATGGCAGTTGACTCCACGTGAGATCTTGTATTTCAGATTAAAACAACCCTGAACGGGTTAATGGTGCCCATTTTTTAATAATTAGTATATTACAGGACAAATTGACTAACACTTTGCACTGGGTTTGCATCACAAAAAATGTACTGTAAAGTGACCCTAAAGCAATGCAAAGTTGTGCTATATACTACTTTGTGCTACTTTGCATCAAAGGGTATACTGTGGGTGGTAAATGAGCGTTCCCATGCAACCACGAATGGATTTTGAGTAAAATCATTGATAGACAGGTGTTTGTGTAGAATATAAGTCGCACCTCCTTGAGTGAAGTGGCAGCATACTTAGAAAGAGAAAAAAGCCTCTTAGGGTTGTTTTTATGCAGGACGGTGTCCTAACCCGTGCAAAAACAATGGTGCCTGCATTGGCCCTTGGCAGCACATAGTACACCAGATCAGTGAGAAAGCAGGAATGTGCCATATCGTAGTAAATATGGCACTTTCCTGCCCTCGCCATTTGATGAAGCAAGTTATAATTCGTCAAACATTGGTAAATCTGTCACCCCGTCTGCAGGGCTCAAATATGCAGCTAACAAGTGGTGGCCCTGTTTTACTTGCCCTCTGCTGTCACTGTCACAGTCTCAGCAGCTTTTTCAGATGTGGCATGACAATAATTGCTTTTGCCCTTCCATCATTCTGTTTCTAGTTGTCTTGGAAAAAAAGAATAAATACATTTTGAGACATTTTATATATTTATTTGAACAAGTTTTCGATATTTTTCCATCATGTACCGTGCATGTTTTGTTCTGCATTCTTTCCATGTTTGAACAGTTTCCCTTGTGTGCTCTGGCAGCTGTATTTTTTAGGCCTTTTTTTGCTACACATTTATCTTTAAGACTGAGCCCCTGACTTACAAATGCCATTTGAGACACACTTTACAGAGCCAGTGACTACATCACATTCCCCTTTCCCTGTTGACTCTTGCGATTACGAATTCTTTGAGAGGATTGTAAAGATTCAAAGTTCTCTTCAGAAAGAATCTGCAGTATATACAATCCCCTTGCATTCTGAATGTCAGTGAAGACCTGCATATTTCCTATCTTCAAAACATTTCTCCTTGGTGCCCACCTACTTACCGTAAACCCACATGTACCTTCAAGCCTTCAGCAAACTCTCTCACCCATAAGCAAAACCTATACAGAAGATACGAACAGTCGCGGCCCGTGCAGGTAAGAGCGGTGGGGCTAGGTTGGTGGGGCTTTTTGACAGACGACGACAAGGGAAAATTCATTATTTATTTAATTTTCCTTCATGGTCGTCTGTCGAATCCCCCCACCCGGCCTCAGCTCTCTTACCTGCACGGGCTGCGGCTGGTCAAGAGCCACTAAACCTTGCAACTTGCTGGATTTTTCCCCTAGTAACTTGAAGCCCCTAAATGATCTTCCTGACTCTATACTGTCTTAGAAAATATCATAAAGGACTAAGGGGCATATCATCAAGGGAATTATCGCCGCTTTACCGGCACTTTTTACCGCTAAAGCGGTGATAATTTTAACGCCCTATCAACAAGGCGGCGCTAACATGCATTAGCGTATGTTAGCTGCCGAATTCCCAACGCCTGGCATCTCAGCGATAAACATCGCTAATGAGATGCAAAGTAGGCGTGGCTGGGAAAACTACATGGGAAATTATTGCTAAGGCAGCTTTGCCATATCAGCAAAGAGCCTTAGCGATAATAATCATTGCTTTAACTATGCCTTAACGCAGGAATTTAACACCTGTTAATGTTAAATTCCTGTCTAAGGCATACCTAACATGGGAGGTGGATTATGGTGATATGACCACAGGGTCGTATCACCAAGGCTATCGCCGTTTTGAGTACAACATCGCTGGTTTTCCAGCGATGTTGGCCCATTTCCCTGGATGTCGCTCGAATATTATCACCCTGGAGTAATGCGTTGTTAATAACGCGCTAACCGGGCGATAAATTCCAGCGATAGACAACGATAAATATAAAAGCGCTAAGCGCGCCTTGCGATATTTATCGCCGTCTGTTGTTGATATGCCCCTAAGATGTGAGAAGAGAAGGAAAAGAGTAGGCGAGGGAGTAAGTTCCAACTTCAAAATTATCTCCCCTGTCTTGATGAACTTTCCAGCTTTGGGACTCTGCAATTAATGATCACTACTCGCACGGTATTTAAAAGCATAAACAGTGCGTTTACACACATTTTTTGACTGGTATTATTGGGGTGGAGGAATCACCCAGGAGACAATTGGTGGTGGAGCGAGAGAGAGGGCCATTTGTTCTTACCCAGGAGGCAGAGGTCATCTTGCAGGCTTTTAAGGTTTCACTTGTTTTTATGGGTGTGGGGTTGTAGTGTGGCCTATGTGGAAGTGTTTCAGTGTTGTACATGATTACAGTTGTGCAGTCATTGTGTCATATGTTGTGGCACCTGGATGCAGAGTTTAGTGCAAATGAATGAGAGAGGAAGCACTTCAGGTTATAGGAAATTGCTGTGTATGGATGAAAGGGTGTGATTTGCAAACATGGGCTTTGTGGAAAACATTTTGCTGGAGTGGTTACTCCTATTGTGTTGCTGTGTACCTTGAAATAATGAAGGCTCACTCTGTCCCATATACAATATATCGAATTATAGATAGGTAACAGTGAATTACTAGGATGTTTTGCACAGAAGGGTTCTGAGTGACAAAGATAGGCAACAGGAGAGAAGCATTTCAATATCAATGATATGTTCACTTTCATGCTTTCATGCCTATCTCGATTGAAATAATGAAGGCTCACTCTGTCCCATACACAATATATAGAATTAGAGCTAGACAACAGTGAATTACAGGGATGTTTTGCACAGAGGGGTTCTGAGTGACATGAAATAGGCAACAGGAGAGAAGCATTTCAATCTCATTGATATGCTCACATTCCTGCTATTTTGGGGCTCAGAATGCACAACCTACAGATTCACTACACTTGTTATACTGAACAACTAAATGAGGCCTCCAACCTTTCCTATAGTGAAAGCCATTTTAATCAGTGAAAACGTTCCTGAGCTACTGCCAAGAAGAGCTCCACGTGAAAAGGGTGCCAGCCTCTGCCCTTAGTCTAACACATTTTCCTGGGCTTGAGGATGAAGCTACCCTTAAGCTGCTCAGGACCATCAAATCAGGCTCCCCATAAGACTCCGAGCCTACGCACGCTATTCTCAAGGTGAGTGAGGGGATTCTTCCCCCCCAGAGTCACTTGAGTCAGGATCGGTCCCTCGAGCCTGGAAGCATGCCATAATAAGACCTATTCTAAAAGAATCCCATCTGGATCCTGACATACTTGGTAAACTACGACCTATTTCACTTCTCTCCCTCCTTGCACACTCCTGGAAAGACATGTCAATCAGACTTTAGTCAACTATCTGGAGGAGAACAAGCTACCCCACCCCACGCTGATGGGTTTCCGCAGAAGCAGCGCTCTTGGTAGTAACCGAGGAACTTGAAGCCATACTAGACAACGGAGGGTCAGCCGCCATAATATTGCTCGATCTTAGTGCGGCATTTGATACCGTAAATCACGCCATACTAAACAACAGATTGAGGGAAATAGGTATCAGGGACAAAGCGATGGAGTGGCTAAGCTCCTTTCTGGACGACTGGTCCCTCCAAGTAATGTATCAAGACCGTCTTTCGGATAGCCTGCCTATATAATTTGGAGTGCCACAGGGCTCCTCCCTGAACCCCACTCTTTTTAATATATATGTAAGAGAGTTGGCCACCATCATGCAGGAGTTTGGCATTTTAGGTGTATCGTATGCTGACGACACCCAGTTGATTGTCTCTCTGTCCCAAGGCCACCATCAAGGCAATATTTATTTGGGGCCCTGCCTAAACAAACTGTCCCAGTGGATGTCAAACTGTTATCTAAAATGTAAGGGCAAAAAGACTGAGCTCAAGATTCTAGGCAACAGGGCCATTCCCAGGACACAGAACAACTGGCCATCTTGTATGGGCAACCCATGGCTCCCAAACCGGTGGTAAAAAATGTAGGCATCTGGCTGGATAGCTCCCTTTCAATAAGCCAACAGGCCAACAAACTGTCTGATATTTGCTTCAGACTGCTCAGAATGCTCAGAAAGATACTGGAACTTATACCGGAGCAGCTTAGGAAAACCGTCCTGCAGTCTTTGATAGTCTCATGCCTGGACTACTGGAACTCTCTCCACTTGAGTTCTCCCAAGTATGTGAGTAAGAGGCTCCAGGCGGTGCAGAAAGCGGCAGCTAGGCTCCTACTTAATCTCCACAGACAAAGCACGAGAATCCCTAAAACAGCTTCACTGGCTACCAGTAGCTGCAAGAATAAAGTTCAAATCCCTGTACATCGCTCACAGAGCAGTAAATCATAAAGGCCCAGAAAAGCTCAGACATCTGATCATGGCGCATGTACCCATCAGACCACTAAGGTCTTCTCATTTACACCTCCTCCGCACCACCAGAATGAAAAAATGCAGATGGGGAGGCAGATCTCTTTCACACCGCATTCCAAAACTGTGGAATGAGTTACCTCTGGACCTTAGAGGGCTGCAAAGTGAACTGGCATTCAGAAAGAAACTGAAGACCTGGCTATTTCCTTTAAACCACTAATGGGCTCCATCTCTTACCACAGCTCTCATCGTCAGTGCGGGTAAGCCTTAGGGTAGCCATGCGCTATATAAATTCCTTAATCAAATCAAATCACAGGAAGTTCTCATAGGGCTTTGGTGATTATCTCACATGATTTGACATTAATGCAGGGTAAAAGAAGCATTTGAGACCTACATGAAAATTTAGCTGAATCACTACCGGTTAATTCTGTTATAGGTGACACATTTTCATATATGCATTTCGATTCTCTCCATTGTAGCAGTTATAACTTCTTTCAGGTACTACATCTCAATATTAGGTACTACTAAAAAAAAGTTTTCTAAAGCATTATTTGTACGTTGTCTTTTTATCAACCCATATTATTAACGTTTCACTCTCAATACATGTGTTATTGGTAGATGTTACAAAAGCTCAGATCTGCACTACGTAATATCTCTCTAGTTTAAACGATGTTTCAGTTCAAGAACTTTATTATGCGTACATATAATTTCACGTACGATGCACATTTATATGTTATTATCACACAACTCTATGTTAAAGATGTTTTATTTTCTCACAACTCGTAAATACGGTAATGTGTAGTTTCTCAAGTTATTTCTTTTATTTGGTTTACATGTTTGTATCGTTATTTAGAATACTTTTCATGCTTTTACGATGCAGTACGTATTGTCACATTTTTTGTCTTCGCAGGTTAACATGTCTTTATCAGGAAATATTTGTCAAAATTATATTTTTACAGGTGAGAATTGATAAGGATAGACATCAGTTAATATCTACGCTCCATCATGTGTCAAATGTAGCCTGATGTTGCTTCCAATACCTGAGGGGTATCCTTGGTCCCCTCCCCTTTGTGGGCTTGTTTACCTATTTTCTTTTGTGTGGGAACAGCAGTTCCAGTATTTTTTTTCGTGTATGCCATCAGTTTCCTACTCAAATATCGCCGCAGGAGGGAAGCCTTTTTTTCTCTCGAGTTTAGATTCAACACACAATCGCAGTATGATTCCCTCCCCATATAGTATGAGCCATATTTCTACTACTGTACACAGGTGAAGCTAAACACCAACAAGCATTGGCTAATAGGTCTTGCTTTACTGTTCCAGCTCATGTAAAGGCTGACATACACAAAGGTGCTTTAGGGAAGCTAACAGTGGGAGCAGCAGGAAGATGTATAATAGTCCCTCACGCGTTGCTATGCATACATGCACTGCATTGGATGCAGGATAAACAGTCAACAGCACTAGGTGGAAGAGCAGTGCTCCTTTCTCCTTTGGGCTAAGCCAAAATGTGATTGTCAAAGTCTCAATCTAATGGCTGAAAGAGACTAGTCAAAAAAAGCCACTACTAGAAATGGGCAGAGCAAAAGCCCACTGTAAGTATATTTAAAACAAGGGATCTATTCATGCATGCTGCATTTTGAAGTGCATGAATTATTACTACAGTACTACAACTACACATACTACAAAATTATTTACACTAAACAACGGGTGGAAACCTCTGCCTCTCCTATTTTTTATGTGGGGAAATTTCCACCATGGTGGCGGAGATTCTCACACTTGTCAGGCCTTGCTTTTTAATAGTAAATTTAGGGGGGGGCAAGAGGGAGAGTCTGGGAAATGGGGAATACTTACTACAAAATAGATGGGGTTGAGGAAAATGTAAGAAAAGTTTAAGCGATGGACAGGCTATACTACAAGCACCCACCCACAAAAGAATAAGGCCATGCCTATCCAAAAACTGCATTTCTAACATTTCTACAGCCCTAGAGGTTACAAAACGTAGTCAAACCCAGCCTTGGAATTAGTCAAGCACCACACATGGCCACTCAAAGGTACTACAGCACACCCCATAAAAAAATAATGGAGGCAGGAACATAAAATAACATCCCATAGGAAATAAGGTTAAGTAAATAAAATTAATTTAAATTTAAATATACATGCACATATCTGATTTAAATATAAATACATCTCAATAGTCTAATATTTAAAAAATGTTCATAGTTCTTAAACAATCACTTGATTATTTTAAAATGTAATGCTACACTTAATTTAAAAATAAAATTAAATAAAGCTTTTACATTTAAACAATGTTTACATTAATTCTATACATAACCTCTAAAAAAATGTAATGCATATTAACCAAATATATGTTTTTCTATAATATCTTATTATATTATATTTAAACGAAATAAATATATTTTAATTACACATTTAATTTAATGAGTTGATGTGTTGTAACCATTCATTTGAACATTTATAGGGTTATGATAAATGTTTTATTTTATTTTAATATTTATATTTTATATTCAAATATTTATCTTTTAAGAATATTAAACTTTTGTATTTTTCCTCTATACTTTCACAGTGGTAGTGATGTTTGCCTACACGAGAACAGTTACTAGAAGTAACTTTATACTGGTAAATTCTGTTGTAGTAGGCTCCACCAGGGAGTAGAGACATGTAAGTGTACATTTAGGTGTAAACATGTTTTACACATTTGGAAATGACAAAGAGGAAAAATTGTAGATTTGTACCTAGGTGGAGTAAATAGATTTATACAGAAGTAAATCTTCACATGTAAATGTACCTTTATGAATCAGGCCCAATATTTCTGTTTAGGCAGGAGTGCTGCCACACACAGACCTAAAAAGAGGATTGATATGGCGTTGCTATCCCTGGTTACAGACACCCCCAACTCCGATCCACATTTTGCCACTAGTTAGTGATGCACGAAGCTCTGGTAGTCACATGCCAAAAGAAGTAACTACTATTGTGCAGCAGGTGCAGTGGTGCCGAGGCACGAGGTCCGAGGGCCCCCTGCACCCCAGATATCGTTGTCTGTTAAGACCCAACCAGGATGTAGGTTTTTTTTTATGTTCACATTAGGGCGTCCGCGCATGCGCATTTGTGAGGAAGAAGTTGCCGCTGAACCAGGAAGAGCGAGCCACGGGACGCCACACCTCAGGTAAGGCATTTTCTTACTTTTAAATACTTTAAGTTATTTTAAAATGAGGGTGGGCGGGAGGCGGGTGGCGGGCATCTCTGCTCTGCCGTGGCGTGTGCGTAGGGCTGCCTGCTACGCCTACTTCGCGGACCACGAAGCAGGCAGTGCTACGTACACTCCGCAGGCGGAGCGGAGCACTACGCCCACCCTTAATAAAAATCAGTCTATAAATGAGTGTAAGTTGAGAGTTTACTTTAAAGACAATGGGGTATAATTATAAACAAAGTGACGGAATGTGGCATTAGCCTTCTTGGCATAATGCCGTGCTCCGCCACTTTGGAAACGCAGGGTTGCACCGTATTTACAACAATACAGTGCAGCCCTGCATTTGACCCCGCGCTGGTGTTATTTACAGCTTTCTAGCACCAACCCAGGTACGCTTGCACCATAGTGAAAGGGTGACTGTGTTGTGAGAATAATTGTTTATGTGGAGGAAGGTGTCCCTTCCTGCACATAAACAATCATGCATGGCGTTTTGATGTTTCTATGTGTGCTACAAAATGCAGCACACATAGAAACAGCAACAACGAGGAGAAATAAAGCATTTCTCCTCATTTCACAATTTTATGACCAGGTTTTTTTTTCTCTTAATTTTGGCGTTGCCCCATATTTACATCACCCTTGTAACTATGGGAGTTGTGGCTGAACGCCCACAGCAACACTCATTGCCCTCCTCTTCATATAGCGTGAACGAGTGCCTTATTTACAAGGAAGCCTAACACTGCCTTGTAAATAAGACAAAGCCCCTATCGCTAAAGGAATGAAAAAAGTCTCCATGGCGGAGGCGGTTATCTCGGTGATCCCCAAACCGGGTAAGGACCCCTCTGTTTGTTCATCATTCCGACCGATAGCTCTTCTCAACCTCGATGCTAAACTCTACTCTTCTATCTTGGCGTCGCGCATGCAGGATTTGATGCCGGCACTGATCCACCCGGACCAATCCGGTTTCATTAACCCCTTCCATGCTGCGCAAATTCCGCCGCTGTGCTGACGGTTTCTTGCGCGGGCGTGGTCATGACGGAACGGTTCCGTCATGAGCACAGCTCAACCGTGGCTCATGACGGAACCGTTCCGTCATGAGCACCGAAGGGGTTAAGGGGAGGCAGACCCATGATAACATCAGAAGGGTGGTCCACCTTATTGAGAAGGCCAACCGGTTTCGTATCCCGGCGGTGTTGCTTGGGCTGGATGCCGAGAAGGCGTTTGATCTGGTGGATTGGCAATTCCTGTTCCGCACTCTTCAGGCCTTTGGCTTCTCGGACAAGTTCGTGACCATGCTTAAGGCCAACTATAGCAGCCCCCGATCTAGAGTCGCGGTAAATGGGCACCTGTCCCACTTCTTCTCGCACTCGCGGGGAACGCGACAGGGTTGTCCTCTCTCCCCTTTGCTGTTTGCCCTGAGTATCGAGCCCCTCGCAATGGCAATCCGGGAACAGACAGACATCCGGGGCCTGCCCTTCACGGGGGAACAACATAAGATTTCCCTGTTCGCAGACGACGTCCTCCTTTCCCTTGCGGATCCGGCGCACTCTCTCCCTCATGTGCAGACTGCCCTGGCGCACTTTGAGGACGTAGCGGGGTTTCGGGTCAATTATAGCAAATCGTATATCCTCAACCTTACGCTCTCCTCGGCGGAGGTGGAACGGCTTCGCCCGCTCTCGCCCCTACCGTGTTCTCACTCCTCACTGATGTATCTGGCGGTCCGCTTGATCCCCACAGTGGGCAAGCTATATTCGGCTAATTTCCCCCCGCTTTTGGCAACTATTCAGGCAGAGCTGCAGCGCTGGAAGCCGCTGTTTATCTCCTGGATGGGCAGGATTCATGCGATCAAGATGACACTACTTCCGAAGCTTTTATACCTCTTTCAGGCTCTTCCTATTGTCTTAGACAGAGACTTTTTTCGCCGTATAAAGACGCTTATGCTGCGCTTTGTATGGCAGGGGGGCAGGGCCCGCTTTTCCTTTGCCACTCTTCAGCGGTCACGGGCGGAGGGAGGGATGGGCCTCCCTGACATGCACCTCTACTACAAAGCAGCGCAATTGAGAGTCTTGGTGGAGTGGACCCAGCCGCTTTCGGAAAAGCATTGGCTCCACATGGATAGGAGTGTTGCAGGCCGCACGATCTGGGACCTGGTTTGGAAACCTAAGGGGGATAGGCCCAAGAATGCTTATCTTAGCACCCCTACCGGCACCACCCTTAAGGTTTGGGATGCGGTCTCCGGGGACGAGCGATGGACCACCTTCCCATCGCCCTTCACTCCCATTCACTTCAATCCGGCCTTTCCGCCTGCACTTAAGGAGGGGCCCTTTGACACCTGGAGAGAGGGAGGCTGCCTGGCCCTCACGCATTTGTTCCACGGCTCTGCCCCGTTGACTTTCCCGAATTGTGGGCGGGACTACGGGATTGCTGAAACAGAAAGGTTCCACCACGGACAGTTGCTACACTGGGCCTTATCCCCATCAGTACGGGAGGCGGCCACTCGGCCGCCTACCCCCTTTGAAGCCTTTCTCTCCCGCACCTCGACCATGCGTGGGGCTATCTCCTTCATCTATAGCCACCTCCTTGCCACAACTGTCACGCCTCGGCCGCAATATATGGGTCACTGGGAGAGCCTAATTGGGCGTGACATCACGAACGAGGAGTGGTCCCATCTATGGCGGGATTTGGCCAGACACAATCACTCGATGGAGCTGCGGGAGGCACATGTTAAAACTATGATGGACTGGTATCTCCCCCCTGCCAAGCTCCATCGCATCTTTCCTAACACCTCGGATAGATGTTGGAGAGGCTGTGGGTTGTTTGGGGACTTCCGCCACATCTGGTGGGACTGCCCGATCATCCGCCCTTATTGGGAAGAGATTCTGGCCCAAATTAAAGACATCCTGGGGTACCCTATCGTGGATTCCTTGGAACATGTGCTGTTGGGCCTTAGGGACCCGCTTCTAGAACATCAGACCAGAGCGGACAAAAAAATCTTCTGGCTCTGCACTGGGGCGGCTAAAATTACTTTGGCAGCGGCCTGGAAAAAGAGGGAGGCCCCAGCAATCTCTCTCTGGCATGCGAGGTTGTGGAAGTTGTTGAACATGGAGCGAATGGCGGACATATTTTTGGGGGACTTTCAGAACTTTGTTTTCCGCTGGGGGCCCTTAGTGCGCTTCCTTTCTCGGAGTCTACCAGCTGCAGTGTGCCCACCGTCGATTAGAGCCCTACATCTATTTCAAGTGTGAATACCGCGGGGAGCTGGCAACGGTATGAGTGCGTGCTTCCACCACTGGAGGGTTGGGGGAGGGGGGGGGGAGTTTCCCTGGTTGTCTTTTCTTTGGTTTGAAAGATAATTGTGACAGTCCGGAATCCGAGAGGGACGGGCCCGAGATACTGGACTTGGCTGATCCGGCCCTGGAGACTCCCTTGTAGGTGTACATTTTCGTAGAGCGGACTTTGTCCAACTGTAAAGCACCCGATCTGGCGACCCGGTCTTGGCCCCTCATTATCCTCTTTAGCGCTACTACCTTGCTGGGCCGGACAACAGGACCTTCGCTAGTCATGGCGGCCCCCCTCATCTTGTGCACCTCCCCTGCGTGGGAATTATGGCGGAATTGTCGCATGTCTTCCCTTTTCTTTGGTTATTTTGTTTGTGTCTTTTATTTAATCATAATAAAAACAATTTTGCCAAAAAAGGAACGTAAAAAAAGTGATGTTCCTGTGGCGATAGGGGCTTGTAAATATGCCCCAATGTTACTCCGCCCTAGTGCAGCTGCAGGACCTGTTACAGAAAATGGATTTTAATATTGCTCCACTAATCAATCAGGGTTTTATCAATCATGGTTTTATAAAGCGCACTACTCACCCGTGAGGGTCTCAAGGCGCTGGGGGTGAAGGGAGGGTGGAGGGCGGGGGGAGTGCAGCTCCGGTCAACCGAAGAGCCAGGTCTTGAGGTTCTTCCTGCGCTGGTGTTAATTACTGCTTTCTAGCACCAACGCAGGCACGCTTGCACCATAGTGAAAGGGTGCCTGTGTTGTGGGAATGATTGTTTATGTGGAGGAAGGTGTCCCTTCCTGCACATAAACAATCATGCATGGCGTTTTGATGTTTCTATGTGTGCTACAAAATGCAGCACACATAGAAACAGCAAAAACGAGGAGAAATAAAGCATTTCTCCTCATTTCACAATGTTATGACCAGGTTTTTTTCACTTAATTTTGGCGTTGCCCCATATTTACACCACCCTTGTAAATATGGGTGTGGCGGCTGAACGCCCACAGCAACACTCATTTCCCTCCTCTTCATATAGCGTGAGAGGGTGCCTTATTTACAAGGCAGCCTAACACTGCCTTGTAAATAAGACAAAGCCTCTATCGCCAAAGGAACGTCAAAAAAAGTGACGTTCCTGTGGAGATAGGGGCCTGTAAATATGCCCCAGTGTTACTCCGCCCTAGTGCGACTGCAGAACCTTTTACAGAAAATGGATTTTAATATTACTCCACTAATCAATCAGGGTTTTATCAATCAGGGCTTTATGAAGCGCACTACTCACTCGTGAGGGTCTCAAGACGATGGGGGGAGGGGGGAGAGAGGGGGAGGGCGGGGGAGTGCAGCTCCGGTCAACCAAAGAGCCAGGTCTTGAGGTTCTTCCTGAAGGTGTATAGGGTAGGGGAGTGTCAGATGTTAACTCGGAGTTCGTTCCACGTCTAGGCTGCGATGTAGGAGAAGGCTCTTCTGCCTGCTCTGTTTCTGCGGATGCAGGAGGTGTCTGCCAGGGTGAGGTCGGCGGAGCGGAGGTTCCTTTTGGGTGCGTGGAAGGAGACTCTCTCGTTGAGGTATTTGGGTCCGATGTTGTGTAGGGATTTGTAGGCATGGGTGAGTAGTTTGAAGGTTACTCTCTTCTCGAGGGGGAGCCAGTTGAGTTCTCGTAGGTGTTCGGTCATGTGTTCGCGCCGTGGGGTCTCGAGGACGAGTCTGGCTGCAGCGTTCTGGATGGTTTGGAGCTTGTGTAGGAGAGTTCTGTTGATTCCGGCCTAGAGGGTGTTGCTGTAGTCCAGTCTGCTGGTTATGAGTGCGTGGATGACGGTCTTTCAGCATTCGGGGGGGTATCCATTTAAAGGTCTTGCGGAGGATGTGAAGGCAGTTGAAATTGGTGGAGGCGACGGAGTTGATCTGGTGGGTCATGGTGAGGGATGAGTCGAGGATGATGCAGAGGTTCCGTGCGTGGTCTGTAGGGGTGGTGGGCTCCCAAGGGTGGAGGGCCACCAGGTGTTGTCCCAGGCAGAGGTGGAGGGTCCGAGGATGAGGACTTTGGTCTTGTCCGAGTTGAGCTTCAGGCAGCTATTTTTCGTCCAGGCTGTGAAGTCCTTCATTGCTTCCTGGAGGCAGAGTCTGGTGTCTTCGGGGTTCTTCGTGAGGGAGAGGATGAGCTGGGTATCGTTGGCGTAGAATACTATGCTGAGCCCATGCTGTCTGACGATGGCGGCGAGGGGGGCCACGTAGATGTTGAATAGCTTGGGGCTGAGCAATGATCCTTGGTATACGCCGCAGTTGATCTCTGTAGGCTCTGAGAGGAAGGGAGGGATTCTGGTCCTCTGGGTTCTGTCGGAGAGAAAAGATTGGATTCAGTTGGGGGCGGTTCCTCTTATCCCAGCGTTGTGAAGTCTGGTTGAGAGAGTGCAATGTAAGACGGTGTCGAAGGCTGCGGAGAGGTCTAGTAGGATGAGGGCCGCAGTGTGGCCCGGGTCTAGTAGCAGGTGGATGTCGTCTGTGGCGGCGAAGAGGGCGGTCTCGGTGCTGTGGTTGCTGTGGAATCCAGACTGGGAGGAGTCTAAGATGGAGTTCTCTTCGATGAAGGCGGTCATCTGAGCGTTTACGATTCTCTTGGAGACTTTGGCAGCGAAGGGGAGGAGCGAGATGGGTCTTTAGTTTTATCAGGCCCATTGGGTCGGCTATGGGTTTCTTGAGGATGGGTTTGACCTCAGCCCGCTTCAAGTCATCTGGGAAGATGCCGGATTTGAAGGAGGCATTGATGGTCCATCCTAGTTCGGGTGCAATGGCGGCGACAGCCCTGTGGTAGATGTGCGGTGGGCAGGGATCCGTGGGGGCTCCTGAGTGGGTGTTCTTCATGGTCACAGTGGTCTGTTCTACGGTGGTAGGATGCCACGTTGTGATGGTTGGCTTGTCGTCGGTGGAGGGGAGGGGGATGGTGTCCGGTGTCTGTTCGCTGAAATTGTCATAGAGGGCCTTGATTTTCAGGTGGAAGTAGGAGCTGAGCATGTTGCAGAGTTCCTGGGATGGTGTGATGTCCGTGGCTTCGCTGGGGGGTTTGGTGAGTTATTGTACGACGGTAAAAAGTTATTTTGTGTTGGTTGCGTTGGTGTGGATCTTGTTCTTGATGAAGGTTCTCTTGGTGACTCTGATGTGCTGGTGGTATTCCTTCAGGGCGCTCCTGTATTTGTTCCGGTCTTCCGTGGTTCTCTGGTTCTGCCAGGTTTTTTCAAGGCATCTGCAGGAGCGCCTGGCTTCTTGGAGTTCTGTGGTGAATCAGGCAGCCTTCAGGGGGCGTTCTTTGCCGGGGTGGCGAAGGAGTGCGAGCTTGTCAGCGCAGCTGGAGATCCAGCAGTGGAGTTCTTTGGCCGTGGAGTTGGTGTCGGTTGTGGCGCAGGGGGTCTAGGAGGAGGGTGGTGTTGAGGTGGTCCTCTGTGATCTTGCTCCAGTTCCTTCACGGCGGGTGCGGGTGGTTTGGGTGTGGTGGTGGTGTTGAAGGTAAAGTGTACGCAGTGGTTGCCCGTCCAGATGGGCTGTGTGGTGTGGCTGAAGTGGATGTTTGTCCCTCCAGCGAAGACGGGGTCGAGGGTGTGTCCTGCGAGGGGTGGTGACGAGTTGCTTCAGTCCCAGGTTGGAAAGGTTGTCAAGGAGGGTGATGGAGTCGGGGTCACTGTGCTTGTCGAGATGGAAGTTGAGGTCTCCGAGTAGGATGTAGTCCATAGAGGTGATGGCGTGGGGTGCGACGAGGTCATCAATGGTGGTTGCGGCCTGGGTGCGAGGTCCGGGGGGTCTGGAGGCGAGGGTGCCACGTAGCGTGGTCCTGGGGCTGGCCTGGATCTGGAAGTGGAGATGTTCGGTATTGGAGTGGGGGTTGCTTGTGCTGGAAGTGGAGAGTTGGACTAAGGTCTTGTGTGCGATGGCGAGTCCTCCTCCTAGGCAGTGGGGGTGGTCCCTTCTCTGGAGCTTGTATCTGTCGGGGATGGCGGTGGCGATGTCGGGGCAGGAGGTTGCGTTGGTCCAGGTTTCTGTGAAGAATGCGACGTCAGGCGAGAGGGTGTCGAGCAGGTCCCAGATCTCTACGGCGTGTCGGTGTAGGGAGCGTACGTTGAAGAGGATGCATGTCAGGCCTTCAGTGGTGCGGATGTCCATTGGGCTTTCGGCGGTCATGGCTGCGGGCTTGATGGGGAAGGACCTTCGGCAGTGCCTGCAGGAGAACTGTCCATGGGTGGTGTTAGGTGAGGATTTTTGGCAGTCGGTGTGTCTTCCGGGGTTGAGTGCGTGGAGGGCGGCGGAGCTATATCGGCGTGGTTCCGGAGATCCATGGTCCCTGGCGCTTGTCGCGGTCGAGTCGCGGACGGGTGCAGACGAGCTTGCCTTTGGCGCGCCTTTGGGCGTCAGCGGCGAGCTCACTGCACGCGTCCACTGCGCGACCGGGCAGCGGCCACCTTTAAGAAGGGGAGGTGGGAGGGACGATCAGCTGGGAGGTGGCAAAAGGACGGGAACAAAGGAGAGGGGCCGCGGGGCCGCGGGGCAGCAGCGAAGGGCGTGGGGAGCGGGAGAAGGACGAGACAAGCGCAAAGACGGAAGATGAAATCACATGCCACAAAAACAGTAAAATTAGCAGAATGATGCAAGACAAATAAAACTGAATACAATGCCCCAATACAGTACAATTGCCGGAACACCAGAACACAATTAGCAGTGACAGGCAGGAGGCAGCGACACACGGTCCTACAGCGGTCGAGAACACCACGCAGGAGGGGCCGGATGGTTCAGCGGCAGGGAAGGTAGAGCGAAGCTGTTGGAGAGAGAGCCGACCAGCGACCGAAGGCAAACCCTATAAGCGACGTCAAGAACAATGCGTCCTAACATGACTGGCGTGCGTAGCTAACATTAGTGAAGCAGGTGCAGTGGTACCAGGGCCCACAGTACCCCACTGTCACCAGTCTTTTACCACCTAACCGAGAAGCAGTTTGTATGAGGGCCCTAACACCTTCCTGCGCCATTGCCAGGGAAATAATTTGCATTTATTCCTAACTTGTTTTAACCACAAACAGCAATGTTAGCAAAGGAAAGAGACGCACAAAGACAGCATTCATTGTATTACAAAGGGATTATGTAAACAGTATGCCTAATCTCGCAAAGGTCAACGCCACCAGGGGTATTATTAGTAAATTCGTGGTCGCAGCTGCTGGTGACTTGTCAAACACGGACGGCCAACATTCAAGCTGAAAAAATGCGATTTGTTTTATAACAGAGAGCGTTGGGATACTGTTTTCGACGTTTTGTCTGCATCTTTTTGAATTGCAGCCCCGCCGACAACCTGCAAGATTAGCTGACCATTGCTTTCGCACCAAGTGACATTTCCATGTGACCTTCAAAGAAAAACACGTACGTGATTGTGTTCACCTTTCAAACGAGCACGACCAACCAGGGATAAGCCGCTCATGAACTGTGCCCTTCATGCTTCCAAGCCGCTCATGAACTGTGCCCTTCATGCTTTCAGCCACGCAATGTTTCTGAAAGCTCAGCTTTCTCTGAAGTACGAAAAAAAGACACGAGTTAGGATATCTGAAAGTCTGAGGTAGTAGGATACGGGGAATTAAGGGGGTTGGGCCTTTTTACTCAGTGCTTTGAGAAAGACCACACATTCCTTCCTGCTGCAATGGGGGAACTTTATTTTAAGACCAGCGCCATTTGTGCAGGCAGCGTCAGTGTTCGAAAGGGCACAGCAGCATTCGTTCCATGTTCCAGGAGTGCACGCACAGCTACGTTTTCAAAACACATTGAAACCTTTCCGAGTCCTCGGGCCTGGGGTTCTTCCCTGACAGGCTAATTATCGTGAATATGCTGACATTGGGCAGACATTCTTAAGACTGTTATAAAAAAAAGAAAAACAGGCTGCAGACAGAAAGGCTCCACCTTTTATTATATACTTCTGGTTTCTCTTATCAATCATTGAGTTTATTTTATGAACTTCGCGGAGTAGTTATTCTGTGTATAGTTCTTATTTGTTGTACCCAGCACAGAAAACCTCAGTTCCTTCCATTTCTATTCTTGCTGACTACCACATTCGCAAACAGGCCCACACACAAACAGACAGACAAACACACACACACATGCACATACAGACACACACCACATACATATATATATTACTTTATTCGATCAAAAATATGATCATTCACATCATAAAGAACAGTACATCAGAATAAAAACAGTTAATATTGCATTAAAAGAATGTTCATTGAGATATCCACACACCACATACACAACAACACACACACACACACTCTCTCTCTCTTTTTCTCTCTCTTTTATGGGTCCAGGCTCAATCAGAGGACGCACATGATGATGCGTAATATGAAAATTTCAGAAACAAATGTGCTCTTAAACATTAACACACTTTCAATTGATAGCAAAATTAAGAATCTGTTAATGCAATTATGATCACAAAGTAAGCTTACTGATTTGAAAAAGCCCCTACCATGTAACACATATTCTGTAGCAATATAACATAACACGTATGGTTTTTTATGTATACTTTTTTGGAGCATTTTCGAAAATAACGTAACAATGTTATTACACTGAGATAGCATAATGAAAGTCAACAAAATGTTCAAATAACAATCCCTCTCAGCTCTATTAGAACACACCTCCACGCAAAATCCAATTCAACTGTCAGAGGTACCTTGTCTACAGACCACCAGGACTCCGACCCCCCTTCTGCAACACCATTGTCGAAATCATCGCCTCCCTTGCCTTGCAGTCCAGACATTACCTCTTCCTCAGTGACCTCAACTTCCACCTCGAAGACCCCTCATACACAAACTTGGCCACCCGGCTAGCTTCCATGGACAAGCTGGGCCTCCAACAGATCGTCACCAACCTGCGCACATCGCCGACCGCACTCGGCCCCATCTTCACATCCAGCTACAAGATCCGGTTCAACCATACAACTGAGCTCACTTGGATGGACAACAGTATCGTCCATTTCACCATGGCTATTACCCGACAGGCCACTGTCACCCCGACACCCAGCACCCGCCGAAGCTGGAACACCATTACCGAATCCCAATAAGCGACCGCCCTAAACGCCACCACCCTCCACATATCTGATGATGTCAATCAAGCCGCCGCACACTTATCTAAATGTATCACTACTAACACCAACTCCATTGCACCCATTCAGATCCTCACAGCA
Organism: Triturus cristatus; assembly: GCF_964204655.1. NCBI lineage: Eukaryota > Metazoa > Chordata > Amphibia > Caudata > Salamandridae > Triturus > Triturus cristatus. Next base: position 966,307,380 of record NC_140581.1, read on the forward strand.
GAAGAACCAACAAGCACACCAACTGGAGAAATGCTGGCACATCAGCAGAGACCCACACGACCACATAGCATTCAAGACGGCCCTCAAATCTTACCACCACGTCATCAGAGAAGCAAAGAAAGCTGCATTCGCAACCCGCCTCCAGTCCACCAACCGCACCAAGGACCTATTCCACATTGTTAGAGAATTCTCCCCAGACACCGTTGAAGACACCATCCAGCCCACCCAGTCCCTCTGCAACTCAGTAGCTGACTTCTGCACACCAAAATCACCAACATCTACAAAAACTTCGAATCACAACCACCGCAACTGGACCTCACCACTCCTCCCAACAATCTCCCGCCCTGCATCCTTATGACTTGACACCTCCCTGCAGCGAAACAACAACATCCAATCCATCATGTCCTCCATCCATTCCAGAGCTCCAACAGACCACTGCCCCCACCACTCCTTCAACCTCGGACGCAAAGAAATGGGACCCCTGCTCACCAGCATAATCAACTCGCCGTTCAGCACCGCCACTTTCCCGGAAACCTGGAAGCACGCCGAATTCAAACCCCTTCTGCAGAAACCAACAGCGGATCCATCCAACCTCAAAAACTACCGCCCAATATCACTCTTCTCCTTCCCAGCCAAGGTATTAAATAAAGCTGTCAACCACTAACTCACAGACTACCTGGAATCAAACCACCTGCTGGGCCCCTCCCATGCCAGCTCCTCTCGAACCACAGCACAGAAACCTCCCTTATAGCCACGATTGACAACATCAGAGCCATCCTTGACCACAGCAAGTCACAGCCCTGATCCTCCTCAACCTGTCAACGGCCTTCGACAACGTCTCCCACCACCTTCTCATCCAAAGAGTTCACCACATCAGCATCTACTGCAATGCCCTCAAGCTGCTAACCTCTTTTCTCACTGGATACACTCAGATAATTCATCTCTCACCATACACTGCCGACTCCAAGAGCATAATCTGTGACGTACCCCAGCATTCCTCACTCAGCCCCACTCTGTTCAATGTCTGCATGACTCCGCTGGCACCTATAGCTCGCAGTCACAATCTCAACATCATGTCCTATGTCGAGGACTCCCAGCTCATACTCTCTCACACCAAAGACACAGACATCACCAGAGCGAACTTCCAGTATGCCATGACTGGCTTTGCTGACTGGATGAGAGCCAACTGAGTGGCCGCTTTCAGGGACTTTAAAATCGCCTCCCAGTAGGCAACCAAACTAGGACACCCTCAAAACATATGAAGAAAGTCAGCTCCTTGTCTGGCACAGCTGGGGCAGGAGGAAGGTTGTGCTGGGTATATTGCATGTAGAGTACTTGGGGTGAGGTAAACCTGATGCTTCGCAGTCCTTAGCAGAAAGAGGCCCATCCAACACCTTATGCCACCTGATGTGCATCTGTAAACCTTCCTGAGGCCAATCCTCCTACAGTGTCCTATAAATATGCGAGTTCAGTCTGTGGCCTCCAGCAATGGTCAACAGTGGTCCCAAAGTCTGAGACTCTGGGGGGACCTCTCGGAAGGAACGCCATATCCCACCAGCTGTTGCCTCGATCCTTGCAAATTGTAGAAACTGGCCAAATCCCCAATGAAAACGTTTCTACGGCATCCGTCAAGGTGATAAACCTATCATTTGGGGATAACTCCCATAAACTCTTGCACCCACTGGCATGCTACCTATCTATTGACATTGTCTGAGCGGTGGGCGCAACACCCAAATATTCATGTCCGGTGTAAATGGGGCCCTCCACAGTACGAGTCAGACCACCTTTTCCCATGCCCCATAAACCTATCAGACCACATAGGGCATGGAGGCCGGAACCCTGGCCCTCATTATTAATAGCTCAGTCAGCGGAACGCTGTTGCAGGTACATCAATCTCCTCTCCCAATTCTCATGGTTGTCCATCCTGTGCACCACATGCTAAGCTGCCAGATAGTAAAGTTCCAAGCATGGTAATTCAAGACCTCACTTCCACCAAGGTCACTTGAGAGTGGTTAGGCTAATCCTTTTTCGCCCAGAGGCCCACAGAAGTTCTACTATCAATTTGTCTAATTCCACAAAATATTTTCTATGAATCTCAAATTGGGTCCCTTGAAAAACATACAAGCATCAATGTAGTACTATCATTTTTACCAACGCCAGCTTCCCCATCAAAGACAACCGGAGAGTATTGCAGAATTTCACTGTCAGTTTTAACCCTTTCTGGACCCTACCTATGTTTGCAGCATCAAACTCTGTCACCTGATGTGCAAGTCTGATCCCAAGATACTGGACCCCTTTACTTACAAGGGCAGATCTAACCACGGTAGATCTTGCACCTGTTTACCAACCAATTCTCCCAACAGGAAGAGTTTAGACTTGGTACGATTAACGCTTTAACACAGACAGTTTACCATAACATGCATGTTGAGTGCCTGACTTGATTCATGGGGCACTTTGTCACAGATGTCTACTGTTGACGAACTCCATGGTACTCATTTTAGCGACTTCGGAAAAATGAAGGGTTGAATGGATGTGCTGGCATTCAAACCGGTAACCGTAAGGTCAAATGCAAAAGTCCAGGTGCAGACCATGCCACACCCGGTGTCCACAGGATGTGGTTACAGGTTTTGCCTAATAGATAACGGGCCCTGGGACAAGAGCATAGTTACTGATTATGGATTCAGGGCATCTCTGAAGTGAGTGTGGTGCATTTAAGAAAGGCTTTGGTACTATAGCCAAATATAGCAAGTAAAAATCTGTGGTTTTATGATTTTGGACACTAATTATAAATTGGATTGAAATTAGAATCCCCTTTCAGCAGTGGTTCTAAAACATATATTTCATAAGCATGATGTCACACCTGCCCACCAATCTTTAAATGAGGACCTGAGTGTTGACACATGGTGCATGTCAAGCTACCACACATCTTCCTTAGTCTGAGTGCATGAGAACATTTTGGGAGGAATCCTGAGCTCATCATTGGTAGCTTGGTGTAAGCAGGAAAGCCTTCCTCAAAGAAAAGTCCATGTACAGCAACTCCAAAAGAACATTATATTTAAGAAATTAATAGGTACAAATTCTCAAAACTTTATTTAAAAACTCTAGAATGTGGTCATTAAAAAGACATAAAAGAAATTAAAATAAGATGTAGGCATGAGAAATTAAAAAGAATATTTTAAAATATCCATAAATAAAATCCACAGAAAACCATATACATTTTAAAAATCTAATCTTACCCTATGCTGTGTAGTTGACCGGGTACCTTTTTTCCTTTATCGATGGCTAGTGAAGTTGAGTGATTGAGCATGTAAAAATAGTTTTACAGTTGTTTCATTCTCAGGGACAATTTATTACCTTTTCCCACTCTCACTGTCACATTCTGATACAAATATTTCTGCATGTCAAAATTCATCAGTGGTGCAAGTATTGGAGCTGTAGCCAAGCAGAGATTTACAAGGTTGGGTACCTTGTTTTTGTACTGTCACTGAGGCCTTGATTCATGTGGCAAAACCCTGAAAGCTGGACAAGACAGTATATCTTGTCAGCCAATGTCACACGTTCATCAAGTTAACTTGGCTCCTTGTCTTCCTTGCAGGTGCTATAGAGTTTCCCAGAATTAATTTGAAGGTGCCTAGTACATCAGTCTATGGATTTAAATGGGAAAAGAGTTTTTCCCAACTTCCTTTCAGAACATTGAGCACAAAATATTGTACTATTAAAATATCATAGCCACAATATTAATATTGACTACCTAAATATTGTGAAGGTAAATATATATAGAGAAGTATAGATTTACAGGGCCTGGTTCACAAAGGTAAACTTACTCTTTTGTGAACGTTTTCTCTTTTTTGGTATTCACAAACTACAATTAAGTAATAACTTTATATCTGCAGAGGCTCTCTTAATTTGGGACAGAGTACTCTGCCCTTAAAAAGATAGGCCTGTCCTATCTTTTTTATGAGTAGAGTTCTTAGTCCCCACTGAGGAATCTCCGAAGTCTAAAAGTTACAATTAAATCATAGTTTGTGAAGACTGAAAAAGAGAAAACTTACTCAAAAATGTAAGTTTACCTTTGTAAATTAGGCCCACCAATATTAACTCAGCGCCTTCTTACTTTAAAGATATAGCCAAGGTGCATGTAAGAATGGTAAATCCATACTTGCCTGTATATACTTACCCTGACGATATTTTGGTTGTTCATATTGTAGTTACAGTATTTTGGAAACTTAATATTTAAAACTCGGTATTCAGTTAGTACACCCCTGTCTGTACAGAAGTCAAAGAATCAGTTACCAACAGTCTTGCTGGTTTTCTTTCAGACAGTTGTAACTTTCTCTGTTCCTTGTATCTTTCACACTGTTCTTCTCAAAGGTTCCATAGCAGTCAGGGCATCTCATGAAGGGTTGTATGATAGACACACGAGTGGATAAACCATGCATGCCTCTACCACACAACCAAAACAAGGAATGCGCAATAACCACACATTCCTTTAACACACATTCCTTTACCACGTAATTTCATGATAAAGGCATGAATGGTAAAGGTGTATGCGTGGCCAATGTCACAACCCTGCTCCCCCCACCCTAAGCTACAAACTCCCCATTTCATCCCTGCCCTGAGATCCAAAGACCTCTACCACCTCAAAATTACCCCACCCTGAAAACTACCCCTGACTCCCAACCCTAAAAACTACCCCGACCCCCTCAAGCCCTGAAAGCTACCCCCAGCCCTGAAAACTAGCCCCAAACCCACCACTGCCCTGAAAACGACCTCCAAACCCCCGACCTGAATACATTCGCCGATACCCAGCCCTGAAAACTACCAGGACGCCTCACCTAGCTTTGAAAACTAGTCCCAACCCCCCCTCAGCCCTGAGAACTACCTCCAACCCCCCCACAGCCCTGAAAACTACCCCTGACCCACCACCTTGCCCACAAAACTACCCCGACTCACCCCAGCACACAAAATAACCTGCAACCCACCCACAGCCCACAAAACGACCTTCAATTAAATTCTATGTTAAATGCAGGGCTCTCATCTAGAATGGACTCATACATTTACCGATCAGTCAATTGACCCTTTTGATGTAAAAAGCGCTGACAGAGATAAAGAAAAGCCTTTTTACATTTCAATGTGATGCCAATGGGAAAGGAGTGGGTTTGGCTATTATATGCTTTGGTTTTCTTCCAAAACTTGTTTTGCAGCCTTGAAAAAGTCACAGGGATGAAACACGTGTCAGCTGCATCAGATCACAACTGAAACTAACGTGACATCTATGCAACCCGTCATTGCATACCAATTCAGTAACATCTTATGTTGGACATTGGCAAGGACATTTCTGCATCCTGAATGTACTATGTATGCCTAATAAGTCAAATGTCATACTTAGGAATCATAGTTATTGCTGTTAAACACAATGAAGAAGTTCATGTGTATGATCAAAGCAAATACATCTTGCATCACACCTTACGTTATTAACTCGTTTCTGGTGCTTCAGACATATGTTGTTATTCCATATTAAGTGAAGCTCTGGCCAACAACTACTAGTACATCGTCTGTTAACCAAAATGTAGTCTATTTTAGCATGAAATATACTTCATTCTTATTCACTTCCTGCATTAAACAACTAGCCACTGTAACTTGGGGAGGTGCGGTTTATCTGTACCACTGCTACCACTGTAAATATGTAAGCAATGGACTGTATAGAATGTTACTTTTATTTGTAAGCCAAACACATTGATCTTGATGCCTGAATTGTACATGAGTGATTCTGAAATCATAAGCAAACTATGTCAGTTATAGCTCTCGCCTCTAAGTTCCACAACTATTGATGTAGGTATCACCCTGATGTTTGTGGTGTTGTATATAACCAAGTTGTGGTGCTATCTGGTAGCAGAAAGTGGCATGGGTAGAAACCTTTGTTTCCTGTCCATTCAGGGCTGTCTTCTGTCACCTCTCCTGGTCTGGACAACACCAAACTAACTGGCCTGCTTTAGAACCTATATTGCCCATACCTCCATGCAATGCTAAGCCTCTAATTTGATCTACTAATCCTGCAGGAAACTGTATCCATTGTGCTAACTAAAGAGCCTTCCACTCAGCATGCTCGGAATAATTCCACATGCCTGAAACAGTTCTATAATGAGTCATAATGTGCACCAACATGCAACCTTTAGTGCTAACTGTGTGTTTGCACATGTGTGTTTTAAAGCAGACGAGAAGAAACCACATTGTCATTGCTGCAAAGTATTTGCTGCTGCCAACTGCTGGCAAAAAGGAAGTACATTTATCATGGTCCTTATAGGTTTTATCATCATCAGTCACCTGTTAAGATTGTCTACTCCTCTGTATCGGTGTGAAGGAATACAGCATTCATTAGCACCGGAAGATGCCATTGAAGGTCTTTTTCTATGGTTCATTTTCTATGGTCCTGGAAACCTTCAAGAGACTAGGACTACCCCCCAAATGAAGAGAAGATGGCAGAATGTTACGGAGGAGCCCCTTGTGCTCTCTCTTCAATCCTCCATCCCCTCATTCTCAGGCTACCCTGACTGTGATGCGATCCTGTTCAATCAATGGATCACTACGCCTTGGATCTTTTTGCACCCCTGAAAACTCACACAGCTAAAAGATTCAAGCCTGCTGCTCGCCGGTTTCCCCCCCACCTTAAAAGCAGTGAAAAGCCTTTGCAAAAAGCTAGAGCGCAGCTGGTGGAGATCCTATGACCACAAGGCAAAGCTACTATATAAGGCGGTTCTCGGAAACTTCTGCAAACTTACTCAGAAGACCATGAAAGAGAACTTTTCGAAGTGCATTGAGACCATCGCCAACCTTTCCAGGGATGTTTTTAGTATTGTCAAGTCCTTTATCTCCCCTGATGTGGTTCAAAGCACCTCCCACCCCGAGCCTGGTCTCTGTACTAGACTTTCAAACTTCTTCAATGAGAAAATTCAAAAACTCAACTCCACCTTCCCTGTGGGTTTCCACAAATCAGCCTTGTTGACTCCTACCTCTAGTCACATACATGCTCTCTCCGAGTTTTCTCTAATACCCAAAGACGACTCACTTCAGGAACTCTTGAAATGCAAATCAGGCTCACCTCAGGACCCCAGCCTCCCCCAAATCTTTAAGATAATAACACACTATTTAAATCCTTTCCTCAACAAGATCTGGAATGCATTGTTAAAATCTGGCATTTTTCCTGCCAGCTGTGAACAAGTGTTCCTTCTCCTAAAAAAAACTTCATGCAGACCCAGTGAGCTCAGCAATTTCACACTCATTTCAATACTGCCAGCCCCTGCAAAGATCTTGGAGAAGCTGGTGAAGAATCATCAACTCTCATTCTACGTAGAGGCGAATGGTCTGCTCCACTATACTCAATCATGCTTTCGTGCAGGATACAGCATTGAAACAGCATTATTGGACGTGTCGGAGTCTGTAGGAGAAACACTGGATGGAGGTGCTTCTGCTGTGGTTGTACTTTTACATCTGTTGGTTGCGTTCAACACTGTGTCACATTCCACCTTGTTGAGTAGATTAAGCCAACTTGACTTTCAGGGCACAGTTCTGTTCTAGCTGAAAACCTTCTTGGAAGAGTGCTCACAGCTGTTTTTTCTCGAATTATCCTCTTCCTCTTCCATATCCCTGGTATGTGGGATGCTCAGGACTCTGCCCTGAATCCGTGCTTTTCGACATCTATTTGGCCTCCCTGGCCACTCTGATTGAAACTAGGGGTGGGCGGAATTTGCGAAATTAACTTTCGCAAATTATCGCGAAAATGTTTAAAATTATCGCAAACAAGCGGAAATATCGCGAAGATGCGGAAGTTTTTTTCCGGCATGTTCGCAAGATTTTCTGCATGGTTGCGGGTCGCCAACTTACCCATGTGGTTGCTTGCGGGTGCGGCCATCTTGTTTTGAGTTTTCTCGCGGTGCATGATCGCGAGAAGAAAGACGTGATCGCGCGACGCATGACGTCACTGCGGGCGCGAACTGTCGCGAGACAGCGCAAATGGCTAAAAACAATACAACATCTCATGGAGAACGCGACCGGATCAAGAAAACTTGTCGGCGAACGCAGGGATTCAGGTAAGGCAATCGCACGCGCGCGAGAATGTATTATTTTATAGCGCGAGCAAGAAACAAATTATCGCCAAGCTGCGGAAACCGGAATTTTTGACATTTTCGCGCTCTCCGCGGAACGCGAAAATGTCAAATTATCGCAATTTCCGCGAACGGAACGAAATTTTCGCCCAGGCCTAATTGAAACCTGGGGGTTGGAGGTAGTCTCCTATGCGGATGACATGCAACTGCTTTTCTCGTTATGAGAACATTCAAAAGCGGCCTTCCTCAAATTCAAAGAGTGTTTAAAAGGCGTAGCCAGTTGGATGCAATCTAAGTCTTTAAAACTAAATGTGGATAACAAAGAGATTCTCTTTTTCAGCCAGTACATCCCGCCCCCCAACCCCGTAAACCTCTGGTGGCCGGAAGAACCTAATCCACCCCGTCACCATCTTCATCAGCTACGAACCTGGGTATTCTGTTTGACTTCGACCTTTCCTTTGCGACCCAAATCAAACATCTCTTCGATCTGCTTCATGAAGCTTAGCTCTGTTAGGTCACTTGGTACTGGAGGAGACCCGAAAAATTGTGATACAAGCACTTGTGACATCAAGCCTTGACTATGCCAACAGCCTTCATCTGGGTCTACCCGCTTTTCTGCCCACAGACTCCAGATTATACCGAATGTGGCAGCCAGACTGATTTGGCGGGTCCCTTTTTGCCAACACATTTCGCCCCACTTGAAACAGCTACATTCTCTACTGTCTTGAAAAGGATTACATTTAAGGCCCTCACCTTGGCTTCCAGAGCACTTGAGGGCAAATTTCCTCCCTATTTGAGAAACAGACTTGGCTTGTACCAACCATGGAGGTCCTTGATATCTAACAATCTAAGACTTCTGTGTGTTCCCAAATTTCTTAAGTCGCACGTGAAGGCAGGTCATTCATGGAACTGATGGTGATGCTTTGGAATACCTTACCAATCAAACTTCACATGGCTGAATCTGAGCATTGCTTCATAAAAGAACTAAAAACGTGCCTCCTTGGCCAAAATTAGGCATGATAGTCCAGTATGTTCTCAGTAGCTGCTTTGAGCGCTGAGACGCTTCTCCAAAGCAGCAATGTGTTTTGCAAATGTGCTTGATTGACTGGTTGATTGATTTTTGATGGACAGTCATAATCACCTATGGCACACACTAAGCCCAGGGGAAAGATAACCAAAGATGGGGTAAGTAGATGGGGCTAGTGAATAGGGACTTCGTGGCAGACAGAGAAAGTGAAAGTGGCGACATTGGTGAGAGAGATGAGTAGAGGCAAAGGGTAGTGGCAGGGAGGGTTGCATCAGTGGGGTGTGAGTGGAAAAGGCTGAGATTCATTTATGGCAGGAAACATTGAGTTAACCAACAGTGCAGGCACAGAGTTAAAGGGGAAAATTGTAGTTTTGTAGCACTGAATACGCAGCACAACTTAATGAACACACTAAAAGGTTTGCTTGTTACTTTAGGTCCACAACTCCTTCTAAATCAGGCAGAGTCAAAGGCAGCTATCTACCTGCTTAATGCTACTTTGCATTATGTCGCTCAAAGTGGCATTCAGTTGTTTCTTGTAAAATTGCACAACAATGTTAACTTTTTTAAATCAATTTTTACAACTATGTCATTAACAAGATTGCTGGCTGCAATTGTAATTATGTATTTACTGTGCTTGATGACTTATGTTCACGTTAAGTCAGTCTTAGCTGTCACTAATTTATTGATATGTGGCAATTTTTAACCTGCTCTCAAGCACTTCACTTTACAATTCCATCTGTAATTATGTCTTTGAGTCATTGTCTGACCGTCCGGGGTGACCTAGTTCACACACTTGAATGGAGGATTGTGCTGACAATGCTGTTCCCACTAGTTTTGGTCGGGGTTGTAACATAGTCATGGATTACATATATTTGTCACTGACCCTGGCCAATTATCTTTTGGCAGAGGAGGTGATCTAAAAATATATTGGGGATCACAATCCTGTGGCATTATATATAAAAGGAATGTTGACTGGACCACAGATAATAAACACATATTTTGTGAGGCACAGAATGTATTCCGTAAGAAACTATGTACAATTCAGCATTTCCTCAGTTTGCATCTAATCATTAGTATGTATGTCATTGCTAAGGGCTCCCATTGTACCTGGCCTTCATGGACCTATTCAGTGCATTTGATCTTGTAAATAAGTCCATACTGGGGCATCACCTAAGAGAAATTGACTTGGGTGAAGTGTTAGTAAATTCTGATCTTACAGCATGGGTCAGATTTGGAATCAATTGAGGATAAGCAGAGTTTGTTAAATTAGAATTTGGGGCTGTTAACGCAAGGGTGTGTTTTGCCCCCCATTATATTTAATTAAATATCAATAATCTGATTTCTTTGTTGATCAAGTCAGGACAGGATGTTTCGATAGTAGGCTCTAGATCTATTACAGCTTTGCTATCTGCGGATGATGCAGTTGCGCTGGTCTGTACATCCAATGGGGTGAAAACAGTGAATTGATTTGAGGGTTTCAGGGGTGATCTTTATTTCATGACAAACGTTATTCAATACCAAGTAGTATCTTGTAGCACTAGGAGTAGTAGATCATGCACAATGTTTGTCAATAGCAAGATACTAGAGAATGTGCATCAGTACCCTTATTTAGGGCCTTATATTTGACAGTGCAAACTCATGTTCTTCATGTATGGTGGTTAAATGCATATATTCTCACACTCAATAGGTATCTTCTTTAATGTTTTTATTGAGGTTTGCAGTCGACCTATAGTTCCCTTACTGCAGATCTATAATAGGCAATGTATCCCAATTCTTACATATGGCTCAGGGATTTGGGGTTACACCTATTGCAGGTTGAGGAGAATTGCTTCTGTTGGTGCCACCTCCCCTCCCGCCTAGTGCTGCTTACCATTTTGAGGAGTTGGGGCTTATGTATGCCGAAGACATTATTAAACTGGCGCCCTTACTTCTTTGGTTCTTCATTTGAAATAAGCCTTGCGCCTCACTAAACAAGAGCGTTCGCTTCAACTGTGATAATGGTTTGAAAATACCCTGGCTTTCTTATGTTAAATTTGCATCGAGTGAGCTTGACAGACCCCAGTTGTTCTTGAACCCACAACCATTTCAAAGGCGAAAGAATTTAGGACCAGAATACATTTTATGTGCAGAAAGCGTGTTTTGCAAAAGGAAACAAAACTACAAAAAATCCTCTACTAGGACCCGTGTCCTAAACCAAACAACTGTGTCTGTAGGACCTCACAGTGTTATGGTTTTTGGAGTTCATTTACTTTGCTTCCCATTGGTTCAATTCAGCCTGATCCGGCCCATGTGCTGAATTCTCCGATCAGAATTTAATTAATTTAAGTTTTTCTGTAAATGCTATCAGTGTTTTACTAAGAAATTTCTAATTCCAGTACTGAAATGATACAATTTTCGCTGCCGTAGACCTGCACTTTGCTTTCTCCAAATGTTGTCTGATCATGGTGTCTGTGGTGCCATTTTGCACTTTCTAAAATCTACTGTGCGACAACGCATTATTAACATGTTTTAATATATTAATGTATGTGTTCGATGGATTGCAGCTTTTATGATTATGTATGTGTAATCGAATAAAGTATTTTGACTGCCTGACACTGGAGGTAGTTGTTCTGAGTAATGGACAGAGAAAAGTGATATGCAAATGTCAGGACACCATGTCGGTGTACTCTCGTCTGACAGACAACACTCAATTTCTTTCTGGGTACTCTGTCATACATGTAAACCCATAAAGGACACTGTTCCTCTGGCCAGATGCAAAAAGCCACCCATGCCCAAAAAGGAAGAAAAGAGAGAGAAGACTGAAAGGAAATCCTAGGTGCTAATGGAAGACCACTCTTTGTCCTCTGTTGCCCTCACACACCCCATAGAATGTTATCGGGCAGTGCACCTCGTAGGGCTGGCGCTGCAATTCCCTACGGGCCCCTCGAAGGGTCACTTTATCGGAGATCTTTTAAGGACTGTCTGATGATGCGTTTGGGTGTGTGGGGAGTTGGTCCTCTGTGGAGGGTGGAGATGGTGTGTGCAATAATGTAGGAGGTTAAAAAAAGGGTCATCATGCAGCCAGTGTAAAACCGATGTACCCTTAGCAGATTCTAGCTGCTAAATAAAATATTCCCCTTGTGGCATATTTTGCCCGGGTGTCGTTGGTCAAAGGTCGACATGTTTCGCGCCTCTATCGCCATAAGGGTCGATTGCGCTTCTTCAGGACCAGAACTAAAGTTAAGGTGCATGTGAGACAAAAAATAAATAAAATACCCTCCATACTCTGTCATACAGCCTGACAGTGCAGTGACACCTTCCAGAATGTATTCAGCTTCCAGACTATATTCAGGCATTTGGACTCCAACATTATTGCCACTATTCACACCTATGGTACATATTCCCATACACACACATGACAGCATCACAAACTATGAGCACTGGTTGTTCAAACACAAAATTGAGTATCTGTAAGAATGGCCAAGAGCTGTTGATGCAAGACAGTTCATTGTAAATGCCAGTTTGCAAATCAAAGGGGTGAATATGCCCCTACCTTTGCATTGTCAAGGGTATTTAGATCACAGGCCTTGACCGCTAAAGAACAAGGTGTAGCTGAATGCTTTATCTGGCCTACAGCATATTTCAGGAAGGAACAACTTTAATGATCCCTTTCAATACCATACCAACCCACCATCACATGACGCTGCACAGTTTCATGGTCACCACCCACTTCATGCTCCTGGGATGGCTCTTGATTGCAATGCACTGTAAATGATACCAAATTTGCAGGAAGCATCAGTCTTTCCATAATTTTTAAGATGCCCAACCAATGCAAATCTGGAAACACTCTTCTGTATGTAAAGCCACACCTTATCAACTGATATATTGCCAAGTACTGAAAGGGTCACTTACCCCCTCAGTAATAGCAATGTGTGCAGGTAATTATGAGTTGTACAAAATTTACAGAACAGTTCTGAAGTTTAACATGTAGAGTTTCTCTTTACCATTGCTGCATATTTTCCTCCCCCTCAGAAGTGGTGGTTTCAGTTCTGACCTTATTTTGGGTTCTCCATCACAACATGTTTTGATATCTCTACCACAGAGATGAGCTACATATGGGAGAAAATCTCTGACAGAAATCCATCAGTGGTCTTTACTGCTAAATTATTGTATGCTATCAAATATGGACTTTGGCAATGTACCCCCAAAGTAGTGGTACATATTCAGTGGCCCTTTTTTTAGTTTCTCTGAAATGCTGCGAAGGTTTTTTAAAGAGTATTAAGGACATCAAGCTTAACTTTAATGAATGTCGACCAAGACTTCCATGGTGGCCTTACAGAAAATGTACTTTTTCAGACACGGGTCTGCCCAGTCACCATATATCAACCATCAGGTCTGACTGAGTTAACTTTTAGTCTCACAAGCATGCCTGCCACATGGTGTGCACTAAATAATGTGGTTAAATTACTGGAGGAGCAGATGTGGAATTGATCATTTTCTAGTTCATCTTCCATCATATCAAGCCACTGGCATGATACCAATGCTGGTGTCTGACCTGTTTTTGTTGGCCTTAGGACTCTGGACACTTTATCTTTTCTAACCATGCTAAAGTGCTTGTGCTCACTCCTTTAAACATGGTGAAATTGGCTTAGACCCAAATTGCACATTTAATTTACTTTTAAGTCCCTAGTAAAGTGGTACTACAGGTACCCAGGGACTGTAAGTTAAATGCTACTAGTGGGCCTACAGTACTTTTAAACATGTTCCAGGCCTACAATTGTAGTCTGTGTATGCAGCTGTAGACTACCTTTTCAACTTTGCAAACTAAACCTTTTGCCAGGCCTAAAACCTCCTTTTGAAGACATATTTCACCCCTAATGTAGGCCCTAAACAGCCAAAAGAGCAAGATGCATTGTATTTAAAGAGTTGAACATGTACTTTCAAGTTTTGCATGTGCTGGTAGTGTAAAACTACCAAGTTTGTTTTTCCCTGTTACAAGGCCTTCCCCTTTCATTGGATAACATTGGGTTATCCTATTACATTTATTAAGTGATAATTGTTGATTGGGAGCAGGTGCAAAAGTTATGTTTGGTGTCTGAGGAACTGTAACTTAAAACACTGTTTAGTGGGAAAGTCGGATTTTAACTCATAATTCTGAAAATGCCACTTTTAGAAAGTTTGCATTTTCTTGTCCTAACCATTTGTACCTGCAGCCTGTTTCCTGGGTCACATTACTAGGTGTATTTGGCAGTTGGCCTTTGTGTATTTCTTCCAGACAGCATCACAATAGAGGGTCTGGGTGTTGGCTGGAAGGGCTTCTCTAGCAGGATGGAGATGTAGGGAACTGCACTTGCACTTCAAAGGCACTGGCCGAGGTCACACACAAAGGACTTAACACCAGCCTATTGTGACCCCAGACAATCTGGGACCAGGGCAGAGAGGCAGGAGATTTCAGACACTTCTGAAAGGGGAAACTCTATAAGGATTATCCTACTTTAAAGGGGGAACCAGGTGTAAAAATAGGACCGTCAGACCCACTCTTCACTTCACTCCTGGACCTGTGGATACTACAGAAGATGGAGTGCCTTCCTTCCCTGCTGTTGGAGACCTGTCCTGCTGTCTGAGAAGGAAGACTGGACCTGCACCCTTCATCCCAGCCTGGAGTGACTCCAAGGGTTAGCTGACAGGTCTCCTGTTCTGAGCTACAGGGACAAAACAAGCTCCAGAGGCCTCTCTGCAACTGCCCAACTGCCCTGCTTTAACTGCACCTGACTGGATCTGCCTGAGCCCTAGCCTTTACTGGAGTGAGTGCCTGATCCCCAAGAGGTGCCTCCCAGGTCCTGGACCATTGGTGTGGCACCTGTTCAGCTCCTCCTTCTAGAAAAGGAGAATTTGTGAAGATCTGGGCACTTTGCGACCGCAAACAGGCCAGTTTTCACCAAGATATTGCCACCTGCACTGACTGCCAAAGCGAAGCTCCTGTGAACCTGGCTCTTTGCGTTACATCGATCACCAACAATGACTGTCAATGCATATCTGCACTTTGCGGTACAGCTTTGACAGCCAACAGGGACAGCCAACGTGAATCTCTGGCGACGACCGTCCTCGACGCCCGACAGGATCTTCGTGCTATAACGATGACTGTTTGCAACTTACGGCCTACTCTTTGCACTACAGTGACGATCATGCGCAATGCTCTCCCTGTTCCACCCGGACTCCTCCACTTTACAATAGGGGTTGTCAACCTTTTCTGTAATAAGACCTACTTATGATCAATGAAAATCATGCCGAGCTACTAAAATTATTCGTGTTGCCCCCATCAGAAAAGATTGCGTTAGTAGCCATCCCATTCAAGATTACTAGCCATGATCACCTCAGTGTATCTGGCAGGCTAGCCAGCACTAATGTAAATAAGGCTTTGTCAGTTTGGAATGACTTTACATAAGTAATGCATAAAGGCTATTGCCTGAATGCCCACGGCACCAAGGTAATACTGTTAGTAAGCTTTAAATATATTTTGGGAATTCAGCCATTTTTCTAAAAACATCAGCTTATAAATTCAGAAAATAATTTTTTGTCTTAAATGCACACTTTTCAATTTTGGTATACATATATTAATTCAGTGAAGGAAAAGCTTCTAATTTAGTAGGCTGGGCTGGACACTGGAGAGCTACTTACAGGTAGCTGGAGAGCTACCAGTAGCTCGTGAGATACTCATTTGAGAAGCTTGCTTTAGAAAGTAATGTTTTCAGCCGGACTAACCCAGTCCCTGTATCGGGCCCACGGTCCAACACAGTTGGCATGAACGTGTTACTTTCACCCAGTCCCGCACGATTAGATAACCGCAATAGGCGCTTTGCGTTTTTAGCCCCCTTTACTTACCTTTAAAATTGTGTATCTCTGGTTCTACTGATTGGATTTTTATCATTTTGGTATCAAATAATTTATTAAATGTTACTCTTTTTTTTCTAAATTAGAGTGGGATTTTTCTTGTGTTGTGTTTTTGCTTTATTACTGTTTGTGTGCTGCATAAATATTTAACATTTTGCCTCTATTTTATGCCTAATTACTTTTGTGCCAAGCTTACCAGAGGGTTAAACAGTGGTTTATTTAGTGACTTTTGTGTTTCACCATGACAAGGAATGTGACTGTTGTTTGAGAAGGGCTCACACCCCACTCAACCACCAACCCAATTCCTCACACCCCTCTCCCCATTTTAGTTCTTTTCCCCGATTTTTCCCACCATCCAGTCCTTCATCCCCTCTCTTTTTATTTAGTATTTGCTTTTCCTTCTCCTTCAAGTGAAACCTAGCATCTCCCAACTTCACCAGCCCACCCCCATTTCAGGCTCATTCGAACTCCTGGAGTTATGCTCCTACACCATCATCTAACCTCCAAATCTATTCGAGTAGTGCAAAAATGTTAAGTATACATTTGATAAAGAAGTTCGAAATTCTCATAGCAAACCAGTTCTTCAGCACTAAGGATGGAGCCATGAAATCTAAGGTCCTCTTGTTCACACCTGGATTCTGTTCTCAACCGACATCATCTGTAGTGAATATGTTCTTGAATTCCATTAGCCCTTCAGTCCCTAAATACTTCACCCAACCCTCTGCTCAGTTCACTTATCTTCACCTTTTCAATTTTCAACAAGGATACCATTATGATCTAAGCAAATTCTGAAGTTGTTGGACTCTCTATCGCTCTTCCTTAAAGATTCCCTTAACACTCTCATCTCACCTGTTCCTCCCATTCCATCCCCTAATTCACGCCCCCTTTTCTGCCCTCCTTCTTCTACCCTCTGAATATCCGCCATCAACATCGCCCTTCATTTATGTCTATCCCTATCTTATCTGTTGCCCTCCTTCTTTCCCTCTTGTACTTCTCATTCTCTCTCACCAGTTCTCCTCTGACCTGTCCCCTCTTCACGTTATATGCTCTTGCCACCACTTCTTTCTCTTCCTTCTTTTGCTCTTTGTATGCCGTCCTTTTCTTTCTCTGTTCCTTTCCCACAATCCACTTTAAAACTGTCCCTCCTTCTCCCTCCTTCTGTCCCTACTACTTCCCTCACTCTAATCCTCCCTGCCTTACTCTCACTGTAACCTACCCTGCTTTCTCACCAGCTGTTATTAACTCTGCACAGCCCTCTTATATCCTCCTTAACTCTTCTATCCTCTACAACAACTCTACAAACAAGAACTCATGCAAAATCAAAAAAGAAACAAACCTTCACATGCTGTGTGTGTGGGTGTGTGAGTTGTCCTTTTAACTGAATGATCTTAATTATTGTACCACAGTAATAAATAGCACCACATGTATATACTCAGGAATTCCTTCACTCTTCAAGGAAAATTGTGTTGTTCTATTTTATGACAAGTAAAAAAGAGGGGTGACCTCACTGAATGGTCCCACTCACTCCTCATCGAAGGTTGTGTGCATAATAATTCACACGATAGTCCATATGAACACACTTAAGTCGCACAAGTCCTTATGACTCTTCACTCCATAGCACTGGCCACAGTACAATCACTTTTTCTCTTACACAACCACATGGGCACTACCCGACTAAATACCGTTCTGGGTGTTTGCAGACTTTCCAGTTGCTGCTCCCATTCCTTTTCCCTATAATGTTAAGACCAAGGTGTGTCACTGTTATTTAGACTGAACAAACTTTATTGCTGCCCTTTATGATCTATCAAATGGGAGATGCACATCTCAGGGTTTATTCGTCCTTTGTGCTCTTGCCGATACTGTGTGAGTGTTGCTATTCAGAAGGTTCTAGAGACAACCAGTACTGAAACCTCTGTGATGAGATTTCTGTTGGTACTGAGAGGAGAATGTGAGAGAGGTGAGGGTGGGAAGATGAGGGTTTTGAGCCTGGAGTAAACTTAAGGAATGATGGCGGGTAAGAGCCACAGATTTCACTGGTAACTCTGTATAAACCATTCATCCAGGTACTCCATGGAATAACCACGGCCCTCATTTATGGGGATTTGGCATAGGGCAGCGCAGTAAGTCAGCTTGCTGCACTGCCCTCTGCCAAAGTGAAAGGACAGAATTTCACCACATTTATGCAATATGGCACATTCCGGTCCTTTCCCCTTGAGCCGGAGCCGTTTCGGCAGCCTAGCGCCAATGTAGGCACCCTGGTGCAAGGTTGCCTGTGTTGTTGCCAAGATTGTTTATGTGCAGTAAGGGGCACCTTCCTGCATAGAAACAATCCTAAGAGGTGTTTTCCTCTTTCTATTTGTGCTGCAGAATGAAGTAAACATAGAAAGAGGAAAAAACAAGGAGAAATACATTACTTTTCCTTCTTATGACTCACCTCGGGAGGCATAAGGTTTTAGCCCTTCCCCAGGTTTAGATGCTCTCATAAATCTGGAAAAGTGTCAAAATCCATGGTTGTTGCGTGGGAAAACCCACTGCAACGTCCATGGAACATCTCCTGAGTGCCATGTAAGGCAATGCAGCAGTGTGAGCTGCCTTGCCTTACTCCATATCTATGAAGCCATTCAAAGCAAACATAGTGGCTTTGCGTGGCCTCCTATGCTTTTTTGATTTACGCCGCCGGAGCGTCACAAAAAGTGACGCTCCAGCTGCACAAGGGGCTCGTAAATATGCCCCATGTGCTTGAGGTACCCTAGGCTAATTCCAACAGGTCCCAGGTTCCTGAAATGTCTGCCATGTTGCACAGAATACAGAAGGAGCCTCCTTTCCTCAGTAGAAAGGCTGCGGATCCAGAGTTAACCAGTATTTCAGGTGGACTGCCAGGACTCCACCCTTTAGGAATTAATTGAGGGAATGCAATAGTACATTTGTTTTTTATTGAAATAATGGAAGATAATTAACAGGCACGATTGGAAAAGAGATCTTGGATGAGTGAAACTGAGATCACAAACTCATATAGATCACCTGCTAGTTTTCTCACCTGTAGATTCAACTCAGTAATAGGGAAATAAATATGTTTTCCTATTGAAGCTGTTTAAATAAATATGTTATGGCAAAATAAGTATGACTTATTGGAAGGCACTGAGATTCTTGCTGCTTGCAATGATGTATTTGACCATCTTGCATATAAATTATTTTAAAAAACGAGATAGTTCATTACCCAACAAGGCCGAGTCAAGATATTATAGTATACAATTAAGTTTAACATGCTGGGGAAAAAACACGTTTTGATAAAAACACTTATATACCTATGTAGATTTCCAATGGTTCAGGTCGACTGAGCCCTTAACCACATTGCTGAGTGAGACCCCATTTACAAACAACCATCTTATTATAGTAGCAAAAGGTAAAATGTGAAGGGTGTGGTTCACTGGCATATGGGAAGTACTAATTTGGGGGCATATTATCAAGCACGGCGTTAAAATTATCGCCGCTTTAGCGGCTGAAAACTGCCGCTAAAGCGGCGATAATGGGCTAGATTATATATTTCGCAGAGAATTCCAATAGAAGCCCATGTTGACACCAGAACATGGGCTTCAATAGGAATTCACAAGGGCATATTACCAAGCCCATTATCGCCGCTTTAGCGGCAGTTTTCTGCCGCTAAAGCGGCGATAATTGTAACGCAGTTTCTTGATAATATGCCCCATAGAACCTAGAGCGTCATGAGTCAAAAACATAAAAGTGAGCGACAGAGCGCCATCCACAGGAAGACTCATGTTCATGCACCTTGACCTCAACTTAGTACCACAGAAAACCCTCAGTACAGGCGGGTATTCTGTGGAACCCACTTCCATCTCGGCATGAAATATCTCCAGACTCTGGTTGCTATTCACAGTCGGAGGAACTGCGCTTGTAGATGTAACTTTGTGCCAGAGAAAAGAAACCACTTGAGTGCATTTTCCACAGTAAAATGTTTGGGAGTAGCGGAAGCTCAATTGAGCTCAGGTGTGCAAAATCTTTATGAATTAGGTCCTGTTTTTTTAAATTAATTACTATTGTACAAAAATATGTGAAAACGTATTCTAGCTGAACATTGACAACAGAGTGAATGTTTAACATTCCGAGGCTATGCATTGCTACGCCTCAGTTTAAATCTATCTGGATCTCAGACTGGCGGGATCTGGTTGTGTGGCTAAGCACCCAAACTGGGTCATTCCGAGCTTTGCTGGAATCACCGGCCGCACAGTCACAGGGCCGGGCTCGTTCGTCCATCCCTCGCGCACAGGCCGACGTGGAAAATGATGGATGACGGAGCAGGCATGTTTTTGACAAACGAGGAGTCCCCTGAGAGACTGATGTGCAGGTGTGTCTCCTGCAGGGGTGCCGATGTCGGGTCGCTTAAAGTGGGCCAGGTCTCTAACCCCATTAAACGGAACATTTTTTTCCCACGTTTCCATTTGAAGTAATTTATCTTAACACAATGTCGTCGTTAGTACAATTGCCAGAGCTGCGCACCATTCACATTGTGACCTTCACAGCGCCCTACAAAACGCTCGTCATCGTTTTCTAAATATGTGTAATTCGATATAGAAAACCTTCCGCGTCTAATATGGATCCATTAATTGGATAAGGAGTTTTACGTAGTGATAGGTTCAAAGGTAAAAAAAAGCGCATGGTTCGAGCACTTAAATTGTGCTGACTGTTTCCAGTCTCACTGGCTGCTGTTTTCTGCATTCATAAGGTGCGTCTTCTGACTTACTGTAAAAGGTGCATGGCAGATAGGTAGGGATATGCATGTAACAGCCCCGCATGCTTGTCTCTTGCTGGAGTTTGTGTATGCCTGTCTATTTTTGTAATTAAAATAAAAAAATTTTAAAACCTGTAGCGCATGGGAGAGCTACACCCGACCAGGGGGCATATTATCAAGCACGGTGTTAAAATTATCGTCGCTTTAGCGGCAGAAAACTGCCGCTAAAGCGCCGATAATGGGCTTGATAATATGCTGCAGAGAATTCCCACAGAAGCCCATGTTGACACCAGAACATGGGCTTCTATGGGAATTCTCAAGGGCATATTATCAAGCCCATTATCGCCGCTTTAGCGGCAGTTTTCTGCCGCTAAAGCGGCGATAATTTTAACCCAGGTTCTTGATAATATGCCCCCAGGAGAGTTAGATCCGGGCCAATACTTCTGGATAAACATTGTAGGCCCAATTCACAAAGGTGAAGTGAGAGGAAAGTCTAACTTCACGACCTTTGGTATTCACAAGGGGCATTTACTACTGGTAAATGCTTTTTGTGAATATCAAAAGTTGAACTTTACCACTTACGGTATTCACAAAGGGTATTTACGAGTAGTGAAATGCCCTTTGTGAATAGTGAAAGTTGTACACTTAGGGGTATATTCACAAGAACGTGTGATAAGTACCGCAAGAGTAGCCTAACGCAACTCTCAACATCGCAGCCCATCGCGGGAAAATTACGCTGTGCCAACCAAATCAGGCGTTTGTTAAGCGTGACCAAGTATTCACAACGCGGCGGTAGCATGCGATAGTCACCAGATAACGCATCAAATCGCCGCGCAAAATCCAACGCCATGTCGCAAAAATGCGAAACGCAAAACAAATGCGATGAGGCCAGTCTTGGTACAAAAAGTATCAAAAACCAGCCACAGGCCTGCAAATACCACACGTCTGGCCGGAAAATGCACCATAAAAACCACAGAAACAACACACCAGAAAAAAGCCAAAGCACGTAGCAACATGGATGCACCCTGACCCAGCGCAGAGGCCAACGCGAACCCCAAAAGCCCCACAGACCACCAGCAAGGAACAACGGGGTCGGGGGAAACCGAGGCCACAGTCATCAGTGTGGAGACGGTGCAAGGAGTAGGGAGTACTGACACAGCTCGAGAGGACCTGACACAACATCAACAGGGAGAGTAACCAACTGGGACTGGGGGGAACGGGAGGAGATGGGCACAATGGCACACATGCACAATGAGGTGTAGCAGACTGCACACCCACAATTACCCAGGATCATGTCCCTGAACTCTTGGCACCCTGCAGCACACACACATAGCAAGACCAGCACACCCACATTTACGACAACGTGATACAATGCGCATAGCCGACACTGCAGAACAGAGGACACAACTGGCTCCGCACACGCACAGAAACATGCCTACTACATCTGACAGAGCAGGAAACTGTGAAATGGAAATGTACGCGTATGACCTCACTTACGTCATGCAGTCCAAATGTACATTGTCGTACAGTCTGCATGAAGACCAGAACTATGCGCAAACATACATGTCAACACCTTGTCAACATGCATCTCCCATTCACATTGCAGAGGGGCACACAACACCTCCAGCAGAGCACAGAAGACGACACATCTGTGATGCCGGAGAGGACCACCACACCTTCGACAACGGCGCCCTACAACAAACCATGGACATCCCACGCAACCCACCACCAGGACCCGGGCAGCCAAGCTACTCAGAGGAGGACACAGAGCCTACAACAGACCACACAGCAGGAAGCACCCGCAAGCACAGCTGGCTCATGACACTTCACCAACCCACACATGGCACCCCGATGCCATGTGTCAGCATGCCAAAAGGAGGTGGCCGAACAGGCGTGGGTGGGGTCCGAACCCATGAAAGGGGAACTAGATCACATACGTTGGTGTCCATTACACTTTAGGGACCACCCACACCCCACAAAGGAGACCCACACAGCCATAGAGACACATACAGATGCACATTCACAGTACAGCACCACGCCCAGGGTACGCAAATAGCAGTCACACACCCACGTTGGCTCTGCCTATGACAGCCCAGCCAACTCCCCTTAGGAATTGAGTGGGTGACGACAAAACTACATGTCCAAGCTCCAACCCGCTGGCTGCGGTGACATGTCTGCATCCGCTGTACACAGCACAATGTAATGTCGTAGGGCCCAGGGCCCTCATGCATACAACAAGACCACAGGGACACACACAGATATCATGTTGAACTGGCTACGGACATGTGCGCCCGGCCCCTTTATTGGCTGGGCCACATGTACAGTGACTGTGCTGGATGTGTGTGGGGTGAGTGTGAGCCAGCACGCACGTAGTCAGTGGCCACCAGTGCAAAGGGAACTGGAAACACCTGCATAACAGAGTCAACTGCTGAGCAACATGGAGGGAGCCAGAGAAAGTCCAGAGGACACACAGCATGCAAACAGAAATGTCCATGAGTTGCAGTGCACTGTGGTTGGGGCACTAGAGATGAGCGCCCTCATGTGAAGAAAAAGTCTTGGATTGTGTCCCTTCGAGATATTCCTGATGCAGATGCAGTGGGGTGTGTTAGACCTGCATCCTCTTCCTCAACAACGTCCCAGGTCGCCCACACTGGTTGAGATGACATTGCTGCACAGCCTCTCCACAGCACAAAACACAATCAGTAACAGACGATGGCTTGCGGTGCACTGAGTTAGTGGCACCGGGAGTGCTGAGCAGGGTATCAGTCTGATGATGGCATCCACAACAGGTGTTTTGCAACTCCATAGGTCTGTCAGGACCACAGTTTAGACTCTGTCAGATGGCAGTTGGAGGTTGTCCTGGTGGAGGTGGCGTGTGCCTCCTGCGGTGATGCGACGTCCGGGCCGGTCTGGAGTCGATTTCATGTGTGAGCCCTGGTGGACCGCAGTTGAGGCCGGAGGCAGCGGACAGCACAGAGGCCACAGACACATGGCGTTGATGACACTAAGGCCATCGCCTCAGAGGCCATCCAATACCCCAGAAGAAGGGGTCACGGACATGACCAGCACAGAGTTAGTGGCCCCGGATGCACAGTGGCCGGCACAGGCACCCTGCCACGGGACGGTGACTTGTGGTACAGTCAGATGGGCCATGCGACCTGAGCGAGTCCTCATCAATATCCGAGGTGTATGTTGCGGAGTGTTGCGGAGGACAGTGTAACGTGTCCTCCAGGGCATGAAGCGAAAGGTGTGATGTTATCCTGAAGCAGCAAATGGTGGAGTGGAATGCCACGGCCTTGTTTTCGCCACAAAGTCAGCATCACCGCCATGATGGTGACGCCAACCCCAAGTCCAGGGGGTCAGTCGCCCCCAAAGTCCAACCAGAAAGTGACCATGGGTCTCGGGGAATAGACATATTGGCACCGGGGCTGAAAGGGGATGCAGTCTGCGATGAGGCCTGTACAAAGACATAAAGTCTTCCATAAATAAATTGAGGCTGAATTCGAAGGTGTGTGTGACCTATTCTACTGCAGTGTAGGCTGGGGGCAGCGGTCAGTAAGGGCCCACAGCCACCTGTCGTTGGTATGCAATGCACATGGTTTCTGCCACCTGACCAAAGTAAGTACAGTGAAGTGGAATCTTCCTATCATGCGTACACAGACAATGTATGATCAAGGCTCAGTTCCAAATGTGTGACCTACTTGCCCGCAGTGTAGGCCGAAGGCAGTAGTCAGCAGGGAACCACACACACCTGTTGTTGGCTTGCGATGCAGAGTTAGTGGCAACAGGGCAGTTGTCGGTAGTGTTCGATCACCTCCGTGACGATGATCCTATTCCCTCCGGACTGCAACGCATCATCCTCTCACGCCTCTACTTGCGTGCGAAGATATGTAATCTGCCTTTGAAAAATCGATGTTCAGTTCCAATTCTGTGACCTATTCGTGTGCAGCGTAGGCCGAGGGCAATAGTCCGCGTAGGCCCACAGACATGTGTGGTTGTAATGCTATGCACAGAGTTGGTGGCACCACGTCGAAGGGAGTACACTTATGTAAACTCTGCAATGAACATATGTACTCTGCTATCGTGTAATCAAGATGTGTGACCTGCATGACCGTGGTGTAGGCCGGAGGCGGCAGTAGAGTATGTCAAAGTGAAAGGACTACAGCAGGCCTGTGTTGTGGAGGCCGTTATGGTCTGAGAGGCTGCCAAGGACGCGGCCCTCGGGCTTGGAGCTTGCGCAGGCACGTGGTGGGCCCTCCTTGACACACGCCAGTGTCGGAAGATGATCAGTGTGGCTTGTCTGTGCAGGGGCAGGCCTGAAGGCTTTGGGGTCCAGCTGGCCGGGGCACAGCAGGCGCACAGGATCGCAGGCAACTCCACTCACGAGGACGGCGTCGGCCTCGTGGCATGGTGGGAGGCGCCGCCCTGGCAGAGACGTCATGCTTTCCTGAAGAGGACCATGCCCAGGGCTACGTACTTTTCATTCACACCCCTACGCTGGCCTGGCGTACGCCAGGCCATCCCACTCCGCTCACGCTTACGGGGGGGACGTAACAGGCAATATTTCCACAAACTCCCCCACTGGCTGGGGTGACATGGTTGCGTCCACTGTCCAGTACACTCCATACACCAGTGGTGTATGTCACCATGGATATGGTTGTGTTCTGCATGCTGCAGTCTGTCCAGCACATCTCCGCCACTCTTGGCATTGAGTACTTTCCCAATCACAGTTCTCCTGCCTCCTTCACACATGCCTGGTTGCCACCTCTCCCCACATTCGGCTATTGTGTGGCTGAGGTGCCATGCCTTTGATGGCTCATGTTCACGGATTACCCAGGTTACCGTTGTGAGTTGTTCTATCGTGTTTGGTGGGTGGGCATGTTGTTTTGCATGTTGGTTGTGCTTTTGTGTCGTGTGCATTGCCAGTGTTATGAGTTGCATGGTTGTGGAGTTGAGGTGAGTGGGGTGTTCATTTTGTACTTGCCAAGGGACTATGCATTTCCCTTGGTGCCATCCTGGGAATGCTGGATGCTGATGGACTGTCGGAGGATGAAGGTATCATGCACGCTGGTGGGGAATTTGGAGGCGACATTGGTGGAGGTTCCAATGTTTTCGGTTGTTGCCTGCACAATGATGTGAGGCGTGTGCTTTCGGTTGCGGTGTTTGTGTGCTGTCTCACCAGGGGGCACAGGTAGGACATGTGTGCTGTGGATTGCCCCCAACAGGTGCGTGCATCCAGCTATGTCGTATGGTCCTTGCTTGGTCTCCAGTGGATCCTGCACATTATGTTGGACGTATGGGGACTGGGGTACCAGGCTGATGGTGATGTCCAGGACAGGTGTGAGGGGCTGGGATATGGCTGGCTGTGTGACTCCTCCGACTCTGGTGGGTGTTGGTTGGGGGTACCAGGGGCCAACAGGTGCAGCACAGCCAGCAGCTTTGTGTGGGGTGGGATGTTGGTTGTCCTCTGCATTGGTGCAGTCGGCCTGTTGGGCGTTGTTGGTCATGATGCGTGCGATGGTTGTCCTTTTGAGCCTGTAGTGGGCAATGACATTTGTCAGGTGTTGGGTCTGTGAGGCTGGTGAGTTTCCTGGGGGTCTGCTGTCTTTGTCTGCTCTGCCTCTGTGGTGGTCCGAGGGTGTGTTCCGGGTGCTGTATGGGGTCCTGGGGTGGTGGCGGTGGGTGTTGTGGCCCTCTTGGGTGTCTGGGCCACATGACCAGTGGTTCCATGGCATCTGTTGCCCTTCCGATGTGGCTGTGGGCTGGGCTCTCTTTTGTGGTGCAGGCTGTGGTCTGACTTAGCACCAGGTCAGAGCAGGTGTTATTTTCCTGGTGCTAACACGCCTTATCGCCTGTTTTGTGTTCTTATTGCAATTCTGGCTGTTCGTTGTGAATGTTGTGGACAGGTGTTGTCGCAGCTTTTGGCGCGGGAACGCCTACTCTGCATCTCATTAGCGATAGTTGCGGGGGGTCATCTGTTGCAATGTTTTTTGCATCTGCTATCGTGGGTAAACTGGCGCTGTGGGATGTTAACAACAGCTTGTGATTGGGGCGATACATTTATTGCAACTTTGGCTGCAATAAAGTGCCGTTAAGTCGGTGATAGATCCTTGTGAATATGGCCCTCAGACTTTCATCTCACTTTACCCATGTGCATCGGGCCCTGTGCATGTAAATAAATACCAAGCTTACAATTTGTCAGACTTTCGTGGATGTAATCTGGACAGCAAAGCACTGTTCTACTCGTTGATTACACCCGAGTCTGGGTAAAACATATCTAAATTGAAATCCTTTCCGTAAGCAGTTGTCTTGGAGATCTGGGCCCAGCTTCTATGGACCTTAGTTCTGCACCCCTTATGGAATTGGCCGCTGTTGCTTTGGTTTCTGACTCAAGAAGCAGCTCATTAAAGAAACATTTACACTGGGAAAATGGAAAACACTGAATTTGGTGCAACCTAGTAATACTGAGACATTAGCTACATCACATAGTAAAACATCACGCCTGCTTTTTATCTTGTAAATACACCTTGCAACAGAAGCGCAGAGCCTCAAAAAGTGTGTGGCCTGAGGCCCAGAGCCCCGGCTTCCCTGCTCTTTTGAGGACCTTGTCTCAGGATGGCACCTGTGCACCATGCAGGCCTTTTATGTTCCCAGGGCCTCTTCGTCCCTTGTGGCTGGAGCAGAGCCACCAAAGCTCCTCCCACTGACTTGTCAATATTAAATCATCACATGGGCTCCAATGCTAGATGCAGCAATTTATCTTCTTATTTATTTTCAGTCATATATTTTTAAAGCAACAAATTAGCCAAAAGGGCTACAAAGAACTTTTCATAAAAGAACTAATTTGTTCCCACATACACACGTTACATGAGTATGAACTGACTAGGAGCTCCGATTAATCAATCTGAATTATGGTACAAACATATTTTAAATATATTTGACCAGGAGATATATAGGAAGAGAGAAACTACAGCAGTTTGTAAGGTAAAGGAAGAGGATTATGAATTTGAGTTCTTTGAAGGACCAGTCTCAGCTTAAGTGAACTAAAGTTCCGATGTTTCGATGTGGAAGAAGATTTCATGTCTTCCTCTTTCTTCATCCTGGGGATCTGCAGTTGCATAAAGGTGACGATGCAGGTTATATGAGGGTGACCCTAGAGGGAGACATTTCAGCTAGATAGTTAGGAACTTAGGCCTTACTCCCAATCCAGAGCCTAGAGGTTCAACAACTTTATGCTTGTGTGTGTTCCCCACATACGTAAAGCTAGGCATGGCAGGCACTGCTTTACACACCTGGCTTCCAAATTGTGGAATTCTGTGCCGCTCAGTCTACGGTGCAGTCCTTCAGAACCAGTTTTTAGTCTCAATCTTAAAACATTCTTGTTTGATACCTTTCTTATGGACATGTAATTGTCTTTTTCCCCTTCTCCCTCATGTGCTTTCTGCTAGCACCAGGACACCTCCTCCGAGGTAGCTGCTCGCTTTACAAATGCCATGAATGGAATTGAATTGAATCGTGTAATTTACTGTTGTTGATAGCTTTGTGGATGATGTACCGAAATGTGTATTTAATGTTATTGTCAGTAGGAGACAGTAGAGATCTTGGAGGGTAGATAAGGTCTAACTTGCGTTGGTGAAAGATGAGATGAGCATTTGTGTGAAGAACCATCTTTAGGAGTTAACGGTGGCTTTCTAGAGGCCCGTGAGGAGACCTCTGCCCTTGCTGATGTGCACATAGACCGGTGCTAGCTCTTTGAAATGAAAGGTGTGGGTTAATAGCAATGGTTTAATGCAATTCAGTAGACTTCGCAGATACTTGATCGTCTAGTATTTTGTTCCTACTCAAATTGAAAGAGAGGAAGGAATCAACATAGAAAGTGGGCATTGACTTTGGATTTCTGAGATGGAGGTAATAAATCATATATTTGCTTAATGCTGAGAGATGATAAGATATGAAACTGCATCTTAGCTCTTTTGATGGGAATGAATTCTGATTTGATGACGTTTAGTATGAAACAAACAGCGGACATCCATGGTTGTTTGAGTGTGTGCAAATTCTCTTGGCCAGGTATCTCATCATCCAACAATAACTTCCAACATGCCTGTGTGTCATTGACAGACTTAGCTGAGTCATATGAGCAAAGTCACACATGGCCAGAAGGACCCGTAGAAGTTCTTTAAACAGACCAGAATTTATGATGCAGGAAGAGATTGAAGATTGGAGGCAGGTATTTATGAGCAAAGGGGTATTGCAGTCCATCTGGATGCACTGTGTCATAATGAAGAATGATGTAAAGACAGTTTGATTGTTGCCCATGCATGTAATGGCAGGTGTCAAGAAGAACTTTGTGGTCCACACAGTTGAAGGTTGCCAAGTGTTAAGGAGAGCTGAGGCTAGAAAACTTGGGAAACCTTTGTTGGTTATATTCTAGGTGCAGTTGACATGAATTGCTGCAGTTTTTTTGGTGCTATGTGAGTAGACGTCTGATAGGTAGGCCTGAATGAGGTTGTGGTGGTTGATGTGGATTTTGTGCAAGAATGCCACTGCAGCTGCTAGGACTTTGCTAAGGGAAAGGAAGGAAGGGATGTGATGTGGGCGTTGTGCCAGCTATCGACCATGGCATCTCGGCCAAAGTGAGTTTGTTTTAGTAAAGGGAGGGTTTTGCCAATTTGGTGGGAAAATTGGAAGTTGCCAATCTTGAGTGAGGTGTGGATAATGGCTGGATCTCGAGCCAATGACGTCACAAAGAGGAATTTAATGAATGAGAAGGGTAGTATGCTGTAGGTTTTGCTAGGATGAATGATAGGAATGATTCTAGAAAATAATTGATTTGGCACATGATGCAATAGCTGCAGAAAAAACATAGGACTGTCATATCAACCCACCTGCTTGGATGGCGGAGAAATGTTTGTCCTTTAAGAAGACGAAACACGTTCTCATTATTTATAGACGTTTGTCAATGGCATATTTATATGTTTCTTATTGTGAAAGGATAAAATAGCCTCAAAGCATAGGATGAAAGTAAGGG
This sequence comes from Triturus cristatus, assembly GCF_964204655.1. Classification (NCBI taxonomy): domain Eukaryota; kingdom Metazoa; phylum Chordata; class Amphibia; order Caudata; family Salamandridae; genus Triturus; species Triturus cristatus. Next base: position 966,337,154 of record NC_140581.1, read on the forward strand.
AGACAGCAAAGGGCATTCGGAAGCCAGAATATGACTGCAAGTAGAGAAGATATTTTGAGCAGTATTCCTAAAGGAATAAGGGCATTGAGCCTTGGAAGGGCCTTTATGCCCACAGACTAACAGCAAGTACGACCAGGAGGGCACTGAAGTATGCCACGTGTGATGTAGCTGAAGGGTCCTGAATAACCAGCAGATATGGTGAACCATCCATTAGTGTGACCTTCTTTTTCAAATACTACTATAGTGGTGGTGATGCTGCAGGGAGGCCTGAAGCCTGAATGATGATCATGGGCTCCCATACAAACTAGGCTCTTTAATGCATTTTTTGTTCTTGGTGGTGCTATATGAATTTAGATTCAACCTGAAACTCCCCCAATGCACAAAAAACAATACATTAATATATAGCTACTGTCCCATTTCACATACAGGTTAATTTACATCATAGATTGGATTGAAGGAGCCCGTGATTTTGTTTCACGCTAAGGCAGATTTTCACAAGTGTCTGAACAGCCATCACCAAAGGTTCAGATTATTTGCATTTCATTTTATATTTTTAATTTTGCATAAGAGGAAATGAATTATAGTTTTTTTAAGATGTGAAGTCACCTTAGAACAAGGTAGCCTTTTGAAGTCATTCCTGCTTTATTTAGATTAAACTCAAGAGGCTGTAGAGTAGCTACTTATATAGCAGTCAGGCAATGTTGCACGGGTTCACTTTGCATCTAGTTTGAGAAATATTCCTGTGTTTTCTCAAATAGGAGAAAATCGAAGTCTGGACGTCTTCATTTTTGCAGATTAGCCTTAGCACTGGCTACTTCAGTCTACTGAGAAACCTGCACATAATTCAGTTAGTCTGAGTCTAGAAATGTTCTCATAATGGAAATTGAGGTACGACACAAAGCATTAGATTTCTTTTTTTAGGTCTGGGTTGTGTAGTACAGCTGTCTAACAGACCTATTGCTACCAATTTATATAGAGCCTGCTTTGGCTCCACCTGTTTCAATCAATTATCTTTGCCCAGCCTATGTTAGTTTTTGACTTGAGACTTTATCAGTCATATATTGCCTTGTCCCAATGGAGTACTCACCTCTCACCTAATGCTATTGGCTGATTTGGCGCATCCTACTGCGTCCACTAATGTCACTACATGGAACTCCCTGAGGGACTATTTTTAAACTACAACCCTCTCTGAACCTCTCTTGCTGGCTCCCTCCTGTGTGTTTCACTTTAATGTGCCAAGGCTGCACATGTTTGGACATTAAACCCAAGCCTATTTTCACCATCGATTCTTGTTTCTGACACTGCAGTGGGCCTGGCTTGTGTCATATAATGTCACATGAATAAACAAAAAATTAGCTAAACAAATAAAACAAATCAGAATGCTGTGTCAGTCTGTCTATTGCAAATATGACATCTATTTATGTCTGTTTAGTGCCAGCACTAATCCATTGCCACAGAGATGCTGGCAGATATCAGTGGTGTTGTATGTTTTATGTCAACTTTTGGTTGTCTCAAGTGTTAAAGTAAAAATGTTTCTTGTCTTCCTGTGAAGGAACACCCTGTAGTGAAAGAGGCGCTCTTGTGGTTTGGACCCTATGGTGGCCTCCAACTACCATCATTTTAACTGACTTTAGTGTGTTATTTTACCCAAGCCTGGATATATGAGACGGTCCTGCATATGCCTGCTTCTCTTCTTTTTTGTAATTTTGCTGTCTTTTAGTGGGAGCTGTCAAGGAGTAGAACAGTACTATTGGCTTTGACATGGCCTCATGTCATCTTGTTTTCTGACTTTGCTTTGCTTCTGCGTGCACAGCAGTGCTTGCAAGTTGTTTGGGTTATGAGAATTATGAGCTCTTACTATTGGCTTTGACATGGCCTCTTGTCATCTTGTTTTCTGACTTTTCCTTGCTGGCATGTAGCTGCAAAGTGGGGAGGGCATGTTTCTGCTCCTTACTTGTTTTTCGCTCTTCACTGACCAGAGTGAACTGGATATTATCTGTGGAATGTGCAACTCTGCCTCGAAGTCAAAATATGGGAGCTTGGCCAGCCTCCGTCTTGGCCTTGACGTAGACTGGTACAGCCAGCTCGGTTCCTTCTCATGAGAAGGGGGCGAGGTTTTCTAGAAGCTTCGTCCCACATAATAGACGTATTGCTGTGGAGGTGATGGAACTTGAGTCCTGACTGAACTCCTTCCTGGGCTGTTGAAGGGCTTTCCCAGCTTGAGTTGGCAAGGATGATGCAAATTCAGTCAGTGAGGTGTACCTAACCATTTTGTATATATTTTCTACTCTTTGCTATTTGTGTACATACTGCATTTTATTTTACTTGTTCATTTGAAAGTGTTTGATACTTGAGAATCTGAATTTACTGATATACTTGGCCCCATTGCATTAATAAACTTGTGTTAAATGCATCTGAATTTGTTTTCTTGCCTCGCCTAAAGGGAGTGCTGCGTCCTTTTCCTCATCTTTAGGGGGTGCTGCTCAAAGTGTATATTATTGAAAGGTGCAGTGGTATATTTGCCTCCAAAGTGGGAGTGCAGGGTTTGGGTGTGTCCTTTTTGTGAAAAGCACATTCATTACACACCCATAGAGTGACAGATACTTCTATGTACTGTTATACTAATTGTCCCAGTTGCCATTATTACATATCATGGTTTTTAGCCAAAATGCTATGTCTGCTCAGAATGTTTCTGGCAGCTACAGAGCTATACAATATCTGTTCTTTATCAGAAATATGGGACCGAGCAATAGCATAGAAGAATGCAGCTCAAAGGACGCACAGCATGAAAACTGCAAACCATGACGCCATACTAGTGACTGGAAAAATAGCAGCTCAATTTTAAAAAGAAAAATAATAGTATTGATGTGCTGAAACACATAATGTCAACCAATATTATGTGGCTGAATTTGGAGTCTGCACATTTCTGTTGACATGATTTTTGTTTAGGAATTCTTGTATAAATAAAATACAGTCTCGCAGAATATGAATATTGAATAAATATATCAGTAAGTGGGGTTAAATTTGAATTATATTAACTCAATAGTTTGATATTATGATGTGCATATAGCACTAGAAAGGAATCGATTGAATTTCAGCAAAAACGAAGGTACTCAGGAATGACCGGTGTGTATGTTTTTCAAAGCAAAATAATAAGCCAGGCAGTGGTGGCCCCTCCGCAATGGCGGAGGAGCCTCACCCCACTGGCTTAGAGCCAGCAGCTGAAAGATAAAAAGATCTTTTATGAGCCAGCATATGCAGGGAGGCCAAGGTCCATGGGAGAGGGTAGGAGGAGTGGGATGTGCACTTCTAAGTGAGAATGTCAGTTTGGCCAGCCAAACTGACATGTGCACTTAGGTTTCGCCAACCCAGCTGTATTGCTCCACCAGGTTGGAGAAACAGCACAGACTCATTGTGCCTGAGTGAGCATTAATCCAGCTCACTCAGGCCTATCCCCACGCTAATGTTATGCTTGAGAGCAGTGCGGGATGGGATGTGGAGTCTGTGATGCCAGAAACTGGAAGCAGAGGAGTGCAAGGCAGCCAGCACCACCAGGTTAGTCTTTATCATTATTATTTTTTATTATTAAACCCCCCCTGTGCGCTCCCCCTGTTCCCCGCACCTATGTGCCCTCACACCTCCTCCACCCACCCACTCCTCTTTAGCTGCATCGGCCACCACTGGAGCCAGGTACTGATCAATCAAAAAGGGATCAGTTTGAGGGTTAATTCATGGAGCTGATAAGAGAGCAGGGAGAAAGTCCGCCTCACTTATCAGGTAAATCACCACAAATATCAAAGGAGATCCAGAAACCAACTGGTAACTACTGTCCTTGCATATCGTCATCTCCTAGAGATCTGCAGCTCTGTTTTGATGCTTCAATTACTTGTGTGTTGCTATCATTGCTCCTTTTCAACATCTTCTCAAAGAGGCCACATGTCCTGCTTCACACTCCCAAATAATAAAAATAAAGCACACCTACATGGAGGCACACACACGGCGAAGCAAAAAAACAACTGGAAAGGGGTTTCACTCTCATAAAATGAGACACATCAAAAGACAGTTTTCAGAATAGAGCGTGGGGTTTTATTTGCACAACACTCTCTAACAGAAAGGCTTTCACAGATGTCAAATGAAACAACATGTAAATATAAATATATATATATATATATATATATATATATATATATATATATATATATATATATATATATATATATATACATTCAATGAAAAAAACAAAGGTTTCACACATGTTATAGTTAGCTGGACATTTCACTCGTAAAAAACCAATGAAATTCCCCCGTTATAGTTAGTTCAGCTAACTATAACTCGCGCGCCCGCAATGCACTACTGATGACGTCACATATTACATCACTCATGACATGTTCACTGACATCACTCATGACATCACTGATGACATCTCAAATGACATCACTGATGACATCACTGATGACATCATCCTTGTGATAGAGTGGCAGACCTCCTCTTCCCCTAATATAACCTTTGATACACACATTCAAAAATAGAAACTAAAATTTTCAAAACAATGGACATACCAATATCAGTTACACCAACCTATTCAGTAATTCTAAGAACCACATACACATCCACTCATTCACCAACAGTCCTATATAGTCACTCATACATGCACTCACTCATCATATGTACTCATACACCTATACATCCTGTTACACAATGCCACTCATCCATAGATTTACTCACACATACTCACTCATGCTAATAAAGAAACAAACATACATTTATTAGCTTATACAGTTATACACACACCACCACACTTACTTCTACGGAAACTTACACATACTTAGTCTTATAAACAATCACTTATAGAAACACATACTTATTCATACAGGAACTCTTTCAATCTCTCACTCTCACATATACTCACTTATATACACCAAAAGTCACACATACTAGTTTAATAGATATGTAGTTACTCATAAAGACACTATTGAGACAGTCATTCACTCACTAACACACCCATACACACACTCATCCACCCATACAGTCCTGCACACATGCTGTCTTCAACACATACAAAGAGTGAATCACTCATTCATGCACCTATGCACTACATAATACCCCCCACCGAACCATACAGACACTCAGACTGATACTCAAAAAAACAACTAATAACCTATATAGACACCCATGAAGCTACTCACCAACCCATGCAGCCACTTATACACAAAGTGAGAGACTGATACAGATATTTTCATATTTAAACATTACTCAGTAAGCCATGTATTCACTATGATACACTTAATCGGTCAGTTACACAAATTTTTTTTCAAAAACAAAGCATCCATTTAGACACTTATATACCCATTTATTCTTCCATTGACCTTGAGATATACATATATAAAACATATTTAATTTTCAGAAAAACACACATTCACTGGATGATGTCATTAGTGATGTCATCAGTGATGTCATTTGAGATGTCATCAGTGATGTCATGAGTGATGTCAGTGACCATGTCATGAGTGATGTAATATGTGACGTCATCAGTAGTGCATTGCGGGCGCGCGAGTTATAGTTAGCTGAACTAACTATAACGGGGGAATTTCATTGGTTTTTTATGAGTGAAATGTCCAGCTAACTATAACATGTGTGAAACCTTTGGTTTTTTCATTGAATTTCTAAGGTTTTTTAAATGCTAATTCCTAACTATAACGTGTGTGAAACCCATGGTTTTTTCAGTGAATTTGCAAGGTTTTTAAAATGCTAATTCCTAACTATAACGTGTGTGAAACCCATGGTTTTTTCAGTGAATTTGCAAGGTTTTTTAAATGCTAATTCTTATTTTATTTTTTTTATTTTTTTATTTTTCAATTTTTTTAACATATTTTTATTTTAATTTTCTATCCTTTTTCAAAGACTATGGTTAAATTTTAAAAAATCTACAATATATATATTTTTTTTACCATTTTTTTAAACTAAACAGGTAAGATTTATTAGTATAACATAGTGGGTTTTTTTCCCCCTTTTTTTTTTTAAATTATTTTTTTAACGTGCGCGTACGGTAAGCGCACGTCTTGCTTTCATAACGTTAGATTTCTACGCTGTTTGCGTTCATTTACGCAATTTGCGTAGACGTACGTTACGCGCGCGCAGCGCGTAACGCGTACGCTGCACGCGCTTGTTACGCGGAAGTGAAGGGGCGTGCCTGTTTTGCGCATGCGCGCGTGCGCGTGTCTTTTTTACGCGCATGCGTACTTTTACCGTAAGCGCTCCGTAAGCATAACGTACGCGCACGGTGGGTCATGTGATCATGAAACACAACTTTTGGTTGGTTGAAACTACTTTCAGTTCTAGAACTCTCCTACACCACACCCATTCCCCTCATTTCTGCTTGTGATCCCTTAGGAGAAGGAGCTGAGTTGTCTTTGTGATACGATGGCAGAACAGCAGAACTCTTCTGAGAGTGAGGCTAGCAGCACTACCTTGAGGCAGAGAAGGAGGAAACAAAAGAGCTCTTTCATATGGGAGTATTTTTCTTTTCCAGAGGGCAAGAAAAAGGTAAATGCACCCTTAGTGACTTGTAAGCTTTGTGGCCGTGTACTTTCAAGAGGGAATCCCAACAAGAAGTATTCCTTCGGGAATCACACCATGTTGAGACACCTTCAAGATGTACACGGTAGGACATTTGCTCAACATACTGAAGGTAACCCTTCAGTAAGTCAACCAAGCACATCCACAGCAGCTCAGCCTGGTCCATCATCTGCAGGGCCGAGTCCATCTTCGGCAGGTCAGCTGAGCCCTTCATCTGTGGGGGGAGCATCTCCTTTTTCTCGTCCTCTGGAAATCAACCATCGGTTTTCGAGGGTTTTAGTTCGGTGCGCCACTTGTCATGATCTAATTTGTCATAGGGAGACCAGTGTTGCCCTAGTGAACAATTTAATAGATCAGCACATTTGTCGTAATGACTAATATTCCCACTCTTTCTTTCCTCTGTCCCTGCATGAACACAATGGCTCTTTTAAGAGCCAACCTTACCTTTCAACTTTTTTTTATATATTTTTTTTAACTTTTTTTTTTTTTTTTTTTACCGTACGCGTAATTATTATTATTTTTTTTTAAAAACACTAAAAATCAATTATCACATTACAAGGTCCTTGAGAGACTACAATGAAAAACTGAAAATGTGATTGTGGAGAAGTGGAAAAAAGGGACCATGAAATTTTTGACTTACCATACCCACTCAAAAAATTATTTATTAATTTAAATTTAATTTTAATTGCTTTAAAAATGGTTCAAGTTTTCGAAAATTTTCTATCTCAATCTGAAAAAAAAGAAAAAAGTATTAATATTTAATAAAACATTTTATAATACAGTACACATATTTACATATTTCCCCCAAAAGTTTTTTGCCTTTTTTTTGCTGTTTTCAGAATATATTGCATTTCACTATAAATTGTGAAAGCAATTGCATTCATCATTTAACAGCGGGCAAAAAAAAAATAACAATCTCAAAGATTGTTTTAAAAAAGCCCAGAATCTCTTTTTGCTTAAACATAACATTATAGAAATGCATAATATTCTTAAATAATATCATCTAATATCAATACTTATTTCTTTAAAATACCGTCTGACAATTTTGTTTCAGAAGTATAATCACAAAAATATTATGTCTCAAATAACTCCACAATACATCTGGTTCCATTTCCTTTAGGCCAAATAGTAATTTTAAAATTCTTTTTTGATTAAATTTCCAATGTTAATCCAATAAAATTCCAAAATTTAAATTGTACAGATCTCACCGATTCTCTGTAACATTTTGGTTTCCGAAAGATTAATTAATAATTAAATAAGTCCACAATACAATTGTTTACCTTTCCTCATGGCCAAATAGTAATTTTAAAAATCTTTTTTGAATAAATTTCCAATGGCAATCCAATAACATTCCAAAATTTAAATTGTGCAGATGTTACCGATTTTGTCTAAATTTTTGGTTTTCCAAAGTTTCATTAAAAATTTTAAAAGTCCACATTACAATTGGTTACCTTTCCATTAGGCCAAATGATAATTTGTAAAATCATTTTTTTTGAAAATTCCAATGGTAATCCAATAAAATGGTAAAATTGTTTTGTACAGATCTTGCCAAGTCTCTCTAAAATTTTGGTTTCAGGAAGATTAGATAGGAATTTGCTAAATCAAAAGGCAAACGTTGCTTGAAAATCAATTTTGAATCATTACACAGTGTCCAGCCTTTTTCACATTTAAGATAAACTGTGTAATGTCCAGAAGTAACAGTAGGTCCTTCATGGAAAATTATTGCAACTGTTACAAAAGTTTTTCCTGAAATTGATAATTGCTGTCCTGTAAACTTCTTTATTAAAGTATCTAATTTTGAACCATCAGCTTTACATCGTTGCATCATTAAAATTACATATTGTCCGTATTCCTTTAAAATTAACGTTGAAAACATTTCAGATTTACACTCACCGCATTCCATGCTATGATTAGCATCTTTAACTAATTTAGCAAAAGTGACTGTTTTACTTTCTGGCAATGTTAAATAAATAAACCTTTCAGAATCAACATTAGAGCCACATATATTGTAACAGTTTTCACAACTTTGTTCCCATTTATAAGAGAGACCAAACAAATTTTCAATGGGAACCCCTTCTTCTTCCAGTACCTGAAGAAAAAACATCAAGAATTCCTGTGCGTCTTGCTGTACATTTTGAGAAAACTGTGTTCGTCCTGAACATACATCTAAAAGTTTTCTAATTTCAGTAGCACTTTCTATTTGAGTTTTATCATTACTCAGCTTTTGAAAAAGGAGACTCAACTCAGAACAGAATCTTTTTCCCTGATTTACTATTATCTGCTCTTGCACACTTTCCAGATAAAATGCAACATTCAGCACTACATTAGCGTAGCAGTTGACACCAGAGCTATTTTCAAAATGACATCCTACAACCTCTTCTTCATTTTCCTTTTTCTTTTTGCTTGCAATTACATCACTCCTCTTTTTTTTCCTCCTCTCTACATCTTCATTACAGATATTCTCATTTCTCCTTTTACGAGAAACTACACGTTTCTCCAACACAGGATACTGACCTAAATGAGGAGCATAGGTTCTTCTTAATCTATTATACTCCTTTACACAATTTGTATCAGCACTAACTTTTGAGTCATCAAAGTCTATCATGAATAAACCAGATAATGTTTTCACTCGTGACAAAGCTACATAAGCCATACCTTCTTTGAACACAGTTGAACCAATGTTCACAAAAGCACAATCTACAGTCAATCCTTGAGACTTGTGAATAGTTACAGCATATGCTAGAGAAAACGGAAACTGCTTCCTACGTACATATAAGTCTTTCACAAGCATGAAACGAACTGAACAACGACAAATATCTTTAACTTCTTCTATCTGATCAAATTTTATTTTTAAACATTCAATTCCATCTTTTTTCTGATAATTATTAAAACCCACAACTCTTCCCATAGCTCCATTAACTAAACCTTTTTCAACATCCAAATTTCTCCTTAAAAATACTCTACAGTTCATGCAAACATATAGATTTTTTTCTAATCCAGCTGTTTTGGAAATGTTCTTCTCTAGTGAATCCAATTTATTTTTCAGTGTGCCTGTTAATGTGATAGTAATTCTTCCATCCTCAATTTTGTCCACTGCTTCCAATTTCCTGATATCTTCCTTTTCCAATTTTAAAAGCTCCTCATTGAATATTGAGCATTCACGTAGAGTTGGCATTAAGCAGATGACACTTTTCTTTTCTGCAATGTTCTTGTATATCTTCTCTGCAACTATTTCTTCCTTTGGAAATAAATTATGTAGCAGCCGACTCTGTAATGCTTTTTTGCCAACTTCTGTGAGTAGTCAAATCCTGATATCTTTCAGAATACTTCCATATTCTTCATCGTTTGCTTGCCTCATATTAGTAGTAAGTTCCTTGTACTCAAAGAAGGACCAAATATTTGCATTACCGATGCTTCCCAATGACTTCTTTGTGTCTTCATGTGTCACAGTATTAAACACTGGTTGTCCTTTAACTGGAGTAAGTTGTAGAAGATCCCCAAAAACTATGACATGTTTTCCACCAAATAACACGTCATAGTCTGTCCTTAGAATTTGCTGCATTCTTAAATGCACAAAGGCAAGCATTAAGTTTGATGCCATGCTCACCTCATCAATAATGAGAACTTGCATCTTCTTCAATACTCTTGAAACTTCCAAGCATGCTTCTCCAGTTAGCTTGTTGTATTGTATTTTGTTCTCATGCTCCACTGGTAACATTAGCAAACGATGTAAGGTGATTCCTTTTATGTTATATGCTGCTAACCCAGTTGGAGCAGTAACCGCACAAGACAAAGTAGAATCCGTTTTTTGCTGTAGGTAGCTTCTGATGACTTTTATTAGGAAACTTTTTCCAGTTCCAGCTTGTCCGCTTACATACATCCTGATTGGATGAAATGATGTGCATGAGCACTCTTTTTTTTCATGTAGAAATCCGTGATCAATTTTGTTTCTGATCTCTTCATAAATTTGTTGCTGCTCTTCGTTCAGTTGTCTTTCCAAATTTTGTAAGTCTATAAATTCTTCTTGAGCTTGATTCATAGCCGTTTCCACTTCATTCATGGCTATTGATGCTTCATTTTCAACGATTGGTTGTCCTAGGGGATCTTGACTGAGTGTTCCTGAACTTTGGCTGTCCTGAGAACTGTCTCTAGCTACTTCTACTGCAATTGTAGTTTCCTGTTCAATTTCTTCATTTAACATTTGCAGATAAGTTGTGAATGTACTGCATTGTATGCTGTCTTTGCAAGCATTAAATGAATCTTCATAGCTTTGAAATTCTCCCAGTAGTTCATCCTCTGAACGCCATGGTTTAAACAGCTGTAAAAGAGCCAAGTAGTAAAATTCCTTTTTGTCAGTAGTGTCGCAACTCAGCTTCCGGTGATTTATCAAACTTCCTTTTGTTTGCTTCACCAAACATCCTTCCTCACCAATGACTTTATATTTTCCATTTTTGATGTCTTCTGCGGCTTTCCGTGAATAAATGTAGTTCTGCAACACTTCATAGAGACACATGTTCTCCAGATGTTGACTTCTCTTGGGATAATATGTGTCCAACATGTTTGATTTCAAAATATCTGTACTTTCTGGGTCATTCTCGGCCAAATATTCAAATTCTCCAACAGATTTCAGTACCCGATTTCTCATTGCTGCAAGGCCTAAACTTGCCCAAATTATTCTTCTTGATTTCGAGTAGAGACTTGCAGAAGATAACCTATCTGAACATTCGTAGGATCCAATTTCTCGATGCGATAACATCTTTAAACTGAAACTGTACAGCTTCTTACTGACAGTCTTCTCGTGAGAAATCTCTTCCCACATTTCTTTCAATTCAGTTTTTTCAGATTTAGTAATGTAAGACGTTACATATCGAGCAACAGCAATGGAATTGTCAGCTACATACTGTATATCCATGTTAGCATTCCACATGGATAAAATGACTGGGTTGTAGTCATTTATATTTTTTGATTCTTCTTTTCTTTTTAGGTTGTAGGTATTCTTAGGTGATTTTCTTGTGATAGTATGTCTCACAGATGACATAAAACTGTTTACTCTTCCAATTGAAAGAACAGGTCTAGGAAATCCAAATCGACATTTAGTGGAGTATTTATCTTTGCTCTTGTATTTCCGTCGACAGTATTTTCCACACCGATGACTTTGGAAACGTAAAACTTGCTCCTGTAACTTTTTCTCTTCTGTGCTTTTTGGTATAGTACATGTTGCATATTCTTCAATGTAAGATAACACTGCTTCATCAGTATCTGTTCCAAACTTTGGGGCATCCTTGATCCACAACAGCATATGAATATGAGGAGCACCTCTTGCCTGGTACTCTTTTCTCCAAAAGAAATCCACTACTTCTCCTAGAGGTGGATTTTTTTTATTGCAGATGAAGGACATCATAGCCTCAAATCTATGATTGAAATATCTGCAAACATTAACCGGATCCAATGAGCACAGTTCTCCTGCTGTCTTGTATTCGATGTTTTTAATGTTTGAATTTGCCTCTCGTAGAAAATCCAGTAAATCATCCCAAGCGTACTCGGCACAGCTTAGGGTTAGAAACCATGTAGGAGTTCCTAAATTCCGTAACATGCATTTTAATTCACCATGGCGTCGGTACCAATATTCATTTGTCCCACGCTGACAAGCCATCAGATTGATCAGTTGTGTTTCCAAATGATCATCTCGGTGCTGCACTTTCTCCATAAAATCCTTAGCAGACACATTTTGTAAATGTACTCCACTTTTTAAAATGTCATTTACTGCATATGATAATGCAGACAAGTCGCTTTCAAATAAAAGATGGAACAAATAAGGAATACTTTGTCGAAATCTGGGATCTTCAGCATATAGTCTTGTAGTCCGATACTCAGAAGCTGGAATCTGTTCTGGACGTTCATCGTATCGTCCTCCTTTTCCTTTAGGAAACAGCTGGGGAAAACATCGAGCTTCCAAGCTCTCCTCCCATACACTCACGGGAGTTCCTTTTGCTTTCTTCATCTGAAACAGATCAATATTGTCTCCCATAACTTCTTTTGAATGAAGAGGATGTATGCTAAAATGTTCATAAATTTCTTCTTCCTTTGACTTGTCCACTTTTTCAATTTGTCCAGTTGGTGTTTCTGTGTCTTCTTGTAAATCTTCTTCTTCTTCTTCTATATAAATTGATTCATACCATTTGTTATTCCTTTTCAAATACAAATTTGCTCTTTGTACTTTCCGTACATCTACCAGCTCCTGCCAAATCTTCTTATTCTTTGTAGGTACACCATTAACCAGAATAACTAATGGTTCAGTTTCCAAAGTATCTGCATCAATAGTTTCCATATTTGTTTTCAAATCCAAGGGCAAATACACCACTCTACCTTTTAAACCTCTCAGTAAATCTGAAGGAGGTAATTTACCAGTTTTGGGCTCCATACGTACTATGGTCTGGAACGGATGAACACATTGAATAAGTATAGACTCATATGTATTTAATTCAGAAAGTTCAGCAGGAATAGCATCCAATTCTTAATTATTATGTACAGCTCTGGTCGGCATTCTATTTTCCTCTAACTTGTTGTAACAGTATTTACAAATACGCTGATCTTCACCCAATTCAAAACAATTTTCAAGAAATATATATGTGGCAAAATCCTTCCACTTATAATTATCTTCATTTTCACTCTTTCTGTAGAGATCAACATTCCTAGTTTGTTTTCTATAATGAGTTCTGCGGCAACAAATACAAGTAATATTTGGTCTTTCATTAGAGATTATTGCAAATTTTGTTATGTGATCATTAAATGTCTTACTTACAGAGGGTTCTACATTCTCTTCCACTTCTTCCTCATTTACTGTGTCTTTTTCTGCACTGTTTTGTTCAGGACCAAAGTAACAAAACTGAATTTCATCAACAACCTTCTCTACATCTGATACCGATCCACGGAACAGAGCCCTATTCAATTCATCTAACTTTATTGCTGGACTTTTAGCAAAATACAACCGTCTCACAAACTTTCTCATTTCAGTATGATGAACAGCCAGCATCCTAAAATGATGGAAAACACTATTACACACTTTTCTAGATAGACAAGCCAGAGAATGACCCTGCAAACCAGTATTCTCTCTCACTCTGCATGGATCTAGACTTTGAAGCACCTTAATCTTCTGTTTTACACTTTTTTTACTATATTCTCTTAGAAACTCACGAAATTTTTCAATAGATTCCTGACGCACAGTGCAAATACTACTACAATTCCAAGTGTACACTGGGGCTTTAGGACGTCTCCCCATAGCCTCATCCGCCATCACTTGTACCTCATCTCTTGGAACCATTATCTCCTTCTCCATTATGCAACCATTTTTCACTTCATAAGCACGACCTCTGGTGTCAACTGCATGCAGCAAACTATTACTTTGAAAATAACTCTCTTCATTAAAAAAAGGTTCACTACTTGAACTATGCATCCATTTTCCTAAAAACACTTTACAAAAGTTTGTTCTGTTCACTACTCTTTTCCTTTTGCTTTGTGATTTCAGTACATTAACCATTTTATCTAATGTACGCATCCTATTCAAAATTAAAATGAATAGTTTCCTTTTTAATTCTAATGCCTTTGCTGCAATGGCTTCAATTTCTTTTTTTCTCTTGTAATATTTTGCCTTTTTCTTATATTTCTTCACATCCTTTATCAAATTGGACATAACTCTTCTCTGAAACATTTTTCTACGTATCTCTTTAAACGCTGTTTTTCTGTTTAAGTTAATCTTTATTGTTGCAGAAGGTATATTTGCATTAACTAAATTCTCAATTTTTTCCTGTTTTTTTCTATTGAAAACATTCTTTCCAGTACAGACATTTTGTACATTTTTCCTTTTTTTGAAGATGTTCTTTCAAAAATCTTTTGTCTGCTTACCAGAAGATTTTCTCTTTTTCCCAACATGAGCATCTCCAACTAACTTAGGTCCTCCAGTTGTCTTCAAATATAGGTTTTTTTTGTGGTCTTTCTTTAGTCTGGATTTTGTAGGCATCTTAAATTTTGTTCACTGCTCTTCAGCAATACCTGAAAAAAACTAAAAAAAAATTCCTTTATTTTATTTAAATATATTACTACATTTTTTATGATCTTTTGAAATCTTAAAATACTATAAACCCCTTTCCTATAAATGAAAATCACAATAACACCTTCACAAATTAAATATCTAAAAACAATTCCTGTGTGCACACAGAGTCATGCTTTGAAATTAGGCAGAAAACGAAATTTCTTTGCCAATTGCAAAGCATACTTTCTACTACTTTTTTGGCAAGTGATAAGTACTTTTACAGTCTGACACATTTTGAATCCACTTTTCAGATTCTGAAAACAGCACATGTCCAAACAGCTTTTTCAGACCAGCAACATGTGTAACCTGGGTGACTGACTACACTCCAGCAAGGGCAACCAGCCTTAGTGATGCTGAATGTATTTGCATTACTGATTGAAACCTCAAACCCCACTCGGTTGTGAATACTGTGCATGTTTCCACAGGATAAACAGCTGGTGTGTGCTAAGAGTTTGCTTCTGCACAAAAAAAATAGGTCCCCCTTTCCATCTAATGCAAATGTAAAATCACCAGAGCAATACGCAATAAATCTCTGCCTGTAATTCCTCTTTGCACACAGAGTCATGTTTACATATTAGTCAGAATTCGCAATTTCTTTGCCAATTTGAAAGCACACTTACTACTCTTTTTTTTGGCAAGTGATAAACACTTTTACAGTCTGACACATTATGAATCCACTTTTTAGATTCTTAAAAAAGCACATGTCCAAACAACATTTTCAGACCAGCAACATGTGTAACCTGGGTGACTGACTACACTCCAGCAAGGGCAACCAGCCTTAGTGATGCTGAATGTATTTGCATTACTGACTGCAACCTCAAACCCCACTCGGTTGTGAATACTGTGCTTGATTCCACAGGATAAGCAGCTGGTTGTGTGCTAAGAGTCTGCTTCTGCATAAAAAAATAACACCCCCTTTCCATCTAATGCAAATGTAAAATCACCAGAGCAATACCAAACAGCTTTCTCTGACCAGCAACATGTGTAACCTGGGTGACTGACTACACTCCAGCAAGGGCAACCAGCGTTAGTGATGCTGAATATATTTGCATTACTAAGTGCAACCTCAAACCCCACTCGGTTGTGAATACTGTGCATGATTTCACAGGATAAGCAGCTGGGTGTGTGCTAAGAGTCTGCTTCTGCATAAAAAAATAGCTCCCCCTTTCCATCTATTGCAAATGTAAAATCACCAGAGCAATACCAAACACCTTTCTGAGACCAGCAACATGTGTAACCTGGGTGACTGACTACACTCCAGCAAGGGCAACCAGCCTTACTGATGCTGAATGTATTTGCATTACTGACTGAAACCTCAAACCCCACTCGGTTGTCATTACTATGCATGATTCCACAGGATAAGCAGCTGGCTGTGTGCTAAGAGTCTGCTTCTGCACAAAAAAATGGCTCCCCCTTTACATCTAATGCAAATGTAAATTCACCAGAGCGATACGCAATAAATCTCTGCCTGTAATTCCTATTTACACACAGAGTCATGTTTTCACATTAGTCACAAAACGAAATTTCTTTGCCAATTTGAAAGCACACTTACTACTCTTTTTTTTGGCAAGTGATAAACACTTTTACAGACTGACACATTATGAATCCACTTTTCAGATTCTGATAAAAGCACATGTCCAAACTGCTTTTTCAGACCAGCACCATGTGTAACCTGGGTGACTGACTACACTCCAGCAAGGGCAACCAGCCTTAGTGATGCTGAATGTATTTGCATTACTGACTGAAACCTCAAACCCCACTCGGTTGTGAATACTATGCATGATTCCACAGGATAAGCAGCTGGCTGTGTACTAAGAGTCTGCTTCTGCATACAAAATACCTCCCCCTTTCCATCTAATACAAATGTAAAATCCCCAGAGCAATACGCAATAAATCTCTGCCTGTAATTCCTATTTACACACAGAGTCATGTTTTCACATTAGTCACAAAACGAAATTTCTTTGCCAATTTGAAAGCACACTTACTTCTCTTATTTTTGGCAAGTGATAAACACTTTTACAGACTGACACATTATGAATCCACTTTTCAGATTCTGATAAAAGCACATGTCCAAACTGCTTTTTGAGACCAGCACCATGTGTAACCTGGGTGACTGACTACACTCCAGCAAGGGCAACCAGCCTTAGTGATGCTGAATGTATTTGCATTACTGACTGAAACCTCAAACCCCACTCGGTTGTGAATACTATGCATGATTCCACAGGATAAGCAGCTGGCTGTGTGCTAAGAGTCTGCTTCTGCATACAAAAAAATGGCTCCCCCTTTACATCTAATGCAAATGTAAAATCACCAGAGCAATACGCAATAAATCTCTGCCTGTAATTCCTATTTGCACACAGAGTCATGTTTTCATATTAGTCACAAAACGAAATTTCTTTGCCAATTTGAAAGCACACTTACTACTCTTTTTTTTGGCAAGTGATAAACACTTTTACAGACTGACACATTTTGAATCCACTTTTCAGATTCTGAAAACAGCACATGTCCAAACTGCTTTTTGAAACCAGCACCATGTGTAACCTGGGTGACTGACTACACTCCAGCAAGGGCAACCAGCCTTAGTGATGCTGAATGTATTTGCATTACTAACTGAAACCTCAAACCCCACTCGGTTGTGAATACTATCCATGATTCCACAGGATAAGCAGCTGGCTGTGTGCTAAGAGTCTGCTTCTGCATAAAAAAATACCTCCCCCTTTTCATCTAATGCAAATGGAAAATCACCAGAGCAATACCAAACAGCTTTCTGAGACCAGCAACATGTGTAACCTGGGTGACTCACTACACTCCAGCAAGGGCAACCAGCCTTACTGATGCTGAATGTATTTGCATTACTGAGTGCAACCTCAAACCCTTAAAGTATTCCTTATTTTTACCAGTACACCTTAATTTATCGTGAAAACATAGTCCATATTATTTTACATGTTCCTCACATTTAAATTTCTCCCAAAACAGAAAATAATAAACACAACTTCAACAAAAGGAATTCCAATTCTATTATTCATTTCTTAATTTACCATATACATCCCCTCTCAAACTCTAAACTCACCTTTAAAATTAGTTAGTTGTAAAAGAAATGTGGCACTCAAACAGCAGATTATCAGAGCCAGGATCTCTGTTCTGTACACCTCTCTCCTCTCAGCAGAACCAGATAATGGCAAACTTTCCCTCTCTTTTTCCACACATATACATGTTAATTTCAAATCTCAGTGCTTCCCCCTTTTTTTCAAATGTAATCACACATTTCTATTGGTTGAAAACCAACCCTTTTCCAAAAGTACCCTTCCCCCAACTTGACTTCTGCCTAGTACCCTTCCCCCAACTTGACTTCTGCCTGCTACCATAGCAACAGCTCATGGAACACTGCTGTGTGGAGTTAGGTCAGAAGTTCGCCACACAATGTTTCATTTCCAAAGAGCAGGAGTGCTTGACTTTTCAAACCTAACAGCAAATCCATAGTACTGTTCTTTGGTAACACATTTTTCTGTACCAATACAAAACATGCTTCTATAAATTTACACATACAGCCTAGTTTTTATTCTAGAATGGTATGAAACAGCCAATCAGTTCTTTTTTTTATAAAAAAAATATGTATGCCTCCATTTCCAAACTGTCTTTCATTTCTTTTTACCATTCTACTGAATTACACCTCCTGAGTGCATCCAGTTCTCCTTTGAAGATGTTCACAGTGTGGATTGTAGGGCACAGCTATGTCTTCTGGAGTGAAAAGTATGCAGAGAAAACAGATATGGTGAGAGACCTTGCTTTGCCAAATGTAGACATTAAATGGATTGGTCAGAGAGGGTTAAAGTGGCACCAATTGATGCCATTGCTGAAATCCTTCATGCAAATCCAACACCCTGACCTCATAATAGTGCACTGTGGTGGCAATGACCTAGGCACTTTGACTGGGGTAGGTCTGGAAATGCTTATGAAGGAGACCTTTGCACAACTGTTTTCACTTTTCCCTAAAACTGCCTTTGTGTTTTCTAACATATGCCAAAGGCAAAAATGGAACTGGTCCAATCATTTTTGTCCACAGATTGACAAAGCAAGAAAGCACGTCAACAAATCTGTTTCTGCTTTCCTCCGTGACTATGGTATGGGTTCCATTTACCACAACAACTTGCGTTACGACATGCAAGACATTTATCGAGGAGATGGTGTACACTTCACTGATGAAGGGAACAGAGTCTTCCTCTTGAACCTTAGACTCTGCATCGGTACTTACTTGTAGGTACCACTAAAAAAACACTTAATAAACACAACGGCTCTTTTTAGAGCCCCCTAATATCTAAACACTTAAATCTGCATTTCATTTATTTTTTTATTTTTTTTTACCGTACGCGTACGGTGAGCTTACCGTACGCGTACCCCGCGATTTTTTTTAAAATCAATAAATGTTTTTTTTGTACTTTTCTGTCCTTCTTTGACCCCCTTACAAATGTTAGGGGGTCTGTAACTCTCTTCCTTGCCCCCTTTCCAAGTTATCACCCTTTTTTTTCTGAGTGAAATACACAAAATGGCGGCCGCTGCTTCCTGGTTTCGACCGATTCGAATGTTTACTAAGATCTAAGAGCCAATCAGAATTGCGCTCGCGCACGTCACCGTACGCGTACGGTAAGCGCACCGTAAGCGCACCGTAAGCTGGCTCAGATATATATATTGATTTAAAGGCTATTTTCTCAGAATCTACTGAACAGATTTACACCAAACCTACAAAAGGCACTTCCTTGACCTGAGGACTACCTCTCTGCCAAATTTCAAGGAACTCTGTTCAGCCGTTCGGGCTGTAGCTGTGTCTAAAGGTCCTATGGAAAAATGCATGGGAAAAACGCGTTTTGGGACCCCCCTTTTATCTCAGCCCCCACTTGACGAATCCCCCCGAGACTTTCAGGGTAGGAGCGGAGCGTAGCGCCCCACCTATTTTGAAAAATTCGCGAGGATTCGTCGACGGGCGCCAAAGTTATTCAAAATAGAATGTTGCGGATTTCCTATGGTAAGAGGGTCCTAACTATAACTACCTACTGGCGACCGCCAGTAGGTAATATATATATATATATATATATATATATATATATATATATATATATATATATATATATATATATATATATATATCTCCAAGGAACTCCGCTTCTTTGCCTTTTCCTCTGCAGAAAACGGATATGGACTACAAAATCAGTGCAAGATTATTTCTTGTTGGTGCAAGATGTCGCCATGACGCGTTTCAGCCCTTCCCACGGCCCTTCATCACATATATATATATATATATATATATGTGTGTGCAAGCATTAATAACGCACTTAAGCAAATGCAATAGTTAAACGCATAGGATAAAATACAAAAAAACAGATATTCATGATAATACTACTAGAAGTCCACTGCTAGAAATAAGTACTGTTAAATGCAAGTAATAAGACACAAGAAATCAAAGGAAAGCATGAAAAGATATAATATATACACAGAATACATCAGATGTTTATAACCACTGGAAACTTGAATATGCACACAGACACACTCACACATCACAATGCCAATAATCAGAGAAAATACATCACCGGCTGTAATAACTTCATCTTAGCCCACACCAGACTGGGGGAGTCACAGCTGGGGTCAAGAGACTCCGCAAGACGGAAACTGTCAGATTGAATAAGACGCGTCCGTCCCTTCAGGTCAAAACAAAATCACGCTTTCCAAGTCAAGGAACCCCAGTTTTATAATCTCAATGCATTTAGAGTTTCAGAGAAGACCTCCTCTGCGCTAAAGAAACTTACTGGAGTTAGCCAATCTCCCACAAACATTCCTAAGGCAAAGGAGTTCTCACGTATTCATCTGCGCTCCCACATTTTCCAGCCCCTTTTCTTAGTGAAGCTTGAGAAAGTAGAAAACATCTCCAAAAGTACAGAAAACAATCTTGAATGTGAATAACCTAAACATCGTGAGTAACCTGTGGGCCTGCTTGTGTGTGCAGAGCTCAAGCTAGGCATAGTCAGAATCCAAGATGGCATGAGGGCATGTCAAAGCCAATTGTAAAACCTTCATAAAACTTCCCAATGTACAACATAATGCACTTTTGTGTACCATTGCCTATAGCACCACACACTTCATATCCCAATGTACAACATGATGGCAATTTGGGCACCACTGCCAATACATACATTAAACACCCTAGCACACGTAATATTCTGATTTAGGTTAATTTCCCATATTATTCATAGTACAAAAATACAAGCGAAGTCTTTTCCTTTTTCTGTCTTTTAATCCATTCGGGTGTTCATTAGCCAACACGTGTTTCGTCGTCTCTGTAGTTTAATACATACGACTTGTTCACGGCTAAATGAGAAAACACACAGTACGGTGTTTTAGGTTAAAAAAACCTCAGGGGCAATATTTACAATTATACAAAAGGTTGTTACACTAACCATAAAAGTGTCTGTGCATATACAACACACAGTGATTACAACATAAAAGTGGAACACCTACGTGCCTCCAGGATCGCGATCCTGGAGGCACGTAGGTGTTCAGAGCAGAATACCCGGGGCGTGACTGGCGCCCTCCGCCCCAGCCGATCCTTATCCGGTATAGCCTGGACCCATTAAACATTGGGTTCGCTCTTAGGGACTCGAATAAAACGTGATCCCTAAACTATGGACATATCGGATACATTCTGACCTATATCAAATTTTGTTACCACTTTCCTTTTGGTCCTGACGAAGCGCTACGGATCCGTTAGGGACCGCTGGGAAGCGCGAAACATGTTGACCACCCACCTCACGTTCTCACTCTCATTCTAACTTTATCACATACGGGTCGAGAGTAACAGAACTATCTACCTTTCCCCTACTTTTTAGAGTGCTACTTAGGCACCACTCCCCGTTAGATTTTAACCAGACCCGCAGGACCCATTAATAAACCGTTTGGGGTTCCTACAGGTCTTTTTAGCCTCACCACATCACCCACCATCCCCACACACCCGCACGCACAACTACGGCTACTCCAGTAAAAAGATCTCCGACAGAGAGCCCTCCTGAAGGGCCCGTGAGGGACTGCAGCGCCACCCCCACGAGGAGCAACGCCCGATGATGATGCTTTGCACCCGCAAGGGTGTGTGAGGGCACTTGGAAAACCACCCAGGAGTATCTGGCCTACACGTTAGACATCACCGCGAACCTTTACAATCACCATTATTTTCCCAACCCCTCAGCAGTTCACCACTTTGGGACTGCCCACCATAGGAACTGGTACCATGTTGTGTATTTTGCTTTACATGATTGACAGATAAAATACATGAGCTTGGGAAGGATGGATACAGTTGGGGTAAAAACAGGTAGTTGCAATAAGTAATAGGAAAGGGAAGAATGGCAGAAACAAATCATGGAAACAGTTGGGATAAGAACCTATAGTAACATTGTACAAGTGAGGTAGTGTCAAGACCAGGGAAGGATGCCCCGAAGAGCCTGGTGGGTTCCATTGAGATAGCCGTGAGTAAAGCGTAATAGTATGAGAAAACAGTCGCTGAGGTGATTAACATGCGAACGTTAGGAGAGGAATTTGTATGAAACAAGGAAAAGAGACAGAAAGAACAGATTTTGGTAACAGTTGCGATAAAAACAAATAGCACATTATACAAATTATACAAGTATAGCAATCTCAGTTCCAAGGAATACTGCCCAGAGGTGCCGGGCTGGTATAATCCGGGAGACCGTAGGTAAGGCCATAATGGTATGAGACACCAAAGTCACTGGGGTTATTGAATGCAAGCGTTAGGAGAGGAATTTTCCCATTAGGAAAGTCTTGGTCTCCTTTCTAAAGTGTGCCAAGGATGAAAGTCTTCTGATGGCGGGAGGGAATGAATTCCAAATTCTTGGGGCGGCCCCAGAGAAGGGCCGATTGTACGGTTTTTTTTCCGCAGGCGTGCTGGTTGGAGCAACATGTCTCTGGCGGACCATGAGTTTCTAGCTCCTCCAGAAATCACGAGTTTTTGGGCAAGATATGCTGGGGAATTGGAGTATAGGACCTTGTGTGTGATGCAGGCCAGCTTAAGTTGGATTCTGGCCTCGAGAGGGAGCCAATTTAGAGTTTTGAGGTGGGGAGAGATGTGGTCGAATTTCTTAGAACCTGTTAGGAGTCTAGCGGAGGAATTAAGACAGGCATTCAGTGGAGCTAGAGAGCTTTTGGGTAGACCTGCGAGGGTAGAGCATCCATATTCCAGTCTGGAGATGACTAGTGCCTGGGTTGCCATTTTTAGGTCAGGAATGTCGAGGAAAGGTTTCAGGTGTCTTAGGTAGTTCAGGTGAAATCTGGCGGTTTTGGCCATAGAGGTAATATGGCCATGCATGTTCAGGTTGCCGTCTAAGGTTATTCCAAGGGTAGGAGGGCAGTTTAAGGCTGTGATTGCATTGATGCATTCATGAATGTCCAGGTTGGTTTTGGGAGGGGAGATAAGAATGAATTCAGTTTTATTTGCATTCAGTTTGAGCTGGTTAGAGGTGAGCCAGTGCACGGTCAGTTTCGAGGCCTCATTTAGGGAGCGGATGTTCTCAGGAGAAGAGATTTTAATGTAGATTTGTGTGTCATCTGCGTACATGTGGTAGGCAATGTTAGAGGTGCGTAGCTCTATGTTCGGGTCAAGGTAAAGGTTGAAGAGGGTAGGGGACAGGGTAGAACCTTGGGGGACTCCAACCGTGATCGGCGAGGGTGCAGATAGGTTACCATTGATTAGGATTTTCTGTGAACGATTCTGGAGGAAGGACCTGAACCACTCTAGGACGGTGTTATCAAGTCCCATCCTAAGTTTGAGACAATCAAGGAGAGTTTTGTGGTTGACCATGTCGAAGGCTGAGGATAGGTCTAGGAAGATTAGGAGACAGGTTTTGCCTTGGTCAAGGGCTTCGAGGGCATCATCCACGATGTGGAGGAGGGTGGTTTCCATGCTGTGTCCAGCTCTGAACCCGGATTGGAAGTTATCCAGTAGTTGGAAGTTGGAGATGTGTTGGCTCAGCTGTTGTTGCACACATTTCTCCAGAACCTTCGCTAGAAGTGGGATGTTAGATATCGGTCTATAGTTGTCAGCGAGGGCGGGATCTAGCGTAGGTTTTGTTAAGATGGGGACAACTTTGCCCGCTTTAAGGGAGTCAGGAATCGATCCCTGTAGGAGGGATGCATTGATTATACCAGTCCAAGAGGGGATGATCGCTTGAGAGATGGCAGTTAGGCAGTTAGAGGGGAGGGGATCATTTTAGTGATTGTTCGGGTTTAAGGAGGATAGGAATTTTGAGACAGAGTGTTCATCATAGACTTTAAAGTTGGACCAGTGCGCTAGGTTTTTAGTTGAAGTCTGGGAGGGCAGCGAGGCGAGAGGAGGTATAGCCTACATAGTAGTTTGGGAGTGCGTTGCAGAGTTGAGTTTGTTTCCTAAGGCCTTGATTTTGTCCATGAAGAAGGAGGAAAATTCCTTGCATGAAATTGGCGATATAGGGGTTTCTTTGGGCATTTTAGCCAGTTTGTTAAATTTTTGTTCAACCAAATCGAATAGCTTACGAGGTCTGTTTTTGGAATTCTCCAGCTCACTTCTGAAGAAATCTTTTTTTGAGTTGAGGACTTTCCTATTTTAGGTGTTTCTGGACTGGCGGAGGAGTTTTAGATGGGCTGCTGATGGGTGCTTTTTCCAATTACGTTCTGCCTGCCGTAGGGATCTCTTCTCAATGTTGAGGGATCCATTGAACCAGGGGTTTCTGTCTTTGATCTGAATTCTTTTTAGTTTTAGCAGGGCAAGGTCATCGAGAATGTTGGAGATAGTTGTGAAATAATGATCAGTGAGGTTGTTGACTGTAGAGATATGAGGTGGAGGGGGAGCTCGGTCTCACAGCAGGCAGCCAGTTTCCCACGGTCAAGGTTCTTGGTGTCTCTAACCCAACGCTTGGGAATCACGGGTTGTGGTGTCCAAATTTTGTTGGAGCCAGGTAGGAGGAAGGTGATGGCATGGTGGACAGACCAATCACAGGGGTCTCAAGAGATGAGTTTGACGGTGGATTCCTTCGCTATGATCCAGTCGAGAGTGGCGTCTTTCGTGTGAGTTGGGAGTGAGCAGGCTTGGGAAAGGGCTTGGTTGGCCAAGAAGTCTTTGATGACGGTGACCTGAGGGTCCTTGCACTCGTTCCAGTGCAAGTTGAAGTCACCAAGGAAAATGTCATTGGAGTTGGGGGAGGTTTTGGCTGTGATGATTTCCATGAGGAGGTCAGTGAAGGTGTCATTAATGCCTGTGGGGTGGTAAAAGATGTGCAGTCTGCACAGTTGGGTGGAGTTGTTACATATGAAAAGTGCCAGGTATTCTCAGGAGTCTGTAGAATCAGCTGAAAGTTCCGTAACAAGGAGGTTAGATCGGTAGATGCAGGCAATGCCTCCCCCTTTTTTTCTGGATTGCCTGTCTAGTTTTACAATATTGTAAGTGGGCGGTACTAAGAGGTCTAGACAGGGCGAAGTAGACTCATTGAGCCAAGATTCGGTCAGGATCGCCAGATCAGAATTTAGGCTCAGAATGAGCTCTGCAACATCAGAGGCATGCTTAACTGCAGAGCGGCAGTTGCTTAGAAGGCCTGAGTCTGAGTGTGTGCATGTGTAGGGGCAGAGATAGGAACTAGCGTTAGGTTGCTCTGGATCACTCCTCTATCGCGGAGGGTGGCTGATCTGTAGGGGTTGGTTGCAACCGTGCGGATAGGGTGTTTGTCACTCAGATCTGAGGGGCATGGGGATATCAATGCTGAATCGTTATCTGTACTTAAGTTCTTCAATATATATGCTTCTGATCAAAGTAAAACGGAGTGTTTCTTAATCGAAAGGTAAGGTTATACGCATATATCCCTTTTACCCAATTACCACTGGGATCTTCCGCAGCTTCGTGATATATTCCTAATGCAGGGAAGAGGCCAAGAATGGGTCCATCCCCTTAAACACAGGGGCATTAGAATAGCACGCCACCTTGCAGTTATTAATGGAGCTGGCACTTGTTCAATGCTCTTTCCACAACATTTCTCAATCGCATCTGTCTCTTTATGGGACTACTCTATATCTTAGTCCTACAGCCAAAACACGGGGTATTCGCCTCCGTGGATTGTCAACCTTGACTATCAGAGAGACCTAAGATGGCCGACAGGTGAAGAGCTCCGGCTGGGAGCTCCCTGGCCAGGGATTGCCTTTTTGGCTCTAACCCCTGGAATCAACCCCCCTTTTGACCTTCTTCACCCCTGGGGATCTATGGATTGCGGTATTTTGATTCTCCAATTCCCTCGAGCGAATTTGAAGATGGTTTCAGCAACTTCTGAGGAACCTGAAAATCTACCGACAGCAGAGCCCTAGCAACATGGCTGATGCCAGGTGGAGCTGCCTAGGTAGCTGTAGAAGGAATGGGCTGTGGATCACCCCCTCGACCATCACCTACCCTCTGGACATGGTCACAGTTTCTCGACTCCCCGCTACATCTCCTTCTTCCCTCGCCTTTCGATGAACACCGATAATCTGCCGATAGCAGAGCCAATTCAACACGGCAGTTGCCCGTGGAGCTGCCTAGGCAGCTGAGAGGAGATGGACTGGCGATCACTCCCCCGGCCGTCACCTGCCTTCCGAGCTTGAACACGGTTGCTTAGCATCCCGCTACGCCTTCCGGGACTGTGGCTGGGACACATGAGTCTTCTTCCCCAGACAAAGCAGCAACGAGAGTGCCATGACGCTGCTGCCCTGAGCCCCAGAGCTTGTTTTCCCTTTTCGATTCTGATTGAGCGTGCCCTCCTGACCCCGCAGCTGCCTCCCTCTTCGGGGGCTGCTGCCTGGGCACCCGAGCTGACTTCCCCTGACAACACAGCATGCTGAATGGAGACACTGCTGCCACTGTAGCCCCGAGTGTTTTTACGTGATGACCCGTGAAAGATCGGCGATCGCCAGCCTTCCTCCCTCCTCGATCCTGTGGCTGCCTTCCCAGTCCAGTCCTGCTCCATAGGGCCGGTTTCCTTGTGGCTTTTGGATTGGATTTTTGTTTATCTGCAATCCCACCATTTTGTAATGAAGTTATTGCGGTCCGAGACCAGGGTCCTCCATCTTGGCGAATTTGACCGATCCTCTGATCGATGCATGCCGCTGGTCTGCGCCTTGTCTCGCCAAACTGACCATTGCCTCAAGTCGACCCCCCCATGGGATGCCTACACCCCTCTCATCATGAATGGTCACTGCGATGCACCCTTTTCACCCCCTCCTTCGGAGCCGCTCCACATCCTAGGTGATTCAACGCAGAAAGTGAGTCAGGCACTGGATGTTCGGATTACCTGACCTCAACCGGTTTATTGATTCGTTAACTCTGACTTTTTTGGTGTCCCCTGAAGTACTATTTTCCATTGCCGGTCTGCCAGAGCGGATCTGCTTTCCAGCCCCTTGACTCTCCCCCACTACCTTCTACGCTCCATGGGACTTGTTTCTGTGTTATGCTATGCCCTAGTAGCTGATGTAATTATGTAACAATGTTTTGTTTTTCCTAACGCTAACCTCATGTAAAGCCCTCTAATACTTTCGGGTCTAGCCAGCGCTATATAAAACCTTTCAAATAAAGTGAGGCATTTTAGAAATGCTGGGAGTTCTTAAATGGCATCAAATACTGTGTGACTATCACACCCGCCCTACCACACAGTCAAGATAAAACAGGCCATTAACACCACATTTACAGTACAGCCACATCTGACATCCCCAGGAAAAAGTTTCTGTGCATGTACGAAAGTACTCCTTTTTGACATGGTCACCCCCACCTTTTTCCTTATACATGATGTGATTTCAACTGAAAATGTGCGCTTGGTTCCTGCTAACCAGGTGAACGGTGCCTGATATCATTCCCAAAACTGTACAATTGTTCAGACAATTGGTAATGCCTTTATTACCCAGTATAACTCCCTAGTAAGTGGCCCCCCTGGTACCTAGGGCCAGAGGTACTTAAGAGGGTCCCCCAAGGGCTGCAGCACAAATTGTGCCACCCTAAGGGACCCCTCACCAAACTCTTGCAGGGCTGCTATCACAGGCTGCGTGTGTTGGTGCAGACAAAACTGAACACACAACCTGAGACACATCCCTTAGCTAGTCAGGTAAGCGTGCACATACCTTAGCTAGTCAGGCAGGCATGCCACCCCCAGGCTAGTACCACCCCTAAGGTGGGCTAAACTGAGATGGACACAATTCTTCAGAAGTAGCCATCTTTGCGATAGCATACTTAGGAATTCTGGGACAAGGTTATGCCCACTTCCAACTTGAAGTGGTCATGTGCGGGCATGGTGACTCCAATGGTCAATAGCCCATTGAATACTACCCTTCACTCCCCTAACACCCCTAAATTGAGTATTTAGGGGAGCCCATGGCACCAGAAGAGCAGATCCTGACAACCTGAAGAAAGAAGACGGACGAGAAGAGTCACATGGCACGAACAGGAGACCGAGCAACTGACTTGGCGCCAACCCTACCGGCCTACCTGCTGACTTTGCCCATTTGCCGGGTCAGGTGGCGCAGTGGACAAATGCATCCACTGTAGAAGCTTGTGTTCGACCACATGGTCACAGGTTCTAATCCCGGCGGGTCCACTCAGCCTTTCATCCATCTGAGGTCGATAAAATGAGTACCATTGAGTTGGGTAACAACATACATCTGTTATTCAGCGCCTTGAGACTTTCGGGTGATACGTGCGCTATACAAAAGTACATGTTATGTTATGTTATGTTATTGCACCAAAAGTCAACTTGTCCTGCAGCTGCTGAGCCCCCAATGCATGGGAGACCTGCCAGCCTTCACCCAGGAGCCAAAACCTCAGCAAAAGAAGGACCAAGAGGACTCTGCCCCCATAAAAACTCAATGCCGCCAAGACCCACTGCACCTGAGCCGCCCTAGTAAGTGTTGAAGTGTGGGCCAACGGCGTCAGCGTGGTCTCCAAACCCTCAAAGTACCAAGCCCACTGTGTCCTCCTGAACCCCCCAAAGTTGCCTTCGGCCTCTGTTGGCAGGACCCCTCAACTGTGCTGCCAGACGGAGAAACCCAACACCACCAAAGACCCTCTGCACCCGGACGACCTGTCCCGAGGAGAAGAGGACCGAAGGTGTCCCACACGTCCCCCAATATCGCAAGAATCAAAGTCACTTGTTGTTTTCACCAGACTGGCTTCTCAGTCCCCTCCTGCAGCCTCTCTGTAACCGGACTGATTCCCATTGGTTTGCATTGGGAACCCAAATCTATTGGCACCACTGCACCCGGCAGCCCCAGTGTCGCCGGAGGTGACCTGGTGCTGCTGACTTGGACCTTGCCCTGTACTCACCTCTGACCCAAGACACTGGTCCCGTAAGTCGCTGACAGGAACTGGTAAACCGCATGTGATTTTCCTCCCATAGGTTACCATTGCAGAACTCTGAAACTGCAGTGTACACTTTTTTGAGATAAAAAGAATTCATATTTAAATCTTACTTACCTGAATGATTTTCTTCTGATGTCTAAACTTATATAGAGATACTTGCTATTTTTATACATTGGTGTGAATCTCCTTCTTGAGTCGTGACCGCACTACCCCCTAACAGAGCACTTTGGGATTGACCATAGAAAGCCCCTGTCCACTCATAAGGGACCCCCTGGACTCTTTGCACAATATATCTCATTTTGATATATCACATAAAGAGCCAGCTTCCTACAATGCAACACACCCAAATAGTGTATGTTCATACCATTTCCACAGAAGACCTGGCAAATCCAGTCTAATTTTCGAAAACCACCTCTGTTAAAGCTTTATGGGCCTACTTAGAGTTTGGTTGAATGGGAACGGTGCTATAAAACAGTAGGACGCCTGTTTTTCCAAACTAGCTGTTCCCCCTTTCTCTATAGAGTCGGGGAGAGTGGAAATACAGGGGGAAATCCACCTTGGATACCTGGGACAGATGATCAAGAAGGCAATAGATAACCATGATAAGATCAAGTCCAATGCCCTCCTGTAGAGAACTACCACTCTGGCTCAGTCCTTGTTGCAGCATGGCGATATTGACCTTCCGAGGCATGGTGGTCCCAGGAAGGCAAATGTAATAATGCCCTGGATGTGCAAGAAGGACTCATCTGTGCATCAGAGATGTTTGTTTTTCAGCAACCAACTACATGTAAGTGGAGAACCCTGAAAGTGAATGGCGGTCCTATGCCTGGGGAGCAAAGTCCAGGACCTCCTCTGGCCTGGTGGGCACTCAGGTCACCAGCCAAATATCAAATGACCCCTCTTTGTTTTTATTGACTGACCAACTGAGTCAAGTAAAGGCTTTGGCTTTGAATTTCATCTTGTTCACATTTCAGTGCTAATGACACAAATAATAACGGAAGTGACTGTTATATGTAGTTCCAGGCCCTTCACACTCAAACATTGCACAAATATATATTTTTTTAAAACAAGAAAAAAACAGAATAGGAAATGTAATTGTCTGGTAAATTGAGTCAAAATGTTCCACCTGCCCCCACCTTGACAGCCCTATCAAAGCATAACGGATATAAGACTGAGGTTTGGGATGATAAAGAAGTGTGGGGATGTCTATGAGAAGGGCAAACTTCACTGTCAATGCACAAGGAGGTAGATGGGGAGTAAAAGGTCTGCTCCTGGCAAAGCGAAGGGTGGCATGCAGGTGGAGCCATGGATGGGCTCCCAAATTTAAGGATTGGCTAAATGATCTAACATATTGCGAGGATCAACTAATTACATATGCAGAGCTATTGCCGTTGACTTCCAGTCTTTGAGACATTTAGGACCCCCTGCTGACATATCTGAGAGAATACTCAGACTGACGCTCCACATGGTTGATCAAGGGGGCTCTTGCCCCCTGCACCTACATTGGACAGCTATAGCAACACAAATGCGGCGGGAGCAATCCGAACATCCACAATATGCGGTGTCGGGCATACTCCAGAAGCCAGTAGTTGCGAACCAAGGGGGAATTAACTCACCATTCAAACACCTACAGGATGTTATTTTGACTCACAAACCCTGTGTGAGTTAACAAAATATTCTATGTATGGACAAATGTAACATCCAGCAAAATGTGACTGCACTACTTTACTTTGTTGCAAAAAATCACTAAAGTTTTTTTTTTTAAAGAGTATTCGCTTTCAACTTCTGTCAATAAGTGTTTTGACTGCAGTATCCTGCAACCCTCTCTTTCCTTGTGCCTCAAATGGCATCCAGCTTCTTGTGTGCTAAAGGCATTATCTCCTTTGCTTTCAGCGAAATATCCTTTAAAATGAGGCAATGCTGTCTCGTACCCAGGTGATCTATTTTACACAAGCGAGCGCACAACTAATGGCCACTTCTTTTGCGAAACCACAGGTTTTCCGCATTGGGAAACAATGATGCAAATGCTGGCTGCACCCCTATGGAAATTTCTGTATATACAGGTACAGGACAGATCAATCATTAATTTTATTGGGCAAGATAATTTTGAACTGCATAAACCATGCATTACTAGTACTGTTGGCCCAAGTCCATGTCTGTGCAAAACGTGTTCTATGGCACTCCCACACCTCAAAGCTTTTTTTTTTTTTTTTGCTTTCCCTATATTATCATCAGATATTTTAAGGCATGGAAAAAGTGGGCAATTGCCCAGGGCACCCACCTTCCAAGGTGTCACATGGCATATGATAGGGATTTCGCCGTAAAAAAATAATATCATAGTGTATAAAAAACGCAGTTTTAATTTCCTAACCTAAGGTGAGGTAGGCAGAATGTTAGAAGCTGGTCTATACTGTGTTGCTGACCTGCTGAAAGATGAAAATGGAATTGCCCTAAGATCATTGTTAGAGACTGATGTTTGATGGTGCATGTGCTTTCCGAATTCATAGCCACATTGCAAAGGCTTTTCTGAAACCCATAATGGACCGAGGGTCACAGTTCTCATGAACCACGCAGCAGCGGCCTGTGCAGGTAAGAGCGGTGGGGCCAAGTTGGGGGGTGGGGGGGTGATTCGACGGACGACCACGAGGGAAAATTAAATAAATAATTAATTTTCCCTCGTCGTCTGTCGAAATCTCCCCCCACACGGCTCCACCTCCCCACCACTCATACCTGCATGGGCCACTGCGGGAACCACAAGTGCTTCCCTTCAGCTTTTGCCTAACATTTGAAAAAAGAAGTGAGCAGATAAGCTAAGTGTTTTTCATGTGCCACAATCTTAGGAAAATGTGCCAAGGGTTCCCAATGGTTACACAACTTGATTGATATACCATTTCAACACCTTGTGTGCAGTGGATTTACGAGGTGTGTTTGCTTTGACATCAATACCTTTGCATGTAGTTGTTAAGAATGAACGCTACATGTTTCTCTTGTACGTTTATTATCATTTTCATTAGGACACTATACTGTGCGTATTTTCTTTTTATTTTATTGTTCAACAGGAAACTGCAAATCAATAGCATTTGTTTACGATTCAGGCAAACAAAATGTGTTACTAGTATGGGTGTTGTTTTGAATATGTAGAACTTATCAATATACCACAAGGGATTCTGGTCCTGATGTGGACCATGGACTCTGACAGAGGCCACTCTGCAGAAACATGTTGCCCGAAAAGATGCAGGATTAATTATTTTCCTAATCATCACCAATTAGATGTTTTATCATCTCCTTGGTCCTTAAACAAGTAAAGGTGTACTTGAGACACCTTGGATATTTTTAACTTGTGGATTCCTCATTGTCTTCTTCTCCCCTGCCCCGCTCCCCCATTTTTGTATAAGGTAAAAAGTTCATTTGTCTTTAAAAGAAGAAGCCAAGCAAGATGACTCACTCCATCATCTATCTACACAGGAAGTGACATCACTGGATTTCCCATCATCCATCTGCACAGGAGATAACATCCCTAAAACCTAGCCAAATCTGTCTTTAATAGAAGAAGCCGAGCAAGCGGACTCATTTCCATCATCCACCTGCACAAGAAGTGACATTACTGGGTGCCCCATCATCCATATGCAAAGAAAGTGACATCACTGAATTTCCCATCATTCATCTGCACAGGGAGTGGCATCACTACTCCCCCACCCAGAACTACCTAATGGTTACCACTGTGTGGATGCGCAGTGGATGCACACTGAGGGTGCGCGGAGGGTGCGTGCAGAGGGCTCGCACAGAAAGTGTACCATTGGCTCGCCAAAGGCAGGCCTATCTGCACCCATCCTTCCCTGGACTGCACATAGCACCAAGAACCCTGGTCCTTCTCCCACTCACTGCTATCATGCTGCAATCCCCAATGCCTTCATCCCCGCCGCAGATCCACACGCTGTTGCCTCGTCAAAGCACACAACACCGAGAAAGAATTCTCCTTCTCTTCTTGCAAGTTCTGATGCACCCACACCCAACACTCATTGCACTCACACCAACAGCACCCAACACCCTACTCGCTCACACTCACAGAATCCTGCAACCACCCACAAAACATTCCGCACTTGCATGCATGCACCTCAACATCTGGTCAATCACAAACAAGCCACAGAGATCTGAGACCTAGTGCACGAGAATGCCCAGCATCTACTTTCCTCATGGAAACATGTCTGAACTCTGCATTGGCACCTTACATTGCCACAGCCATCCACCAGCTACAAGATTGCTAGGTAAAACTGACTTCACAAGTTTGTAGGCAGAATTGCCATCATCCACATAAACACCATCAGCTGTCACATCCACGCACATGTCATCCTTCAGCGTAGAACACCTGCCATTCAAGTTCCACGTCACAGACAACTTCACCCTAAGCAGCATCTACAGACCACCGGGACCGTGCACACACTTCGCCAAGACCATCAATTACTTTATCACATACTTGTTCTCGATGGTAGCAAATACATCCTACTCAGAGACATGAACTTCCCCCTGGAAGATCACGCTGACTCGGTAAACAACCTTTACAACAAAACTTTTACAACGCGATGCCATTACATCGCGGTTTTTACAACGCAAGTCGTTACAACGACTTGCGCTAGATGGCACTCTAGGACAAGGAATAGTATAATTTACTATCCAACACCTTCCCTACTGTACGTAGACTGGAGTTGGAATAGTAAATTATACTACTCCTAAGTCCATCGCCCTCCAACGCAAGTCGTTGTAACAACTTGCGTTGTAAAAACCGCGATGTAATGTACCGCGATGTAAATGTATGCGTTGTAACGTCATACATCCCGCTGACTCAAACTCAAAAGCACTAATGAAAGATCTTGGAAGCCTGGGACTCATACAATGAGTAAAGGGACCAACTCATGTCACAGGACACCACCTAGACCCTATTTTCACCACCTTCAAAAAGCATCCAAGGCAATAAGCCCAAACCAGTCCCCTGGACAGACCAGGCACTTGTCAAGTTCAGCATCACCATTGCATTCCAGTGCACATGCACCACCACCAGATCAGCCCAACTAAACTGTAACAGCATCACTGAAAATGACTGGAACACTGCTCCAAACAATCCGAACACAGAAACAGCCTCCCCAAAGCCATCAAGAATTTCAACAGTTGGATAACATCCTGTGCCGACTCCCTGGACCCTCCCAAACAAAGAAATACAACAAGAGCCAGACCACAGGCCAGCTGGTAAACAGAGGAACTCAAACTGATGAAACACCACTGCAAACAACTAGTATGCAAAATGGAGAAGAAGGCAAGACCATGCAGACAGGAACACATTCAAATCTGTTCTAAGACACTACCACCAAATGATCCAGACAACCATAAGCGCCTCTCTAGCAAACCACATTGATCACAGCACCAAAAAAGCCAAGAAATCTTCGCCATTGTGAAAGATTTTACCTCACCAGCAGCCACCTCCAACTTGATCCCCCCCTCACAGGACCTCTGCAACAATCTTTCTCAATTCATCAGCAACAAAATCACCGCCATGTACAGAAACCTGAACCCCCAACCAGACCCTAGAGACCTTTCCAAATGCCGCCGGATCTTATCCAAAGAACCAGTGCTAACTACATGGCCTGCCATTGCCATAGAAGAAAACACCACCACCATGAAGTCTATCCACTCAGGGGACCTATTAAACCCCTGCCCCTACCACTCTACTCCAAAGGACTGCAACCCATCAGCGCCATTGCCAGAGGAGAAACGGCAGCTCTCAACCGCCTGGACCTCTCTGCAGCATTTGACTCAGTCTCCCACCCCACCCCATCCTCATCCAATGCTACATGACATCGGAATCCAAGGACACACCCTCCAATCGATCTGCACCTTCTAGATTGGAAGGACCCAGTCCGTCAGCCTTGCACTGTGCACCTCAGAGGCATGCAACCTCATCTGTGGAATTCCCCAAGTATCCTTCCCGAGCCCAACTCTTGTTGACGCATTCAAGATCCCTCTATCCATCATCATCTACTCTCAGGACATCAGTTTCATTTCCTAACCTGACAATACGCAACTCATTCTCTCCCTCACAGACAAGATGCCCAGTACCGGGATCAAGTTCAATGCTTACATGACTGAAATCATTCACTGGATGAAGGTCAACTGTCTAAAGCTGAACACTGACAGGAATTAAATCATGATCTTTGGGAAGAACATATCACTGTGAGACTACACCTGGTGGCCAACGGAGCTAGGACCGCCACCCACCCTGTTAGACCTGGCATCCTTAGGGTGGTTTTCCCCTAGACTATTTTGCCTCCATGTTTTTCTGATTCTTTTTGTTGGCCTTAAGACTCTAAGCCCTTTACCACTGCTAACCAGTGCTAAAGTGCATGTGCTTCTCCCCTAAACATGGTGACATTTGTGGGCCTGCATCACTGATTGTGCCACCCACATAAGTAGCCTTCCAAACCTGTCTCAGGCCTGCCATGTGTGTGCAGTTTGCTGCCACTTCGACTTTGCATTTAAAACTACTTTCCAGGCCTTTTATTACATATAAGTCACCCATAAGGTAGGCCCTAAGCAACCCTAAGGGCTGGATGCTATATAAGTAAAAGGTAGGACATGTACTTTTATGTTTTGCATGTCCTGGTAGTGACAAACAGCCTATTTCATGTTTCACTACTGTGAGGCCTGCCCCTTTCATAGGCCAGCATTGGGAATTCTTAAATACATTTTTCAGCTGTAATTCCTGATCAGAGAGGAGCACCTTTTTCATGTTTCATATCTTTGGAATTGTAATAATAAATCCTCCTTACTGGTGAAGCTGGATTTAACATTAATGTTTTAGAAATGCCACTTTAAGAAAGTGGGCATTTCTCAGCACTTATTGCTTCATGTGCCTGACAGCCTGTCTTTAATACACTTCTGGGATGGGTGACAGCTACACTTTGTGCATTCTCTCTAGACAGCCACAAGCACAAGAAGATGACCCTCATCTGCATTCTGAGTATCTGCATTCAGATGGGTCTTCCTGGGCAGAGAGGAACTGGAGGGGCTGTCACTTACACTTCATTAGGCAGTGTCCTGTCCACACACAAAGTATGTATTTACCAACTGCAGACAGCCTGGCAGACAGGACTGGGTTGAAAGGGATCCTTGTGCACTTATGAGCTGCTTTGAAGTCACCCACTACATCAATGGCATGGGTATAAGTACTGTTTCTCTGATCCCCTAAACTCAGACACTTCTGGATTTTGAACTGCACCACTGTCAGAAGGACTGCTGTGTTGCTTAAAGGACTCAACTGACTGCTTTTTCTTGAAAGGCTGCTTTTCTGCTTGTTGTCCTTCTGCCTACTGCTCCCTGACTCTGCTGAAGGAGAGCTGCACCCAGCCTTCCCTCCAAGCGATCTCCATGGGCTTTCTGGTTTGCCCCCTGTTTTCTGAAGTCCCAGAGACACAAAAAACACTTTTCTACTGGTGCTACTGGACTCTGCAATTCTGGTGGTGCTACTGGACTCTGCCTTCTTTGAGTCCTACTCTTGCTTGAGGTGCCCTCTCCAAGTTCTGTGCATCAGAAGTGGGTTCTGCAGCTGTTTTGCTACAAAACCGATGCATTGTCACCTTTGCACCGATCAGAACGCATCGCCTTCGACGCCGACACATAGGCTTTTGGATGACAGTGGTTTTACAGCTTGCACGGCCTGGCAATGCTCTGCGAAGCTCGATGACGATACATTGCCTTCACCTCAGTGAAGCTCTATGGCAAAGCAGCGACCTGACTGCAGGTAAAAGATCTATGCATCGCGCCCTCATTGTCGCCGATTTGCTCCATGCAAGGTACTTTCTCAGCAGGCCCTGCTTGGGTCCTGTAGCTGGCCTGCCCTACACTGCGGTACCTCGTGACCTCAAGTAACCTTTTGACTGCTGGGAGCTTCTAAGCACTGTTTTTGCATTTGATCTTTAAAAACTCAACTTCTACTGATTGGATTTTTGTTGTTGTCATCTTGTTTTACTCAGATGCATATTCTCTATTTTCTAAACCTGTGTGGAGTCATTTTGTGGTGTATTCGTTGCATTACTGTGTGTGTGTGTGTTACACAAATGCTTCACACATTGCCTCTTTAGATAAGCCTTACTGCTCTGTGCCAAGCTACCAGAGGGTGAGCACAGGTTATCTTTTAGTTTGTATCTAATTTACTCTGACTAGAGTGGTGGTTTCTGCCTGGCCTGGGTGCATACCCCAGCCAACCAGGTATCCCATGTCTAACACACCCTCGACATCCACACAAAGAATGTTCAATGCCGGGATCAACAAAAAAACTCACTTGAACCCTGCAGAACATTGAGAAATTAGTGGATAGAAATACCCTCAACTTCCCACATCACACCTACATGACACCGTGCCTGAAGGAGATGCACCGACTCCCAGTTGACAAACGGGCACAATTGCAAACTCCTCACCCACACTTTTAAGGCACTACATATCACTGGTCCAGAAAACCTCAACAAGTGCTTCCGCTGTTACAAACCTTATAGACACATCAGCTCATCCAGACTCCTACTTGTAGACATCCCACACATACAGAAAACCAGATGTGACAGTTGAGCCTTCTCGCAACATGCTCTAAAGCATGAAATGACCTGCTGCTTCACATAAGACTCTCCTTCTCACTTCTTGAATTTCACAAGAAGCTGAAGACATAGCCCTTTGAGTAGTCCCACTAGGCCCTATGAATATCTAGACTCACACTGCTCAGTACCAGGATACCCTGCTGGGTGATAGTGCACTCTACAAATATGCATACCATAACATAAAGTTTGTCATCATAACTATTCTTGATGAATGGGGAAGCCCAAGGATGAAGGCACCTGGGTAGGAGTATGAGGGCGTACACAACAGTTTTTGGATTTGCTTATCCTGCTTTTGAACTTACACACCACCTATATAGGACTTTAAAAGCTTGACATTTACATCTCAGTCTTCACACATTCAGATAGAACATCATGCTGATATATTCCCTTGTCAGCACACAGAGAATTCTCTGTTATCACAGGTTGGGAAACCTGACAGATAGGCTTGCTGCCACAACCTACCTCTGCTGTCACAACCTGTGCCTGAACACCACTTACTTACTAGAGGAATAGCTCTGTTGTCAGAGGCCTGTACTTGGAAGAACTATGAAATGCAGGGAAAGCTTGGATGTCAACAGTCTGGTGGTGTGCAGACAAAATATCAGACAAAAAGTATTGTGTGGACAAAATATTTGGTCAAGAATATCGAGGACAAAAATATTGTGAAGGTAAGTTTCTATAGGTAAGCAGAGTTTTACATTATATAATCCACATATATGCACAATGACAATATATATCTATCTTCAAAGTACATAGATTTGGAGTGCAAGAACAGTAGATCTATACTTTCCTATTTGCACCTACCTGTTATTCTGTCCACACGATATTTGTGTTTCCGATATTCTGTCAGTGATCTCAGTTCGGGCCTATTGGATCGGTGCAACTTAAGGGACACTTCCCTTGCCAGAGGCCCTACCATGTAACCTGTTGAAAAGATCGACTGTTAGATTTCTGAGCATTTTAAAACTGGATAATCTGAGAGATAGCCTCGTTGTTAATTGCACAAAGCTTTAAGAGGCCCATGACCTGAACGATTGGTTATGGTTTGTGTGCCCTTAATTATAGCTGTGCTAGCCTATCATGTTTCTAAGCATGTGAGGTTTCTGTTACTTAACAGATACCTCTGTGTGAACCTTGCTGCAAGATACCGAGGGGCAGATTTATGTTGCACTTGCGCCTCATTTACGCCGCCGTTGCGTCACTTTTGTGACGCAGCAGCGGCGCAAATCCTGCGCCATGGTGCGGGGTATTTACAAACGTGACGCATCTCCCAGATGCGTCACGTTGTAAAGCCCTGCGCCACATGTAGGCGTTCCAGGGCAGGTGGGGGCGTTCCGGCGCAGGAACGCCTCCTAAAAGTGGCTGAGTGAAATCTACAAGATTTCACTCAGTCACTTTTAGGCCCATGCTGCGTCAAAACCCTGCGCCTGCTTGAAGCAGGCGTAAGGATTGACACAGCATTGTACAGATAGGGCCCCCCAGATCATTGCTGGAGCTGCGTCGCGCTTGCGACGCAACTCCAGCAATGCACCACTTTTCGGCACAGATGCGTCACGCATCTGTGCCGTTTTTGCCCCATGGTGCGCCGCATTGTAAATGCGGCGCATCCATGGTGGCGCAGCTGTGGCGCATAATAACTGGCGCATCCCTGCTGATATGCAGGGATGCGCCAGTCGTCATAAATCTGCCCCCAAATGTTTACCATATATATAACCTAAACAATATCTTTACTGGCTCAAACTGAGCGATCTCTGTAACTTGATGAGAAGGTCTTCTGTTTGATATGTTAGCGGTAGTAGGTGAATTCATAGAAAAACGACAACATAGAAACCACATTGGGGGAATCCAAATCATGGAAAAACTATTTTAAGTATAGTCAATTTTAAGGAAATACAGAAATGTGGAAAATTAAAGAAACCGTTTTGCATTTTAAAGCAAAAATAATTTTCAAGAAAATCCAAAATGACATTAAACTTGGGTGAAGTCTAGGTCTACTGTGGGGTTTTTGGGCTTGGGGATGGATGATGCGTAGGGTGATGAGGGGGTTCTTAGAGGTCAGGAATAATTGAAGTTAGGGCATAGTATGTGGTTTTTAGGGTTCAGAGATGGGTGGAGTGCAGGAGTGGTGACGGCTTTTTAGTGTTCATGGATGAGTGGTGTTTAGGTGTGTGGGGTGTTTTTAGATTTCAGGGATGGGTGTAGTGTATGCGTGTCGAGCGGTTTTAGGGCTCATGGGTGCGAGGATTTAGGGCTGGTGAAGTTTTTTAAGGTTCATTTATGGGTAGCGGCTGGGGTGGTGAAGAGTTTTTAGAGTTCAGGATGGGTTGGAGTTTAGGGTGGTGAGGGGTTTTAAAGATTCAGGAATGGGTGGAGTTTAGTTGTAGAAAGGGGTTTTTATGGTTCAGGGAAGTGCAGTTTAGGGCAGTGATTATTTTTTAGAGTTCAAGGAAGGGTGAAGTTTAAGTGTGCTGAGGTGTTTTAAGGGGTACGGGATGGGTGGGGTTTAGGCATAGAAAGGGGTTTTAGGGTTCAGAAATGGGTGGCGTTAGTGGTAGTGACCGATTTTAGGGTTCAGGGTTGGTGAATTTGTGCGGAAGAAAGGGCTTATAGGCTTCAGGGATGAGTGTTGTTTAGGTGTGGTGAGGGCCTTTAGTGGGCAGGGATTCATGGTGTTTTCAGGGGTTGTGAGGGATCAGCGATGGATGTTTATGAGTGGAATGGGTCAGAGAATTAAAAGCATCCGAAGTAAGTGTCTGACAATGTAGATGATATAAATATGAAATAATGTCCCCTGAAGTAAAGCACTGAAATAAATATCTCAGACAGAAATGTTTCTGAAATAAAAACCTACAACCATTGCATTTATACATAATAAATAAGCATTCAAAAGCCAATTTTGACCAAAAAGACTTTCTATGAATTGGTTTCTACGAAAAGTTAAATGCCATTCATTCTGAAAATTTCGATTAAACAGTTTAGGTGAAATGGTTTCTCAGTAATGATATTCCATGATATTGTTTTTTCTATGAAATCACATACAACCATATTAGCCTACTAAATCTCTGTTGTGTGGAATATGTCTGCTGTGAGAAGTATGTGAGATCCATGTAATGTAATAAAATAACTTGCTTTGTGTAGTCAGAGTAGCGCATTCTCTGTAGGTCTGAGCTTATAAAATCTATGTAAGCGGAGAGACTACGGAGTCATTAAGATTTGTCTAATCTGAGAGATAGTTCTGTTGTCCGAGATG
Source organism: Triturus cristatus (assembly GCF_964204655.1). Lineage (NCBI taxonomy): Eukaryota > Metazoa > Chordata > Amphibia > Caudata > Salamandridae > Triturus > Triturus cristatus. The sequence goes on from NC_140581.1 coordinate 966,378,097, forward strand.
TTTCAGTCTATATATGCCAAAGGAGAGCTTTGAATGTCTTAAACGATAAGTTCTATGTAACCTGTAGGATTCTTGCCTGACCCTGTAAGGTGTTAGCTGCAAAGATGGCTCATTGTATTAAACACTCCCTGATGACATCTCCTGTGATAAGTAGCTGCATTTTTCAGGCTGAGATGAAGAAAACAAGAATAATTCCCCCAAAATATCAGCTTTTCGTATTTGTAAATACATTATCTTGGACCCCAGATATAAACCAGCAGCTGACCTTGCCATCATCACAGTGCTCTCCTTTCTCCTTGAAACACAAGAGGGAAGTGGGAGAATCTTCTCTGGCCTACAGTGCGTTTAGACAAATATTGGAGAAAAAATATTATGTGGACAAAATATTGTGTCAATAATATGGAGGACAACAATGTCATGAAGGTAAGTTTCTATAGATAAACAAAGCTTAACTATATATAACTTCACATATATGTACCTATATCTTCAAGGTACATATATGTGGAGTTAAGAATAGTAAATTGATACTTACCTTCTTGATATTTTGGTCCTCAATATTTTTGACACAATATTCTATCCACACGATGTTTCTGTTTCCAATATTCTGTTAGTGATCGCCTACAGCTCTCTGGCTCTAAGGAGCTGGGGTCGCCCAGCACTCACGTCTAAGCAACAGGACACAGTGGCATAAGTGGCATGGGAAATTGCAAGAGCAGCGACAAACATCTGTGTCTGCTTAATGTGGAGTGTCGAGAGGGCAGTTGGAAACATGGGGTTGAGTGATCTGAAATAAATCCATTGCTTTGGCCAAGACTGTTTCTCACCATTTGTACTTGCAGAACTACCAGTTTTGGCAAGGATCCCTGCACTCACCACTGACTCTGAATAAAACACTGTGGCCCTTATTTAAGAAGGGCTTGCGCCACCATTGCATGCTGCGGTGGCATAATCAATGCACCATACTGCGTCCTATTTACAAAGTAACGCATCTAGGCAGATGCGTCACTTTGTACAGCCCTGCACTTCCTTGTACCTGCATCAGGTATAATGTATGCAGGGTGGGCATTACCCCGTAAAAAAAAGCCTTGTAGAAGTGACGTAGTGAAATTTATGAGATTTCAATACGCCACGTCTACGATTTGACTGCGTCAAAATCCTTGCGCCTGTTTCAAACAGGCGTAAGGATTGACCCAGGACTTTTAACATGGGACTCGCCCATGGTTTATGACATATTGCTGGAGTTCCTTCAGTTTTCTGGCATACTCTAGCAATGCGTCATTTTTGCACCACCAGATACATCAGAATTCCTGATGTAGCTGTAAATCCTTGTGCCATGGAGTGCTGTATTGTAAATACGGCGCATCCATAGTGTCGTAAGGATGGCGCCCAGCGATGTGTCACTCTTCATAAATGAGGCCCTGTGTGTCTATATATGAGTGTGGGGGGAAATAAAAGGCGCACCTACCTACTGCGTGCTTCAGCGTTCCACAGTCGGGTAGTAAGCACTATAAAAATGTTGCAGTACAATAATATACTGCTAGTGCCTTCCTGCTGCCAGACTGTTGCAGAGCAGCTATTATTTATACATCCTCAGACCGATGGGGTTGCAGTTTAGACACGAGGAAATTAATTTTTGTTCTCCAAAGTTTTACAGAGAATGAACTAGTCTTTGGGTGGGGGGCGGGGAATAAACAAAATGAACAGGACATAAGTGTTGTATCGTGGTTTACTCTGAACTGTAAATAGCTTTAAACGTGCTTTTCCAATCTACTGCAAAAGCTCTCTTATTAGATATAAATCGGATCAATTACATTAAAGGAATGTCTCGCTAATTGCACCCACGTCTGTCATATCAAGGGTAGGTAGAAAGTTGGCCAAAACTTGCTACAATAACGTGTGGCGTGATTTTTTTTCCCAACAATACACCTATAGCGAAATCAAAGAAGCTTCATGGTTGCTGACAATCTGTCTTCCATTTTTTTGAGTCAGTTTTAGCGTGCACATGGGACTTGTCATCCTACGGCTGTATTAATCATAATCTTGCCAGCTGTGGAATAAAATCAAATGGCTGGGAGGATTTCAGCATTAAAGACATGCAAAGTAATTGGTTTTAGTTAATCTGGAAGCCACCCTCACTGGTAGTCACTCAAAGCACACAAACAAAAATAATATTGAAATTAAAATAATGTTCTTTCGAAGGCAATTATACAATTTAAGGATTTCTATGATTCAGCAGACTTGTAAGTAAACAGTCCAACATGTTGTTTATTGACGTTTATAACTAACTATTCAATATTCTTCTCATTTTCTATTTTAATTATGTGTCTGTTAACTGAGAACATGCACTGACAACATAGAGCTTGATTGTCAACATGTTTTTAAAAAGTTGGAAATATATCCCTGTATTCTTATGCCTATGTTTGGAGTAAATTTCAGATGTTTTGGGACTCCGAGCAGGCCAGGAGTACCCCTAAAACATTCTGTGAATGTCACAAATTCCAAAGAGTACTCTCATGCCCATGTGTTTTTTCAAATATGAAATTGTACATTTCACCTTGAATGAAGGTATGAAAAATGCAAATGCCTACCTTAACATTTTTTCTTATTTCCATAAGGCAATATTCTCTGTTTGAAGAAACACCTTTTAATAGATCCCATTCCAAAAATACATTGACACTTGCCCTTTTCAGGACTAAATTTAAAAGGATTTTCAGACTGATAAAGTACTGTCAAACAGTTGGAACTAGCTGCAAACAATGTGCTAGTTGGCCTTCTCAGGAGATGCTTAAAAACCTGCTTCTAGAAGTAGATTTGCTCACATAGAAATGCCATTATACTATTTCAGTGTGAGCAAATCCAATTTACCAGGACAAGATCCAACCACTTCTGAGCCTGTGGCTCACAGATGGGATTTTGCCCTCTTACATATATTTATTTAAGCACCTATGTAGTATTTATGTATGCAGATAGCTTGTGAATCAGGCCAAGGTTGCATTTTTGCACTTCACAGCAGGAATCTGGTTGATGTCCTTCAATTCCAGAAAACTTTGCCATCAATCTGGGAATGGTATAGACAACAAGTTTGTGCTAACGGATAGTTATTAAATTATCCTATCCTGATTCTATACAAGTAGTCATGAGACCCCAATCCAGAAGAAAAGGAGCATTTATCATTTCAAGAAAAAAGGGGAAGTGTACATCAATATTAGAACACATAAAAACCAATACTGAGCGAAGCTAGATCAAAATTGTATTGAAGTTTGACTCTCTCTCTCTCTCTCTCTATATATATATATATATATATACATTTGAGATGTCATCAGTGATGTAATCAGTGATGTCACTGACCATGTCATGAGTGATGTAATATGTGATGTTATCAGCAGTGCATTGCTGGGTCGCGAGTTATAGTTAGCTCAACGAGCTTAGCTGTACGAGTGAAATGTCCAACTAACTATAATGTCCCTGAAACCTGTGGTTTTTTCCGTGAATTTCCAAGGTCTTTTAAATTCTAATTTCTAACTATAACGTCCCTGAAACCTATGGTTTTTTCAGTGAATTTCTAAGGTTTTTTAAATGCTACTTTCTCACTATAACGTCTCTAAAACCTATGTTTTTTTCAGTGAATTTCTAAGCTTTTTAAATGCTAATTACTAACTATAACGTAGTAGTCGTGTTTGCAGAGTGGTGCAGAAAGGAGGCTGGGCCACTGACCAGTGCTCATGAATGCCGCTGCGTAGGACTTACAGGAGATACCAGGAGGGCTTCTCAGCCCCAAAGTCCCTCAGGAGTAAAGTGAACTTCATCTCCAACTCGTAGTGTGCCAGGAGGCACATTTCCAGAGTGGTGGAGAAAGAGGGGGCATGGCCTCCAAAGACCTCTTAGCTATACCACTGTGTGGGACTTACTGGAGGTAACAGGAGGGGTAGTTGGCCCCCAAGGATCTCCTGGGGGGGTCAACTACCCCTCCATTTACCTCCAGCTAGTCCCACACAGCAGTGTTGGTGAGTTCACATAGAAGGCCACGCCCCCTTTGCCCACCACTCTGCAAAAGCTCTACCTGGTGAACTCTTGGATGTGGATTGAAGTCCCCTTCGCTGCTGTGGGCCCTTAGGGATCAACTCGCCTGCCTGTTACCTCTCCAGTAAGCCCCAGATAGTGGGATTGCTGAGAGGAAGACACAGGCCACGCCCCCTTTCTGCACCACTCTGCAAACGCACCTCCTGTCACGCTCTTGGTTGGGGGATGAAGCCTCCTTGCCTCCTGAGGGTCCCTGGGGGCCAACTACCCCTCCTGTTATCTCTAGTAAGCCCCACGCAGCTAGATTGCTGAGAGTGATCTGAGGCCATTCCCCCTTTTTACGCCACTCTGCAAACGCGCCTCCTGGTGCACTGCCGCTCGGGGGATGAAGTCCACTTTTGTCCTGAGGTCCTCAGGACACAAGAGGACCTCATCGCCCCACCACCAGTGCGCCAAGAGGCACTTTGCAGAGTGGTGCAAAAAGGGGTGTGGCCTCGGACCACCCTCAGCAATCCCACCGTGTGGGGCTGACTGGAGGTGCCTCGTGGGCTAGTTGGCCCCCAGGGACCCTCAGGATTCAAGGGGACTTAATCCTTCAACTTAGAATGTGCCATGAGGCGCGATTGCAGAGTGGTGCAGGGAGGGGGCGGGGCCTCCGGCGAGATGACGGCTTTTCTTTTTTTAATATAAGGGGGGCTGTGCACCCCGGGACATTGGTGGAGCCGGCCCTGGGGGTGGCAGTTCCCAGGGCCATCTAGGGCTCCAGGAGAAGGGCCGCGCGGCTCCCTCCATCTTACCTAAAGACTGGCGAGGTGGTCGTCCCCAGGATGGGGGGTGCGCAACGGACCCCCGCATTTAAACAATTAGTGCCCCAGGGAGGTGATGGTCCACTGAGCACTGTGGGGTGGCTCAAGCCCCGCCCACACTTTAATTTTAAAACAAGCCCTGGGGAGGTGGTGGTCGCCAGGGCATCGGGGGGCCACATGCCCTTCTACATTTAATAATTATCGCCCCAGGGAGGTGGCGGTCCCTGGGGAGGTGTAGTGGGGCAGGAGCCCTCATGCAATTTTTTATTTAAAAATGAAGCCCCAGGGAGGTGGCGGTCCCCTGGGTTGCCGGGGGTCACATGCCCCCCACACATTATTAAAAAAGTCCCAGAAAGGTGGCAGTCTCCAGGGCTGTGGGGCCCACACGGCCCACGCATATTATGCGCATTGCCCCTGGAACCTGGCCCACCCAGGGGCTCATTTAAATGAAGCGTGGGAGCCCACACTTTTTTGGGGGGGCAGGATTTGCGAATCATGATGAATTCTTTTACAAAACATGCCTTCTGGGCCCTTGGGGTCCCTCTGGGTCCCCCTGACCAGGCCTAAGGGGTCAGAGTGTTTCTATCCTGCCCTTTTCTTTTTTTTCACATTTTGTCTTGTGACTTGGTTCTACTGAGTCAAAAGATGGCTGCCAACACTTTTTGGTTTAGAGTGTTGGCAGCCAATCAGAATCAAGCTTGTGCTCGGCAGGATTCATGGATCCATCACGGTCACCAGATATCAATATTTTTTATTTCTCAATAACTACGGAACAGATTTACACCATTTAAAAAAAGATCGCTTCCTGAACCAAGAGCTACCTTTTTATCACATTTGGTGTAATTCCGTTCAGCAGTTCGGGCTGTAGTTTTGTCTAAAGGTTCCTATGGAAATTAACATGGAGAAAACGCATTTTGGGACCCCCCTTTTTTCTCGGACCCGCTTGACGAATCACCCGAAACTTTCAAGACAGGAGCTGACCGGAGCGCCCCATTCGTTTTGAAAATTTCACGAAATTTGTCAAACGGCGCCAAAGATATTGGCAAAAGAAAAAAAGGTTTTTGCATAGAAACAAGGTCCTAACTATAACTACCTACTGGCGACCACCAGTAGGTAATATACACACAAACTTTATTTACATATAATGGTTGCTCCATCATATGTAATACAGTTGCTTAAGAAAAGTGCTTGTCTATAGGTGAAAAGAAGAAACAGAGAAAAATACAAGATAAACTCAACAGTTTAAAACAACAATCATGTTGTATTGAGCCTGTCTGTCGCTCTTTCTTTTGCACATCAATTCTCATCCATATGACAGGGGTTCAGTGTATGAAGTAATGTTGCCCCTCCGTGGATAGTTTTTTCATTCCAGGCTGCAAGAATGGGGATTGTCGACCTTTCAACCTGAAACGATGGAGAAAGGCCAATTAGAACCTCAAAGGCGGGTCTGGGAACAGCAACCCACCCTTCCTCGAGGTATATCATCTGGAGGTAGACAAAAGGTACTAGCAATTCCTTACAAATACTACGCTTTAAAAATCTCTCCCACACAATTTTTTCTAAGGACACCACCCAAGGTGGCCAATTTAGGCAGAAACCCCTCCCAATGCAAGGTGCGCATGCTCCCACTAAGCTTCTCTGGCATGTTAAAGATAGCCATGCTAGGAAATTCCTGCATAAGATCTGAATTTGCACTCTACATACACTATCAGCAAGGATGAAGTATGTTTTCTTGATTTAATAGGGAGAGGAGAAAATGGACAATTGATAACCGCCTCATATAAGAAGCCTATGTCAGGGAACAGAATTCTCCATGCTAGAGTTCATCACCCTGCAGCCTTAAAATGGAGCATACCATATGGTAAAATACTAAGGGGTCGATTCCAATGCGGTTTGGAAGGCCTCCTAATGGCATTTGCTCCACCTAAATCGGATTGGGGACGTGTCTTTCCGACCGAATCGGAAAGGTTTCCGACCGACTGATTACGGTGCGAGTTAGGCATTAGGAATATCATATTCCGAACCCGACAGCATTCGGAATGACCGAGACGTATGGAGCAGACTCGTACGTCTCTACAGGGCCATGTTTCCGAAGGACCGATTACGATGCTGGATTCGTACAGCCTTTCGTGCCGTCCGACTCGAATAGGCAGTTGGAATCAGACTTTGGAGGCCCTTAGCGTGCCTCGCTGCACCCGGAGCCTTCCCAATCGGGCCTGTGGGAGTACCCATGGGTCCCCCCTTACCAGCCATGCACAGTGCGGCAGGCACTGGGGGGTGTCCACCACAGGGTGCCCGCTTTTCCCCAGCCACCCCTTTCTTCAATGGGAGCCTATGCATTCAATCAGAACATAGGCTCCCATTGAAGTGAAGAGGAGTCCGACCGAATCGTATCTGGAAGCATACGGATGCATTGTAATCGGTCGGTCGGATTCTCCCAATCCGAGTCGGTCGGAAACCATTTCCAAACCAATTTGGTCGGAATGATTTCCGAATCACATCCGAATCGGCCCTAAGAGTTGTACTCAATTGCAGGACCTAGAATAATTATGAAAAAGAATGTAATAAAATAAGCTGTATTTATAGATAGAGGCTATCCAGGGAGGATGTATAACATAACTGTCAAAAAGGTGGAACAGAAAACAGGGGAAGACTTATTATATTTTAATAAAAAAGAGACAAAAGAAAGATATAGAAGCTACCAGCCTTTTCACTACTTACAGCACATATGCCTAGAAAATAATAAACAATGGACATTATGTTCATACATATAATTTATCGGTTCATTATTTGCGATAATTAATAAATACCAAATATAGAATCAGTAAACGATATGTTTGAAAAGTTAATTTTCTCAAAGAGCGATTTCTTCTGAAACTCAATTGCAAATAGCAATTCTATATTGCGATTCAGTAATTGCAAATAGAGAATCGCAAATTCCAAATGTCACAGGGACTGCATTTGATGATCTCATAGGCTGGAGCCTGGAAGTGAATTATCTGTCTCACGTTGCTTGGTTAGCCCTTTCAAAACACACATCTCTGTGGACAAGGAGAGTATTATAGAGTTACTACAGTGTCCAGCCAGGATAAACCCAAGGATGATGGAGTGCACACATGGAAACTGAAGTTTTATGATGTGGAATTGGAGATTTTGGTAGAAGAATGTGTCTCCAACAATGGCAACTGTTTTGGGAAAACATCTTTGACTATGCCAGAGGCAACCAAAACAATAATCTGGGTGTCAATCCAAAAATAATTAATGGTGATGGTGTCACCAAGTGCATCATTAATGAAATCCGAAAGAACTGGTATGGTTTTACAGTCTTGTAAAAAGAGAAGGTCGCACAAAAAAATGTCTGATGCTCGGCTTACTAGAGGTGGTTCTTCACCTGGCCCCCTTCCCCTGCAAATCCAATGGAGGACATGACATAAAGTGCCTTCACACCTGAAGCACTGTCTGGAGCAACAGACATCGACCCATCAAATCTTCCAATATCAAACACAGGATAGAAAGTCACCTAGTTTTGAAATAAATAAGTACACAGTTAATTTGGTGTCTTTAATCCCAATATAATGATAATTAGCTTTGTAAGACATACATTTCAAACGTAAATGTAAATTATCTTTTCAAGTACTCATTAACAATATCCACAAAATGAGAAATACAAATCCCATAATGCCCTGTAAAACCAATCATTTGTAACGCATGGCCATTTTTGATTTTCTACTAATTCTACTATTTAAAAACTTTTTAAAATAAAAATATTCTCAGAACGTGTGAATCTGTGTATTGCTGGATGCAAAACAATGCATTATGGAGCCTGTAGATTTACTATAAACAAGTCAAACAATAACAAATAATTTACACCTCACCTAACAAAAATATATGTTATTTCTCACTAGAGAACACTGCTGACCCTGACAGTGTTGAAGAAAAAGATGACAATGTTGAAAATATTGATGATGAAGAGATGGGTGAAAAATCTCCTATACAACATCTCAGTAGCAATTTGCAAGCAGGCGAACCTGCAGAACTGCCAGATGAACCACATGGACATATACGATCTCCAGTACATCCAACTATACAGATAATTCAAAATATTACTCCTTCAACAAGACACAGTATGGGAAGCAGATTGTTGCAAAATCGCAGAGCTAATGTAAGGCCAAGGGCAGTGATGCCTCTTAATTTAGAAGCAGAAATACAATCTGTTCAAGAATTTAAAAATAATGAAAAATATATGCTGCAAGTACGAAAACAGCAACTGAGGGAAATGCATTCTTACGGGACAAAATAAAGTGCCATTGAGGAAACCATGACATCTGGTTTCTTACACATATGTGAGTCACATGAGCCCATATGTGCTGGAATCAGTGCATTAACCGAGGCCCCAGCCACTCTATACTGAATAATTAATACTGGTAGATGTGATGGCCAACATCAGCATAAACATTTAACCAACAGACTACAAGGCTGTGGCAGATCTGTAGATCACCTTGCTACTTCTACAAGTCTTCTACCTCGAAGGTCCCTGAATCTCCAAGTAGAACTGGTACATTTTAGTGAAGATGTTACTAAAGGCCTAGAAAAAAATGAGTAACGTGCTTGATGAATTGGAAAATAGACATGCAAGAGGGAGGTGTACATGAATAAAGTTAAAACACATCAATCCACAGCAGTCTGACTGTGCAAGAGCGGGGTACTCTAAGATGCAGTCCTAGACAAACCCCAGATCTAGATGTACATAACTCAGCAATATATAGTGACGTGGTTACAGAAATGAACAGAACAATAGAGCAAGACAGTAAAGCAATAAATGTTGTTGGTATTACCTCTTTGTTTATTTTGTATGCACATTTTCTACATAAAAATAATATCTGTACAAGATTTGTTTATAGTTACATTTTAATAATACAAAACGTTACTTGAAAAGAAAACATAAAACTTTGTTCTTCAGCGTTCTGTGAAAAAAAACAGAAATAAATATTGCTTCCAATTTAAAAATGAATTTTTGTGGAAAGCAAAAATGTAAATAATACAAAAAAACGTACTTTAAATGTAGTTGTTGGTGAGTTGTGTTCTAAGATTCCTTCCAACAATGGCTCAGTTGGCATCTGCATCTTGATGTTGTGGTCAAGGTGGAGGTATTTCTTCATCACCATTGTCCACTAACTTCTCTACAGGAAGGCCTCTTTGTGTTGCTAGATTGTGCAACATTGCACAACATGCAACGATTTTCCATAAAACTTCTGGTGCATACTGCAGTTCTCTTCCAGTCTTATGTAGGCATCTGAAGCATCCTTTCAGGAGTCCAAATGTCCTCTCTATAATGGACCTGGTCTGTCAATGTCCTTGATTATCTCCTCGCTGCATGGCTGAATGAAGATGTTGGTAGGGTGTCATTATCCATGGACCGAAAAGTACATTAAAATGTATAAGAAACCCTGCAAATATGTTATAAATTATGAAAGTATCTACATAATTGCAAAATGATATCGTACTGCATTATCAAAAGAAAACCATCTCAAACCTGTCCTACAGCCAGACCGGGTGTACAGACCACTGTGATGGAACATGTAAGAATCATGAGTACTGCCTGGATAGCATGCTACAATGTCAGTTATTACACACTAGCTATTACACACCATCTGTATACATAAGGAATGGTAATCTTTCCTATGTATAGGTTTAAAAATTCTGAACAGGATGCTGGACAAATTGCTATGTATGTTCCGTCAATTAAGCCAATGGTCTCAGGAAAATGTGCTGCTCTGAAAAATTGTACCTTAGGGTCTAGTAGGTCACCTGTTGTATAAGGGAACAAATGCAAAGTTTTGCTTCTTAGTACCACAGCTTCAATAAAATTTCAGAAAACCTGAGATAGTGCACTCTGTGAAATGCCTTCTGCCTCAGCCACAATGGTTTGTTAACTCTGATGCCAAAAGATTCAAAGTGCACAGCACATGAATGTGTGAGGGAATGGCCCTTGCGCTATGTGTGTCTCTTTCTTATAAAGGGTGCTTTTCATTTGTGAAATCAATATGAACACTACTAGAAAGCCTTTACCAGTGCTTAATTTGAGACGGGGGTTTCCAGTGCTCGGCACCAGCACTTAATTGTCAGCACCGGCGCTTATAACAGTCTGCCACATGGTGGCATTACCTTTCTAATTTAGGTATGAGCAGAACAACAGCTCCTTATTAAATCAATATACTGTAATATTGACTGATACCTGCCACCCAAGCCATTCTTATCGCTTGGGGAGCCTGAAATAATATGAATTGTCACACTTGTAAGAGTGTGGTGGTTAGCAGTTGTGTTGGGACTGTCAGTGGCAGAGCTGGCAGGGGCAATGGATGGTGCAAGCTAGGGTGTCCTCCTGACTAGGGCCCTGGCAGTTATTCTTTTACAAATTAAGTACTAACCTGTACTTTTTATAAATCTCATCCTCTGTTAGGTCAAAGAGTGTAATTCTGACTACATATATCCACTTTTACCTGCTCCTACTTCTCTGTGCCTCCGCCTCAAACAGCATACAACGCAGCCATTCTGAAAAGAAAAAAAGCATTCTGGGCACCTTTTTAGGTCTCGCCTGGTGAAAGCAGTGCATGCGCTGCTCTAGCCAGGTGACAACCTTTTGGAATCAATTCTGCAGGGCTCTCATGCACGCGTTTGCAGTGGACAAAGATGGCTGTTCTTGCCATTTGTCTATTGCAAAAAGTATGCGCGTGTACGTGGGACTGTGGACAGTCCCACGCCATTTTGTTTCCATAGCAACAAAATGCTGCTTCGCGTGTATTTTTTTTAATGTCAGTCACCCCAGGGCACAAGCAGGCATCGACTTCTGTCTTTTTGCTGTGATCAGCTGTCCTGACAGAAGTGGATGCCTGCTTGTGCCCCGGGGGAACTGCAGGACAGCCGTTAGCTTTTGCAATGCAATAGGTCTCGCATTTATGCGAGTTTGAGCTATTGACATTTCAATAGACAATGCCTTTTATTTATGTTTTAAAAACGAAAACAAGAATAAAAGGCATTGCCATTTGCAATGTCAATAGCTCAATCTCGCGTAAATGCGAGACCTATTGCATTGCAAATGCTTGTTGTAGTCTGCACCTGATTACCACCTGCATCCACTTGGTGGTTAATTGCGAGTCCAAAGTCTCATTTTGCGACAAGTCACAAATTGTGAATGCATTGAATATACAAATGCTGTATTGCTAAATACTTTTTGCGTTTACCTATTTGCAATTCTGAAAATGTTGTCATTGCCGAAATGTGAATCAGTAAACATTCTGTTTGCAGTGTTAAAATAAGAAACGCATACACTTTAGAATTTCAAACATAGCGTTACAACGTTTTAGCCGTTGCAAAACAGCACATTTTTTGAACATATGTCTCAATGTCACAAAGCATTTGTAAGCAATAGTATAGGCAACAGAATATCAGCCCATTCTAATATAATATTGCAAAGATGTAACTCAACTAGGCATTATCTGGAACATAATCATGTGGTTATTATGCCAGTTTGAACACATTTCAATATTAGACAGAGGATTATATAGAGACATAATTTAGGTGGGTGTAAGTATTGGTGTGAAGATGTTTGCACCAAGAAACTGCCCAGTACTGAGTTGCGAGTTTTGGTAGGTTTACTCCTGTGGTTGTTATGCCAGTTTGAACACATTTCAATATTAGACAGAGGATTATATAGAGACATAATTTGGTTACTTAAATTAAGTTTAGAACTAGTAATTTAGAAGGGTAGATACACAATACTTATCATTCCAAGATGGCGGCTGTGATTTGCAGCCGGGAATGGGATGTGAACAGTCCTATGTTGTTCTCTTGTTGCGGGAGTTTCTGGCGCGAAATTTGGATGTATAAACAGCGAGAACAAACCACTGATTTATTCACAGGGACACACAAAGAGACGCGTAGATTTTTCAATCACGGTAAGCGACATAGGTTCTAGAGTTGTAATATTAGTAGCATCCCGGTAAGCGACATAGGTTCTAGAGTTGTAATATTAGTAGCAATGTCCACGTAGTCATGCCCTAAATTTGACGATACTCTGGATGTCGAGTACATAATAGCTTCTTAATTTATTTGTATCTGTATCATATAAACTTCATATAGTTGATGAGCAGTGAGCTGGGGTATAATCCATACGCTCACCTGTCTTCCCCGCATTGCAGGATATTGCGTGTCGTAGGAAACAAACAGCAATACACATGCCAACGACGAAGGGAGGAACTCTGATGTGAGCACTCCGCGAGTAGAGTAATCACTTTTAAATGCGTGCGACTCATCAAAAGGTAACCTTTGAAAAGATTGATACGGGTGATACATCATATGAGAATGAAAAATGTAAAGTATAACACTACTATCAACATTGGTTACAGATAGAAGTCAGCCTAAAGAAAAGTTTTTAAGCAGGTTTCCCTGCTCTCGCTTCCAAAATCCACATGCCCTCCTGCATACTTTTATTAACATAGCCCCGGGGGTGGCTGTCCCCAGGGCAGCAGGGGGCCGTGTGCCCCCGTGAATATTTAAGAGAAGCCATGGGGGTGGCGGTCCCTGGGGCTTGGGGGGCCTTGAAGGCCCCCACACATTAAAAATCAAGCCCCGGCGGGGGTGGCTGTCCCCGGGGCTGAGGGAGGGCCGAGTGCCCTCCTGCATAGTCTTATTATCATAGCCCCAGGGAGGTAGCGGTCCCCGGGGCTGTAGGGGCCCTGTGGGCCCCCACAATTTTCAAATTAGGAATTGGGCAATGCCTCCGGGACCTGGCCCACCCGGGAGCCTCATTTAAATGAATCATTTTTGTTTATAATTACGGCGGGATTAGCGAACCCAGCAAGAATTCCGCCTAAATTATTTTTTTTTAAATGCTTTTTGGGCCCAGGGTGTCCTTGTGGGACCCCATGAGCAGGCCTGGGCGGTCAGGGTGTTTCTACCATGCCTCCTTTTCTTCTATTTCACCTTTGTTTGCCTGTTTTCTTGTGACTCGGTTCTACCGAGTCACAAGATGGCTGACAACACTTCTTGGTTTAAAGTGTTGGCAGCTAATCACAGTGAGCTCGTGCTCGGGAGGGGTCACGACTCCACTGCGTCGATATCGAAACTTTTATTTTTTTAAATTTCTCAGGAACTACTGAACGGATTTGCACCATTTAAAAAAAAGGTCTCTTTCTGAACCAAACTCTACCTTTTTGCCAAATTTGGTGTAATTCCGTTCAGCAGTTCAGGCTGCAGCTGTGTCTAACGTTTCCTATGGAAAATTACATGGGGAAAACACGTTTTGGGACCCCCTTTTTTCTTGGCCCCCGCTTGGCGAATCACCCCAAAACTTTCAAGACAGGAGCTCACCGGAGCGGGCCACTAGTTTCGAACAGTTTGCGAAGATTCATCAACAGGCGCCACTACCTACTGGCGACCGCCAGTAGGTAATATATATATATATATACACACGCACACACTAACCTGCCTTCTGCCTGCTTCACCCCTAGCTCTGTGAATTTGTGTATGGGCTTGTGGGAGAATATGGTCACCTCAGCTAACTGAATACATGCAGCACATTGTCCTGTGGCTGCAGAACATTAACAATGCATTCTTTATCTGGGATGGACAACTTGTGGAAATACTGCAACTTTTGGCAATCTACAGGCATCTAGTCACCACCCAAGATATTTGAAATGGAGCACACCTTATAGAAAGCCCATAATAGCCAAAAGAGATGACATATGACAGGCTGATGCAGTGGTTAATTTATAAAATAAGAAGTGCCGGGGCTCTCCTCAAGAGGCAGCACTAACAGGAGAAAGGTGCTGGTGCAAACTGCCTCCTGACTAGAGCCCCGGCGCTTATTATTCCGGAGAGGACTTGGCAAAGTGGCTAGAGCTGCCGATTTCGGAGCTAGGGAACCGGGTTCGAGTCTCGACGTGGCTCAACATCCTGTGATTCTGGGGAAAATCGCGTGCCTTCTAAATAAGTGTGTCCTTAACTGGTACTATAAGTGCCAGTGCACGGAGCGACCTTTGACCCTGTCACCAGGCAGGTCGCTCCCCCATCCGCCACGCAGCCCCCTGTGGGTTGAACCTCTGTTGCCGCTTTTGCCGCCTGACTGCTCGCTCCCTTTTTTATTCTGTACCCCTGCGCTTGGCTTTCTGTGCCACTTTGTTTTTTCATTCTGTGCCCCTGTATTTTGCTTTCTGTACCCCTGTGCTCTGTTGTCCCTCTCCCGCCGTCTTTTCCCGCTGTTTTTTCCCCGGGTTTTTCCCCGGGTTTTCCCCGCCGCTGAGCCCCTGCGGCCCCGCCCCCTTCACTCCCATTGGCCGCCCCGCTCCCACCTCCCAGCTGCTCCTCCCTCCCTCTGCCCTCATATGGAGGCCGCGAAGCGGTGGTAGAGAGCGACCTTTGACCCTGTCACCAGGCAGGTCGCTCCCCCCATCACCACGCAGCCCCCTGTGAGTTGAACCTCCTTTGCCGCTTTTGCCGCCTGACTGCTCGCTCCCTTTTTTATTTTGTACCCCTGCGCTTGGCTTTCTGTGCCACTTTGTTTTTTCATTCTGTGCCCCTGTGTTTTGCTTTCTGCACCCCTGTGCTCTGTTGTCCCTCTCCCGCCGTCTTTTCCCGCCGTTTTTTCCCCGGGGTTTTTCGCCGTTGAGCCCCTGCTGCCCCGCCCCCTTCACTCCCATTGGCCGCCCCGCTCCCACCTCCCAGCTGCTCCTCCCTCCCTCTGCCCTCATATGGAGCCGCGAAGCGGGCGCGCAGCGGTCGCGCCGCAGGGGGGGCGAAGGCGCGCCTAAGGCAAGCCAGTCTGCGCCCGTCCGCGCCTGGACCGCACCCAGCGCCAGAACCCCTGGACCCCGCACCCCCCCAACGCCAGACAGCACTACGACGCAAGCACCCTCCATGCACTCAACACCAGACGAGACCACCCCTGCTACCGGGCCACCCTGAAACGCACCCAGGGGCCTTTCACCTGCCGGAACTGCAGATTCACCAGCATCCAACCCTCCACACCACCAGCCAGAGAACCCAACCACCTCCGCTGCATCCTCCTCAACACCCGCTCCGCTCGCAAGCACGCCATCGAAGTCTGGGACCTCCTAGACTCCACCGCCCCCGACGTCGCCTTCCTGACGGAGACCTGGCTGAACGCCACCTCAGCACCAGACATCGCCATAGCCACCCCACAGGGCTACAAGATCTCCCGCAGAGACCACACCAACGGAGTGGGAGGAGGAATCGCCATCATCCACAAAGACTCCATCAAAATCTCAACGAACACCGATGACACCCTCACCACCGCCGAGCACATGCACTTCCAGATCCACACCGACCCCAACACCACCCTCAGAGGAACTCTCATCTACAGACCTCCCGGACCCCGCCCACAGTTCAGTGACACCATCGCCGACCTCATCAGCACCCACGCCCTCGCTTCCACGGACTACATCCTCCTCGGGGACCTGAACTTCCACCACGAGAACAACAACGACGCCAACTCCACTGCCCTGATCGACAACCTCGCCAACCTCGGACTCAAACAGCTCGTAACGACACCTACTCACGCCGCTGGACACACGCTCGACCCCATCTTCTCCGCAAGCCCCCACGTCTCCTTCAACCACACCACCGAACCACACTGGACCGACCACAGATGAGTCCACTTCACCTTCAGAAAACCCACCACACACCACCGCACCCAACAGCTACCACGCCGCTGCTGGGGCAAGGTCACCGAGGACCAACTGACTACCGCCCTCGCCCTGAGACCACCCACCGACCCCACTGACCCAGACACCGCCGCGACCAACCTCACACAGTGGATCAACGACTACGCCAACACCCTCGCCCCTCTCAAGACCTCTACAACCAACCACACCAACAAGGAAGCCGCCTGGTTCACCGAGGACCTCCGGATCTCCAAGCACACCTGTCGGAAGCTGGAGAAGAAATGGCTCCACGACCGAACACCAGACAACCACACAGCCCTCAAGAGCGCCACCCGCAGACACCACCAACTCATCAGGACCATCAAGAAGACCGCCTTCAAGGACCGCCTAGACAACAACACACACAACATCAAAGAGCTCTTCAGCATCGTGAAAGAACTCTCCAACCCCAGCTCCAACACCAACGACATCCCGCCATCTCAAGACCTGTGCGACTCCCTGGCCACCTTCTTCCACCACAAGATCACCGACATCCACGACAGATTCAACTCCGACCCCCCTGCACCCACCACCGAGTCCACCACCCCTGCGACTACCACTCGCACCAGTCGCCTGACCGTCTGGTCCAGCGTCAGCGACGAAGACACCATCAAAACCATGAACTCCATCCACTCCGGATCCCCATCGGACCCCTGCCCTCACCACGTCTTCAGCAAAGCCAGCGCAACCATCGCGCCCCACCTCCGGAAAACAATCAACTGTTCCTTCGAGACAGCAACCTTCCCAGAAAGCTGGAAGCACGCCGAGATCAACGCCCTTCTGAAAAAGCCCAAGGCGGACCCCAAGGACCTCAAGAACTTCCGGCCCATCTCCCTGCTCCCTTTCCCGGCAAAAGTGACCGAGAAGATTGTCAACAAACAGCTGACCCACTACCTCGAAGTTAACAACATCCTGGACCCTTCCCAATCCGGTTTTCGCAGCAACCACAGCACCGAGACCGCCCTCATCGCCGCCACTGACGACATCCAGACCCTGATGGACAAAGGAGAAACAGCCGCCCTCATCCTCCTGGACCTATCAGCAGCCTTTGACACGGTCTGCCACCGCACCCTATCAGCACGCCTCCATGACGCCGGTATCCAAGAGAAGGCCCTGGCCTGGACCACATCCTTCCTCTCCGGCAGAACCCAGAGCGTCCGCCTCCCACCCTTCCGCTCCAAAACCACCGAGATCATCTGCGGCGTCCCACAGGGATCCTCCCTCAGCCTGACGCTGTTCAATATCTACATGGCCCCCCTCGCCCACGTCGCACGACGACACAACCTCAACATCATCTCCTACACCGACGAAACCCAGCTGATCATATCCCTCACCGAAGATCCCCACACCGCCAAAGCTAAGAAGAAGTGGAGAAGTGTAGCTCACTGGTTAGAGGAGGCATACCCTGAAGCAGAGATCAGGCCCGGGACCTGGGTTCGATTCCCGACGCGGCAGGGTCCAGAACCCAATTGTCCACGGACTCGATAATTCTCGTTTCGGTGCCCACTCTAAGCACGAGTTCACACTATGCAGCTCTGGGCAACAAGCCTGCTTAATCTCCACAACGGCCCCCCGCGGCGGGATGCCTGGCTTTCACCTTGGGGATGCCCAGTACGGGTTATCTTACAGGGAAAAACCAGGACGGGTTCCCAATGCAAGCGCCAAGATGCCCGTAGGGTGATAGTTGCGCTCTATAAGTACTCCAATCAATCAATCAATCAATCAACCTCCACAGAGGAATGAAGGCCGTAGCCGACTGGATGAAGGACAGCAGACCGAAGCTGAACTCAGACAAGATAGAGGTCCTCATTCTCGGACCCACCCCATCAGCCTGGGACGACTCTTGGTGGCCCACGTCACCAGGCACTGCCCCGGAACCTACGGACCATGCACGCAACCTGCGGGTCATCCTCGACTCCACTCTCTCCATGACCAGGCAAGTCAACGCCGTCTCCACGTCCTGCTTCAACACCCTCCATATGCTCCGCAGGATCTTCAAATGGATCCCCCTCGACACGGGAAAAACCGTTACCCAGGCCCTCATCACCAACAGACTCAACTACGGGAACGCCCTCTACTCAGGAACTACAAACAAGCTCCTGAGACGACTCGAACGCATCCAGAACACCTCGGCCCGACTCATCCTCGATGTCCCCCGCCGCAGCCACATCACACTCCACCTGAGAGGCCTGCACTGGCTCCCCGTCAACAAAAGGATCACCTTCAAGCTCCTGATCCACGCACACAAAGCACTGCACAAAACCGGACCCACCTACCTCAACAACCGACTCAGCTTCCACACCCCCACCCGAAGCCTCCGCTCAGCCAACCTCGCCCTCGCCACAGTCCCTCGCATCCGAAAAACCACCACCGGCGGCAGATCCTTCTCCTACCTCGCCGCCAAGCCCTGGAACACTCTCCCCACCATCCTACGACAGACCCAGGACCTGCTGGCCTTCAGAAGACTCCTCAAGACCTGGCTCTTCGACCAGTAGCACCCCCCCTCCCCAGCGCCTTGAGACCCTCTTGGGTATGTAGCGCGCTTTACAAATGCAGTGATTGATTGATTGATAGTGCCAAGGATTAGGTGCCGGTGCTGAGCACCGGAAAGCACTGGCTCAAATTAAGTACTGGGCTGATGTGCCAAAGGTTCCAGGAAAAGGGGTTTACTAAAAACCAGTGATCAAAACAGCAATTCAGAAAGCAGATATCAGGACTAGAGAGCAATTGTTTTTTAAACAGACACGAACTGAACAAGTGAATGAAGGAGATAAGGTGAAAAGTTAATTAAAAGGAGGTGCAGGATTTAGATGGGTAAAATGTGTGGCATATAAGAATGGTGAGGATGTAATTACATCATTTGCCACTTAATGAAATGATAAAAATACTGACAGAATTTTCATGCACTTCAGACTTTGTATATTTTAGATGATTAAATACCCATGTCCCAAACAATATATTGGAAGGACATGTTTCCAATCAATGTAATGCATACATGAACATGTACCCGCCATTGGGAATACAAATGCCACATACCACGTCTCCTGCTATTTGTGGGATCTCCATGATAGGTATCCACAATTGTTGAAATGTTTTGCAGCTGACATTGGGCACTAAACTACAGAGCCCGTGCGAGAAGAGCCAGAATATATTATTAATCATGGTTCATGTATGCTCTTTGGCCTTAAAATGACCGAAGAACTAACAGAACACTTATAAAGAGTCGGATGCAAAAGACCTATTATGTTTCTTTTAAGTTTTTAATTAATCACTTTATTGGGCATGGCCTCTTCATTATTTGTTTAATTTAAAATATTTTTTTATTTTATTTAAAATACGTTTTTATTTTTCACAAACCCATGGACAAACAACATTACAAGAAAATACATAAAACAGCATAGAGCACTGAGTCATATATTTTCCTCAAATAGGGTCTGTTACGATTGTGGTCGGATGCGCTGCGGGAATGGAACCGCCCGACATGTAGTCGGCAGTTCCACCCACCTAATTATGATGCTACCACCGTGTAGGTAGTCGGAAAAAATGCCTTTTTCCATTGCGGCTTGTGCTGCAGCCCAGAAAAGGACTGCATCACAAGCTGCAATAGAAAAAGGCATTTTGAATAGAAAAGGCATTGTGAATAGAAAAACCATGTGGTGCCTTGCCCACGGTGCGTGGTTGTTTGTGGCCCCATAGCAGAGGCCCCCAGGGGATGGGGGCCCTGCTAAGGGCCTCCAAATTCCCTTTTATCTGCCTTTACATTAGGGTCGGACAGCAATGTAAAGGGGGAGGGAAAGGGACATTGTAATCCCTACATTGATGTCTATGTAGGCACCGCCTCCATTGTAGGGATTACGGCCCTACCAATGCCCCAACGGGCTCCATGAGCCTGTCGGAGGCGTTGTTCGGTCCCTCTGACCACTGCACTCCGACCAACCGCATCATAATGCAGCAGCCCGGCTGATATCCTGGCTGTTAGGTGGACCGCCACCGACGGCCTGTTAGTGGCAGTCCGCCTGACATCCTAATTGGGCCCATAGTCACTAGATACTTTGTCTATAATTACATCTATTGAAGCAATTTGCTATGTGAAGCATGATAAATGACTTACCCAAGGGTTGCAAGGCATGTGTTATTAGTGCTACAAATATGTACATTGTGTTAACATATAGACTGATACATAATCAGAAGTTGGACATTGTTGAAATTATTTGAAATGGAGAATGCTGGTAAGATGTATTGTAAGTGCTTGGTTTATTGCAGTGAAATTTGAGGAACTAAGGTTTATGAAATAATGTCTAAACATTTTGTTTCTTTAATTAAATTGATTTAGAGTATGCTGCAAGGCTGAATTAACAAACTCTATATATCGATGTGCATGCTACAAGATGGTGCCCATGTGATATGTAGCAACAAAGTTTTGTTTTAGTCCTTTCTTGTTTTCCATGCATGTTTTTTCACCACAATATAGTTATAAAAAGGCCATGGGGCACTGTTGTTTGAATCGTTAGCAAAGCATGCAGACGCTGTACAAGTTAACAAGTTGATACTGACTGCTATGTAATGTTGGCATATCATGTTATGTGTCTTTGTAAAGTGTACTATCACCCCTAAGGGTATTGTGGTGCTAAGCAGGTTTGTGTGCCTTGCCAAGCCTATTGTAGGTTGGTTAATTGAAAAGCCAGGTCTGCAGCTTCTTGCGGAAAACAAGAAGCAAGGAGGAGGCTCTGATGTGGAGTTGGAGGTTGTCCTCACTTTAGGAGCTATGTAAGAGAATGCTTGTCCTCCTGATCTAGTTCTGTGTATGCATTGGATGTGTGCGAGTAGGAATCCTGGGGAGCAGAGGTGTCTGGGTGGTTGATGGAAGGAGATGTGTCTGTTCAGGTAGGTGGGGCCTGAATTGTGTAGTGCTAGGAATGTGGGTGTGAAGAGTTTGAATTGAGCGCGTTTGTGTATTGGGAGCCTGAGAATCGGATGCTATGGTGCGTTCACACCAAAACGAGGAATGAAGGACTTCCCTCGGAAGACACTCCTCACACTCAATGTGAAAAACTCAAACAAACT
This sequence comes from Triturus cristatus, assembly GCF_964204655.1. NCBI lineage: Eukaryota > Metazoa > Chordata > Amphibia > Caudata > Salamandridae > Triturus > Triturus cristatus. The sequence continues at coordinate 966,399,707 of NC_140581.1, forward strand.
TGATCAACTACTACTCAACACCACCTTCAGTCGAATATCCTTAGAATCTACAATTGATGCTATTGCGTTGGATGTCAACCTCCTCAGGGATGATCATGGAAACATTCTGATAGATTGGAGCAGGTTCTTGTGCCGCTCCCCCACGACAGTTCTCTTTTCCATCTTGCCAACAGTCGACTGCCCTCTGCTGCCCATCTACCTGCTGATCTCTGTTTGCGCCTACTCTGATAATTTCTTGTGCTTTTGCCTTTTCTGCCTATTTTTCTTCCCTCGTTTTGCCTTTTTCTACCCTCTGTTTTGCTTTATTGCAAAAAATGTTGCCTGTTTTGCCTCTTCTGCTCCTTTTTATGCCCTGTTTTGTCCTCTTCTGCTCTGTTTTGCCTTTTCTGCTCATTTTTCAGACCTCTGTTTTGCCTTTTTCTGCTGTTTTGCCTTTTTTGGTAATTTTTCTGCCCTCCGTTTTTGCCCTCTTCTGCATACTTTTGAATTTTATGCTATCTGTTTTGCTTTATCCTGCTCGTCTCTGTTTACCTCCTCCTGCAACCAGCACCCTGCCCTCACCCCAGGACCTATTTAATGGAGGCTGCAGCATGACCCAATTGAGCAGGGCCTAGTGCCAGCTCCCCTCTGGTGCTTCATTCCTTGGGATGATTTATTACCTTTCGGCTCAAATTGAAAGTGTCCACAGGGGTGAGACGTCCTGCCCCTGGAGCTCCTTCGAGACAGATACAGGTTCGCCATCTCCACTTTTCGGATCACAATGCCATCATCCAAACAGCCCACCTGCAAAAACACATAACATCCATAAACCATAATGTCATGCTATTCCCAGACTATACCCTGGCAAGACAGCAGAAACGGGCTTCCTTCCTGGGGGTCAAGAAGAAAATGCAGCATCTGAGCATACAATATTCCTTACTTTCCCCCCGCCTGAAGATCATCTTCAACAGCAAAACTTTTTTCTTCACTCCACCCTAATCAGCGTCACATCACACTCTATTAATTCTCCCAGGTGGTCCACTAAAGAGGTGAGGCAGTCGGTTGCACCACTTGAGACCCCCTTCCCTAGAACAGGCACAGTCTGCTCGTCAAACTGCTCTACAATTGGCGGTGTCATTCAGGGGCCAGCCTACTACCATGCTGGGGTCCCCTCCAGAAACTCAGGCTCAGAGGACCTTCACAAACCACGTACTCCCTTGTACTCCGGAAGACTCTGCCCTCCTACCCCCCAAACTGCTGACAAACTTATTTAGGACTTACTCGGTCTACAATGCCCTGAGGAATTGGACATCTTCCCTTATTTACTTATGTAAATTTCTTCTCACCCCCCCACGGATCCCAATCCGATGACATTATATTTCTACTTTGTCTTCAACAACACAGACCCAGATTAAATCCTGTACCAATGGGCTCTTCAAATATACCTCTTGGGGGCAGCCCCTCCCCTTGAGAACATAATTTCATTGCTTCTTAGTAATTGGATGGTATGTGGTTTGCACACTGTCAGTCGTATTCTTTACCTGGTGAAACTTGTTTTAAGTTAAATATTTACTTTGTTGTTGTTATTGTAATGGTGTTAGACTAGCTGAAGGAATTAGACCTTCACACCCCACCCCTAGCCTTCCTGTCTTCTTTTTCTTCCCCAAGCCCTTCTCTGTGTTTGCCTGGAGTAGGAGCCCCAGAGGAGTGTCCAGGGTACATCCCAATGCACAGTGCCCGTACTATTAGATACACCATGACCTTCCGACCCACGTAAACTTTAGTCACATGGAACGTTTGTGCCATATATAGTCCTATTAATGGCTACAAAATCCATTCCTCACTAAAACAACACAGGGTTCACATTTCTTATCTTCAGTAATCCCACATTGACCACGCAGAGAGCCTCTGCCTTCAAAAATGCTGAAGGGGGCAACTTTTCTGCACAAATCACTCTACATATAACCAGGGAGTCACAATCTGACTCACAGACGAGGTTCCCTTTGTGGCTCAAGACTCAATCACAGATCCAGAGGCAGATTTCTGCTCCTCATGAGAAGACTTGACAGAATGCAGCTGGTCCTGGGAAATGTGTATGCCCCACACACATGATACCCCCACTTTCCAAGTCCAGTTCTCTACTCAGCTAGACCCTTGGGCACACCTCCGGTGGCATATAGGGTGCAATTTCAACTGTGTACTTGACACTATATTGTAAGGTTACATCCCTCCACCTACAGCATCCATAGTTGCATATGCAGTTGCGTTGTCCCAGTGGCTCCAACATTGGTCCCTCTCTGATGTCTGGCATCTCTGTAACCCAGTGCCAAGACTATACTCATTTTATTTCCCTGTCCATGATCCCTTTGTGTGCTTAGAGAGATTGCTCTGCACACTTGATATCCCCCCTAGGACCACAGTCACTGAATATCTTGGCAGAACCATCTCTAACCTCAGCCCGATGTTGTTGACCTTGAGGTGGGGAAACCCTCGTCCTCTGGATCCCACATGATGAAGCCCCGCTTCTCTACTCAACGATGGCATCCTGAGGGACGAGCTAGCAGCTTAACTGGTCGACTATTTTGACGCTAATGAGGGCTTGACTTCTACCCAAGTCAGAGAAAAGGGAGGCGATGAAGGTGGTTACCTTAAGCGATTCCCACAGCAGTTGGCACCTGCTGTTCCTAGGAATTCGGCCTATCCAATATAGTAAGGGACTATGTCACAGCCAAAAAATGGGTGGTGACTGACCCATCCACCCGAACAACCATAACTGCCTCCCACATAGAGGAAGCTTGACTTCTCGAGAAACTCCGATGCTTGAATTGGTCTGCATACACAGCCCGATGCATGTGAGCCGCTGGTCCGATTTATCAGCTGTGGCGTGTGTACGGGCTATGTATGGGAGAGACCCAGAGACAATACCCTCCCTCTGTAGGCCCAAATAGGCTCACTTCACACAAGTTGCTTGTCCCTCTGTGCCTAAATCCTGTGCTCAGAGCCCCAGACATCCTTGACTTACTTGAACTCTTCCTAGTTTACAGATACCCCAGAGCATTATAGCCCCCTCTCCTTCATGTACATATTACTCCTCCAGCTACCACAGACCCCCCTTTTCCACCCCTATTGTATCATTGGGAAACACTCCCTGATTACCCTAGCCTATATCACAGTTTGTTTACCAGTTCCCAGTCTTCGTTCTTGTGATCGAACAATAAGCAACATGATTCCCCTGTTTTTACCTTTCTCTTAACTCATTGCCTCATCCCTAGCACATCCCATTAATTTCCAAATTAGGCAACCCCTTAAGGGTATCAAAGTATTTCCACTCCCACATTCATCGCCACTCTCAGACTCGCGCTCTTAACTCTTCCTTTTATTTCTCTTCTAGTTGCCAACATATAGAAAATCTGTCACAATACAATTCTCGAAGGACTTATGTTGGCAACTGAGAACGAATGACTCATAGTTATATGCATGTACAAATGCTTTATGTAACGATAATTGTTCATGGAGTAATGCCCCCCGATATACTGTTATAATATGCTATTAAAATATTTTTAAAACAAAAATTATGCTGCCTTCGAGTTTCCTCGATACACAAACTCGACAATTGGTGCTCTTAGTTTAGTACCATACTGTTGGGGGGGCGGGGTTACTGTGCAAGTTGAAACATTTTACGTAAATGTAGTCTCATAATAATATAGATATATGCTTTAACGTTACTGTTAGACTTGGCATCTTTTTGAGTGTTTCCCCTGAGTTTTTGCTTTCTGTCCTCCCGGTTTTTACTCTGTTTTTGCTGGAGTAGTGTTTCTCTGCACTTTTCTCACTGCTGATCAGTAGTAAAGTGAAAGTGCTCCTGTGGTAAATTGTGTTATGGATTGGTGTTTCCATGATTGGATATTTGATTTACTTATTAGGCCCTCGTAAAGTGCACTGAGTGTGCCAGTGCCTGTAAATCAAATGCTACTAGTGGACCTGCAGCACTGATTGTGCCACCCACGTCAGTAGCCTTGAAAAGGTAACTCAGACCTGCCGTTGCAGAGTCTGCGCACAGTTGGTAACTGCCAATGTCGACTTGGCCAGTGCACACACTGGCCAGTCCCTAACCTGCCCTTTTCTTACATGTCAGGCACCCCTAAGGAAGGCCCAAGGTACCCCTGTGGGCAGGGTGCAGTGTATGTGAAAGGTAGGACATGCTCTGGTGTGTGTGGCATGTCCTGATAGTGAATTACAGCCCATTTCGTTTTTCACTAATGCAAGGCTATCTGTTCCCCATAGGACAGAATGGGAAGTTTGTTTATAAAATCATATAAACATAACTGTCCCTGGGAACTAGGTGGGAAAATAAAGTTTAGTATGCCTGAACTCAGAATCTAAAGATGCGTCTTTTAGTGAAGGTGATTTTTATATTCTGTGTTTGGAAATACCACTTTTAGAAAGTTGGTATTTTCTTGCTCAGTCATCCCGTGTGCCTCTGCTGGAATGTGGATTGCCTGTCTGGGTTTTGGATGACAGAAGGCTGGGGAGCAGGAGTGGCTCCAGATAGTCTAGGTAGGGTCAGGAAAGGGCTGAATAGACCGGGGCTGCAATGGGGGAAGGGGGAGGAGATTTCCTTGCACCTCAGAGAACCTGGTCTGCCTCTGACAATGCTGTCTCCACCTCCTGCCAGGAAATCACACCAGAGAAGGCAGAACTGGTTCTGGCTGGGCACAGACACTCTCTGCCTAAGAGATATAAGGATTTTGGGATATAAATATTAGGGCCCAGACACCTGAACTTTAGAACTCTTTTGGATCAAGAATGCTGCCAAGAAGAAGAGCTGGAGAAGCTGTGAGGAGGGACTACCACTTTGCTGTGTGCTTTGCTGTGTTGGCCTGCAGTGGCTGCTTCTGTCTTGGGCAGTGAAAGGACTGGATTTAACTTTCTGCAATCTACTTTTGTGAGTTTCTCCAAGGGCTTGAGGTAGAGCTTGCCCCCTGTTCACAAATTCTCAGGAACAGCAAAGACTTCAAGCTCTCCTGCCCTCAGCACTGGGGACTGTGTGTTTTGTGCTGCAACAGAAGAAAAGCAACTCGACGACGTCTACAACGCCGCTGCCGACTCCGTGTCCTGAAGGCACCGCAGAGGGAACCACCGTAAAGCCACACCGCGACCCTGGTCTCACCGACGACGCCTGCTGACGCCACCACCGAGCTGCTGCTCGCACCGCAACCTGTGGGCACCGCACTCTGTACCGCTTCGCTTCACGACAACGCCTTGGCACCGCAGAAGGCACCGCTGCAATGCCGCACCACCACCCTGGTCTTACCGACAACACCTGCTGATGCCACCACCGAGCCACTGCTCGCACCACGACCTGTGGGCACTGCACTCCGCACCGCTTCACTTCATGATGACGCCTTGGCCTCCCCGACGACGCCACTCAATGCTGAAATCGACGCCGCTGCTTGCACCGTGGTTGAGGGCACTGCTTGTAAAGTTACATGACGCACCACCCTCATCCCAAACCGCAGCCTTGGCCTAGCGACGCTGGTGCCATCGACTCCAGTTCATCAGCCGACGACAGCGCTTCAGCAACGATGACGCCGCTGCTTGCACCGTGACCTGCCAGCACCGTGACGAGCACTGCCTCATCTCGCACCGTGACCCTGGTCTCACCGACGCCACCAGCTGATGCCGCCACCGAGCCGCTGCTCGCATTGTGACCTGAGGGCACTGCACGCCGCACTGCTGCACTTCGAACCGCAGCATACGACGCCTGCCGACGCCAGCGCTCCTGACTCCATCAGAGAGGAGATCGACCTGCAACACGTGTGACTTCAAGGGCCCGGATGACTCCTGCACCGACCTCCGGAAGCTCAACGAGAGGTCATCGTCGCCCTGCATTTCTAAAAGGTACTGTTTGCGGGTCTTCCCGACACCGTAGCTGGCCCGCGACGAGCGGTCAGCCAGAACTGTTTGGATTTGTTTGCTCACGACGCCGTGATAGCCCCGGACAGAGCTATCGACATCAAGGAACTATTTTTAAAGCATATTTTGATAAGTGAAGATTTTTAAGGACTGTATTGTGGATTTTTATCGTTTTTGATCTTGTATTAAGTATATAAAAATATTGGATATTTTTCTAAACTGGTGTGGTGTCCTTTTGAAGTGCTTACACTGTATTACTGTTGGTTATGTGCAAATGCTTTACACACTGCCTCTAAGATAAGCCTGACTGCTCGTGCCAAGCTACCAAGTGGGCGAGCAGGGGTTATTTTAGGAGTGTAACTCCCTTATCCTGACTAGGAAGAAGGGTCCCTATTTGGACAAAGGTGCAAGCCCTTGTCAACTAGAGACCCCCATTTATAACAGTTACCATAGAAAATGCTATTAAAATAATGGTTAGAAAATGTGCCTTTATTAAACGTGCCAAAAAAGTGAAAATGCTGCTTATTTCTGCTGAAAGCTCTAATTTCTATTGTTCTTCCACTGCTAGCCCTCAATATTCTCTTGCTTCTTTCCCATCACTTTAAGAAAATAAATGCCTTTTTGTAAAATGATGACTTAACGTTATAACTGAACTGTAGAACATGGTATCTTTGTGAAATGTGCTGTTGCAGCCAAATGTGTTTCTTTCCTTCCTCACACCATATGACTTCATTATATTTCAGATTGTTTCCTCTGCGGCATGCTTATAATAAATAAGTATATCATTGAAAGAGAATGCTTACTATAGTTTAGATTCTATGATTCAATCAGGACATGCTAGATAATGTTTCATTTCATAGAGCAGACCATTGTTACATGATGGGACATTGAGCAGCTAACAGAGTAGGTTTGCAAAGGTTCTCATGAGAACCTTCCTAGATGTTTCCTTTTGTAATACGCTGTAGCCTCATCGGAACAACTACATGTCGACATGTACGTTCACCGTGGGAATCGAGGGAGAGGATGACAGGGCATCGGAAGATCCTTCCTCAGTGGTTGTAGTTGACATTGCTCCGGCCCATTTTCGTCCCCGTCAATTATCTACAAGAACCCACTCTGGTCGGATGGAACTTTTTACTTGCCCAATAGCGTGGAGGGAATAAACACAATTATCGAAGAATGCTGTCCGCAATTTGTCATAATCAAGGACTCGAGACTTAATCTCTTGGCTCTCTGGCTTTTATTATCAACATAAAAATTTGAAGTTACAAACTCCTCAATACGAGGCACAACAAATACATAGGCACTAACACAAATGCTACTCTACGAAGAATCCGCATACGACTAAAAATAACTAAAATCACAATTTCTAAAAGCATGAGGTAGAAAACTACCAAGCCAATGTCGATATTAGGGACACTGGACCATACCATCTCTGTCCCTACTCTGTACTAGATGTTATCCCTACTTAGCAATCCCTTGAGACCCTCAAATCGAGAAAAGGTGTCAGAGTGAAACTTCCTAAGAAGTCTTCACTTGGAGAGCTTGATCTATAAAGTGCCCCCTCTAGCTCCTCGCCTAACTCTTCTCTGCTCTGGTCTGCTCAGTTCTGCCTCCACCCTTGGGGCGCTTTCCCTAATACAGAACCCCAAATCCCAGAACATGCCCTTTTGCACCTCCTCTCCAGCCGGGTCGTCTTTCAGAAATTTTCCATTGAGCGCTGTCCAGTTCCATCGTCCATCAGCTTGGCCTTGAGTCCCAGACACCGTCCGCACTAGGAGTTACGATTGGCACATTCCAATGCACTCCCATGTCTGGCTTTAGAAGAACCCTGGAAAATAACAGGCCTTTCTCCTCAACAATATATGTGAATTCTGGCCACTACTCGGTTACACAAGCATGCCTAAATCAGGCTATTGACATTTACGTCTTCCCTTTCATGTATGTTTAAACAATCTACATGCACGTATTCTAGGTTACACATTTTAACGTCACATTACGTTTGTATTGACCAAAACTCTATGCATTTCTCTAAATACATTCACAATATGCTTGTACATTGCTAACACTTCTAAATTATATCGATACCTTATACATTTCTTAAGCATTTCACACACAAAATTCCTGAGTACACATTTGATTATATGCGGGTGCCAACTAACAGTGAATATAACGCACCCCTACAATTTTCAACCTTTTAACCGCTACATCAGTTCCCCCCTTTGATGACATCTGTCATCACACCATTACAATCTCCTTTCTTTAAAACTGATTTAAACAGTACTTGTCATTGCTCTGCCATGTCGAACTCCCTCCATTCTCTTAAGACTCATATTGTTGATCCTGAAATTTCGCCATTCTCTGCTCATTTGTTCTAAGAGCTCTTTCAACCTTGCCTCCTTGATACCACTTCCAAGCTTTCACACATCCCCACAAACAAATCACACAAACCACAGCAATGATAATCGGCTTCAATACCGTTCCAAGAAATCCCCTCCCCAAATTTGCAAACCATGTTGCCACTCTTCCAAATCCCTGTCCAATCTTTTCCCACACGTTCTCCTCTGTCAAATCCATAATTTCCTTGTGAATAGTTGTGATATTGTCTATGTACTTCCCCAACTCCTTCGTATTGTCTGGAATATATGTGCAGCATTCTTGAACCTTCAATAATTTGCAGACCCCGCCCTCTTTAGCTAATAACACGTCTAACGCAAGGCGATTCTGCATAACCATATTCCGTATCGACAACATCTCTCCAGTCACCAACAACAAGGATCTCGCCGTATTCATAGACAGCTCATCAACTACTGTCGCCAACCTTCTGATCTTCACGTCATTCAAAACCACTCCCATACTGGGTATCATTGCTCCATATAGGTCACCAATCACTGCACCTGCATTTACAGTCCTACGTCTTCTAGAATGTTGTCTCGTCTCTAACAGCTCCAAGTCCTCCGTGTGATAAATCTTCGGGAATATAATAGCCAAATAACATATGCCATACCAATTTGCAGGCAATCTTACATAAGCATTCTTCCCACATACATAATACACTGTCGGAATCACTTGTACTGCACCTTGCATAAAGTCCTTAACAGAAGTCTCCATAGTGAAGGTCTGGGAACAGGTGCTATGTCCCACTGCAACCTTCTCAGTAGCTGATTGAGGACGTCCAATACACAAATTCCCTTTCTGCGCTTCATCTAATGCAATTGGTCCATAGCTTCCCTTGGGCTTGTGAGATTTCTCCTCCTCAGTCCAATCTACTTAACTATCTCCGGTGTCTCGAGCCTGGGTCAATATTCTATATCTGTCCTCTACCTGGTCAATGAATTTCTTCTCCGTCTCGGACAATGCGCATGTCAGGTTATGCCTGTGAGCTTACGCAGTATCCAACTTCACAGTTGGTCTAAAATACTTCAGGAGTCTGTCCTCTTTCTTATAATAGTCGTACTTATTCAAATGCTTGATTGCTGGAACTTCAGGAAGTACTGTATCAAAATTTGAAAAGAAATACTCGAACTGCCTCCTGTCGTAAAATAAACTAAGCAACAAACTACAGGAAATCCCATACGTCAATGGGAGATGATGATACTTGATACCTTCATCTACGGAAGCAGGCAACTGCATACACACATAGCAATCCTTCACATCCATCGCATCAACATACTCGTACAACAACTTCGCATAAGCATTGAGTTTAAAATCACCCTTCGACAAATCCATGTGGAGTCCACGATCCTCCCTTAACTTTGATGTTCTCTGATCTCTAATAGTGACACCTCTCTGCCCTGGGGTAATAGGTGTAGGTGCTCCCTGAACCTCCCCCTCCTGCCTGTGGGCCACCATGTACGAACTTATCACTACTGCAAATATAGTGGCTATCACAACTCCTACCAATGTGCCTACTATTAATCTAGCCCTACGATGTGTGTTTGCAGGATCTGCCATCTTCGGAATATACCCAATGTTCAATACAGTCTCTGGAATAATAAGTCTCTTTCTCATTATTGTCTCTTTTGCAAACTCTGGCAGACCTCCCTAACTTTCTTCGTTCTACAACGGAAGGTCCCTAATTTTATTCTTCTTCCACTCGGGTCTAGGTTATCTTCTTTTCCTGCCTTACAACACTCTTGAATCAGTCCAGAATAACTGCTGGTCCCAACAGTTCTAGGATCCCCTGCAATATCTCAAGCTTAAGAATGGTCAGTTCTTGTGGAGCTGGCACAACTGTGAACGTCGGGAAATCCAAAGTATCCAAGATCATACCATGAATGATGCTTAGAAATGGTGGATTCGGGATGTTGATGGTCAGGATTCCATCGATCTCCAATCCTGGAATTCTCAGCAACACTTCCACTCTCGGAAACGGAGCACTGCTGACCAATGTCATTGACCTCAATCTTCCCGTGCTCGGTAAACCCGGCATCAGTCACTGGATATGCCCACTCCGGTGAAGCGTACTTCTGACTTGGCACTCTAGTTCTTCTTGACCTTCTCAGAGTACCTTGAGGATGCTCCTCGTCACTCGATTCTGCTTCTGGCTCCTCCGAAACTGGTGCAAGATCTGTGCTCGGTGCCAATCTCAGGTTTGCCCGTTTCTGTCTCGCGGGCCAAACCCTTTCTGCTTCTGTGGTACCTCCGGTCTCCCCCTCGATACCCTGTGCACTGCTCTCTCCTTCTTCGGCAGAACTCGATTCAGAACTGCCCACTGCACCTCTTGCTTCTTCTCCTGTTTCTGGCTCTGGACTTTCCTCACGTTCTCCTTCAGCTTGATTCAGTGCACCACCAGCTGCTTCAGCAACCCTTACAGCTTGACTTGCCCTCTCAGATGGCTCGGCCACCTCAGCTGGATTTTCGTTCACGAGAGGGGCTGTATCTTCTAAGGGTGCTGGGACTCTACGGGTATGGGAAGCATGCACCCAGTTCGGTAAACCTCCACACTTAACTGCTGTGTTCGTGATGAGGATCACTTGAAACGGCCCTCGCCACCTAGCATCCAGGCAGCTCTTCCTCACGTGCTTGCGAACCAGGACCCAATCGCCTGGACATAGGTCGTGGCACAGGTCACTCGCAGCTGGAACCGTTGCTGTCTGCACCTGCTGAGACACAGAACGGACCACTTCAGCAAGGCCTTTACAATAGTCCAGGATCATATCATCAGTGATATTCATCAAAGCAGTGGCAGGTATTGCTGGCAAACGCATCGCCCTCCCCATAAGGATCTCATGGGATGACAATCCAGTCCTTCTATCAGGCACACTCCGGAGGCTCATGAGAACTAAGGGTAATGCGTCATGCCATTTCAGGGACGTCGATGAACACATTTTCGCCATTCGAGCTTTTAAAGTTCCATTCACTTGCTCCACTATCCCTGAAGCTTCTGGTCTATAGCTACAATGTAACCTCTGATCTATTTTTAGGGCAGCACAGAGCAACTTCATGACTTCACTGTGGAAATGAGTTCCTCTATCTGATTCAAAAGAGGTCGGGAAACCGTACCTCGGAATGAGTTCTCTCAATAATAATTTTGCTACCGTGAGTGTGTCACATCTGCGTGTAGGGTATGCCTCCACCCACCTGGAAAAGACACATACTATGACTAATATGTACCTCAACCAATTACACTTCGGCATTTCAATGAAATCCAGCTGCATCCTATTGAAAGGTCCACCTGACCTCCCTATGTGACTCAACGTCACAGCTGTCCTCTTTCCTACATTCATCTGTTGACAAATGACGCACCTCTGGCACACGGTTTCGGCCACCGCCCGAAACTTCGGGTTGTACCAAGTTTGGCGAAACACTCGCATCATTGCGTCTCTACCAAGATGTACAGCACCATGTATCAACCTCGCCATGGGATTCAACAAACATTCTGGCAACACCGCTCGTCCATCATTTGAAACCCATATATCCACATCTCCTTTCTCACATCCAGCTCTTATCCAGCTGTCTCGCTCCTGATCCGAAACCCCTTCCTGAAGCTGCTTCAGTTCCTCCCATGAGTCTGCCATTGCTAACATCTGATCATACACTGTTTTCTCCTCAGTTTCCTCAATGTGGTTCTCCGTGTAATTACATCCCTGCTCTGCACAAAACCGGGCAACTTCGTCGGCATAATTATTACCCAATGAAACAAAATCATTTCCCTTAGTGTGTGCAGAACATTTAATTTCATCAGGACCTTGCAATGCTTCAAGCAATTTTCGCACATGGTCACCATTTCTAATGGGTGAGCCTGAAGATGTCATGAACCCTCTCTGGGACCATAGCTGTCCAAAGTCATGAACCACACCAAACCCATATTGGCTGTCTGTGTAAATAGTTACACGGATCTTGTCAGCTGCCAAACAGGCACGAGTCAAAGCAATAAGCTCAGCCACCTGCGCGGAGTGTACTCCTTCTAAACAAGCGGCTTCAACCACCCCCGTGATGGTGCATACAGCAAACGCTGCTCTCAATCGACCGACACTGTCTCTTAAGCATGAACCGTCCACAAAGAAAATCTCATCTGAAACTGGGAGCGGTTCGTCGACAATGTCTGGTCTCGGTTTGGTGCATAGTTCAGTCACATCGAGACAATCATGGTCCTCACAATCTTCATCATCATCTACATTTGGGACAGGTAACAATGTAGCAGGATTTAAAACAGCACACCTCTTCAATATCACATTATCGGCTGCAAGGATGACTTGCTCATAGCGAGTCAGCCTATTATTCGTGAGCTGCTGTGTTTTAGTCCTAGTCATCAATAGTTCAACGGAATGGGGCACATGTACAGTAAGGGGATGTCCCATCACAATGCTCTCGCATCTCTCGATGCTGACACCTGTTGCAGCAACGGATCTGAGACATCCGGGCAACGCAGAAGCTACTGGATCTAAGGTAGCTGACACCTCCATGATTCTGAGTTAACACTGCTAATGCGCAACCTTCTCTTTCGCAGCAGAATAATGCGAATGCCCTGTTGTAATCCGGCATTCCCAACGCAGGAGCGCTACATAAGGCTTCTCTCAGCCTCAGAAATGATTTCAAACAGTCGTCGTCCCATGGTACCGGATCACTTACGTCCTTTCGCGTCAGCCTCTGTAAAGGCTTCGCTTCAAAGGAAAAGTTTGGGATCCACTGGCGGCAATAACCCACCATTCCCAAAAACATTCTAACTTCCCTCTGCGTCGAGGGAACTGGCATTCTCAGAATCGCATCAATGCGATCTGGAGACACCTTTCTTTTACCCTTCTCAATTCTGTGCCCCAAATACTGTACCTCAGGTAAACAGTATTGCAGCTTGTTTGGGGACACCTTGTGACCATTTTCTCCCAGGAAATTCAACAACGCAATCGTATCAGTTCTGCAAGCGTCTTCTGTTTCCGACGCAACAAGCAGATCATCAATGTATTGCACTAAAACAGAGTTTTGTGACAACACAAGACTTTCGAGGTTTTTCTTCAAAAGTTGATTAAAAATCGATGGACTCTCTGTATACCCCTGTGGGATACGACACCACGTTAATACACGGTTCAGCAATCCCTTGAGACCCTCAAATCGAGAAAAGGTGTCAGAGTGAAACTTCCTAAGAAGTCTTCACTTGGAGAGCTTGATCTATAAAGTGCCCCCTCTAGCTCCTCGCCTAACTCTTCTCTGCTCTGGTCTGCTCAGTTCTGCCTCCACCCTCGGGGCGCTTTCCCTAATACAGAACCCCAAATCCCAGAACACGCCCTTTTGCACCTCCTCTCCAGCCGGGTCGTCTTTCAGAAATTTTCCATTGAGCGCTGTCCAGTTCCATCGTCCATCAGCTTGGCCTTGAGTCCCAGATACCGTCCGCACTAGGAGTTACGATTGGCACATTCCAATGCACTCCCATGTCTGGCTTTAACTACATAAGTCAATTCGTGAACAAAGAACTTCTCTACTAACGAAGCAACTGTCCTTGCACCTGGAGTGAGATCATGGAATGCAGACATACTTCACATCTTTTAACTTTGCAATTTACTACAGCCTAAAACCTCTACTGGAATAAATCCTTTTGGCCTATTGCCCTTAGCTAACATAAGAAAATAACAGGCCTTTCTCCTCAACGATATATGTGAATTCTGGCCACTACTCGGTTACACAAGCATGCCTAAATCCGGCTATTGACATTTACGTCTTCCCTTTCATGTATGTTTAAACAATCTACATGCACGTATTCTAGGTTACACATTTTAACGTCACATTACGTTTGTATAGACCAAAACTCTATGCATTTGTCTAAATACATTCACAATATGCTTGTACATTGCTAACACTTCTAAATTATATCGATACCTTATACATTTCTTAAGCATTTCACACACAAAATACCTGAGTACACATTTGATTATATGCGGGTGCCAACTAACAGTGAATATAACGCACCCCTACAATTTTCAACCTTTTAAACGCTACATCAACATAATCACCAGTTTTTACAACATGTTTTGTTCTTTCTTTATAGTACGTGTTCCTAGCTAGAGAGTTAAGGCATTCTATGCACCTCTACTGTGCCATGTCCCTTTGCACTTTGACGTGCTAACCTGAATTGCAACATGCTACTGCTAATGGCAGTCCTTAGTGGTGTTTTGCAGCAGCAAAAATCAATGTCTGTATTTTGTCTACATTAGTGCTTAAAATGAGCTGGTGGTTGCTGGTGGGGGCCACCGGCACTCATTTTTGGGGACCAACACTAATTTTTCTTCATCAGACATTTACTGAGAGCAAGAAAGGAAAAAACGCTCAAAGGGGCAAGCAAGAGGAAAAGAAAGATGGGATAAACGTCACAATGGGAAAAACCAAGAATCTGCAAGAGTAAGATAAAGGGGCACAGAGTGTTTGGCAGTGGATTAAAGCCTATGTGCCAACAGACCTGATCCAGGCGGGAGACTCCTGATTCTCGAAGCAAAAAATGGCTTTATTTTAGCTGTTTCCCATCTGAAATTCCCTCTGCTTCAATAGCAGTCAATTTGGAAAATCCATCCACCCCATTATTTTCAAAATCACCCACTTTCCTGTTTTACAATATTGCCACCTATGTTAAAAGTGGCCTTGGGTGGATTCTTGTCAACTGTTCATGGCACCGACATTTAATAGCATCGGCCGCGGGCTTCTCAGCAGAGCTTTGGACAACCACACTCATGTATTTACATATCAGGTACTGGCCTATATATCGAATTGGCGACGAAACCGTATATCATCGAATTCTGTCAAACTCAGAGCACACTCGGAAATATCAGAGTAGTTGTTTTCTGCGCTTACCATGATGTGTTCTCTTGCTGATGGGTATTTACTATCTACGTGAACTCTGCTTGTCAACATTAATTTTCGTCAGTAACAGTTTAGGGCTTTCCCACTTCAATTACCCTCCATTTGGGTTCCGTGTTGTTCTGCCTGGCTCCCAATCGGCCTTGAAAAGCAAGGCCTCCCGTTCCCCCCACGCCTGAGTGTGCCTAATAGTGCACACGGAGTATGTCAAACATTAGCGACTGGCAATGCTCAGGGTACGCTCCAACTTAAACACTTTTAGGGCTCGCAGAGGGAAGAGACGGCATAGCTAATGACAGCTGACAGCCTCTCAGCGGCAAGTCAACCTTGCTGCAATGCAAATGGCCCAGTCCCCTCGGCTTTAACAAAGAGCCGCGTGGGCACCATGCCACGCGCGCATATGGGCATTTCTGACGGCAGGCCAGAGAACAGGTATGCGATTATGAAGGGAAAAAAAAACAGCCTATTCTGAAGGGCAGCTCTCCCAGCTGGCGCGCGGCTGCAGATGCCCGTCCGCACTGAGCTGTTACACTAATCCAGCTCAGCGCTAGATTATTTTTTATTTAAAAGTCAACCAACCAAACAAGCAATTAACCCTCCAACTGCCACGTCGCGGGCATCGAGTCAGACGGAGCTGCAAAGGCTAATATTCGCCCTGGCCCCGGAATATCTGCATATTAAAGGAAATAATTGTTAAGTAGCAATCTTGGGACTGTAATGGAGATGAAATGCACGTTTGAATCTGGCGTCTTTCCATCCGTCGGTTTCACAGCTGTTGGTTTTCCATTTGTGGTCTGGAGGACAAAAAGCTCGGCAGTGTCCAGCCACATGTTCGACACACCGCATGTGAAAGTGTGGTTTGAACCGTGACATTGCCTGTAATGAGAGATTAACAATCAACCCAGTATTTTAATGTGAAAATGGTTACTATTAAACGCTAGATAATCTGTCCACTTTCATGGGAATATTTCATGGAGACGGAGGTAGGTCTCAAACATGAGTCAACTTCATTTTCCTTTGAAATCCATTTTTTATTGGTTAAAACGTTTGCCCCCTTTAACACATCTCCCAAAAAAAATCCCCCCAAAGATATTCATCCATACGAGTTTGTTCTTGGAATTTTAGGCTTCGATTGAACATGGAATTATTACACAAGAGGAGAAGGTTTCAAAAATAGCATTTAAAATGTCAAGGACAGAAAAACGTTCCAGATATTGGCGCTGAAGTTGGACCAGATGTTAGTGGTTACAGTAAATCTGTCCAGCGGCTTAAAAACCGGCATAAAAAAGTGATAATATTTTGGCAGTTGAGACTTTGAAACAAAAATGTTAATCTGAGCCTCACATCAGATTAACCAAGAGTGGTTAAAAAATGTGTGCTGTGGGAGCCTGGTTTGGGAGCTTCTTGTGTTAATGCTAATTTGAGTTTTTTTCGGTTCACATGACTCAGGGCCGTGGACTGAATATTTTAATTGTTTTCAATTCCGAGGGCAAAAAGAAAATGCTTCATAACTGGACAAGACTTCCAGAGATCCGCAGACTGCAGGTTGTATCCACACAGAACACAAACATATAAAGAAAATGGCGGAGTGCGGCGCTGCGGCAAAGTTTGCAGCGCTGCGCACTGCAATTTCCAAAAACGCAGGGATGCGATGTATTTACAAAAATATGGTGCACCCCTGTGCTTTACCTAGTGCTGGCGCTACAAATTGCTGCCTAGCGCCAACACATACACCCTTGCGCGATAGTGTAAGGGTGCCTGCATTGCTGGGAATTATTGGTTATGTGCAAGAAGGTGTCTCTTCCTGCACATAAACAATCAATGATGGTGATTTGTTACTGCTATGCACCTTCCTGCACATAAACAATCATTAGTGGCATTTTGCTTTTTCTATGTGTGCTGCAGAATGCAGCAAACATAGTAAAAGCAAAAACACGGAGAAATAAAATAATTTCTCCTTGTTGCGACTTTCTAACGCCTGTTATTGCATGGTGTTAGTTTTTGGCCCTGCCTCAAATTTATAGATCCTTGTAAATCTGGGGCAGTGTCAAAAATCATTGGCTGTTGCAGTGAACACCCACAGCAACACCCAATGCACACCCCTTTCACTGAGATACCGGTGTGAAAGGGTACCATATTTACATAGCGGCGTTTAGCAAGCCACCAAAAGTGTAAATATGGGGCAGGGCTTTGCTCCTCCGGAACATTGGTAAAAGTGAGGTTCCGGTGGCGCAATCCCCTATGCCCCAACATCTCAGAGGTACTTGTACCCAGTAACATGTATAGCATGGTTGCAGGTCAATGCCTATCAGTAGTTATACAAAAGGGGGTGGTGGTGATGGACGGAGCATCAGAACCAATCAAACACTCACACCCAGTCAACAGATCTGGGTTTGATCCATCACCATTCTTTAGCCCACTCTGCCACCCCAGTTCAGACATGGCCATATGCAAATCAGTCTGACCCTGTGCCTCATGGGAACAGTCCAGCCCGAACTGCCAAGCCATGCCTTCCCTGGACCGGAAACAAGCTTCCTAGGACCGGTTTCTGGCATTTCAGCCGTCTTGAGGCACAGGGTCAGACTGATTTGCATTTGGCCATGTCTGAACTGGGGTGGCAGAGTGGGCTAAAGAACGGTGATGGATCAAACCCAGATCTGTTGACTGGGTGTGAGTGTTTGATTGGTTCTGATGCTCCGTCCATCACCACCCCCTTTTGTACCGCTTTGTTCGCCATAAGTTGGCAGGGTATGCTCAGACGTGAGTCCCTTGCTCACTTTGCCACTGGATTCAAGCAAGCCTGGCTGAAGACGGCTGAAAATGCCAGAAACCGGTCCTAGGAAGCTTGTTTCCGGTCCAGGGAAGGCATGGCTTGGCAGTTCGGGCTGGACTGTTCCCATGAGGCACAGGGTCAGACTGATTTGCAAATGGCCATGTCTGAACTGGGGTGGCAGAGTGGGCTAAAGAACGGTGATGGATCAAACCCAGATCTGTTGACTGGGTGTGAGTGTTTGATTGGTTCTGATGCTCCGTCCATCACCACCCCCTTTTGTATCAGTAGTTATGACAAAGGTGGGGCGATTGAGGGATAGCTCAATGTCATTCTCTCTGCACAGCCCCTCCTTGGCTTTGCCAAAGTCCTGCGCTATGTGCCTTTGTAATACACGCAGGACGTGAACTGTAGTAATGTCCTGTGTGCTATCATCATGGGCTAAGGCATTCTGATGTCTTCCTGCTATTGTGGAGAGGGTGCTGACGGCAAAGAATAGGTTTATGATGAGCCCTATGCTCAGTCCTAGCGATTGTACTTCTGAATATCTACGTGAAGGATATCAACATATAACAACATCGAGGACAGAATATCAAGGGACAAAATATCGAGAGTTAAGTGTGTATAGGGAACATGAATGTCATTTGGCTATATTTCACTGACACATGGTGGAGAGCGCCCAATTGCCTGACCACCGGCCTTCTTTGAGTAGGGAACTAGCATATATTGCTCCTAACTCCACCTCTACGTACCTTGAAGATATATGTACCATACCTCCTGGTGGCTGACAGCACTGGGGGCAGCCCCGACACCAACCGACCTCGCACGCTACCTGGGAATCATCCTCGACTCAACGCTCTCCATGACCGAGCAAGTCAACGCCGTCTCCTCCTCCTGTTCCAACACCCTCCGCATGCTCCGCAAGATCTACAGATGGATCCCGACAGATACAAGAAGAACAGTCACCCAGGCACTTGTCAGCAGCAGACTCGACTACGGAAACGCCCTCTACGCGGGAGCCCCGACCAAGCTCATCAAACGAGTGCAACGCATCCAAAACGCCTCGGCACGACTGATCCTTAACATACCATGCCACGGCCACATCACCCCCCACCTGAGAAACCTGCACTGGCTGCCCGTCAACAAGAGGATATCCTTCAAGCTCCTCATCCACGCACACAAGGCACTCCACAAGACCGGCCCAGCCTACCTCAACAAATGGCTTTCCTTCTACATCCCCAACCGCCAGCTCCGCTCCGTCGACCTCGCACTCGCCAACGCCCTGCGCATCCAAAGAACGACCACCGGCGGGAGGTCCTTCTCCCACTTCGCCGCCAAGACCTGGAACACCCTCCCACTGAGCCTACGACAGACCCAAGACCTGCTGACCTTCAGGAGACTACTCAAGACCTGGCTGTTCGATCAGTAGCCCCCCCCCCCAGCGCCTTGAGACCTTCACGGGTATGTAGTGCGCTCTACAAATGTTTGATTGATTGATTGATTGACACATACGTGGAGTTTGGTATAGAAAATCTAGACTTACCTGTCAATATTTTTTGGGGATATCCTGTCCTCAATGTTTAATACGCTTGATATTCTGACTTCGCTATTTAGGATGGACGCCGTCCTAGCATAGTTAGTCTTTGGACCGTGCAACTTTGGCTTTTTACAGCATGGAAGAAGACTGCACTCTGTGAGTGCTGCAGACAGGTGTAGTCGCAGAGCATGGCTGAAAGCTATATCCGGTGCCCTGCATGCCAATGACTTAGCCACAGGGCAGGCTTGTCTGCATTTACTGTGGACAAGAGTACTGAGCAAGGACCAGGACCAAAGGCCATGCCCTGGATGGAGGGCCTTCACGCCATGCGCTGCAGGCTTTCATGGTGCTATGTATGCTGCTGGCAGGAGTACTGAAGATAGAAGACAACTCAAGTGAAAGCCCTGTGTTGCAGGACAAACAAGGCGCAGCCTTGGATCATAACCAACAGGCTCTGTGAGCAGTGTGTCATGTTTATCACTACAAGCCCCAAGATATTTGCTGAAAAAACACATTGGTTAACAGGTGTTATAGTTCTCTAATAAAATCACATAAAGCATATATTGAAATTATGGAGTGAATTCCCTGCAAACAAACTCGATTTTAGGGACATTTCGGGAACATTAAAAAATATTACAGTCACTAAAAAGCACTAATTATGATTAGCTACTCACCCATATCTCCACCAATCCACTACTCTTTATTTTACATATGACACCACAGATGCATATAATTCACATCATTGATGACATCATATATGACATGACTAATGTCATCATCGATGATGCGGGCCATGCCATATGTGCACTATGCACTTATATGTCATACAAATTTAGCAGCCCACATGGCCATGCTTTATGATTGTTTATTAAGTTCTTTATTTAATTCAGCTCCATAAAACGTATGAAAATATATGGACTTCTGTTGGAATATCAAATATAAATACAAACACACATTTCTTGTAAGGACAAACAAGCCAACACTTGCTTTGCAACAATGCAATTATCCCGTCAGTTCTTCGGGGTTAATTGGATTTTAATTTTGCGAAATCCATGTGATCATTATCAAAGTAAGTATTGTGTAAAACATAAAAAACAAGATATTGCAACATCTTTTTAGAAAACATAAAAAAATGACAAGAGATAGAAAGAGGAAAAAAAACAACCACAATTATTTATAATCCATGTAACAATAATTTCCAGACAATCAACATGGATGACAATTTCTAAACTGCCGAAAAACATATCTATTCAAAAAATACTTTGCCAAAACAGACAAAATTCAAAACAACTGTGACATAACCACAATAATACACTTATAGCTCCCGAATGACTGTTAGCTCATGTTGTTTTCCTTTCAGTTAATATTTGTGATTTTTCACGTTTCTTGCTGACGAGGTTTGCATAAATTTCACCTTCCTATGCTGCAACTGCAGATATAATCTCAAATTTCTTCTCGTGTTAACAACATTGAAAAAAGAGATTGTTTTCAAAGTATCACGGCAGATTCATGTGTGAGTTTTAAGGTAGATAACTCACTTTCATTTCTGAAGGCATTTGCATTGGCAGTTCTGTAATAATTAATAATACTTGCTCTATAGAGCGCCTGCTGCCACAGCATTATGACTTTGTGTGGATAACAGATGCCTCTCTTGACCAACTCAGTGGCACTCTTTTTAGTTAACTCGTGAAACTTGAGCTGACCCTGCAGGAATACAGCAAGCGCATCAGTGCACTGGCATACTTCATCTGCTTGTGTGTAGAAGAGAGTATGCAGTTCCTCAAAAAGAAGGGCGGGGGGGGGGGGGGGGAAGTGCTAAAGGAAAGAAGAGACCGTGCAACAGAGGAATACCTCTATTCGGAACTAGGGTCCTCACACACCCAGCAAGCTAGGTGTCATGCTTCATCATATGGACCTGCTCCTCGTCGGGCCGGCGCTGCAATGCCCGACGGGCACCCTAAAAGGGGCTCTTTGGCGGAGATCTTCAGTTCCTGGCCGTATGATGCAGTGTGTGTGAGAGGGACCTAGTGGTGTAGATGTGAGTGCAGGTAAGTGAATTAAAACAAGTTAGAGAGTCCAAAAATAGTTTTATTGGGGATGGCTCTCTACCTGAATAAAAATGTGTGGGAACAGAATGGCAGCTAACTGATGTTAAGATTCAGTTTGGCTATGCTCATCTGCGCTGGTCGACATGTTTCTTGCCTATTGGTCCTAGTGATCCGTGGCAATTCCTCAGGACCTAAAAGCTGTCAATAATCTACACTGGGTGGTAAGTACAACTGTTACCTACTACCTGATGTAAGGGAACGGTCTCGCCATCTGCCTAGGGAAACCTAAAAAGAGAGAGGATCATAAGCAAGGCATCCCAAGCAAAGGCAATGTAAAAAGTGGATATATTACACAAGTCTAATTCACAAAGTGATATAAACCCCCTATTGGCTATAAGGTCTAACATGACGTCTATATATACCAAGTGTCAGTGACTCCATACAGTAAGTGGTGATAGACCTACAACTAGTGAAATTAAAAACCAATAAAGATTAAAAAAACAGAAGACTGTAATTCACACGTTATCCCAAATGATACTAGGATAGAGTGACTAAGGTGTTCTAGAGGCTCAAGGTGAAACTCAAGGGACACTCACCTAATATGGTTTAGTACCATACTCCTATCCGTGGCCGTGGCGCCACCTGGACACCAAGACTCAGGTGTCCTATTAAAGATAAAATGATACATGGGGTGACAACACCTGGTCCGGCAAGTAATAAGGGCAAATGTACACATAAACTCTAATGCCCCTTTGTGGTCCAGTAGCATGAGCTGCTGTGATGCAATTCCCAGCCCGCTGGGGGTAATCAGATGGTAGGAGTGCACCACTGAGCAAACTAAAAAACAAATAAAGAGGAAATCACAATGATTGTTAATGCCAATGTCGGTCAGGGTATCTGCCAGTAGAAACCGCGTGACCGTGAACTAAAGGCACCAATTTACACTCACTCGTACCACTCAGAGAGTCCGGGGCAAATCCGGGTCTGCCGTCAGCGTTTAATCGGCAAAATGTCAAGGAACCACCAGCTCTGCCCAGTCTCGAGTGAGACGCGTAATTGTGCCCGTTGTGTCTGTCCAGTGTCACTCGCTAGCGAGATATCGTAACAGCATCTAAAACGGAGCAGGCACTGACAGCAAGGTGTCCAAATCATATATTATTAGTTTGGCGGTGGAAGTCAGAACACCAACAGATAGCCCAAATGAGGTAGAAAGCGCACACACACCACTCACCTGGCCAGTCCGTAGCTACAGAGCGTGCAGTCATCACACCGATCTACTTACTTGGAGGTTGTTGCAGGAAATGCTGTCAACCTACCCTCGCGCCACTCGACCCGGGAATTCTGTTTGTCGGTGTAGTGCCAGAACAGATATACCGGCTGGGACGCGTAACGGAGGGCATGACGCGGGGGGCGTGTCTACTACCCAGAAGTGTGTAGAGAGCGTGAGCGAGGACACCGCCTCGCATGAAAGTATCAGACAATGGCGGCCATCTTGGAATGGTGTCTAAGTTCATTGAAGTATACGTGACCCATGTAGAACGAATCTGGTGATAAAAATGACAAGCATGGCCGTTGTACCTCATAGGGTGTCAATTGCAGCGGCCATCTAGGACTCGTGTCTGTGTACATACAAGACTAGTAAACCATAGAAAACGAGTATGGTGGTTAAGTAGAATAGCATGGCTGGAATCCCAAAAAGGGTATCAAATACAGCGGCCATCATAGAATGGAGTCTGCATACACTTGAATCTAAGGGACCCTCTAGAAATGGAGGTAGTAGTAACCAAGTGGAGACATAGAGAGCGTAGGTTACTAAGAGCCGTGGAAGGCTGCCTTATCTGTCCATAAGTGCTGCCCACGGGATCTGATCATTTAAGCCTACTCTGTCTGTCTTAAGGCGATGCACCCAACGCTGTTCGATCTTGAACAGTGCTCTCTGTGTAATCCTAGGATGTGCCTCAAGGATTATCCATCTAAGGGAGTCTGGTGTGTGGTTGTTTTCTTTGCAGTGGGTGTACAATTTAGTGGTGACTCTCTGACATCTCACATTGCTCTTGTGTTCAGTCATGCGTGTTTTTACTGATCGCATGGTCATGCCTATATATCTCTGTTCACAGGGGCAGGTAATTAGATAAATACACTGCATCGTGTTGCAATTGGTATGCCGTTGTAGCCTCCAAGTGAAAGATTCTGAAAAGACTACCTCTTTAGTCACAGTAGTTTGATGGCATACAGCACATGATCCACAGGGGTAGTGTCCTCTCACAGGGGGGAGACCCCAGAGAGTGTTTTGGTCATGGTGGTGAGTCTGTCTGGGCCTCGTGTTGATAAGAATATCTTTCAGATTTTGTGTGCGCTTGAATGCAAAGCGAGGGGGCGGGATAGTGAGGTCGCCTGCATTGAGTATTCCCCAATGTTTCTTGATTATACCCTTGATGGTAGTGGAGTTGGGAGTAAAAGATGTGACACAGGTTAAAGTGTCTGTCTTCTCCTTAATGTTTGTTTGTAGTAGAACTTCTCGTGGGTTATTGCGAGCCCTTTTCAATGAGTTTTTTACTTGGCGCTCAGGGTAGCCTCTTTTCCTAAGGTTCTTACTCAACTGGTCAGCTTCAATTAAGTAGTCATTGGTGTTAGAGCAATTCCTCCTCAGACGGAGGAATTGCCCAAAGGGCAAATTATCCCTCAGGGCCTTGGGGTGATGGCTACTGTATAAGAGTAAACTATTCCTATCAGTAGGTTTTTTGTAAAGCGTGGTGCTCAGACCTGTGTCCCCCAGTGTGACCATGAGATCCAAGAAGGGTACATTAGAGACAGAGATAGTGTGTGTAAACTTCAGGAAAGGGTTCTGGGCATTGATCCAATCACAAAATGCTAAGCATGTCTGCTGGTCTTCTCGTGTTAACAACATTGAAAAAAGAGATTGTTTTCAAAGTATCACGGCAGATTCATGTGTGAGTTTTAAGGTAGATAACTCACTTTCATTTCTGAAGGCATTTGCATTGGCAGTTCTGTAATAATTAATAATACTTGCTCTATAGAGCGCCTGCTGCCACAGCATTATGACTTTGTGTGGATAACAGATGCCTCTCTTGACCAACTCAGTGGCACTCTTTTTAGTTAACTCGTGAAACTTGAGCTGACCCTGCAGGAATACAGCAAGCGCATCAGTGCACTGGCATACTTCATCTGCTGACATTATGGGAGTCATTAGCAAAGTCCGCCTGCCATACCCCCGGGAAATGGGACCGCCCGCAATGCATGCGGCGGTCCCGTACATACCATTAGGATGCGCCCGCCACACTGGCAGGCGCATCACTCATTCCTAACATTGAGGCGGGCTGTGCTGAAAGCACCGCCCGCCACAATGCCAAAAATGAAAGTTGTGCATTTCAATGCAGAACGTGACAGGCACCGTGCGGTACCTGCCACGTTGTATATTGAAATGCAGGGGGGTACCATTGGTAACCCCCATGTGCACCCCCTACCCCCACCCCCCTGAATCCCTGGGGGCCCGCTACAGGCCCCCAATGTAGAAGACCACATGCCTTTCCATGGCAAAGGCATAACCCCATCTTAATATGGATGGCGGTGTCTACCAGACACCGCAACCATATTAACAGCTTTTCTGCCCGGTCGACTCATCGACCGGGTGGAAAACCGGCGGACGGCCTTTCCTGCCATAGTAATATGGTGGGGGGGAATTTACATGCGGGTGGGAGGAAATGTCAGGCGGATCGCCATGCGGGCGGTGGCGATCCGCCCGACATACTAATGGGCCCCTATTTCTTTTTTAGAAAATATAATGCTAATAGTGCAAGAAATTGTGTATTTACTGAGTTTGTAACTCTTACATTTGTAGATGAACAGAATAACAGAGTGGGGTCCTGGAGAGACTGGGTCAGCTAGCAGAGTACACAGAGCTTCCAAAGAGGTGACAGCCAGCTTCCCACCTGGTGCAAGCCATTATGGCCGCAGCATCTCCAGGGGAAGGGGCCAGGTACTATCTATTTCATGCACACGGGCTATTGACATCCTTCCTCTATTAGACAGATCCAGGTAAGGGTACGCAGGAAAACGGCGTGGGGGAAAAAGCAGCTCCTGCTCAGTTGATGGAATGGAATGTTATCATATCAAGGAGCTGCCATTTACATGCACACATAGATAAAGATATTGACTGCAGAGAAAGGCTGTCAGATCAAACTAGTGTGCTCCCTTTCTGGTGTTCTGCAACACAGTAACCTCAATTGACCCATCACTTCTGCTTTTGCTCTAGTACATTGATGACATTACAGATAGAGCCAATGGTAAATGTAGCATGAGGTGAAGTAAGACCATACTGGCCAATAAAATCCTCTTGTTTTCCTGCCTTCCATCCTACATTGCCTATCTGTAGGATGTACTAAAAAGTATGGATAGTTAGAGACTGGGCAGTCTTGGGTGGGAGGAGACGCCAGAAAGTGGTCAGGGAAGGGGAAAGAGACCCAGCTCCTTATCCATTGCATGTAAAAATGTACATCTTGAAATAAAAGGTGCAAGCTATTTATTCTACCCATTGCAGTTATATCTGAAAAACAGCCCTCAAGGGTCAGTGTGGCTTTACTTTCTGTTTATATTGTGGACTTCTCAAAGTATCACTTTCGGGTAGGATGAAGGCCCTTGTCAATTTTACACATCTGTTACATCAATGCACCATTAGGAGGGCTTTCAAAATGCAAACATAAAACATACGTATCATTTTTGGGGCACTTCATAACACTTGCTGTGATGTTAATGAATTAGATTTGATTGGCGAATAATAATAATTCCATTCAAAGTTTTTCTATGTAGGGTACTTTTTAATAATATTTAACCCTTTTATATAAGGGATAAGGTACCCCCTGCTGTACATTATAAGAATATTGCAAGTCATTTGAGGAGTTCCATAACCATATAGAGGAACAAGGCAAATGTAGAGTGCCTATATAAGGTTGTGGAATGCCAAGGTGACCTGCAATATCCTTATCAAGTATGCCAGGGGGTACTTTATCCTATATAACACATGGTCGCACCATCACCTTCCCACGAACCACTTAAAACCTTGGCGTGTAGTTCTTTCATGTGAAAGAGTGAGTATGTTTGGAAACATGAAGAATAAAAATACATCCTCTAGTGCAAAATTAAGCACATCGAAAACCTGTTTGATATTTGCTGCAAACAAATATTAGAAACAGTTCTATATAAGTCAGACTTTTTTAAAGAAAAATCTGCAGTAGCTCAGAACGTGTAGAAACAAGCAGAAATATTCTAGCGTTTCTCTATCAAAAGAGAGCAAAAAGTAAACATATTCTCTCAGCTTGTCATTGTAATAGAGTAGAAGAAAAGCAACATTCTGTTTGCTGCTTTAAACAGCTACTTTAGTTATGCAGAGTCCAAAACCCCCAAAAAACGTAAACTTCCTCCATTGTAGTCCACACCTGTGTCTCCTTCTGCCAAGAATCTATTCCGCTGTTTTCTCCTCAGTTTTGCCCTGGAAAAAACTATAAAAATCAAACACATCAAAAGTGTTGGGTACTCACAGGGAGGGACAATATTAGCCTCTGTGCCTTTAATAAAATCATGATTTTCTTCCCATCACAACTGTAGAAAATCTGCATTTTATGACAAGGTACGGAGGTCAATATTATGCATGTTAAAAGCTCATCCAAAACTCTCTGTAAAAGCTTTTAAGCGTTGATTCACTTGATCAATCAGCCGCCTTCATAATAGAACTTAGACTTACGCCTATCACATAAGCTTTTTTTGCCATCACACCCCTCGCTGAATGCACCACAAACACACTTGCATCTACTCCTGCCAAATTCATTACCTCCTTCACCGACCTTGCCAATGTGGGCGCAGATACAGCCCTGAAAGGTTGTCTATAAGAAATTAGCAACTGTGAACATCCTTGCTTTCTCATCTTCAACTTTCTTTCCTCACACTGTTTCAGACCACACACAGTAAATCATGTCCCTCCATCGTCGGATAGAAAATTGTTCTAGGCATAATTTTGGTGCGTTTCTATAACTCAAAATACACATCCTCTGGCTGAAAACTTGTAGCAGTCACCTCAAAGATGCCAAACACTACAAAATCACCATCTTTCTAAACATCAGCTTCAATAGCATCGCTTCATTACTTCCCCATCCTTTTATTTTCTTCAGTACCTGTAACACATCCCATAGAGATGAATAATTTGCCTTAGTAGGAAATTACATTTGCCCCCCTTTACTATTCTTTTAACCAATGTGTGCTGTCCAACCAGTATTCCATCTACTAACTCATGCCATGCTGAAATAGCTAATCTGCGCAAGTTAACTGAATTGTACGCTAATTCCTTCCTAAGTCATTCTGATAAATGATTCACAACTTCTATCACAGGTGCTGATACAGGATCCTAAGCCTTTGATGCACACCAACCAGACCACCTTCTCCATACTGACCTGTATGCCTTTGAAGATCCTGGTGCCCATGATTCCTTAATAAGCTCTGAAGCTTCCTGCGATAACCCAGACACTTGCCATGCTCTCCTGAAATAAGCCATACTATCAGAATCAGCTGACCTCCTGTTACCAACTTGTGACAATTCCCTGGGTATCCACCAGTAGCTGCGGAAAATAAGTTAACAACATCGGATTATCTATAAACAGACTTATCACATCCGGGAACCATACCTTTGACTGACAAAACAGAGTTTCTAACACTATTCCAAACTCTCTCACCTGACTTTCATGAGCACCTTCTGAATCAACTAGAAAGGTGGGAATGCATACAGTCTCCCTTTCCCCCAGTCCTGAAGGAAAGCATCCACTCCAAATGCCTCTGGGTTTGGTCTCCAACTGTAAAACTTCCATAGTTGTGCGATGTACCAGACGTAGCCAAGTTGTATCTCTGTTGTTTCTTTATTAAGTATAAGTTACAGGTTGGTTTCCATGTAAAGCAGCCCCAACAGGAGCAGCCTGCCTGCTGCTGAGCCCATGCTCCAACTGTCACACCTCACCACACAGGCACCCACACATACCACTCATCATCACCACTCCAACATTCCACACAGAACACTCACACTGGCTGAGCAGCTAGGAGCCAGTTAACATAGGAGAAACATTAATACATAGGCAGGATGCAACATATCCTCCCCCATTTAAATGGAAACTAAAATAACAATACTAAGTGGGAACACTTGTGCACAAAGAATGTACAAATAAAGAAAACCCAAGAATGCAAGGTAAAATACAACATCTTGAGAGGGAGTGAAGAATTAAGAAAACAGAGAAGATGAATAAATAGATACAAAAGAAATATTCCCATCCTCCCTCATTAAAAACATATTCAAATGTAGACTAGACAACTGACTATAAGTGTAGACCCATGGGAACTGTACCCCATTCCTCACGTAATGAAAAGAAATGTAACCTGTGAAAATGAAACTAAAACCCATCTTGACACCCCTAGCGACAGGGTTTAAAACTTGCGACAATGGGACTGTAACCCATACAGCCGTACCTCGTGTAAGGTTTTTCAATGTAAACCATGTAAATGTTACTGACACCCATTGACCCACCCCTCATGTGAGGGTCAAAAACTAGCAGAAATGGGTCTGTAGCTCATAAAGACATACCCTGTGTAAATGGGACAGACACCCAATGAGCCACCCCTCATGTTAGGGTCATGTGATGTACTGCGTTGGAATGGGACTAAGACCCATTCCTGTCCCTCATGTAACGTGCAATGCAAATACAGGTGAAATACACCCATACAGCGATTCCCTGACGCAAGGGTGTGTAACATAAGACCAATAAATGAATGTCAACAAACCACTAAAACATATAAAACACTGTGATGTCCCTATTGTAAGGGTACCAAAACAGCACACAAAAATGGGCAAGCAGAACCCATAGTGTAATCCCACATGTAAGAGATGCGTAACGATCAATGCACATACAAATGTCGATCCCTCCCGGAAATGTGCGTAACTACAAACCTAAAGATGGGTGACCACCAACCAAAAAAACTTTAAGACCACCCCCATGTGAGGGTGGTGAGAGTATAACCAAGAAGAAATGGGAGACCACCACCCACTAGGACATTGGGAACTCCCTCATGTAAGGGGTACCCAGGCTAACTGAAGGAAATGGGCAAATCATGCCCAGAACGCAATCCCAAAAGAAGGGATGAATACTTTTCAACCGTCCAATGTAGAGGCAATGTAACGTGAATGGTACAAAATCCACCCAACCACGTCATGTATGCTGTGAGAATGCAGTGGATCTCAAGTGGGAGAACGCCAAACAAACACAGAGTAAATGTGCATACCCTAGAAAAATCAGGGTAGTCTTGAACACTGCAAACATACCTCCATATGACACTGGTGAGACATCGCATCCATACTGCATGCAATATGCCTAATATACATCAAACATGTGTCAAATACAACAAATCCAAATAACATGTGATTTTGAGCACTGTCTAAGCTTATACCAAGTAAACAAAATGCAGCGTTAATGGACTCATGCCTAAGCAATGAATCCAACATGTAATAAAGCAGTGTAGAAATATTAATGTTTCAAAACAAAACCAAATAGGAAACCCAAAAAACCTGATTGAGAAGAATATCACTCCCAAAGTTATGAACAATCATCCAGATGTTGGTAAGTTCACCCACAATCTCTTGTGTGAGTACTGAGTTCCAAGACTACGTGTGCTCAGATCTGATACAAGGTGGCTTGTGTTTACAATATCTAGATACTTGCTTTATGCTTAGTGACAAAGGTCTAAGATTTGAAATCAATATCTTTTTGCATGTGTTTGAAACATGTAGTAAAGGTATGATCCTGTGCTTACACAGTGGGACTGTTGTATGTAGTGATGTTTACATACTGAATTGTTGATTGTTGGTGTATTTTAAATGACTATTTTAGCCGTTTTGAAAAGTCCCAAAGAAATTTAACCAAGCAAATAATTTCATAATACTACTTTTCAATGATGTTTAGAATCATGAAGTTATGATGTAATTCTTATTCTTTTTAAACTTAATGATTTAATGTATGTTGTGAGATATTTTCTGCATGTAAATGATCATGTTGATCGAATACATTTCTGAACTCCAAGAATGACACGCAGACATGCCAAACCACATCCGGATAGAAGAGGTATTCACTACAGATGAGGGTACGTTGAAACTCCGATTGCCGACTTGAAGACTCTTGAATAATGTACGGAACCAAAAACCTGATTCAAATTTTACCTTCTATCCATGCCATACCAATTGGAGTTTGCCTGTGACCGTTGTTGTTTATATAATGTCACTCCAACCGCAGAGTTCGTACCTGAAAAGACTTGACACTTGATAGCCCCGGTGTTTGCGTGCTGCCTCTAACGCAAGATGGTGGCACACAGTTATGACAGTGCCGGGTGGCTTACGGTTGGAACGTGCTGCAAAGCATCCCAAAGCAACATTGAAACAGCGTTAAAAAAAAATCACAGGAGATCCTTAAGCACCTCCGCATGGCTCTATGGACACGGTAAGCTGCACGCGCATTGAAAATCTTGTGCTATTAGTTTGAAACCATTCTTTAACAGTTTAACAGTACTCGCTCCAAGAAGGTCTTTAATGTTTGAAAAAAAATTGACTCACCACATGTTTGGCTAACATCTGATGGCCTCCAACAGCGGCCATCATGGAGACCAATTTGCCAAACAGTATTGTACGTGTTACAGTATGCTTCACACACCCAGTGTAGAGGGCAACAAGGAACACACAAAGCATGTGTAATCCTTAGATGATGCATCTTTTCTTTTACATTTCCACCATCAAGATGACAGCAACTTGGTACCAAATTCCACTGTGATGTTGAATGTTCCACAAATCAGATGTGTTAAAGTGGAAAAGTTCACAGCAGATATCCAGTTGGATTAAATAAAACATTGTAGGCAAATGAAGCATGTCCAGCTGTGAAGGACACTGGTGGGGGTACAAAGCCTGGTGCTCCATTTTCTCTGATTTCTTGTTGACACCTGTTCCCTTCAGTGAACATCTTCTTCCTTGAAATGCACTTTGCGTTGTCTGCTCTTCTGTGGACATCTTCCTCCTGGAAATGTATTTAGCGCTGTCAGCATCTGTCGTTTCTGTAGGTTTCTTCAGCTGTAAAGATTTCTTTGCCATGTCATCTTTATCTTTATGAAGACCAGTTGTCAAGCATTAGTCTGTCTCCAGATCGTCGCCAAAAATATAATGAAGATCCAGTAGCTAAGATGTAGTTTAGGTAGTTTTATTAAGTCTTGGTTACAGGTTGGTAAGTACATGTAGAGCAGCCCCGCCAGGAGCAGTCTGCCTGCTGCTCAGCCCATACTCCAACTGTCAGACCTCACCACACAGGCATGCACACATCCCACTCAATATCACCACTCCAGCATTCCACACAGAACACTCACACTGGCTGAGCAGCTAGGAGCCAGGTAACATAGGAGAAACATTAATACAGAGGAAGGATACAACACTTTCAACCTGCATGGAAATAAATCCACCTCCAATGAATCCCATCTCTGATCCAAACTCAAAACCACCCCCCTGTTCAACCTCCAATTTCTTGCATCCTTCACATTCCTCGAATTCCAATCTGCCTCTACATTTCTCTTCCCAGGAATTTGTTGAGCCTGAACCATAATCTCCCTGTCCAAGCAGTAACCCCAAAACTTCTTTGCCGATTCCGCAAACCCCCTCAATCGTGGGCCTCCCAACTTGTTGACATGGTGGACCTCTGAAATATTGTCCATTTTCAGCAACACACAATAATTTACCTCATTCTTCACAAAACTCCACACTGCAAATAATCTAACCAGTAGCTCCGAATAATTAATATGCATCTCCTTCTCTTTCTCTGACCAACGGCCTCCCATAATCACCGTTCCACACCTTGCTCCCCAACCATACAGACTTGCATCCGACTCTTATCATCACCTCCCCAAAAATGGCCCTTCTGTTCCATGCCTCCATGTTTATTAACCACCAATCCACCCCCTGCTGTGCCTCCTGACTCAGCTCTATCTTATGTGAATACTGTGCTCCCAAATGTAAATTATAACCATTCAATCTCTGAAGAGCCCAATAATGCAGGAATGCAGGAATGCATGAAAAATTGGCTAAATGGATGCAGACAAGAGTCAAAACAACCTTGCTATCTGACACAACATATTTGAACTGGTTACCTCACTCTCCTCAGCTTCTTGCATATCTTCTTCACTTTTTTTCATAGGTAACTTCAACACACACTCCAAGGTCTGTATCTGGAATCCTAAAAATGTAATCTCTTGCGCTGCTACCAAACAAAACTTCTCCTTGTTCACCACAAATCCTAGATCCTCTAACATCCTCACAGCTAACTCGTTCTGATCCACTGCTAACTCCCTTTTCTCCACCATAATTAGCACATCATCCAAATATACTATCAACCGAAACCCTCTTGATCTCAACCAAGCCATCACAGGTTTAATGACCTTTTTAAAGCACTGTCCAAATGGCAGACTTCTGAATCTCCATCGCTTCCCTTTCCACCTGAACTGTAGGTAATCTCTGTGCTCTACAAACACCCGGGATTGTTAGATACGCATCTTTCAAATGCAGCCTTGTTAACCAATCTCCTTTCCTTAACAAGTCTCTAAGCATGTTTATCCCTCCCATTGTAAAGTGATTTTAGCATACCCAATTGTTTAGGTCTCTTCGATATATTACTGGCCTCATCTGAAGTACTGGGTATTTTAGACCCAGCGGTGCAGGGGCACACACCCTATGACTTCTGGGTTCACCCTGTTCCGGACCTACAGAAACACAGAGTCTTCTGGGTGAAGTCAAAGATTCGTTTATTGGCTGCAGACCAATGACAGGTATCCTAGAAGTACAACAGCGTGTATGTTCTCAGGAGACTGCTGAAAATCATAGGAACGGACTTCATCTTAAATACAAAATATCATGCTCCAGGCACACATTCCTTGGTTTACGATATGGCCATATAAAGGTATACATTACAAACGAAAAAGCAGAGTCATGATGACCATCCCACATTCCAGTTCGGCCAGCCCACAATGATTTACACAGTAAGGTTCAGATCCCACATCGTATGTCAATAGACCCCCCCAATAAACATGAGCATCTCCTGTTTTGGGAAACAAGTCATAAAGCGGGAACAAGCAGGTGTGGAAGAGATTAGCCGTGGGATTGTGTAGAATGAAAGGGTTTTATGACGGGTCAAACCCTGATGCTAATCACAGGTGGACGGAGGAAAGGGAGCTCGTGAGACCGGTTTGACCTGGGGCAGCAGAGCCAGCTGCCCAGGTCACAGAGAAGTCAGAGGGAAAGCCCATGTACTGTGAGGCCCGTATTTACTCCATTATAGCCTATGTGAGGGTAATGACAAGATGGCCACTGCTTCCAAAATGGAACCCGCGTAGTGAAGCAGAATAACGTGTACACAGTGCATTCATAGCTAGAACGGTATATAAAGCACTCGTACATGCCGCATTTACCATTTGCGGTTCGCTAATGCCAAGATAGACAGGGGTAGGGCCCTGTCCCCTACGCGGTCCCGAATATTAAAGTACGACACATCCCTTTGTCCTTCTTCTCCACTAAAAAGATATTGCTTAAAAAACATGTTGTACTCTGTTCTGCCCTCTTGATGTCCCCTTTCCAGTAAAGTGTGTCCACCTCTTGTGTTACCAACCTTCCCTTGCGTCTTTGAGAACCGTGGAAGCATTGGGAAGCATTTCTGCACTGGTATGCCTACAAAATCTATATGATAACAATAGATCATCCTTATCACCGCTAGAATCATGTGTAATCTCTCTCTATCGCGAAACAAACTGACCTAGTCTGCAGCCCAGTTCTACATGGGTACATGAAAGGTCGTTTCTTAAGCTCACCTGCTCCACCTCTTGCTCTTCTCTCACTCTGTGATCCACACATCCTTGTCCTCTGCCTCTGAGGATAAAAACCCCCTTGCTTAGCTCTAAACCCATATCCATAGTGTCAGAATCCTCGCGTGAAAGAGCCACGAGTGATCCCTTATCCTCGGCCAGGGAATGGACCCCACATTTTCCTGGTCCCACCAAAAACCTTACATATGTCCTGTTGAACTTTTTTTAATGAATTAAATGAGCCAACATTTCTGGACATGTCCTTGATGAATTCCTCACCACACAACATTCCTTGCTAAATTCTTTACTCGCTAACTCTGCTAATTTAGGATCCATCTTCATTAGAATGCTTTTGTGCCTTTCCATACGCAAAGCCGCATTGGTATTCCCCAGTGAGCAAATCGTCCTCTGGGACCCACTGGAGAAGTTTAAACATATCCTCACCAGTATTATTGGTATATGCCTCCTCGCACAGATCAAAAACTTTCATAAGAGGTCCAAAAATATCCAAGAGCCTATTGTGGCACCCCTTCAGGCCTTCAGATCCTTTCCTATGGTCTCTGCCAGTTTTGTTGAGAAAACTCAACATTTTCGGGTCCAACTCTGAAGTATAGTCCACCTTAGACTGCAGGGTAGGCCCAGGCACTCAGAACATACCCTAGTTCGAACCTCCTTTTGGATTTCTCACTGTGTATCCAATAAGATGCATACTGAGCCATATGCTCTGATGGCGACTACTGAGGGGTCAAAGTGTGCTGTATTAGTAGAGGATCATGAATCTCCTATTCCTAACGGTCAGCAAAATCTCCCAATTCTAATTTGACTCTTTTGTGTCCCATCATCTTTTTCTTACTTTTAAAACTCTCTTCCTCAGTCTCGTCTAGCCCTGACGAGCATGATCACTTTACATCTCCACTTGAAGATGTCTCATCACATGCCACAACATAATGGGTTTTCCCAGTTGCTTTTAAAGCAAACCCTTTGGCTTTTATATCCCCTCCTGACTCTGGAGCCTTGCGCTCAGACCCTTTAAAATATTCATGCCGACCGCGCTGGGAGCTGCACCGACACCCACCGACCACGCACGCAACCTGGGATTCATCCTGGACTCATCACTATCTATGACCCAGAAAGTCAACGCCATCTCCTCCTCCTGCTTCAACACCCTCCGCATGCTTCGCAAGATCCACAGATGGATCCCCATCGGAACCAGAAGGACGGTCACCCAGGCCCTCGTCAGCAGCAAGCTGGAAAACGGCAATGCCCTCTACGCAGGAACAACGGCCAAACTCCCAAAAAGACTTCAATGCGTACAGCACGCCTCCGCACGCCTCATCCTCAACATCCCCCGCCACAGCCACATCACTGCCCACCTGAGAGACCTGCACTGGCTCATCGTCAACAAGAGGATTACCTTCAAGCTCCTCACCCACGCTCACAAAGCACTCCACCACGCCAGACCAGCATACCTCAACAAATGACTTACCTTCTACACCCCGAACCGCCAGCTTCGCTCCGCTGACCTCGCCCTCGCCATCGTTCCACGCATCCACCGAACGACCACCGGCGGCAGATCATTCTCCCACCTCGCCGCCAAGACATGGAACGCCCTCCCCATCCACCTGTGACAGACCCAGGACCTGCTGACCTTCAGAAGACTTCTCAAGACCTGGCTGTTTGAGCAGTAGCAGTACTCCCCCCCAGTGCCTTGAGACCTTCACGGGTGAGTAGTGCACTCTATAAATAGACCGATTGATTGATTGATTGTGTATGAGGGCAATAAAGGAGTAATGCATAATATTGGCCTTCTTATCTTGCCATAAAATAGTTGGTTTCTGATGTATTTTCTTTATAATCGGCAAATTGGTGGATCACAAGTTGCCGATTATAAAGAAATTAGTGGCTGCTGTTTATAGAAGGATTACAGAATCCCATGTATTACACATCATTTATAAACGTATATAATACATAAACGTGTTACATCATTAACAGTTTTAACTTTCTGATGTGGGGTGTGAAGAGGGATGTTGGTCTGTTTAAATTTGGACTACAGAGCCCAAATGGTACTTTGTGGACAGGTCACTTTATATGCTATTGGAAATGCCAAAGGTCCATATTCTGTAGCCATTTTCACATACATAGTGGAGGACCGGGGAGTGTATAACATATGGATAATTCACAAGGATCATATATATATATGTTCTCCTGGGACTTCAATGAAAGCTATCCATTGCGGCAATCACATGAGCCACGTTTTTTGGTCCTCCCTGTAGACCTCACTTGGCCCCAGCCTGATGGAGGAGAGAGAACAGACATGGATATCACAGGTCCACCTCTGGACAGTTACACATGAAGGGTCAGTATGGAGATAGCACAGACCTGCCAGGGACACCAGAAGGGTTATTTTAAGGAAACCCCCACATTTGCTATGACATGTTAAAGAACACAGTAATATGAGTAATATGACACCTACAAATCATCTCTCTTCACTAACCTAGCATAGCAAAAATGACAAGTACCTATTACAGTGATAGAGAGTAAGCGCATACGCACCGACAAATGGTAAAAAGAGAATGCATAGGTTCAAGGCTAACATTTTATATACGAAGTCTAACATAATGGTATCTTATTTTCTGTTTTGTATGAAAATGTACTCTGCTCGACATAAATTCCCTACACTATTTCTGTAAATGTGTCCCTCGCCATGTTCAAAAATACAAGTCTTTATACAGAGAAACAGATCTAGAACGTGTCCTTCAAAATTCCTCCCAGCACAGTAATTCTCCTCTGAAGCTGCAAGGACAAATGTGAGCTGTTTATACTGTGTTACAAAAACCATGTGAGCTGTTTATACTGCGTTACAAAAACCATGTGAACCAACGATACTTGCTTCCCCAGGAGTTAGGGGTTCAGAATTGTACACATCTAAGACACAGTTATACCGAAAGAAAATCCAGTTTTTCAATTGATCTGTACATACTATTGCTAAGCAAAACGTCAGAGTGATGAAAAGCCAAACAATATGCATCAATCCATGCATTCCAAAAATATGATGAACCAACAATATTTCATAGTATAAGGAAATTACAACCTCCTAACTGTGTAAGGTGGTCATATAACGGCATTGAGCGTGACATCATAAACCACAAGTTTTTAAGGCTGATTTGCTATCTAATATCAGAATGCTAAAACAACAGCATAGGACTATAGCACACTTTACTAGTTGTGTATTTTATAGTACATGTTAATTTTGACGCAATTAATTTTTTAAACAGGGAAATGTTTATTGAAATCAGAAACTGACATCCTTGACTATACTCTTTATTTGCTTGTAGAAAAAGATGGGAGTTACTTGACCTTCCTGGTCTATGAGAGCCATTCCCACACTGCCACCGCTCTCCTCCTCAGCTCCCTACATTAATCAACTGAGCCACAGTCCCATGACCCCCGGTTCAAGTCTGCTGTTGGGGACCTTGCCTGCTTTAGTTTCTCCCTGGGGGGATTTGTCATTCATAGTGCCTTTGGTTTTGTTTACTTTGGTTTCGTTTTTCCTGTTTTCCTGTGTTGTCCTCATTTTTGCCTCCCCATTTGCCATTTCCCATGGGTAATCCAGTTCAGAGAGGCAGAGCTGCCGTTCTGATCGCCAATTCCCTCCACTTCTGCCGCTCCTGCCCATCTGCCTTCCTGCCTGCCACTCCCACCTCCCAGGACTACATATGGAGGCCGCTGCGCGAAGGCGTGCTGAAGGCCAGCCCCCTAGCACCTGTCCACGCCTGGACTGCACCCAGCGCCACGACCCCTGGTCCTCTCTCCATTCTTTGCTACACAACCAAGGAGCTCCTGGCCATGGATCCCGCAACAGCAGCTGTTTCATGTCCTCTTTGTGATCAAACAAAGGACCCCTCACCTGCCATCACTGCTGCTTTTCCTGTGACACAGGGTCTCCTGCCCGCACCAACCCCACGCCGCTTCTGGCTCAGAAGACTACTAACAACCCGGGACCGCTCCAATTTATCCTGCTCAATGTCCACTCCCTCTGCATGTTTTAATGGGTTACTTAAGTGGGTTGCACAATAAGTGCTTCAGGCCCACAAGTAGAAATTAATTTACCAGCCCTGGGCATATGGTATACTACTCTACTGGAGACTTATAAGTAAACTAAATATACCAATGAGGTGTAGTCCTATGTTACCATGTTTTAGGGAGTGAGCACAAGCACGTAAGCACTGGTTAGCAGTGGTAAAGTGCACAGAGCCCTTAGGACTGCAAAAACTAATTTCATAAAGATAGGCGTGGTGAAGGCAATACGTTTGGGGAGTGACCCTGCAGAGAGAGCAAAGTCCAACAGTGTGACAATCAATATAAATATACTTTGCAGTCTCTTTCTTAGGATCCATGCAGTTGGCAGAGTAGTGAAAACCTAGGCATGCCACACCATGCACTGGTAAGATCTTGAAATCACATCACATTCTAACTATTATGTACATCCCCCTTATGTCTTCTGATAACTCCAGATGGAGGAAGTGTGTGTACATAGCTTGACAGCAGTCAGCAAACATTAAGAGGGTTTGTTTACCCAATAGGAAGTCTAGGTTCATAGACATGGAATATTTACAAATGCATGTGCCTACCATAGATCTAAGGCACAGTCTTCCTCTTATATGAGACCCTTATGCCCATAACCTTAAAAATACAGTAAAGCTTGTGAGATTGATAAAATAATAATCAGATTGTTGCCTTAAATTGCTCATCTTTTATGAGTGGTAATAAAGTGGCAGGAGCAGCTGAGGAAACTATCAATTAAAGAAGGCCCCCAAGTCAAGATCACCAGGAAAACTTTAGTTCTAACTCCATGTTATAACCACTTCAAACTGGATTGGCCTCCTTCCACACCAAACAAAAAATTGTACATAAATCACGATTACCCCGTGAACAAATGTAAATGTGCCATGCATTGGGATTTCCAGTACCTTTACTGAATACACCTTCTTGACTGCCTGAAGCAAGTAACTGCCAAGTATATAATTAACGCTTGCTAGCCCCCTAACTAGACAGAAGTTCTCAATGCCTACTTCTCCACCTGGAATAAAGATTCTCAGTTCAGACCAAAATTAATCTGGAGGCGTAGGTATTTATAACATTTGACAGTCTCAAGTGTGTTCGACTTCAGAAACCAACACTTTCTTGGACTCCTAGGCCAAAAGCATTGAACTTTCATTTTCTCAAGGTTCACACATATTATTCTTGTACGCATAACTTTCTAGAAAATTTAGACCCTGCTGAAGGTTGATAGAGTCCCTTTCCATAACAACCATGTCATCTGCATAAGATAAATATAGTATGTTTTCACCCTTCCACCCCTCCTTTCTTAGTTAAATTCATTTGATAGGAATTGAATGAGGTATCAAGCACGCATCCAGCCTTTCCAGCTCTAATCATAGTCCATGTCATCATAAAACTCACCAAGGATAGTAATCAATCAGTAGCATCCCAGGGCGATCAGTATCTGCCACAAGGAAACAGGCTTTAAAAAGTTAAATGGTGTTGATAAGTCCACAAATGCATACTACAATAGTCCATTACCATCCTGTGTTGCCTATGTTGGTCTCAGTACCACTGTAATGTGTATTGTAAACATTCCCACATGGAACCACATTTGTACCTTAGAGGTAATCCTGCAACCAAAGACCTACCGCATCAAGTGAACTCTAAGAACCTTGATATAAAATCTTTCCTTATGGGTACATTATTGATTACAATCAATAATTTTCAGGCTCAATCATGTTATATTTATTATACAATAGACAAGGATGGCTCCCTTGCATATATTAGGGATCTTACGTAAAGGTGTTGCTAGCATAATACTGTCAACAGACGTGGTAGCTACCAGGAAACATGAGCCTTGATGTTACAAGCTGACCATATGCCACATACAATAGGCCTACTATTATCTACCAAACATAAAAGAATTCACAGGGATCTTGGGAGGTTCATAGAAGATAGCATTCCTCATTGGACCCGGTCTATCAGGCTAAAAATGTTGCTTAAGATATCAATTGCAACTGCTGCAGATATAAAACTCATTATCAGACCTTCTGGTATCAGTTTCTCAGAAGAGCTGATTTTGCCATTCTTGATTATAAGTAGCATTGAGTGCCAGTTAAAGTCCTGTATCTCATATTTTCGAATTTAATACAATCTGTGTTCCTTTGTCATGTCTTCTGACTTAATAATCATGTATCTGGGCCCTCAATACACATTTTTCAAACAATGGAGGACTACAGCAATCACTCTCTATTCTGGTCATGCTCCCACTACCTCTCACAAACCTCAGACAACAAAAATATGATAATTGAGCAAGCTGACCTT
Organism: Triturus cristatus; assembly: GCF_964204655.1. Taxonomy (NCBI): domain Eukaryota; kingdom Metazoa; phylum Chordata; class Amphibia; order Caudata; family Salamandridae; genus Triturus; species Triturus cristatus. The sequence continues at coordinate 966,440,538 of NC_140581.1, forward strand.
CATATCTATTGGTAGAGATGATGCAAGTGTCTCTATCCACAACCTGCCATATCATATAATATCTCCTCGGTGCCTTGAGCCAAAACTACATTCAGAGTCATGGTTATCCTGAGGGTCACAAATTGCTTATTTCTTTTAGCAAAACATGCCACATTAGTGGTTTGCTTAATAAGACGTCCATCTTTGGACCTCTCGCAAAGGGCCTCCACACTCATGGCAGAGACGCGGCAGTCATACGGAAGTCTCTGCTCTCAGGGCGGAATCACTGCAATGAGAATTCTCACTGCGGGGATTCTGCCCCGAGAGCGGAGAGTCCCTCACAACTGTGGGGTCTCCAGCATGAGTGTAGAGGCCCTTGTGAATCAGCCCCTTTATTATTAGGATTCTGTTTTTGCTTTTCCTATGGAAATACCAGTGTTTCCCCACCTAAAATTAGCAGGCGGTCCAAGCGAATTCTTTCCAGTAGTATTATAAATTCAACTCTTATCATATCATCATTGTTGCTCCCAGTTATAGCCACCAATGGGTCAGTATTTCTATTGTTAGTTGACAGCAGTTAATTTAATTATTCCCCTTCATTTTGGTGCTCCTCCCTGTCTCTGAGTTTGGAATAATTGAGCGCTCCCAAATTTCAGAGTTGCCTGGTCCCAGATTTCTCAGTTCACCTCGTTCCTCAGAAATCAAATACACTTCATTAACAGCCCAATCTTGACAGAAACATCAGAGGGTCCCACTGCTCAGCACCAAAGAGCATATACAATTGTACTGTCAAACTCTGAGTTAAAGATTATCAAGGTGTCCAGCTTGCTATGTCCCAATTTAATATTTAAAATTTCAGATCTGATATTGTTTATCAAATGATTTCTCCAGAGAAGGCAGCATAAAATATAGGTCTTCATGGCAATGGCACTTCAGAGAATAGAAAAACAGGAGCACATCAATCATGAAGAATAAGAAACAGGGTATAAAGAAAAGAGACAAAGAGTCAGCTGGCACTTAGGCATAGCAGAAATATTGTGTGCCCATTTGTGCATGCCTGTGTTTTCATATGTTGCCACATTTAAGCCAGGACTGTTGGCTTTTCCAGTGCTTGCTGTCAATGTGGTTGAGGCCTCAAGATTTTACCATTTCCATCTCCGATTTGGCATAGGAAGCATACATTATGATCAAGACGTTTAAAGAAATAATAATGTGGTCTGACCAATACAATTTCAGAGAATAAGGCATTTGTAAGCAATGTTTGTTTATGTAAAATCAGGTCCAGGCTATAGCTCGTGTTGGTGGATACATTGCAATGTTAGAGTAGATGTTTCTCCTATATGGGATATTTTGGATGAATGTATGGTATGATCTGTCTTTTTCCAATGAAGTTTGAGATCAGTATTAGAATCTGGTCAACCATCAATCTAACTCTGATTGTTGCCTGGAGGATATGCAAGATGTTCAGCCTGAGTGGTCTAGGATTCATTTTTGTACCTCGATAGTGGGCCAGTGGATTGATGAGGAGAATATTGAGTTTATTGGGTTACATTTTAGGGGTGTCTTGTCAATAAATGGGATCCACCACACATTTTGCCCCATCTGGTATATAGCAAGTAGATGTTGTATCCCACTGGTAAGACAGATAGTAGCTTGAATGCTGAACATAACCAGGTTCCTCTGACCTATGCTCAGCCTGACAAACACTCTTCTTTTTGGGCAAAAGATGAGGGAGGCATGGCCCATTCGCCCATTAGGATGGGCCATGGTTGTGATAAAGGAAAATGGGATGCTTTTAAAAAGTAAAAAAGAAAACTTAAAATTTTCATTTTTTAAAGTAGGTAGTGTTCCGTTGGACCACTTCCAGCTCTTAACAAATATTTCTATACACATTCTCAAAGGGTTACCACCGGTTTTAAACTGGTGGTAAAGTATTACTGTTTTGTGACCAGAATTCAGTTGCAAAAAAAGTAATACATACCATACCATTACGATATTTGGAAGGGATGCCCTAAACACGCCCCTTCTATATGCCAAATCGCAAATGCAACATGCAATTTGGTAACAAATTTCCAAATCTCATTTTGCATTTTGTACATTTGAAAAAGCATTTTTCTGGTCTCAAACGGCCCGATTCTGCTAATAGGGCTGCTAGCGCCTGGAAAAATGCCTTGCCCATCTGGCCCCAAATTAGGTGCAAAATCGCTTTGAGTTACAAAATCACCCTTTGATGCAACATTGGAAGATCTGAGAAAACATTCGAAAAAAATCACATGAGAATAATCCCACTTAGGTGAAAAATCAAATTAAGGGGCAAAATCACACACAGAGCAATATCAACACGAGAGCAACACGTCTATAGGAGTTGGTGCAGAAATGTATTTAGGTGCAAAATCACACTTGGTGCAACATCATCATGAGTGTCGAAAACGAGTTACATGCAAAATCTTATTTAGGTGTACAATCACCTTCGGTGCAAAAGCTAGAGGAATGTGAAGTAGCGTTTTGATGCAAAAACACTGACAAGCAAAAATCACATTTAGGCCCATGAACGGGCTAGTCAAATAAACTCTAATAGGCACTGACTTCTGCCCAAAGGATGTGGCTGGGACATGCTCAGAATGCCTTTGCCAATCTGTTTATCCACTTAAGTCCTAGGTAAATATGATCCTGTGGCTCATGCCCTTCCAGCTCTTCACTGACTTACTTGAATAAAAGCATTAGATCCCAGTCCACGTGACAGCGTCAGAAAGCAATGACTCACGCTGGTGACCTGCAGAACAGGCTCAGCGCCTCAGTCACTCGAGGCCAGACATATTGAGTCATCGGTGTTAAAGCCTTTAGGTACTCCAAAGGCCAAACAGCTAGATTGAGAGGTGCATCTATTTTCAGTCCTGGAACCATACCCTTAAACACTTCTGTTCATTGTTAATATTCATAGATTTAAGGGCACTCACTTTAAATCTCTGATGTAATGAGTTCAGCCAAATATTCTACTCTTAATTGCACGAGTCCTTAATGGAAAAGCAGCAATGAAAAGGGAAATAAAAGAACATAGCACATACAGCATATGTGATATATGAAATGAGCTTTGCAAAATTATAAAACATGCCAGAGGTTATAAAAATATTTATTCTCCATTCATTTAAAATGTGGGCCTCAAGGACTTCAGAAAATCTGGGCCGCTAAGTGCAGTCAATGCTTTTAACACCTACTTCATAACCATGAAACTGGTAATTGGGTGGCAGCATTTGCATGCTACGTGATTACAATTAATTTACGTTTTGTAAAAAGCTGCTTTCAATACTTCTCAGGATGTGGCCTCGAGGCTAGAGCTGCCGACGTTGGAGTCGGGGAACTAGGGTCGAGCTTCAGCAGTCGGCACAGCAGGCTGTGGTTCTGGTGCATACCAAAAAACATAATGTGCCCTTGTGTAACTTAACTGGTGCTCATGTAAAGCGCTCCAATACCTTCAGGTTGAGTTTGCGCTATAAAAATCGGCATAAAAACTAAGGAGCTATTGAAACAGCAGGGAGAGGGGCCTGCCATGGCTGAGAACCTTCCCATAGAGCTGCGTTTGTGGAGAAGTGTGGCTCAATGATTGTGGAGAAGTGTGGCTCAATGATTGTGGAGAAGTGTGGCTCAATGATTAGAGCGGCAGACCCTGATGCAGAGGTCTAGCCCGGGACCAGGGTTCAATTCCCCGCCTCGGCGGGTCTTGGGCTCAAAAATTCCACGGACCTGATAATTCTCGCCTCGGTGCCATTCCAATCATGGAGTCCCACTCTGCAACTCTGGGCAATAGCTTGCTTAATCTCCACAACGGCCCCCACAACGCTAAGGATGCCTGGCCTCCACCTTGGGGGTGCCCAGGAGTGGACGCCTCACAGGGAAAGCCAGGATGGGTTCCACAGCGGTATTCGTACAAGCGCCGAGAGACCTCCGGGTAGTCGTGCGCTATACAAGTATCCATACATTTACATTTACAGTGTGAATCCTGATAGGTCGGAGAGAGACTTCCACCCCAGCTCCCCAGCTCACCAGTTGTGCCTAACAGAGTCGCGAGGTGTCCAGGAACAAACTGGGAACCAAAAGCAACCCCGGCAAAACTGCTCAAACCATCCCCCTGACAAAAGTGAATACTGATAGGTGTGTGAGATGCTTCCACACAGCGGGGCAGTTGTGCGCAATGGAGCCAGGAGCTCACGCCAACGAATATTTGCACAGTGGGACCTGTTGTTAACTGGTGCTGTTGAAACCCTCTTTAAGGAAGGCCACTGAAGCCTCCATGGAGAGAACTGTTGGGCACTCCTGGGCAGAAGAAGGCTGGTGGTTGAGAGGCGAGTCCCGGGTGCCACTGAGGTCTTTTAAGAGCAGTGGACTCTGGACAGATCAGTGGGAACGATGAGTGGAAGGACAAGGAAATCAAGGTGGTCAACAACACGCTTTCACTGAGATAAAGGAGTATCATCAGTGGAAAGGCATGCATCGTTTTCAGGATGGTGTTATCCGGTTTGCTCTTCATTGCCCAGTAGAAAATGTGATAACAGGATGGAGTAGGACAAGACTGGCCAGAACATAAACAAGTATAGCCAAAATAGCCACCCAGACTTTTCCTACTTTGTCCCTATGCGCAGGTGCTGAAAACGCCAGGTTCCGGTTCATACAGTACCTCACAATATTCTTACAACTTAACCATGTGAGGGTTTCTTGGCTGGCCTTAAGAACTTCTGAACATTCTATTTGTTATTCGTCTTTCGGACATTTTTTGCTCCAGTGGTCCTAGTCTCACTGAATACCAAAAAGGGGAGTTTCTCACAAGAGGGAAAATGGATGAAGAACAACTGCTGAAGAGATCAATCAAAAAACATCATAGAAGCCCCAGCTAAGCTATGCTTCGCCTACTTACTCACCTACCCTCAGTGGCACAGAAACTGATTTCTGAATGTTTGCAGCACAGTTCCAGGGAAGTGGGAACTGTATGATGATCACTGTAGGTTTCTTCCTCAGTGATCTGAGGTCACCTACATCATCATTTAAACACCAGTGGACAAGAATATTGATTGAAAGAAATGGAACTAAGACACCAATGTACATCTAGCAACCTGGTTGAAGCTAAGGAAATAAAATATTAATCATTGAAGGAAACGTATATAACAGCAAATACACTTTCACTATATCAAAACAAGGTCTCATTGGAGTGGAGGATGAACAAATTGTTTACAAAGAGTAGCGAAGAGTTAATCAGAAAACCTCAAGGAACAACACAGAAACCCAGTGGCATGTCTTCAGCCATGAGCAAGAATACCCAATAATCACCTCCTGACTAGCTTATTGTCTATCTGTAATTTATCTTTGTAGTGGAGACAATGAACTCCACTCACATGCTTTCTGAGATGACTAAGAAGAAAACAGAACATAAAATAGCAGTGGCATATGGTGACAGTATTTTAGACATTAGAGTATCACAACAGAAGGGTGAAGAAAAAGAAAGAAATGTTGGCAAAATAGTAATGAGGGGGAGCTACATTGCTAACATGATTCAAATCTCATAAGCCCAGCAAGATGATTAAAGAACCAGTTTCAAAGAATATATTATTGAGAACTTGGTAGGTCTGAAGAGCAAGCCAACTACATTCTCTGACTACATTAGATTAGAAAATCAGTCATAAAAGATCATGTTGGAAAGAAGAACCAAGCAGCCCCAGAGACTAAGCATACAAGAAAGGGCCATCTGGAACTAGCTAAAATAAAGTCCTAAAACGTAATGGGGAGACTTATTAGCATAGGCAAATTGCCAAGGCATCACATGGAGTGATATCACAAGAAGTGATGTCACAATGCTGTCATATCAAAAGTGGACAAGCCTATTGCCCATTATGTGCTCAAATAAGGCCTTTACTAAAATATAGGAATGTAAGCATGCATACCATGTTTTATTTATATGTATACTAAACATACTAAACATACATGTACCTCAACTTGTCATCAGTGAAGCAGGGTCCACCGCTGAAGCAAGTGAGGGTCCCTCAAAATCACATATGTCGTTGTTGAGCTCCCGCTGAAGAAAGTGATTTTGATCAGAGTGGGACAAAGATGGATTTTGTTACCACTGAGGTCACTTCATCTCTGTACTTGTAGCTTCACCTGGTCCTAGATTTCACCTTCATACTTGGTCACTTTTTTCAATTGTTAAAATCCTCAAGCGGGGCAATACTGGTAGCTGTAGCCTGACGTTGCTCAATGAGTGCAGGCACCTTCACTCAAAAGTCCCACCGAACATGTTTTCAGTGTGGTTAATTGATACAAGGTGGAAAAATCAGGTTTTCCTGCCCTCCTTGGGCATGTCCTCCCAGGGTATGCCTCTGCACACTGACATGGTCCTCCGGAGGTGGAACTAGATTACTAAGTCACACTTTTCTATAATTACTGGCAAAGGTGTTTCTGTTCTGAAGCCCATAGGACCTTAGACCTGGCTTCTTTTAAGTTTAAACAAAGAAGATTATTTTGCAAGAGATGCAACCAGGTAAAGTAAATAAATGAAAGGTAAAGTAAATAAAGCAAATAAAGTATCCAAAAGTGGATTAAGAATAAGTGAACTAATGTCATATTTATAGAAAAAGAGATATAAAAAAAATCAACATAGTTGCATATATAAAAAGGCTTACAATAGTTGCGAAAGGGAGGGAAGGAGAAGAAAAAGGGAGACAATCTAATAATAACATGACTAAATATATAATATGAGAATGAGAGAGCTTAATGCATCATAAAGGATATCATCATTTAAGGAATAACACCTGTAAAAGAGATGTAATTATAACAGAGAAAAGAAAGGAACTATATAAGTAAATACACAAGTAAATAAATAAATAATATACCAATAAAAACCAATCATGGTGGTTTGGGGACTTCTTCCAGTGATGGATGATGTTGGGTAAATTTTCATGCAGAAGTATCCAAGAAAATAGTCACAGGGGACCATATGTGTTCTCTTTTCAGGAGCAAAGACATGGGAGAGACCTAAGCATGATCCAGTTGATGGTTGTAGCAGACACTATACCACCAAGCTTGAAAGTAAAGTTGTATGGATTTTTCCAATTTTTTGTTATTTGTTGATGAGAAATTGCAATTACTAAATCCACAACATCAGTGTTATAAGAGAGGGTTTGCCAGTGATCGGATAATGTACCCAGAAAAATGTAAATACGGGAAAACGAGAAATGAGTGGGAAAGATGGCATTAATTTGGTGCCATACTTTCAGCCAGAATTGATGTGTGGGGGGACAAGTAAAAAGCATGCGGTATAAGTCAGCATGAGGAGTGTTACATGACCAGCAATTTGGGGAAAGTGTGGATTTGAATTTGTGTAGGGACACTGGAGTAAACATGAGTCGATTGTATATTAAGAAAAGTGTTTGTGTTGTACTAGCAGATCTTGAAGTCTTACGGAGTTTTAACCATAATTTACCTCAAAATGTAGTGGACCATGAAATGTGGAATTCACGTTCCCATTAAAGTTCTATGTTAGTTTTAGCTCTGTGTTCAGGGAGTGCATTGAGGAATTTGTAAATGCATGAAGCACTAGATTGGGCACTTAAAATGATGAGGTACCTAGAACGGCAATAATAAGGTACGGATACTACAGGTCTGACTTAACACTACAAGGGTGGTAAGTTTTACCACTCTTTTTAAGAGCCACAATGCGCTCTTAGAACACACCTCGGTCCTGACGAAAGCCTCTAGAGTTTGCCACGAGGCTGAAAAATGTTGACCAATATCAGTGCGGTAGATTAGTAACTGGATCTACACACGCACCACTTTCCTTTTTAATTTCCCACATCACAATCTCTCCAATAAATACTTGTGCTGTAGGGAATTTTAACTCGCAACAACAGAGCACGCACACACCCTCTGTTTTCATTTCTGGCCACTACTGACAAACCAGTTGGTCTTCCTCCAAGTGGAGGTCAGCATACTTACAAAATAAAGACCCAATGATGATGCTGTAACAGTACACCGGGGCGGAGAATCAAGATATACCGCCAATCGCCTGTGTACATATATGAGGGTTTTTATGATGGTTCCCACACGAACAAAGACCCTGGTTATTCAGAACAAGTGGTCCATTCTCCCCCTTCTTTGATTTTTTTGATAGGAAAGAATGCTCAAGATCTTTCCACTGCGGAGAGGGATTGGAGACAGGTTGGTTTAAGGATTTAGAAAGTTGTTTAAGAAGAAAAGCATTGTGATAGTGTTGAAATTCTGGAAAGTTAACTCCACCCTGCAATCTAGGGCATTTAAGGATAAGTAGAGATATATGCGGTTTCTTTTTATTCCATAAAAAATGATAAAATAGAATTAAGTTTTTGAAAAAATATGTGGGTAAGCTGAGAGGGGTAGCCGAGATCATATAAAAAATGACCGGAGCAAGGATCATTTTAATTGTGTCACGCCTGCCCCACCAAGATAAGTATATAGGATGCCATTTAGAAATAGATGTAGATAATGTAGAAAGAATATGAGTCATATTTAGGGATAGAGTCTGTTTGATAAAGGGGGCAAACTGGAGACCTAAATATTTACTTTTTTGGGAATTCCATGAGAAATTAGTAGAGGCAAAGTCTTGTTTAAAGCATAAAATATTAAGAGGCAGAACTTCACATTTATCATGATTCAATTTATAACCACAAATTAAAGAGAAAGCATTGAGCTCAGCATTGAAAGCTGGAATAGATTGTTCTGGTTTAGACAAATACAGGAGAATATCATCCGCACAGACACTCCTTTATTATGAAGATTACCATTTTGAAAGCCATATATGATAGGATTTTGTTTGATTTTTGCCAGAAAGGGTTCTAATGCAAGAAATAGAAGAAGGGGGGATAGGGGACACCCTTGACGAACACCTCTTTGCAACGTGAAGGAATTAGAAATGGAACCATTGCTAAAGATAGAAGCTTTGAGTGAGGTATATAGTAAGGAAATATAAGAAATACATTTGGGTCCAAAGTTAAACCAAGATAATGTGTGAAAAATAAATGACCAATTCATACGGTCAAAAGTTTTTTCTGCATCTAGAGAGATGGCTGCAAGAGAATCGGAATATTTATTAGATTTGTGCAAAATACTAAAGAAAATCCTGGTATTTTCAGCAATATTCCGTCCCTTAATGAAGCTAGATTGTTCTTTACAAATAATGGATTGTAAAAGAGGTTCCAGGTGAAGAGCAAGAATTTTGGCAAATAATTTGTAGTCGGCATTAACTAGTGATATTGGTCTATAATTTTTACACAGATGAGTATCTCGTCCTTCTTTAGGGATAAGGCAGATAAGTGCGTCTTGAAAGGTACCATTGGAGGCATAGGAGGAAATGAACTGCGAGAAGAAAGAAAGAAGATGGGGAAGGAGGGATTTAGCAAAATGAGAGTAAAACTCTACAGGGAATCCATCTGGACCAGGAGCCTTCCTGACTAGAGAAGTTTTAACGTGTGGCAAATATCTTTTATAGTAATGTCTTGCTCTAATGATGAAAAATCAATATCTGCGAGAATTTTTTTTTGTATTGAGGCAAGATAATTTTGTATGTCCACAGAGTCTAGTATAAGTTCAGGGGTATAAAGAGAGGTATAATATTTTTGGAATTGCTCCGAAATTTCCAAATTTTTAGTTACTGGAGAGGAGGTAGAGTTTAATGCATAATCAATATTAGCATGATCTTTTTTGATTTTGAGATATAAGGCAAGAAGTTTGCCCACTTTGTTTTGGCCGCCATAGTAATAACCACTACCTCGAAGGAGATAAGCGTAAGCATTTTCTGTGGATAACGTATTAGATTTAAACTTTTCTTTAATTAGATTATCAAGATCAGCTTTAGAATTATATGTTGTACAAAATGACTCTAGCAATTTAATAGTTTTAATCATTCTTTCGCTTTTAGGGAGTTTTGACTGTTCTTTTTGGCAACGTAAGAAATAATAAAGTCTCTGGCTGCAGCTTTAAAATAATCCCAAACAGTAGAGAAAGATGAAACAGGAGATACATTACGTTTAAAAAAATCAGTAATCAAGTCTTCTAAAGATAAAGTGAAAGTTTGGTCCGCTAACAAGGAGGTATTGAAACACTATCTTCTACCGGTGACATTAATTGGAGTAGTTCTAAGTCTAATAATACAGGGGCATGGTCAATATAGAACCAATATCTGCTTTTAATATAGATTGTGTTAATGCTTTAGATACAAATAAATAGTCTATACGTGATTGTGAGATTTGAGTGGGTGAGAAAAAAGAGTACTCACGGAGTTGTGGGTGACAGAATCTCTAGGAATCAACAAGAGATCTGTGGGAAATGAGAGTGGTAAAGTGTTGATGATTTGGAGAAGGAACAATACGATCAATATAAGAATCAACAATAATAACATATGAAGCAGAAATAGACATCAAAAGAGTAGGAATATGTGGCCAAAAGTTACCATCAGGTTTAGTAGGAGCATATACATTAAACAAAGTAAGAGCTATATCATTGACTTTAAGGTGAACAATTAACCATCGTCCATCATCATCCTGAGAAAGGAGTGAAACTTTAAGACTCTTGTGACAGAGAATCACAGTCCCATTTCGTTTGCTTGTACCTGGAGAGGAAAAGACATGTCCCACCTATTGTCGCTTGAGTTTAACAACTTCTGACGCAATTAGGTGTGATTCTTGTAAAAACGCAATATCTGATTTAAGACCACATAAATGGGTAAGTACCCTTTGTCTTTTAATAGGTGTACCCAAACCCTTAACATTACATTAAATAACACTTAATGTCATTAATCAACTACATAGAATAAGAACTTGTATAATATTACTGCATAACATGGATGTAATAAAAAGGTTGCAATATTTAAAGAAGAGAAAAACAAGCACTCCAGCAGGAAAGGAGATACGATATGAAGTGAAAGATATTGGAATGGAGAAAACAAAGAAGAGAAAGAAAGGGAAAAGGGAAAGAGGAGGAGTGAGGGACAAAAGAGGAAAAAAGTTAGACAGAAACAATAATAACACATGCCAAAAACTCAAACTTGGGTGGAGGGTGTTGAGGCCACAAAGAGAAGATGTACAGCCAGTGACAAGACTCCGGGAGAGACCACGAGGAGGCATCAGTTCAAATGGACTACACAAGAGTGGATGAATCAGGGAGACGAAACCTAGCGGAAAGAAACATAAGGAAGATTAGACAATCAAAAAATATAGCAGAAGCAGATTTGCAAAACTACAATCAACATTAGTAAGGGAAGAGAAAATGATTAAGTAGAAGATGATCTTGTAAATTCAATGGAGTCATCTCTAAAGGTATCAAGAAATTGTTGGAGTAAGGCTGGATCATCATAGGTGGTTGTTTTGTTCTTATAAGTCACTTTAAGGAGGCACAGATGAAGTAGACCAAATCTGGCATTCAAATTGCGTAGCGCTGGACGCACGGATAAGAAACTTTTCTGCTTGTCTGCTGTGGTTTTCTCACTGAATACCAAAAAGGGGAGTTTCTCACAAGAGGGAAAATGGATGAGGAACAACTGCTGAAGAGATCAATCAAAAAACATCATAGAAGCCCCAGCTAAGCTATGCTTCACCTACTTACTCACCTACCCTCAGTGGCACAGAAACTGATTTCTGAATGTTTGCAGCACAGTTCCAGGGAAGTGAGAACTGTATGATGATCACTGCAGGTGTCTTCCTCAGTGATCTGAGGTCACCTACATCATCATTTAAACACCAGTGGACAAGAACATTGATTGAAAGAAATGGGACTAAGGCACCAATGTACATCTAGCAACCTGGTTGAAGCTAAGGAAATAAAATATTAATCATTGAAGAAAAAATATGTATAACAGCAAATACACTTTCACTATATCAAAACAAGGCCTTATTGGAGTGGAGGATGAACAAATTGTTTACAAAGAGTAGCGTAGAGTTAATCAGAAAACGTCAAGGCACAACACAGAAACCCAGTGGCATGTCTTCAGCCATGAGCAAGAATACCCAACAATCATCTCCTGACTAGCCTATTGTCTATCTGCGATCTATCTTTGTAGTGGAGACAATGAACTCCACTCACATGCTTTCTGAGATGACTAAGAAGAAAACAGAACATAAAATAGCAGTGGCATATGGTGACAGTATTTTAGACATTAGAGTATCACAACAGAAGGGTGAGGAAAAAGAAAGAAATGCTGGCAAAATAGTAATGAGGGGGAGCTACATTGCTAACAAGATTCAAATCTCATAAGCCCAGCAAGATGATTAAAGAACCAGTTTCAAAGAATATATTATTGAGAACTTGTTAGGTCTGAAGAGCAGGCCAACTACATTCTCTGACTACATTAGATTAGAAAATCAGTCATAAAAGATCATGTAGGAAATGATATCATTACTTAAGAAATAACAGCTGTAAAAGAGATGTAATTATAACACAGAAAAGAAAGGAATTATATAAGTAAATAAATAAATAATATACCAATAAAAACCAATCATGGTAGTTTGGTGACTTCTCCCAGGGATGGATGATGTTGGGTACATTTTCGTGGAGAAGTATCCAAGAAAATAGACACAGGGGACCATATGTGTTCTCTTTTCAGGAGCAAAGACATGGGAGAGACATAAGCATGATCCAGTAGATGGTTGTAGCAGACACTATACCACCAAGCTTGAAAGGAAAGTTGTATGGATTTTTCCAATTTTCTGTTATTGGTTGAAGAGCACTTGCAATTAATAAATCCACAACACCAGTGTTATAAGAGAGGGTTTGCCAGTGATCGGATAATGTACCCAGAAAAATGTCAATAGGGAAAAGGAGAAATGAGTGTGAAAGATGGTATTGATTTGGTACCATACTTTCAGCCAGAATTGATGTGTGGGGGGATAAGTAAAAAGTATGTGGTATAAGTCAGCATGAGGAGTGTTACATGACCAGCAATTTGGGGAAAGTGTGGATTTGAATATGTGTAGGGACACTGGAGTAAACATAAGTCGATGGTATATAAGGAAAAGTGTTAGTGTCATGCTAGCAGATCTTGAAGTCTTACGGAGTTTTAGCCAAAATGTAGTGGACCATGAAATGTGGAATTCACGTTCCCATTGAAGTTCTATGTTAGTTTTAGCTCTGTGTTCAGGGGGTGCATTGAGGAATTTGTAAATGCATGAAGCCCTAGACTGGGCACTTAAAATGGGAGAATATTACGATGAGGTACTTAGGAAGATGGTGTAGGAGATGTAGAAGATAGGGAGGAGGATACATTTTGGATCAATGACTTACATTTAGTAGAAAATGATTTTGGCAATTTAAAAAGTGATTGTGCTTTAGAAAAAGAATGAAAAGAATCATTTGAGTAAAGATGGTGGATCTAGAGTAGACCCTTTTCTCGCCAAGCCTTCCAAAAGATAGGTTTGTTTTAAATTTTAAGAAGGCGGTTGTGCCAAATAGAGGAGTTAAGAAATTGTTCCTTACCTAAGAGGTGTGATATCAGAAAGGAAATAAATAACTTATGGGAAATGTTATGAATAGGTGAGGATAATAAGTGTGTCTTGGGAGTGGAAGTAAGAGATATGTTGAAGCAGACTGGCGATAGGAAAGAATGCTCAAGATCTTTCCACAGCTGAGAGGGATTGGAGGCAGGTTGGTTTAAGGATTTTGAAAGTTATTTAAAAAGAAAAACATTGTGATAGTGTTGAAAATCTGAAAAGTTGACTCCACCCTGTAATTTAGGGCATTTAAGGATAAGTAGGGCTATATAAAAAAATGATAAAATAGAATTAATTTTTTTGAAAAAATATGCAGGAAAGCTGAGAGGGGTAGCCGAGATCATATAAGAAATGACAAGAGCAAGCATCATTTTAATTGTGTCACGTCTGCCTCACCAAGATAAGTATATAGGATGCCATTTAGAAATAGATGTAGATAATGTAGAAAGAATATGAGTCATATTTAGGGATAGAGAGTGTTTTCTGGAGGGGGCAAACCAGAGACCTAAATATTTAATGTTTGGGGCATTCCATGAGAAATTAGTACAAGCAAAGTCTTGTTTAAAGCATAAAATATTAAGAGGCAGAACTTCACATTTATCATGATTCAATTTATAACCACGAATTAAAGAGAAAGCATTGACCTCAGCATTGAAAGCTGGAATAGATTGTTCTGGTTTAGACAAATACAGGAGAATATCATCCGCACAGACACACATTTTAATATGAAGATTACTATGTTGAAAGCCATATATGTTAGGATTTTGTTTTATTTTTGCCAGAGAGGGTTCTAATGCAAGAAATAGAAGAAGGGGGAAGGGGACACCCTTGACGAACACCTCTTTGCAACATGAAGGAATTAGAAATGGAACCATTGGTAAAGATAGAAGCTTTGAGTGAGGTATATAGTAAGGAAATATAAGAAATACATTTGGGTCCAAAGTCAAACCAAGATAATGTGTGAAAAATAAATGACCAATCCAGTCTGCATCTAGAGAGTTGGCTGCAAGAGAATGGGAATATTTATTAGATTTGTGCAGAATATTAAAGAAAATCCTGGTATTTTCAACAATATTCCATCCCTTAATGAAGCCAGATTGTTCTTTAGAAATAATGGATTGTAAAAGAGGTTCCAGGCGAAGAGCAAGATTTTGGCAAATAATTTATAGTCGGAATTAACTAGTGATATTGGTCTATAATTTTTACACCTATGAGGATCTCGTTCTTCTTTAGGGCTAAGGCAGATAAGGGCGTCTTGAAAGGTCCCATTGGAGGCATTGGAGGAAATGAACTGCGAGAAGAAAGAAATAAGATGGGGAAGTAGGGATTTAGCAAAATGGGAGTAAAACTCTACAGGGAATCCATGTGGACCAGGAGCCTTCCCTGTTTTGAGAAGTTTCAAAGTGTGGGAAATATCTTTCATAGTAATGTCTCGTTCTAATGATGAAAAATCAATATCTGCGAGAAATTGTTTTTGTATTGAGGCAAGATAATTTTGTATGTCCACAGAGTCTAGTATAAGTTCAGGGGTATAAAGAGAGGTATGTTTTTGGAATTCCTCCAAAATTTCCAAATTTTTAGTTACTGTAGAGGAGGTAGAGTTTAATACATAATCAATATTAGCATGATCTTTTTTGATTTTGAGATATGAGACAAGAAGTTTGCCCACTTTGTTTTGGCCGCCATAGTAACGAGCAATACCTCGAAGGAGATAAGCGAAAGCATTTTCTGTGGATAACTTAATAGATTTAAACTTTTCTTTAATTAGAACATCAAGATCAGCTTTAGAATTATACGTTGTACAAAGTGACTCTAGCAATTTATCAGTTTTAATAATTTCATTCGCTTTTAGGCAGTTTTCATGGTTCTTTTTGGCAACGTAAGAACTATAAAGTCTCTTGCTGCAGCTTTAAAAGAATCCCAAACAGTAGAGAAAGATGAAACAGAAGATACATTACGTTTAAAGAAATCAGTAATGAAGTCTTCAAAAGATAAAGTGAAAGTTTGGTCCACTAACAAGGAGATGTTGAAACGCCATCTTCTACTGGTGACATTAATTGGAGTAGTTCTAAGTATAATAATACAGGGGCATGGTCAGAAATCAATATAGAACTAATATCTGCTTGTAATATAGATTGTGTTAATGCTTTAGATACAAATAAATAGTCTATACGTGATTGTGAGATTTGAGTGGGAGAGAAAAAAGTGTACTCACGGAGTTGTGGGTGGCAGAATCTCCATGAGTCAACAAGAGATCTGTGGGAAATGAGAGTGGTAAAGTGTTGATACATTGGAGAAGGAACAAAAGGTGCCTCGGAAATACGATCAATATAAGGATCCACAATAATAACAACAATAATAACATGCGAAGTAGAAATAGACATCAAAAGGGTAGGAATATGTGGCCAAACGTTACCTTCAGGTTTAGTAGGAACATATACATTAAACAAAGTAAGAGGTATATCATTGACTTTAAGGTGAACAATTAACCATCGTCCATCATCATCCTGAGAAAGAAGGGAAACTTTAAGTCTCCTGTAACAGAGAATCACAGTCCCATTTCGTTTGCTAGTACCTGGAGAGGAAAAGACATGTCCCACCCTTTGTCGCTTGAGTTTTACAACTTCTGACGCAATTAGGTGTGATTCTTGTAAAACCACAATATCTGATTAAAGACCAGATAAATGGGTAAGTACCCTTTGTCTTTTAATAGGTGTACCCAAACCCTTAACATTCCATTAAATAACATGTAATGTAATTAATCAACTACATAGAATAAGAACATATATAATATTACAGCATAACATGGATGTAATAAAAAGGTTGCAATATTTAAAGAAGAGAAAAACAAGCACTCCAGCAGAAAAGGAGATACAATATGAACTGAAAGATATTGGAATAAAGAAAAGAAAGAAGAGAAAGAAAGGGAAAAAGGAAAGAGGAGGAATGAGGAAAAAAAGAGGAAAGAAGTTAGATAGAAACAATAATAACACATACCAAAAACTCAAACATGGGTGGAGGGTGTTGAGGCCACAAAGAGAAGATGAACAACCAGTGACGAGACTCCGGGAGAGACCTGCAGGAGGCATCAGTTCAAATGGACTACACAAGAGGGGATGAATCAGGGAGACGAAACCTAGCGGAAAGAAATATAAGGAAGATTAGACAATCAAAATATATAGCAGAGGCAGATTTGCAAAACTACAATCAACATTAGTAAGGGAAGAGAAAATGATTAAGTAGAAGATGATCTTGTAAATTCCATGGAGTCCTCTCTACAGCTATCAAGAAATTGTTGGAGTAAGGCTGGATCATTGTAGATGGTTGTTTTGTTCTTATAACTCACTTTAAAGAGGCACAGATGAAGTAGACCAAATCTGGCATTCAAATTGCGTAGCGCTGGACGCACGGATAAGAAACTTTTCCGCTTGTCTGCTGTGGTTTTCGCATAGTCCTGTGAGAAGAATAACTGAGATCCTTGCCAAGATATACGCCGTTTTTAGCTGCGTGTAGGACTTTTAACAAATGTGTGTATTCCAAAAAATAGAGAATTACACCTCTCGGATTGCGTTGGACAGATGAGTTGTGAGGTGGACGGCCACGTCTATGTGCTCATTGTATGTTTAAAGCTGTATTTTCAGGAAATTCAAGAATCTCTGACAAAAAAGATTGGAAAAAAGAAATGAGATTGGATCCTTCCAATCCTTCAGACAGACCATAGAGTCGCAGGTTGTTGCATCTGCTTCGGTTTTCAAGATTTTCCACTTGCTTTTGTAGCTGTAAGATTTCTGCTTTCATGGGAAGAATTTGTTGAGAGGAAATTTGGAAAGAGTCCATCTGACGTTTCATTGAGTTAATCTTGTTATCAAGAGTAGACCACTTATCCTCTAGATCCTGTAGGCGTAAGTTCATTTCTTCCATATAAGGTTTAAGTGCTCGGATCTCCTCCAGGATGAGATCCAAGGATGTTGGCAGTAGAGATGTAGCTAGTGAAGGAGGGTCTTTTTTAAACCTCTCCGTAAATGATAACACCGAACAAGTAGGTACTTTAGAGACATTTTTCCCATTCGGTATGGAGGAATGTGGAAGAGGAGCAGCGAACTCAGGCCAAGTGGCCGTTGTTTCTATGAAGTGGTAAGATGTAGCTTGGTCTAATTCCTTCATGTCACCCTGCAATACCGAGAAATGATTCAAAGTATGAATTGCAGCTGATTTAGTACGTGGAAATGGAACGGACGTTGAAGCAGCACCTCTACCTGACTTAATCCTCCCCATAAACATGTGTATCGCAATAGTAGAAGAGTAAGTGCAGTAAGGTCAGATAGGTAAGTGGTCGATAAAATGGTATCGCTTAAATAGCAAAAATGAAGGGCAAATATATTGATATATTCCTGAAGGACCACCAACTCTGATATAATTAAAGCATTAGCAATGTTCTCAGAGAGTAGCACAACCTGGCCGTGTTGATGAAGAACAAAAACAATAATGAAGAGTGGTAAATGACGTTATTGGAGCATCCATGAGAAGTAACATTTGTAGAGAAATGGCAAAAATAGGAAAAATGATGAAAGAAAAGTGTTTACATAGGTTCACATAAAGGGGTGTTCCTTAAGTGATTAGAACTGAACGCTTGTCTTTGCACAGTAATCTATTGTTCTCAGACAAGTGTAGTCCTGTGTGAAAAAATGGCTGTTTGTTGAGTTAAAAGCTGCCAGGAGTCCCATTTGGGTGCACAATTACCAGTAAACCAGAATGGAAATATTCCTTTGTCACAACGTGCCTCCGTGTGGGAGAAGTGCAGCGGTGCCGATAACGTGCCGTCCAGTCACGGAGAACGCGCTGCACATTTTAGCAAAAAAAAAAAAAGCGTTATTGGGCTTACCGCGACTGCTAAGACACATTACTGGAGTCCATAGATGATCATACAGTGAGTCCTTATTATGTTGATGGTGACAGGGCATTGTTGCCACCCGTCACTTCAAAAACCCTCGCGTCCCGGTTTGGAGCAGCGTAAAGCAGCCGCCATCTTCTCTGGCACTAGACACACCCCCCTAGGCCAGGCTTCTTGACAGCAGGTCTCTCTCCAACCAATTTTCCTACAATGTCTGCTGTCTGTGGTCAGCTGAACCCTCTTGGAGTCAGGAGTCCGTTCACTTTTTGTGTCCTTGGAACAGGCACAACCACTTGACATTTGCACACCAGTTCCAGTATCTGTGTGCCCGACAGTGTCAGAAGTTCTTGAGCATTTTCATGCAGTAAGACGTCTTCAGGTGCAGTCTTCCAAGGTCAAGGAATTTTTTGTGGGAGCAGTGGGGAGTTGCCTTTCTTTTCCTGTGCCCTAAACATTGATGGGAGAATTTTTCACACCCAGCCTGGCTAATTTCTCACCCTGTTCCCACATCCTTTTGTAGCACTTCATCTTCACTTTACTCTAGAAACTCCCCAAACCACTAAATTTAAGATGACTGAACACTTCATACATGTGGAAGAGCTCCAGGCAGACCCCTAACCACTTCCCCAATTAGATGAGCTCTCCCCCATCTGTCAGGGTCAGCCCTGGTTCCCACTTCAGCTATGGTTGGGGCAGTAGGTCTTGGAGTACCCTGGGAATGAATGGCAGAAGTTCACGTCAGCCTCATTAGGACCAGCAAATCAAAAGATACGTTAAAGCTGTTCTTTGTTGTGCCAGGTGTCCTCTGGCCCTCCGAGATGGCTAATCCCTGCTAAGTGGGCAGTTGTTGACAACACCTCTGTCTGCCTTCCTGGGTCCGAGGCCAAGCTATTTTCCCCTGGAAGGCAGTCATCAACTCCAGCCAGGAATATGTTTGGACCTCTGGATGTTTGATTCGTGCCAGAACTAGTTTTAAGTGAGTTTTGGCTCAGGCACTGCAAAGGCACTTTATATAAAGTCATTTTTTCACTAAAAGTATCAACATTTTTATTTCATTATTAAATGAGAATTTTAAAACTAAGGAGAAAACAACTTTGAATTACATTTCTAGCATTTTTCTAAGTGGAAAGCTGAAACAAATATTTAAATCACATAGATCTGTCCTATGGAAATGTACATGAATCAACACAATGGAAACAGTTTTAAGGTACTCAATTAGTGTGAGGGCACACTTTTTCAAATATACAAGCACTAATATATTAGTACTTTGCTCACTTTAAGAGTTACTTATCAACTTATTAAAATAGGTTTTCTTACACGGTCAAGGCCCTTTTCCTTGCCATGTGTTACTGAAGTGCCTTTAAACCAACGCCCAGCGAGAACACACTGGTGCCCTTGGCAGCCATATATTTTTGTAATATATGAGGGTGTACTTACACACTGCAGCCCACATAAGACATTTAGCTTACACTCCTCTTGTGCAAATTCTGCACCATCTACAGTGACCTTACTGGAAAGTTAAATTGGCCATTTGGCTTAAACCAATTTTACCAATGTCATTTTAGGCCCTCTACCATGCACACTCTGCTCATAAATGATGTAATTTGAAATATCATGAGTGTTGTTATGAATGCTATGGTTTAACATGCTTTTAGGGATGTACTATGCTAGGGTATAAGTAGTGCATGGGGAAGATGAGAGTTAGATTTACTTTAGTCTGGCTAGTGAGTTGACAACACTCTGTATGAAAGGGAGAGAGTTATATTACATTTGGGTAGGGCGCATTGTGAAAAAACACCATATATGCTGTACATGTCCAAAGTTAATATATCTAAGTAATTAAATATATGTGAAAGCATTGAAGACAACAATACTTAGACAGATTTTTACAAATGTCATCACCCATGCCAGGAGATGGGTGATGAAATACCTAATGAAATACCTCTTGAACTATCTAAGTACCCCTAAGATAGGCCTTAAACAGCCCATCGAGCAGGGTGCAGTGTATTTAAAAGTTTGGACATGTACTTTTAACTTTTCATGTCCTGGTAGTGAAAAAAATCCTGAATTAGTTTTTCACTACCGCAAAGCCTACCTCTCCTATAGGATAACATTGGGTTACCTTATTACATTTAATAAGTGCTAACTTTCAATTGGTAGCAAGTAGTAATGTTGAGTATGATGTCTAAAGAATTGTGATATAAAACCCATTTAATGTTAAAGTTGAATTTTAAGTCACAATCCTGAAAATGCCACTTTTAGAAAGTTGACATTTTCTTGTCCTTACCATTTGGTGTCTGTAGCCTGTATCCTGGGTCACATGACTAGTTGTAACTGGCAGTTGGTCTTTGTGTATTGCTTCCAGACAGTGAGACAAAGGGGTAAATGGTGTTGACAAAATGGGCCATCTCTGACTTGATAGGGGGTGGAGCTGTCACCTACCACACTTGGGCATCACAAAGGTTCTACCTGAGCAGACTCACAAAGGGTCTGATACCAGTCTTTTGTGTCCAATTCCAAGCACCTCTTGGGGTGGAACTCGTTAGAAACTTCTCCAACTTCAAAGCTGGTGCCAAGGATAAATAGTAGACCCTCAGAACCAAATCTTCAGTGCACTTCTGGCCCTGTGGATACTACAGAAGAAGGACTGCTGTGCTGCCTCCCTGCTGCCCTGTTTGATGAGAAGGAAGACTGGATCTGCAGCCTTCATCACATTCTGAAGTGACTCCAAGGGTCAGATGGCAGACCTCCTGTTATGAGCTACAGGGACATAACAAGCTCCAGAGGCCTCCCTGCATCTGCGCCTTGACCTGCAACTGGACCTGCAACCGAACCTGCTTCAGCCCGGCTGGACTCTGCTGGAGTGAGTTCCTGATCCCCACAATTTGCCCCTCGGGTCCTGGACCCTATGTGTGGCATCAGTTGATCTCCTTCCCCAAGAAAAGGAGAAATCCTGAAGGTTTGGGCTCTTCACACCCGCGAAGAGACCTGTTTGCGCCAGGATCTTGCAAACCTCCAAGGGAAGCTCCAGTGAACGTGGCTCTTCATGTTACAGCAACGGCGTGTAACAACCGGCAACTCAAGATCTGTCCTTCACCCTACAGCATCTACAGCCTACGGTGGCTGCAAATGCAAATCTACAGAAACAACCATTTGCAATGCCCAACAGGTTCTTCATACACAGCAATGACCTTCCATGACGCCCGGCTTCTTCTTCACACCACAGTGACCATCCACAACGCTCTCGCTGCTCCTCATAGCACCCTCTACCGCAAATGAAACGTTTCATGCCATACTCTAGAGCAGTGATGCCTAAAGTATGGCCCGGGGCCGCATGCGGCCTACGTGACCTTTACATGCAGCCGCCTGGGCTGCTGTTTACTTGACTCAGCACTAACATGAAAATGTTTTTAAATATACACCAATCACTTATTTAGGGGTTAATTGCAGTTAGAGAAAGGAAGTAACAAGGCCCTTCATTTTTAAAGACAGAAAACTTGTTAAAAAACAATAGTGTTTTCAAAATTTGAAAACTGTATTTCATTGACCTGTAGAACCATTTCATCTCAGTAAATCCAAATACAGCAGTTCATTCAGAAGTAGTTTTTTTTAAGTTATGGTTTTCAGTTCAGTTCAATTCAATAACTTTATTCGGGTAACTTAATATCCATAAAAGCACAACAATTGATAAAAGAAAACGAATAGTTAGCAATACACATTAGGAAAGCCCTTACAATAATATCTCTATAACAATTAATACATTTCATAACATGTTAAAATGTTAAAAGGAACTTCATTGGTAATAAAAATTACTATTGATAAAAATACAATGCCAGCTAACAATAGTGCAAAAATAGTCAAGCAGATAGAGGCTCAAGGGTCAAGCATAGTATTACGTACTCTTATGGCAATTCTTAGAAAGGTACCTATGCGAAAAGTCAACTCCTCATCTACCAGGGAGACTAGGCATATGTAGGCATTGTTCAGACTAATTGGCCTTCTCTCTTTGAAAAATGGGTTTAATAGCCACTTGGTATATTTAATATAATACTTACAAAATAATAAAAAATGTAAAATTGATTGGCCACTCACCCCATCAAAAGGACATGGTATATTATCGAGATTATGGTGATGACCAAGAGGGAAACATAATGCATATCTAATAATTCCTGCCCTAAGGTGAAATAGTAGACTCCTTTCCCAGTTGGCTCATGTGTAGGGTGAGGTATATGGGTAAAAAGTGACAGTCCTGTGCAATAGACATATATCTAAGAACAGAGGATTTCTTGCATTCCAGGTCAGTTCTTTCTTCGTTGTATAGAAAATACAATGCATCTCTGAGCACCTTTTTCGGCACAGTGTCAACTGTTGTTGGTTTTAGGAAAATATTTCCTTTGTTGACACTGCACAGGCTTTGATATACTCCGCTTAACCAGGGGATTTCCATCCCTTTATCACACAAGAGACAATCACTGATGATCACTCTAGTGAGGGAGGCAGCCTGATTTTTCCATATCGATAGCCAAAAGAGGGCGGGATGAGCACGGATGAAATCCGATATAAAATTAAGATTAAGTTCTCTATGACAGATATATTGTGATGTAGAGATTGGGGTGCCCAATAGTTTCCTGCAAAACCTGTTTTCTTCCTGTTGGATGCCAGGACAGTTAGCACAACCCCAAATCTCAGCCCCATAGGTCGCAACAGGAATGCACTGTAATTTAAAAAAATTTAAGATGGCAGATATAGCACCATTTGCCTTTGGACGGGGAAGGCTGAGAATTGAATTGATGGCCTTTGAGAACTTGCTCCTGGAGTGAGCGAAATGCTCAGTCCAGGAGCCGTTCGCAGCAAAGACCAAACCAAGATAAGGGAATGCACATGTGCTTGTCAGTTTCTGGTTACCCACTGCTATATAACTTAGCTGTCGCTTCCCAGGGCCACAAGACATTAAAAATGATTTTTTTAAATTAACACGTAGATCCAGACTATCCATATGTTCGACAAAAGTCCGTACTAATCTGCGGAGAGAATTCGGGGTGCGGGCTATGAGAACCGCGTCATCTGCATATAATAGTACGGGAATACTTTTGCCATTAATCAGGGGGACATCATGGGTCACGGTTTTAAGTGAGTTATTCAGCCCATTGATATAAATAATAATAAGGAGGGGGGCCAAGACACAACCCTGCCTGACAACCCTTCCTACCTTAATCGTCCCTGATACCGCGCCACTCATGTCAATCCGCACCTGCGCCTGAAGAACTTTGTGGAGGTGGGCTAGGAAATATACTAGGGGTTCGTCCAGGCCAGAAGCCAATAAAATTGCCCAGAGTTTGGACCTATTGACGAGGTCGAACGCTGAAGACAGGTCCATAAAGGCCATATAGACTGGGGATTTCCGTGCTATGGTGTATTTACCAATAACCAAGTTAAGATTGAGACATTG
The DNA here is from genome assembly GCF_964204655.1 of Triturus cristatus. Taxonomy (NCBI): domain Eukaryota; kingdom Metazoa; phylum Chordata; class Amphibia; order Caudata; family Salamandridae; genus Triturus; species Triturus cristatus. The sequence continues at coordinate 966,464,356 of NC_140581.1, forward strand.
CTCAATGGTGCCCACCTTGCTACGGAAACCTAACTGGCAGTGCTCTAAAATATTGTTTTCCACTGCCCAGGTTAAAATTTTATTATACAGAACTCTCCCTAGGATTTTTAAGGTATTGTCAATTAATGAGGTCGGCCTATAGTTACTGGGCAATGAACGATCTCCCTTTTTAAAAATTGGGACTATAATACTCTTGGCCCATGTGTCCGGTAAAGTTGCATATGTTAGACTGTTAAAAACATTTAAGAGTAGTTAGGCCCAAAAGTCTGGTTTCCATTTGATTAAGTCAATTGGCAGCCCATCAGGACCAGGTGCTTTGTTCCCAATGCACTGTTGGATGGCCTCTTCTATGTCCGGAATAGTCAACTTAATAGCAATAGAAGGGCCATAATCCTGTTGCTCAGGCTCTGATTCTGGGGCAGCGTAAATTTGTGAAAAATGGTTTACCCAGGGCTCGCTTGATATGTTACAGCTAATGGGGGTAAGTAGCTGATCCATTGATCGGAGCTCCCTAACTGCGGATCAGAAAATGTTGCCCTTTTTTGAACTAACCGCCTGAGATAAAGTTTCTCAACGTTCATTTAGGAGGGTTCCCTTCCTTTTCCGAGTAACAATATTGTATTCCTTTCTAGCCAATTGAACATCTGCGGCGCTTCTTCGGTTAGATGACAATGCCCTTCGGAGATTTTTGTTAGCCCGTGTGCACTCACGATCGAACCATTTAGGGTTATTTACTACCGATGTGGTGGGTTTCGACAGGAGTGTTTTGATGGCATAACACAATTTTGAGAAATCTTGGACTACCTCGGAGTGTACAGCGTGCGTTGATAAACAGGAGTTAATGAGGTGCATATTGCCTCTGACTAACATTTTAAAAAGTTCCCCGCTATCGACACCCTTCCAAACGAATCTCAAATTATCAGTTGAGGGTGCAAGATTTTTTGCTCTGCATTCAATAGAGAACACAGGCCGGGGTGCAAAGTTCAACATTATTCTAATGGGGTTGGGATCCCCAAAGTCCGTTTCAATTACTTCGGCGGTCATTAATTGACCTTCTAAGCAGGGAGAAATGAAAATGAAATCAATGGTTGAAGAGCAGCCCCTACCCCATAAGGTTGGCAATTTTTCGTTAGTAGTGTTCGGGCTGCTCACTAAATCCATTACGTTAGTCAAATTGTTTGATTTTAAATCAAATTCAGCTCTGCTCCCCTCCGAGACGAGGGCCCATAGCTACTAGTACCCTTGGTGTATGCAGCGCCATTGATCGTAGCATTAAAATCGCCTCCCAGGAGAATCCCAGTAGATCCCCCCAAGTTTAGTTGGCAATCTAGGTTTGAAATAAAATCAAAGAGCCCAATGAAGTTCCTGTTGGGGATCGAGTAAAAATCGTTATTATAAAAGTTTACCAGGTATAAGCAGATCTTCCTTTTAAAAAGGATGACTTGAAAATGTCTACTATTGGTTGAAAGAACCTTGAAGCTACCCCCTGCAGCCACATTAATCCCAATGAATAGTCCCCCAGATGGTCTTCCCAATTTGGGGGTGGGGGCTAGTATACTAAAACAATGAAACCCTTCAATATAAATGTCTTCGGTGGCCCAAGTCTCCTGGAACATAACTGCATCTTGGTCTTTTACTAGACGCATCCAGTCTTGTTCCCCAAGCCTGGAACGAAGCCCCGCCACATTCCAACTTAAAATACTTCAAATGGCTCCTACGTTTGTCATAGTTGGTGCCAATTTAGTGTTGGAAAGAGGGGGTACAGTGTCTAGGTCGACACCCTCGTGGGCCTGCAAGTTGATTGGCAACGATTGTTGTCAATCCTGGGCGTCTAAGTTGGAAAGTGCAAGGAACCTATTTCCTGCCAGAGATGTTGCATAAATGTCCCTTGGTGGGGAAACTGATGGTTTGTAAAAATAACCCAAGGGAAGTGCGCAGATATCGGTGTGTGGTAAAAAAGATTGTTCTTGAATTCTAAGTAGATGACGGACCGTATGTGGTCTACGAAAGTTAAGAACAATACAGTCACCACTGATGTTCTTAGCCGAGGGGCCAACCCACCCTACTCTCCTTGCCATGATGATTTCATCCATTAAGGATGGGTGGAAACTTTTATATTTACGTAACCAATCAACGGATTTGTTACGAAGATCTGACCAGGATTCCCACTGTCCCTTAGCAAGGCTGGGGACACCAGCCAATGCTAACACATAGGGACTGGAGGCTAGTGGCAAGCTCAACACATCTATGTTAGGGCTTAAGTGTGTGTCTCTAGGGTTGGCCGTAACTGCATTGTTTTGAGCAGCCCCAATAATTCCCTGCTGGGGCAGATTACAGTTCGCACTGCCTAATGTTGCATCAGCGTCATTAGTATTGCGCACGTGAGATAAGCCCAAACTTCCCCTCAGTGTAACATTTGGGTTTAGCCCCGGTAAATTGTTTGGATTGCAACAAGAAACATTGGGATTAGTAACAGGGGATATAACCTGAGGGGCAAGAACAACGTCCGTAAATTGCTTGACAGGCCCATGTTTGTTGGCCACTGATGTTATGTTGTTCCCTCGTCCAGCTTCGTCATGACCTTTATACAGACTCCCCCCTCTTAAGTTGACCACAGTACAGTCCAACTGGTTGAATTTCCCCCACAGTAGTTCAACATTTTTATCAATTGCGTCCTTAAGGGATACCAACGTGGACTCTATGGCTGCCAAGTCGAACCCTGTTTGTGTGACTCCCCCCGCAATACCTGTAGTAGACCTATTGCACATAAATTCAGAAATGCCATCCGTCTGGGTTGCTACTGAGTTTGTGATAATGGCTGCCACAAAGTTTGTGTCCCCAGCTGTTTGGCAGCCTTTGGTATTTCTAGTATTAGGCTTGGCAAGGACAGCATGCTTTTTCCTGTTGGGCGGACCTTTTGGTTTAATGTTCCTTTGTGCCTTGACGGCATTCCCCCTGGTGTTAACACAGGGCGTGTCTAAAACGAGCGTGGTGGGCGAGTCTTCGGATAATAAGGATGTGTTGGGGGGGACAAGGGAGAGTCTTGTTGTGGATATATTAGGTGACTTGTTTGGTGTATTGGAATTAGTTGTGTTTCCATTAGCGAGACCGCCCAGAGACAGTCGAGATTGTAGCGTAGCAGGGTCCAAGGACAGCCTTCTTTCAGTCAGATGGATTTCATGGGATAGGAGTGACTCAGCCCTTACGATGAATGCATCCAAAGTCCCCGCTACACCTTTCATTTTGCTCATTGTGTAACACACGATATGATGTACTTGACTGTGCAGTGATATGGCCACCAATATACTACAAAATAAACTACGCCAGGCGTCTGCACAGTACCTTAATACTGGATGACCATGGGTGGGACAGTGGAGAGCATGTGGCGGCCTCTGTTAGAGCCAAATGACGCGGCCCAGCCCAGCCTCCTCCGGCCTCGGACGGCCACAGACGGCCCCGCCCTTGTCCCGGGCCTCTCCCGGCGCATCCCGCGCGCGTCCTCGCGGGGCGAGGGACCAAGCCGACGTTTATGCGCCTCCTGGCGCGTGATGAACTCGCGTCCTGACGTCCTAGCCCAGGGGATCCTGGGGAATGTAGTTAGGAGGGCCGGCAGAGCCAATCCCGGCCGGTCCCTCGTCTGCTCGCGTTGCAGGCAGGGGGGCGGAGCTAAGCCCGGCCACTGAAGCAGCAGGATGGCGGGAGGGCAACAGGATCAAGTGGACAGCCAAGAAGTGCAGCAGAGGGAACAGGAGGCTCCGCACCAAGCCGACGTTTATGCGCCTCCTGGCACGTGATGAACTCGCGTCCTGACGTCCTAGCCCAGGGGATCCTGGGGAATGTAGTTAGGAGGGCCGGCAGAGCCAAGCCCGGCCGGTCCCTCGTCCGCTCGCGTTGCAGGCAGGGGGGCGGAGCTAAGCCCGGCCACTGAAGCAGCAGGATGGCGGGAGGGCAAGCAGAGTTATGGTTTTCAAACATGAATTGTGAAAAGTCCATGCCCCCCTCACCTGACAACAATGCCATTAGTGATTACACCCAAGCACAGGAGATGGTTTTGTACAGCACGCATCCTGAAGCCATGTAGTTCAATTTCCTCTTCTATGTGATAATGAGGCAAAAGGAGGGAAAGTGAAATAAAGCAATTGCCCAGGGTCACACAATTTGGTCAAGTGGAGAAGCTGGGAATTAATTCCAGGTTTTCTGGTTTAACATTGTGCAAATGAGTTCAGCCACTAAATATATATGGTTTGCTTCCCCTACATCCACTTAACACCCCCGCCGGCATCAATGCGGCAGTCGGTCACACCATAGAGCAAACTTGGTGGCCCCTGGAAAAATATTTGTGAGTGCCCATGCTCTAGAGGTAACTCTTTCAGCAAGACTAACCTTGTTCCTGTATCTGGTCAGCACTTCTGCGTGGCTGACCTAAACTTGTAACTCTCACCTGGTCTCACATTACCAGATAACCGCGAGTGGCACTTTATGCTTTTTGTTGCTATACTTACCTAAATCTTTATAATTGCATATCTCCAGTTCTACTGATTGGATTTTGTTGTCTTAGTTTTAAATTATTCTTAAATGTTACTTCATTTTTCTAAATTGGTGTGTGGTTTTTCTTGTTTTGTTTTAACTTTATTACTGTTTAAAATGCTGCATAAATACTTTACAGATTGCCTCGAAGTTTAGCCTGACTGCTTTTGTGCTAAGCAACCAAAGGGTGGAGCACAGATTAATTTGTGGTTTACTTGTGATTCCACCCTGACAGGACTTGAGGTTGCTGCTGGAGGGTTTCCCCTCCATCATCCAGTAACCAATTTCCTACATGACCCTTTGATAAAGTCAGTAGGTCTGCCTTTCTTAAAATGACACCCTTTATATTGTTACATCACATAGACAACAGTTCGTGGCCACAGGGGTGGTTGGACACAGACCTTGCGCTCAATCCCTTATATGCACGCCATGTGCTGCAAGGGGTAGGGTGTCTGGGGGGGGTTTGATGCCTGTGGGGTGGGGATTAGGTTTATCTTTTATTATTCTTAAACCTGGAGAAAAAAACTCCTCTATGAAAATTATCATTCTATCTCTATTTTGAATAGAAATATTATATGTTTTGCAAAATCACTAACAATTAGGCAGAAATGTAATTCCTACCTTAGTTGAAGGCAACCAAAAAGGCTTTATAGCAGGGAGGTAAATGCTAGATTGGACATAAGATCACACACTCACACTCTCACACACATATTCTTTCTCTATTCTGTTGGTGCTGTCAATATTTCAACAGCTGTGCATAAATCCTTCATACGCTTTCACATAAAGTGGTATATGCAATTTGTATGTATTTGACCATTGCTGTGTAACTGTTTTTTTTTCTCTATGTTTGGCCCCTGTAACTTACGTAATTTTGTAACTCGCGAATCCTCATGTAAAGCGCTCTGATACCTCTGGGTCTAGCCAGTGCTATATAAAACTCTGAAAATAAATAAATAATGGGATCAGATTGGCGCTATTAGTGTTCACCCTGCTGTTCAGCTGCGATGGCATTGTGATGCAGAAAAATATTTCACTCTTGCCAATTGGGAATATCGGTGGCATGTTTAAGGCATTTGGAGTAGAAGTCAAGTTCATCCTGGCAACTGACCAGCTACATACTTACCCCACAACTAGAATAACGATTGATGGAATACATATGGATAAACTCCGTAAAGAAGGATCGGACATGGGTATCCTCTTTCAACTGTCCCATTTATATATCAAGCCATTTGCATTGCATGTTGGATACGAAGCTAGGATTCGCCCATTCTTCTGTAATGGATGGTGCTAGAAAGCTGTCTTGTATTCAGAAGCACTCTTAATGTAAACCGCCGATCCTATTCAGTTGTTGTCAGTACTCCAAATATTAAATTCTGAATTTCGTCAGCAGTTGACCCATAAGGTTAACAGCAATAAGTCAGAGTTACTCAGCTCTGGTTGTTGTTACTAATGGCCTTTTATGAAATATAATCTCGTTTTTCCACCAGATCTGGCACCCATCTATGCAAGGTTCTTAGTAATCAAAGAGTGGACCATGGTCTTTCCGATGCAGGAGCAGTAGGGGTGTTTTCCAAATGCCTGCAGCCTGGCTGGCCAATGCCAAGAGTTTTGAGTTTGCCATGCCATGCCATGCAGTGCAGTTGACCAGGTTCAAGCAAAAACACTTCTGTACCATAACCAGATTCCATTGATTGAGCTGTCCCCCGGTAAAGCTCCTTTAGCAGATGTGCATCTACCTCTTAGCTGCCCTGTACTGAGTTAGTTTTTTAAGACAACAGCTTAGTGTTATTTTTGGCCAAGAAGTGGATTTGATTATCTTATTGGTTCTATTTAGCTCACAATCTGATCAAACAAAGCATGACCCTATTGTACAGATGCTGATGTTCTACCTCTTTGATCTGGTGTGCGTACAGTTATGTGTAAAGTGGATTGAGGAGTCTCCATCCACATGTTTGGCTGGCTCTTAAATGTAAAGCGCACCAAGGATGTGGATAACAGAGGTGGCAACCAAGCATCTTGGAGTCCCAGCGCATCCTTTCATAACTAGAGGAGAAATCAGAATCACCATTCAGTTCCTAAAGAACGAAACTTGAAAATAATTAAGCATTTTGAATCAAATGTGATGGACAGGTAGATATTGCCTTTCCTTCACCTATGGCTATTCCACCTTATTGGATTTCTGCCTGGTCATACAGTAAAGTTTTACAGGTAACATTTATAAGCGTTGGCATTGTGTGTGAGCAGAAAGGTCTTGTGCACAATTGGTGGGAATGAGGACTAAAAAAAGATGAAACACCATTCCTTTTATGGGAGTGGAATTTACCCATAGCATATCTGAAAGAAAGTGTTAACATGCATAGGTATTGCATAACAAATATGGCACTGGCAGTGTAGGAATATGGACAATCGTCTGGATCGAGGAAGTGGTGCACAGTCACAGCAGTGACTGAGAACTTTGCTCGAGGGCTAACAGTTGATAAAGTGTCATTTTCCTTCTGCCAAAGCGTCAAGCTAACCTTACTGACAGCCACCCAAACATTTGTGGGACTTCACTGTTTAACACTGGGATAAAACAACATTGTGGAGACTGTAGAGAACTAGCTTTTTGGCCGATGCCCGGTGGAGCTACTTGATAGCTATAGAGGTGCTGGGCTGTGGACTACCGGTACGGCCGTCACCTACCCAGCCGGACATTCATCTCTCCGTTGTACTCTCCCTCCTACCCCTTTACTCCACCCACTTTCCCCTTTACGCTCCATTTATCCCTTCTCTTTGCTCTCTTATTGTTTTCTCATTGAGACCTAGCCTCTTGACTGATGCCCGGTGGAGCTACCTGATAGCTATTGAGAAGATGGGCTGTGGACTTCCCCCTCGGCCGTCACCTAGCCAGCCGGACATTGGGCAGACCTCACTTCATCTCTCCATTGTACTCTCCCTCCTACCCCTTTACTCCACCCACTTTCCCGTTAACGCTGCATTTATCCCTTCTCTTTGCTCTCTTATTGTTTTCTCATTGAGACCTAGCCGCTTGACTGATGCCCGGTGGAGCTACCTGATAGCTATAGAGGAGATGGGCTGTGGACTTCCCCCTCGGCCGTCACCTACCCAGCCGGACTATGGGCAGACTCTCCTTCATCTCTTCATCCATCCATTTTTCATCCTTTTTCCCTCCTACACCTTTACCCCACCCCCTTACCCCTCTAAGCTCCATTTATTCCGTCTTCCGAAGCTCTTGAAATGTTTTCTCATAGCTGATGTAACTGATATAATTTTGTAACTTTGTGGTTCCTTATGTAAAGCGCTCTGATACCTCCGGGTCTAGCCAGCGCTCTATGAAACTCAAATAAATAAATAAAATTGATGGCTTCAACAGTAAAGGGTAAAAGCACAATGTTTGGGGTTGAGTTACTTCACGCTCTATGTCTGTTGATTCAAATACCAGAATGAGGACAATATACACAAAGATGGCATTAACATCAAAGTAGAGTCTTAAGGGGACCAAATGTTGAGTGTTGTGAGACTTTCCTGTCAGGGCATCCTGCAGTGTACCAGGCTGCATAGACATGAAAGATCCAACATATTCTAATGTGCTCTGACAGCTTTCTGTCTGATTCACTAAAGCATTTATGGTTCAGGGAAGTAGGTTTGCAGGAGTGCTTTTTTCATCCTGTCACATGCCTTTGTGAATCGGACACAAAATGCCCAACTCCCTATACGTAAACGTGTGAAGAGGCGAAGAGGACATAGGTCTTTATATCTGTGATAACTGCATAATAGTTGCTGAATATTCTCTTTTTAATCCCATTTTAGATGTTTTGGGGTCATTGCATTCATGGAGAAGTGCTTAAAAGAGTACCTCATGAGTGCTGCGGTGCCTATTCCAAAATGTCTTTTTGACTAGGCCCTTTAGAGTCAAGCAGGAAACACAGCAGTTTACACTTCGGATACCCCTAACGCGCAGATCCATGCATAAATAGGTGTACCATGCACTTACAATTTGGAATGGCATCTTATCATTGGGTTTTTCATAAACTGAAATGTAGGACACTTGAGATGTTCCTGCCGACCACTCGCTCATCACTCCAGCTTCAGCTAGCTCACTCTGTTGGACTTGGTTTTATCCTCACATCCTCTGATTCAAACCCTTGCAGACGGGCCTGTTTTCCATTGCCATGCTGGCAAAATGGCAGACAGACTAAAGTCTCCTTAAGCTCAAAGCAGTGCATGACATAAATGGAAGTTAAACCCGGCACACCTTCAAGGGCCTTCCACATGACTGCTAGAACAATTGATCAGCTGCGCTCCACTTTTTCTCTAGTATCTGCCTTCTGCTCACAAAGACAAACAAATGCGGAAGCAAGCAAGCCCGTCAGGATTAAGAGCCCGGTACCAGCTCACGACAGAAAACTCTCACTCAACAGATGGGGCGATTAATAGAAAGACAGACAAGAGGTAAGGTTGTGTCAAGGTGCTGGCGAGTGCTAGCCCCCCTTTGTACCGACATGGTAGCGTCCAGATGGATTCCTAATTTGGAGAAAGGAGCAGGCTGTCCCCGTTTCCTGCTGCACCCTGTCGCAGTATTTTTGGATGTCAAGTGTTTTATCAATAAAGACAAAAACCCACGCTGCATTTTTTCAGATTTACACTTATCGAATACGCTAGCCTACTACAGTTATATAAAGCCAGGGTGAGCTTTCTCCACCCCATTTAAACAATAGACATGGATAAAATTGTCTTGGGAACTGTTGGGCCCATGTAGAACTTAGCTACCAGATGTATGTGTTTGTGTGTGCGTGTGTGTATATGTTTGTGTGAATGTAAACGTACTTTTTTTTTTTTTTTTAAACCTCTTCTGACAATTTCAAAGGTGTTAACATTTCCCACAGTTTGCACACACAAACACGCCGTGTGGCCATTTTCTCAGAATTCACTCCGGGTTTCCAGCATGAAATCTGCTTATTATCATACAGCGCAGCACAGCGCTCACTTATAACGCCCTGTGTTCAGGGAGTGGCCCGTGCCCACAATCTTGCCAGAGTGTGCTTTCTTGTTGGCACCGCCTGTGCCTAGGGTGATGGTGAAACATTAGCAATTACGGACCTGTCTGTGGCAGCAGTTTCTCACTTTTTCAATAGCGCTGTCATCTGCTTTCATTAATTAGAAGGATGTCCAATTTGTCACAATCATCATTAGGGGTTTGAGAGTGTGCAGTGGCAGACAGGAGGCCAGGCCAGCCTGTACATGAGAGAATGGCATTGGAGGGTTCCCAGGCATGCTGTTGACTCCCAGGGGTGTGTGATGCAGATGTGTAGACAGTAGTGGCTGTGGCGGGCGCTACTAAGCCCATTCAGCCCATTTAGCTAATTACTTCACTGACGCAATGGTAGACCCAACTAAATTACCAGCTTTGCCTCTGCTCTCAGACTTCTTTTGTCTGTGCCTTTTTGCAAGTTTTTCTGATTTCTCCAACTACTCATGTAATCCACGCTCCTGACCACAGCTAGTGAAAGCAAGTTCAATATATTTTAACCAGTTTGTATGTAGTGTGACTTTGGGCTGCACTATCAGATAACACACATAGAGAATCGCTATTTGAGAATCACAAAACGCTATGTATGTAGGATTTGAAAATAATTGTGCGAATCCTACATATTCCTTAATTGCGTATTGCGAATCACAATTAAGGAATACCTCGCCATTCATTCCTATGGGCCTAGAGGCCCATAGGAATGAATGGGAAGACATTCCCAATTTGCGATTCTCAATTAGAGAATCGCAAATTGAGAATGCAATTTCAAGGGTGCCAGGGAGTCAAAAGGATACCCTGTTGCACCCCTGAAATGTGCATGTGTCGACATGTGGCATACATACATGCCCTAAGGGCATGTATGTGCGCCACATGGCACTTTGAAAAATGCAAAAAAGTGAATTTTTCAACGAAATCGCACATTACCACCAACTTGAAGTTGGTGGTAATTTGCGAATTTCTTAAGGAGAAATCGCACAACTGGGGTGCTTTTTACATCGCATTTAAGGAATTGCAATTTGCGATTCCTTAAATGCTTTTGCAAAATAAGGACTCGCAAATTTTGCGATTCCCTATTTTGCGAGGGCCTTTTGGGATGATACATCCCAAAAGGCTTTTTCTGGTTCGCAAACGGGAAATGGACTTCATGCATATGCCCCCTAATACCTTCTTGTTTCAGATATGTTGGATCTTCGTTATCAAATAACTCCCCTCTTAACTCCTTGTTTCAGATATGTTGGGTCTGCGCTAGCATATAACACGTTTCATAACTTCTTGTTTCAGATACATTTCACTAATGAATAGCACAGCTTATAACCGCTTGTTTCAGATTCGTTGGGTCTTCGCTAATGAATAACACGTTTCATATCTTCTTGTTTCAGACACGTTAGGTCTTCGCTAACGTATAACACGTTTCATAACTTCTTTTTCTGATAAGTTAGGTCTTCGCTAACGTATAACACGTTTCATAACTTCTTGTTTCAGATAAGTTAGGTCTTCTATAACAAATATCTCTCGCAATACCTTTGTGTTTCAGAATCACACCTTTTTTTAAATCTGCTAATCTCATGAGTTACACACACTTCTGTGAGCTTTTCACTCTTTTCCATACTTTTTCAGGTTATAGGAATTTGTCTGTGCATTTCTTTTGGTTGGACCTTTGGGGCAGACATTGAACCTAATTGTCAGCTCTCTTTTGTTGGCCTACCTTTAGTGCAGCTTTCAAAGGGCTGAGTGAAACAGTGAAACAGCAAAATGCAAACATTTCAAAACTGCATGCCGTGACGTTATCAACCATATAGTAAAGAACAAAGCCAGCAGCTCTATAGTTTCATTAAGATGATTGTGATAACTTTCTTCCGAAAAGAGTGATTTAAGTTGTACACATCCTTAGTGCATTAGAAACAACACTACATTTTCCAACAAAAGGCATGACCCCAGAGACTACAACATGTTCTATTGCACTTCTCTAGGTCCCCACTCCTTATTGGGCATGCATACAGTAGATTCAATCCCATTTTTACGACAGTCCTTTCATCTTAAACTTCATTGACACCATAAGTCATATTTTATGTCTAACTATGTCTCCAGTGATACAGAGAAGTGCTACTACCTTCTCCTTTTTGAATCATTGTCAGTAATTCAAATACCATTACTATGCTGAGTGCGCACAAACCGCCAGGTCTATCCATGGTAATACCACTCATGCTTCCATTACATTTACTACCTGTAACACTACTAGCATGATTTATGCCATTAAATACCCCTGAAATACTTTATATAGGTAATGCAACACAAAATATCAAATTAAAATCTTTGTTGCACAAAAGAAAAATCTTTTGAGGATTAGATAATGCTCCACTAACACAACATTTCTCACAGATACACCACCTCATTCAGGTTTTGACATGAACGATAAGTGAAGAATTGACATCCGTAGAAAGAGGGGAGCATGTTGTTGTGTCATAGTTACTTTTAGAGAGGGATCCTCCCTGAATTTATAACCCGGACACAGTTTGCAAAGGGCTAAATGAATGTTCTGATTGAGACTCCGCAGTCATACAGATACTACTCACAAAATACATTTATGAATAGCAAACATTTGCAGATTGAGTGGTGAACTGCACAGATACACAGCCCACTTGAGGTAAGACTTTAGAAGGTGCTCTGTTGTACTTCTCTAAGCTCTGATAAGCATGTGTTTTAAAAAGACTCCTCACCTCTCTCCAATATTTGCCGCCTTAATTTTCATTGACTAATTCAGTTTATTATCTCACTATGTCACCATTGATAGCGAGCAGTTTTTGTATCTTGATAATGCATTCTCATTTCTTTTTTATAGAGAGGTTTATCTTTTTTTAATTAAACTTTGTGAATACCTTGTTGAGAATGTACTACTTTTTGTCTCACTAGTGTTTCTAACTCTGGATGTGACCCCATTAAATTTTCCCTTCCCAGAACTTACTTTTCGCTAATGATAGCCGGGCTACATCCGATGTTATCTGTGCCAGTCCTTTTCTGCTTAACTTGTATATTCATAACCTTAGCACATATATCTAGTTAAAAAGTATTCCTGTCTGGTGCTTTGTGAAAAGTACTTTAACATATATTGAATATGCTTTACATATCCTTGCACCACTGGTGACACATTGCACCTGTCTACCTTTGTTTGTCCTACTTTGCACGTATAAAGTGCTAAGTAGGACAAACATGCAAAGCTGTGCTGCAGTACTACTAAAAACAATATATGGATGAATATTATTTTTTACATGTATGTAATCTCAAAGATGGTCTCTTTTTTTAATAACTAGATATAACATTAATCCGCCAAGACTATCATTAGAATGGTCCTGTCTGATTACTGAAAATTGGGGTTCAATGGCTTCCTTACACATTTTGTGGCAAAAGACAAACCCAACATGCCATGCCTTCTCTCCCCTCCCCTCCCCAAAATGTGCTAAAGTACTCTTTAGGAGCTCAGGTGTATTATTTTTGTGAATTATTTTAATACCATCATCAAAAATGCTGACCTAGTCTACTAATACCTCTAAATTATCATTATTGAATACATCAAAACTACTGGTCCAAGAATTGACTCTCATGTTACAAATTGGTATTCTCAGTTAAATCTCTTTGCTTGTAAATCCATGACAACTGTAATTGATTATTCACCATTCAAGTTATTTACCCTGGATGCTGTCACCAGCCTTGATTGTAGACAGTTCATGCAGAACAGTACTAAATCCAGTCAAGGTCGCCTTCACTACTCTGTCATAATTAATTTTCCCGTTTATCCAATTACAAATATCAATTGAATCAGTGCTGTGCATCTCATAGCCTATCCTTTGAAGATATTGAACTATTCTTTATATGCAATTCCATTAATTTAAGTGGAAGAGCCTGTAGCTTCCAGCCTCAGCTGATTAGTCACTCAAAGAATTCTTTCCACCAGGATGAAATTTGAACTTTTCACACCCATGCTAAAAAGCCATTCTAGGATGCAATGTAACCTGGAATAATAACAGGCTGTCCTGAGTAAAATCTTAGAATACATTGGCAGCAAAACAGTTGCTGGCCTGCTTGGAGCAATGGTGCCTTCCTGATCTCTGACAATCAGGGTTACATCCAGGAATTGGGGCAGTGGTCTTCCTGGCAGGCACCGCTAACTCCTTGCCTGCAAATGCCAGTGCTGGGCATAGGTGCCTGCCATTCCTTTAAGATCGTTTAAAAGCATTTGATGCGGAGAACTATGGAATCTTAACTCACCCACCTTGGGTCTGTGAATGGAAGCTAGTCAACCAAACATTGGTTTTGCACTGTACTGAATGGCAAAAAGTAAACATAAAAAATGTGGCCATTCATTTCTAATTATTTAATTGTCATGTGTGGAGTATCACAATATTCCACATTTCTCCTCTGTCTATTTGCATGCAGCCACACATGCATGTCATCTTGAGTCATAATGACCAGTACCACTCATGTTCAGATTACAATTCAGATTTTGGTTTAGTTACAGGTGGGCAGACAATTATTTACTCTAATACTTTAATGCTATTGTCATAAATGTCCCAAAGCTGCCTTAGCTTCATGGGATAAATATAGATTTTCTATTTTTCGAACAATTGCAAAACTTGGAAAAACATTCTTTCACTGTCTCTTTCACTGTCTCTCCCAATAGAATTTAGTCATGCCTTTGCCAGTGTGCACAAAGTAAAATATTCTGAAGTCTTTCTCCGTAATACCCTTTCTATCCAGGCACAAGCCCCTGTTGGGAAAAGGACATTTTTCTTCCAGCTTGGCCAACCAAGACTCCATGTAAATCCTATGACAGATGAATGAATGTTAGTCTTCATTTGGGCTTTACTAAGCTAAGATCACTAATATTGGCAAACTTAAAGCACCCACATTTCCAGGATCTGCCTGGTTAGGAGTTTGATGTCTCCTTAGCTAGAAGAAAGCTACACTTCTAATAAACTACTACATTCATGACATGTTTATATGCATGATCGACAAATGTCTTTATGAGATTTTGAAGTGAATTCAGTAACACATTGTGATGCAATTTTTTATCATATGTAATAGCAGAATAGTCAAACTAGAAAAAAGGAGGTGCTATTATGCATTTAATTATTCTGTGTTTTTAATAGCAAGCTCATTAATTGTGTAACTTTGATAATAAAATGACCCATAGGCAACACTAATAGATTTTACAAAATAGTGAGGGTGCCATAAAATATTTTGAGTTGATATCTTTTATACGATTTTTAATGACACATGCTCAGTCTCAATGTACATTTGTCACTATGTATTCAGTCCAGTTCACAAGAATTCTAGTAAATCTGCACCCCCAGGAGTGACACAACCACACACGTGCAGATTTAGGACTTTTCCATGTTCTCAAAAGAAGTACACTTGAGAAGCCACACCAGCCTACTTTTCAAGTGAATTTCAAGAAACCTCTTATGATTTCCTGATTGTGTCTTAACATTTTCAAGTCCTTTTTTCAATGGCACCTCCTGAGGTTGGGCCATGCTGTGCTTCTATTTCCAATCTAGAAAGAAATGTATTGCTGCTCTTTTAAAGTACAAATCATTGATCATTTCCAGTGTGAGAAAGGGTTGGATGAGAGTTTGTGAATGGCCACAACAGCATGTGTTTGTGGGTGTTCCAAACTTTCAAGGCGGATCACGCTTTGAAATGTCATCTCCCCCAACATTTGGCATTTACACTCATGCAATATAATGCTGTCATGGGGTACTTCAACATGGGAGTAACAGAATTCATGGCTGCAATTTCCCTTTTTGTGAATTCGTTGTCACTGTAAAACATGAACTTGTGCTTGTAAATCTGAATAACCTTTGTGAATGAAACTAGTTCAACAATTTAATCAGAAATGACTCCTTTGCAGCAAGTCCACTGCCTGTCCTTCCTTTGCTTTCATAAACAGATGAGAACACTCTCACAAAAACATCTCATGTCTATAATATGCACCTGATTTTTAGTGTGTACTACCTCTTAGGTGTATGTGCCCACCTCTTAGATGTATGCATCTACCTCTTAGGTATATACGTCCACCTCCTATATGTATGCGTCTACCTCTTAGGTGTATGCGTCCACCTCTTAGATGTATACGTCTTTCTATTAGGTGTATACGACCACCTCTTATATGCATGCATCTTCCTCTTATGTGTATGCGTCCACTCCTTAGATGTATGCATCTACCTCTTCGGTTTATATGATCTCTTCTTAGATGTATTTGTCTACCTCTTAGGTGCATGTGTCCACCTCTTAGATGTATGCGTCTACCTCTTAGGTGAATGCGTCCACCTCTTAGATGTATACATCTTTCTATTAGGTGTATGCGACCACCTCTTAAATGCATGCATCTTCCTTTTAGGTGTATGCGTCCACCTCTTCGATGTATGCATCTACAGCTTAGATGTATGTATCTACCACTTAGATGTATGTATCTACCGCTTAGGTATATGTGTCTACCTGTTAGGTGTATACATTCTCTTCAGTCACAGGCAAGTGCCAATGTGTATACATTTCTCTAAGTTTCATTCTTTCTACCTCCATAGTCCTTGGCATTTGAGGCACCCAAAAGGGTCAGGAGGAGATTCACAATATCTTCTCTTATCAAAGCCAACATTTGTTTCAAAAAGTGCTTATACCAATCAGGTGAGTTAGACAGTGATATATGGAGTACATCTTAGATTGCAAAACAACAAATCCCCCTCAGTGAGTCTTTAAATCATAGCAATAAATAAAAGGCATTTAAATCACTCCTAAACCGAGTCAGTTTACCCTCAATCCAATCAGAAGATCTTTACTTTCCATGCATGCTAACTCTCTTTCCTAATTCTGGAACATGATGCATCTCCATGTTGACTCCTAGTGTAAGTTTTAAAAGGTCCCCATAAACATTTACAAAGCAGGCCTTCTGATCACAAATCAAAGAAGCAAGTCTCTTAATTGCACAAATTTGTTGTAGTTTCGACCACCAGATCTCTACTGCAATCCTGCTTTCATCAGTCTGCTAGTGAGTCAATCTCCTCACCTGGGTACCACATCACCACTATAAGCGGATCGAGGGGTACATATGGAAGACAAGCACAATACCTGGATGCCCTCCCATTGGAATAGTATCATTTTTAGCTCCATTCTTTTATGTTTGGTTCGGCCATATTTATTTACCTTTAGCCTTATGCACTCTTGTGATGCAATAATACTTATGAGATATGGTGCACTATAGGTATAGAAGGTGCATTTATTGTGCATTTGAGACATATTTGTGTGTGTGCATATTAAGGTTTTACTTTTTCAGAGACATCTGGATTGCTGATACTAATTTTCTATATGTTTAGATTGTAAGGTGGTGTGCTAAATTGCATTTAATGCAGTGCATTCACCACGGATTAGAGAGAATGAATCATATGTGTGTTCAATGCTTCCTTATAAATTGTGACCAGTTGTCGTTTTTGCTTAATAATATGTGTATTAGTTTACTGTCTCACATATAACAGTACAGTATCATTAATTGGATTATATGAAGATTGTAGAATTAATATGCATTTAAAGAAAACTGTTAAATTATCGAGATTGTGGGCCTTAAGCTTACAGTTGAGACATTTAATACTAACATGAAAGCTGTTTTTCTGCATCTTTTTCTCATTTGCAGGTGCAGACCAAAGGCATTTGTTAGATAGTAAAAAGCACGGAAGAACTGGCAAGGTCAAATTATTTTAATGAAGATCAAAGGGAGTGTTACCAGTTGGTACTATTAGACTAAAAGGGAGGAATCCAAGGACTCCTTGAAAGCGAAGATTCGAATATGGGAATAGTGTCATAGGCGCCAAGTTCTTTTTTGGGAACTGGAAAAGTACTATGATGTGTATGAGGCCATTTTTCCTGAATGTTCTTTGTGCATTTTAATTTGTGAACCCATCTTGGGTTTGGTCAAATTCCATTTAGACATAGAAAGGTGCAGACTCTCTTGTCATCTCTGATTGTGTGGCTTTATGCTATTCTTAACTCCTTACCTCTAGAACTTCTACAGAGGGTCTGATGCTGACACCTTTCTTGCTTCCTTGATTCAATAGGGTTTCGCCTATCCTTAGTTTAGTGTAGGGTTTAGAAGATGTTATCAATCTTTCCCATGTATGGGGAGAAAGATCGAAACCATTCGTCCAGTCATCAAATCTTTTTTCCTAATTTCTTTGCATTGCTGCCACCTAAATTCTTATATGCTCCTTGCTGTTGAGGACCAATATTGTACGTCGCTTTGGTCTTCCTTTGATAATCCTGTACTTTTATAGAATGTTCTTGAGTTTGATTTATATTAGTCTTGCTTTGAGTTTGTAATAAACCTTTTAACTTCAAGTTACTGTCTCAGACTTTTTTTGTGTGGGCCTAATGGTCACATTGTACATATACATTTTGTTGCTGACCCCTTTTTCTTTCAAGCTGCTAAAAAGGTCTATTGACCAGAGCATATTGGAAGAAATGGCCCAAAGCATTCTCAAGGGACACCTCAAGGGATACTTGGTGCACGAGTGAATTGACTGACATTTGTGGGTTTCCTTTATTGTCAGGACAATTAGATTTCAATTAAACAATCGAGGAGTAAGAGCTGCTGAGAGACTTGGAATGTGACAAAAGAAAGGAGAAACAAGTTAGGCTAGAGGTTTAAACAAAAAGTTAAACAAAATACTAGTGTTATCCATTTTTTATAACTGACTAGGAAAACATGCACATATTATAAACAGAGGTGATACTGGCATTGCGTTCAAATGACCATTGTTTTTATTTCCTGTAGTTTAGGACGACAGTGACAATAAGCGATGTACCTTTAACTTAAATGCGTTTTGCATATCCACTGCATGTGAATCTAGCATTAGCCAATGTCTTTCGGTTTTACTACATTACATGTGTAATATACTTTTTGGGCCTTTCAGTCAATAGTGCCATACATCTTTTATTTTCGCCCACTACCTTATGTAGCATGGGACAGTGGATCAGCCCACTTCAGCCATTGTCTAAATTCACTGTGGGTGACCGCATTCTTCTCTTTCACTAGGAGCACATACACACACAAAGTAGTTCCCCTCAGTGCCAGGGTCTTCTATGGCAATGTCTGCTGTTTGACACCAACATTTTTTTTGCCTTTAGCTAATGTTTTTCAGCATGACTAGCGCCGAGCAGCTTTTCCAACAATAACATTTTGCTAAAATTTTGAAAAAGCAAAACAAGCATTAAGAAAGCCACACTGCTGCCAGTCAGTGCAAGACATATTGCATTTGCCAGTGCTTGTTATCTTCTGTATCCGATATCAAACTGATGTCAAATTGTGCTTTTCTTTTCATTGAGTTGGTTTTTATTAACTATCAACAACTTTTATTCATTCATTCATTCGATTTTTTCATTTATAATATTCACTTTATCCTGTTTTTCTGATATACACAGGTAACACCTGCATTCTCTGAAATTTATTTTTTGAGTAAGGTAAATAGGTGCATTTTTCAACTAACAAGGGACCCAACTTCTGATTAGCATATGTTAAATAAACCTTCTTTTGTGAATCGTGCTCGTTATGTTTTGTTTATCTGTTTTTTTCTTTTAAATAAAGTGCAACTATTTACAGCAAATATCATTTTTGAGACATAATTATTTAGCATGAAATATAAAGAAAGAAAACAAGATGGAGTCACAATTACTTACAATTTAATAGCACAAAGAGAGAGTGTAAATGGGCCAAATTCTTAATCTACTCTGTCATGCAACTTGTCCACAGTGCAGGGCAAGCTCCTGTAAGTGATGAATTTTATGGACCAGTTTCTTGTGTAATGCCATGTAAACTGCTGTTTTATGATGGCATCCGGTAAAGCAGAGACGTGTTGTCAGGTCACCATACCTATGAACGCTTTTGGGTCTGATCTTAGCCTTAGGTCTTGCTCTATTATATCCAATAATAGGCACTGTAGGGGTTTAGCCTCCATCTTAAAGTGTGCTTAGCTATCTCCATGAATGTGAATTCCCCAAGTCTCCCCTCTCTATACACAGTTGTTCTTCTCTATCCTTACACAAACTTAAAAGAATGAAGGTCAAATCCCTTTACCCTCTTGTTCACAACAAAAAACCCAATAATGGTGAAATTACAGACACTAACCTTAGCTTAGGGTTTCCAGTGCAAGCTCGATTTATATAGGAAGTAGTAATATATCTATTATGGCGCCCTAATATACATATGGATATGAGAAATTCCAGTTCTATGGGTGGCAACAGCAAGGAAAAGCCTGTACTATGCACTTTCTAAGGAATGTACAGGGGTTTCGAATGTAAATGTCTGACCTCAGAGAAAACACCACCAGCTACCTCCCAAAGTCTCCAGGCCAATGGATGATGCTGATGTAATCCTCAACACATCTGGGGGCAATGGGAACATAAGTACAGTCTTTCCTGCAGCAAGGACTGGATCAGGGACAAAGGAGACTCACAAACAGACACAGAAGTTGATGGCTCTTCCTTTGGATGTCAGGCATTGCAAGTCATGATACGATGAAGAATTCAAGCAGATGGCTAGAGGGAACCTTTTGCCCTGGAGCTGGAACAGTCCCACAACAGCTCCTAGAGCAGAGGTCTTCAAACGTTTTGATGCCGAGACCCCCCTGTCAAACTATTTTAGGCATCAAGACCCCCTCCTGACAAAAAATGTCTAGAACTTGGTCCTCCTCATCATTGCCAACTTTCGACAACCATAAATGCTGCCAATTCCCTCTGCAAATCATTTTTACCTTGGGGAAATAAATTAAACAGTGTTTAGCAAACCAAAGGTCAGTGAGCATGGGGGCATGGTCAAAGGTGTGGCTAAAAACAAATGGGCTCATTTATGAGGCATTGGTGTAGGGAAAGTCTTCTTCCTGCTCTGCCCTACGTCAATGTGAAAGGGTAGGAATGCACTTTATTTATGAAATATGGTGTATTCCTGTCGTTTTCCCCTGCGTTGGTGCACAAATTGCTGCCTAGCGCCAACATAGGCAGGATTGTTTTTGTGCAGGAAGTGACACCTTCCTGCACTAAAACAATCCTGGGAGGGGTTTTCCTCTTTACATGTGTGGAGCAGAATGCAGCACAATTGGAAAAAGGAAAAAACAAGGAGAAATGCTGTGGGGAGGCATAAGGTTTTGGTGCTGCCCCACGTTTACATGGTTTTGCATATCTGGGACAGTGTCAAAATCCATGGGTGTTGCGTGGGAACACCCACTGCAATGCCTATGGAATTCCTGCTTTACATAGAGTAAGGCGAAGCAGCAACTTATGCTTCTTTGTCTTACTCCATATCTATGAGGCCATGCAAAGCCATGCAGGATGACTTTGCCTCGCCTCATAGATATGATTGAGCCGCTTGTGCCGCTGAAGCTTCAAAAAAGTGATGCTCCGGCATCGCAAGCCTCTCATAATAAGCTAAAAAATATTTCGTTTGTTTTTTAGGTCTTTCATCATCAGGTAGCTACATATATAATAATAGGTAGCTTAAATGAAAAATACATGTAAAAAGTTGGGAAATGCACTATATAGTACATTATGAAACCTCTATCATTTAATAAACCGGAAAGCCACAGAATTAAATTTGATTGGTGCAGTGGAGAATGGTGACTTGTGTATTTTTAGTGCTATGAGTTCACAGCCTGGGACAGAAAGCACTGTGAAAGTGTAAGTCATTATTTTATACTTGCATTACACCCATTAAAAGATAGGCTGCTACAAACTGTTGAAATAGTTTTGGATAAAATTAAGCTTCCAAAATGTAGATTTGAATGATATAAGACCATAGAGAAATGCATTTTTTTTTTGCATAACTGTCCCTTCAATACCTCCTCAGGGGTACTAAGTGCTGTGCAAATACAGTTATGATTAAAAGCATGCACTTCACAGCCCAGTTGTTAACCACCATGCAAAAAAAACACATCTTTGACATCACAATGCTTGGAGTGATTTCAGCAATTAAAGCCAGAACAAGCATCTTTTACATTTGCAGATTAACTCCTAGGGCACATTTGCATATCATTCAGGCAAGCAGGCACCCTGGCATGAAGGCTTGTTTGAAGGATTGTTTTACCTGTCTGCTGGGCCTCTTCGTTTTACAGCACATAAGACTCAATTAACTTCAGCTGAAGCATTTTGAAGATCGGAATGAAGGGTCCGGGGCAGTTGTATTTGTCCAAATGGAAGAGCACATGTTTTGTATTCCAGGCAGGAGTTAGGCCTGGAAATGCCGACCCCCCCTTCCCAGGACTCCACGGCCCCCCTGGGGGTTGCACCCCACAGATTGAAGCCCCTTGTCCTAGAGGGCTCTTTGGATCATATGGGCTCTAGACCTACTGGTAAGTAGTAACTCTTTCTGGATTTGGAGACTACGGACTTCTCCTCACACAGGACCTCTGGGTCTTGTGTCCAAGCTTTATGACAGCTTGGATGGAAGGTAGTCATGAGCAGAGCGCTCCCCCTGATTCACAGATTTCTCATCTACACTGGTATGCAGATCTGCCTCAGATATAGAGAAATCCAAAAACTCTGTACTGGTCAAAATGGCTGGCATGGAAACTTGATCAGCAAAATGGAGCAGTCAAGGACAATAGGAGCTTTCTCTGGGATGGTTCTAACTAGCTCAGGTATAATGTTTATTAGCCTCTGACAGCATGTCAAACTCTTCAGAGATGGCGACGAGTGATGAAAAGGGAAGAAGTTTAGACCTGAAGTCTTGACTCCCACACTCACAGGAAAAACGGTACTATGGACTGGGAGGGTCTGAAATGGAATGTGTCTCGCCTTGCACAAAGCAAGACAATATTTTGGGGGGTCACACACGTGGAGTTTAAAGGACACTACAATGCACCATCTCACATGTAAACGCAAACATACACAAATGTGCACATTCACCCTCTATACTTATCCACACTACATGAAATTAAAGGACCATTGTCAAGGGAGTCTGGGTGCATCTTTAACACATGGAGGTCAGTAGGCCTCTACACTTAAACAGTACACATAAAATGTTTCATCTTTGTGCTGTTACTCACTTTTCCAACACCACCACCACTCTCACAAAGTTCAAGTACAGAGCTCAGTAGCCATTTTGTAAATGAAGAGGGCAAATTTCTTGTCACCTCAATGTAAACATCGCTCTGGCGTCTTAAGCCAGTAATCAGAGAGAAGCGTGCATGATGTTTGAGCTCACTGAGGGAAAATGCCAGAAACTACAAGAAAAGTACAAACAGTAGGCCAGTACAGCTGTCAATAGCAATGCAGGTGACTTCCCATTCCAACAAGGTATCATCTTTTTACTTATTGATTTAATATGCATTTATTTATCTTTTTTTCGTAAGGGTTGCATGTGGGGGAAGTGCTAGGAGCTGACTAGCAGAGCACAGGTTATCAGATGGACTGATTTTTTCCACGTCACAACACAATGTACTCAATGTAACCTGCCTGCCCCCAGTCCATAAATCTTCCAGAGGATCTCTGCATGAAGAGGGAGATGCATAGAAGAACTCTTGACTTTCCTGTGTCTATATGCCCATGTCTTTCTTGGTGTTGGGGCCTTTGGTAGCTCAGACACACTGGGGTTTGAGGGAAAACAATCATCAGGCTAGTATAGGCAAGGAGGAAAATATCAATTAAGATTCAATTAGTAGTATCAGTCCAACACCTAACACTTAATGGAAATACACTTCCAAACCCATAGTACCCAAACTATGATGTATTTCAGGAGTGAATATTACCCAAGAGCATTTTCTGTATATGGCAAATGTGAGGAGAGTGTTGCCTTCACAAATATGATGCACAGGGCCCCATTGGAGAACTAGATGAAGTAAGTGCAAATGTATTTTCCAAAAATTAACTTCATATGCTATGAAAAAAAGAGGATTGCAAAAACGCCTCTGTTTTTTCCAATATAGAGGTCTCATATCGAGTGGAGAAAGGAGTAATCTGTGGGCAAGCAAAGAGTGGAAATACTTTTAACCCTGTTTCCCTCATTCAGAGGCGAGAGAGCAATTGATATTCTTTACATAACTTTACTAGAACAGAGAAATATTTGGAAACCTGATAATAAGCTACACAATTACAAGGATAAACAGCAGCAAAGTACAATCAATACATTTCTATGTCACCAGCTGCCCCAAGTCAGAGAGAACATGTATATCCTTAAGTGATGAAGGTGACTAGAAAAACGATAGAGGGCCCAAAGGTGAAAGATATTTATTTACCTTGAGGGGAAATAAAAGTTTTATTTAAGAGTAAAATTAGTTATAGATATCATGAGGTTTCACTTATCCCTGTATCCAGAATAATCTGGGGTGGGCGAGGAGCTATTGACAAATGTGGCACCATTATGAATAAAGCTACTCATCTTGAAAATAGTTGTGAAGTAGAGGTGTGTTATCCCTAAAAAGCACCATCCCCAACCACACAAGGATGCCACAGGCATCCACATTGGCCCATCTGTTTCCCCACCTCAACTTTACCATAGACTTTCACCCGTTCTGCGGCCAATCTCATCTGGGTCAGCTCCCAACTGATGTCTGTGCTTCTCTAACGGAAGTTGGAGCAATACATTTTTAAGTAACTCGATTGCAATCCGTGCACAGTTTTTGTTTCTCAGAGCTATGTCTCTGCAGAGCTAAAATCGATTATGTGTTAACACTGTCTAGATCTACAAAATATGATTTTGCTTTATTGATTTTTTGGCGAATGAAAATGAATTCCCTCTTGCTTCAAGGAACTCTATAATTTATAGAATATTTTGTTTTGACAGAATTTAATCAGATATAGTAAAGGGCACAAAAGTTATGGTAATATAATGGATTTGAGAAACATAGAGCTAACAAAGATGGAAAATGGGCAGTTCAGCTGACCATCTCCCTAAGGGTGGTGGGTTATGGAATTGCCCACTATGCAGAATAAGAACAACTCCCCTCTTTAATGCAGTCTTTGATTTAATGGGCACTATGATCATCCAATGGTCTCTTACCCTATCAGCTACAATTTGTCAATGGCTCCATCCAGAAAATCCAGTGTTGTATCTCGCACCCATAAAATGGATTGTTGAGAAAGAGAGACACACTGTGCTGGTGCCTGCTCAAGCACTGCAGGCTTGTGGGGAGAAGATGAATCTCCATGGGCTCTTGTCCCATAACTTACCTGGACTGTGGTGTGAACAGGATCCCCAATCTACCACCTGCCACACCTCTCCTGGAACAGATTATGAGTTCAGGAGGATGCAGCAAATTGGTCACAAACCTCAATATAATCTGCACATCCCTCCTGTGCACTCCTGGCAAACTAAGCGCTGGTGAAAATTTGTACTCAATATGTTTCACTAAGACACAGATTGTCACACATATCAGACTATATCTTGGGTAGTATGGATGGGCGTATGAAGACCTCTCAGAAAAATGTGTAATTGGGATGAGGCATGGCCTATTCCGATATGGTTTTGTTGGGGCGCCTGCAAAATGTGGGTCTTGAGGCAGGCTAAAAAGGATTCAGTACACAAGCACATTAGTGCATTGCAGACCCTCCACAAATATGATGTTATGGGTGCAGGGTAACATTTGGAAAATGTGTGGACTGAGAGGGTGGTCACCCACCCAAAGGAACATGACAGTGGGTGTGGCAACTTGCCTCTTTCCAGTGACAATATTTGAATGATGTCATTGCCCCAACCCCGGTCTGTGATAAAGTTATATGATTTTGTTGGTTAATGCGCAACCCAGATTTGCATCTGGCCAGTTTGTTAGACATTAATCTTACAGCTTTCCTAAAATGTCTGAGTCAGACAACAGATTTAATATTCTGAGCAATTTTGAGGTTCTGTGTGCTTGCATCAGATCATCTTTGCTACACCCACTTAAGAACTGTCAAGCTGGCCCTAGATGGTTTGAATGTCAATATTCCCTTGCAAACAGATGGCTCAGGGAAGCCTTATCTGATAAACCTAGGGTACCACAGGAAGTACTTTGCACCAGAGCATCATACAAGTAAAAATGAAAGAGAAGGAACAATGAGTTAAATGAGGAGGACTCAGAGCGCCTTACTATTGCTGCCAAACAAAGGGACCATAAGGCCTTTTGGTCTTCACTTAAATTGTGTAGGTCTAGGGATGTCCCAGATAATAGGATTTTAACTAAAGATTTTCATTACAGTTTTACAGTTATTGTGGAAATGTGGTTTTATTCAATGCAAGGTGGCTTTACACTATCTGCAGCTGTTACGAAGTGAAGAGGTTTATTTGGCAGTTGGCTCTTTTTTTAAAATCTGATGTGTTTTTCAAGGAACAATGAAGCCTATTGAATTGCTTGAATATGTTTTTAAAGTATTGCTTGTATGGATGCATGCCTTTCGGATCAGTTGAATTTAATCTTGTTTTACTACTATGCATATTTGGAACATCGGTATCTTAGCCCCACTCTTTGGATTTTGGTGAATTACTGTAACTATTTATCCTAATGTTTTAATTTTTTTACTTTATTGCATACCTTTGATTTACGAATAAAGAAGAATTGAATGATTGGTTGATTGAAGAGATTCCATTGCTATTATCAGTCTAGCAGCTACTTTATCCGAACCACATCCTGTCCAGCATGATTACTGAACAAACACTGTTACGCAACATTCCTAGTACCCAGCAGCAGCTGCGGCCCGTGGAGGGAGTTCCGTGGGGTGGAAAGGCGGGGCGGGGGAGGGGCAGGGTTGGGGGTTCTAAAAACCGGAATATGGATAATTGCAGGTAAGTAAACAATAAAATGAATAAAACGAATTTCGTAGCGCGCGCTGCATCGTGTTTTGCGATGCAGAGCGCGCAACGAAATTAGTTTTATTTATTTTATTGTTTACTTACCTGCAATTATCCATATTCCGGTTTTTAGAACCCCCTGCCCCACCTTTCCGCCCCACGGAACTCCCTCCACCGGCCGGGGCTGCCCAGCAGTGTAGTAAACCAAAGGCCACTGATTGACTACTGCAATTCAATAAATCATACATTTTCATCAAAGAAATCTATGTCTTGGAAATTGTGTGCATCTCTGGCCTATGTCCAATGAACACCAAGCCATGCCTGGGTCTTGAAGTGCCACACATTTGGTGTAATGCTCTCCATTCCACAAATCTCTAGTTTTGTCGCACTCCTTGTCCACCTAATGTTGAGACTCATGCTAACCTTATCGTTGGTCTTGTGTTTGCCTCTGAGTACATTGAGTCCCACAAATCCATGGTGTCATGTGCCCTCCAAGTTCCTGGTGTCTTGAATTGCATTCTGCCTCGCTGCCATATGCCCCATCTGTGGCATCATTCATACCCTAAATAGTCTGTGCCACATTTTATGCCAACAATTGGACATTTGGTGTTTGTGTATCTCCTGTTCTTTCTGTCTGCTATAGGGACACCTAGATGTTTAATTAACTTCAAACACGCTTAATGTGAGATAGAGTGATATGCTATTTATTGAATGGCATTTCTATTATATCTGCAACGTTTTGTAAGCATATTATTTTGGTGTCCCCATTGCGGCAAAACAAAATAGTAATGATTGTGGCATTGATGGTCCACATTTAGGAATAAAACACAAAAATAAAACGAGATTTATCAGGCAGAAGAAGTATTCCTAGATTGTGCAATGGGTGTAACAAAGGTTAAAGCATTGATGTCAACGGTAACAGATCTATTACACATAACTGCTTAATTTGTGGAAAAAATAAGTGCATTGGCCTATGTTTTTATCAGGAGCCCACTGCCAGATCAGCTGTATGTCAGGGTTGTACAACGTAATCCTGCGCACACATACGAAATAAAATGCATCGATGCAACGTTAAACACAAGTAATATGTCCAGAGGGCTTCAGTGATACTGGGTATTCTTTATTCCGGAGAGAAACGGAACCAGCCGACACGTGTTTCGTCGGGGAAATGTGATCCCACGACTCTTCAGGGCTGGGAATGATACAAACATATTATGTAAGCGCATAACAAAGGTGACTATTGAAAATGAACGCATATCATCTCAATAATCCAAGTGAGGACCACCTCAACACTCGTGGAAACCCAACGGAACAAAACCCATATAAAGGTGTACATTGTTGACAATACATCATAGTGTGTAATCATTGACGCATTCAAAAAATAACAACTATTCGAGTAAACGGAGTGTAAACGTTAAGGTAGAATGATGTCAGGACATAATGCTAAGTAAAACACGATTAGACAGTGGTATGGTACGAGTGAAACAGTGAAGATTCAAAAAGGAACCAGTGACAGAAACTGTGAAGCGCTGACAGAGGGGTAACATGCTTGAAAGTCGTGTAAACACCGGGAAAGGCAGAAAAAGGAGATAAGAGAGGCAAGGGATCGATAAAGATGTGTAAGTAGAACATGAATCAGAAACAAGGTACCTGAGGAGAGTTGCTTGAGCAAGGTGTATTCTAAAAAATTAATTGAAAATGTTCAAGAATAAGTATTCGGAACATGTCTAAAAGATGGACCCCACATACAAAAGTAATTCAGTGAGGCCAGAATAAACTCTTACCCCAAAACCGGTGATAATTCCAACCCGGCTGGGTGCGAAAAGTTTCAATGAAGGATAATATGGCAGCAAAGAAAGTCTACAATGGAAAAGGGAGAGCTGTTACAATGGAGACTATACTCATGCATGGAGCAAGCGTATACTAATACTAATACTGAATGTTTTATAAGTTAATGTTGAATAATGTTGTTTTATCCTGTACTGATCACTGCATTCATACTTTATGTCACTTATCCTCATCGATTGGGTACATCGTTGGGTCGGTTTCCTGTTTGTTTTTACTTTTGTTTATCCTCATCTCACTCTCCCTCCGATTTCTTACTCGTTATTTCGCTGCGGGTTCTCCCATTTTCTCTTCACAATTTTTTACAGTTTCTATTCCTATCGTTTCAACCTCGTAATAAATTATTAATTTTTCGTGTTTCCCACCCTTTAACTGGCTTTAGGCTTTCTTCAGCAACATACCCTAGTTTTGAATTTACCTCCATGTTATCACTGCGAGTATCAGATTAGCCTTTTCATATAAACTTTCGTTCTCAATTTATCTTTATTGACCAAACCCGTCCTGAATGCCTTGCAGTTTATTAAATCACACACTAAGCTACCCTTTCTCTTCTGACTTCCGGTTTACAAACTCGCAATCGGAGACACGGTCTAGTTGTTACCGGTCCTGTGACTACATATTCACTTCCGGTTTTCTCGCCTCTAGCCACACACGCGATTGTATAGGTGCCGCCAGGACGCGCAATCATCTCTCTCCCCAAGTAAGTATTATGAACGCCAGAATCTCTGGGCACTCCCCCTTACCTTTTTGAGCTTGGATTACGGTCCCTCTCAGGGTCCATAGACTCTGGTTACTTCTCCTTATATGGGTCCCTTTTGTTTTGTTCCTCTTTATATAGATAGGCATGGGGAACACACACCCGTGTTCGTCCCATTTGCTACCCCCACTCTGAACACTCCTTTGATTGCATCGGTTGTTTTTCGCCTATACGTAATTTGAGTAAGTGATTACCTACATCGCATTATTTTACGTTGGATTTTTGTATCCATTGGATGTTTCTTCAGCACCACGGACCTTACTCTGCTTTTATCAAAACTCTTTTCAGGTACTATTTGTGGAGCTACTTTTCAACTCTTACTTGCAGCATATTAATGAGGAACTTCATGATTAAGGTGAGGCTGTGGCGTATTAGGTGCTTATTATTACGAGTGCTTTTGCCGTTTTGATATTTTCACCGGCTTGCTGGTAAGGGACTAATCAGTACATCATTCTCCTCATTCTCCGCCCTTCTCGGTGTTATTCTCAGTTGTGGGCACTGTTACATGGTAGCGGCAGTTTCAGTCGATAACCTTTCAAGTATTTGCCCGGCGGTAATCGCCTCTCATACCACTCGATAATTTACCAATAAAAGAGGCAGGCGCCGGAGACTGGAAGGCAGGAAACAAAGTTTTATTCCGTCGGAGCAGAACACATCAGATCAGACAGCAAGGTATCGTCACGAGGTGCTCTAACCGCATCTCTGAGACCTGGTCTCTTATACACCGGTTTATTGCTTTATTACATATAGTACATTCTTGAGATTCTCTTGATGCCTGAAAGAACATCCCCTGAAGCCCCGGCTCAGATCCGATCCCACACATAGTTACAGTAGAGGTTCCCACCCTACCCGCAGTGGGAGATGGCTATCGCGCAGCAGGGAATTCCGCTAATTCCCGGGGGTGTGTGCAACCGGCCGGGTCTCAGGGGGTAGGGGCTTTGATCTACTGTAATCCCTTTGATGCGGGGTGTTTCCCTTACAGTAGGGGCAATAAACTGCATCCGCAGGGCTAGGTGATGGCCTGGGACCAGTTCGGACAATGGGGCGCAGAGGAAGGGGGTTATCAAAGGAGAGGCATGACCATGTATGGGATGTCGGTCGGATGTGGTTCCGTAGCAGGGTCGCGCAGAAGGAGAGGGTTTATGGCCTGTATGAGAGAGCGGGGGTGGCCGGCGCGCGGGGGATGCTCGCAGCGCCAGGGGAAAGCGCTGGCGGTCGAGAGTGAGCGGGGAGAGAGTGGGGTGCCTAAAATGGCGGCCGTGCATTCGCTGTGCGTGGCGCTGGGGAGAGGCAAGATGGCGCAGATAATGTTCAGTTTGCAGGCTAAATTTCCACAGTCCTCCCTTTTAACATATCTCGCCAGCTTGTCTAGTTCGGATTTATCCCCATAATACTGCGGACTTCCACCTCATAGAGGGCTTTCATCCGCTCTGTTTCAAAGTTCAAAGTCTTAGGGCAGATGCAGTTCATAAAAAGCGAACATAAAGGTGGCAGACACTGAATCCCCAAACAACATCCACATAGTACCACAATCGGTATTAGGATAAATGAAAACAGCCTCCATCCCCAACTTTTAATAGTGTCCCAAAACCAACTCCCCAGCGACCATTCTTCTTGCTCTTGATGGACCTCTGTGGACAGTCTGTGGAGGTGTTCAATTGCTTTGTAGACTGAGGGTGAGTTATCTGGTACGTAGGTACAACAGCTGGACCCAATGATGCGGCATGCTCCTCCACGATCAGCCAGAACCACATCTAGAACAAGGCGGTTCTGAAGAGCCACCAGGCGGACGGCCTGAAGCTCAGCGGTGTTGTTGGCGAGGGCGCCAGCTGTAATGTTCATTGCTGTTTCGACTGCCTGGGTTAAGTGGCGGATGGCACGGCTGTTTGCCATCGGACTCCAGAGCGGAACAAGACCCTTTACTGCGTCCATGAACTGTGCTCCGGTGGAGTCGGCTTGTACAATGTCTTTGGCACGTTTCTGTCGGTGATGGTTTGCTGGAGCCACATATGTCGGGGGAAGGACGAAGGCGATGTAGCAGGTGCCTCCCCAACCTTTCGGGAGCCAGGTGTAGGCCTTAGTACCACAGACGAAGTACATATTCGGGGAGGCAACAAAGGAGGGTGGGTCAACTGAGTCCAATGTTCGGGTGATGAGGCAGGAGCTGTGGCCCACCAGCTGTGCCCCCAGGCCTTCGAGGCATACAGATCCAGTGATGTTGATGACGGACAGGGCCACTGTTAGGGTGGCGGCTGTCCGTTTTCGGAGGTAAGAGAAGGTGGGTCTGGCTGGATTGTTGAACACTTGCATTTCAATTCGTTCTTTGGCGGGGATGTCCATGTGAAAGGAAGTGTTCGATCTCAGAGGGCAGAAGAGGGCGGAGGTTCTATCAGTTTTGTTCAGCCAGAACCCATGGTAGAAGTGTGACATGGTTCTGCCGGAAGTGGCATTGTCCTTGTAGCTCTCCTGCAGGAGGATCAGCCAGGCGAGGCAGGAACCATGGACAGAAAAAGGTGAAGGGATGAAAGGGATTGAGTGCCCAGTGGCATGGGGCAGCAATCCACAGATCCAGCAGTTAGTGGCGTTGGTGGCAAGATTGTGTTGGTGGAGCAACTGCACAAAAGAGTTATTCCAGAACTCCTTACGCCTTTCTCGGAGTTGGGGTGAAAGTGAGATCAGATGGTGTTCTTTCGTGGTGGTAGGTTGAACGGTGGTCAGCAATGTCTTATGAGCGGGTGTGCTCTCCTCCATGATCCAGAAGGTGACCACGAGGAGAAGGCAAAAGAGAAGGGAAATGAAAAGTGCTATTGTCTTAAAGCTGTGCATTCGGTCAGTCTTTGGGTTTTTGTAGTGGATCTTCGGACGTCCGGTTGCTTCCATCATCTTCATGTCGGGCGCTTCCATCACCTTCAAGAGACTCGGTAGCGGGCAGAACCACAGACTTTGTTTTAGTTTTCTCTCCTGGTGGCCTTTGAGGTGACTAGGCTACCGTTCTGAGATTTCCACTTAGCCTGTGGTCTGCTTAGCCGAAGTTCTCTCCTTTCGTCGCAAGTTATACCCTTCTTTGGATGGCACAGTGGGATCTGGATATTCAATCAATTCAAGTGTCTCTGTATCCGGGCAGCGGCTCAGGGATGGTCGGTCTTTGTCCAGAAGTTCCTCTTGGGCGGTGATGTTGTCCGTGGTTGTCAGGGTCGGTGATACCTTCTTGCAGTGGTGTGCATGCAGCCAATTGCGTTTCCCCTCCACTCGAAGAGCTGTTCGGGTGGTGATCAGGACTTGCAGGGGGCCCGTCCACCGGGGCTCCAGACTCTTGGTGCGCTGGAAGTTACGCACTAAGACGAAGTCACCGGGTTGGATGTCGTGCCCGGGGCCCCTGGAAACATCGGGAATGGCGTGCAGCACCTGCTGATGGATAACAGACAACGTCTTAGTTAGGTTATACAAATAGTCAGACATGAGGATGTCCGGGACGTCGTGGATAGATGTTGGTTTTGGTGCAGTCCAAAGGTTCATGGGCCGCCCAAAGACGACCTCGTAGGGGGTTAAGTGGTGTTTGGTGGGGGTGGAACGCATTGATAGCAATGCTAGTGGGAGAGCGTCTGGCCATCTTAGTCCTGTGGTGGCGACTATTTTTGCTATCTTAAGCTTCAATGTGGCATTGTGTCGCTCAACCAGGCCTGCAGATTGGGGGTGGAAGACCGCATGGAATTTCTGTTTTATACCCAACCCTTTTAAGATGAGTTGGATAACTTCGGCTACGAAGTGGGGGCCGTTGTCGCTCCACAAAATTCGACAAAGGCCGTATCGGGGGAAGAATTCCTTCAGTAGTACTTTTGCGGTAGTCATAGCGGTGTTGTCATGGGTTGGGTAGGCTTCCACCCACTTGCTGAAGGCACACACAACGACAAGTACATACTTTAAACCTTGGCACCTTTCTAGCTGGACATAGTCCATTTGTAGGACTTCAAAGGGGTGATTGGGGACCCCAAACCCTCTCCGGGGTACAGCAGTTCCTTTCCCAGGGTTGTGTTGGAGGCATACTAGGCAATGTTGGACCAGACGTTTGGCTGAGTCTGGTATTCTGTCGTTGTGCCAGACTTTGGAGATGAGTTCGATCATGGGGGCAGACCCTATGTGTGCGGGGGAGTGTGCCATGGTCAGCATGGGGATCAAGTATGAGTCGGGTAGAAACCACTTGTTCGAGTCTTTAGTTCGCCAACAACCGTCATCGTCCTTCAACCCCACCCGGGCCCATTCAGTTAATTCGTGTGGTGTGCTGGCTAGTTGGATATCCCTAATCGTTTCCCTAGCATCCTTCCATTTCTCAGTTTGTGACCTGGTCACGTACATGCGGGTCGTGGACCTGTTCTCGGCTGTGGTTCGGGCAGTAATGTCAGCTAGTGCATTTCCCTGTCCTATAATGTCTGTCACCTTCTTGTGTGCCTGGCATTTGATCACAGCTAACCGTGTGGGGAGGAGGACTGCTTCGGTCAGGGCAGAGACTAGATCTCCATGCAGGATGGGTGTGCCATGAGAAGTCAAGAATCCCCTCTCTTTCCATAAGAGCCCAAAGTGGTGAACTACCCCAAAGGCATACTGACTGTCTGTGTAAATGTTTGCGGTTGTCCCTGCTGCCAGGATGCAGGCTCGTGTGAGGGCAATTAGTTCCGCCGCCTGTGCGGATCGCTGTGTGATGCGGGCTGTCTCAACAACTGTACGAGCTGTGGTGACTGCATAGGCAGCTGAGGTGGTGCCATCAGGGAGCTTGATGCATGAGCCATCCACCCACAGTTCTCCGTCAGGGTCCGGGAAGGCAGTATCCCGGAGGTCAACCCTACTCTTGGTTTGTTCGTCGGTGAGGGTCACGCAATCATGTATAGGGGATGCATTGGGGTCAGCGTCAGGGAGAGGTAGTAGAGTAGCTGGATTCAGAGTGGTGCATCGTTTCAATGTGATGTGGGGTGCAAGCAGAGTCAGTTCATAACCAGTCAGTCGTGCGCTAGTCAGGTGTTGAGTCTTGGTTTGGTTCAGGAGGGTATCAACAGCATGGGGTACCAATACTGTGAGGGGGTTCGAGAGCACGATCCCCTCACTTTGCCGGATAGAGACAGCAGCGGCGGCTACTGCTCGAAGGCAGGCGGGCAAAGCTCTGGCTACGGGGTCAAGAGTGGCAGAGAAGTAGGCACAAGGGCGTTGCTTAGGGCCTATGGACTGGGTTAGGACAGACAACGCACATCCCTCCCTTTCGTGGGTGTAGAGGGAGAAAGGTTTAGTGTAGTCTGGGGTTCCTAGGACTGGGGCCGAGCAGAGGGCGTCTCGTAATTCTTTGAAGGAGGATTGGCATTCGGGTGTCCAGGGGAGGGGGAAGGGGGTATCTTTAGCCAGCAGGGAAAGCAGAGGTTTTACGATAAGACTGAAATTTGGCAACCACTGTCGACAAAAGGAGGTGAGGCCCACTAGGGACCGCACTTGCTTCTGAGTTTTGGGAACAGGGGTTTCTAGAATGGTTTGAATTCGGTCAGGGGTAAGTTTCCTCCCGTCTTTGGATAGTAGGTGGCCTAGATACGTTACTTGGGGCTGGCAGAATTGCAATTTCTTTCTGGAGACCTTGTGACCGTTCTCCGCAAGGAAGCGGAGGAGGTGAATGGTGGCTGTGACGGCAAGTGGAGCGGTGTCGGCCGCCAAAAGAATGTCATCGACGTACTGTATCAACACCACTCCATCGGGTAGTTGGACTGCATCCAGTTGCCTCTTGAGGGCTTGGCTGTAAATACTGGGACTCTCAGTGTAGCCTTGGGGTGCCCTGCAGAATCTGTATGAACGGGCTTTTAAAGTGAATCCGAACAGGTAGCGGCTGTCTGGGTGGATGGGGATGGAAAAGAATGCGTTCTTGAGATCAATAACAGTAAAGATGGTGGCAGTGGATGGAATCAGGGTGAGGATGGTGGTGATGTCTGAGACCACGGGGTACTGGGGTATGACTACTTTGTTAACCTCTCGCAAGTCAACAATGAAACGGTAGGCTTTCTCATCCCCCTCGCCTTGCTTCTTTACAATGGGTAGGATAGGGCTGTTGCAAACATTACTCACTACTTCTTCTACCACTCCTGCCTCGACTAGGGACTCGATGATTTCCACCAATGCCTTCTCGCCTTCGGGTGATATCCGATACTGTGGAAGCTTTGGGAGCACTGCGTCCGGTCGGACGGTTATGTGTACCGGGTCGATCACCATGCGCCCTACATCTGAGTCGGTTTTAGCCCATAGATGTGAAGGTAATGTGTCGAGTAGGGACATGTCAGCATCGGTTATAGAGAGCATACGCCGTGTGTGACAGGGTCTGGACAGATCTGGGTTATCGTGTAGGATGACTCGAACTCCGTCTGGGGAGCATCTGATGGTAGCTCGAAAATGTTTTAGCAAATCAAGTCCCATAATAGCATCGGGGGTGTTGGAGGAGAGCAGAAAGGTCGTGTCAGTGGTGTTATCTTCTAAGTCAAAGGAGATTGGTGCTGATAAGGGGTTAGTGGAGGGCGTTCCATCGAAGCCTATTGAGGTTACATGTGAGCCAGACAAGGGTGCCCTAGGGATCAGTCGTTTGGATAACGCACTACGTGTCGCCCCAGTGTCTACCAGGAATGGGGATTTTGTGCCCAAGACCTTAGCAGTGACGTAAGGGCCTTGCTGGTCAACACGGAGTTCGACTGGATCCCTCCCTTGCCCCTGGCGGTCCTATGCGAAGTCATGGGTGCTTTCATAGTCGGACTGCTGACACTGGTTTTGTCGGGGCGGTCAAAGGTGTTTGGTTTGCCTGGCCTGACGTTGGTTGCGTCGTTCGTGTGCCCTCGTCCCTGTCCTCTGTTTCTGGGGTCATATGCTGTGTCTCTGGGATCCCTATTTTTGTTTAGTTCCAGAAGGACCGGGCACTGGGATTTCCAGTGTCCGAACCCTCTACAGAACGCACATTGGTTCCCATCTAAGTCTCTCCGTCCGTTGTAGGGTGCAGGTGTATGGTCTCTAGGGGGTAGCTTTCTAGGGGCGGTTGGGTGGTAATTCTCTTTCGGGGGTTCCCTTCCTATGGTCACCCCTTGCAACTGTGCTATCATTACCCTCTCCTTCAGTTCCTTTTTCTTCTTCTCTGATGCCCTATCGTTCTCGTTTTTCTGATTTTCGTAGTATTGGGCCATCTGGAGAATCGCTGCGGGTTTGGAGGCTGCCCAGCTACTCTCGCTGGTCTGTAGTTTCTGGGAAATTTCTTGTGTCAGACCCTTCACATAATTCTGGACAAAGAGGTGATGTCCGGTTGCGGTGGTCATGTCTTGGCCACTGTAATCGGAAAACACAGTCTCGAATCGGGAGAAGTATTCAGACACATCCTCCTGGGGTTTCTGGCGGCAAGCCGTTACTATCGACCAGTCTACCTTTCTTTCTGGGATTAGAGTCTTCAGTTTTAGTACAATCTTGTCTGGGAGCTCTAATATGGCTTTTGGGGGTTTCTGTCCTGGTTCTCGCTGCTTATCTATGGTATCGAGTTGTACCCAGGTATATCCGAACGGCTCAGCGTGGTCAACTTTCCGGATTTGTTTCCACACATCAGCCGGCAGACATAGCCCAAAGAACAAGTCGATATCTGCTAAAGTCATAATCGTAGAACCTAAGGCTGTACCCAGTTCAGTGTAGAAGGCAGTCGGGTTCTTTCTTAAGTCGGGTAGAGTTTTTCTAAAGGTCAAAATGTCTTGCCGGTCCCACGGCTGGTAGACCCAGTTATATACAACCCTTCCCTTCGCATCTTGGTGGTTGATGTTGTCATGTGTTCCCAGACCTCGTGGGGGGACCCAGTAGGGGGCAGCTTCTTTAATGGGCATCATGGCATCAGCCCTCCCTTCCTGGGGCTTAGTCGCTATGGGGGTTTCTGCTTTGGTGGTCTGTCCATGTTCTTTAAGGTGTCGGTAGACCTCGAGTGTACGAGTGAAGAGGTTCGTAACGTCGCCCTCTCTTTCCTCTCCGATGTCTACCTTCCTATATAGGGCTGCTAAGCTTTCGGGACCTTTATCGTGGTATCTTTCCTCATACGCATTCAGGGCGTGATAACAGAGCCGTACGACGAAGTGTCGTCTGCGGCTGTCGGCATACGAGTTATACACGTCTGTTATATACTCCTCACTTTCTTTTCGCTCCACCAGTGTCCCTACTATCTTATCAATTCCTGCTCGTTCATCCTTTGTTAATCGATTCATTCTGGTGGACTCTTTCTTTCCCATCTCATGGTCATCTAGCGTTGTAACCGACATTGGGTTCAGTACAAGAGGCTCAGCCGGCGCGGAGGCCGTGAGGACCGAGGCCCCTGTACTGCTTTCGCTCGTGTTCGGGGGTTGTAGGTGTTGCACTACTGACTGGGAGGGTGCATATGGAGGGGGCATGTAAATGATCGGGGGACCTAACAGTAATTCATCATTCGTTCGCTGCTTGGAGGACAACTCAGGGTAGAGCAAAGAAGGGGTCCTAACAGCGTACTGGCCTGAGGTTTCGGGCTCCTGTCTTAGTTTAGTTTCCCTTCTCTCCTTTATGTCTTCTTCTAACTTTCTAGCGGCAAGGTGAGCTGCCTTTCGTAATTCCTTTTCTGCTTTTACTTCTTCCCTCTTTTTCCGTTGCGTTGTTTCTTTGCGCCACATGCCGATACTGTCAAGCATAGTAGGCGTCGTCTTATTGCTACGCAGAGCTATTTCTAGCGCTTCTATCTTATGGTCGTCGAAGGATCCCATCAGTGGCCACTGACTTTCGGGGTCCTTCTTGGTATATTTATGCCACAGCTTGCTATAAGCTACGGCGACTAGTCCATATTTAGTGAACATGTCCTTATTAGGGGTGCCTTCCAGTGGAGCCGGGTGGTTCACCTCTAATAAGCGGTCCGGGCAGAACCAACTACCAATCAGTGGGGAGAAGATAGGCATGACGGGTTTCAACGGGGACAAAAGTCAGCACTACCTATCTTTTCACTGCTTGCAAAGACTAGACAGAATATCTCTATTCTTCGTTATTTGCAAGCAGAGAATACCTCCAAAGAACCAATATCGAACAACTAGTGTTCGGACAATCAATCAATCAATCAATCAATGGGAGATAAAGATAGGCACGACGGGTTTCAACGGGGACAAAAGTCAGCATTACCTACCCTTCACTATTTGCAAAGACTAGACAGAATATTCCTATTCTACGTTATTTGCAAACAGAGAATATCTCAAAAAGCACTATTCTCCAAAACAATCAATGTTCGGACAATCAATCAATGGGGAGATAAAGATAGGCACGACGGGTTTCAACGGGGACAAAAGTCTGCGTTACCTACCCTTCACTATCTGCAAAGGGAGAGAGAGAGAGTATTTCTACTCCTCCCCGTTTGTAGACAGCGAATATCTCAAAGAGAACAATCAATGAGCACAATCAATGAGCAATACTAGTATTTCCAAAGCTTTAAACAATCAATCAATTATTTCGCATTTTGTCGTGTATCACGACCTTACCCGGACCGCGTGGACAGTTTCTCGTCTTCCGCCTCCAGCGCCCGATCGTCCTCTACTCTCCGTATTTGCCGCGGCACTCCTGATGGTTCCCAGTCAGGACCGTAGATCACTCGAGAGAGGTCTGCTCGGAACCAGTGAAGTTCGGATGATCGGCTGCCAGACGAGGGTCTATTGGGCAGGAGCTCTCCCGATCGTTGCAGTCGTTCACTCTGTCGTCGGGACCTCTCCCACTGGATCCACGTGTCGCTGATGGGCCCCACGTTTGGGACGCCAATTGTTAAATGGTAGCGGCAGTTTCAGTCGATAACCTTTCAAGTATTTGCCCGGCGGTAATCGCCTCTCATACCACTCGATAATTTACCAATAAAAGAGGCAGGCGCTGGAGACTGGAAGGCAGGAAACAAAGTTTTATTCCGTCGGAGCAGAACACATCAGATCAGACAGCAAGGTATCGTCACGAGGTGCTCTAACCGCATCTCTGAGACCTGGTCTCTTATACACCGGTTTATTGCTTTATTACATATAGTACATTCTTGAGATTCTCTTGATGCCTGAAAGAACATCCCCTGAAGCCCCGGCTCAGATCCGATCCCACACATAGTTACAGTAGAGGTTCCCACCCTACCCGCAGTGGGAGATGGCTATCGCGCAGCAGGGAATTCCGCTAATTCCCGGGGGTGTGTGCAACCGGCCGGGTCTCAGGGGGTAGGGGCTTTGATCTACTGTAATCCCTTTGATGCGGGGTGTTTCCCTTACAGTAGGGGCAATAAACTGCATCCGCAGGGCTAGGTGATGGCCTGGGACCAGTTCGGACAATGGGGCGCAGAGGAAGGGGGTTATCAAAGGAGAGGCATGACCATGTATGGGATGTCGGTCGGATGTGGTTCCGTAGCAGGGTCGCGCAGAAGGAGAGGGTTTATGGCCTGTATGAGAGAGCGGGGGTGGCCGGCGCGCGGGGGATGCTCGCAGCGCCAGGGGAAAGCGCTGGCGGTCGAGAGTGAGCGGGGAGAGAGTGGGGTGCCTAAAATGGCGGCCGTGCATTCGCTGTGCGTGGCGCTGGGGAGAGGCAAGATGGCGCAGATAATGTTCAGTTTGCAGGCTAAATTTCCACAGGCACCTCCCTTGATTTTTCCTATTTTTCCTCTCTTTCTCTACAGATATCATCACACTATCTAGACTTCGTGCAGGTATTTTCTCCTTTTGTGTCCTTTATCTCCTTTACGCTTGCTCCATGCATGAGTATAGTCTCCATTGTAACAGCTCTCCCTTTTCCATTGTAGACTTTCTTTGCTGCCATGTTATCCTTCATTGAAACTTTTTGCACCCAGCTGGGTTGGAATTATCACCTGTTTTGGCGTAAGAGTTTATTCTGGACTCACTGAATTACTTTTGTACGTGGGGTCCATCTTTTAGACATGTTCCGAAAACTTATTCTTGAACATTTTCAATTAATTTTTTAGAATACACCTTGCTCAAGCAACTCTCCTCAGGTACCTTGTTTCTGATTCATGTTCTACTTACACATCTTTATCGATCCCTTGCCTCTCTTAACTCCTTTTTCTGCCATTCCCGGTGTTTACACGACTTTCAAGCACGTTACCCCTCCGTCAGCGCTTCACAGTTTCTGTCACTGGTTCCTTTTTGAATCTTCACTGTTTCACTCGTACCATACCACTGTCTAATCGTGTTTTACTTACCATTATGTCCTGACATCATTCTACCTTAACGTTTACACTCCGTTTACTCGAATAGTTGTTATTTTCTGAATGCGTCAATGATTACACACTATGATGTATTGTCAACCATGTACACCTTTATATGGGTTTTGTTCCGTTGGGTTTCCACAAGTGTTGAGGTGGTTCTCACTTGGATTATTGAGATGATATGCGTTCATTTTCAATAGTCACCTTTGTTATGCGCTTACATCATATGTTTGTATCATTCCCAGCCCTGAAGAGTCATGGGATCACTTTTCCCCGACGAAACACGTGTCGACTGGTTGCGTTTCTCTCAGGAATAAAGAATACCCAGTATCACTGAAGCACTCTGGACATATTACTTGTGTTTAACGTTGCATCTATGCATTTATTTCGTATGTGTGCGCAGGATTACGTTGTACGATTTTGCTGTAGGGCTTCCCTACACACATTGAGGGGTTACATAGGGTCTCCCCTTCCTGTATGCACCATACCTACCTGTTCACCCGAACTCACTACACGCATATTTGCTGAGCACCATTACTTCCTACACACTAAAACCCTTAACGCAGTTGTTTACCCATCGATTTAGGAAGGGCTGCCGCAGCGTTGGAACTATTGACCGGTTTTTCTTAAGCTTCCAATATGGATAGAGATAGAGAAGCCAATGAACTGTTCGGTAATTTGGCTAAAAGTACCAACACCAGTACTCCCTCCACCAGTGGAAACCCTATACGAAATGAGGGTCTCAAAGATAAATTTCTCAGGCTAGAAAGGCTCAAAAAATGGAAAATGCAAGATGGTGGGATGCAGCCACCCTTAAACAATACTTAAGGCTTAACAGAGTTCCAAGAGGCTTTCATCCACAGATCTTCCACACATATGACGATCTTGATGAAGATCTTCTAGTAAAATGGGAAGAGGCACTCAACACCAACTCAAATACACTCATGCAGATCTTGATTGAAAGTGCAGAAAGGAAGATGAAAAAATTACAAGTAGAAATTGATACCCTAGAACAGGAGATTAGGGACCTCAAGCTCAAAGAGGCAACTGATATAACTACTCCATTCTCAAAGATATATTACTGAGCCACCAAAATGAAATTAAGGACAGAAAAGCCAGGCAATTAAAACGGGATGAGATTGACTACAATGTAGGCAGGGTTTTCACCTATGTCAGAAAATATGACTCCCATGTCCAACCAGGTGCACAACAAGAGAGATCAACTAGGGTAGGTACAGCATCCATTTCCTCTAGTTCCACTTCACTCAATCCCCCAATATCTAGCGACAGTGAGGTAGAAACTAACTCAGAAATCAGACGCATTGAATCATCTTTTTTACGGGAGGTCAGAACCATACGAAGGGGGAACAGAACCCAGGGCGCACGGGGAGCACAAGACACAAAACGCGCAGAGGCAAGAGAGGCAAACAAGGAAGATTACAAAAAGAGACTACGGTCTGGAAACAAGCGTAACAAGTAGAAGAGACAGGAATGAATGTACAAGTGGTTAACCTCTCCTCAAAAAATCTTACTCAGGATATGATTTCTTTATTGAGCAAAGGTCTAAGTTTCAATCCACGCGAATCAGGCGACATCTGCAAACTAAAGGTAGACCTGTTCAAATTCATCAGAAGTCTTAAGTTAAAAAAATTCTTTGCTTGTAACTCTGTTGTGAATAAAAAAGTTTCAAACATTCCCTGTGGTGATGTGTTTGGTGTTCCAACCATTCAAGACATGCAGGCTACTAAACTTTTACTTTCCATAACTGACATAGAATAATCACCCTACACTATGGCACAACTATTGGAAGAACTCAATATAGACACCGATATTACCATATCGAGTGGTCTTAAGAACATATCAAAATGGATCCCTACCCTTCCAGGTGGCAATGCCATTGATACTTTCTACAAACGGGTTTTGGAAGATTTGAACTTCTATGAATCCAAGAGAGCTACGACTAGATTTAAATATCACGACAACCTTAAACATGGTGAACGACTGGCTCTTAGAACATTGGTTAGCGACCATGAGATTCTCATCAGAGAAGCAGATAAGGGTGGCAACGTTGTGATCATGAACCGTATTGATTACAACAACGAGATCATGTCCCAACTTAACAATGACACATGCTACGAACTTATGACTTACAATCCGATGGGGCCTTTGACTATTCTGATTAATAAGTCAACAACGAAAGAGTGAACAGGGTAAGGAGCAAACTGAGAGTAACAGCGTGGACAAAAACCAAAAGTGTGTTTTAAAAGAACCCTCACTCACCAACCTAGTTGGTGACATGCTTCATCATCGGGTTCCCACCAGAGAGGCCGAATGCCTCTCTGGTGTGCTACAACGCCTGAACTACAGCGGAGCTGGTTTTGAATGAAAGGTGAGTGAAAATTTAAAAGGTGAATGGTTTTAACCAATAACCAATTTAATCCTGGTAAACCAAAGACCGAATAAAAACAAGTGAGTTGGACAAGAGCCGGCCAATTAGGGGGGACAGGGCTCGTCCTATTTAAAGGGTGGTC
Organism: Triturus cristatus; assembly: GCF_964204655.1. Classification (NCBI taxonomy): domain Eukaryota; kingdom Metazoa; phylum Chordata; class Amphibia; order Caudata; family Salamandridae; genus Triturus; species Triturus cristatus. The sequence goes on from NC_140581.1 coordinate 966,507,064, forward strand.
AACATGTTTCAGCTTAACATGCCCAGTCGGCTAAGCATTCGTCAGGACCATGTGGGACACCACGGCGGTATGCACACGCTAAGGTGCACCCTAACCAGTGGCGTGTTTGAACGGTAAAACTCACTGTTCTACCGCAAAAGCCATCCTATAATTCAGGGGCTAGTAACGCCTGTAAAAGAAAAAACAGACATAACACACATAAAGACATATAAAGACAGACACTTTTTGTCATTTGAATTGTTTATACTTTACGTGATTCAGGTGAACACAAAATGGTAGTCCCGTGCTGTGAAGCGGGAGTGGGTGTCAAATAACGTTATGTGGTTATAAAAACGCCCACAGTAGAGTGTAGTGCTCCTTGAGAGGTAGAGGACCTATACACGTATAGTTGTGTTTCGTTACGGTCCTACGCACTAATTGTGCCTGTGAAAAGGATCAATAAATGTATTGACCGGTCGACCAGCGTTGTGCAGTCGACGAAGGCTATTTAGCCGTTATGTATGCCGAAAAAATAGCAGACTCGTGCAAGTGAAGTACATGCTGAAACGAGCGCACGTAGTGTTTGCCAGGCGCCGTTGCTCCAGTGCATGACTATCAATAAAGTATGATAAAAACAACAACAACATGGAAAAAGGGGGCTGAACTCTTACTCAGTAAATTGGTACTGCTAGCGTCATGGGTCCGAGAGGGGGGTAGTGAGCTATAGTATCTGTGAGAATAAATAAACAGGAAAACCTTGTTTGTCTAGATACTCATAATTGAACCTCACTGGGACCAAAGGGATGCGGTAGTGAAGAATATCTACTTACTTCCATGCTCGCACACTCCCGTGAAATACCTGGTTCAGTCCTGCTCGGCCCGGATATTGGTGAGTGTAAAGCGAAACCGGAAGAAATACTAACGCGATCCCGTCACGTGATGCCAACAACGCGGGTCACGTGATCTCGACAGCGCACGTCTACGTGTGACGTCATCTGGTGGGGCGTGTTGTGTCAGACGTGCTCCCATACCTAAATCAATCAGGATTGGTCTTTAGCAAAGAAAAAGGTGACATACCAGTTTATTGCTGAAGAAATGGGCGGGGAAGGGAACCGGGTAATATTTATGACAACCGGTTCAGGCATGTGGAAATGCTTTTAATATTTGCGTGCACTCTCACTGAGAAACCTTTGTCCCGATGCCTGATTTAATGGAATGGCAGATAACTAATAACTATTAGTGAATGGCACGTGGTGTCTAAAAACTTTCAATTGATCATACGCCCTATGTCGATCACCAGTGTAACAGCTAACTAAGAGGTAATATCTGTGTGAGGCACAGAGGAAACCACACACATTCATACACCCCTATTGATCAGGTGGATGAATTACAAAGAGGGATGCAATGAAAACATAGGCTATGCTGCAAGGAGGCCATCAGGGTGTCATCCTGTGTTGGATGGAAACCATCCCACATTTCAGTTTTTGAAAATGGAGTTCCACGGGATATTGTCATTCAGACCTGTGAGGTGAGTCGAAAGGCGATAGACCCATCTTTGTTCTTTCTCAAAGAGTAACTGCTGAGTGTTTGGTCCTGGTTTCAGTTTCTCAATGATTGACCAGGTCATGTCATTTGTTGTGTGATTGGCCAAAAGAAAATGTTCTGTCAATTTGGTACTTAGTTTCCGACAGCGAATGGTGCTGCGATGTTCGCAGATGCGCTGTTTTATTTTCCTGCCTGTCATACCGACATATCTTAGTCCGCAGGGACAGGTAATAAGGTAGACAACGTCTGTGGAGTTGCAGTTTGTGTGCGTTCTCTGCACCCATTGTTTCCCTTGTTCAAGCTCAAGATATTTAGAAGGGGAAGTCAGGTGGCAAACGCTACATGAGCCACAAGGGTAGTGGCCAACAATAGGGGGAAGGCCCCACGTGCTGGTAATAGACAGATGCTGATCTCTGTCTAGTGGCTTCGGGCGAGTATGAACCAAAGCATCCTTCAAACTTCTCGCTCTTTTGTAAGAGAATAAGGGTTTTTCCCAGTTGTGTTTATTGCTCGTCAGAATATTCCAATGTTTCCTAATGGACTTACTGACTGCGTTAGATGCTGCATTGAAAGTGGTCACACATGTGAGAGGTAAGGAGTCCTGGTCATCTCTCACATGGTCTTCCAATAGAGCCTCCCGATTCTGATTACGGGCCCGCTTATTACCCTTCGAGAGGATTTTGTCAGGGTAACCCCGGGATTTCAGTTTCCAAGTAAGTTCCTGTGCTTGTTTTTTGTATACAGACACTTCGCTACAATTCCGACGTAGATGCAGATATTGGCCAAAGGGGAGGTTTTCCCTCAGTGGGCGAGGATGGTAACTGGAAAAGTGTAACAAATTGTTTTTTGCCGTGGGCTTGTGATGAGTTTTGGTTTGTAGGGTGTCGCCTGTTCTGGTGATGACCACATCCAGGAAGATCATCTCATCTTTGTTGTGTGTATGGGTAAATCTAAGATGGGGATCACAAGTATTTACCCATCTAAAGAAATCCTGGAGGCAATCCTCAGAGCCCTGCCAAATGATCAGCACATCGTCAATGTACCTTTTCCAAAAGAAAAGGTTAGGCAAAAAGGGGTTATGTGGAGCCAAGATGAACTTGCTCTCAAAATCGAACACATATAGCCCGGCTACCGAAGGCGCGAAAGTACTGCCCATTGAAGTACCAGTAGTTTGCAGAAAAAGGTCACCCTTATATTCGAAGAAGTTTCTTTTCAGTGCGAGAGTAGCACAGCTAACAACGAATTCTCGCGGGGTGGTGTAGTTCCAGTCACTGGACTCAAGGGTGCGCCTTACGACATTGATGGTGTCATCCTGGGGGATACAGGTGTACAAACTTTCAATATCCATTGTCACCAGGAAAGATGCCCCATCTGGGAGAACAATCCCTTGAAGTAGTGCTAACAGACTCTTAGTGTCTTTAAGATAAGTGCTGGTTGCTTGAATAAGCGGTTTCAGAAAGAAATCACAATAACGTGACAGGGGTTCCAGCAATGAACCGATCCCGGACACAATGGGTCGGCCAGGAGGGGGTGTTCTGTTCTTATGTGTTTTGGGCAGGGTATAAAAGTAAGGGATCTTGCCCTCACTGGTAGTGAGGAAAGTTGCTTCCTGTTTGGTGATGAAGCCATTCGCTTCGGCGTCCTGAACCAAATCGTGAATGATACCTTGGAGTTCCAGGGATGGATCCGTAGTCAGAGGTGTATAACTAATAGGATCATCTAGGGTTCAATTATGAGTATCTAGACAAACAAGGTTTTCCTGTTTATTTATTCTCACAGATACTATAGCTCACTACCCCCCTCTCGGACCCATGACGCTAGCAGTACCAATTTACTGAGTAAGAGTTCAGCCCCCTTTTTCCATGTTGTTGTTGTTTTTATCATACTTTATTGATAGTCATGCACTGGAGCAACGGCGCCTGGCAAACACTACGTGCGCTCGTTTCAGCATGTACTTCACTTGCACGAGTCTGCTATTTTTTCGGCATACATAACGGCTAAATAGCCTTCGTCGACTGCACAACGCTGGTCGACCGGTCAATACATTTATTGATCCTTTTCACAGGCACAATTAGTGCGTAGGACCGTAACGAAACACAACTATACGTGTATAGGTCCTCTACCTCTCATAGAGCACTACACTCTACTGTGGGCGTTTTTATAACCACATAACGTTATTTGACACCCACTCCCGCTTCACAGCACGGGACTACCATTTTGTGTTCACCTGAATCACGTAAAGTATAAACAATTCAAATGACAAAAAGTGTCTGTCTTTATATGTCTTTATGTGTGTTATGTCTGTTTTTTCTTTTACAGGCGTTACTAGCCCCTGAATTATAGGATGGCTTTTGCGGTAGAACAGTGAGTTTTACCGTTCAAACACGCCACTGGTTAGGGTGCACCTTAGCGTGTGCATACCGCCGTGGTGTCCCACATGGTCCTGACAAATGCTTAGCCGACTGGGCATGTTAAGCTGAAACATGTTGACCACCCTTTAAATAGGACGAGCCCTGTCCCCCCTAATTGGCCGGCTCTTGTCCAACTCACTTGTTTTTATTCGGTCTTTGGTTTACCAGGATTAAATTGGTTATTGGTTAAAACCATTCACCTTTTAAATTTTCACTCACCTTTCATTCAAAACCAGCTCCGCTGTAGTTCAGGCGTTGTAGCACACCAGAGAGGCATTCGGCCTCTCTGGTGGGAACCCGATGATGAAGCATGTCACCAACTAGGTTGGTGAGTGAGGGTTCTTTTAAAACACACTTTTGGTTTTTGTCCACGCTGTTACTCTCAGTTTGCTCCTTACCCTGTTCACTCTTTCGTTGTTGACTTATTATGAACCAGGGGGATCAAGAGTGATTTTCCCTCACCCTCTCGTTGTTATTGTGATATTCTGATTAATAAACATCTTTCGGAGTGGCACACTCAGGGCCTACTTGATGATGATGAAGTTACTTACATGAAGGTATTCAGACCTACCTTTTCCTGTCTATACACGTTACCTAAGATCCACAAGCATCATTCTTTTCCCCCTGGTAGACCCATTGTGTCAGGGATTGGTGGCCCTACAGAGAAGCTAGCTGAATACGTGGATCTTTTTTTGGGTACTTTGGTTCGGAATTTGGCATCATACATTCAGGACACTAAACATATTCTCAGCATACTTTCTGATGTGCAATGGCAACCTGATATGATCCTAGTCACCTTAGATGTTGTTTCTCTTTACACCAGTATCCAACCCGAACTTGGCTTACAAGCAGTAACGAGACTACTCAACAAAATACCAGCAACACAATGGTTACACAATGAAATGCTGATTACCATGATGCACCTTATCTTGCACAACAACTTCTTTATCTTTGACAACAAGTGGTACAGACAGATCAGAGGCATGGCAATGGGTTCTAAGTTCTCACCCTCGTTTGTCAATCTGTTCATGGGTTGTCTAGAGAATGATTGGATCTGGGGCACCAATGGTGCACAATGGATTGACTCTATCATTTGTTGGGGTCGCTATATTGACGACTGCCTTCTATTATGGTCAGGTACCCAAACAGAATTGGAACAATTCAGTGCCTACCTTAACACAAACAACTTTGGCATGCAATTCACCATGGAACATAGTTCTACTAACATTACTTTTTTGGACTTGGAATTGTATATCAAAGATGAGAGACTTAACAGTCGACTTTTTCGCAAGAGCACTGCCTGCAATTCTATATTGCATGCAGATAGTCACCATCCTACACACCAAATCGATGCAATCCCCTAAGGTGAGTTCATAAGGGCTAGAAGAAATTGCATTGAGGAATCTGAATTCAGGAACTGCATCAAAGACATGAAACAGAGATTCATAAGGAGAGGTTACTCATCTCGGACTCTCAAACGTGCTGAAAATAGAATCTCCCAAGTGAAAAGGGATGATACCTTATTACCCAAGAATAAAATACCTAATGTGAAACAAAAGGTTCGCATGATTGCGGACTTCAATGATGTCAGTCACATTCTTAGGAGAAGTCTCAACAAACATTGGGGTATTTTACAGAAAGACAGTTCCCTAATGAGCGTCATAACCAATCGCCCTCAAATCACCTTCAGACGTGGTAATACACTACGCACCAGACTAAGTCCCACTGTACCAAAATCTCACAGCACACAGTCATGGCTAACCCCACACACTATTGGTTTCCATAAATCCGGTTGCTGTGGTGTTTGCAAATGGGCCAAACACAAAACCAAAAGTTTCCATGGCAACAACAACAGAACCTATGAGATCAGATCCAACATTAATTGCACCACCAGATTTGTTATCTACATCATTGAATGCACATGTGGCAAGCAAAATATAGGCAGCACCATTAGGGCACTGAAAGAAAGAATTGGGGAACACGTCTCGGCACCACACCAACAAGATGTGAGATATCTGGTAGCAATCCATGCAGCCATGTGCCCAACACAGAGTTCACACAAAAGCTTCCAATTCTTTGGAATAGAAACTATTGAACCTAGTCCACGGGGTGGTAACATTGACCTACAATTAAGAAGGACTGAGGCCACTTGGATCATGCGTCTCCAGACAGTGTAACATGGACTAAATTTTGATTTAGAGATGCAATATTTCCTAGGATAAGGATGTTTAGATATCTGTTTAATTCCACACAGACATTTGTCCTCATGTTGCCTGGTTGTTTTTGTTCTCCCCTTTTTTTTATTTTTGTTGCTTCAAACGGCCTACGTGGGACACATTTCTCCATGATATGTTGCATACATGTGACTTATTAACTGTATAAATAACGATACATGATTGTACATGGGACACTAATTCCTTCATTTGATTACACTGTACTGACATTTACGTACTTCCCTTTAGTCATAATATATGAATTAACAGTGTGTGCAGTTTTTAATTCTTTAGAACGACTGTCAATACTATACCTATAATAAGACTCACCACATTTCCTTTTATATATGATACTATGATTGGCGTCTTTCATACACCTATTTTGGGCGCATAAGATTTTGATCTATAACATCACATGCTTCTCCATTATGTATATGCAACCTATGTTTAGCATCTATAGAACATGTTTAGACATCATTGCCATTTATTGTTTGTTTTATCCAATTTCTCTTTATTCCACTATTTGTCTTCCAACAGCATAAGGCAGATATTGTTCACCAGTCGTATACCCATGTGCTAATACTGAATGTTCTATAAGTTAATGTTGAATAATGTTGTTTTATCCTGTTCTCATCACTACATTCATACGTTATGTCACTTATCCTCATCGATTGGGTACATCGTTGGGTCGGTTTGCTGTTTATTTTTACTTTTGTTTATCCTCATCTCACTCTCCCTCCGATTTCTTACCCTTTAACGGGCTTCAGGCTTTCTTCAGCAACATACCCTATTTCTGAATTTACCTCCATTTTATCACTGCGAGTATCAGATTAGCCTTTTCATATAAACTTTCGCTCTCAATTTATCTTTATCGACCAAACCCGTCCTGAATGCCTTGCAGCTTACTAAATCACACACTAAGCTACCCTTTCTCTTCTGACTTCCGGTTTACGAACTCGCAATCGGAGACACGGTCTAGTTGTTACCGGTCCTGTGACTACATATTCACTTCCGGGTTTCTCGCCTCTAGCCACACACGTGATTGTATAGGTGCCGCCAGGACGCGCAATCATCTCTCTCCCCAAGTAAGTATTATGAACGCCAGAATCTCTGGGCACTCCCCCTTAGCCTTTTGAGCTTGGATTACGGTCCCTCTCAGGGTCCATAGACTCTGGTTACTTCTCCTTATATGGGTCCCTTTTGCTGTGTTGGGAGTGCTGTCTCGGTTGCCTGTTCTTTTCCAGCAACTAACTCACCGCCTCGCGGCCCCCGCTCCGCGGGAGCCGCTCGCAGGCTCAAGACCGTGTCAGGGTCCTGGTCTTTTTGGTCCCCTGTTGTGCATAGGAGCACCAACGCGTCTACTGCAACCACCTTGCAACACACAAACTCAGAGGCGGGACTGCGAGGACCAGCCTGCTGAGCGGCGCTGATCGGCCGCAGCTGGTCCTCTTCCCGCCCCCTCCACCTGTTTAAAACTCCACGGAGACTGTGGTGCTTGGGTTCGTCCTTTGGCTGTGTTGGGAGTGCTGTCTCGGTTGCCTGTTCTTTTCCAGCAACTAACTCACCGCCTCGCGGCCCCCGCTCCGCGGGAGCCGCTCGCAGGCTCAAGACCATGTCAGGGTCCTGGTCTTTTTGGTCCCCTGTTGTGCATAGGAGCACCAACGCGTCTACTGCAACCACCTTGCAACACACAAACTCAGAGGCGGGACTGCGAGGACCAGCCTGTTGAGCGGCGCTGATCGGCCGCAGCTGGTCCTCTTCCCGCCCCCTCCACCTGTTTAAAACTCCACGGAGACTGTGCTGCTTGGGTTCGTCCTTTGGCTGTGTTGGGAGTGCTGTCTCGGTTGCCTGTTCTTTTCCAGCAACTAACTCACCGCCTCGCGCCCCCCGCTCCGCGGGGGCCGCTCGCAGGCTCAAGACCGTGTCAGGGTCCTGGTCTTTTTGGTCCCCTGTTGTGCATAGGAGCACCAACACGTCTACTGCAACCACCTTGCAACACACAAACTCAGAGGCGGGACTGCGAGGACCAGCCTGCTGAGCGGCGCTGATCGGCCGCAGCTGGTCCTCTTCCCGCCCCCTCCTGTCACTCCCCTTGATAATCTGCCAAAGCCACGCGCACGCGGGACGCGAGCGGGGCAAGGGCCGGGGCGAAGACCGGGCAAAGAGCGGGTCGTTTGAGGCCGTTCGAGGACATAGAGGACTGGCCTGGCCCACCCCCCTTGGTTCTTGTTATCTGACTCGTCCCTTTTCCACCAGCAAGTACATTGTGGGTACTGCAATTCAAATATATCATGAGTACACGGGGTAGTCGCAGTAAAACTGCAATGGGGCTGAGTAAGCCCAGCGGGACATTGGATGATTTCCTTGTCAAGACTAACCTAGCAATTGATGCTGAAATCACTAAAATGCAGAAGAGGGTGTCAGTTGAGCTTGATGCGGCACGTAGGCTTTCCCAGACTTTTGCTAATTCTAAAAAAATCTTCCCTAGGGAAAATCGCGTCTGCTGCCTCTCCACAACATGCTCCTTGCCCTCCCTCACTGATAATCCATGCCGATGTTCACCATGTTTCCCCACCTCTTTCCCTTCCATTAGAGTCTATACCCACCTTCACTACTGTGCCCCCCAAAACTTTCGAGGGAATCGCACCCACTGGACTTGGAACGGCCATTGTCTTGTCGGATAGCCCTGACCCCCCCGACCTTTCTCCCCCAGTAGCAAAAAATAAAAACAAAGATGGCCCAACCCTAAAAAAGAAAAACAATGCAAGATCTGCTTATGCCCGCAAAAAAGAAAAAATTGCAAGGTTGCAGTTCTTTAATAATAGGCGAACACTACCCACTTCTGGGGAGACCATACAAGCGCCAAATTTGGATAACCATCTAATAGGGGGGGACAGGGAACACAGCAATCTTAACGTAGCCCTTGACCCTATTCAAGGGCCTCTCCCCACATATGATGAGCAACCCAAAGAGGGAGGGCAAAGTGAGTCAGGGAGGGATAGAGACAAGGGGGGTGATGACGAAGATTTTCTTAAGATAGTCTGGGGTACATTAAAACAATTACTGTCACCTCTGGAACTCAGACTCTAGTCTCCCTGGCCACTCTTAGCCTAAAACAACTGGAAGCAACTTATCCTCATATTGCTGAGAGTTCTCCTCAGGAGAATGACGATGGTATTTACCCGGCTCCAGAAATTAACGTCAGTTCCCTTGCCCCTGAAATGCTACCTCCGGTCTTGCCCCTACCCTTATCAAAGCCAACCCCAATACCCAAACCCCGCTCTAAGCCAATCGTTCCCCTTCCCCTAATACCAAAAACCCCAATATCAGTGGTAAAAGGCCCCGAGAACCAGACCTTACCCAACCCTATCCATAAGGCCGCCCATAAGCCCAATAAGACTAATATCCCCCCTACTGCGCGCATAACCAACCAGTACCATGGCCGCCAGAACTTTCGTGGGGGCTACATTGATCTTCCTCCTGACGCCGGGCCCTATGTCGTCATACTGGCTGGTGTACCACCACTTGACCCGCTTTCTATGGAGACCCAGTGGTCCCTAAAGAATAAGGTGATTCACTGGCTCAACATCAATAGACAGCTCCCCAATACTGTTAGGACTAGAGTTCTAATGGTTAGGAGAGTACCATGGGTGGGTCGTACCCATAAATCCATCCCTGGAGACTGCATAGTGGTCTCATTTGCAGACCCTCATACAGCCCAGCACATCACTATATGGGATTCACAGGATACTGACCAATCTATTGTCACCAGACCCCTTACCTTTTTCTATCCTCCAAAACAGACTTTTGAGCCATCTGGGGCTTGGTCAATAGCCCACAATCGTAGATGGAAAGGACATGGGGATGGTTGGCAACCCTTTAACAACGGGTGGGAAGGAGCACCCACTATGAACAGGTTTGAATGTCTGGATCAGGTGGATTGACTGGGAATTACTGTCGCCCCAATCCTTACCAACGCCCAAAATCCCCTAATGGAAACTGTCCCGAGTGAAAAATTAATGCCCATACCCCAAGTTCCAAGCCACATTGGGATAGGCCTAAACCCCCTTGAACAGCACCCTTTTACTGCACAGGTCAAACTACAGGCAGACCCTGCACACCTGCAAATTTGGATAGGCACAACGGGGAATGCAGGGCATCATCCACAGGAAATTAGAAACCCAATGCACTCTCTCCTTTCTTGGAATGTTGCAGGCCTCGGTAGTAAGATCACCCACAAACCTTGGCTAGAGATTGTGCAGAAGCATGGCATCCTATGCCTACAAGAAACCTGGCTTATAGAGGAAGTGCACATGTTGGGCTACCGAACCTTCCATTCCCCAGCTGTGCCATCAGCCCAGGGTCACAACAAGGGGGGCTTGTGCACATATATATCTAACGTAGCGGACGTAAAAGCTTGCGATTTCCAATCCAATCAGTACTTCCAAATCATACTACTTAAATGGGGCACTTCGCATAAGGTGATTCTCGTGAATTTTTATAATAATTTGCCAATTAGTGAGGTGGAATCAAATTTGAATATTATGATCCATCATATTCACAAACTGAGAGATCAAGGTTCGGGGGATCACATAGTGTTGTGGGTGGGTGACTTCAATTGTTCCGTCTGTCCGTCTTCTGAGCTAGGTTTGTGCGGCCTGTCAGATCTCGGGGAGGACGGTCCTCTGCACTTCTCCCACACCAATATGGGGTCTCTTCTTAACAATGTCATATTTACCTTTGACCTCACCTTCATTAACCAGGAATGCTCCCCCCCGGTTCCCTTTGCCCCAACGTACAATAGAAGAGGTTGTAAATCCACAATCGATTTCGCCTTGATATCACCCACCCATTCTGACTTTATAACCTTCTGGGAAACGGGGGATGACCCCATGAGCGATCATTACCCCATTACCTTCGGGGTAAATCTCATGGAGGGCAAAGTAAAGGAACCTAGTAGGGTTCTATATCCATTTGAGGTTACCCTATCTAAGACCAATGGGTATGTAATTAAATGGGAGAAAGTGAACCCAACATCCTTCTTTCAAAACTTCCTATCCTCTTGCTCCACGGACATACTTGCCTGCTTAGAGGAAGATACTGACCCAAAGAGTATCATGGTTGCTTTTTCTAACATTCAGCACCACATAAAAAATGCACTGACTAGGAACTGCAAAGACAAGGGGAGGCATACTCGTGGGTGGTTTGACTCTAGATGTACATCTACACTGAAAATCTTAAAGAAAGTTTTGTCTGCCGACCCAAAAGACAGAGTTCAAATTCGTCAAGCGAGACACGATTATAAGCTGGCAATTAAACAGCGGAGGGCGAAACTGAAGCAGGAGGCCTGGGAAGCTTTGGGGGAAGCCGCCAGGAATAAGGACAGTAATGCCTTCTGGAAAGTCATAAGATCTGTTTATAACTTAAAAGACAGAGATAATTCTGTAGAAGTGGCTATAACGGCTGAGCTCTGGGTAGAACATTATGGTAATCTTTATTCCAACAAAACACAGGGTAATGTCCCGAACCCATGCAAGGTGAATTCACCCCCAGATAGCATAATTCAGGATAACCACCCAACTGTCTCCCCAGCACCTCCTTACCCCATTGAACTGGTATTCACCACACTAGAAGTGGAAGATGCCCTTAGAGAAAGTCCTTTAGGTAAAGCCCCCGGCCCTGACCACACCCCAGTGGATCTCTATAAATCAGAACCGGACTTTTGGGTTCCCTTGTTAACCAATGTACTAAATATGGGAAATAAATGCGGTTTTATTTCCACCTGGTCGGACGCAATCGTAGTCCCCATATTTAAAAAAGGGAATAGGGACGACCCGGCTTGTTACCGTCCAATATCGCTATTGGACGGACTCATGAAAGTTGCTGGCAGGATTGTCCTTAAGAGGATACAACACTGGGAAGAAGAGAAGAAGGTTATCACGGAGTTCCAATATGGGTTCCGAAAGGGACTAGGGACATTGGAGCAATCCCTAAATTTGTCCCTATTAGTCTCTAAATATACGCAGGCCAAAAAAGGGGACCTATTTGTTACCTTTGTCGACCTCAGCTCCGCATTCGATTGCGTGGACCATGCGATGCTCTGGTCGACACTGGAAGACATCGGGGTGGACTCAGCGATCCTCACATTTATCAAAGAACTATATAGAGAAGCGTAAGATTTGGGACCCCGGGGCAATGCTCACAAAAATTCGCCATAAACAGAGGGGTGAGGAAAGGCTGCATACTTGCGCCCTTGCTTTTCACTTTTTACATAAACTCTATCGCTGAAAGCTTAATAACTCTGCCAAGCGATTATCCGGCTGTTAATGGTAGGCCTGTACCCATTCTTTTATATGCCGATGACGCGGCAATTATGTCTAGGACAAAAGTAGGTTTGCAGAGAGCTGTAAATGAATTTTCATCCTACATGGGTAAAAGAAATTTAAAGGTGAACATTTCCAAAACTTTCTCCATGCCCTTCTCCCAAAAGAACAACAGACCATCATGCTCAATATATTTAGATCAGCAAAAGATTGCCATTACAGACACTTTTTGCTATTTGGGCATTGTGTTCGACAGGAGGGGAAGGTGGAAACACGCAGTGTCAGCTAGGAAACTCGCCTTTAGCCGTGCCATAGGCGCTTTAAGAACCTTTGCAGCCAAAATTGGGGGTAAACCCATTCATGAAATGTTACAGATTTACCGGGCAAAGTGTATAGCTACGGCCACATATGGCGCAGGTCTCTGGGGTTTCGAGAATGTGTCCTCATTACAAACTTGCGAGAATATTTTCATCTGTTACTTACTAGGTGTGTCCAAAACCACGTCGACTTTTATGACTCATATTGAGACCGGCGTCAAATACCTTAGCGACATCATAAAAATATCACCTTGTTTGCTTTGGCATAAGATTTGGACCACAGAGGAGTGCAAATTGAATAGAAACCTCATGAAAGACTGCATGGCTTTGGACGGTGTAGCAAAAGTCAAGTGGCTGCGATATGTACAAACGATGTTCTCTAACATTGGACACTCTGAATTTTACCACGAACCAGAGACCCTTCAAACCTTGACTAGACCGGCCCTCAAAAAACTATTATCTATACACTTAGAGAGTGCTAGATGGGACACTGAGAAACTTAAAGGCACAACCCTGAGTTATCAGCAAATCACCCCTACTGAAGGCCTACAATCTTACCTTGGGCTTGAAAAAGCACCCTATGCTCGCATGCTTTTAACTAGGCTGCGCCTAGGGTTTTTCTTCCGCTTGGTCACTTTGCCGAAACAGAATGACTGGGCCTCACTGAAACTAATATGTCCATGCGACGACCATTCAACACAAAGTAACATTCACATCATGTTCTTTTGTAATCTGTATACCAGCCCGAGGAAATTATTTCTTCTACCCTTACTTAAACGCTGGGGAATAAGAACATGTAAACCTGCATATTTAAAACTTTTGCTTTTAGAAGATGTGGATGTCATCTTTGCTGTTTCTCGCTTTTTAATGTCAGTGATGAAATTTAGAAACTCAATGAGTTAACTAATACTCGTTAATATTGACTGATTAGTGTAAAACGAGGCCCCGCATCCAAATGACTGCTGTAGATTTTAACTTTTGGAGAAATGTTTTATCCATTTTTGTAATTTTGTTCATATGAAAACTGTTCTTAAATTATCCGCATAAATTGTATTTGTATGCTTTTATGATTTATTGATAAATCGAATAAAGCTTATATTTGATTTGATTTGATTTGGGTCCCTTTTGTTTTGTTTCTCTTTATAGATAGGTATGGGGAACACACACCCGTGTTCGTCTCATTTGCTACCCCCGCTCTGAACACTCGTTTGATCGCATTTCGGTTGTTTTTCACCTATACGGAATTTGAGTAAGTGATTAACTACATCGCATTATTTTGCGTTGGATTTTTGTATCCATTGGATGTTTCTTCAGCACCACGGACCTTACTCTGCTTTTATCAAAAATCTTTTCAGGTTCTATTTGTGGAACTACTTTTCAACTCTTACTTGCGGCATATTACTTAGGAACTTCATGATTAAGGTGAGGCTGTGGCATATTGGTACACTAATCGTGATAGCTCTGACTTTCTTTCACATTACGCGTGTCAGGCGTTCAGTAACTGATACTCCCCCGCACTTTTGTTTTGCTTCTGCCCTCACTTTTCCTGACCCATTTCTCTTATTACGAGTGCTTTTGCCATTTTGATATTTTCACCGGCTTGCTGGTAAGGAACTCTTCAGTACATCATTCTCCTCATTCTCCGCCCTTCGCGGTGTTATACTCAGTTGTGGGCACCTCCCTTGATTTTTCCAATTTTTCCTCTCTTTATCTGCAGATATCATCACACTATCTAGACTTCGTGCAGGTATTTTCTCCTTTTGTGTCCTTTATCTCCTTTACGCTTGCTCCATGCATGAGTATAGTCTCCATTGTAACAGCTCTCCCTTTTCCATTGTAGACTTTCTTTGCTGCATATTATCCTTCATTGAAACTTTTTGCTCCCAGCCGGGTTGGAATTATCACCGGTTTTGGGGCAAGAGTTTATTCTGGCCTCACTGAATTACTTTTGTACGTGGGGTCCATCTTTTAGACATGTTCCGAATACTTATTCTTGAACATTTTCAATTAATTTTTTAGGATACAAATTGCTCAAGCAGTTCTCCTCAGGTACCTTGTTTCTGATTTATGTTCTTCTTACACATGTTTATCGATCCCTTGCCTCTCTTATCTCCTTTTTCTGCCTTTCCCAGTGTTTACACGACTTTCAAGCACGTTACCCCTCCGTCAGCGCTTCACAGTTTCTGTCACTGGTTCCTTTTTGAATCTTCACTGTTTCACTCGTACCATACCACTGTCTAATCGTGTTTTACTTACCATTATGTCCTGACATCATTCTACCTTAACGTTAACACTCCGTTTACTCGAATAGTTGTTATTTTTTGAATGCGCCAATGATTACACACTATAATGTATTGTCAACCATGTACACCTTTATATGGGTTTTGTTCCCTTGGGTTTCCACGAGTGTTGAGGTGGTCCTCACTTGGATTATTGAGATGATATGCGGTCATTTTCAATAGTCACCTTTGTTATGCGCTTACATGATATGTTTGTATCATTCCCAGCCCTGAAGAGTCGTGGGATCACTTTTCCCCGACGAAACACGTGTCGGCTGGTTGCGTTTCTCTCAGGAATAACGAATACCCAGTATCACTGAAGCACTCTGGACATATTACTTGTGTTTAACGTTGCGTCTATGCATTTTATTTCGTATGTGTGCGCAGGATTACGTTGTACGATTTTGCTGTAGGGCTTCCCTACACACATTGAGGGGTTACATAGGGTCTCCCCTTCCTGTATGCACCATACCTACCTATTCACCCAAACTCACTACACGCATATTTGCTGAGCGCCATCACTTCCTACACACTCAAACCCTCAACGCTGTATGTCAGGGTTGCCAAAGCCAAGGCTTCCTGGTGTTGACTCCTGCTAAAGCCTTTTTTCTTCCATCACTTCACAGTCCCAGTCTCTTTATTTCACTCTTGTGGGTGTTTTCCCGTCCCTGCTTCTGCCTTTGACCTACAACAAAAGCAGCTTAAATCCCCTGACAATGTTCTCTCAACAAGAGGTGAAATGTTTATCCTCATGGTTTGGGGGATCTATGTAAAAAGGAGAGAATGCGAGAATGCATGGTCAACAGTCCTAGATACCAGTAGCGGTCCGTGGAGGGAGTTCGGTGGGGCAGTGAGGCGGGGCGGGGGAGGGGCAGGGTGGGGAAATGTAAACACCGGAATATGGATGAACGGAGGTAAGTACACATTTAAATAAATAAAACGAATTCCTTTGCGCGCGCTGCATTGCAAAATGCGATGCAGCGCGCGCAACGAAATTCGTTTTATTTATTTAAATGTGTACTTACCTCCGTTCATCCATATTCCGGTGTTTACATTTCCCCACAATGCCCCTCCCCCGCCTTAATGCCCCACCGAACTCACTCCACGGACTGCTACTACTAGATACCACACACACAACCAGGCACCCAGTATAGTATGGGCTGGTTTTAGTAAACACCAAAGTTACACTTTGCCGTGGTGATTGCCATCACTACTACTTTTTGTTTTTTGATACAATAAGTGTGTCTTTATGGTACCTCTCAGACCCTGATAAACCTCCAGACTACTGGGATCAGAACCATAAGCTCAGGAAAACCTGCCACGAGCGTGAACAAGCCACTTACATAGCATAGTAAGTATCTGCTGACAGTGATATGCTAAATATGCACTCAAATTGCAATTTCTAGTCCCATCCAGTTCTTAGAAAAATGGTAAGTGGGGTGAGTTATGCAATTGATATATATGTAGACAGCTTGCAAAAGTTTTCCAAAACTAAGCATACCAGATCACCTTTTACAAAGCATACCATATCACTTTTTACTAAGCGTGTCAGATCACCCTTTACTAAGTATACCAGATCACCTTTTACCAAGCATACTGGATCACCTTTTAATAAGCATACCATATCACCTTTTATTAAGCATACCAGATCACCCTTTACTAAGTATACTTGATCACCTTTTACTAAGTATACCATATCACCTTTTACTAAACATACCGGATCACCCTTTACTAAGTATACCATATCACCTTTTACTAAGCATACCATATCATCTTTTACTAAGCATGCCGGATCACCCTTTACTAAGTGTATCATATCACCTTTTACTAAGCATACCATATCACCTTTTACTAAGCATACCATATCCCCTTTTACTAAGCATACCGGATCACCCTTTACTAAGTATACCATATCACCTTTTACTAAGCATACCGTATCACCTTTTACTAAGCATACCGAATCACCCTTTACTAAGCATACCATATCACCTTTTACTAAGCATACCGGATCACCCTTTACTAAGTATACCATATCACCTTTTACTAAGCATACCATATCACCTTTTACTGGGCATACCGAATCACCCTTTACTAAGCATACCATATCACCTTTTACTAAGCATACCGGATCACCCTTTACTAAGTATACCATATCACCTTTTACTAAGCATACCATATCACCTTTTACTGAGCATACCGGATCACCCTTTACTAAGTATACCTGATCACCTTTTATTAAGATGTACATGCCCCAGAAGAGCCTTAATATTTCATAATGCTAATAATGAAGACGTAAATCTCAAGGTACTCAATGGGCTCTTGTTCAACCCTGGCTACGAGCATCGGAGTGGGCATGAGAGTAGTCATGGTCAATTGATGAGCTGCGGTGAGTGAGTGTTAGACTTGGCATCTTCTGGCGTATTTCCCCTGAGTTTTTTCCTTTCTGACCTCCCGGTTCTGACTCTGTTTGTGCTGGCTTAGTGTTTCTGAGCACTTTTCTCAGTGCAAATCAGTGGTAAAGTGCAAGTGCTCCTGTGGTAAAATGTGTTGTGGATTGCTGTTTCCATGAATTGGCCTGTTTGATTTATGTGTCAGTCCCTAGTAAAGTGCACAGCGTGTGCCAGGGCCTGTGAATCAAATGCCATTGGTGGGCTGCAGCACGGGATTGTGCCACCCACACGAGCAGCCCATAAAAGGTAACTCAGACCCGCCATTGTGGAGTCTGCACGCAGTTTGTAACTGCCATGTCGACTTGGCCAGTGCACACACTTGCCAGTCCCTCACCTTCGCTTTTCTTACATGTCAGCCACCCCTAAGGCAGGCCCAAGGTACCCCTGTGGCCCGGGTGTAGTGTATGTGAAAGGTAGGACATGCTCTGGTGTGTGTGGCATGTCCTGATAGTGAACTACAGCCAATTTCGTTTTTCGCTATTGCAAGGCTACCTGTTCCCCATAGGACAGAATGGGGAATTTGTTTATAATATCTTATAAACATAACTGGCCCTGGGAACTAGGTAGGGAAATAAAGTTTAGCATGCCTGAACTCAGAATCTAAAGATGCATCTTTTAGTGAAGGTAATTTTTACATTCTGTGTTTGAAAATAGCACCCTTTAGAAAGTAGGTATTTTCTTGCTCAGTCATCCCGTGGGCCTATGCTGGAATGTGAATTGCCTGTCTGGGTTTTGGTTGACAGAAGGCTGGGGAGCAGGAGTGGCTCCAGATAGTCTAAGTGTGCCAGGAAAGGGCTGAATAGACCTGGGTTGCAATTGGACAAGGGGGGGAGAGATTTCCTTGCACCTCAAAGGGCCTGGTCTGCCTCTGACCATGCCTTCTCCACCTCCTGCCAGGAAGTCACACCAGAGATGGCAGAACTGGTTCTGGCTGGGCACAGACACTCTCTGCCTAAGAGATTAAAGGATTTTTGCATATAAATACTGGGGCCCAGACCCCTGAACTTTAGAACTCTTTTAGATCAAGAAGACTGCCAAGAAGAAGAGCTGGAGAAGCTTTGAGGAGGAACTGCCACTTTGCTGTGTGCTTTGCTGTGTTGGCCTGCAGTGGCTGCTTCTGTCTTGGGCAGTGAAAGGACTGGACTGAACTTTATGCAATCTACTTTTGTGAGTTTCTCCAAGGGCTTGAGGTAGAGCTTGCCCCCTGTTCAAAAAGTCTCAGGAATAGCAAAGACTTCAAGCTCTTCTGCCCTCAGCACTGGGGACTGTGTGTTTTGTGCTGCAACAGAGGAAAAAGCAACCTGACGCCGTCTGCGACACCGCTGTTGACTACGTGTCCTGAAGGCACGGCAGAGGGCACCCGTACAATGTCACACCGCGACCCTTGTCTCACCGATGACGCCTGCTGACGCCACCACCGAGCCACTGCTCCCACCGCGACCTGTGGGCACCGCACTCTGCACCGCCTCACTTCACAACGACACCTTGGTATCCTCGATGACATCTAAGCCGCTGCTTGCACTATGGTTCGAGGGCACCGCTCATAAAGATACACAACGCACCGCCCTCATCCCACACCGCAGCCATGGCCTACCGACGCCGGCACCATCTACTCCAGTTTGTCATCTGACGACAGCGCTTCAGCCACGATGCCGCCGCTGCTCGCAATGTGACCAGCCAGCACTGCGACGAGCACCGCCTTCACGTCGCACTGTGCCCTGGTCTCACCGATGATGCCATCTTACGACGCCCCCGAGTCGCTGCTCGCACCGCAACCTGAGGGCACCACACGCTGCACTTCGCACCGCAGCACCCGACGCCTGCCGACGCCAGCCCTCCTGACTTAAACAGAGGGGAGTTCAACCTGCAACGCGTGTGACTTCAAGGGCCCGATGACTCATGCACCTACCTCTGGAACCTACGCCTGCGTAACCCGTGCTTTCAGAAGCTCAACGAGAGGTTGCCCACGTCCTGCATTTCTAAAAGGTACTGTTTGTGGGTCTTCCCAACACCGTAGCTGGTCCGCAACGCCATGGTCAGCCAGAACTGTTTGGATTTGTTTGCTTACAACGCAGTGATAGACCCGGACAGAGCTATCGACATCAAGAAACTATTTTTCAAGCATATTTTGATAATTGAAGATTTTTAAGGACTGTATTGCGGATGTTTATCATTTTTGGTCTTGTCTTATTTTGATATTTTTCTAAACTTGTGTGGTGTCCTTTTGTAGTGCTTACACTGTATTACTGTTGTTTATGTGCAAATGCTTTACACACTGCTTTTAAGATAAGCCTGACTGCTCGTGCCAAGCTACCAAGGGGGTGAGCAGGGGTTATTTTAGGAGTGTAACTCCCTTATCCTGACTAGAGTGATGGTTTCTGCCCGACTTTGGCACATGCCCTAGCCGACCAAAAATCCAATTTCTAACATTGGTGGCAGCGGTGGGATAGGACTTGTGTTTGCACTTGACTTGCAGTGATTGGTGTGCACTAATACCATATCGCAGACCAATACGTACCACATACTGGTTCTTTTTCTTTTTGGCCTATTTTTGATCTTGACAGTTTGAACTTGCTACTTCATCATGCCTGAATCAAGAGCATCATCTGTTGCATCCCTGGAAATTGCCTTTGAGGAGGATAGGATGGAATCCTACAATGTTAGGGAATTGAAATCAATTTGCAAAAGCCTAAAAGTCCAAGTCAGGGACCTCACTAGGAAGGAGGAGCTGCAAAAGACGCTGAAGACCTGTGTAGCAGCCAGACATGCCAGCAAGCAGTCTGATAATCTCAGTGGAGAGGCGGAGGAGCCTACTCCAAGGGTAGATGGGCTTTTGGGAGGGGGGGACCCTCCAGGCCAGGTAGCAGTTGCCTGTCCCCAGAGGAGCTGGAGGACAGGCGGGAAGCAAGGAAGTTCGAGTTGGAGAAAGTCAGGATTGAAAGTGAAAGGGAAGAAAAAAGAATAGCCATGGAGGAAAGGAAGATGATCTTAGCTCATGAGCGAAGTCTTAAGGAGCTGGAGCTAAGGAATAGAGCCAGCTCATATGGTGGCAGCAACTCATCAAGACAGGTAGACAGAATTGTGCACATCCCTAAGAATGTAGGCAAGGAATTCAAGAAGGGGGGCGACATACAAAGGTGGTTTCAGGGTTACGAGGCAGCAATACACATGAATGGGGTCCCTGAGTAGAATTGGGGAGCAGGATTGTGGCCTCTGTTTCCAGAAGAAGCCAGGGATACTTTAGTAACTTTGGGTAAGGGGTATAACCTCACCTATGATGACATGAAGGAGGCCCTTCTCACTAGATATGGTCTCACTCCTGAAAAATACAGGGATCAGTTCAGGTCCAGTAAGAAGTCTGATGCCAACACTTGGTTGGAATGTGTAGATATGTTTTGCAGGTCACTGGATGGCTGGGTGAAGGGCAGTAATGTCAGATTTTCAGGGGCTCTACAATTTGATTGCATGGGAGCACTTGTCTAGTCTATGTTTTGCAGATCTGCGCCAGCATCTAGTCGATAATAAGCTGACTGACCCCAGGTAGCTTGCTATGGAGGCGGACCCGGGTCCACAAGAAAGCATTTGGGGGAGACTCAGACAAAGGTGGGCAGGGTCCCCAGCAGAAAAGTGGGGGGGACAAGGGTAAAACACAGGAGTTCTCTAAAGGGCCCCAAACTAACACCCAGGGTAAAGTTTCCCATCCCCCTGGAGATAAGAATCAAGGGGTCTCTTCAGGAAAGCCTGCTGAGACCAGCCCACGCAAGTGTTTTTCATGTGAACAGGTGGGCCACATGAAGGGGGACTGCAAGTGCCCTAAGGGGGCAGAGCCACCCACTGGTGGGAAGTCCAAGGTGTTGGCTAGTGGAGCACTTGGGGAGGAAGAGTACTCACAGGAGGGTGGGGATCCCGCAGAAATTACCCTTGTCTCACTAGGGGACAGTGAGATGGTCCCAGGAAACCAGGTGCCCCCTAACACAAAGAAATACAGCACCTGGGTGACCATCAATGGGAAAAGGGTAGAGGCTCTCAGAGATACTGGAGCCAGTGTGAGCTCAGTCCGGTGTCACCTGGTCTCTGAGAAGCTGGTAATCCCCGGGGTATTCCACCAAGTAATTGCTGTGGACAATTCAGAGCGCCAGTGTTTGGTGGCGCAGGTTCCCTTCGATTGGGGGGAGGGTCTCAGGTCCCATGAGGGTGGTTGTGAGCCCATCCATGCCTGTAGATTGTCTGCTAGGTAATGACCTGGAGCAGTCCTTATGGAAGGATGTTGAGCTCAGGTCTCACTTCGAGATGCTTGAGTTGCCAGAGTGGGCATGTGTGTCCACTCAGTCAATGGCGGCCAGAGAGGGTGATCAAGAGGACATGGAGCCTGAAACAGTGGCCCAAGTCCCAGCCAAGAGAAAGGTCAAGGGGCACGGGAACCGGCCCATTACATTCCCACGGATCGGGAGGAGGCAGACCTCGAAGGGGATGCCCCGGTGCCTACAGGGGAGCAGGTAGCTGAACTGGGGGAAATCTCGGAGCTGACCCATTGGCAGCAAGAAGGGGGTCCCGCCAGGGAGGAATTCTGCAAGGAGCAGAAAGAGTGCCCTTCTCTGGAGGGTCTGGAAGAATGATCTCCTGTATAGTGAGCCTAAGGTTGCTGAGCCTGGGTCAGCCTGTGTGCTGGTGGTACCCCAGAGTTTCAGGACCTTCCTACTGGGTCTGGCTCATGACGTGCCTTAGACAGGACATTTGGGGTAGGACAAGACCTTTGACAGGCTTGTCACCCACTTCTTCTGGCCCCAAATGCGAAGGCAGGCACGCTGGACCTAGCAGGTCTTGCCAAACTTGCCCGGCAAGTGGTAAGAGCGGGAGGAAGGTCAAAGCTTCTCTCCAGCCTTTTCCAGTCATTGGAACACCCTTTGAAAGGGTAGGGATGGACATTGTGGACATGGGAAACAGGTACCCTCCTGGTCTTGGTGGACCATGCCACCCGGTACACGGAGGCAATCCCTCTCAGAACAACGATGGCACCAGTGGTGGGCCGGGTGTTAATGGGGATATTTTCCCACGTGGGGTCCCCAGAGAGGTGGTTTCTGACAGAGGGACCAATTTCATATCCAAGTATATGACATCCCTGTGGAAGGAGTGTGGTGTAACCTACAAGTTCACCACGCCTTACCACCCACAAGGTAACGGTCTGGTATAGAGATTCAACCAGACCTTGAAGGGCATGATTAAGGGTTTAACTGAACCCATGAGGCGTAAGTGGGACATCCTCTTGCTATGCCTTCTCTTTGCATACAGGGAGGTGCCAGAGAAGTCTCTTGGGTTCAGTCCCTTTGAGCTTCTGTGTGGTCATCCTGTGTGAGGACCTCTGAGTTTGGTGAAGGAAGGCTGGGAGACAGCTCCCAGGAAAACTCCCCAGGATGTGTCTAGTTACATGCTGGCCTTCAGAAACCAAACTGCCCGCTTCAGGAAACTCGCTCAGGCAAACCTAGAAGCCAGCCAGGAAGAAATGAAGAAGTGGTATGATTAGAATTCCACTCTGGTCGAATTTCAACCTGGGCAGAAAGTGTGGGTTATGGCCCCAGTGGAACCTAGTGCATTTCAGGACAAGTGGGCTGGGCCTTTTGAGGTGGTGGAGCGCAAAAGTGATGTCACCTACCTGGTGGATTTGCAAGCTCCAAGGAACCCTTTGAGGGTTCTCCATGTGAACCACCTCAAGCCCCACTTCGAGAGGTCCAAAGTGAGCATGCTCTTGGTGACAGATGATGGGGTGGAGGAGGAGATTGAACCTCTCCCTGACCTCCTGTCTGCCAAGGAGCACGATGGATCCGTGGAAGGTGTGATCCTCTCCCCTACCCTGGCCCCCGAGCAGCAGAGCAACTGTCGCCAAGTGTTGTGTCAGTTCGCCCCACTGTTCTCTCTGACCCCAGGTGCTACTCACTGGTGTACCCATGACATGGACACTGGTGACAGCCCTCCTGTGAAGCACAGGATTTACAGGTTGACTGACCGGGTCAAGGCTAGCATCAAAGAGGAGGTCTCTAAGATGTTGGCGTTAGGGGTGATCGAGCCTTCCAGCAGACCTTGGGCCAGCCCAGTGCTCTTGGTTCCAAAGGCCGCTGCACCCGGTGCCACTCCAGAACTGCAGTTTTGTGTGGACTACCGGGGGCTCAATGCCGTCAGCAGGACTGACGCACACCCCATCCCCAGAGCTGATGAGCTCATTAATCGGTTGGGACCTGCCAAGTTCCTCAACATGTTCGATTTAACGTCTGGGTACTGACAGATTGCCCTAACCGATGGGGCCAAGGAGAGGTCAGCTTTCTCAACCCCCGAAGGACATTACCAGTTCCCGGTGATGCCCTTTGGGTTGAAGAATGCCCCTGCCACCTTTCAGAGCTTGGTCAACCAGGTGTTGGCTGGACTGGAGGATTTCGGTGCCGCCTGTAGGAGAGTAGGGTCTGCAATCCTATGATCACCCAGATTTTTTTGCTTTTGCTTCATTGGTTTACGACTTTCTCCGGCTGTGGGCCTGCCAATCAGACCCACAGCCTAGCTGTTCTCTCTCGAAATTAACACACATGTACATTAGGTGCATCCACTAATTGGAACTGGGCCGCCTTGTCAGTCCCTGTCTCAGCATACCATAGGTATCCAGGGCATCGGTGTACCCAGGGCCTACCAGGGGCTGAAGCATGTATTATGCCACCCCTGGAATGGCCGCCCAAATCTGACACAACTGGCTGCACGACAGCTGGGGCCACGTGGTGTAATCACCCGTTGCTGTAGGTGTAGTATTCCTACACCTAAACCCTAAAATGGACACATGGATTCCTATCAGTCACTCCTATAGCAGGCCTTATCAATCCTGAAGGCAGAGTGCATGGAATCATGTGGGACGGTGCTCTGGCGCGAGCTGAGCCCGTCGACGGCTTGCGGAACCAAGTCCTAATAGCCGTTCCATGGTGACGCGGGCCAACTACTTTTAATGCATTATAATCCTTGCGGTTATTTGCTAACGTTGGCATCACATCACCTACACATGTCGAGTAAGGTGTCATACGAATGGGAATACGAACCCCTCGCCAGTCCTGGCGACGGGGTTAGCATTCCCCCCTTTTAGAGGGACACGACATGGAAGTAACCTTGAACCCCGGTTAAAGTTGACTCAAGCCACAGCATCACAAAATGGATGCTGCCACCAGACACAAGTCTGACCTCCTGCTGCTGGGGGACCTTCCAGCAAGGGGAGCTTGGACAAAGGGTTTCATGTCGAGGGCGGTGTTAGCACCATCCCAGACAGGGTTTGTGTATCCCAGGTAGGCAGGGCTGAAAGGAAGGTGATTGCAAGTGGCACCCCGGTGCTCACTGTGCATAGCCCGGCTCAAACCAGTTTCGGGGGCACACCAGCCCCTGAGCTGGCGCGAAGCCGGACAAAGGATAGGGGTGTAACCACCCCCCTCCTGGCTCCACCCATAGGTAGAACCTAGTCACGGGCCAGCCCCTTTTCTTAGAATAAAGGTAGGAGCGAGTCCCCTTCCCAAATTGGATAATCAGATAATCGGATAACTCCGAATCACGAACCACTTTCCACGAAAGGAACTCTTGACTATTTCTGAAGACTCTCCCTTGTGGCTAAGGAGTAGCCACCCTGCACCAGCAGGCACCACCTAAGCGCTTGCGGTTTGCTGTACGTCTCCTACGGATCAAGACTGCCCAGCTCGACGAGACCCGAGTTCCCTGCCATCTCTGACCTTTTACCTACCTCATCAGCCCAGCTGAGAGTCGTAGGTGTGACGAGACCTGCGGGACCGGCTATCTTCAGAACCTGCACGACGCTTATCTAGCACGCCCACCGAGGGACCCTCGAGTGAGTGCACCTAGGGTTTGAGAAGCCCTAAACCCTGAGCAGCTCCAGCATCGAAGTCTGTCTCCCCAGCATCCACGAGATCTGCGTGGGGGCCCTTCCGCTTCTTGCTGTTCCCAGCGTTGTCCGACCACTTGCCGACCGGCTTGTGGCCCTCTTCACGACGCTCCAAGATTATTTGCATCACCGGTCTGGTTGCTCCAGACTGGCTCTTGCTCCCCTTCAACAGAGGAGTACCACGGACCCTCCTGGTCCACTCCCGACGCCATCTTGACTCCCCCGCTTGGGTTGCCACTGCCAAGATCCGCTGCCCCTTCCTGGGCCCAGCATCATCGACAGCAGACACCTTCGTGGGACAGCTCGCCCTCCATCCTGGTCGCCGCCGCGCCTCCTGGTCCGAGGAACAGCCGAGTCCGACGTCACCCACTCACCTGGTCGAGGTGACTTCAGCCGGTACCCCCCTGGTACCCACCCGATCGCTGGCTAGCGGTTGAGAACTGAGTCCCCTCTGCTTTCAGGTTTCCTTCATCACCGATCCAGGCTTGGATCGTTCTGAACATCGTCACTGGTCGCCTGCCAGCAACTTCTTCTTTCAGGCTCCTGAGACTACACGAGGACTCCCGACATCTTGCCGAACTTCACGCAGCCGCAGCCTCCGGGCTAGGTAACTCGAGCATCTCGGTGCTCCATCGCAGGTTCGCTCTACAGGTGTCCAGTTCCTTTTTCGTTAGTCCCACTGATCGGAACACTCCGGAATCAGTACCTCCAGACTCTAACCATCCGCATTTCACTGTTAGTGTAGATGGTTTCTCGTGCCCCTCGGGCATTTGTGTAAATTGTGCAACTGAAGTATTTTCCTAAGAGTTTTGTAGTGTGCTTAGCTCCCTGACTCATAAAGAGCCAGGGTAGTCTTGTTATAAATAAATATCCTTTTATTTTCATAACAACTTGTGTGGTGTCCTTTCACTTGGTGTTCAAGGGGGTATATGTGATGGTAAACAGCTGGCTTAACACGCCCTCTAGAGTTTAGCCTAAGACTGCTCGTATCCACGCTACTAGGATAGCTGGTCTATAAGGTTGACTTGCAACCAATCATCAATAAGGGTCGTTTGGAATGATACACAGTGATCACTAGAATAGTGAGCACTACATATCAGGCCAACTTCTCACATTGGTGAGCAGCGGTTGGGATTTGAGCTTGCTGTTGTTTTACCACACACGTATCCTAAGAATATCGCAGTGAAAGATCACATAAGTACCCAGGTACATATAACTTAACTTAGAATACTCCGAGTTCTACTGAACCGGCTGTTGTAGTGTAACGGGGCTTAGCACACCCTGACTACAACTCTTAGCAAGGGATCAGTAGGTAAACACATAGTGTAGGTAGGTGCAACACTTACACCTCACTAGAAAAGCATGTCGGTCCACGGAGAGTCTGCAGGGACTCCCTTAGTGGTCAGTGACCCTCCACAGGTCGTGTCACGATATGCAACTCTTAGCTTCAAGGAGATGAGACAACTGTGTGCCTCCAGGAAGCTAAACCAGGGTTCTAACCCTACCATCGCAATACTGATAGGTCTCTTAGAGGCGTACGATGCTAGGAGGTCCTCTAACCCAGGTCCCCCCAGTGCAGATGGGAACATGCCTCCCTTAGAGGGAACCCTCGGTGACCCAGACCTCGACCTCCACACAGAGGAGGAGGACGAGGACGAGTTATCGGGAGACGAGGCAGACAAAGGTCCAGTGGTAGTCGGCAGGCTTACAAGGACCAACTTAAGCAGGCATGAGAATGGAACTGGGGGAGCCCCGGGCCCACGCTCAAGCAGGCTTAACCTTGGGAACGGACGAGCTAGGTCTCTCTCCAGAGGCTCTGGCAGATCGGTTCGTACACATGTCTCTCAGGCACCTTCTCAGAGAGGAATGACTTCCCCTCAGAGGAGGGAGCATGAAGCGAAGATGCGGGAGGTTAATCTGAGGATCGAGCGGGAAGAACTTGCCCTCGCCAAAGAAAGACTTGCCTTGGCCCGAGAGCAGAAATTAAGTGGGTTAGACCCCACTGGTGGCAGCATTCTCAATAGAGAGAAAGACAGGGGTATAGACACTAGACACCTGAGTAAAATAGTGCCCCCCTTTAAACAAGGGGACGACATCCACAAGTGGATAACTGCCTTGGAGAGGGCCTGCACTGTCCAGTGCGTCCCCCCAAGTCAGTGGGCAGCTATACTGTGGCTTTCCTTTGAAGGTAAAGGAAGGGACAAGCTCCTCACTACAAGAGCTGAGGATGCTAACAACTACCAAGTCCTGAAGAACACACTGATTGATGGGTTCGGCTTAACCACGGAACAGTACCGGGTGCTGTTCCGGGACACCCAGAAAATTCAGTCTCAGGATTGGGCTGACTTTGTCGATTGTGCCACTAAGGCTTTGGAAGGCTGGTTGCTGGGTAGCAAGGTTACTGATTACACAGGATTGTACAATCTTATCATGCGAGAACAGATTTTAAACAACTGTCAGAACCAATTGTTGCATCAGCACCTTGTCGACTCGGATCTGACCTCTCCCCAAGAATTGGGAAAGAAGGCAGACAGATGGGTCAGAACAAGGGTCAAGCAGAACCAGAATCAGAACCAGGGTGGTCAGAAGAAAGCAGACCAAAAGGGTAACAAGAACGAACAAAATGACCAGAAGTCTTCGACAGGTCCCCAACAAACCAAAGAGGGTGGGGGTCAGGCTACACAGAAGAAGAAGACTCAAGAAGGCCAGTCAAAAAGGTGGTGCCAATACTGTAAAAGTAAGACTCACTGGTTTAGTGAGTGCACCAAGAAAGGAGGGCAAACTCCTGCCACTGCAGCCCCTAAGGCACCTGCGCCCCCTAGTACAGTCAGCAGTGGTAGTGCGCCTCCCAAGGCATTAGTTGGGTTAACCTTGGGAACCGAGGGGAGTGACGACTTAGTCGGCACGCTCACTCAGGCCGTCCTTGTCTGTACAGGGGATATGGATATGTCCCCTGATGCCAGTCCCAATACTTTGGGCAAATACAGACAGACACCTTTGATAAATGGAAAAGTGGCTCAGGCCTACAGGGACACGTGTGCCAGTATCACCATGGTGACGCCTAACTTCGTGGACCCTGGACAGATCATGCTAGGTACCAGTTACCTAGTGACCAATGCCAGCAACGTCACTACCAATCACAGTATGGCAGTTGTTGATTTCTCCTGGGGAGGGGTAAGTGGCCCGAAAAAGGTTGTGGTTAGTTCAGACCTCCCCGTAGAATGTCTGTTGGGCAATGATTTGGAAACGTCACAATGGTCAGAAGTGGAGCAGAGGACTCACATGGAGATGTTAGGCTTGCCAGCACATGTCCTTGCTGTGACCAGGTCACAGGCCAAAAGATGCCCCACTGAACAGGTGCTGGATCCTGGAAGAACGGACCGGACACCTTCCAAGAAAAGGAGCAGTAAGGGTAAGGCTTCGCCTTCCCCCTTGCCCCAGGTCGTGGATCAAGTCTCCGAGGAGGCTGACCTTAAAGAACTGAGGGAAACTGAGCCGCAAGAGCTTGAACCTGGTCAGGTTGAGTTTCTGGGCTCAGGGGGACCCTCCAGGGAAGACCTGGGGAAGGCACAGTTAGACTGCCCCTCACTTGAACCCCTCAGACAGCAGGCCGCTGCTGAGGCTGCAGGGAACGCCACAGGTACCCACAAAGTGTACTGGGACGATGGACTCCTGTACTCCGAGGCAAGAGACCCCAAACCTGGTGCGACCAGGAGGCTGGTCATCCCCTTGTCTCTGAGAGGTTTCCTTCTCACCTTGGCCCACGAGATTCCCCTTGCAGGTCACTTAGGCCAGAATAAGACTTGGGACAGAATTGTTCCACACTTTCACTGGCCCCACATGTCCGAAGATACGAAGGAGTTTTGCCGCTCCTGTGTCACTTGCCAAGCCAGCGGTAAGTCAGGTGGCACGACAAAGGCCCCCCTCGTACCACTACCAGTGGTGGGGGTACCCTTTGAACGAGTGGGGATCGACATTGTCGGACCAATGGAACCCCAGACAGCATCAGGGCACAAGTTTATACTGGTGGTGGTGGACCACGCCACTAGGTATCCTGAAGCTATTCCCCTTAGGACCACTACAGCACCTGTGGTGGCACGGGCCCTACTGGGAGTGTTCTCCAGAGTGGGCTTCCCTAAGGAGGTCGTCTCAGACAGAGGTGCAAACTTCATGTCGGGATATCTGACTGCTATGTGGAAGGAATGTGGTGTCAACTACAAGTTCACCACACCCTATCACCCACAATGCAATGGGCTTGTTGAGAGATTCAACAGGACCCTAAAAGGGATGATTCACGGACTACCTGAAAAGCTTCGGCGGAGATGGGATGTCCTGATACCCTGCCTCTTGTTCGCCTACAGAGAGGTCCCGCAGAAGGGGGTTGGCTACAGCCCTTTTGAGCTTCTGTTCGGACATCCTGTAAGGGGACCCCTTTGTTTGGTAAAGGAAGGATGGGAGAGACCTCTCAGAAAGCCGGCATCAAACATTGTGGACTATGTGCTCGGTCTCCGCTCGCGGATGGCGGAGTACATGGAAAAGGCGTCTAAAAACCTGGAGGCGAGCCAAGAATTACAGAAAGCTTGGCACGACCAAAAGGCTGTCCTGACTGTGTACCAGCCTGGACAGAAGGTGTGGGTGCTGGAGCCAGTGGCCCCAGCAGCACTCAAAGACAAATGGTCTGGGCCCCACACGATCATTGAGCAAAAGGGAGAGGTCACCTACTTGGTAGACCTGGGAACTCCCCGGAGCCCCCACAGGGTGCTCCATGTAAACAGGCTCAAGGCATATGTCGACAGGGAGGGCATGGGCTTGCTCATGGCCACAGATGAGGGACAGGAGGAGGAGAGTGACCCTCTCCCAGACCTGCTCTCTCAGAACCCTGACGATGGATCAGTAGATGGTGTTGTCTTTTGTGGCAGCCTCTCTGGACATCAACAAGAGGATTGTAAACAGGTTCTTCAATCCTTTCGACATATGTTCTCTCTGACACCCAGTCAGACCAAGTGGTGTACCCATGAGGTCGACACTGGGGACAGTCTGCCCGTAAAGAGTAAAATCTATCGGCAACCTGATCATGTCAGAGACTGCATCAAGACAGAGGTGCAGAAAATGTTGGAGCTGGGAGTCATTGAACCCTCGGACAGCCCCTGGGCTAGTCCCGTAGTGCTCGTGCCGAAACCTCACACCCAGGGCGGTAAGAAAGAGATGAGGTTTTGCGTGGACTACAGAGGTCTCAATGCGGTCACTAAGACTGACGCCCACCCGATACCAAGAGCAGACAAACTTATCGACCGGTTGGCCTCGGCCAACTACTTAAGTACGTTTGACCTGACAGCTGGGTATTGGCAAATCAGGTTAGCTGAGGAGGCCAAGCCCAAAACAGCATTTTCTACCCCGGGTGGGCATTATCAGTTCGTGGTAATGCCCTTTGGTTTGAAAAATGCACCTGCCACCTTCCAAAGGCTGGTGAATCGAGTTCTCACTGGGTTGGACGACTTCTGTGCGGCGTATCTGGACGATATCGCTGTCTTTAGCTCCACCTGGGAGGATCACCTGGTCCACCTGAGGAAAGTGTTAGAGGCCCTGCAGAAGGCAGGCCTCACTATCAAGGCCACCAAGTGCCAGATAGGGCAGACACAGGTTGTATACCTGGGCCACCTTGTAGGTGGAGGCCAGGTTCAACCAATGGAGAGCAAAATACAGGCCATCCAGGACTGGGCTCCTCCAACCACCCAGACTCAGGTTCGAGCTTTCTTGGGCCTGACTGGTTATTACCGGAAATTTGTCAGAAATTATGGATCCATTGTGACCCCGCTAAACGACCTGACAAGTAAAAAGATGCCAAAAAAAGTTCAGTGGACAGCAAGCTGTCAGAAGGCATTCGATGACCTAAAGCAGGCCATGTGCACAGCACCTATCCTAAAGAGTCCAGACTACTCCAAACCATTCATTGTCCAAACAGACGCTTCGGAGCTGGGTGTGGGAGCTGTTCTATCACAACTGAATTTTGATGGTCATGACCAGCCCATAGCTTTTATTAGCAGGAGGCTGACCCCCAGAGAGAAGAATTGGTCAGCTATTGAGAGGGAGGCCTTTGCTGTGGTTTGGGCCCTGAAGAAGTTGAGGCCATACTTGTTTGGCACTCACTTCAAGATTCAGACCGACCATAAGCCCCTCTTGTGGCTAAATCAAATGAAGGGTGAAAACCCCAAACTACTTAGGTGGTCCATTTCCCTACAGGGGATGGACTTCACAGTGGAGCATAGACCTGGCACTGATCATGGCAATGCAGATGGGCTCTCCAGGTATTTCCACTTAGAGCAAGAAGACTCACCTGGTCAAGGTTAGCTTATTGTCCCAAAGTTTTGGGGGGGGGTCATGTAGGAGAGTAGGGTCTGCAATCCTATGATCACCCAGATTTTTTTGCTTTTGCTTCATTGGTTTACGACTTTCTCCGGCTGTGGGCCTGCCAATCAGACCCACAGCCTAGCTGTTCTCTCTCGAAATTAACACACATGTACATTAGGTGCATCCACTAATTGGAACTGGGCCGCCTTGTCAGTCCCTGTCTCAGCATACCATAGGTATCCAGGGCATCGGTGTACCCAGGGCCTACCAGGGGCTGAAGCATGTATTATGCCACCCCTGGAATGGCCGCCCAAATCTGACACAACTGGCTGCACGACAGCTGGGGCCACGTGGTGTAATCACCCGTTGCTGTAGGTGTAGTATTCCTACACCTAAACCCTAAAATGGACACATGGATTCCTATCAGTCACTCCTATAGCAGGCCTTATCAATCCTGAAGGCAGAGTGCAGGGAATCATGTGGGACGGTGCTCTGGCGCGAGCTGAGCCCGTCGACGGCTTGCGGAACCAAGTCCTAATAGCCGTTCCATGGTGACGCGGGCCAACTACTTTTAATGCATTATAATCCTTGCGGTTATTTGCTAACGTTGGCATCACATCACCTACACATGTCGAGTAAGGTGTCATACGAATGGGAATACAAACCCCTCGCCAGTCCTGGCGACGGGGTTAGCATTCCCCCCTTTTAGAGGGACACGACATGGAAGTAACCTTGAACCCCGGTTAAAGTTGACTCAAGCCTCAGCATCACAAAATGGATGCTGCCACCAGACACAAGTCTGACCTCCTGCTGCTGGGGGACCTTCCAGCAAGGGGAGCTTGGACAAAGGGTTTCCTGTCGAGGGCGGTGTTAGCACCATCCCAGACAGGGTTTGTGTATCCCAGGTAGGCAGGGCTGAAAGGAAGGTGATTGCAAGTGGCACCCCGGTGCTCACTGTGCATAGCCCGGCTCAAACCAGTTTCGGGGGCACACCAGCCCCTGAGCTGGCGCGAAGCCGGACAAAGGATAGGGGTGTAACCACCCCCCTCCTGGCTCCACCCATAGGTAGAACCTAGTCATGGGCCAGCCCCTTTTCTTAGAATAAAGGTAGGAGCGAGTCCCCTTCCCAAATTGGATAATCAGATAATCGGATAACTCCGAATCACGAACCACTTTCCACGAAAGGAACTCTTGACTATTTCTGAAGACTCTCCCTTGTGGCTAAGGAGTAGCCACCCTGCACCAGCAGGCACCACCTAAGCGCTTGCGGTTTGCTGTATGTCTCCTACGGATCAAGACTGCCCAGCTCGACGAGACCCGAGTTCCCTGCCATCTCTGACCTTTTACCTACCTCATCAGCCCAGCTGAGAGTCGTAGGTGTGACGAGACCTGCGGGACCGGCTATCTTCTGAACCTGCACGACGCTTATCTAGCACGCCCACCGAGGGACCCTCGAGTGAGTGCACCTAGGGTTTGAGAAGCCCTAAACCCTGAGCAGCTCCAGCATCGAAGTCTGTCTCCCCAGCATCCACGAGATCTGCGTGGGGGCCCTTCCGCTTCTTGCTGTTCCCAGCGTTGTCCGACCACTTGCCGACCGGCTTGTGGCCCTCTTCACGACGCTCCAAGATTATTTGCATCACCGGTCTGGTTGCTCCAGACTGGCTCTTGCTCCCCTTCAACAGAGGAGTACCACGGACCCTCCTGGTCCACTCCCGACGCCATCTTGACTCCCCCGCTTGGGTTGCCACTGCCAAGATCCGCTGCCCCTTCCTGGGCCCAGCATCATCGACAGCAGACACCTTCGTGGGACAGCTCGCCCTCCATCCTGGTCGCCGCCGCGCCTCCTGGTCCGAGGAACAGCCGAGTCCGACGTCACCCACTCACCTGGTCGAGGTGACTTCAGCCGGTACCCCCCTGGTACCCACCCGATCGCTGGCTAGCGGTTGAGAACTGAGTCCCCTCTGCTTTCAGGTTTCCTTCATCACCGATCCAGGCTTGGATCGTTCTGAACATCGTCACTGGTCGCCTGCCAGCAACTTCTTCTTTCAGGCTCCTGAGACTACACGAGGACTCCCGACATCTTGCCGAACTTCACGCAGCCGCAGCCTCCGGGCTAGGTAACTCGAGCATCTCGGTGCTCCATCGCAGGTTCGCTCTACAGGTGTCCAGTTCCTTTTTCGTTAGTCCCACTGATCGGAACACTCCGGAATCAGTACCTCCAGACTCTAACCATCCGCATTTCACTGTTAGTGTAGATGGTTTCTCGTGCCCCTCGGGCATTTGTGTAAATTGTGCAACTGAAGTATTTTCCTAAGAGTTTTGTAGTGTGCTTAGCTCCCCGACTCATAAAGAGCCAGGGTAGTCTTGTTATAAATAAATATCCTTTTATTTTCATAACAACTTGTGTGGTGTCCTTTCACTTGGTGTTCAAGGGGGTATATGTGATGGTAAACAGCTGGCTTAACACGCCCTCTAGAGTTTAGCCTAAGACTGCTCGTATCCACGCTACTAGGATAGCTGGTCTATAAGGTTGACTTGCAACCAATCATCAATAAGGGTCGTTTGGAATGATACACAGTGATCACTAGAATAGTGAGCACTACATATCAGGCCAACTTCTCACACCGCCTACCTGGATGACATCGCAGTGTTCAGTTCCAGCTGGGCAGAGCACTTGCAACACCTCGGTAAAGTGTTGAGAGCTCTGCAAAGGGCAGGCCTCACGATCAAGGCCAGCAAGTGCCAGATCGGGCAGGGTTCTGTGGTGTACTTGGGACACCAGGTAGGAAGCGGCCAGGTGGCTCCACTACAGCCCAAGATCGACACCATCCTGACTTGGGAGCCCCCCAAGACCCAGACAGAGGTGAGAGCCTTCTTAGGTCTCACCGGGTACTACAGGAGGTTTGTTAAGGGCTATGGCACCATTGTTGCCCCCTTGACAGAAGCAGCCCAAGAAGGTGATCTGGACTGAGTCCTGCCAGAAGGCTTTTGATGCCCTGAAGGCCGCCATGTGCATGGCACCCATGCTCAAGGCACCCGACTTCTCCAAGGAATTTGTCGTGCAGACTGACGCTTCAGAGCATGGTGTGGGAGCGGTGCTCTCACAACTGAACGAAGAGGGCCTAGACCAGCCTGCAGTCTTCCTTAGCAGGAGACTACTCCCCAGGGAACAGAAGTGGAGTGCCATCGAAAGGGAGGCTTTCGCTGTGGTCTGGGCACTGAAGAAGCTGAGGCCCTACCTGTTTGGGACTCACTTCCGGGTTCAGACAGAACACAGGCCCCTCAGATGGTTAATGCAAATGAGGGGTGAGAATCCAAAACTGCTGAGGTGGTCCATCTCCCTACAGGGAGTGGACTTTACGGTGGAGCACCGTCCTGGCACAGAGCATGCCAATGCAGATGGTCTGTTCAGGTACTTCCTCCTTAGTGAAGAGAACTCCCAAGAGGGTGTGTACTTCTCCCTACTTTCAGCTGGAGGGGACATGTGTTAGACTTGGCATCTTTTAACTCCTTTATCCTGACTAGAGTGATGGTTTCTGCCCGACTTTGGCACATGCCCTAGCCAACCAAAAATCCCATTTCTAACAGTGAGGAGGCCACATTGACAACTAAAAGAGGAGAGTATTTCAAGAGAAATTTCCCAAGAAGCTGTCCACTAACCGAAGGCGAGATGTACATTATCCAGGTCTCCTAGAGAAAGCCCAAAAAAAGCCTAGGCCCCAATCATGATAAAAGTCTTTCCCAAATATTAAAAGAATGCCCCCCAATTATCTTTGCATTGCAGGTATAAGCTTGATGAGGCAGGCTAAAGAATAGTAAAATATGTGTGCATTGCAAAATATAGGATGAAGCTCAGATTTCTCATAGTTCTTTTCCAAAAATTACTGCTGCGGAACAACTCAGGGTTTTCAACATGAGGCTGAACCTGTAGTGCTGGTCAAGGCACTCATGTCCCTATGGATGGAACCACCCCTCCTTAAGCTTGTGTGCAGCAGCCGCCCCCAGACACCTTCAACTATTATCACTCCCAAAGCAGGTGGACATGTAAACAGACAAAATACAATGGCTCAGGATGCCTGACATTTCAAACAACCAATGGCTGTCATGTGATGTGACCCTAGCTCCAATGACATTTTCAACACAGCTAGGGGCTGACCTATTACGACCTCTATGCACTGGCCTGTGACCAGATTGCAAAGGTGAAAGAATTCCCATCAATGAACAGCCATAGAGGACTGAACCAAAGCCCATATCCATGCACTGCAGCTATATCTTTTTTTTACGGGAAAAATAAAAATTGGACATGCATATTCAGTAACTAACGTGCTCCAATAATAGCCTCTGAATCAGCATTAGTTATTCTCCAGAGTCCATGCAAGAAGATGGAAGAAAACAAAGGGAATCTGTGCCTTGGTCATCGATGCCTGTCAGTTTTGACTTTTATGTACTCACATAAAATGAAAGCTTGCTGTTTCCTTGGCTCAAGGCATTTTCTAATAGGAGAACAGGTCCATATGTTGACCATCTGTCATTTTGGAACCTGGGATGTCTTCACTCGAACCATGGAACACTATACTATGACTATAGGTAGGACAGCGCAGATTTGAAGACGTGGGCTCCCTGTAATGTCTACCACTCATAGGTAACTTCAGTTCAGATTGGGAGAGAGCCCAGATCCATGTTGAAGTAATATGCTGACACCGCTGCAGAATTAATGGCTCCCATTACAGAGCTGGATTCATGTGTCCATGCTTAAGGGAGCGGTTTACGTGCTTCCGGCTTTGGCAAGCAGCAAGAGAGCCGCAGAATAGAATAGTCCAAGAAGGACTCATTAAAAGTTTAAGTGGACATTTTGGGGATAGTTTAAATGTTTGAGATGAAGGGGCGAATCGAGGTAATTTTAAAGGCAGCTTACAACATCCCATGAAAAAAGGGGTCCGATCATTGCTCTTCAGAAGGAGCTCCAGGGTAGGACCGGCATGATGGTTGTTCTGCAGCAGGTGGTGCACGTGATGCTCCAGAAGAAACACATTGGTAATATTGTTGTGGGCTCTGGCAGTTAGTGTATGGTGGCAGGTAGCACAACTAATGCCCCACCTCTCTCCATAGTAAGGGAGACGATATATTTATTTTTCCTGAAGGTGGTAGCAGTCACTTTCTACGTTTTTCGTGCAAATTTGGCTTTGCTACTTTCGCTTGTCAGTCACCATTTGCTGCATAATCCGCTGCATTAACAACAAAAACTGTTTCTAACTCAAAAGGATGGAAAGTAATCAAAATTCTGACAATTTGCGAAAGTTCACAGGTCACCTTCAGTTGAAGATTGCTCTATTCTGCTTTTTCGAGACATGGCAATGTTGCTTGAATAGTGAAAACATGCCCTTTTGATTGCCTGAATGACATCATTTTATCTACAGAGAGAAACAAAAAAGCCCCAAAGCTTGTAGGTTTTTCAAAAAAGGTGGATAGCAAGAATCCTTCTTAGTTATGATTTTTTGTCAATGTTGACACCAATTTATGTTCACGTCCCAGGTACAATTTTCAAAGTTGCAATGATTTTAATGGGGGCATTGAGAGATTTTAGAACAATCACAAATATTTTGCATTGCTATTTTGAATCCAATTTCTTCAATGTTAAAGTAGCTTCTAGTGAGTCTCATGCATAAAAAAACATGAACATAGAGATGCCAGTAGTACACAGTACAATAACTGCTTGTTTTGCCCAACATATGAAGCAAACTTCAGTGCCCTGTATGTATTAAAGTGAACAACCCAAATTAGTGAAAAGGGAAGAGAAGGAAGTATCACTTCACTCGCCCATGATTTACCCTTTTTGCTGATATTGAGAATTATACTGTGAACGTTTGCACTTCAAATTGACATACTCTCCAAAGAGTTTAAATTGTAATGTTAATTTCGTAAACTGAAAACGAAATAAAAAAAAATAAAAAAATGTCCACGGTCAGGTTCTGTCCGTTTGTACCGTGCACGAGCCCATAACCCCAAGAACAGCCGCGCGATCCGGCTGCGTCACAGATACTCCAATATATAATGAATGACAGTCGGGCGCGGGGGCGAAGGGACCAGGTGACGAGCACTGGAGCAATGTAATTGTTTAATTCCTGCCTCCTGCCCCCTCTCATGCCTAGAGAGACCCGGGCTATGAGGCGAAGTCCCGGGAATCATTGCCTCCTCATCCGGAATTAAAAGCATACAGGTCTGAACATTATTTCTCGCCGCCGGAGACGGAGATTAACTCCGAGAGCTTTGTGCGCCGCCATTCGTATGACAACCAGCTCTCGGAGCGGAGCACCGCCAGCCGCGGAGGAAGCCGGGCCTGCCGCAGCAGATGACGCGCAGCACCTGCAGCTGCGCTGCCAGCCGCTCGGTGCACAGACATCCCAGTGAGGAAGTCACCATCTGCTG
Source organism: Triturus cristatus (assembly GCF_964204655.1). Lineage (NCBI taxonomy): Eukaryota > Metazoa > Chordata > Amphibia > Caudata > Salamandridae > Triturus > Triturus cristatus. The sequence continues at coordinate 966,545,270 of NC_140581.1, forward strand.
CTGGAGGCACCGAACTGCCAGCTGGAAGGCAGGGCAGAGGCGCGTGCATTTGTTTAAATGGACCCCCTGACGCAGGAGAGCTGGCCGCGGAGAAGCGTCCGCGTGCCTTGCCAGGAACCACACACTTCAGAGTGCGGGGGATCTCAGGATGTAATAGGAAGATACATTAGGCAGTCCCAGGGAAATACTACTGAGACAGCAAAAGGTAACTTGCAAGGATAGTGAAAAAGAGCCCATTCTGAAAGGCACATGGAAGTTATTGTCGTATTCACCTTCTCTCGACAAACGAAGCAATATTTATTTTTCTGATCTGTCACATAAAGTTTTGTCTTGCTGGAGCTGCTCTCTCGCCATGCTTCTTCCAGGCCCTTCTAAGCAATAGCCGAATGTTGTTCTCACAATTTAAGTCTCCCTTTATTCCCCATGAGAATGTTACATGAGTGCATAAGTGTCAATGTGTGTCTACTTGTGTATGTGGCTGTGTACTTTGTCTCTTTGTATGTTGTGCAGGTGTGCTCATGACTCGTGTACGTGTGGGTGTCTGCGTGTGCGCGAGTAAATGTTTGTGTGTTTATTTGAATGCACAGATATGTTGGCTATTTACAAAGCTAGGTGTATTTCATCCGCTTTGTATGGGGCAGGCGTATGGGGCCATCATCCTGTTAATCTTTTACAGAATGATGAAAACAAGTTTTTGAAGAAATTGTTATGTGCCCCCCCTCAGTTCCTAATTTGCTGACTCATATGGAAGCCGGTATCGACTTCATTATGGACCTAGCTGCATTACGCCCATTATTACTTTGGCGCTCCATTTGGTCCAAAACAGAGACAATATTTACACAAACAATTATCAAAGACTGTTTGAACCTTGATAATTTGTCACGTATACCATGGCTGAGCTATATTTACTACTGGTTTAATCTTCTGTTTGATTGTAATATTCGTCTGAACCCAGAAGCAGCCGCACTGATACCAAAGAAAGATATAAAATTGAGATTTCTAGCATACAAGAATGCGGCTAGAGAGAGTCAGTCTAGTAATTTAATAACCGTTGCTTCTTACCCTGATTTGAATCTAAGGAGAGGTTTTCAGACATATCTTGCGATTGTGACTTATAATTCCCACCGATTTGTCCTAACCCGCTTAAGGCTAGGGATTGTGCATCATTTAGTCTCATTTCCGGATATGAAGATCAAATCCAATATTCTGTGTCCTTGTGATAACATTTCAAAACAAAGCTGCTGTCACTTTTTATTGTTCTGTAAATTTTATTGTCATTTTAGGAAGTTTTACCTGAAACCTATCTTTTTAAAATATAAGATTCGGTCTACCAAATCAGCAATGAAGTTTTTAACAACTCTGGAAAGTCCTGATACCTGTTTCCTTGTGGCATCATATGTGCTAAAATGTATAAATATAAGGAAGTCTATAGTCTGTTCTGTCTAGTTTTAATCATCCTATGTACTTTGCACATCTACGTATCGCTCGGACTTTTATATGCACTTTTAAAGTCCGAGATGATTCTGGATGAACATTGTATTTTTGTTATTGCTACTATACATAGCACTTTTTGCACATTTGTACTGCATTAGACACTTTATATGGAATCTGTACTTTGATTAAATAACATGGAAGATGTTTTGTTAGTAAATTCCCAAGTTTAATTCTGAACTGTTTAAGGAAGCACAATGCACTTTAATAATGATTTTTATATACTGTTTTCTGTAACGTTCAGTGTACAAGATACTCGAGCTTGCTATGTATTTTATGTGTTTCGTTCTGCTTATATGGTTGTATCTTACATACCGAATAAAGCTTTTGAACTTGAACTTGAATGCACAGGTGAGTCCATGGCCGCCACTTCCTCTACCCCAGGCTTTACACATTGACCTCACCTCTCACCATTTAGAGCTGCTGTGCATGAGTGTACTGCACTTCTGTTGTCGCTTGGTTGTTCTGGAAGGTCTGGGGTGACATCATTACCATCTTTTCGAAGGGGTTTAAGTGTGAATAAGCGTTTGAGTCATCCATGTCACCAAAATGGTGAAAAGTAGAACATGTGAAGTGATACTTCTTTATTAAAGTCACAGCTGAGCATGCCACTTGACATGAGACATGTTCCTTGTCAGTGTGCGACAGTGACTTTCCAAATGAGCAAACCTGACGCTCTTTCTTTATTTAATCTGATGGGGTGGAATATTGGACATGGTATCCAATGACCGGCACCATGGTTGCTTCGTCAGAACACAATATCTTCACACTCTTCCGCTTGACTTTTTACAAGAGTCTTTTTTTCTATACTGGGTACTTTTACTTTTCTCTTCATTCTGTTTTCAGCTTAGCTTTGGGCCATGCAGCAGCCTCACCCCAAGTTGTCTTTGAAGTATTTCTCTACAGAGGTATCTAGGGACTGTGGTAAGAGAAGAATTCTGATATGATGTGTTAGGGCTTTAAGTGGGCCGGGTCCTGCACAGGCAGTTCTTAAAAGCAGGTGCTGAGACTGGTCCCTATCGGGCTTTCCATTTTTGACCTCACCTTCAGGTTGAAAAAAAAAATCTTAACTCTGCAGCAGTGCCACCCTTCACTGTCTTTGAAGTAACTTGACAGAGACTCATTATAGTTCTTTCACAGTCTCATAATTTCAGAGCTGAAGCATTTTAAATTTTAAATACAACGAAGCCAAAGTTGTTGCTTATTTATCTTATGCAACTAACAACCACTGGCAAGCCAATAGTCCTGGCTTGTTGTAGGTGTAAATTTACTTGTATTATATATCCGGATGCATTGACAGAAGCAGCAAATTACCAATCGGTCAGCACACTTTGCTTAGCACAACTTTTTAGATTACTTTTTAAGCCACACCCTAATTACACAGGCCACACCTCTTTGAGGGACCCTCTAGTTTTTTCATCCCCCTAAAGCCCTGTGATGTGTTAAGAAAGCTTCAGTAAGGCATTCAAAGTAAGAGAACTCTTGGCAGCATGTGAGTAGACTAAATTAAGGGAGAGGAGGATCACAATTATGCTGGGAAAAATATATATATTGATGGATTTCCTGAAAGGCAGATGGCCTTCATCATTTCTAAGTACATAGGAATGTACATGTACAAACCATCTTGGCCATTGGAACCACTACTAAATACTGGTGTGCAAAAATGCAGGTATCTTGATGATTGGCACTGCATATGTTTCTGTTGATGAAAAGGTTGTGGATGGGGCGGACCAGAGCACCACGCATAAAGGGGATATATGCCTGCCCTCCGCTGCTACAGCTCCTGCTTCTGTACCAGGATACACCCCAACTCAGTTGGGCTCTATACAAATAAAATAACACAACAGAACATAACATCTGCATAGTAATGTGTCATAGCAAGAATGAAGTGGTAAACCATCTATACCTGAATAGCTGAACAGGTTGTGTTTCGATGAATTTGTATGGGAATATTATTTTAACAAAGCTATTACAATAACAAAGAAAACTGTGGGGGGCTGTTGCTTTTTAATGTTTTATTCTGTGAAATTGCTGACTTTGCACTTTGGAGTGTGTTAAACTCCTTTTTACAGGCTAATCACGTACTGGCTTTTTGTGGAGAAACGCGGGCCTGAGCGGACATTTTGTTAATGCCACGCGTTCTCCCCGGTCAGCGCTCTAGTCGCTGCTCGCAGGAGGTCAATCTTCACTATTTAACCGGCAGTGCTTTGGAGCGCGATCCCTGAATAGGTTGTGTTTCGATGAATTTGTATGGGAATAGTATTTTTAAAAAGCTATTACAATAACAAAGAAAACTGTGGGGGGCTGTTGCTTTTTAATGTTTTATTCTGTGAAATTGCTGACTTTGCACTTTGGAATGTGTTAAACTCCTTTTTACGGGCTAATCACGTACTGGCTTTTTGCGGGGAAACGCAGGCCTGAGCGGACATTTTGTTAGTGCCACGCGTTCTCCCCAGTCAGCGCTCTAGTCGATGCTCGCAGGACGTCAATCTTCACTATTTAATGGCCATTGCTGGGACGCGCAGTGGACGCGTGCAGCGGGCGCGCCGATGGTGCGCCGAAGGCAAGCCCGTCGGCGCCCGTCAGCGTATCAACAGCGACCAGGGCCAGTTATGCTGCCCAATCGATAGAGGTGGAGGGCGAAAGGTGCGTACGGCCGACGGCATTCCTTAAAGCTCTTCGACCAACTATGTGTTCTCCCCAAGGCAGGAGTATGTCACTGTGCCGCCGGGACTATGTGTGTGATTGTTATGAAGAAGACACTTCTCTCAAGTAAGACACAAGTTTATTATGTCACCACCAACGTAGTCCATAGCCTTTCTGTCAACCAGCCCACAAGAGGCTGCAATAGAACGTTGGGAACAGGGGAGGGAAATACCATATGGGAGGAAAAGAAGGGGGGGGGCGGAACAAACCACAGATTACAACACATCTCCCTGGGCAAAGAAAACTTTCAGTAAAACAACCAAAGATATAATGGTTTAGGAGATAAAACAAAACGACATTAAGTAATAACAAAGTCTTTGTGCCAAACCGGCCGTGTGATGTTTCTTGTAGAACTGCGAACACAGTCAGGGTTACTAGGCAAAGACACAGCTACTCCGCCATCACTTTGAGGAGGCTTACATTTGACCAACTCTGTCCATACCCCATGTTTGTCCATTATCCAAATGGACAACATTTCTTCCAACACTTGCAATTTTGATAGGCTCCGAAAATCTGGAAAAATGTCTTCTTCTAGCCGGTGGTAAGTCTATACGGACCCAGTCACCTGATTCTATTGATGGTATCTTGACGCCCTTTTTCTGGTCATACCTCACTTTATACTTCTCTTGTTGATTTTCAATATTTCTTGCGATGTTCAATCTGTCTATGTTACAGTTGTAGGTATTACATAACCACCCTGCTGTGAGATTAGTTTTAGGTTTCCTTCCTTTCAAGGATACAAATGGTGAAACACGTGTGACTGTGTTGGGTGCCGTTCTGTATGACCATATCATTTCTTGCAGTGCTTGTTTGGCAGCTATACCTGTGGCTTCTGCTCTTTGTATACATTCTTTAATGACTCTGTTCATACGTTCTACTAGTCCATTGGCTCTCGGACAATACAACGCTGTTTTCAAATGGTTGATGCGTAGGTCCGATGGAAATTTCTTCATCAAATCTGAAGTAAACTGGACTCCATTGTCCGTTACAATGGCATCCGGTATACCCTCTTCATAGAAAGTTTCCCTTAAGAACTGGATTAAGTTCCTAGTATCAATCATGTTCAGCCATTTGGTTACCACCCATTTTGAGTGATAGTCTATAAGGACCAGGATAAAACGGTCAGTGGCTTATCTTAGATTTAACGGTCCAATTATGTCTAATGCCAGTTTGGACCATGGACGGTCAGGAATATCAACCGGCGATAATGGAGGTTTCCTTATAGACAGAGTCTTGTCACTTTTTGCACATTCTACACAGTTTTTTACTACTTCCTCTACCCTTCTGTCCATACTTGGCCACCAGTAACCTTCTCTTACTTTGTTTTTTGTTAAACTCCGCCCAAGATGACCCACATGGGCTAGCGTGATGATTTTGTTTCTCATTCCTTCAGGGTACGATTTTCTCCCCCCGATATATAGTTCCCTTGATTATACTCATTTCATGCCTAACTTCCCAGAATTTCCCAACCAGGTCAGTTAACATGCTCTTTTGCTCCGGCCACCCACTGCGGATGAGTTCTTTTACTGTTTTCAATGTGTTGTCTAATTCTTGTTGTTCTTCCCACTCTTCCTTTGTCAAACCTGTCACTTCTAACACTACTACATCACTTCCTTCCTCCTTCACATCATCAACAACCTTTAAGGGGGAACGAGATAGGAAGTCAGCAATTACATTGGTTCTCCCTGGTACATATTCTACTTTGAAATTGAACCCTTCCAGACCTATCATCCTTCTAGAGCTATCCTCGGGGTTAATCTGGACGACCCCTTGGTCGTGAATACGTATGTGAGGGGTTTGTGATCCGTCTTGATAGTAAACGGTATCACCCAAAGAAAAAATTTAAAATGGTTTGCAGCCCAAAAACAAGCCAAGGCCTCTTTCTCGATTGCCGAGTAGTTTTGTTTAGCACCTTTTAGTGTTCTAGATGCAAAGGCTATCACTTGCTCTGTGTTTCCTACTTTTTGTGTAAGACTGGCTCCTAACCCTTTATTGCTGGCATCTGTGGAGAGGTAGGTAGTTTTCGTGGGATCGAACCTACCCAGGAAAGGAGCTTGGGTAATGCAAGTTTTGATGTCTGCAAAAGCTTCCTTGCAGTTTTCATTCCACTCAAATGGAGTTTTGTTTTTTAGAAGGTTCCTCAACGGTTCTACTCTGCTGGCATAATTTTTAATACATTTAGAGTAATATTCGGATAAGCCTAGAAAGGATTTTAGTTCCTCTACATTGGTGGGAGCAGTATCTTCCAGTATCGCTTCCACCAGGTTCATTTTAGGTTTTATGCCTTCACTGGAAATTGTATGTCCTAAATACTCTACAGACTTTACACCTATTTGGCATTTGTCTCTTTTTAAAGTAAGACCTGCTTGGCTCAATTTTTTCAGAGTACTCCTCAACCTGTCATTGTGTTCAAAATCATTTTTAACAAAAATCAAAATATCATCCTGAAAGCACATCGTACCTGGTACATCCTTGAGTACGTGCTGCATGATTCTTTGAAATGCAGCTGCCGCAGAGGCTAGCCCAAACGGCATACGGAAATACTGAAACGCTCCTAAAGGTGTAACAAAAGAGGTTAGGTGTCTGCACTCGGGATGTAACTCTACTTGATGGTATGCCGATGATAAATCAAGGACACTAAAATGACTGGCATCTTTGATCAGGGTGAGAATTTCATGTATTCTGGGTAGCGGGTGCCTATCTACCCAAATTTCTTTATTTAAGTCCCTAAGATCAATGCAAAGTCTAATATCCTTGCTGGCAGCCTTGGACATGATTACAATGGGGGACAACCATTGGGAACACTCAATGGGTTCTATGACCCCTAACTCAAGCAGTCTGTTAAGTTCTTTCTGTAACGGTTCATGCATTAAATGAGGAATTGGCCTCACTTTATGTGCAATGGCCTTTGCCTTGTCCTTAAGTTTTATACAATGCTGATAGTTTTTAAGTAGGCCTAATTTATTTGTGAAAACATCTGGGAATTCTTCACAGATAGCTTCGCCACACACTGATCTATCCACTAAAAGTACTTGGTCAGTGCTGTTGGGATCCAGCTTCATACCTAGGTCTTTTTGATGTCTCCAACCAATTAAATTAGACCCTCTCTCGGATACATACATTTTCCCAACTGTGCTTCTGCCTTTGTACTCAATTCTCATGGTAGTCATCCCCAGCAGCGAAATTGGGTCTCCCCCATACCCTCTGGGTTTTATGTCAGCTTCTTCAAGTGTCCCTAATTTATTGGGAAACAACCCTTCAAATACTTTGCCATCTAACAAAGTGTATGGAGAGCATGAATCTGCAAAAACCTTTACCAACTTGTTGTCTACTGTGATTGTGCATTCCGGAAATTTAACTGCACTGTCCTTATCTGCGACTTGAAAAATCAACTTATTGTCAGTAGATACATTTTCTGAATCAATCAGAGAGGCTCTCTTTGAATTATCATTACATACCCTGGCTATGTGTCCTTTCTTGCCACAATTATGGCATGTCGCACTCCTAGCGGGGCAAGAAGGACTATTTGCCAAATGTGCTGGATTACCACATCTGTAACATTTAATTTTAACACCTGCAGTCATCACATTTTTCAGTTTAACCTCATTTTCCTTTGATCTATCTTGTTTGACAATAGCATTAACTTCTTGACATTTGGAATCATCCCCCACATTAATTTCTTTCATGCACTCCGCTGTGTGTTCCACACTCAAAGCTATTTCTACTGCTTGTTTAAGATCTGGATTACCTGTCAACAGCTTCTCCTGGATTTTATGGTTGTTCGTGCACCTGACCAACTGGTCTCTGATGAGAGAATCAGTTAGCCCTTCAAACTCACAAGTGTTGGATAACCCCTTTAGAGCTGCAATGTACGATTTGACTTTTTCACTTTTTCCTTGAGTTCTTGAAAAAAATGTATGCCTCTCCAACACCACATTTATCGCTTTTCCAAACTGTTTCTCTAACTTGTTCATCGTAGCTAAATACACATTGAAATCACCTTCACTCCCTCCTTCATCTTCTGTATCAGGTCCTTCCAAATTATTATAAATTTTCCTACCCTCCACACCTAGATTATGTAGTAAAATATGCTGTTTCCTGAAATTAGAAAATTTTTCTCCTCCTATCGCAATCAAATATGATTCAAATATGACTCTCCAATCCTTCCAACATATGGCAGGATCCCCTTCTTCATTGAGAAAAGAAGGAGGTAATGCCATATTTAACGCAGCCATGCTGGTCAAAACCCTGACCAGAACAACACACCACAAAGAATTTGCGTAGTAAAGAAATAAAGGAAACCCAAAAAAATGATAACTAGACTATACAATAAAATGTGTCACTCATAAAACAGTACATGTGATGAACAATTTAAAATTAATAATAGCAGAAGTATGACAACAGCTGTGCCAAATAGCGTGAGAAAGTACTTGCTTCTGACCAGGTTTGCCGAATATGCAGTGTGGTAGGATGACCCCGCAAAATACTGTAACCACTTCCACAGATCTGATAGGCAAGAAAACCCAGCTGTGCCTATCAGCATGCTGAAAACAGGGTCGACCAACAGAAAAGATCAGAAGCTCTGCTGTGTAAACCGAGCAAGCTGAGCCTATCAGCGTAGAAGGAATCTGTAGAAACTGAGGAACAGAAAACAAAATATTTTTGCTTGAAAAAAAAAACAGCTGACATAACTGAAGATTCTGCTGAGAGGAAATTTGAGCCACATGGGGCGCTCTACGAACGAAGAAAATCTCCTCAGAAGGACACTCTGAACACGGAAAAGTCTCCAAGGATGTGGGAAGCTGACATAGCACCAAAAAGGTGCTCAAAACAATTACCACGCAACTCAGTGTCGGCTTCCACACGGCGGAACTCCAGGCAAGTCACGGCAACACCACACACAAAACCGGAACATCCGAAAAGCCGCTGGCTCGACTGGGCAAGGAACCCCCCAGAGCAGAACTGCGTAGGGAAACAGCGCCCACAGAGCACAAATGCCGGCAAAGGAGAAGCACAACAGAGCTTGTGGTAAACCTGATGAAGATGAAAACGGAAACAAACACCCGCCAGAAAATGAGTTAAGTGATGCGTGTCTCTGGGGGAACGCCACACAGCCTTGAGCTTAGTCACACAGCTGATTGAAAACAGAACTGCGTTCCAACAACGCGGATCCAGAGCGGACACACTCACTTGACAGGTGGAGAAACAGCAGAAACGCAGAATCGAAGGTAACGGACTTCACCACCACTGGAATCCACAGGTACTGCAATGGGAAATTCCTTCAGACTGGAACCATTACCGCAAAAGGATGGACTGCGAAATGCTGAGTAGCTGGGGATGGTGATGCACTGCCCCCACACAGTGTTCATCGCCAGTGTTATGAAGAAGACACTTCTCTCAAGTAAGACACAAGTTTATTATGTCACCACCAACGTAGTCCATAGCCTTTCTGTCAACCAGCCCACAAGAGGCTGCAATAGAACGTTGGGAACAGGGGAGGGAAATACCATATGGGAGGAAAGGAAGGAGGGGGCTGAACAAACCACAGATTACAACAGTGATACTTGTGGTTTTATGCCGAATTTAGACCTTCCAGATAGGATTCCTTTTAGTATGGCATCTAGGTCCCAGTGTATTCATGCTGCTCTTATTAATGTGAGATCTTTGAGGAAGCACCATGTGGATGTATTCAACCTGATTTTGGATAACAGCTTAGATTTGCTGTTCATCACGGAGACTTGGTTAGATGACACTTCGAACCCTATTGCTGCTCTTGCCACCCCAGTTGGCTTTAAGATCGCCCGATTAGACCAGAAGAGTGGAAGGGGGGGCGTTGCCATTATGTATAGGGAAAAGTGGGCTCTCCACATGGAGGACATCAATGTGTGGGGCAATAGTGAAGTGCTGGATTTTAGTTTGCATCTTTCCTCACACTTAACGTTGGGTGGCTCCCTTATTTATCGCCCCCCAGGCCCGGCTAGCTCTTTTCTCAATGCCTTTAGTGATGCCGTGGCAGAACGGGCAATTCGTTTTTCACACTACCTGGTCCTTGGAGATCTTAATCTCCATCTTCATCAGCCGGAGTCCAGTGATTCCAGAGATTTCCTAGAATCACTCAATCTGGCTCAACTCTCACAATGGGGTCGCCTTCCCACGCATCAGGGTGGCAATTTATTAGATCCTATCTTCTCTAATTTCCCCATACAGGCCGACCAGCCTCGGACGGTTTCTTGGTCAGATCACTTTCTTGTCTGTTTTTCATGGGAGGTTCTTCAGCAGAAGATGCCGTTGGGGTCCAATTTGCCCCCAGTGTTTCGTAAAATTGATCCTCAGCATTTTAATAGTGCCTTAGCTTCTTCGCGGCCTAATTGTCAGCAGGACCTTGAAGAGTGTCTGTTGGGGTTCACCAAATGGATTTCTAATTCAGTGACCGTGCTTTCTTCACCACGTACTTCTAGGCTCGCTAGAGATCCCCCCTCCAAACCCTGGTTCTCGCCGGAGCTCCGCCTTCTGAAACATGACTGTAAGGTATTGGAGAGATTATGGCTTGCTAATATATACTGCTCACTGGCGAAACATGCGCTGAAAACCAAACAAAAGGAATATTATAGGGCGATTACTGAAGCAAAAAATCTGTATTTTTTCTTCCGCATTTTTCAGGCGAATAATAATTCGAAATAACTTTTTTCCATTGTAAAAAGCTTTGTGGCTCCTCGTGCCCAGGTCTGTTCGGCACTAATCTCGGAAGCTTGGTGCAATGTTCAGGCCAAGTTCTTCCTTGATAAGATTCAGGCTATCCAGGCGGCCTTTTCCACCTGTCTCCAGGGACCTTTTGTTCCCTCTTTTCCCTCTGGATCCTTATCTGGCCCTACTCATAAATTACTTGCTTTTTCTTCAGCAGAGCTGTCTTGCTCCCTTAGAATTCTCAAGGATCTGAAATCGGGTTCACCCACTGATCCTTGTGCAGCCAGGCTGTTAGCCTCAGCTGCTGATATCATTAATCATGAGGTCAACATCATTGTTAACTTGTCCCTGTCAGAGGGGCGGGTGCCTGTTATGTGGAAGCAGGCTATGATTCTTCCTCTCTTAAAAAAGTCTTCACTTAATACTTTGTCCCCAGGAAATAACCGGAAAATCTCTCTTCTGCCAAGCTTGGCAAAGGTTTGTGAGAAGGTGGTTACGAGACAACTCACGGCCTTTGTTGAAGATGCTGGCCTGCTGCACCCTGCGCAGTCCGGCTTTCGAGCAGCCTATAGTATAGAGACTGTGTTGATAGAGGTTTCGGAAGTCATCCGAGAGTGTCTGGATGCCGGCGGGAGGGCAGCCTTGATTATGCTGGACCTCTTGGCGGCATTCAACACGGTGCCTCACCCCCTTCTTCTTTCTCGCCTCTCGGAAATTGGTATTGCCGGTTCCTCCCTGGGCTGGCTCACTTCTTTTTTGTCCAACAGGTCACAGCAGGTCTGGCTTCCACCTTGCGTTTCAGCTTGTCAGCCAGTTCCTACAGGTGTTCCGCAGGGATCTTCCCTTAGCCCCTTGCTCTTTAACATCTATGTCACCCCGCTGATATATTTAGCGGAGGAGCTCGGGGCTAAGGTGATCGCATATGCGGACGACACTCAGTTGCCAGCCGCGGTCGTTAGTAGGAGTAACTGCAGGGCGGTGACGTGGGGAAGGGGAGGGGCAGGGTAGGTGGGAGTAAACTATGGATTACGGAGGTTTACAGGAAAGTTAACATATAAATTAATAACACGAATTTCGTTGCATGCACTGCATCCCCAAATGCGATGCAGTGCACGCAACGAATATCGTTTTATTAATTCATATGTTAACTTACCTGTAAACCTCCGTAATCCATAGTTTACAACCCCCCACCCTGCCCCTCCCCCTCCCCACGTCACCGCCCTGCAGTTACTCCTACTAACGACCGCGGCTGTCAGTTGCTATTTACCTGGAAGGGTGACGACGCAGAGGTCTGCTCCGCTCAGCACTGCTTGTCTTCTGTGTTTCGTTGGTTGACTCAGGCCCAACTGAAGTGTAATGAGGAAAAATCCGAAATTCTTCTCTATGACAAATTTCCTCCTAACTTTAGAGAGTCATTATGGCCGGTGGAGTTTCCCCTGCCTAGTATGTTAGACAATGCTGTAAAAAATCTGGGCGTTTGGTTTGAGGAGAACTTAACCTTTGCTACCCAGATCAAGAAATTGGCAGGGTCCTGTTTTGGCATTTTGAAATCCTTGAGGAAGTTTCTGCCTCTTCTCCCAAAGGATGCGAGGGAAACTGTGATCCGGGCATTGATTATTTCTCGCCTGGACTATGCAAATGCACTTTATGTCAGGTCCAGCGGCTATTTGGTGAGGAAGCTCCAGGTGGTGCAGAATTCAGTGGCCCGCCTCCTCCTAGATCTCCCCAGAAGGAGTAGTGTGCGCTCTCACTTACGCTCCCTACGTTGGCTTCCTATGGAGGCGCGTATTAAATTTAAAGTTTTGTCCATTGCCCATTCCGCCCTGTATGGTCGGGGACCCAGCTATTTGAAGAGGTTCTCTTTCTACTTACCGTCAAGACAACTGCGCTCTGCCTCTAAATTGCTGGTTCAGTTCCCCTGTTTTATCCGCCAAAGGTTGGGCGGCTGCTCCCTTGTTCGGAAGGCGGCTCTTGGTTGGAACGCCTTGCCTTTGGCTATGCGTAGTATTCAAGACGCTCGGATCTTCAAGAAAAAGCTGAAAACCTTCCTGTTCTAATTTCTAGATTCATGATCTACTTCAGATTTCGCGCCGGGACACTCTTTGGAGTAGCTGCGCGCGCTACAAATTCGTATAACATAACATAACATAACAAACCTATCAACATCAAAGTTGTGAATGTCTAAACGACCTGCTTTCACCCAACCTCAAGACATTTGGTACACTACAAAAATGAAGAGTGGGCAGACGTGTGAAGCCCACATAGACAATGCAATGATATCACAAATGATTTTTACAATCAAGTACCAAGCAAGAAAATGTATTTCCTGAGAGGGTATAATTTAAGAGTACAATCATATGTGATACAGTTCCAGAATATACTCTACTACCACCATGGATACTAACCTAATGGTGGTACAAATTCACAATAATGGAGAGAGTGGCATAGTAAGTAATATCAACATGCGGTCTAATGGTGATAATGTTTCACCACTGAATCCTCCTTTTTCTGACATACAGACAACAAGATACTGATCCAGCGGAAGCATAAAAATAATTCATTAATTTTCTAATTTCCTCCACTGCTTACTCATTTATCTCTCTAACCATACTAAGGCCTTTACGTTCAAAAGAATCACAACACTCCACTTACCACAGAGGCAAATAGTCCTCTGGTGGATCTTTCTCCGCCAATAGGAGGGCTGGGAATTAGAGTGTCCAAATCACATTAGTCACCCAATGAGGACCATTAATTGGTGAATAACTAACAAATTCAAAATTTAAGCTTAAATACACCACTATCAGGACCATACCGTAGAAATAAAGTATTGCAATTGGAAGATCGCACCTACCAAAGAAATTTAGTCTAACTAAAATTATGCATCCGAGAAGCTCTGCCACTGATACACAGAATAAAAGAAACAGAACTTGATATTCTGAAAAGATTCTCTGATTTTCCCTACAACACATCAGAAATATAGAACGGTTCAATAACGAACATCAAGACACAATAATAAACTCAGGCAATTTAGTTATTTTGTTATTGTATTAATGATCCAAAATCAATACAAATAAGAAATTTCTTAAGCATTTCAGTCAAGAACATTACAATACATAGTCCAAAACTACACATCTAGTCAGAAATTCAAATCCAAAGAAGGATGGTTTAAGAGTTACGGATTCCAGCTACCATTTAGGCAGTGGATAGATAGCTTCCTTAACAACATTCAAAAAGATTCTAAGCAAAGGGGCAACAAAGATCAAGTTTAAAGTCCTCTAAGGGCAAGTCCATAAGCATGGGAAAAAAGAGAGAAACAGTAATAGCAATAGTTCAGCAAAGAAGGATTCCAGACCAACTGCTTAAAGATCACATGATCGGCATAAAGACAGTCCAAAAATAAGAGAACAAGGATGGTTATAAAATCATAGAAAACGTATGCATGCATCCGTGGCTCCCGCAAAGAAATAAAAAGTATGGCGTTGCATGGAAATCAAAAACAAGTGGTGATGCTCCTCTTTTGTGTTTCTTCTATAGTCTCTCTGACGTTGCCGGTGATGTAGTATCACCCGATTATGGTCCATCCATCACATGGTTAGTTTACGTACAACTTTCACAAAATACATTTAGATACTCATGCAAACTTTTCCATACTGTTCATGGAAGGTACTCGCTTTCTTCTGGGCCTCACAGGTTTGCCACCCGTAAGAAATTGCAAAGTACCAGTCCATGTCTTCAGGTTATAGGTCAACTTCTCACCAGACTATTCAACAGTGAACTTTAAAGGAATGTCCTTAATTTGAAATATGTTGAATATTTAGTACAAATAATGAAACAGAAAGCGCAATGGTTCATTGTAATGAGCTAAGGAAGAAATGCAGCATCAAGAAAAAGCACGTTGAAAAGGCTTCTAAATGCATATGTCAGTGTTCAAATTATTTAATTCAATTAAAATCAAACATGAGGTATTAAATCAAACATTTATACTCAAAAGGATAAATAGTAGTGCTTTCAACATATTATTACATGAAACTGGTTAACGTTAACTATGGCCTACTGTTATAAATTTTCAAAGTCCATACATCAACGTTATTCTTACAAATCATTTTACTAAAAAGGTTTCTTAATTTCTAAAAATACCTTGTTCTTAACTATCATTGTAGTATGTTTCAGATTCATATCTACTAATACCACATATATGCATCACATTCTTATTTTGGTGCACAATAGTAAAAGACAATATAAATGCTAGGCTACGTTAGTAATCTATGTTACATTTGTAAATATAAACACTTATAAATCAGTTTTCTCATATTAAACCTTTGTTATTAAGTTCTAATAATAAGCAATTGTACTCTGTTTGCAGCCATGTCTATTGCAACAGTTTCAAGCATGCTTTTAGGGTGCTGTCACTCAGTTTTTCTGTTTCTTTGTACTATGTGTGTAAATGCACTTTCAGGTTTTTGTGTCTCAAATCAGTAATGCGTTGTGCGTGATAAAATCTGATATCAAAGTCACCAAAGGTATGACACCATGGAAAAGATCACCTGGAGAAACAGTGGTTAATGCAAAGGCACGATATCTCTACCTCACACAAGATGCATCGAGCCCCATATCTATATTCACCCATCTAAAGTTACTAGCAGTGCATATACTGACAAGATGTCAAGTACCAAAAGAACAAATGGATATGATAGGGATTTGAGCATGGTTTCCCATAGCAGTCAGACGCATTTCATCAAAGTATGAGACTACACTTGATACCGCTTGGTTGCAAAAATCTAAGATAAGAAAGTCACTAAAATAGATCCTTAGGCCTACAAGTCTTTGATCTAAACATTCCTCTACTTTTCCTACCTCTGCAAAATGCCATGGTCTTCCCAATGGTCATTGCTTTGCATCAACTAGGATGACCAAGTTCGAATTAAATTGTCTTTGACTTGAAAGATTTAAATTACATTTCTTCTGTGATAAAGTCTCTTGAGAAAATAGCCCAGGCATAATGAGAACTGGTTGGTGAGTTCTGATGTTATAAATTGCACTGAGGTTAAACACATTGGGCCCAATACACAAAAGTAGATATACACATGTGTATTTATTCATTTGTATAATTAATAATACATCAAGGTGTAATTCTATACTTTTTTATATTTACCATTTTTAAGTGTAAATTTACACCTAGGTGTAGACTTATAATTTGTCCTCCCACTCAATCAGGGGTGGAGCCTCCTACAGCAGCATTTACTACTACTAACTTTGCACACGTAGGTGAAGATCTTCACCACTGTGGCAGGGCTCTCCATATGGGAAAGTATTGGGAAAATGATTAAAGTTTGTTAGTCTTAACAATATATAAGCATTACTTGACTGCATAACTTAAATGTAAATTTATCACACAGCGGGGTTGCTAAGAGGTCTTTGGAGGACATGGCCACTTTCTCCACCATTCTGCAAACGCGCCTCTTGGTGCACTACTGGTTGGGGAATGAAGTCCTCTTGGATGCTGAGGGACCTTGGGGACCAAGAAGTCCTCCTGGTATCTCGTGTAAGTTCTACACTGTGGGATTCGTGAGAGCTCATCGGAGGCCCGCCCCCTTTCTCCACCACTCTGCAAACGTATTACTACTTTAAAAAAACGTAGAAATTCACTGCAAAAAACAAAGGTTATAGGAACGTTTCAGTTAGGAAATGGCATAAAAAAAACGTAGAAATTCACCAAACAAAACAATGGTTACCGGGACGTCATAATTAGACCCAGGTTTCAATTGTACAAAACCAGTGAAATTCAACAGTTATAGTTAGTTGAACTCACTATAACTCACGCCCTCGCAATGCACTGCTTATGACCTCACTGATGAAATGAAAATATTTTGCTACCCTGTTTGTGTTTGGTTCCTATGTTAAGTTAGCATTCGAGGCACCATTTTATGTCCAGCCACCATTTTGAATCATGTTGTGAGCTGTGTATTCCCTTCTCAAGAAGCAGGCTGTGGAAAGCCCCATGTACCCAAGGATAGACCTTGCTCTGCTAATGAATACACTGTTCTTGTTGACGTATTCCTTTCCCATAGATAGAGGCTTTCTCCCACTAGCCTAGCGGTAGATACGAACAGAATGACCTTGGCATAAAGATAATGTGTGCCGGTCTCAGAGTCGAAACTCATCTTTCTGTGCTTCTTTGCTTTAGCTGCACCTGGTAGTAGATTTCCATTATGGGTGGGACATTCTTGGTTCAGAAACATACAAAATGTATCTCTATATTTGCTGAAGTCAGTCTTTCTGCAGCAACCATAGGAGGCTGGTCAGAGGGGTCTCTGCTCGAGTGTATCTGAATAAAATATACTTGGTTTGTATTCTCTATTGTCTGACCGACTCTTCATTTGTATGCAAGGCTGAGAAGTGGTCGCGAGTGACCCGGGTGGCCCTAATCGGGTCACTTCCTTCATCATATATTACATCACTCATGGCATGGTCAGTGACATCACTAATGACATCATAAATGACATCACTGTTGGCATCTCACATGACATCACTGATGACAGCATCCATAAAATGACTAACTCACCCACACTCACACCCCATAGAACCTTTCATACACCCACTCCCTCTCCCACACAATCATTCACAAACCCATGCACAGACCCATGCCAGTACTAACACACCCACTCACTGATTCATAGGTCTACACACATATCCACTCATTCACCCATACAGCCAATCACTTCTGGCTAGGGAAGGAGACACAGGAGTTAGCAGTCCAGCTGCTCCCTGGCTATTTTAGTCGCATGGCTCTCCCATTGTGCAGTAGACACGCGCCCAGCCGTTGCCAGGAGCCAGGACCCCTGCATCTTTTAGGTCAGATACTGCTCCCTGGCAAAGATATATTTACTCGGGTTAGGAAATCCTAGACATCTGATGCTTGCACAAAGCACATGGCGCGAATAGTTCCTGCAATGGGCCTCTGGCTTTTAATAGTATGGAGGGTCCTTTTTCCTGTAGATACTGCCGATTTCAAAGTGTGGAGCTAAGACAGAAATCAGGTACACTGCCTATCAGTGACCCGGTGGTTAGTAATTATCTTAAAGACATTTCTTCATATCTTCTGCCCCTTCCAATACTCTACCTTCCAGGCCTAATCGGATGAGGAAATGTTTTCTGAGCAATGTTAGATCTTTACCAAAGCATGCTCTAGATATCTGGGACTTACTCACCTCAGAACCCCCCGACCTGGGGTTCCTCACAGAGACATGACTTAAACCCAGCTCCACCCCTTCCATTACTTTTGCACTTCTGGAGAACTATCGTATCCTCCAGATTGACAGGGAGGACCTGACAGGTGGAGGGATTGCCGGCATCTATAGAGACTCTATCAAAGGCCTCTTTACTTGAACAATATTCTGATAATAAGATAAAGTATTTTCAGAATTGATCTCTCACCCCAGGAGTGCTGGAAAGGCACCCTGGTGTGTCGCCCCCCTGGACCACTCCGTGATTTTACATTCCAGTTAATGGACTTGATTGCGCCCCACACCATTTCTACCAAACACTTCCTGTTGTTTGGAGACTTTAATATACATAGTGCACTGGCCTACATGTTCCTTGTCGATCTGGCCACTATAGGACTGAATAAGATTAACGAAAGCCCAACCCATTTGGCAGGACACACACTAGATTGTGTACTGTCCATCTCCCTGCATATTATTTTGGAGGCCCCCACACTTTGGTATGGTCAGATCATTCTCTGATTGGCTTTCAAATTTCAGGGGCCGAGGCAGAGATTATCCGCTCAAATGTCTCCCATAGCTATAGGAGACAGTGGCAGAAAATCAGTATTCAAGAAAAATGGCCCTCTTTCGGCACATATACAATTCCACACAATAACTCACATATAAAAACAATCAGTCACCAGAACAAGACACCAGAGCCTGGACCCGGTCAGGTATTCACATGAATTATATCCATGTATTTTATTAAAATATAACACACTTTTTTCGACACAATAGCAAAAATTATACAACAAAGTTAAAAAAGTTAAAAGCACAAATTAATGTTCTATACAAAAAATACTAAACACTAAAAAAGTGGGGAGAACGTGTAAGAAAGTTGTTTTCTTATCTACTAGAATAGGAAGACATTAGATCCGGATCAACTGTTCTCCTGGGCAGATGTACAAATACTTGATTGTTCGGAAAACAGATGTCACTACAATCTATAGTCTGCCTTCTAAACCTTGCGTCGACGCGTTTCGGTGGAAGTCAAGAGATAAAAGACCACCTTCTTCAGGACAAATATTACAATCTCCCGTGGAGTGTACTTTCAATCTAAATCAAATGATAAAATATCAGCATAAAGAGACAATTAGCATTTATACATTATCTATACATATACAAAAAACCAAAATAAATCAAAACACAAAAATCAAACATTATTTATCTTTGTAAAGACATATCTATCAAACTACGTCTGTTCCAGCAATCAATAAACACAAGGGGGGCAATCCTACACATTGAAAGGTTTTTGATAAGACAGTGTTGTTCTCCTGGTGACTTTACAGGCAACCCATTCATACGAAATAGTTCATATAAAAACCCTTTATAAGCATACAGTCCTATAATACTTCTATTTCAATTTGTTCTAAATTAATATTCTATTGATTTATGTTTGTACCTTTTCAGTTGAACGGTACATCCACAAATGTAGATGCTCAGAGATCCTTGCACAATCGTGTCAGAGGACAAAAGTCGTTCAGTAGAGTCGTATTGGAATTAACCAATTATTCTGAAAGGATTGAAAAACGTACAATTTAAACATAGTCTCAATATACTGAAGTTTAATTAATATCATTAACCTATATCAAGACCAAATGTCCTAATTACCTGCCAGCCTGTAATCCTGTGTTATCTAGGGCCGATATTTAGGAGAATTAGAATCTGAAAGAAAAGTACATTTTTATATTTCGATTTATATTAATAGTTGTGTTAAACTGTAAGCTCACTAATGGATTGGATGCTTCAATAATGTCAATTACCTTTTAAAGTTAATTCATTTCTTTCTTCTTTTCCAAATAAAGGACTGTTGAAGTAAAGTTACTTCAATGCCTTGGTGCACTAATCATGTCTTGACCTCTCATGAATCAAGAAATTCTTTTGTTTCTAAAAAGATGGAAATTCCAGTGTCAGTGAATCATATACTTGCTATCCTATTATTATATCAAAATAATATTGTTAAAGTTCCTACTCTGTCAATATCTCAAACAAACACGAGGGCACACCGCTGCTGATCCATAAAGGATGCGTATAAAAGTAAGCCCCTCATCGCACGCTCAGCATCTAATAACAAGCATTGCGTAGGGCTATAATCAGAATTGTATATTGCAGATAAAGAGACACAATATAATAGTTTAAAATAGATAAAAAAGAATAACAAAGAAAGAAAAGAAGCGGGGATGTTCTATACCACTGCGGTGCTATTTCTATGACACCCGCTCGAACCTTATGTTATGCATATATTAACTCAGCACCCAAAACTAAGACTCGTGCTTAGACTACCCCATGGTGAAAACTAATAAGGAAAACCTGAAAGAGAACTAAAGCCTTCATTCTTCTCACCTCTCTCGACGAGCGTAAAAGCCTCGTACTGGTCTTTGGATCCAAACGTCTCGACCTCCCTGCCCCAACTGACCTGCCTTCTTATATCTCACTTGTAATAGGCGAACTCGCTAAACATACAACAGCTGTGTTACATCGACCATAGGTCACGAGGGAATACCCACTTTGGCGGCCATCCTTAACTTCCCTAACATTAGCTCTAAGCAGGTCCAAATCTACAGCTAGCGCGCGGCCATCTTAGACGTACCAAGTCACAGGCGCTATAGTAGCAATGAACTGCTAAAGCAACGATGATAAGACAAACAGAATTCCACTTGCAAATAAGATGATTTTATTAAATATCTTGATTTAAAGTAGTGCTACACTATCTAATTAGGAAACGAAAAATAGTAATATAAAAAATGTATATACATCGATCGCACTAAAGCAAATAATAATCTGAAATTGAAAACTAATAAATAAAATCGTCTAACATATGTCCATAAGGCTGGCAAATAGTAGACATCATCACAATGAGTCTTAAATATAATGACAGCCAAAATAGCCTCTCAGAGACAAAAAAGTCATATAAAAAAAACGCTATTACAAAAGGGGCAGATTCTAATTCCCTGATAGTATAACATGTATGCAATAAAAAATATTCAAGTGTATACACCCTAGTAGCTCATGCATGTAGATTCAGAGCTATTTCAATGGAATCACATAAACTGACTAACTTCGAAAAATAATAATAATAAGTACCTTGAACAGAGCACACTCCAATGGAAATCGTAATGAGTGGATAAAATCAGTGCCTATTGTGTTATCAAAACTCACAGATAGAACAAAGAACCTGATGTTACCTATCCCGAACTGTCACTCATGACAAAACCTTTTTCTTAAACCCAAAAAGGAATAGTGTCGCATGATCAGGCGATCCCATTCTTCCTTAGAGTTAAGGCCATTTCGAACTGTATTAAAAAAGGAAATATACCATTGTTCTCTTGATTTCCTTTTTTGTTCCATGTTACCTCCACGTGCCCCTAACCAAATATTCTCCAATATAAACCATTGTATGTCAGAGTCATTATGACCCATTTCAATATAGTGGGTTACTAGAGGGGCATTCACCTTCCTGGTTCTAATGGCAGAACGATGTTCTTGCAGTCTAATTCTAAACTCCTTACCTGTTTCTCCTATATAGACCTTCCCACAAGGACAACGCAGGAAGTACACAATATTTTTACTTCTACATTTGTTTAAAGATCTAGAAGTAACCTTACCGCCATTATATTCCAATGTGTCCGATTCAACACATAAAGGGCAAATATTGCATGTGCAATATTTCACATTTCCCAATGCAGGTCCTCTGTCTAACGTACTTTGTATTCTGCCCTGGCTCTCTCTGTATGTATGCACTAGCTCATTCCTCAAATTCTTGTTTCTTTTAAAGGCAAAGATAGGTTTTTCCAATTTTCTGTCTTCCTCATTATTAATAATATGCCAGTTAGTATTAATTACATTTTTGATTCTGTTGCTGATATGGGAAAAATTGCTGACAAAAAACACTTTCTCAAATTCTTTTTTCTTATTCGCTACCTTGGTTAACATTGCTTCTCTGTTATAAAATCTTGCACGTTTAAATGAGTGCGTGATACGTTTTTTCGGATAGCCTCTCTCTTTAAATTTCTTTTTCATAGTCTCAGCATGTTTATAGAAATCATTAATATCTGAGCAATTTCTCCGAAGATGGAGAAACTGACTGAATGGTATGCTATCTCGTTGAGATTTGGGGTGGAAACTGGAATAATGCAGCAAGGTGTTTTTAGCCATTGGTTTCGTAAACAATTCAACCGCCAAACACCCCTCAACATTTTTAATAGAGATATCTAAGAAGTCCACCTTAGATCTGCTAAACTGAGATGTAAATTTTAAATTGGGATCTCCCAAATTAAGCCAAAGTAAGAATTCATCCAAACGATCAACCGCACCATCCCAAATAAAAAAGATATCGTCAATCTAGCGGTACCAGCCCGCCACATTTTCGAAGAAGGGAGCTAGTTCGTTACAAATGTGTTTATTTTCAAATTCTCCAACATAGAGGCATGCCAGGCTCGGCGCACAGGTAGCCCCCATGCTCGTACCTTTCAACATATTTTTGTTCAAAGACCAACTTTTTAGCTGGTCTTTGAACAAAAATATGTTGTTCAGAAGTACCATCCTAGCACAATCCACTATAAAATTCTTCTCAACTCCTTCCAGATCTATCTCCTCAATTGCTCTACGAACCACCTCTACTGTTTCATCTTGAGGGATATTCGTGTATAGAGACTCAATGTCCAAAGTAACTAGACATTGAGTCTCCCCACAGAACACCTTACCCTCAAGAAGATAGATCATATGTGATGAATCTCTAACATATGATTTGAGACCCGTTACTATCGGACGCAAAAAATGATCAACATATTTGCTTAAGGGCTCAGTGAGTGCATTGATGCTACTAACTATTGGTCTCATGGGCGGATTATCTCGGTTTTTATGTATTTTAGGAAGACCGTACAGGGCGGGGATCCTTGGTTCCTTATTATTTAAAAATTTTAATTCCTCTTCACAAACCATTCCTTGTCTTTAGCTTCAGTCAGAAGAATAAGACCGTCCCTAGTCAGTCAGTCAAAAGCTTTATTTCGATAAAAGATTATCATAAAAGCAAATACATACAAACATTAACAAAACAATTCATTGGAATAGCGAAGTTTTCGGCAAATCACAATGATAGCTTGATGACTGGGATAAGTAACACTCCATATAAAATATTTAAAATTGTTTAAAAAGTGATTAAAAGGGGGGGAGGAGCCTAGCGCTTGACCAAGATGGCCGCGTGAGCTTTGAGCTCCCGAGACCCTCGTGCCCTCCGTCGTCTATCCTGTATATAATCCTGTTTGTATGCATGGCATCGTGTAGATGACTTGTCAGGGAGGCGATCGATGCCACCCGAGGTCGAATCGCCCACCGGTAACCGGAGTTATGCATGGCGGAAGATTGAGGCCCATCTCCGAGGGATGCTAGGGGCTCGAGTTGGCAGGATGCCCGACCTCTAATTGAACAACAGCGGCCAGGCGAGGTGTGAACTGCCGGATGGAGGTCCCTATCCTTTCACTTTCGCTTTCTCGCCCTTTGTCTGCCCAGCCCAGGGAGTGCTCGCGGCTGCTTTATTATCATTTGGACACTCTGCATGCCACACTGGCGACCCATCGTAAGACGGAGCACTCCTGATCTCTCTCGCTGAGAGAGGGCAGTCCTGTTTGAACCGACTTGCTTGAGCCCACCATGTCGGGCAAAGCAGAGGTGGACCGGCCGAAGCCTAAGGCCACCAGGCGGGGAGCCTACACTCAAGCCAATAACATGGACCGCTATGCCCAGCAGAAGGGGTCACCGGGTGCACCGAGCCAGTCCCCGGACACACAGAAGACTGCCTCACCCTTGGCCCCGGAGCTCTCACTGCAGGATGTCATGGGTGCACTCGACGGGCTGCAGACTTCGATTGGGAGACAGTTTGATGCCCTGGCGCACAAAGTGGATACCATCTTGGTGGATGTTAATCTGATCCGCGCGGATTTGGGCAAAACAAATGAACGGGTCAAATCCCTGGACATCAAGACCGCGGGCCTCGCCGATGATGTCTCGGATCTGCAGACCGAGGTCCGTAAGTTGCGGACCGAGAGTGATCTCGCCGCCCGTCGGCTGGAGGACTTCGAGAGCCGGGCCAGGCGCAACAACGTGCGCGTTATCGGGGTCCCGGAGTCCTCGGACGAGACTTCAGTGGACCTGCTCGTGGAGGACTTGGTGCTCAATCATCTGCAGCCTAAGGGTCTAGGGAAGTTCTTCGCAGTTGAGAGGGCCCATAGAGTGCCGGGTGGGCGTCCCAAGGTGGGAGCCACACCGAGGCCGATCGTCGCCCGGCTCTTTCATTTTCGAGACCGGGACGCTATCCTGCAGGCCTCGAGGGTAACGGGCCCGGTCCCCTTCCAGAACGCGTCGGTGAATTTCTATCCTGACTTCACCCAGCAGGTGCAGAGGCAGCGGCAGGGCTTCCTGGGGGTGAAGAGGAGGCTTCGGGAGAGGGAACTGAAATACGCCATGCTCTTCCCTGCCAGACTACGTGTGGTGTTTGAAGACCGAACATTCTTCTTTGAGTCGCCTGCCATGGCGGATGAATGGCTGGACGCTCTGCCTCGACGACGCACGGAAGAGGACACTGCCGTAGACGGGGACAGTGGCCGGGATGAACAAGGTTGATGTCTTCGGAACCGGACTGACTCGGACTGACTTTAGATAATGACTTGCAGTAAATACGGAGGTTGTGGGAGGACGAGGGGAGCTCTTTCCTCCCTTAGGGTACTTTTTGTAGATTTTGGGTTTTGTAGGGCGACAGGCACACTGCAAGTTGGGGGGGCTTTGTAAGCTGCAGCAGGGGTGCAGGGTGGGGGGGGTTTCCGGGATTTTGGGTTTGTTGTTGGGGGGTTTGTTTCCGCAAGGCATAGTGATTATTTCCAGGACTGTTCCATGGTGGCTCTTCGGGTGTGGGGTGGGCCTCTTTACGTTTGGGGATGGGGGTAGGGGTTTAAGTGTTATAAGCTGGAATGTTAATGGTTTGGGGGATCGCATTAAGCGTGGGATTGTTTTGCAATTCTTGAAACGGTCATTGCCGGATGTTGCCCTGCTGCAGGAGACGCATCTTATAGGTAATACGTGCTATGCCCTGAATAGGAAGGGTTATAAATTCATAGCTCATTCGGGATTCTCCTCTGGGTCCAGGGGTGTGGGCATCCTAGTCAGCGCCTCGCTACCATTTGAGGTGGACTCCACCATTGTTGATGATAGGGGGAGGTTTGTGGCGGTGGCGGGGCGGTGGGAAGGAAGAACTTTGGTTTTAGTTTCGGTTTATGTCCCGCCGGCCCTGCAGGCCTCCACGTTCACAGATCTGGGTAGGGCCCAGCTGGATCTCCCGGGGGGTATGCTTGTGGTGGGAGGTGATTTCAACGCTGTTGGCTCCGGTCTGCTGGATAGATACCCGCCCAGAGACACTGGGGGGGCTCCAGACTTTCTAGATACGCTTGGCCTGATAGACTGCTGGAGGCTCCGGCACCCCACACAGAGCCAATACACTTTCCACTCCGGGGCGCATGGTAGCCTTTCCAGGATTGATTACCTACTCACTCTGGCTGCGCATGCCTCATTGGTGTCTGAGGCCAGGCACATGGCGCGTGGTATATCTGACCATTCGCCAGTGTGGGTCAGCCTGGATCTGGGTCGAGAGGGAGGGGGAAGGGTGGCCCCTATCAACCCTTGGTATTTCCGAGACCCCAAGATGCGCAGCGCGCTGGTAAAGACAGTAGATAATTTTTTCAAGGACAATCAGGGATCCGTGGACTCGGCAGTGTCGCTGTGGGAAGCATTTAAGATCGTGCTGCGAGGGGAAGCCCTCTCCCTTGTAGTGGCAGCCAAGCGGCGGAGAGATGGCGAGGTTTTGCAGGTTGAGGAGAAGATCGCGGCTTTGGAGGGAGCGCTGGAGGAGGAGGTTACACAGGCCTCACTGCATGAGCTGTGCTTGAAGCAATCCGAGTATAAGGACCTGGTGACGAATGCCGCTAAGACCCTCAGTAGGGAACAGCAGGGCCGTCTGTATGATGTTGGTGACAAGGCCGGGAAACTCCTGGCTTGGTTGGACAAAAAAGAACGGGTCAATAGAGTAGTGCCGGAGTTGACGGGAGAGGGGGGAGAGGTGATTGTGGAACCTGAGAGGATTGTGCAGTGTTTCTCGGACTATTTCCGTATGGTTTATGCCTCAGTGTCGGACAGGCCGCCCGAGGACTCGCGTGACCTCCTGCGTGATATCGCATTGCCCTGTCTCTCCGATATAGATAGGGACGATCTAGATGGTGACATAACGGTCGATGAGGTGGCGGGGGCTATCCGCGCGTTGAACTCAGGCAAGGCCTCGGGTCCGAACGGCTTGCCGGTCGACCTGTACAAGCTGTTTCCGGATAGGGTCGCCCCTCACCTGCGCGCCATGTTCGTGGAGGCGCGGGGGAGTGGGGCCCTCCCGTTGGATCAGCGACTGGCGACGATTGTGGTTATACACAAAGAGGGCAAACCCCGAGATAAGTGCGCCTCATATAGGCCTATCTCACTCCTTAACGCAGAGCCGAAAATTCTGGCTAAAATCCTGGCGGCCCGATTGATTAGGGTACTCGGTGACTTGGTCCACCCGGATCAATCCGGATTCATCCCGCACCGTAACACAGCGTTAAATCTTCGGCGCCTTCATGGTGTAATCGCCAGGGCGGGCACGCTGCGTGAACCAGCTGTTGTGGCGTCTCTCGATGCCACGATGGCCTTTGACACGGTGGAATGGGCATATTTGTGGGCCGTGTTGACCAAGTTCGGCTTTGGCCACGGTTTTGTGAGCTGGGTGAGGTTGCTGTACGAGGGCCCTCTTGTGAGTGTGGTGGTAAATGGCCGGGCGTCGACTCCGTTTCAGCTTGGGAGGGGTACTCGGCAAGGTTGTCCCCTGTCGCCATTGTTGTTCGCCCTCGCCCTTGAGCCGCTGGCTGCGTGGATACGCTGGCACCCGGATATACGGGGACTTAGATGGTCGCCTGAACACGAGGACCGTATATCGCTCTATGCTGATGACATCCTGTTGTATCTTGCCTCACCCAAGAAATCACTTATAGTGGTCTGTGACGTACTCACATCTTTCGGTAGGAACTCGGGTCTCGTTATCAACTGGAGTAAATCGCATTTATATGTTCTTAGTGGCGAGGTTCCACCGATCCCTCGAACTTGTTCAATCCGGGTCGCTCAGCAGGGCTTCGTGTATCTGGGGATCTTTATCTCCATTGACTCTGCCGTGCGATATGAGAGGAACCTGCTCCCCCCCCTAGCGCGCCTGAGGCGGGATGTGGAGGGCTGGCGGAGCCTGCCGCTCTCCCTCGTTGGGCGCGCGGCCCTGTTCAAAATGATGTCTCTTCCCCGGTTCCTCTACGCACTGCAGAATACTTTGGATTGGGTACCGGCCAACTACTTTCGGGAGGTCGAAGGCCTCCAACGAACGTTGCTGTGGGACGGGCGGCCGCGAATAGCTATTGCAAAGTTGACGCTTCCATGGTACGACGGGGGTATTGCGCTTCCAGACATCCGACGGTACTATTGGGCCACCCAGCTGAGTGCGATTAATCATGGGTTTTATGGCCCTGCCCTCAGCCCTGGGTATGCCATGGACAGGTGGTTGCTGCGTGGTGGTAACTATTACAGGGCGTTGTACTCGCGGTCCCTGGACTCGTCCCTTACGGGGCCCACTGGTGTGGCGGTGCGTGTGTGGAAGATGGCAACTGACTCGCTGGGCTGGAAGGATAGGCTCACCCTCGCTACCCCGCTGTTTGAATCTGAGAGACTGGGTAGGCTTTGGCACACAAAAGGTTTGACAAATGGGACTTGATCGGCATCTCCAGGGTCGGAGATGTACTGATTAAGGGGAGGGTGAAGTCCTTTGAAGAGTTGCAGAAGGAGTATGAGTTGCAGCCATCCGAGTTTTTCCGCTATATTCAGGTGCGTCACGCCCTCCGATCAGTCCTCATAGAGGGTGAGAAGGTGCCTGAGTCCTCTCCTTTGGAGGACCGGGTCCTTGATGGCCATATGCCCGAGAGCACGATCTCGCTCATCTATAAGAAACTGATCAACGTCCGGGCGGATATGCTTCTGGGGCTGAGGGACCAGTGGTCTAGGGATGGCCTCGAGTTGGATGACGAGGATTGGCAGTCTGCTGTTTCCTCTCCTAGGGAGGTTGCGATCCCGTCGCGTCTGAGGCTGGTGCAGCTTAAAATACTGCATCGAGTGTATGTGACGGGGCCAAGGCTGGTTCACATGAGATTCTCGGAGGACGGCCTATGCAGGAGGGGATGTGGTATGGTGGGTACTTTCCTGCATATCATTTGGGAATGTGGTGTCATCACGGAATTCTGGAGGAGAGTCCATGCAGTGATGGGGGAGGTGACGGGCATTGCTATGCAGCCGGAAGCGCGGTGTTGCCTCCTGAATGTCTGGGGGCCCACTGACCACGATGAGGCACAGACCCAATGGGTGACTCTGGGTAACATGGTCGCTAAGAGAGATATCGCGCGATTGTGGGGCTCCGCGGGGCACCCCACATTGACCGTGTGGAAAGAAAATATGGACTGGAGTATGCTAAGGGAGAAGACGGTATATTGCGCTAGAGGCCGCCCTCGGAAGTGGCACGCCATCTGGGGGCGGTGGAATCAATACAGGGGAAGAATTTGTCTTGCCCCTGATTTGGATCCCCCCGAGGAACAGCTTTCCTCCTAACCTTCTTTCCAGCTCAGTATGGTTAATGGACTTCTTTGGCCTCTGCTGTCCCCCTTCTTCCTCTTTTCACAGTACTGTAAATGGTAGATGATTGGGGTCCTGCCTCCCCTGGGGGGCTATCACCATGGGCATTCAGTGTTCTTGCCTTGCTGGGGGTTGTTGTGTGTTTTGTGTTTATTTAAAAATGGAATCTTTGCACTCCTCCTTCACTGTACTGTGGACGCGTCACTGTTCCTCTTTATCGAAGCTGCCGAACCTCCGGGTTGTCGGCTGAATAGCTGTGTCCAGACTTTTGAAAATAAAGGTTTTTAAAAAAAAAAAAAAAAAGTGATTAAAAGGACAATAAAAAAGAATACATTTACCGATCAACAAATGGAGCTAATCAATTTACTTCGAATAATCCAAGACCAGCCTAAAAATTTGGCCACTGCACAGACTAGGACCAAACTTGTGTCTGAACGTAAGATACGTAAAGCGATGCGGAAGTTAGAAACACCCAAGAGACGGCAAACAGGGCCTAGCCATCTTTTTCTCGGGTTAACGTACGTTGGACATTCAAACATAATATGGGCTATACTTTCAACTTTGTCTGCGCATGACGGGCAAGTGTCGGTGGTCTGGTAGGGAGGCTTCCATTTGTTACAAAATTCACGGGTTGGAAGAATCTCTAGTCTAAAGTGTAAATACAGAGACCTGTCCCTCGGTTTTAGTACATACTCCAGATAAGGCTCGAAGCTAACAGACTGTTTGTGAGAATAAAAAGCTTCAGTTAGCCTACCTGTGTTAGGGTTACTGAGGTCCTGATTATCAATCCAGGCCCAGTAAGCTCTTTTGAGGTCCACCTTGCTCACAGGGGCTCCCTGGTCCCAGGCTTCACTTAATCCAAGCTGGATAAAGGATTTTTTAATGTTACGGAGCCAACTTATTTTGTGGGAGCCTGCAATGTTAATAATTTCTCTCAGGCCCTCAGTATATTTAGCTAGCTCCGGGGTGCGCCATAGGCGGGCCCAAAATAACAAGGGGCGTAGCCTTGCGATGTCTTTAAACGAACGCCTGCCCAAATCGCTAAAAAGCGGTTTCAGAGGGGTACCCATTGGCATTGAGACTAATTCTCTCAGAAATTTATTCTCAGACAAAGTCATTTCATCTAAGTTATCAAAACCCCAAAGTTCTGCTCCGTATAAGGCCGAGCCAACCGCTTTAGCCTGATAGATCACTAGTGCGGGAGTAATTGGCTTGCTCCTTGAGGAGCGATGTTCTTTAGCAATTACTCCCGTAGCTCGCTTATGGTTCAGCAGCATTTTGTTAATGTGGGGTCTCCAGCTCAAAGTGTCGGTGATTCGGATACCTAGATAATCAAATAATTTGACGTGAAGGGGAATTCCATCAGACAAGATGTTTGTGCTGGGAGATTTATCTCATTGAACAGAACAGATGAAATCTATCTAAGAGCTTCTGTAATCCTGCTGGTGTCTTAGAGATCAGCAGGGTATCGTCTGCAAAAAGGAGAGTGGGAACTTTTTCCCCCGCCAGGGCTGGAGCATCAGCTGGGACGTCTTGCAAAAACTTCACCACTCCGTTCACGAAAAGTGAAAAAAGAGTGGGCGCCAATACACAGCCCTGGCGGACTTCCTTATTGACTGAGATCTTATCAGTTCTCTGACCCTGGGATCCCCAACTTACCCTAGCAAAGTTGCCCTCGTGGAGCCGAACCAAGAGATCAAGAACAGGAGGGGGGACACCCATTTCCTGTAGGACAGACCAAAGTCGGTCACGAGGGACCAGGTCAAAGGCTGACTTGAGATCAATAAAGGCTAGATGGAGACTGCCTCTGCCAATCAAGACAAACTTCCAGTATAACAATAGAAGCCTAAACACCTGGTCAATCGTGCCCGTGTATGGTCTGAACCCAGCCTGGTAGTGAGACAGAATATCGTTCTCGGTAACCCAAGCTAGAATACGCTCCAGTAGGACCCTGCCAATCACCTTCTGGCTAACATCAATAAGACTAATTGGTCGGTAGTCCCTAGTCAAATTGGCTAGTTGACTTCTGGAAATTGATTCATAGTGTTCTCTCACATCGAGCATTTCCAGCATCTTGTGTTCATAATCCAAGGTATTGAACACCACTACCCCTCCACCTTTATCTGCTGGCTTGATTGTTATCCTTAGATCATCCTTTAAAGATTTCAAGGCCAGCTTCTCTTCTCTACTAGTGTTTCTTTCAAATTGTCTAGGGTTCTCCGATAAAATGTGTTGTATACCACTTTCAACTGCCCTTTCAAAAATCTCATGATTTTTACTAACCATTGCTAGGGTAGGAGTCAAACAAGACTTAGGTTTAAGACCTGATTTGTTATTGTTGTCCCTGACAGGGCGATCCTCAAAGAACCTTTTAAGTCTAATTTTCCTAAAGAAAGCTCGCAGATCTTTTTCTAATTGGTATTTATTGATACCTGTAGAGGGAATGAAACTAAAACCTTTGCTCAAAACCCTGATCTCTATTTCTGTAAGGTCTCTATTAGACATGTTAATCACTGGTGTTCCTTCTGACGCCAGTATCGTTGGTTCCTCGTTCTCATATATTCTTGTTGTGGGGGAGGAGGACCCAGGGTTTGTTGTCCCCTCCCATGGTTCGTATTGAATCTCTGTCCCCACCTTGGTCTTTGATCTAAAAAAGGGGAAGGGCCTGATTCACCAAAGTTACCCCTGTTGCTGTTATCCTCTTTTGAAATAATCTCCTCCTCACTGCTAGAGCCTGACGTATCGGAAAAAGTAACTTGTTTTCTCCCCCCCCTCCTATAGATAGGTCTATTGTTTGGTCTTTCCCAACCCTGCTCCTGTTTTTGTTGGTAATATTTTTCATGCAGGTATGGGTAGGCTAGTTCGGCACTAAATCTTTCTATATCTTTTTTAAGTTTATTCGTCCAGAAAAACAGTTCAGACACCTTTATGAATGAGTCCTCGGAGTACTCAATTGGGGAGTCAAGGAATATCAATGCCAGCTTAACTGCCTACCACAAAGCAGTATAATCAGCCATTGACAGGCTGGCCCCTCTGAAACAGCAACTTAATAATGTATGTCCGCCACACGCAGCATGGTACCCTCAGGAATTACGTAAGGAAAGGACTCTCTGCAAAGACTTAGAGAAACGCTGGCGTTGCTCACATCACAAGAATGATAAGGAAATCAACAAGGCTTCCTTAGCTCATTATAATGTAATATATGAGGTCATAAGCAGTGCATTGTGGGGTCGCGAGTTATAGTTAGCTCAGCTAACTATAACTGCTGAATTTCACTGGTTTTGTATGAGTGAAATCTGAGCCTAACTATAAGGTCCCTGTAACTTTTGTTTTTTTCAGCAGCTATATACGTGTGTGTGTATATATATATATATATATATTGCAGGCCACAAGAACCTCGCGACCTGCACCAGGTGATTCAACGTATTTGGGGTGGAGCGGTGCTGAACCAATCAACATGAGGCGGGACCTTCATGTAGTGACGTTTTCAAAATGCCTCCCAAACACCTTTGGCGCTGATGAAGGCTGATGGCAGCCGAAATGCATTTGCCGATGTAACTGCTGAATAAATGGTGTTTCCTTGATTTCCCCAGTGCGGCCTCTGCTCTTTCTTTTGGAGGAGGTTCTTGGTGATTTTACAAGCGTCAGCCAGAGACGCTTTTTCAGAGGTCCCCGCATCACAAAACGGCCTTGTCTCCACTGGCTGCTGCTACGGCAACGTTCCCTGTGTTCTCCGAGGTATTGGAGCGACTTGAGTCCCACCCCAGTGTTCGGAAGGAGAAGGGGCGGTGTTGAGGTTATCAACCTCACCCTGGGTGAGATGGATTTCCATTTTTGCCCCCGCCGATTGGATTTCTGAGCCCTGAGGTAGATGCTGTTTGGGGAGCTGAGGAGGCGCATTGATTCGACTACATAAAAACAGGAGAACAGCATTTTTTAGCATCACTGACTGTCCCGCTAAAGCCCGCATAGCCATTTGGATCTATGAACACCCCTGTACTACCTATCTAGTTGTGAAGTGCATCCTGGGACTTGCAGGCCACAAGAACCTCGCGACCTGCACCAGATGATTCAACGTATTTGGGGTGGAGCGGTGCTGAACCACTCAACATGAGGCGGGACCTTCATGTAGTGACGTTTTCAAAATGCCTCCCAAACACCTTTGGCGCTGATGAAGGCTGATGGCAGCCGAAATGCATTCGCCGATGTAACTGCTGAATGAATGGTGTTTCCTTGATATCCCCAGTGCGGCCTCTGCTCTTTCTTTTGGAGGAGGTTCTTGGTGATATATATATATATATATATATATATATATATATATATATATATATATATGTGTGTGTGTGTGTGTGTGTGACAGGATTCGCCACAGCAACTCCAATTCCCTAGCATCTCCGCCGTTATGCATTTCAACCCCCACACGGGCCTTGATCATAAATGTATATATATATACATCAATTTAAATGTTGAAATGATTGAATTAATATAAAATTTGTTCATATGGGGTGTTATCTAATTTCTTTTTCTCCATTGTTTTCTCTGGGAGTGTGTTGACATTCCTTTGATTGGTACTTTACTTACTCCAAGGCTCAGCTGGAGTACATTTGTGCCTGTTTTGACACCTTTAGGGCTGTAGTAACTTTAGAAGTGCAGTTTGTGAATAGCTGGGTTCTTTCTCTTTTATGGATGTATGTATTAGCATGTTCCTCTCTAAACTCTTCCTTACATTTGCCTAATGCCCTCACATTTAGTAGTATGTATTCCCCATGTTCCAGCTTTCCTACTTGTCCCTCCTGTATTTACTTCAAAACGGTATACCAACATAAGTGAAGATCTCTGTCACTTTGCCAGAGATCTCCACACAGAAAAGATGGAAGAGGCGGCGGTGGAGACCTCCAGCCGTAGGTTTGTGCATACCATTATTTGGTACATGAATAGTAGTACTGTAGAGCTACTTTACATACTACTAAATGCATTTTGGGAATGAGGCCTATTGGTTTTTGGGGGGTGAAAGTGGACCAGACTCATAGATCCTTTGAGAAAGTTGCTATTTTATTTTTCAAATGATTACTAATACGAAGCTGAGAAATAAAAATGATTTACTGTAATATAAACAACTTTGCTAAACATACGTATCAAAAAATTTCTTCCAGGTTTTGTGCACCAATATAGAACAAAATTATGCAAGAGCGGCTCAATTAATCTCCGTTTTAAAATAAACACACCTGTCTCTCTTTGGTAAACAATATATTGCACATACTTATAAAACCTGCACAGACAATCTATTGAAAGTCTGAATTAGAAACATCTCATAAGCATTATGTCATTAAGATGGCAGAGAGTAACTCACACAGCAATAAAAAATTGTATGTAATCATTTAAAAATTATAAAAGACAATAGCATCATGAAGTACAGCAGAGATAAAAAAAATTAAAATGAACATCTATTGCCGTAAATTAATCAGAATATAAAATGTAGTTGGAAATATATTTAAGTAGCATATACTGAAAAATTATTCAACTTGAAAAACCTTCAAGTAAGGTTGAAAATATTTCTGGTTTTTACATGAAAAAACAACATACGTTACAAACTGCTTCTACCTGCAAAAAATGTCCTAATGTGATTGAGAGGCACTAGACTACTATAGAACCAACGAGGCACAGGAACTTCCAGGTGTAGGCTTTTTTCCCACTCACATTTGAACCATAGCTCCATGCAATACAATGGAGCCATTCTTTGTCACTAAATGTACTTCCTGGGGAAGAAAATTACTTTGGAAGAAGTATTTCTTGGGGCCATTAATGTTACAGTATGCCAATGCTCACATTCCAACATGTGCAATATGTGCAGAGAGCAAAACCCCAATTCAGCAGGTTCTCTTATACAAATACCACAATCTGCTAGCCCATGGAATAAAGTGTCCTATTTATCAAAAGGGGCTGCGTCGCTTTTGCACCACGCAACATGTAGTTTATCAAGTCAGGCAAGGCAACTTTGCTTGGCCCTGAGTGGCTTGATAAATCAGGAGTAACTCAATGCCGCACAAGTCACTGCGTTACTTAGTCCCAGAGAGGTCTTCAATGTCTCATTGATTAATACAGTAGTTGAAGGCAGGTGTATTTCCCTCCTTTGTTGGTGGAGGATCAACCCGAATTTGAGGTACTTGCAATTTTTGTTTCAAAATGTGTTTGAGGAAGACCTCATAGACTGGAGAGGGTATGAATCTGAGGATAGGACATGGGACGTAAGGCACAGGCTCCATTCCTGATCTGATAGTTTCACCACCTGTAGAATCCAAAAATGTGAGTGGAAAGGGGATTTCAAAGGGTGCACTATAATGCCATTCCCTTAATGAACGATGGGTGTGGCTAAGTTTGAAATCCCCTCCAGGTCTAGACACTATGCTTACTTTTTAAGACTTCTGAATAGGAAGGAGTGGCATATCTTCATGCTCCAGCTTATAAAATCCCTGACCAGCTGATCCTAACACTTCACCAGCATTCATGCATTGTGCTCTCATGTACTCTGCGTCGAGGCACTTGGACTAACCAGCCCTAGAGGTCAAGTTTTTTGTCAGTTTCTGCTGAAAGATCAAGATCCGAGAAAGATTAGATCATCAATTAGGGATTCAGTTTCCATGCGTCACCCATACTTTTGCAGTTTCACACCTGAAGATTGCATTTGGGACTAATGTGCCCACAACAGACTTTTACCACGTGTTACATCCCTTTGAACTTGGGCTCGTGGTTCAGGATTAAAAATTCTCCTGGTTCCATGCCAGTGGTCGAGATGCCATGGACAATTCTTTACAGTCTTAGTACTTTTAGAATATAATCCTGATTAAGTTTGGTTGAGTTTCTGACCATATCAAGGTTATGGGATTACACAAGGTAATGCCTCAGAGCTCTAGCGCTCTCAGTTGTTGTCTCAAAGTTTGATGTAATGCATAAAGGGAAAGGGGATTCCACAATCTTTCTGCCTGTGTGGCCTAGATTACGTGAACGTTTGTGTACACTGCTTTGTTAATTTAACTGTAATAGTATCTTTATCGGGCCTATATTAAAATTGCTTGTATTATGTGCACAGCACAACTGAATATCTATAGTGAACTGGTACTGTGTGCAGTTTGCTTCCAAAGGTGACCGGATAAGCCCCTCTAACAGATATTCAAGCAGATGGGGAATTCCAAGGTCGATTTTGTAAATATAGACTGATCCCTAGTGGAGGTATGATTGCTGTGTAATTTTAGCTCCATACCAATTTTATGCCAAATACATCACAATATATCGCATCCAGCACACAGGGCGTGATCAGACTGTTGATGCATGCCATTACAAGGTGCTTGGATCCAGCAACACAAGTGGTATCTCCTTTTCCCCTCCCCATATGTGTTGCTTGTTCCATTCTTTATGGAGGTAGTCACAACTGAGTCCAGAAGAGGTGAATTAACATCGCTTTTCCCAGACCACTGACTGCACCATGCAGCTTAGTGCATGTCATTCACTGATAGTAACATGATGTTCTCTGGAATTGTAACATCCATACGAAAATCTTGCATTTTGCGTTCAGTGAATATTAGATGTATTACTGACTTAATAATTATTTTTCCTTATGTCTATGGCTGTGTCAAAAGTGATTTTTTGGAAAACAATATGTGGAATTCTCCTTTGCAAAGAATTCTGTAAAATGTACAGTTTAAAATGGACTAGAATATCTTCTCTTGCAGGCAGTAGTCCATGTTCACCATCTAATAACACGGCAGTGCTATAAAACCTCTACATCTGAGTTTTCCAAGCAGGGCAATTCTTTCCGTTGTTAACATGTCTACCATCGTTGAAGAAAACTGTTTCTTTTCCATGACGTACACGACTGTGAATGGTTTAACGCAGTGCAATTTCTAATTAAAAGCTAAGTGATTTCTAAACATATATTCTTTGAAACGTCAAAAGGTGATGGTTTGAATGTTTGCAATGCGCCACTGGCTTTCGCATGGGCCACATTCCAGTCAATCAGTGGCGTAGCGAAACTTGATGGGGCCCCCTGCAAAGTATATGGAGGGGCCCCACACGCTCCGGACCCAGTTAGGAGCTCTCGCGCCTGTGGACAGTGCCAAAGGGGGCACCTGGAGCTCGGTGGCCCACCCGCACCAAGGGGGGGGGGGGGGCGGGGGGTATTGTTACACCACTGCAGTCCGTTGTTTTTTGCCCATTGCACCACTCCAGTCAATTTGAAGCTGTCTGCAAATCAGTTTGGGTCTACCATGTTGATTAACATTCTCTTCTTTTGGGGAAGGTTAAACTCAGATTATTTTGGACAGTCTTGATTTCCTTCTGATTGTTTTTTATGTAACCGTTTCTGTTTAAAATGTTTGATCTCTACAACCTATTTTCTTCATTTGTGTGAGTTAATGCTGTTTCAATTTTTAACTTTTTAGCTAACCAGGACATTTTCTCTGCAGAAGCATTCTGCTTTGGGCAACGTACTAAGCAAGACAGATATTCCTCCAGAAACAAGTTTACCTTTTGCGTAAGATTGTTTTGGTTTTGTGGGAGCTCAGTCACAACTCAAATCTACATTTTGGCCTAACTCCCACAACACATTAAAATCTGATTTAATACAGTGTTGTGTGGTGCACAATGTAGAGGTCTGCATTGATTAACTTTGTTTATTTTTATTAGGGCTAATGTAACATAGTGGGATATAATAAAGTGAATACTATCCTGTTTGGTACGTTTGATCCTTGAATATTTTTTGGCGTGGTTGTAATTGCATTTTGCAGCCTTTGCATATTGCTTGATTATCATAATTGCCTATTTAACATCTTAATGATGCCTTAACCGTTACAAGCTTTTAAGGGCTAGTAAGCTTTTAATATTTAAAGCCAATGAGTTTTTGTTTATTGGTGTGTGTACTCTGCAGAAGAAGGTGAGCAATAGTTCTTATTTTTAATGCACATTTGGCTTTAAGGATGATTGACCCGGAAAATCACGAAAGCGTCATACTGTTTCATATCAGTATTTCAAGCACAGAGTAAAAAAGAATATAATGTGTCACCAGAATTTGAGTTTGCAAACAACAGAACCCTGCTGGGTTAGTATATAACAGAGAATCCCAGGGGAGCTCATCTACACGTATGTCATACAAAAACATGTAAGGAGACTGAGTAAGAATGTGCCTGGTGAAGAGGTATATAGCTATTTGCACTAAATGTTGCTTTGATTTATAGAGAATGATTAATATATGTATATATTTAAAATGTTTAGTTATTGAACATGTCATAATGCAAGGCAGATAGCATAATAGCCACAAGGTTATTACAATAATTTCTTTTCAGGGTGGTGAGCATTGTGTTTCTCCAGGATCCATACTGGGCCTGATCACAGCTCAGGTGGAGCAGTATTCCCAGGTGGGATACCACTCTGCTTGATCATGATTGGCCCATTTCTACTCTCAGTTTGTCCAGGTGTGAGAACCTAATTATCCAGTCATTCTAGCCAGTAAGCGTGCACGAGGCTCTTAATGCAACAGCTAAGCCAAGCCCCGTCCCCTGCTCAACCCGACATTGTTCTCTGGCAAAGTGGTGCCCCTGCCAGAACTAATCTTCTGTTTCCATCCACTACAGTCCCTACTCCACTCCCTCCCAAACAAAAGCCTGTGCACACATGTAACACTTGCACAGAGCAAATGGTAAATGTTTGCATTAAACCTTTCAGAATAGGGAACGTTATGTGGAATTTTATATGGTAATTCTGTTTGTGCAGTTATCCCCATTTTGTGGAGTCCAACTTGTAATTGCATGGTACTGGCAGGGTGCTACAGTACAGTAATAGTAATCTTGTGTGTGGAGTTTTTGCCCTATTATTACGGTGGAACTCACAATCAGGCCACTGTTTCTTAGAAGGAGGTGCAGAGTCGTAATTTTAGGTTAAAACCTACCACACAGCGCGGCTGTCTGGTTTGCTAACAACATCTTGGGCACATTTAGAAAACTTTCCTGGGAATGCATTCCGCCCATTGCTTACCATTGGCTTTGTGGTTTGTAATTTACATTTGTTTTTTTTCTATATACTGGCTTTTTTTGTTTTAGGCTGTCCAGCTTGATGTCATCCCTTCCCATGCTCAAACCCTATTTACTGTATTCTTTCACTAGTAATGAATTTCTGTAATAGGCTACTTTCAATCTTGTTTTTATCTTGTCACATGTGCTGACAAGATCATTCAAAGTTGGAAGTCAAATGTCAGGTTCCATCTTCCAGGGAGCTTGGTGTTCACTTATACTCTAAGCCAATGCACTCTAGCCCACACTATTCTATTATGCACCGCTGAACTCTTCGCCACTGCACTCTATGCTAATCCACTCTAAGCCATTCTAATCTACTCTGCACCACTACTGTCGTGGCGCTCACTCGATCCTCTCCTCAGGATGACGCTAATGCTTATGTAGGGTTCCCCCTCTCATCCGTCCCCAGCCCGGATTCGTGTAAATGACCCTCGGGCTCAGGAGACAGGTGGGTGAGGGAAGGAGAGAGTCAGTTGGGATAGACACCTGTAAGGAGACAGAGAGAGAGGATTTAGATGTTTCTCCTTCTCTCCCGGAGGCGATCGTATTCCCCCTGGTGTCCCCTGCGTTACCTGCCTCGGCCTCTCTCCCCAGGTTGGGTGAAGCTATGATCAGAGCTCTGGTTCGGATGGACAGGGACAGCACCGCTCTGTGTGAGGGCGCTCTGGCTGAAAAGGACCCAAATACGTCTTTTGAGCCTCTCCAAGGCGCTACCACTCGAGACCCGGGAATCCGTGGGGTCGAGGAGCGCCGGGGCGAAGGGTGCAGGCAAGGAAAACACGGGGGTCAGGAGCACTCTCCCACCGCTGGCGGCGCTTCCACTCAAGGCCCAGGAATCCTTGGGGCCGAGGAGCGCCGAAGTAGCGGTCTCAGAGGGGGTGCTTCCTGCGTGGGGTTTTGGCAACCGGTGAAGAGTTCCGGAGACGGAGGGCGCAGGACGGAGGTGTCCGGCGCTTCAGGAGGCGAACTCTTCAGTTGCAGAATCCGGGTTAGGCGGTGGTTCGAGGAACTCGGCTGAGTTCGTAGATGCGGGCCGTTGGTCAGCTGTCGATTACGAAGGCGAATCATTGGCGCCGCCTCCCTGCGTAGTTCCGTCTTTTAACCAACCGCGCTCCCGGTCACGTGGGGGGAGTTCGGTTGTTACGCCTTATGGGAGTTGTAGTGCCGGCGGGATTCTCCCGCGATTCGGTTCCGCACCGTCCTGCCCACGCGATCATGACAGCACATCCCCCTTCCCACCGCTTCCAGCGGGGAGAGAGGAACCAGGTTTGTTCGGGCAGCGGCGGTGGAAGGATGCAACCAGGCGCGTCGCATGTACAGCAGACGCAGGTTCCCAGGAGTTCTCCTCTGGCCCATACCCTTTCCACGCTAGGAGGTACCACAGCTTGCCCCTGACTAGCTTAGAGTCGAGTACTTGTCGCACCACGTATTCTTGTTCGTGGTGCACCCAGACAGGGTCCGGAACCTTTCGGACCGGACAGAAAGAGGGTTTCAGCAGGGAAACGTGAAACACGGGGTGTATGCGCAGGTGATTGGGCAACCGTAGCTGTACAGCCACGGGGTTCACATGTCGCACCACCGGATATGGCCCTATGTATTTCGGTGTGAATGCGCTAGGTTTCTTGAACCGGATATGTCTGGTAGACAACCACACCCTGTCGCCTTTGCGATATTCCGGAGGGTCGCGGCGATGTTTGTCAGCCTGGGCTTTATAACGAGTCTTGGCTAAGTGCAGATTGTCTCTGGCTAGTTTGAGGGCTGCATGAATGGTTTTGATTCTGTCCTGCACCTCGGGAAGAGCGCTTCGGGTCCTTGGGAGAAGAAAAGGGAGAAACCGGGGGTGATGACCTGAAGTAAGAAAGAACGGTGTGTGGTGCGTGGAGGAGTGTTGAGAGTTGTTGTAGGCAATCTCCGCTACCCAGAGCCAGTCCACCCATGACTCTTCGGCCTGATCGACGTAACAGCGCAGGTACTGCTTCAGGGTTTGGTTCAGTTTCTCCGTTTGGCCGTCCGTTTGGGGATGGAAGCTGGTGGATAGCGCTGAGTGTATGCCCAGTTCCTCACACCAGACCCTCCAAAAACGGGCGGTGAATTGCGATCCCCTGTCCGATATTATCCCTCGGGGAAGGCCATGTAGCCGGACCACGTGGAGCAACAGCAGTTTAGCCAGAGCTCCTGCCGAGGGCACTTGTTTGCACGCAATAAATTGCCCCATCTTTGTGAGGTAGTCGACGACGACGACTATTGCCGTGCAACCTTGGTCCTTAGGCAGACCTACTATGAAGTCTATGGAGATCTTCTCCCAAGGAAGCTTCGGGGTCGGAAGAGGCATCAGGAGGCCTTGCGCTTTACGATGATCAGTCTTCATTTGGGCGCAGACAGAGCAATTGCGTACCCAGGTAAGGACATCTGGGCGAACAGACAGCCACCAGCATTGTCTTAACACCAACTCCAGGGTTTTGGTCCCTCCCGTGTGACCGGCACAGGGCACATTGTGGCACCAGTCGAAGATGAGTTTGCGGAGTCGAAGAGTAGGGAGTAATACTCGGGTGCCACACATGGGAAGGCCATCGTGGAGTCGCCATTCTTTGTGCCGCTTCAACCAGGCCGACCAGGCAAACGTCTGTATTCCTTTCCTAACGTTCTGCAGGAACGACTCGGTCTTCAGACTACCCACCACTTGTTCTGGTGACAGAATCGGTTGATCCGGGGTCTCCGCCATGAGGCTGGTGAATTCCTGACGAGACAAGGCGTCCGCCTTCCTGTTTTGTGCGCCCGGCCGAAAGGAAGTGGTACTCCGCAAAAAAGAGCATCCATCTTTTCTGGCGGGGCTTGAGATGACGCGCAGAACGGAGGAACTGGAGATTGCGGTGATCGGTGAAGACCGTCACCTGATGTTGCGCACCCAGCAACCAATGTCGCCATTCAAGGAACGCTTCTCGTATGGCGAGCAGTTCCTTTTCAGAGATGGTGTAGTTCAGTTCGGCCGGGCAGAGTTTTCGAGACATGAAAGCGACCGGATGGAGCTGTCCGGTGTCGGGCTGCCGCTGGGATAGGATAGCGCCGACCGCTATGTTGGAGGCGTCTGCTTCCACGATGAAGGGAAGGTCGGGTTGGGCATGGCGTAAGACGGGAGCGGAGGTAAACGCCTCTTTGAGCTGTTCGAATGCTGTTTGAGCCTCAGGAGACCAGACGAATGGAACCCCTTTTCGTGTTAATCGAGTGAGGGGGGTCACCAACTGGGAGAAGTGGTGTATGAATCTCCGGTAGAAATTCGAGAAGCCAAGAAAGCTTTGGACCTCCTTCACCGACCCTGGCTGTGGCCACTCTGCTACTGCTTGCACTTTGCAATGGGTCATCACCTGCCCGGCAGGGGTCAACATCACTCCGAGGAATTCCACCGATGTTACGTGGAACTCACATTTCGTGAGTTTACAGAACAATCGATGGTCCCTCAGGGCGTGAAGCACCGATGTTACGTGGTGTATATGGTCGTGTAGATTGGATGAAAACACGAGGATGTCGTCTATATACACCACGACGTACTTGTCCAAGAAGTCCCTCAGCACTTCGTTGAGGAAGAACTGGAAGGCAGCCGGGGCGTTACAGAGCCCAAAGGGCATGACCAGGTATTCATACAAGCCGAACCTGGTCTTGAAGGCCGTTTTCCACTCGTCCCCTCTTCGTATGCGAACTAGGTGGTATGCTCCCCGGAGATCCAATTTGGTGTAAATGTTGGCTCCCCGTACTTGTTCCAGGAGTACCGGAATCAGTGGCAGTGGGTACTGATTTTTTATGGTTAGCGCATTGAGAGCGCGATAGTCTATACAGCAGCGGAGTTCGCCGTTGGTTTTCGGGATAAAGAAGAGGGGAGACGCCGCCGGAGATCTCGAGGGACGAATAAAGCCCAGTTTCAGGAACTCGTCC
Organism: Triturus cristatus; assembly: GCF_964204655.1. Taxonomy (NCBI): domain Eukaryota; kingdom Metazoa; phylum Chordata; class Amphibia; order Caudata; family Salamandridae; genus Triturus; species Triturus cristatus. Next base: position 966,588,132 of record NC_140581.1, read on the forward strand.
AGGTATTCGCGGAGATGTTGGGTTTCTGGGCCCGTGAGGGCGTAGATTCGGCTGCATGGGACGGTAGCCCCCGGTATCAGATCAATGCGGCAATCGTATTGCCGATGAGGAGGCAACTCTTCGGCTCTTTGTTTATCAAAGACGTCAGAGTATGGAGAGTAACAGAGCGGGAGAGCGACGTCTTTTTCGGCGGCTGTGGCCACATGTTGTTTGGGGGTGACATCCGCTTCCAGGCGCCCCTTCAACAGCCTACACTGGCGGTGACAGAAGGCGGAGTCGAACCGTATCGAATTGTTTGCCCACGTAATTTGGGGTTCATGCAGTCTCAACCAGGGCAACCCTAAGATGAGGTTGCAGCGGGGAGCGTGAATGACGTTGCAGGTGAGCCATTCGCCATGGTCTTCTCCTATGGTGACCCACATAGAAGGGGTTTGGTATGTGATGGGACCGGAGTCCAGCTCTTTACCGTCCACTGCATAGACGAGTTCCGGCCGGTCTTTGAGCAGCAGTAGGATTTCCAGCCTTTCAGCTTCGGTCCTGTCGATGAAGCACCCGGTGGCTCCGGAGTCGACCATAGCGCGAACGAGTCGGGGGTGTGGTTCACCACCACATATAAGGAAACAAAAAAGTGATTGGGCTCCCTGGTAATGTTGGATTCCATAGAAGGGATCATTAAGCGGCTTGAAGTCGTCCCCTCCTGCACCTTCAAGCCCTCGCGTTTCCCATCGTGTCTTCGTTGGTAAGGGTTGCCGCTTGGCTGGGGTGATTTCGGCCGGTCTTGGGGCGTACAGGACATTCACGAAGGAAGTGGCCCTTCTTGCCACAATACAAGCAGAGGCCCTGCTTGCGTCGATGGTCACGCTCGCTGAGGGTCAGGGATGCTCTCACCGTCCCTATGTCCATGGGCTCGGGACGGGTCGCTACGGGTTCCGAGGTACGGGGCTGTTCGTATGGTGCAAGAGGTTTCTCCTTGCGCTTGTGGTCTCCTTTTCTTTCCCTCAGACGATATTCCAGGCGAGAGGCCAATTCGATCATAGCCACGCAGGTGCGGGGTTGGGGGTCGATTTGGGCGATCACGTCCTTCAGGTCTTCCGAAAGTCCTCTGTAGAAGATCGCTGCTTGTTTGGATTCGGGCCAGTCTGTTTCGGCCACCAGACGTCGAAAGCTGTTGATGTAGCAGAGGAGACCGGTGTGGCCTTGCCGGAGTTCAAGGAGGTCGCCATCGGCGGAGAAGGTGTCAGCCCGGCGGTCAAAGGTTGTTTCGAATTCCTGCCGAAAGGTGTCCCAGTCGTACAGGAGGGCGTCGTCTCTCCGAACGATTGGAACTGCCATTGTGCAGCATCCCCGGCAAGGTAGGAGATGAGGAATGCAACCCGGGCTTGGTTAGTTAGAAAGAGTTTCGGTTTGCATTGGAAGTGCAGCAGTATCTGGGTCAAGAACACCTGCACTTTCTGTATCTCCCCATGATATCGTTCAGGGGGAGCCAGAGGCACGTGTGCGGGCATCTCTACTACCACTTGGGGTGTGGTGGTAGGGAACGTGTGTCCTGCATCAAAGGGGTTTCTTTGAAGGCGGTCAAAGCGGGCATTCAATGCCACTGTTTCCGCCCGAGACGTGGCTAACTCAGCCTGGACTAAGGCCAGAGCGGCAACCACGTCATCTAACGAGGCCATCCCTACCTCAGCGTGATCGGGAGGAGGATAATTCGTGGGCCAATGATTCTGTCGTGGCGCTCACTCGATCCTCTCCTCAGGATGACGCTGATGCTTATGTAGGGTTCCCCCTCTCATCCGTCCCCAGCCCGGATTCGTGTAAATGACCCTCGGGCTCAGGAGACAGGTGGGTGAGGGAAGGAGAGAGTCAGTTGGGATAGACACCTGTAAGGAGACAGAGAGAGAGGATTTAGATGTTTCTCCTTCTCTCCCGGAGGCGATCGTATTCCCCCTGGTGTCCCCTGCGTTACCTGCCTCGGCCTCTCTCCCCAGGTTGGGTGAAGCTATGATCAGAGCTCTGGTTCGGATGGACAGGAACAGCACCGCTCTGTGTGAGGGCGCTCTGGCTGAAAAGGACCCAAATACGTCTTTTGAGCCTCTCCAAGGCCCTACCACTCGAGACCCGGGAATCCGTGGGGTCGAGGAGCGCCGGGGCGAAGGGTGCAGGCAAGGAAAACACGGGGGTCAGGAGCACTCTCCCACCGCTGGCGGCGCTTCCACTCAAGGCCCTGGAATCCTTGGGGCCGAGGAGCGCCGAAGTCTCAGAGGGGGTGCTTCCTGCGTGGGGTTTTGGCAACCGGTGAAGAGTTCCGGAGACGGAGGGCGCAGGACGGAGGTGTCCGGCGCTTCAGGAGGCGAACTCTTCAGTTGCGGAATCCGGGTTAGGCGGTGGTTCGAGGAACTCGGCTGAGTTCATAGATGCGGGCCGTTGGTCAGCTGTCGATTACGAAGGCGAATCATTGGCGCCGCCTCCCTGTGTAGTGCCGTCTTTTAACCAACCGCGCTCCCGGTCACATGGGGGGAGTTCAGTTGTTACGCCTTATGGGAGTTGTAGTGCCGGCGGGATTCTCCCGCGATTCGGTTCCGCACCGTCCTGCCCACGCGATCATGACAGCTACACTCTATGACACTCTACTCTACACCACTCCACTCTATGCCACTTCACTCTACTCTGAAACAATCTACTCTACGTCACTGTCCTCTGCACCTCTCTACTTCACTCTGTGCCACTCCACTCTACACCATTGCACTCTATGCCCCTGCAATCTATTCTGCACCACTCTACGTCACTGCACTCTACATCAATGGACTCTACACCACTTTACTCAAAAGCAATGCATTCTACACCAATTTACTCTGCACCACTGTACTTTACGTCACTTCACTCTAGTCCACTCTATGGCACCCCACTCCACACAACTCCACTCTATGACTCTCTACTCCACTCTATGACACTCTACTCCACTCTATGCAACTACACTTTACAACACTCTACTTCCCTTTATGCCACTCTATGACAATACTCCACTCTGCGACTCTCTATGCAACTCCCTCTACACCACTTCATGCCACTTTACTCCATTCTATTCTACAACACAATACTCCTCTCCACTCTATACTACTCCACTCTGACACTTTATGCCACTCCACAGTACTCCACCACTCCACTCTACAACACTCTACTCCACTCTATGCCATTCCACTCTCCTACACTACTCCAATCTATGCTGTTCCACTCTATGACAAATTACTCTGCTCTACATTACTGTACTCTACACCACTCTACGCAATACCCTCTACTCCACTCCACTGTACTCTACACTACTTCACGAAACTCTTTGTCACTCCACTCTGCAATACTCTACTCCACTCTGATACACTGCGCCACTTACCTCTACTCCACTCTATGTCTTTCCACTTTGCAACACTTTACTCCCTTCACAACACTCCACAATACTCTACACCACTTCACTCTATTCTATGCCACTCCACTTCACTCCACAACACTCAACTCTACTCTACAGCATTCTATGCCATTCCACTCCACTCTGCACCACTCCACGTCTCTCTACGCCACTTTATGACACCCCAATCTACTTTCCTTCACCTCACTGACATTTAGCCATGCAGAACAGCAGCCACGCTGGTGTACAGCATACCTGAAAAACATATTGGCAAAGTCAATAGCTCCTGCATAAGCTAGGTCTATTGGACTTCCAATGCTTGTTTTAAGGGGTACTCCCTGGAGCATCTGTTGTCATTTACAGGTGGTGACACCCTCTATTGAGAGAATTACGTATACTTGCATGATGTGGTGCAGTGGGTGTACACAGACAGCCACTAATTGGCCATTTAGGATTGCAGTTGCAGTTCCAGGGTGCCCTAGTTCCTCCCACAAATGGTAGGTAACAAAAAGTACATATTTGACACAGATAATAAAGCTGTTGCAAGTGCGAGTCACCAAAAGTGATACCGTGGTCCTGGAGCACTCTCGCCAGACAATGCAATTGACCAGCAGCAGTAGTGATGCTCCTACAACTGAAATCTATCGACAGTGAAACAACTGCTGTCTAAAATGTTCTTCAAAATCTAGAGTAACCACCTTGGGGTTACTTGTGGGGGCCCCCTGCTAGACCACCACCCAACTTACCCAACTAGAGAGTTTAAAGCTCGCCCACCATGAAATCCACAACTCTTCTCCTTCCTCAGATAGCAGTTTCCTGCTCAACATTTCTTGTTTTGGCTCACAATCCAGAGGGGCCCTGCTGTTACAGGCCTTTAAAGGTAAGGTCAGTAATCAATGGGAATGTCAAATTTACAAGTGGACCTTTTAACTCCCTGTCAACTCCTCTACATTATTAACACAGACAGCACCTTTCCTCCAATCCACAGAAACAATTAAATGAGTATTCTCTCACAGAGGAATAAAAAGTGGAGTAGCCTCCTGCATAAATATCTAAATAAAACTGTCCTATCGCTCCCTGGAGTCTCCCCACCACATGATACCTGATTGGTGCTCATACTTCTCCTCTCATTTTGTTTTTTTGGGCCTCATTTATGAGTTTTTGGCACAGGGCAGCGCACCAAGTCACTTTGCTGCGTTGCCATGCATCAACAGGAAAGGGCAGGAATGCGCCATATTTATGATATATGGCGTATTCCTGTCCTTTCCCATTCCGATGCCGCCAGCACAGGCACCCTTGCATCATGTTGCAAGGGTGTTGGTGTTCTTGGCAGGATTGTTTTTGTGCAGGAAGGCACACCTTCCTGCACAAAAACAATCCATGGAGGCGTTTTCTTCTTTCGGTGTGTTCTGCAGAATGTGGCACACATAGAAAGAGGAAAAACGTAGAGAAATAAAGTTATTTCTCCTCATTGCACCTCCCTTGGGGAGTTTGACACATTCCCAGGCTTACACGTCCTTGTAAATCTGAGAATGCATCAAAACCCATGGGTGCTGTGTGGTAACACCCACCGCAACACCCATGGAACACCTCCCTGATGCAGTGTAAGCAAAGCAGCGACTTGCGCTGCGTTGCTTTACATCATATCGAGGCAGCCATGAAAAACTACTTAAACTGGCTTTGCGTGGCCTCGTATGTATGGGTCTGTACTCTGCGCTAGTGGAGTGTAAAAACAAACGTGACACACTGATGGTGCAAAGGGCTTGTAAATAAGCCTCTTAGTTTTTCCTTTTAGCTCCTTTATATTCTCCTACTTTTCACTCTCCCCAGTTCTTAATACTTTATTTAGGGCCTCCAATTCATATTAGCTATCACCAAGCTTTCTGGATTCTTCCGTTTCTTCTTTCCTATTAGCATTCTCTTATCCTTCCCTTCCCCCTAGTTATTTGTATACTATTCATGATATCTAATTTCTATGCATGCATCCAACTACCTTTCCTTCACCCTCAGTACTCTGCACCAATTTTCTCCACAGCTACTCACCCAACTCTATTCTCTTTTTCTCTTCTGGTCTTGCTTTTCCCTTCACCTCCCACCTGTCTACCACCCTGCACTCCCAGTTATACCTCACCGGGTACATCATGTATACTGCATTAGAAATTCTCTTGTAGCTGATCTCCCTACCCCCTTAAGACTTCTTGCTGCTTACATCCGTCTCACTGGTCCTTCACTCTCAAACCGTTTGTAAACTATCCATTGATATTCCCTCTCCTACCTTACACCTGTCTTAATATCCCACACCCCAACTAATGGTTAATTTGAACCCGTAGTTGCCGGTGGGGCCACCATCACTTAGTATTGGGGACCAGCACTTATTTGTCCATATCATAGCAAGTAATGGAAATACAAAAGAAGGAGGAAATCCATCACAAAGGAACAGAGCAGACACCTGCAAGAGCGAGAAAGGGGCAGAGAATGTCTGGCAGTGGATAAAAGAAGCATAAGGTGGGTTTAAGACTACCAGCCTTGGAATTTAGCATGCTGACATTTAATTGCACTGACTGCCAGCTCTGCGAAGAGCTTTGGGCACTGGCACTCTTTCTTTAACAAATTAAGCACTGACCCCCTACTGTACCTCACCTGATACTTCACGCAAACGCAGCTAGATATTCCCCATCTAGCTGATCCTCACACCCGAAAGACTTTTGGTGTTTTTCCCTATCTTTGGGGCATATCAACAAGCCAGCGATAAACAATTTCGTATGAAAAGTGGCGATAATTTTATCGCTTTATCAGCAAGGTCACGCTATCGCGTGAATCCTAGCCTCAGCGTCCTTTCCCGTAATGCCCAATTTTGCATCTCTAATGAGATGTAAAGTGGGTGTTCCGTCCCAAAATAACTGGAGAAATGTCGCTAACCGACATTTCTCCAATTATCAATGGGCACGCTAACAAGCATAGCGATAAGAAAAGTAGCGCTAACCTTGGTTATCGCTACTTTCCTTTGACTAAACAATGTTAGTCAATGGGTGGTGGATTATAGGGCTGAGACCACCCAGCCCTATCAACAAGGATATCGCCGTTTTCCATGGAACATCGCTGGAAAACCAGCGATGTTCCATGGAAAACATCGCTATCACAGGAATAATTATCGCCATTGTGCTATGCGTTGGTAATACAGCGCTAGCATGGCGATAATTATCTGCGATAGCCGGCGATAAAATTCCTCGCGCTAAGGGCAGCCAGCGATAATTATCGCTGCCGCTTGTTGATATGCCCGTTAGTTTTTACCTTCACTCTCAAACCTTTAATTCATGATTCGTATCTCTCCTCCACTTCCTCCTCATAGGCCCGCCTTCACACACTATATGCACCTACTTGATGCATTATTTTAATCTGGCCTCCTTATATACCTCATCACGTTTTCCTCTCAAAATATCTGGGTATATTGTGCCCCCATTTCACAATACAACATCCCTTAGTGTTTTGTAGTACAGCCCAACCTCTCCCACAGCTAAGGACTTCTCCAACTGAGCCTGTATACAGGATCAGGTGTCAAACACTCATTTCATATCTCACATCTCATTGAGCTACATAGAATCCACAATCCAGCAGTCATTCATAATTGTTTTTGATTTAGTACTAAAGAGACTCTAAACAAAGTATTCCCACCCAACTGCCTTCCTTCATACCATTATAGACAAAGGGGAAAATTAGGTGGAGTAGCAATCTTTTAAAACCCCTAGTTCAAATGCATTAAATCGCAGGACCATTTTTCTCCTACTTTGAATAGTTACCAGTGAAATGCACTACAGAATCAGACTTCTCAACACTTTTAACAGTATTACATCATTTCCCAAAGCACCATTCTACTGTCCTTTTAAAATTGCACAACTTGTTTGAACAACTACAAGACACCGGTATCAAAAGACTATTAATGCATTACTTTAGCACTCAACTTGAGAATTATGATTCATTCACAAAAAACTTCCTTTCATTTATTGACTCTTTCAGAGTCACCAACCATACCAAATGTCCAACCCAGCAATCCCACGAAGCCTGTCATCTCACGATCTTCATTCTACAACACTACTTACCCCCATCAAAGATCGCCATCAGTCCGCTGTCTTTGACCGACCAACCATTTATAAGATTATCCCTTCCCACACCCAGACACCAGGTGGAACAGCAGCCTCCAAACAAACACTACATCTGAACTGGAACCTAGAAGACCATCCCCCCAAATGCCTTATCCTTAGCTTACTACACATCTCCCCATCAGTTTTTCATTTCTAGTCTCCCAATGCTAAGTGTTATACTATGTCACGGTATCCAAATTTATAAAACACACTATCACCCCGGAGGGTATCCTGACACCTGGCAGGTGTGAGTCTAGCCAAACCTATGGCCTATTGGGACTACTTGAAAAGCCAGGTCTTCAACTTGTTGCAGAATTCATGAAGTCAGAAGAAAGCTCTTATGTATAGTGGGTGGTAGTTGCACACTTTAGGAACGATGTAGAAGGCTCAACTGCTGGATCTGTTTTTGTGTCTGTGTAGAATGTGTGCAAGTAGGAGTCCAGACGAGCGGAAGTGTCTGAAAGGTTTGTGAAAGCTGATGTTGTTGTTTAGGTATGCTGTGCCAGTGTTATGTAGTGTCTTGAAAGTTTGGGTGAGGAGTTTGAAATGTGCTCATTTGTCTATTATGAGTCAGGTGTGGTGTAATATTACTGTGGCGTGGGAGGTTGAGAGTGATCCTGGCTGCCAAGTTCTCAATAGTCGACAGCCTTCTTGTTGATCCTGGAATGGAAGGTGTATCAGTATTCCAGCTTGCTTGTGACAAGGGTGTGCATGATGGTTTTCCAAGTGCTGATTGGGAGCCATTTAAAATTGTTTAAAATTGTTCTAACAAGAAGGGCACCAGCAAATATACTATTTAAGGTTCGTGAATGGGGGAAACAAAACATCAATTATAAATAAACATTCCCAGTTCAACTATCTACATTAATAAATGGGATTAATCCCACATAGTCACTGACCCACAAAATACATTTGAATGAGACATTTGAAGGAATTTTGTGAGTCAGTGACTGTGGGATTAATCCCAATTATTAATGTAGACATTTGAAGGAATTTTGTAGATCAGTGACTATGTAGGATTAGTCCCATTTATTAATGTAGATAGGTTAAACGGGAATGTTTATTTAGAATTGCCATTTAAAAATCTTTCTCAGCATCTTTGGGTATGAAAGCATGAGGTAGAGACGGCATTGACTTATGTGGTCATATTGAGTTTTCTGTCGATGGTAATCCTGATGTTCTTGGCACGGGTGATTGGGTGGGTGTCAGTCCTAGCTCTATAAGTCATCAGGTGGAGTTCCAAAGAGAGGTATTCTTCCTGAAGATCACAATTTTTGTCTCGTTGGGGTTCAGCTTCAGACCCTGCTTTTCAATCAACTAGTACCACTAGTATCTAAAAAAAGTCTTTGCCAGAAACACAACACCCAGAGCTTGGTTCAGTCACCACCTCTCCCAGCTGAAACAAGAGGGCAGGAAGCTTGATTGACATTGGCTAAATACATATAGAGAACTTGATAAACAAGCATGCAAATCACACCAAACATAAAAGAGAAATCTACACTGCCAAGAAATACTTCTGGGATGACCGCATCGCCTCTGCAACACATTCCCAATCAGAACATTCCCATAAAGAACTATGGAATTGATGGATCAATATATTTGTCACGAAAAGTGGTCACAATTTGCAACCTGTGTTTTTGCTACCAATATTAGATTTTGTGAGCTGATCTATGTACTAGTAGATCGTTCTTTAAACTTGCCTACCATTGTTTGTCACTAACCTGCTACTTCGTATACAACAGAAGCCCCAGGATAGTGGGCACAGGACTTCAATCACCGCTCTGCTGTGCGACTGCGTAACGCCGCAAACGTCACTGGGAGAGCGCATGGAGCAGCATAAGTAGAGCGCAGGGCTCCCTCAGTGCAGGAAGCGCACGGGCATGCCTGGGCCAAGGGCAGGCCCGTCTGCACCCGTCTGAGACTGGATGAGGCTGGGCTGGGACCATTGTCTTGGTTTTATTTTTCGATCTCCCGAAGACCTTCACTTAGCTGGATTCTTTTTCTCCTGCTTTTTCGACAGTTCAAGTCCCTCTCTTCGTAACAGTTGTGGATAACCAGGTAGGGAGCAATTCAGTTATTATATATTATACACCTTGATGTTCGATTTATTGTCTGGAGTAGCAGTCTCTCCCAGGACAAGGAGCAGGACCGCTAAAGCATTAGGGTTCATTTAACCTGGATAATTGTCCTTCCCTTGATCTTCCATACTATATCCACATCTAAATAGAAATCCCTACCTTGTGTTGGTTGGGTGCAAGATTGACCTGGGTTTCCTTGTCTTCATCCCCAAAGGGTCAAGAACATCAATAATGGGAAGACGTAGGGTGGTGGCAGGACCCACAAGTAAAGAACCTACATTAAGCGATAGCAACATGGATGCCTTCTTGCAGCATGCAGCTGGAGTCCTAGATAAGGAGACCGAGTTGACTGTCAGACGTTTATATCATTCACCTTCTCATCGTCCTGCATTGATTTCCCCAACAACCCTACATGTTGGCACCTATACTTGGCCACAGTCTCCTTTGGTAGACCGGATTGACTTGTCGCCACTTCAGGCGGGTGGTATTGTTCCACTCTCCCTGATAGTCAGTACCCGGCGTGGCGCGCCCACCTCAGCACCAGTTCCTGGGTCTGATTTGGGCAAGCTTCCTGGGAATGCTTCGAGTGTAGGGGCGCAAAGAGGAAGCGCCCCTCGGTGGGGGACCTTGTAAACGCAGAAAGAAAACTGGTCCACAGTTAACTCAAGCAGCACATGAAGCATCGCCCTTCTTGGATGCCATTTCATTACGGTGCAAGCAGCACTATTGTCAGCACTCAACACTAAAATGAACCCTATTTTACATCGCCTTGCTGCATTGGAAAAGTATCTCAGTGAATTATCAGCCTCTCTGCATAGGGACCGCGCCACCCTCACCACAAATCTTCCTCCTGCAAGATCCACGATTTCAACCGCTACTCCTAGCCCCTGTGGCAGTGGCATGGGGGCGGGATACCCAGTGGTGCCCATCGTCGCACAACAGCCCAACTTCGAGAAAGAAGTTACAACAGCACTCTCCAGGACCGTGCCTGATCCTCAGGCCTGCCCAACTACTCGACGGGGGGTTTACATCTTGAACTCAGCCTCTCTTCAGCCTCGCCAACCCCAGAGTGTTAATGTAGGTGGTTCGCATCGTCATGACGATAAGAAAGACGGGCTTGATGTCTTACCCCCCTCCCTCAACGTGGGCTCTGTTCATCTTCCCCCCAAATCCACCCTGCTTGTCGTGGTGTTGGCTAACGTACAGCACCTTCACCCCGGGACCAAGGAAGACTTTTTCCAGTTGAAGAACAAGGTAGTGCACTGGCTAAATTCCCAACATTGCCCTTGGTCCTAGGGTGTAAAATCATATCCTTATGGTGCGCTGGACTCAGTGGGTTGATAGCACGAACAAACCCTGGCAGGGGCACTGTATTATTGTTAACTTTAATAACACAATCATCGTTGACCACATCTTAAGTTCAGTAGTACAGTCTGAGTATAGGTCTTGGAACTCTGAAATCTTGGCACTACCATTGGGCTTCTTTTAATGACCTAGAACTTCTCATCCTGGATTCCAATGTGAGCGACCTATTGAGGGGGGTTACAGGGCCATATAGGGGGGTTTGTTGGGTTAAGCACTGCAAACAGGTTCGTCCCTTTGAGCACGCTGGAAGACTGTGACTGACGCCGTGTGGGTCTCTCGGACCACACGGTACCTGTCCCTCAGGAAAACGTCCTACCCCCGGAACAGGAACTGAGCAAGTACAGAGGGTGTAAGTTCCTTTCCTGGAACATCGCGGGCTGGCAAGTAAGATCGATAATCCGGGATGGCTGGCCCTTGTGAAAAGTTTTGACGTGATATGTCTCCAGAAAACTTGGGCTATCGAGAACAACTTTCACCTGGATGGCTATAAAACTCTCTTTGTTCCAGCAACCCCGTCCTTGTCAGGGAGAGCCAAGGGGGGGGGGGCTCACCACCTTTGTCTCGCTGGCTGTCCTTGACATCTCAGTGACTGTATTCTATGTTTCATCCAATGTACATGTGATGTTGCTGTCTAGTGGCAAGAGTAGACTTCTCCTGGTAAATTTTTACAAGGGAGTTACACATGAGGGGAAGGGTAACATAGCGCAGTTGGGGTCAGTATTACGGGGTGGCACCTTGAAAGGTCAGAACTGTCATTACATCTTCTTAACTGGGGACTTTAACACCCACATGTGTGGGGACATTAGACAAGGAGGAGTGGAAGCCATGGGCTGCGCTCGACAAACAGGTCTGGATATGGAACATACCTCTCAGGGCACTGAGCTTAACTTAATCCAACTTGAATTCGACTTAACATCTGTTTGCATAAATTGCCCCCGGGTAAAACAGACATTACTCCCACCTTCATTGGCATTGGTTGTGAGACTTTTATAGACTTTACCTTTGTATCTACCCCGTTTTTTTCACGAATTACAGATTTCTCTGTCCTGTCAAGCGAATTCAGTGACCATAATGCCACTTGAGTAGCAACAGGATGGGCCCGAGTACATAGATACACTGATGTGGGGTGGGGGGGTCCCTCTCAAAGTGGCTGAGGCGGGGAAGAGTTTAAAATGGCGGTGTATTTCACCAGAGTCTCTTCACAAGTCCCTTGCAAATCAGTGTAGCATGGAGCTTGCCACTTGTCTTGATGGCGAGGCTCGCACCTCGGATATCCTGGATGCATTTGGAACTATGTCCACTGTACTACGAAGGATATTACGAGCCCTGGTCAGGGGCCGTGAGCCAGTAGGCCCAAGATGGTTTGATTTAGTGTGTTCTTAAGCTTCCAGAAATCAGAGACAGGCCTTGAGCAACAAGCCCCGAGATAAGGTGGTGGTCAAAGGGCTTCGCAGAGCATATAAGGCCGCATTAGCAACTCGCAAGTCCTCCCTGAAGGAGGAGGCCTGGTCTGACTTAGTGGAGGCAAGTACATTGCACAGCAGTTTTGGGCTATCGTTAACAGCCCATTTCTCTCACAAGAGATCGCTCAATTATTGGTTGCCCATATCACATAGGAGGATTGGGTCCATCACTTTGAGGGTATCTTTCAACCAGATCCTACGCTATTTGAAGGGTAGGAAAGGGTGAATGGTAAGGCGGATCTCGTATTCTCTATCCAAGAGGTGAGAGCTGGTATACTAGGTGTGACCCAAAGAAAGGCCCCGAGCTCAGATGGGATCCCGCCTGACTTCTATATTGCCCATGTAGAACTTTGGGCACCCGTCCTTACAGCTGTTATTAATGCTGCAGTAAAGGTCGGCGTCCTGATTCTTGGGCTTTATCGACTATAGTCCCGGTATTTAAAAAGGGTGATCGGGACAGTACCTCTTGTTATAGGCCCATTTCCCTCCTAGATTCCATGGTGAAGGTGGTGGGTCGTATGATTCTTGACAGACTGGTATCTTGGGCGGACGAAAGTAACTTTTTATCTGCAATTCAATATGGTTTACGCCCTGGTCGATCAACCGTGGAGCAGTGTTTGAATTTATATCTTGTCCTGAACAAGTATACTGTGGCTCATTCATGTCCCATATACTTAGCCTTCATGGAACTGTCCTCAGCCTTTGACTGTGTGAACAGGTCCACGTTATGGCAGTTGATGTCATCCATTGGCATCGACAAAAACATCATTTGGTTTTTGAGGGATCTTCATCGAGATTCCACGGCGGTAGTCCACTATTCAAAGGACCTGAAAGTGTCCTGTCAGTTTAACATCAAGAGGGGGGGGGGGTGCCAGGGGTGCATTCTCGCACCCTTCCTTTTCAATTTATACATCAACTCCCTAGAGAAGGCCCTTCTAGCAACTAAAGCTGACAGTCCCCAGGTAGGCAAGCGTAGCCTGCCAGTCCTTTTATACGCGGACGACGCAGTCCTCCTGGTGAGGACTGCAAGGGGCTTACAACTTCTCCTCAACTCCTTTGCCTCTTTCATGGAGGAGATGGACTTGTCGGTGAATCACTCTAAAACATCTATCATGCAGGTGGGCCCCGAAAAGGCTAAGGTTAAGCAGCCCATTTTTAAACTAGGAAGCTCCACAGTACCTAAGACAAATGTTTTTTCCTATCTGGGAGTAGTCTTTGACGACTCCTTGAGCTGGTGCCCCTTGCTCAATGGTAAGAAAGGGAATCTAGTGAAAGCTTCCGCAGCTGTTTTTAACTTTGCCAGCAGAGTGGGAGGGAAGCCAATAGGGGCCCTCCTGAAGATTTACCAAGCAAAATGTATCTCAAAGGCTAGCTATGGGAGTGAGAAATGGGGGCCATATTGCGCTCAGTGCTCTTCAGAGGACTGAAAAATCATACCTGCGAAGAGTTCTTTCTGTCTCGCAATGTACCCCATCCTATGTTCTTCATGAGGAACTGGGGATGTCTTTTCTCTCGACCTAGCTTTTTGACTTTTAGCCTTGTGGCTCAAGATATGGGTCAAGCAAGAGAACATACTTAGTAAAGACATCTTACGGGATTGTCTCTCTCTTGATCACATCTCACGTATTTGATTGCTCCAGTACATAAAAGTTGGCCTTTCTAGGCTAGGAAGAGCAGATCTTTTTACGAACCCTGAGGGTATTGGTAAGAGGGACCTCATTTCGGCCAAGGAGTGTTTTTGAAGAATGCGATATTGCGAACAAGAGGGAAAAGAGCTGTGTAAGCCCAGTGTGCGCAAGTACGTCGTACTGAAAACTGTGCCTACCACGGAGCCTTATCTTCTTGGGCTTAAAAGCATCCATGATTGTTTTCATTTGACAAGGTTCCGGCTCTACCTCTTCCATTATTTACTAGCAAATCCCGATGGCTCTCACAGAGGGCAGTGCCTCATGCCCTGTGGTTGCGACGGAGAGTCTCCTCAGGACATAATGCACTTTTTAATGTTCTGTACTTTTTATGCTGCTCCCAGAAGGTTATTTATCATCCCTATCCTTAAAAAAATGGGCTTTAGGAGGGTGAGACCAGCTTTTATCTTTTTACAACTTCTCTCTAGTGATACCCTTTTGTACACTCTTGACTTTTTACGGGTCGCTATCAGACAAAGGACAAGTTGTAAATAATACCTGTATTGTAACCCATGCTTTTTACTTTGTGTATAGACTACTTGGATTTTATTATACTTGTCAATTTGTAGCCTGATTTATGGTATATCGAAGGTTGTATGACTTTTATGGTTTTATCCTTAAAGCCGAATAAAGTTTTATTGTATTGTATTGTATTATTGATCTTTTCATGAAATTTCAGATCAGATTGAATCACAGTATGACCTACCAAATTAATATATTTTTAGGTTTGTTGCAAATAGCAACCTACTTCTATTGGACAAATTAACAGGAATGGTGGCCTGTAAGGGCCAGCAAACCACTATGTCTGTCCACCATGTCTATGATAGCATTTAAATAAAAAAGCTTTTTCTTTAAAGTAGCTCGATGTCCTTATAGGAAAAGGGTCACATTAAAAAAAATAAACAAGGTTTCTTTTTTAAAAGCTTGTCTGAGATTTGGAGTGGTCCCTGGCTTCACCAGAAACTGCAAATGAATTACTCCCAAGCTGGAAGTCAGTAACTTTTCAATGGTTTGATCCATTGATCTAAAGGGTACAGATTCAGTATTTGGATGGGACACCCAAAACATGCCCCCTTCCAAATATCAAATCGGTATCCATCTCATTTTAGGAGTCAGTAAAAGTTTACAGACTCCTAAAATGGGGTTTAGAAAACTCTGTTTTTTGCAGTTGCGAACTCCAATTCTGAGTGCTTGGAAGTGTAAAAACGTTTGGTATCCTATCATCCCTTAATACCGATCTGAAACACTTCAATTAAATCACTCAAGCAATGCCCATAACCCACCTTCTTTCTTTCCACAGAAAATATTCACAAAAACCACTAATTGCTTCTGCTCCCTCTTTTACTCTAGTGAACACCCTACTCCCCACAGCCACTTCCATTGCAATCTAAATCCCTTTCATCTAATCTTAGCTAAAGATGTAATCAAGAGTATTTAAACAATGATGCCTTGGGAGAGTATATAATAGTTATTGTAGTGCATCTCTGCATTTCTCACACTCTAAAAGCATGCCACAGTATTACCTCTACTCATCCAAATCCAGACGCCTCAACTCCAAGCAAATACCAACCCATCTCTACTCTCCCTTTCCTGGCTAATATCATTGAAGCAGAGGTTATCAACCAACTCCATTACTACACACATTTTAACAATCTGCTTGCTGAGATAAAATCTGTATTCCACCTGCCTTGAGATACTGAAAGAACCACGATGGTCATCAGCGAACACGTGCAAATTAAAAGAGACCAAAGTTACCCTGTAACATTCATCTTATTAGACCTCTAAGCGGCATTCCTAATATTTTTTTATCACAAAACGCTCTCAAACCAGTTGAAACTTTGGTTTAGAATTACCTTAAAAGGATGGGACTGAATCAGATCTTTCCTTCAAGAATGATAACTGAAAATAAAACTGGACCTGCAAGTCTCAGAACCAACTAAATTAGTGTGTGGGATCCCCCAAGGTTCAACACTCCCACCCTTTTCAGCTTATTCATGTCCTCACTATCCCACCTGATCAATAGGAAAAGTCTAAAATGTCAGTTATATGCTGATGATGCACAAATCTTGTACACTTAAGCAACAACTCGAAAGAAGAGCTGCTTACTAACTCACAAGAGATCGCTCAATTATTGGTTGCCCATATCACGTAGGATGATTGGGTCCATCACTTTGAGGGTATCTTTCAACCGGATCCTATGCTATTTGAAGGGTAGGAAAGGGTGAATGGTAAGGCAGATCTCGCATTCTC
Organism: Triturus cristatus; assembly: GCF_964204655.1. Lineage (NCBI taxonomy): Eukaryota > Metazoa > Chordata > Amphibia > Caudata > Salamandridae > Triturus > Triturus cristatus. The sequence goes on from NC_140581.1 coordinate 966,604,509, forward strand.
TATCCAAGAGGTGAGAGCTGGTATACTAGGTCTGACCCAAAGAAAGGCCCCGAGGTCAGACGGGATCCCTCCTAATTTCTATATTCCCATGTAGAACTTTGGGCACCCGTCATTACAGCTGTTATTAAAGCTGCAGTGCAGGTCGGCGTCCTGATTCTTGGGCTTTATCGACTATAGTCCTGGTATTTAAAAAGGGTGATCGGGACAGTACCTCATGATATAGGCCCATTTCCCTCCTAGATTCCGTGGTGAAGGTGGTGGGTCGTATGATTCTTGACAGACTGGTATCTTGGGCGGACGAAAGTAACTTTTTATCTGCAATTCAATATGGTTTCCGCCCTGGTCGATCAACCGTGGAGCAGTGTTTGAATTTATATCTTGCCCTGAACAAGTATACTGTGGCTCATTCATGTCCCATATATTTAGCCTTCATGGACCTGTCCTCAGCCTTTGTGTGAACAGATCCAAGTTATGGCAGTTGATGTCATCCATTGGCATCGACAAAAACATCATTTGGTTTTTGAGGGATCTTCACCGAGATTCCACGGCAGTAGTCCGCTATTCAAAGAACCTGAAAGTGTCCCGTCAGTTTAACATCAAGAGGGGGATGTGCCATGGGTGCATTCTCGCACCCTTCCTTTTCAATTTATACATCAACTCCCTAGAGAAGGCCCTTCTAGCAACTAAAGCTGACAGTCCCTAGGTAGGCAAGCCAGTCCTTTAATACGCAGATGACGCAGTCCTCCTGGCGAGGACTGCAAGGGGGTTACAACTTCTCCTTAACTCCTTTGCCTCTTTCATGGAGGAGCTGGACTTGTCGGTGAACCACTCTAAAACATACATCATGCAGGTGGGCCCTGAAAAGGCTAAGGTTAAGCAGACCATTTTTAAACTAGGAAGCTCCACAGTACCTAAGACAAATGTTTTTTCCTATCTGGGAGTAGTCTTTGACGACTCCTTGAGCTGGTGCCCCTTGCTCAATAGTAAGAAAGGGAATCTAGTGAAAGCTTCCGCAGCTGTTTTTAACTTTGCCAGCAGAGTGGGAGGGAAGCCAATAGGGGCCCTCCTGAAGATTTACCAAGCAAAATGTATCTCAAAGGCTTGGTATGGGGGTGAGATATGGGGGCCATATTGCGCTCAGTGCTCTTCAGAGCACCGAAAAATCATACCTGCGAAGAGTTCTTTCTGTCCCGCAATGCACCCCATCCTATGTTCTTCATGAGGAACTAGGGATGTCTTTTCTCTCGACCTGGCTTTTTGACTTTTAGCCTTGTGGCTCAAGATATGGGTCAAGCAAGAGAACATACTTAGTAAAGACATCTTACGGGATTGTCTCTCTCTTAATCACATCTCACGTATTTGATTGCTCCAGTACATAAAAGTTGGCCTTTCTAGGCTAGGAAGAGCAGATCTTTTTACGAATCCTGAGGGTATTGGTAAAATGGACCTCATTTCGGCCAAGGAGTATTTTTGAAGAATGCGATATTGCGAACAAGAGGGAAAAGAGCTGTGTAAGCCCAGTGTGCGCAAGTACGTCGTACTGAAAACTGTGCCTACCACGGAGCCTTATCTTCTTGGGCTTAAAAGCATCCATGATTGTTTTCTTTTAACGAGGTTCCGGCTCGACCTCTTCCATTATTTACTAGCAAATCCCGATGGCTCTCACAGAGGGCAGTGCCTCATGCCCTGTGGTTGCGACGGAGAGTCTTCTCAGGACATAATGCACTTTTTAATGTTCTGTACTTTTTATGCTGCTCCCAGAAGGTTATTTATCATCCCTATCCTTAAAAAAATGGGCTTTAGGAGGGTGAGACCAGCTTTTATCTTTTTACAACTTCTCTCTAGTGATACCGTTTTGTACACTCTTGACTTTTTACGGGTCGCTATCAGACAAAGGACAAGTTGTAAATAATACCTGTATTGTAACCCATGCTTTTTACTTTGTGTATAGACTACTTGGATTTTATTATACTTGTCAATTTGTAGCCTGATTTATGGTATATCGAAGGTTGTATGACTTTTATGGTTTTATCCTTAAAGCCGAATAAAGTTTTATTGTATTGTATTGTATTATTGATCTTTTCATGAAATTTCAGATCAGATTGAATCACAGTATGACCTACCAAATTAATATATTTTTAGGTTTGTTGCAAATAGCAACCTACTTCTATTGGACAAATTAACAGGAATGGTGGCCTGTAACATACTTAGTAGAGACATTTTGACTTATAAACAACAAGTTACAAAAGGAGCTCTCTTACAGAAGCAGTAATCCACTGATGTATTTACATTATATGCACCTTGTTATCTGCATGGTACACGTTCTTAGCAGCAGGCATTTTAACCCTCTGCGCTACCTTAGGATGAGTGAAAACTTCCACTAAACAAACCTCCGGTCTCTTCCCAGGAAGACGATTAATCACCACAGTTATCATGATACTTTAATTGATGCCTGAAAATTGCTAGAAGTCAGGGCTCAGCAGCAGATGCTTAAATGATAAGATACTTGCGAAAATGATGCCCCCACCACAAGTCAGCGCCCGGTGCGGTGGCACCGCTCGCACCGCCCTAGAGCCGGCCCTGTGAGCAGTGATCTGCAACTTTATTGCTGTACCCCCTGGATCTGAGAGAGTGGTGCCCTACGAGTTGCCAACACACCAACAATCACCATGCATGCAGCCCAACTATGATGCTAAAGCAATACGGTGCCTGACTGAGGAGACGTCGCAAGTCCAAAAGAGCTAGCTCGCACTCAGATGAGTCTCCAAGCGATCTTCCCATATTGCCTGAATGATGCAGCCAGTAGATGCCGATTCATAAGCAGAGCACTGTGTACTATATGGAAAATCAAGCTGAGATACTTCAACTTGGACCACAGCAATTGACCAGAACAACATGATCATCTTAGCCTAAACTCTTTCTGAGAAGCTCTGTGTAAGAAGACTTCAAAGGCCTCATTCACATCCCATTCCTGAGGAGACTCATCAAAGCCTCATTGGTTGAAACGCGTTAACACTATGGAAGGAGAGACTATGAGCACACTTAATGGATAATCACTGCAACGACAGTAAACCAATACAAATATAACTGTAGTCCTACCTCACCTCAACATAGCTTATTTCAACCTTATGTAAAACAACATTAACTAGCCTACAAGAATGGCCTTTGTTATTTTTAATTTAATGGGACCCTGTATGATGTTACATATTATTGAGCTTTCTAAAGAAAGCCTATTCTCAAGAGACGAAAAGTGAAAGTGAACAGTTGAAACACTTATGGTCTTTAGCACACCGCACCTCCACAACACCCTCTGCACCAGTACCACCGCCAACATCAATTAATAATATCACTGTTTGAAGAGGACGTTTGTCTTCCTCGCCTTCTTTTGTAGGATCAACTAGTCCATTCCTTGATATTCACCAGGAGTTGAAACAGTACCTGTAGAGTGTGAGACTGTGAGAAAACACATTTTACAAAAATTACATGATCATTCATCTTCAAGATGGTCTTCATCATATTCAGTGGTAAAAAAATACAATAGTTTCTCTGTGACGATGAACACTTCTAAACTGTAAATCTATTTGCAACATAAACTATCCATACATGTTGGAGATGAATGACCATTGTTTTAGTTTGGCTAATGCCTGTGGCAGATACATTATTAACTTTGGAGTGGTCTCCTCTTCCATGGAGGTCTTCACACTCCTCTCTATAAGCATCTTTAAGGTTGAAGCATGCCTCAAAAGCTTTTTTGAGAGGGTCACCTTCTATACGGTTGCTCCGTGCTCCTAGGTATGATGTACATAAATGATGACGCCTCGCAGGCACATCTTTATACAAAATGGGCACATTTTGTAGGGCTGAGCAAGGGAGCCTCACTGGGCCTCTCTCTGCATCCTAGCCCATTATTGCCTAAATGCACAGTCTAGTGTGACCACGATGGAATGTTTGTACGTTCTGCACAAGTAGAACATCAAGGCTGCCCAAAACACAGATGTCACGCAGGTGTGCCTCTTCCTTATCTAGAGGCCTGAGTCCACAGTGAACACTGCTTTTCATTCCTCATTACAAAAAAATCATATTTCAGGAGCAAACAACAGCTTGCACCAACATCACAATGCCTATGGTTACAATGCTCCTTTATTGATCCTGTGCGCCTTTGGATGTTTCTTCTTCTAATTCACATTTCTTTCAAAGGACTATATCCTCATTGGATCTCCAAGTTGACCCATTATTTTATCATCTGCTAACCAGAGGCCAAAGTGTGTGGGATCTCTTGAGAACAATGATCAGTGCTTTTTCAATTTTACCAGAACATGTAGCGGTCTGGGAAAAATATGCACGCTGAAAAAAAGGCACACCTGATGGCTCTGACACCCCAGATTTTTTGTTGCAAAAAACAACTTTTCCAGAACAATTGATGCTGCCCCTGAGTTGCCTGGGGTATCAATTGTTTTTGTAACAAAAAGCCTATACAGGCTTGTCGCCCAAGGGTACGGATCCTTAACATTATTATTGATGATGTTTCGACCCAAAACGGCCTATTAGTGATCGTTTGATCTCATGGAATCCCTTTTGTACCCTTTTTGGAACCTTAGGACTTAGGCTCAAGCAGTGTCAGATAGGTGTGTGGATACTATTGATCCACCCATAGGACTCCATCCAGTGAAGGGGCCCTTCTCAAGTGATCACTAATAGGCCATTTTTATTCAGGCTGTTCACACACTTTCTAGTCCTGAGGAAGACCCACTGTGATGTTTTTACAGTAACGCATAGTTACAAGGTTGAAATGTCGATTACATTAATGTTAAGGATCTGTAGCCTCGGCCAACAAGCCTGAAGAATATTCAACACATGCAATAGGCTTTTTGGAGTTGAGCTGACTAGATTTATATAATGGACTGTCTTCTAGAATACTGTTGCCTTGCACTATGCCTATGTCAAATGTTGATTGTTATTGCTAAGATTAATTTATTTACTCATGTAGTATCACCTTGTCACAAAAGCACCTATGCATGTTTATTTACGTATAACAGCCAATTGTGAAACTTTAATTCTCATTTTTGTGTGCAACTTGGATATATGACAAAGAATATACTAAGTTATCACAGACTGTTGTGTGTTATGTTGAATCATTAATTGGTTTACTTTCATGTCGTTTGACACGAACCCTGTCTCGTGCATATTCTATTCATCTTTTGTTGGTCTTTATGAAGGTGTTGGACAGGAGAAACACATCAACTATGCAAAGAAATGGTGCTTCCCAACAGAATCTATTGTAGCTTTATAAAAATGGCACAAACAGTGACAGAGCCCATTAAGTACTATGGGCCCAGATGTTCAAATGACTACATTTTGTTGTCAACACTGATGAATGAGGTAGATACTGCAACAAGGCAGGTTACCGGACAATGCCCAAGGCTGGAGACCAGTATCTAAATGTGGTGAGTGTTTTAAAGCTACTCAGATTCAACGATCTGTTATGAGTGATGGTGAAGTTGCTATACATGCCACTTTATCCACCATGGTCACTGCCGCAATCAGTTGACAGTGCCTGATAGCAGCTGCTTCTTGGCTACAGGGAATGATGCTTTCTGGGGTTAGACTTATGGAAAGTGTTAGTAAACATGGGGAAATGGTGGCAGCGATCCTAGTTGCAACGGCCTGAGACTGCAATGGAGCGCAAAAGGAATTGCAAGCTGGTGATGCATAAGAAGATACAGTACTCACACCAGAGGCTGTGTGATGACAGTCTTGGTGAGATTGACAAAAACAAATTCAGGACATGTTCCCAGCTGCAGCCCGTGCAGGTAAGAGCGGTGGAGCCAGTTAGGGGGGATTTGACAGACGACCACGAGGGAATATTAAATAAATAATTAATTGTCCTTCATCATCGTCTGTCAAAATCCCCCCCAGTCTCCTGGCCCCAACGCCCCACCGCTCCTACCTGCACTGGCCACTGCTGGTTTTCTCCTGCTGATTGGAGGCAGAAACGAGCAGGCTTAAGGAAGGCAAAGAATCCCTGTTGAGAACTAGCTCGTTGCAAAGAAAATCACCAGAATGGAATAAAATTAAGTTAAGAATCGGTGTGGGCAAAAAATCTGTCATCGGTCCCAGCAGCATGAAATGAGTTAGTTGGAAGTCAGGGAGATCATACTGGAACTGCCACCATTGATGCGTCATTTTTCACAACAGAAGCGGAAGTGCCTGGTGAATCATGGATGATACACAGGGGACAGGTACCAGTATTAGCAGTGCTATGAGGTCCCAGAATATGATGGAAAACACCATGACTATTTAAGACATTACATAACAAAATGAATTGCATAGAATATGGGGCAGGATGCTGCAGTTTACAAAAATGTACTACACACAGTATAAGACAGGCGCGCAACAACCATTGGACTCACAGGGCTTCAGCCCCCCCCGTCGTGTGTGGCAGCCCTGGATGAGACACCTTCCCGGGCAAAAAAGCAGCCGCACCCGAGCACTTCACAGGTCTTTAAACGACCATTTGCATGTTAATGAGGCCTCGCTGTTGTTTCACCCCTTCTAAGAGCCCCTGCCGCTCCACTCTGCCAATTGCTTAAAGTTCAGCCCCCCCGAAATTTTTGCTCAGCCCCCCCCCCCCCGAAATTTGGCTCTAGTTGCGCCTCTGGTATAAGATAGGCACCCAGCACAAGAACGGCTGCTACAAAATGTGCAAAATGATTCTGGGCTTGACTTAGAGTATGGCCGATGGGTTACTCCATCACAGTGTGCTGGATACTCGGTTCATGTATATCCTATTGCGCTTGTAATAAGGGAGATGGGACATCTGCCTCGTTGTGACGGAGTGACCTGTCCGCGAACTTTAAACCAGCCCGTCAATGCTCAAGTGCTTTCAAAGCATATACTTTTTCGCAACACCCAATCAGACTGCATAAGTTCAAAACCTTTTTTGTACGTTTCCATTAAATGGGCGCATTCTAGAATATAGGTAACATCCTTACAACTCCTCTCAAAAATAACAATTCCTTGTGACAGTGAAGCTTCAAATGATTCAAGCAAATTAAAGCCTTTAGGTTTGCTGATTAACCAATCACACACATTCACATTTCTTTGAGATAGCAGGGCATCCCGTTTTATTATTACGCCTGCCTTTTCCTCTTTTCTCTTCACAGTGCAGGAGTATGCACAAATGTACTCCTGTAACACTCTTTTAGGCACTCTTGTATGCATTTGTGAGCCATTTCCTGAAACGCACAGCTCTCTATTAGTAAAAGTGAAAGAGGACACAGTTCTTTGTATTTGTACTGGTTGTATATGAATGCTCCTTGAATAATCCCAGTTTTTTTTTCCTGTTTTAGAAGTTTTGGGACTAATTTGAAACGGCACGTAAGGGTACCTAAAAGAGTAGCACAGGGGTGCATTTTGACATACTGCCTGTGCGAATAGGCCCCATAACACACAAACTTGTGTCTCACAATGAGGCCACAGTAGATGGCAGTATGATTGAAGGCATAACATTGATGCACAGTTCCCGTTCTGCCCTAGGGGCAGAGTTGAGCGGTTATCAAAGGCTGCCCACACCAATGACGGCAGAGAAGCAAAATGAAGGGGTGTCCAAGGCACATCTAACATGCAAACAAAGCACAGTGCACCAGGCAGGCTGGAGTTCATTCAGTTCTATGGCACATAACCGTGCAACATGGCTTTGTGCAGCCAGTCCATAAAAAATAAATTATGGCCACATACAGCGTCTGGAATGTAGCTCTATTTCAGAAATCATATGGGAGCTATTTATGAACCCATTCCGTGGGTGGGCTATTTCCTATCCAGACATTGGCAAACGGCGCGCACACATACAATGTTGTATTTGAGAACGCTCATCCCTGACTATTTTAATAAATATTTCTGTTTGTTTTGTCCCTGTAGGGTTACAAAATGATATGTTTGTTTTGAGCGGAATAATAAAACTGTACAAAATACGGCATGGGAATACTTCTCGGCCCTTTAACCCCCAGTAATGCTGCAATCATTTTGTGACATGTTTAAAGGAATCCAATTAACACATTACATGCATCACATATGTGGAGGATCTGTCGGTGGGCAGATGTCCATTCACGTCACCAGCCTCCTTCTGCCTTCCAAATTCTCACCGCCTCCCACCTCCTACTCTTTCCCTCATGCCCACTCAATCACCCCATATGGAATGCAGGATGACAACGGCGCTCCGGCAGCCTAATCACTCCTCTGCTTGGAAATGGCAGCCTGTCCTCAACAAAAGCACGCACTTAGGAGCGCTAATCCGTTGGCGCTTTACAGAACGAAAAAAACAGGGCTGCTTCTACCGTGCAAAACATTTTTTTGTCTGACAAAAGCAAAAGAAAAGAAGACAGGCATTTCCCTTTCTTGCTAGACGTGTACCTCTTTACCTGGTGGTTTCGCCTCCAAGGCAAACAGTTTCACAAGATGCGGCTTGCCTGGAGTTGTGTGAAATAGGCACGGAAATCAGGCTTAGTGGCTGCAAATGTGATGCACTGCTTGCATGTTGTGTCAATCTCGAGAGAGTAAGGGGGGGGGGGGATAAAACTTTTCCAATGAAAGAGACCCTTGATATAGACATTCACACAATGATATTACGATTTATCCTATAGGACGAACCACTGATGCTAGAAATGCAGGTGAAGTAAGGTCAAGTACATAAAAAGCCTAGGCGGGGCTTAATATATCAAGCAATACAAATGTCAATGTGGAACCCTCCCACCCCACGCTCACATCAACCTGCACTTCATAGAGCTCCACAGGCTCACAATCCACAAACGAGCACTGCTCAAAGCCTTACGCAACGTTGACCCCACGTACCTCAACAATCACATACACTTCCACAAACCTACCAGACACCTCCACTCAGCCAAACTGCTACTCGCACACACACTCCGCATATGCAGAATTGCATCCGGCAGTCGTGTCTTCTCCTACCTCACTTCTAGTGCCTGGAAGGACCTGCTCCTGCACCTCTGAGCCTCCTCCCCAGTCCTTGAGTTCTGCAAGAAACTGAAGACCTGGCTCTTCACCATTGATCGGTGCATAGAGCTCCTCGTTCAGCACCAGGATATCCTCTCGGATGAGGTGTGCCTTATGCAAATACACATAGCATACCAAAACATAATATGTGTATACCTCTTCAATGAAGAGACTGCATATCTTCACAGAGCCCCCACTTTGTTTTTTCTCCGGGGCAGGTCTTACTCACCACTACAAGTTCCACAGGTAGAAGTCGGTAATAACATGGCCAGACCTAGTTCTATCCTTATTTCTGACATGCAAAACTCAGAATGGGTATCCATGTCCCGAAACAAAGCCTGGATGGACTTGTACAGGGAAAACACTCAGGTCGGAGCGAAATTGCCACCTAACGTTGGAATGTCACATTAGGCACAAAGACCGCTGATGAGGGAGGGATAACTTGCAGCCTATTTCACTAATTGAAGTTAATTACCTCAAACAAATCAGACTATATGAGGAGTGGTCTGTACAGGTAATTCACTGTGCAACATAACTGTGCAGTTCATATTCCATTGAGGAGCAACCTGGCTGCACACACAAGCAACGCTGGTGTGGAGGAATTGATCCTCACAACATAGATGGAAGCATGGTCTACAGTCAAATCCAGACTGCTGTCACCCTGTGCTCAAAGATAGGTCAGGTTCTGCCCCCAATACTCATTCACAATAACACATGCCTATGGCTACACATGGGAAGTTGGTGGATAGATGTAAAACCTACTCAGAATGTCAAATGTATTATCTCACATGAGTGTCTGGGTTTTTAATTCCCCTCAAATATATGTCCTAACCTTCAAACACCTCAAGAAATGGAAAGATAAAGTGGCATGCTTGCAGAAATCCAACCAATGTAATTAAAAAGGATTGGTTGCAGGCATAGCCAACAAAAGGGCTCTCCTTCTTTTAAAACTTAAGACCTTCCCTTTATGAATAAGGGTCTCGAGAGTCAACAGACATTGTTCAAAATGGGACTATGGGCATCGCTTTAGTGAAGCTATGGGTGCATGGGCACTTTAGGCTAGAAAGGAGAGATCTTTATGGTGACTTTAATTTATTCCTCGAGCCAACTCTGGTTGTGTCATCAGGATGCAGCCTCTGCATAAAGATTTTTGTAATCATGGCTTAGAGTAAATACATCTAAGAAATATCTGGGGAATGACAAATCCATAAATATTTGAGTTTTTCTAATTGCAATTCTACTAATATTTCCAAAGAGTACACGCTAACATATAATATTCAATGCCACACATCATATAAAACAAAACATACTATCAGGTTTTCATAGTTGGATATGCTGATAACCCCTATCATGTCTAAACATCATGTGGGCTGAAGGGGTACCATGCACACCCACATGCATTGTGGGTGTCCATTGCACCCACAATGATGGGCAAATGTATGTAGAAAAGGGTGGGAGGCAACACTGAACTGGACTCCACTGTGCACTGGAATGGAGTCTTCCTCTCCTTAGCATGAGGGCCAATCCTGGATATATTTTCAATGGCCACACATACCAACTGAGGTACGGTATGAAGATAACCTCAATAAGTGTTAGAACAGTCTTTAGACTCAAAGTTATGCATAGGTGTATTCAGACCTTGGCTTACCAGTCTTTTGGCAGAGAGATGATGTCACAGCCCCAGACTGTCCAGGAAATCCAGTCCAAAGCCCCAGGATACCTAGACGAATAATCAATTGAGTGATTGATAAGAATCAGAGCTTCTGGAGAGGGGAGAAATTATTAAGGAGGTAAATAAAGCCTACAGATACAGCATAAGTAAAGCTCTAACCGTGGGGGTATCAAAAAGGGAAAACAAAATAGAGGTGAGCAACTGCAAAGCTAGGCGTGAACTATAGAGAAGCTGAAAGCACAAGTATGGAGCAGATTTATTAATAAAGATTAATGTTCATTTTCATGTGTTTAAGGTAGGACAACTAGGCCGCAAAGGTAATTTACTGGGTCTCTTGTCTAGTTGCACTGACAGAAAACTTGGTTTTTAGAAATTACACTTGCATGATTTTGCTCTCATTATGTGTTTTTTCTTTTTCATAAATGAGAGGACAATGTGATCTGTTCTTCCTGCAATAACTTGCTTTGGAGGAAACCTGCCAGCAGTGATCTAGATGTTGCAGAATTCAAGGCTGTTGCTGCCTGCAATCACAATTGTATCGTCTATTCACATGTTAATGGTTTATTGTTCAATTACGTGATGTCATTTCCCCCTGTATTTATGGTAAACGGTACAACGTGTTATTCATATTTTGGGTGGTCTTTAGAGTAGCCTGTTTTATGCAAAACAATGTCTGCAATGCTGATTGGTTTGTGTCATGTAACTTTATTAGTGCAGCCCCTTGTTGAGGGCATGATTCAGAAAATCATGTGAACCTGTAACAAGTGCCTTATGTGGGATATGAACTTCAACAACAACACGCTGACTGATTGAATGCTCAAATTAATCCCAGCCACTGTTAATCACTCGGGCTACATTCAAGTCCCTCGCTTATGCCCTCCATACCACATGAGACAAAGACCTGCCTTATGCAAAACAGTACTGGCTCTGTTCTTCATGGGAACAGTCCATCCCAAACTAGCAGGCGTGGCCTCCTCCAGAAGGGAACTCAAGCAACCCCTTGCTGGTTTCACACTACTTGGGAGTTGCACTTAGGGCATCAACTGCAACAACAACAAGATGATGGATGGAATGCTCAAATGAATCTTAGCCACTAGCAATCACTAAGGGATGCATTCCAGTCTACTGTTTTTTCTCTCACCATGCCATTATATACAAATGTCTGCCTTATGCAAATCAGTACAGACCCCGTTCCTCATGGGAAAAATCCATTTGACCTGTCAGGCGTGGTCCCCTCCAGAAAGGCAGGCATGCCCTCCTCTAGAAGGGACCACATGCAACCCCAAGCCATATTTGCCCTACTTGGAGCTCATCAGAAGGGTGTATCTTCAGTCCTATGCCACAGTGAGTACGAAACCCACGTCTGGGATTGCGCATCACGCGTAAGGCATCCACTTCAACAACAACAGAAAGATGGACAGAATGCTCAAATGCCACGGGCAATCACTTGGGCGGCATTCCAGTCTAAACATTTTCACCCATCATGCCACTTTAGCCGAGGACCCCGTTATGCAAGTCAGTTCTGACGATGATCCTTATGGATACAGTCCATCCCAAACTGCCAGACGAGGCACCCTCCAGAACGGTACCTCAACAAAATAGCTTTACTGTGCTTGGAGCTTGTTAGTTGGATGTAGTTTGAGTCCTATGGCACAATGAGCATGGGACCCATGTCAAAGCATATCCATCTCACTTAGGGCATCAACTGCAACAACAACAACCTGACTGAAGGAATGCGTGAATTAATCTCAGCCACTGGCAATCTTCTGGGCTGCTTTCCTGTCCCTAATTTTTTGCTCATCATGCCACTCTAGACAAAGGTATGCCTTATATAAATCAGTATCGCATCTGCTCCTTATGGGAAAGGTTTGCCCCAAACTGCTAGTCATGTTCCCCTCCAGAAGAGACCACAAGCAACCCCAGACCAGTTTCACCCTTCTTGGCGCTCATCAATATGGTGTGGGTCCAGCCCTATGGCACAGTGAGCACAGGACTCATCTCTGGGCATGCCTGTTGCATTTATAGCATCACCCGCAACAACAACGAGGGGATGGATTGAATGCTCGAATTATTCTCAGCCACTGGCTAGAGCAGGAGCAGGGTGAAGCCTGAGTTGCAAATGGCTGTGTACAAACTGAGGTGGCATAGTGGGAAAAAGTACGATGAGTTTGGATGATACCTATAGTGACTGCCAGTGGTTAGACTTATTGCAAGCATTTTGTGTGTGTTTGATGTAATGCTCTAAATGGCAAGAATGCACCCAGATTTGGGTCCCATGCTCACTGTGCCAGTGGAATCAAGTTACACCCAATCGATGAGCCCCAAACAGAGTGAATCCTGTCTTGGGGTACTTGTGTTCTGGTACAGGGAGCACCTTGCCTGGTAGTTCAGGCTGGACTGTTCCCATAGGGACAGGGTCAAGTCTGATTTGCATATGGCTGGGTCCAAACTGAGGTGGCATGGTAGGCAAAAAAACGATGGGTAGGAATGATACTCATTGTGACTGGCAGAGGTTAGACTTTTTGCAAGCATTCCTTCCATCACCTTTTGTGTGTTTGATGTAACACCTAAGTGGCAAGGATATAACCAGACATGGTTCCCGTGCTCACTGTCCCAGAATCTATGCCCGATTGACGAGCTCTATTCAGGGCAATACCCATCTTAGGGCCCTTGTGTTCCGGTTCAGGAAGGAACTGGTCTGGCCATTCGGGCTGGACTGTTCATGTTGGTGCAGGGTCAAGACAGATTTGCATGTGGCTGGGTCCAAACATAGGTGTCATGTTGGGAAAAAGAATGTTGGATTGGAATGATACCCCGAGCAGTTACCAGTGGTTAGACTTGTTGCAACATTCCTCTTATCAGCTTTTGTGTGTTTGATGTAATGCCCTAAGTGGCAGTGGTATGCCCAACCATGGGTCCTAGCTCACTGTGACACCTGAACTAAGCTACACCTGACTGAAGAGCCCCAATCAGGGTAAAACAGGTCTTCGGTTGTTTGTGTTCTGGTTCAGAAAGGAACTGGCCTGGCAGTTCCAGCTGGACTGTTACCATGATGAGCAGGGTCAAGACTGATTTGTATATGTCTGGGTCAAAACTGAGGTTGCGTGGTGGATAAAAGAAAAATGGGTCAGAATGCTACTCAAGGCAATTACTAGCGGTTAGACTTATTGCAAACGTTCCGCCCATCACTGTTTGTGTGTTTGATGTAACCCCTTAAGTGGCAAGGGTATGCCCTGACGTGGGTCCCACTGTGCCACTGGAACCAAGCTGCACGTAGCTGGTGTGGCCACAACCAAGGAGAAAGCAGTCTTGGGTTGCTTGTGTGCTGGTTCAGTGAGGACCTGGCCAGGCAGTTCAGGCTGGACTGTCTATATAGAAGTAGGAACAAGACTGATTAGCATTTCACTGCGTCCAAACTGAGGTGTCATGTTGAATAAAAAGTATGATGGCTTGGAATGATAGCCAGAGTGAATGCCATTGGTTAGACTTATTGCAAGCATTACTCTGATCACCTTTAGTGTGTCTGATGTTATGACCTAAGTGGCAAAGATATGCCCAGACACAGGACCTGTGCTCACTGTGCCACTGGAAAAAGATACACCTGACTAATGAGCCCCATTCAGGGCAGAAACCAGCCTTGGATCGCTTGTGATCCGGTTCAGGAAGGACCTGGCCTGGCAGTTTGGGTTGGACTGTTCTTATTGGAATAGAGTCAAGACTGATTTACATATGGATGAGTCCAAACCGAGGTGGCGTGGTGGGCAGAAGAATGATGGGTTGGAATGCTACCCAGAGTGATTGTTGCCAGTGCTTAGTTTATTGCAAGCATTCTCTGCAGTATCTTTTGTGTGTTTTATTTGGGATGTATGCCAGAGCTGTTCTCTATTTCTGCAGGGGCAGAATTCATGCCAGATGTTGTATTGACACTCTATACTTAGACTGTTACTGGTGTTGACCTTATGTTTTCATCTTGTTTATTATGAATTGTTGATTTTCCTGGCTACCTTATCTTTTTGCTTCTTGTAACGATTCTTAACAGTTAAATTATCCTTCATGGTATGGACTTTGAATTTTGTCTAGTGTAGGTTTCCTTTATTTGCTGTCGCCCCTCACCCTGTGCATATAATGTGTAGAGTGGGAAGGAGTATCATCTGCCTACTAGTAACATGCTCCCTCTCATTGGACTAGGCTATTCAGTGAATTACTCAAGACTGTATTATAGCGCCATGACAAAGTTAATAACTTCCAGTCGCCACTTTGTTTGTAGTGCGGGCTGTTTAAAAGTACACCTTGCAGCAGCATATCATTCCTGGAATGACATACATACAAATTTACATTGATGCTGCCCAAAAGTGCCTGGCTGTCTGACCTCTCAGAGCTAGGGCACTTGTAGTGTATTAAATTCAGCATATTTCACCTGCACGACTGATCAAATGCTTATTTAGGAAACTGTGAATTTGGGGAAAGTGGAAGAGCCCCAATGCCACATTGGAAAGTCCATCCCTGGCCAACGCCATCAACGATGATGACAGGATCTCTAATCAGCTCCTGAGAGATGATCTCCTTGATAGACTGTCATCCGCAGCAGTCACCTCTGAGCTCAACAATGGCATGATGTCCTACTACACATCTTCAGTCATGCTTTACAGATGACAGAAAATGACCATGCCCCATTCAAGCTGCGCTGTGTGAAGGACTGTGCAAACACCAAGCCAAAGACTGACTTTCCAAGATGAATCCTGATGGCTTTACTCATTGACCTATCAAAATTGAAAACATTGAAAAGTTCATGGACTACTACATTGACACAATCTTTAGCATCGGGACACACATCTCTGGCATCAATTTGCCTGGTTTAACAAAATGAGGCACAACATACTGGAAGAACTTTAGCCCAGTGTCTCGCTCAGCTTCATCTGGATAAAGCATCATTAAACAGCATCTCTGAAATCCACCGAACATTAACAAGAATCCTCATGCTGCGGCCTCTCTCATGAAAGGTCCTTGCAAGTATGATCGGATCACACTGATTCTCAGGCAACTCCACAGGCCCCAACCACCCGGCGGAATCACACACAAGACCTGCTGCCCAATGTAGAGGTCAGTCCACTTTGGTATCCTAAGTTGTCAGGTGACCAAGTTGAAGGTGTCTGTGGACCAATCAAGACCTACAGCAGCATCATCATTAGTGTGGATATCAGACAATGTAGGAGAAAAAAGGAGAGTTGCTCCCTTTAGCTCCACCCCCCTTCCTCTTCCACAAGGAGCTGAAACCCCCCATTTCCTTTTTCGCGATGAGCTGAAACCCCATTGCCACAGGGTAATCATTCATCTGCTTACCACCCCAGAAGAGTTTCCACTGCCATCCCACCCCACTCTCACCCCAAGCTCTGCCTCTCCGCTCGGTGGCAACCCTTCCCCGTGAGTCTTCACCAACAAGCTTCCCTTCCCCGGGCCATGCACACTGAAAACAAACTGAGAGCAGCCTCTCTTTGTGGCCTGGCTTCTCATGTGTTTATTGTTCCAAAGCATATGATTGTCTTAGAACCAAACTGCGTTTGTAGGGTTGAAGATGGAGAAGAGAAGATGATGCAGGGTGAGAGACGTGGTGAGTGTCTGTAGGTAGGGTCATTTGGGAGAGAGCTTAGCAAGCCCACAGGGAAGATGAACGGAGGAGAGAAGAGCTTGATTACAGGAAGGGGACATTTTGGAACAGGGCAGCTCGGAAGCATATGGGGAGCGGAGCAACGGATTTGTAAAACATCAGCCGTTTATTTTATGAAAAAGAATTCCCAGCACCTGTCCAATAAGCTGATGATTTAAAGACTTTGCGGTCTTCCCGTATCCAGTCCGTCTTCTAACTGGAATTGACCATGTGTCATCTACAGAGACAGATGCACAGCCCTTTACTGCTACAGCGACCTCATTCTGGAATCACCTTCGGTTTTCATTGTGCATCCCCCCACCCCACCCCGCTCTCAGGGCCCACAGTTCAGCAACCAGCTAACAACCTTCCCTTCCGTGTCTTTATGCATGTAGTTTGTTGGAGTCGCCGGTCTGTATTTCTGTGTGTTGTTTCTGGTAGCCCATGCTCTTATTATGTTTGTTTACGTACTTTGTATGTGTTCATATGGCGAACCATCCTGGGCATATCCCTGTTGAATAAATCTGCCTAAATTAAAATAAAATAAAATTCAGAGTTAGCTCACAGGCTTAACTAAAAGACTCACCACAGGAATCAGTTCTACACTCGCAAATGGCGAATTAAAGAAAATTCAAAACATCACATAGCTTTAATCACTTACACAGTTCAAAATCCTTTACTCATGATCTAGACAGTCATCGACAATGTATGCCTGTGCACCAATTGCTCTGCACACTTTTGTTTGCACATGTGAAGCTTCATCCCTGAAAATTATGTGCCTAATCACCAGTTTGGGTACATGCCTTTGTTATGATTAGCGCAGATGTGCAGTTTTCATTTGTCAACAGTTTCTGTACATTGTATAATGTTGTTCCTAAATATTGACGTAATAGGTAAGCTAAGAAGGTGTGAATGAACACCTTTTATGAGAGAAAAATTGGGCCCTATTTACAAGAAACTAACGCAGCGCGGTGCCGCTGCGTTAGTTTCGAAGCACAGTGACGCAATATATTTACAACAATATGTTGTATATGCGCACAAACTGCTGCCATGCGCCAGCGCAGGCACCCTTGCACCATGGTGCAAGGATGACTGCGTGGTGGGGAGATTGTTTGTGTGCAGGAAGGCGCACCTTCCTGCATAAAAACAATGAATGCAGGTGATTTCCTCTTCCAATGCGTGCTGTAGAATGCAGCAAGCATTGAAAAAGGAAAAGACGAGGATAAATGAAAACATTTCTCCTCGGTGCGCCTCGCTATGCCACCCCTAGGGTGGCCCAGCATTCTGAAAATAAAGAAGGCACAAGGTACTCCCTATATTAATGTTAGGCCCTAGAGGAGGGAGTGAAAGTAAAATATAACAAGGGGGAACCTCTATACTAGCCTATTCACTTTTGAAAATGATCTAAATAGATTCTACATTACCAAAAGATCCTGCTACATGTCATACAATATCCTCATATAACTTTCAACAAACGATTTATTAGTCTTTTTTAATTTTAGACCACATTTTATTAATCTTTTTTTATAAACATCTTATGTTTAACATGATAACATGTACATATAAAAAAATGATTTTTTCTTTTTTTGAACAATGTAAATGGTTTTACTCACTATATTTTTACTTAGTGCATTACATTTCAAAAAAGACATCCTAGACATATAAAAACTCATCATTCAAAGGTACTTACATACTCACTCATGCTTCCATTCATACACAAATGTGACTTGCTATCTAAAAAGAGGAAAGACAAATGGAGAAAAGGAGAGGAAAGGACCCTTAATATGGTCTCAGAAATGTCGTCCGGTGAGCTAGATCATTCATTTCTCGAAGTCACCATGATGGGAGATATCAGTCTCCGGTACCACTTTACTGGAAACAAATTCGCGGTCAACGCGCGTTTCAGTGGGAGACCACCTTCTTCAGTACCAACAAGTATTTTTTTTTTAAATATACAATTTTTCAGGATGTCTATAAGTCAATGTGCAGCCACCAATAAATTTACCGAGGAGGCCTTCTGTACGTTCTCTGAAAGGATGTCAACTTCTGTAACAGCTAAATCGAAGGAAATTCAATAAAGTGAATTCCATATCAGGTTTCAGTAAGTGAGTGGGCAGGATGCCCTTGTAAGCATGAGCCCTCTCTCCTAAGCGGCAGAGCAGAGTTGCAGAGTTTCTCCGTTTGTTTCTGAGGTCTTCTTTTTTATAAGCGTGTGCTATTTCCATATGTCACATCTAGTACTGTCTGTACAGGTCAGAGCCCTGCCGCTAGCCGCTGTCTCGATACTCCGAGGGTCCTTTCCTCTCCTTTTCTCCATTTGTCTTTCCTCTTTTTAGATAGCAAGTCACATTTGTGTATGAATGGAAGCATGAGTGAGTATGTAAGTACCTTTGAATGATGAGTTTTTATATGTCTAGGATGTCTTTTTTGAAATTTAATGCACTAAGTAAAAATATAGTGAGTAAAACCAATTACATTGTTCAAAAAAAGAAAGATTCATTTTTTTATATGTACATGTTATCATGTTAAACATAAGATGTTTATAAAAAAAGATTAATAAAATGTGGTCTAAAATTAAAAAAGACTAATAAATTGTTTGTTTAAAGTTATATGAGGATATTGTATGACATGTAGCAGGATCTTTTGGTAATGTAGAATCTATTTAGATCATTTTCAAAAGTGAATAGGCTAGTATAGAGGTTCCCCCTTGTTATAAGGCCCAGCATTCTGATGCATTTCCAGGTCTATGATTGCTCATAAATCTGGAAATGCATCAGTGAACATGGGTGTTGCATGGGAACACATACACCAACACCCATGTCACTCCCCTAACACGCAAAGTGTTGCGTCGAAAGGGGCGATATTTACAAGCACACGTAAAGCCTCGCAGGGTGGCTTTACCTTTGCATGTAAATATCACACAGCAGTTTACGCCGCCGGTGCATCACACAACGTGACGCACTGGTGGCGGAAGGGGCTAGTAAATAAGCCCCATTGTTTTTAAGAAGCCAAAAATGTTTTGGTGCGCTGATTGTTTATAAGAAGAACCCGTCAATCTAATCTACTAAACAAATCCAATGATGTAGCGCTGGGTTCTCCAAAGTCGGTCCTGGAGGGCCGGATCAATGCCAGATTTTTAGCATATTCTCATTTAGATGAATGTAGTTATCTTAAAAATCTGACATAGATCCGGCCCCCCCAGGACCGACTTTGGAGAACCCTGATTGTAGCATATGCCTGCCAAGACTATACTCGAGAATGAATTAGCAAAATTCTATAAAAGTAATCATAACAGACAGAAATTATTGCTTGAGTTCAATGGCAAGTGGTTCCTACTTATTGGCAGCAATCAACAAACAAGAACATGCACTGATTCCTATTGCAATTGTTGTGATAATCATTGTACTTTACCAAATTGAAGAATAGGGTCCACCCTACAGGAAAGACAGAGCGGCCCTCACATGATAACACTGACATAGCTGAGGCAGAGGGTTACCAGCATGAAAGGACTGAATAATGGTAGCTAATCCTGATATGGAAGGTTACAGCGGGAGAAATAACATTCCAACCTATCTATTTGGAGCAAACATTACCTGCCCTTCACAACTGTGTTGGTAACACTGAAGTGAGCCTGCAACAAATGTACCGAAATAACACTGGGGCATCAACATGAGTGCCTCGCTATCGGCCCCTGTACTTAAAGTGAGTCGGTGTATGCCAGTGGGGTCCTACACTTACTTTTGGCCACCTGCACTTATTTTTCCTGGCTGAATATTTCCTGAAAGCAACAGATAGAAAAAGAAATAAAACAGAAAGATAAAGGAAGAGAAAGACGGAAAAGCCGTCGCAAAGTGGGAAAGCCTGCATGAGTGAGATAAAGGGGCAGGGAGTGTCTGTTAGTGTATTAAAGAGGCATCAGCAATGCTTAATTTGTAAAGCAATAATTGCCGGGCCCTCATTAGGAGGCCATCGCAGTTTGCGCCACACATAGCTACTGTACTTAAATAACTACTAACCATCACAGTGCTACAAGTGTGACAATTCAGACTGTTTGAGGCCACCAAAGCTTTAAGAATGGCTTGGGTGACGGGTATTAGTTGTATTTAATGTATACTGAATTACCAAACAACTGTTTTTCTGCTAATTTTTTAATTGCACAAACAGCGCCACAATGTGGCAGCTTTCATAAGTGCAGGGTCCGGCAGTAAAGTGCCAGCAATTATGTGCCGGTGCCGAGCACCGAAACCACAGCCAAAATCAGCACTGGGCATCAGGTGGTTTTACAGATATGCAACCTTGGTATTGCACACCCGACTTTTAACTGCACCGACCGTGGGCTTGGGAGCAGAGCTTCAGGCAATGGCACTCATTCTTTTACAAATTAAACACTGATCGGCCCAAGTAGTCCCACTCACGATTGCTAATACTAGATGCAGAACTAATTTGAGGTAGGATTATCTGTACCCCGCGGGTACACTTAAGAATATAGGGGCACATTAACAAGCGGCAGCAATAATTATCGCTGGCCGCTCTTAGCTAGAAAAATGTTATCACTGGCTATCGCAGGAAATTATCACCATGCTAGCGTTGTATTAACAACGCATAGCGCAATGGCGATAATTTCCCAGTGAAAGCGATGTTTTCCATGGAACATCGCTGGTTTTCCAGCGATGTTCCATGGAAAACGGCGATAACCTTGCTGATACGACCCTGTGGTCGTATCAGCATAATCCACCCCCAATGGTAAGTATAGCTAAGTCTGCATTTTGCTAAAATGCGTGGGCAGCCTTGTAAATATCGCGATGTGTACATCAGCGATATTTACAAGGTTGTATTGCCCAGTGATGCCCACTTTGCATCTCATTAGAGATGCAAAGGGAGGCGTCGGGTAAAAGGGTGCTAACATGCGCTAATGCATGTTATCATCCTCTTGTAAATAGGGCGATATTTTTATCTCCCTTTTTTGGCTTTAAAAGCCAAGAAAGCGGAGATATGGCCTTTGTAAATATGCCCCATAAAATTACAAGGTGAATTGGAGATAAAACAAGCACTTCCGCTACAAACTTCGTATTTGACTCTGAGGTTTCACATGGATGAAACACATCGGATCTGGGGAGTTACCACGAATCTAGAAAACCTAGTGAGGCCAGTAACTCCCATTACAAGTCCCATCAAAATTAAAGCATGAGTTGCAATTAGGTCCCCACGGAGAATGTGCCCTTTCATGGTGAGACAATCAGTGGACAAACTGCCATATGAGTTCACTTGGACACATTTAAAGACCAGTAGCTCCTGCTGCAAACTTCTCAAACAAAATCTCTATAGTCTTGGTAGCCCTGTTCTCACTGTGCTACTGTTAACTAGTACATCACAGCTGAAAGTCAGAACTCATATCCGTCTACGCAGCCATTAACAAATATGGATTCTTCCCTTCTGGAAAATATTATTATTAATTCTTAAATTCATACAATCAGACTTTTGCCTTAAAAATCTGATGCTACCTTTGGTAGTACAGCTTAGATGGCACCACAGTTCAAAGCCAACAAACAAACCAACAGAGGCAAGACTTTACAGAGTTATTATAAAAAGAGAAAGACAAAGTATGAAGGCAGCTGTGGTTGTACGCTCTTTCTTTCTTTCCTGAGTTCATCTATGGCTGGAAGTTGCCCAGGCCCAAAATCCCCAAACTTGGATCCTTATTCCAAAGACTAGTGTATGGCTAATAAAGTGGAAAAGGGTGCATGCATGCCCATCAAAGCAGGGGCACTATTATGTTATGAGAAAAAAAATAGCCATCATGCACCTGTGAAGAAGGTGGGGTCATATTTTAGAAGTTCTGAAAATGTGTTATTCCATAGAATGTCACTTCTTCACCCCCTATTCTTCGCTCCTGGGCATTTTATTGTTTCTTTCCTTTATGCTAGAGCCTGCCTCCCAAATATGAGCAAGCCCTTCTCTTTTCCAGAGAAAGATCTCAACTCTACATTCACAATGTGAAGGAAAACCAAAAATGGTCACCTGTTGATTCTTTGAAAGAGTGAGTACTATGATATCTTTAATCTTGCTAAAAACATCAGCCCAAAACGACTGTACCCACTGGCATTTCTATAACACATGGTGGTACAACCATCTCTCTCCAAGCTTCCTATTGTATACATCTGAGTGAGATTAGTCAATCCATTTGGAAGCCAGAGAAAGTCAAAACCCCAGCATCGCACAACCTGAAAACCAATCGTCTTCCTATAGGCAGTAACCCTACTATGGAAAATACTATTCTACATTTTGCTACATAGCCTGCACGACAAATCACCCCATGTATCTCTCCTATTCCTTTTCAAATCTTAATTCATGTGACGGATCCCTAAATACTATTTGTAGCGTCCTCCTCAGCCTGGGTACCCGCTAATGACTACGGCACGAACAAAGCTTAGTGTAATACGTCTTTATTCGTCTGCATGCAACAGCGAACTCAGCAATCTAAACCTGCATTCACTTCACTACGCTCTAACACTTATGTCACTGTTCTATGGAGTCTAACTGGAGCCAAAAGGGTTCCGTCATTGCTAACTCACACAACCCTACATTTCCTCTCAGTTGAATAGAAACTTACAATTACATTTACATATGTATATATATATATATATATATATATATACATTACCTACTGGCAGTCGCCAGTAGGTAGTTATAGTTAGGACCTATTTTCCATAGGAAATCCGCAACATTCTATTTGGAATAACTTTGGCGCCAATTTTCCAAAGTTTTGGCCAGCTCCGGTCCGCTCCTATCCTGAAAATTTCACGGTGATTCGTGTAGCGGGGGCCGAGAAAAAAGGGGGGTCCAAAAATGCGTTTTCCCCATGCATTTTCCCATAGGACCTGTTGACGCAGCTACAGCCCGAACTGCTGAACGGAATTACACCAAATTTGGCAAAGAGGTAGTCCTCAGTTCAGACTCGTGCCTTTTGCTTAAATGGTGTAAATCCGTTCAGTAGTTCCTGAGAAAATTAGAGTTAAAAAGATAGATATATCTGGGCGGAGCCTAACCACACATCTCATCGTGAGATCTGATTGGCTGTCAGTACTTCATCCAAGAAGTGTTGACAGCCATCTTGGGACCAATATACATGATAGCACCTCATTAAAAAGCATTGCAGTTAATAGAAGGTTTTAAGACTTTAGTTACATTATAAATCATTTGTTGATGGTACCATACTCATTTTAGGAATTGTGGTGTGTTCTAAGGTGATTTTACCATGTGAAAAACCCTTCTGCTGTGATATCATGAATCATGTTTGAGAGAAAACTATTTTCTCATTCTTTTCCCACAGAGGTTTGGAAGGTGATCTATAAACTAAACTGAGAGCATATTTTATGTAAATTCACATTATCTTCCTCAGTCATGTGAGAATGAAGTCTGACATTCTCAGTAAAACATGCACATCCAACAAGGGCAGAGACTGTCAGTTGATTCCTTTGTGTTCTACTGCAGCTTCCCAGAGTGTTCTAAAGAACAACTAGAGCGCTAACAGTCCTACTTATGACAAACGTATTGCACACCTGAAGCCATCTTGATTGGAATAAAGTGGTAACTCTTAAAAATTTAATTTAAAAAGTAACAAAATGAGGGGGTTCATTTTGCCATAGAAAGTATGATTAGTGCTGCAGAAAGAACAATTAGGGCACATTTAGAGTGACTTCTCAAATCCTCTTCTATTTCATTAAAAAATTCTGACATGCAGACTGAAACATGCACTTCCAATACCAGCAGCAGACTTCCCTGGTGAGCAGTAGCTTTACTACAGTGATCTAATAAGCAACTAGAGTGCTAACATTCTGAATTTATGGCAAATGTGTGACACATCTGAATGCCTTCTTGATGGAATCAAGGAAAAAAACTGAAAGTATTTCCTACTGAGGAGACTGTAGTAAATGACGAAATTAGGAAACTTCATAACAAACAAGTCTCCCAAAATGGCCACCAGAGACAAAAGAGCCCAAATGTAGCACAAATATCACCCAGATGTAGCCCAAGTATAGCCCAATGACAGAATGTCCCAGAGTGTTCTTAAGAACAACTAGAGCGCTTTCTGTCTTACTTATGACAAAAGTATGGCACACCTGAAGCCATCTTGATTGGAATAAACTGGTAACACTTAAAACATTTAATTTAAAAAGGAACACAATGAGGGGGTTCATTTTGCCATAGAAATTATGATTAGTGCTGAAGAAAGAAAAATTAGGGCACATTTTGACTTCTCAAATCCTCTTCTATTTCATAAAATAATTCTGACATGCAGACTGAAACATGCACTTTGAATACCAGCAGCAGACTTCCCTGCTGAGCAGTAGCTTTACTACAGTGATCTAATGAGCAACTAGAGTGCTAACATTCAGAATTTATGGCAAATGTGTGGCACATCTGATTGCCTTCTTGATGGAACCATAGTAAAAAACTGAAAGTATTTCCTACCGAGGAGACTGCAGTTAATGAGGAAATTAGGAAACTTCATAACAAAAAAATCTCCCAAGATGGCCACCAGAGACAAAAGAGCCCAAATGTAGCCCAAATATCACCCAGATGTAGCCCAGGTATAGCCCAATGACAGAATGTCCCAGAGTGTTCTTAAGAACAACTAGAGCGCTTACTGTCTTACTTATGACAAAAGTATGGCACACCTGAAGCCATCTTGATTGGAATAAACTGGTAACACTTAAAACATTTAATTTAAAAAGGAACACAATGAGGGGGTTCATTTTGCCATAGAAATTATGATTAGTGCTGAAGAAAGAAAAATTAGGGCACATTTTGACTTCTCAAATCCTCTTCTATTTCATAAAATAATTCTGACATGCAGACTGAAACATGCACTTTGAATACCAGCAGCAGACTTCCCTGCTGAGCAGTAGCTTTACTACAGTGATCTAATGAGCAACTAGAGTGCTAACATTCAGAATTTATGGCAAATGTGTGGCACATCTGATTGCCTTCTTGATGGAACCATAGTAAAAAACTGAAAGTATTTCCTACCGAGGAGACTGCAGTTAATGAGGAAATTAGGAAACTTCATAACAAATAAATCTCCCAAGATGGCCACCAGAGACAAAAGAGCCCAAATGTAGCCCAAATATCACCCAGATGTAGCCCAGGTATAGCCCAATGACAGAATGTCCCAGAGTGTTCTTAAGAACAACTAGAGCGCTTACTGTCTTACTTATGACAAAAGTATGGCACACCTGAAGCCATCTTGATTGGAATAAACTGGTAACACTTAAAACATTTAATATAAAAAGGAACACAATGAGGGGGTTCATTTTGCCATAGAAATTATGATTAGTGCTGAAGAAAGAAAAATAAGGGCACATTTTGAGTGACTTCTCAAATCCTCTTCTATTTCATTAAAACATTCTGATATGCAGACTGAAACATGCACTTTTAATACCAGCAGCAGACTTCCGTGGTGAGCAGTAGCTTTACTACAGTGATCTAATGAGCAACTAGAGTGCTAACATTCAGAAGTTATGGCAAATGTGTGACATATCGGAATACCTTCTTGATGGAATCAAAGTAAAAAACTGAAAGCATTTCCTACTGAGGAGACTGCAGTAAATGAGGAAATTAGGAAACTTCATAACAAATAAATCTCCCAAGATGGCCACCAGAGACAAAAGAGCCCACATGCAGCACAAATATCATCCAGATGTAGCCCACATGTAACCCAATGACAGAAGTGTGCAAAACACTTATTTTTTGTGTATTTGCAGTGTTATATAGTGCAGACTTGTCAGGTATTGGAGTGCTATACATGAGCATTGGTTACATCACACAAGATCAAATTCATTTTGGTTGAAGACATGGGGAGATTAAGTAATTTGACCAGAATCACAGAATGTTGAGCTGAAGCAGAAACTCCAACCTGGTTCCCCAGTTGCAAAGTCTGCAGCTCTGGAAGTAACACCACACCCTCTCCCCTAAGTGCAACATTTAATCAAGTGGTCAACTGGATAAAAAAACATAAAGATTACAAATAATTTAAAAGTTCTTTGTCGCTATTTGAAAACTCAGAAAAGATGTCCTCATTTTAGTTTTTTAGAGCACTAACCATAATTTTGATGCAAATAAGACCCTCTCATATATGTAATTTCTTAAGGAAATGCTCTAGGTATTCCGGTTTTGATTACATCAAGATGACGTCAGGCATTCCACACTTTTGTAATAATTATAGAATGTTAGCAATCTAGTTGTTCATTGGGATACTGTTGAGAGGCAGAGGCCAGGGGCACGGACTCTGAAAATTGAAGGCAGGTAGGAGAGTGCAGAGACAACAATTTGACCACACTGGGCAGGCAGGAAGGGCAGTGGCAGCACAGCAGACTATGGAGGGCAGTGGAAAGGGGGGCAGGGGCAACAAACCAACAATACAGGACTGGCAAGAGAGGCTGTGGCAATATAATAGACCATTGTGGGCAGAAGGAAGAGGCAGTGGTAGTACAAACATACATGCCAACAGACCCGTTTCAGCCAGAAAACGTCCAATGTTTTTAAGCTCAAATGGGCTTTATTTGATCTGTCTCCTGTCTACAATCTCCTCTTTATCAATGTAACTCAAAGGGGAAAATCAATACCCCAGTTTTTTTTCAAAATCTCCCTCTTACCAAGTTCAAAATGTTTGCAAGTATGGTACATTGGATCATGGTAGGCAGGAGGAATTGGGGTAGGGACATGGTCTCGGATAACAGAGGACAGGAGGGACATGGAGAGGAGCACCAAACCGACCCTAAAGGGCAGGCATCAGGGTTGACAGCAGCACAATACACCACACAGGGCATGCGGGACGAGAGTGCAGCACAACAATCCATAGAAAGCAATAGGGAGGGGACAGGACCATGCACATGGACAACAGAGAACAGAGGGGAAAGAGGCAATGGTAGCTAGCTGACCATAATGGACAGACAGGAGAGAAAGCTGCAGCATAACAGACCATAAAGGGCAGGAGGGACGGATCAGGGGCATTACAATGGAACAAACAAGCCAGGAGGGAGGGAATAGGGGTCTGCACATGGAAACAGAGGGCTGGGGGCAAGGGGGCAGGGCAGGAGCAGCAAGATGACCATGGAGGTCAGGCAGGATGGGCACTAGAAACAAGACACACCATGGAGAGCAACAGTGAGACTATGATGGCATACACACAGACCATGGAGGGAAAGTGGGAGGGGGTCAGGGGCAGCTATCTGACCCCACAGGGAGGGTGGGAGGGGCCATGGCAGCACAAAAGACCATGCATGGCAAGCGGGAGGGTTAGTGGCAGCACAATGCATATGATGGGCAAGAAGGAGGGTGCAGGGGCATGCACAAAGGACCATGGAGGATAGAAGGGAGGGTCAGGACCTGGGCACAGACAGTAGAGTTCAGGGGAAGGGGCCTCACAACAGACCGCGTGGGGCAGGCAGGAGGAGCAGTTGCACCAGGGAGGGCAGAAGGGTGTGGCAGTAAAATGGACCATGGAGGACAGGAGGAAGGGGATAGGGGCATGGCATGTGGATAGGCAGGGTGGAGGTGGCAGGGACAGGTTACAGTCATCTGACAATGCTAGGCAGGTGGGAGGGGAGTGGCAGCTCAACAGAACACTCAGAGAAGGTAGGAGTGGCAGGTGCATGGAACATGGTGGGCAAAAAGGATGGAGCAGGGGCATGCACAAAGACATCGGAGAGCAGGGGGAAGGAGAATAGGGGCAGCAAGCTAAGCACACAGGCTATGCAGGAGGTCAATGATGGACCATAGAATTGGGCAATGGAGGACAGGAGGAGTGGACTGGTACATCTTGCTAAATGGAGGGCAGTGGCAGAACATCAGACCATGCATGGCAGGAGGGAGGAGGCTAGTCCATGGATTCAGACAACAGAGGATAGGGAGGAGGTGGATGGGGCAGCAAGCTAACTGTTCAGAGAAGGTGGGTATTATGAACTTTATTGTTTTTAAAATGTCTGTCTGTGCGAACTACTTAAAATATGAACAAGTATGCAGCATAATCTCACTTTAATTCAGGAAGAAGAGGACGTTTGTGACTGTGACTTCGGGCTCACTTGGCAGAAACACCCCCTGACCCTCCACCCCCCCATCGCAAAATTTAATGCCCGTGAAAAGGGTAGGTGGACGCAGTGTTATATAGAACATAGTCCTAAGAGCACGATTGAAAATGAAAACTAGATATAGTACATGGTATAAACTATGCACCAAAAAGTGTGATATAAGATGAACCGGGTGTGAAATATAATATGCAATACATTGTGCGCAATGACAGATTCATTGGAGAGCGCGAGATAGCACAGGCACTAGCGCATGCTATGCGATATGCGCCTTGGAGTGTAAAATGCGCAGGGCAGTGTTGTGTAACCTAACTAGTCTCTAATGTTGTAATATAAAATATGTGCTGGGGAGTGTAACGTTGCATATGCACTGTGACAAAGATATGGATCCCAGATTGTAATATGTATGGCATAGCGCTGTGCGTTATAACATAGGCATCGAGGAAGGCACGTTAGATGGGGCAATATAACCTGTGCGAAGGCAAGTATGGCATGACATATTCACGGGGTGGTTTTACAGTGCACATGGGCTAGAGAGTGTCATAGCATACGCACTAGCTGGTGGAATACAACATAGAGGTGTGTGGAACTTGGCGGGCACTGGTGGGTGTAACACAGCATTGGGCTCAGCCAGGAGCACGCTGTGACTCTCAAGTGAGGTTCGTCTCCTTTCCAGAGAGTAAAATAAAAAGTATTACACATTCGGCGGTGGATGTGTGTTTTATTAACTGTGAGGGGGGTTTCTTGCATAGTTTGGTCGAATTTTTGTCGAATCCCCTTCGAATGGCTTGGTGTGCATGTGTATTAAATGTGCCCGTCAATAGCTACCCATGTTTGTATAAATAAACGTCAAGGTTGTCTACTTGGAGAGTACCCACCGGCGGGGGCGCTGGGATTAGGCACGGAAGGGCGTCAGATACGTCAGAGCTTCACTAGCGGTGTAAATACATTCCACGTGGATTCATTGTATGCATAGTCGCCTTTTAATGAATATCACGCAAATCGTCATGGTGATAGGTACATACGGTTTGTCCAGCATGTCCTAGGTGTTTCTATAAATATATATTTTTTTTAAATAATAAAAAACAAAGGCCGGCCCCGGGGGATGGGGTCCCTGGGGCCATAAGTGGCCTCAGGAGGGGGGCAACGCAGACCCCCTCCTAAAGAATAAAAAAAAAGAAAGGCCATGACCCAGGGGTTGGGGTCCCCGGGGCCGATTAAGGCCTTGGGAGGGGGGCCACATGGCCCCCTTCTAAATTAATTTTTTTCAACAAAAAAAATTAGGGTGCTGGCCCTGGGGGATGGGGTCCCCAGGGCCAATAAATTAGAAAAAGAAGGGGGTCCACACAGCCCTCCTTCTTAAAAAAATAAATAAATAAAAGACCGGCATCGCGCCGGAGGCCACGCCCCCTCCCTGCAGCACTCTGCAAACGCGCCCCCTGGCCAGTTGTAAGTTGGGGAATTAATTCCCCTTCAATACTGAGGGTCTCTGAGGGCCAACTAGCCCAACAGGTATCTTCAGTATGCGCCAGGGAGCTGCGTTGCAGACAGGTGTTCTGAGGCCTCGCCCCTTTTTACACCTCTATGCAATGCAGCTCTGTGGCACTTACTGGAGGTACCTAGTGGGCTAGTTTGACCCTAGGGACCCTTAGGATTCAAGGGGACTTAATCTCTCAACTTAGAACGGCCACAAGGCGCGTTTACACAGTGGTGAAGGGTGGGGACGGGGCCTGAGGTGACGTGTGCAAACATGCCCTGTGGCGTGTTTTAAGTTGGGGAAATAATTCCCTTTCAATCCTGAGGGACCCTGGGGGCCAACTAGCCTACCAGGTGCTTCCAGTAAGCACCATTGCTCTGTGTTGCAGAGAGGTGGTGCAGGCCGTGCCTCATTTTACACCTCTCTGCAATGGCGCTTACTGGACATACCAAGTTGGCTATTTTGCCCCTAGAGACCCTCAGGATTCAAGGGGACTTAATCTCCCAACTTAAAACGGCCACAGGGCGTGTTTACACAGTGGGGAAGGGATGGGACGGGGCCTGAGGTGACGTGTGCAAACACGCCCTATGGCGCGTTTTAAGTTGGGGAAATAATTCCCCTTCAATCCTGACGGCCCCTGGGGCCTAACTAGCCCACCTGGTGCTTCCAGTAAGCGCCACTGAGCTGCGTTGCAGAGAGGTGGTCCAGGCCATGCCACTTTTTACACCTCTCTGCAACGCAGCTCTGTGGTGCTTACTGGAGGTACCTAGTGGGCTAGTTGGACCATAGGGACCCTCAGGGTTCAAATGAACTTAATCTCCCAACTAAAAATGGCCACAGGGCGTATTTACACAGTGGTGAAGGGAGGGGATGGGGCCTGAGTTAACGTGTGCAAACACGCCCTGTGGCACGTTTTAAGTTGGGGAAATAATTCCCCTTCAATCCTGAGGGACCCTGGGGGCCAACTAGCCCACCAGGTGCTTCCAGTAAGCGCCACTGCGCTGCGTTGCAGAGAGGTGGTCTAGGCCGTGGCCCTTTTTACATCTTTCTGCAACGCAGCTCTGTGGCGCTTACTGGAGATACCTAGTGGTCTAGTTGGACCCTAGGGACCCTCAGGATTTAAGGGGACTTAATCTCCCAAATTAAAACGGCCACAGGGTGTGTTTACACAGTTGGGAAGGGAGGGGACGGGGCCTGAGGTGACGTGTGCAAAAACGCCCTGTGGCGCGATTTAAGAGGTAGTTTTAATCCCCTGCACTATTATATACTAGGGGCTTACAGAGGAGGTCATGCTAATCGCAGGGGGACCCCAACGCATAGTGTTCCCTAGTGTATGTAGGTGTTTTCACTGTATTCTGAGTGCCTTTTAACATAGCACAGGCTCTAGGACTGGTTAGTCAGACTCAGTTACCACCAGTATCCGTCTGAAAAAGTTGAGGGTTCCAGATGATTTTGCAACAAGGCTTCTTTCTCCTCTTCTGTTTGTTCTTTCTGCACGTTATCCTTCTTCCTGCACTTTTCTTCGTCTTTGAGGACTTCTGTTGCTTCTTTCTGTATTTCTTTTTTTCTTTCTGTGCGTTTTTTCTTCTTTCTTCACATGTCCTATCTCTGTAGGCATAGTTAGAAATTAGCATTTAAAAAACCTTGGAAATTCACTGAAAAAACCATAGGTTTCAGGCACGTTATAGTTAGGAATTAGCATTTAAAAAACCTTAAAAATTCACTGAAAAACCCATAGGTTTCAGGGGCGTTACAGTTAGCTGGACTTTTCACTCATACAAAACCATTGAAATTCCCCCGTTATAGTTAGTTCAGCTAACTATAACTCGCGCGCCCGCAATGCACTGCTGATGACGTCACATATTACATCACTCATGACATGGTCAGTGACATCACTCGTGACATCACTGATGACATCTCAAATGACATCACTGATATAAC
The DNA here is from genome assembly GCF_964204655.1 of Triturus cristatus. Lineage (NCBI taxonomy): Eukaryota > Metazoa > Chordata > Amphibia > Caudata > Salamandridae > Triturus > Triturus cristatus. The sequence continues at coordinate 966,636,338 of NC_140581.1, forward strand.
GTGCCTGAAACCTACGTTTTTTTCAGTGAAAATATATATATATATTCACTGAAAAAACCATAGGTTTCACACACGTTATAGTTAGGAATTAGCATTCAAAAAACCTTGCAAATTCACTTAAAAAACCATAGGTTTCACACAAGTTATAGTTAGCTGTACATTTCACTCGTAAAAAACCAATGAAATTCCACGTTATAGTTAGATCAGGTAACTATAACTTGCGCGCCCACAATAAACTGCTCATGACGTCACATATTACATCACTTATGACATGGTCAGTGACATCACTCATGACATCAATGATGACATCTGAAATGACACATTGTGCATTGCGGTCGCTGCTTAGTTAGTTTATACTCCACGCAACATGTCTACGTCAGCGGAGACTCTCCGGAGCCGTGAAGCACTAGCAGATGCTTTATTCCTTAATTTGCCGAATATGAATGACAATATTCGTATGGACAAAACAGATTTAAAAACCCAAAATGATGTTAAAACCTTAACAAGGAAATTGGAAAAGTTGCTTCGTAATGAAATCACCAAATGGTGGGAAAAACGTTCATTAGAACAATATAAAGAAGTAGGACGAGTATCACGGGGGTTAAGGGTTTTGATAGCTCCATCGTTTGAAAACCCTAACCCCTTAATGCTGAAGGAATGGGCGACCAATAATTTGGAAGCATCAATGAACATGGTATGCATCCTGATAAAGTACGCTGAAATAGACCGCAAAGAAATTTTGAAGGAGCTAGAGCAACTTAATCAGGACATGGATCAACATGAAAACCAAGAATTCATAAAAAAGAGTAGAGATGAAATAAGCAGTCGCCTGGTCAAATATGAAGAAACCATAAGAACACGCAAACAATTCAAATTTGCCCGTGATAAACGTGATTACGAAACAGGGAGAATTTTCACATTTGCCCGCAAGTATGACTCAGTAAAAAGACAGGCACTAGTAGAAAAGACCCCTACAGTTTCAGTTCAAAACAGTACTGATAATGAGGTTTCAGACGTGGATTACAGTCCAGCGACTAGTAGTGTGGATTCAGAAGATGAAGATTCCACAAATACTACACCAATACAAACAGCGACAAACTACTCACCTTCAGAAGAATTGGGTTTTTTAATAGAGGACAGACGACAAACCTTAAGGCCGCGGCTACAACAAAAAGAAGCCTCAGCAAAAATGAGCGGCGCAAACAAAGGCGGAAATGCAAGAGGGCGAGGCTTCGCCAAGAGAGGCAGGGGAAAGAAGTGGTAAACATTAATTCTATACCATCAACACCGGATAACACGGTAGTAAACTTATCTGATATGGAGCTATCTAAAGCAGAGTCCCAACTTCTATCTCTGGGTTTGTCCTACTGTCCTCGCAACAGCTTTAACTACATACAAACAAGAATTGATGTTTTCAAATTTATTCGAAAATTGAAACTACAGAAATACTTCAAGCTCAATAAAGTACAAGAACAAGCAACTAGTATTTCTCTAATACAACAACCCATAAAAAATTTTCAAGCAGCAGATGTTGGTATTTTGAAAACTATACTTGCCTTATCTACAGATGATGTAAACAATATAAACACTACTCAGGAGAATCTAACATCCATGGGCATAACTAGCAACCTACCATGTAACAGCCATTTTAAACCTCCTTCAACATTTATACCACTAATGCCTAAAGACGCTATTGACACTTTCAACGATATAGTAGTAGAAGAATTGAAAACACTACAAATCATGTCATCTCGCAAACAAAGGAGATACAAATATATGGAAGCACAATATGCGAAGCTTATGAAAAAATTAAGAAACAATTCTAATTTAATCATCAACAAGGCCGACAAAGGAGGCAATATTGTTATCTGGCCACGTACACTCTACATGGAAGAAGCAAGAAGACATTTGGAAGATACTTTATGTTACAGAAAAATTTCAGCTATGGATGTGAGGAACTTAAAAGAAAATGTGTTTAAAGAATTAAATCAGTGGAAAAGAGATGGCCTTTTAAGCAAACAAGAATTGGGTTACCTCAAGAATGAATTTCCAATTACACCGACTCTCTATTTTATCCCTAAAATTCATAAGCAGGTAGTGCCGGTTCCAGGGCGACCGATTATTTCGGCTCAAAGGAGCCTCTTGGAACCCGTATCGAAATATGTAGATTATTTTTTGCACGAATCAGTGGAAAATTTACCTTCTTTTATAAAAGATACAGGACATTTTTTATCCAAGTTAAAGGAAGTTAAATGGGAAGATGATTATGTGTTAGTAGTCATGGACATATGTACCCTATATACTAGTATTCATCATACTGATGGATTGAATGCTGTTAAACATTTTTTGGATAAGCGTAGCATTGATTTTTGCCAACACAATGTTATGATATTACGTATGATACAAATATGTTTAGAGAACAATTACTTCCTATTTAATAAGGAGATTTATCAGCAACAGAGAGGAGTTGCCATGGGGGCTTGTTTTTCCCCATCATATGCCTGCCTACATGTTGGATGGTGGGAGGAACAGGTCCTCAGAGGTACCCACAAAACAATTTTTGACACTAATGTGATTGAATTTTGGCGGTTTATTGATGACATTTGTATGATATGGAAGGGTACCGAAGAATCTGTGACCTCCTTTATCAATGTATTAAACCAGAATAATTTGAACCTGAAATTCACTGCTGATATTAACAAATGTTCTGTCCAATTTTTGGACGTGGAAATCTACATTAGGGATAACAAAATTCAGACCAGGCTACATAGAAAGTTAACAGCAGGGAACTCAATCCTCCATGCCAGTAGTGCTCACCCAGGTCACCTTATAAAAAGTATACCTTACGGTGAATTCCTACGCATGCGTAGAATCTGTAGCTCTGATGAAGATTTGAAAAAATGTCAAGATGAGGCCGAATTGAGATTTTTAGCTCGAGGCTACCGCTTAAAAGAGTTAATTCAGGCTAAAGATAAGGCGAACAACCGTACTAGAGAAGAGTGTTTGAACACAACTGTTACCTCCAAAAAAAAGAGACAATTAAATACGGATGAGGATTTACCGAATAACCAAGGTGGAGTCAGACTTATTACAACTTATAATGTAGAAGAAAAGAAAATAAGGGGTATCATTACAAAACATTGGCCACTTTTGAAAACAGATATAACTTTAGCTCCCCTAATTCCGAGCAATCCTCTCATTACCTTTAGAAGAGCGCCCTCAATGAGAGATGCACTAGTCAAATCTAACCCTGAGGTAACTACTTCCACCAATTGGTTATCCAACAAATCGGGGTTCCATAAATGTATCTCATGCAGGGCTTGTAAGTTTGGCATCAATACCACTGAATACACTAGTATTTTTGAGAAAAATCCCATTAAAATTCAAAGTCTCTTTACTTGCCGCACGGATTATGCAGTATACGTGTTGGAATGCACCTGTAAAATGAAATATGTGGGCAGTACTAAGCTACAGGTGTTTAACCTAACCTGCAACATTTAAGAGCGATAGTCAATTCCGATGATGCTTATCCGGTAGCTCGTCATTTTAAATTAGTACATAATAAAAATTTAAATGACCTATGCTATTATGTCATTGACTCCGTGAAAAAGAATATAAGAGGCGGCAATAGAGAGAAACAACTTAGGCAACTTGAATCCAAATACATCCTTCTCTTGGATACTAGAATTCCGAAAGGATTAAACACAGGAGAGGATTTACATAATTTTTTATGAGAATATCTGTCATGAGAGTAACTGTGTATGAGATATTTTATGATATTATGGAATATCTTACTCATTCTTGTGCATCCTTTTATCTGTATTCACTATGGAGTTAACCTATTTTTAAAGATTTCCAAATGTTTTTAACATCATGAATCTTAGAACTGGGGGATCTTATCTGTTTACATATTCGTGATAGTTTTTCTTGAATGTAATGCAACGAATTTCATCCAACTAATAGATCATGTTTACTGATTTAGGAATAGTCATTTTTAGGCATCAAAAAGATAATATTTGTTAAAGTTTTAGTCTTTTTTCTCACTTTTTTAGCACTTATTTTATCAGTGTCGTGATTTGGGATGTTATATAGAATATATTTTTTCTGTATACACTGTTTGCACTTTATCTCACTGTGAGACAATATTTCAGGCATTTGCACTTTATAGTGACCAGTTACGATTTATTTTTTGGAACAACATGTTTTAGAGCAGTATTCATGCAATAGGGAACTTATCGTGTCACTACGGCACTGATTAAAAATCAGGGGAGAAATATACAAATCCCAGTATAAAAACCCTATTATGTAGGCCTTTTTGTTTCATTTTAAGGTCCTATATATCAAATGATATTTTTTTGAATGAAATTTTATCATATTATTGGTGATTATATATTTAACTATGATGACGTTTTAGTTATTTATGTATTTATGGATTTTAACAAGTATTTCTAATGTCGAAGTATTTTGTTTAGCTCTACTGCTTTTTCAAGAACAAACGTAATTGTAACTGATTAGAAGCCAATCACGACCTGTATATAAATCATGTGCGTCACTGGGGGGTCATGTGATCAAGGCTGTGTGTCAACAGCCGAAACGTTATGCTGACCGTGGAAGAATAAACTAGCACGCTTTATTTACTTGGCACTGTGTGGTCTGTACCTGTTTGACAAGGAAAGAGACGGGATTGCTGAAAGTTATATATATATATATATATTACCATAAATCTCCTCCAAAGAAAGAGCAGAGGCCACACTGGGGAAGCAAAGGAAACATCATTTATTCAGCGGTAACATCGGCGAATGCATTTCGGCTTCATCAGCCTTCTTCAGCGCCAGGGATGTTTGGGGGGCATTTTCAAAAATCACCACTGTATGAAGGTCCCGCCTCCTGCTGATTGGCTTGGCTCCGCTCCACCCCAATTACGTTGGATCACCTGTTGCAGGTCGCCGGTTTCTTGTGGCCTGCAAGTTCCAGGATGCATTGCACAACCAGGTAGGTAGTGCGGGGGTGTTGATAAAATCTTGTGGCTATGCGGGCTTTAGCGGGACAGTCTGTGATGCTGAAAATTGCTGTACTCCTGTTTTTCTATTGTTGAATGAATGCGCCTCCTCGTCTCCCCAAACTGCATCAACCCACGGGTTCAGAAGTCCAATCGGCGGGGACAGAAAATGGAAATCCACATCGCCCAGCGTGAGGTTAATAACCTCAACTCCGCTCCTTCTCCTTCCGAACACTGGGGTGGATTTCAAGTCGCTCCAATACCTCGGAGAACACAGGAAACGCTGCCGTAGCAGCAGCCAGTGAAGACAAGAACCTCTTGTGATGCAGGGACCTCTGGAAAGCGTCTCTGGCTGACGCTTGAAAATTACCATAAATCTCCTCCAAAGAAAGAGCAGAGGCCACACTGGGGAAGCAAAGGAAACATCATTTATTCAGCGGTAACATCGGCGAATGCATTTCGGCTTCATCAGCCTTCTTCAGCGCCAGGGATGTTTGGGAGGCATTTTCAAAAATCACCACTGTATGAAGGTCCCGCCTCCTGCTGATTGGCTTGGCTCCGCTCCACCCCAATTACGTTGGATCACCTGTTGCAGGTCGCCGGTTTCTTGTGGCCTGCAAGTTCCAGGATGCATTGCACAACCAGGTAGGTAGTGCGGGGGTGTTGATAAAATCTTGTGGCTATGCGGGCTTTAGCGGGACAGTCTGTGATGCTGAAAATTGCTGTTCTCCTGTTTTTCTATTGTTGAATGAATGCGCCTCCTCGTCTCCCCAAACTGCATCAACCCACGGGTTCAGAAGTCCAATCGGCGGGGACAGAAAATGGAAATCCACATCGCCCAGCGTGAGGTTAATAACCTCAACTCCGCTCCTTCTCCTTCCGAACACTGGGGTGGATTTCAAGTCGCTCCAATACCTCGGAGAACACAGGAAACGCTGCCGTAGCAGCAGCCAGTGAAGACAAGAACCTCTTGTGATGCAGGGACCTCTGGAAAGCGTCTCTGGCTGACGCTTGAAAATTACCATAAATCTCCTCCAAAGAAAGAGCAGAGGCCACACTGGGGAAGCAAAGGAAACATCATATATATATATATATTTTTTTTTTTTATATATAAAAAAAACACAGGTTGCCCTTGAGAGAAGCCACACACTGCGGGGTTGCAGCACACCACTCAGCAGGCGGCAGTGAGGTCAACAGAGCGCACACAGTCCAAGCGCCAAATGCGTTTCGAGCTCCCTCGAGCTCTTGATCACTGGCAATATGGAGGCAGGAAACAGTGCTAAGAACAACTTTCTTTATTTAATGCAGAGTCCCACCCAAATGGGTGTTACATAAAGTGGCATGCTGGTCCTGGTAGTCCAAAAAAATATAGCCACATTCAGACTCTAAAGTTCTTTCACCAAGTGGATACTGTCTCTGCCCCACAAAGAAATATGCATCCATTTACGGTGGAGCGCGTGTTCACTGTTTTCCGCTGCCTGTACTTCTGCGAGCGAGGCCCCCACTGTCCTAACAAGTGCTAGTGTTTACCAGCACACAGGATCCGCCTAAGGCGTCGGGGCTCCTCGCGGCCGGACCAGCCGCTGTAATGCAAAAAACACAGGTTGCCCTTGAGAGAAGCCACACACTGCGGGGTTGCAGCACACCACTCAGCAGGCGGCAGTGAGGTCGACAGAGCGCACACAGTCCAAGCGCCAGAGCGCACACAGTCCAAGCGCCAAACGCGTTTCGAGCTCCCTCGAGCTCTTGATCACTGGCAATATGGAGGCAGGAAACAGTGCTAAGAACAACTTTATTTATTTATTGCAGAGTCCCACCCAAATGGGCGTTACATAAAGTGGCATGCTGGTCCTGGTAGTCCAAAAAAATATAGCCACATTCAGACTCTAAAGTTCTTTCACCAAGTGGAGACTGTCTCTGCCCCACAAAGAAATATGCATCCATTTACGGTGGAGCGCGTGTTCACTGTTTTCCGCTGCCTGTACTTCTGCGAGCGAGGCCCCCACTGTCCTAAAAAGTGCTAGTGTTTACCAGCACACAGGATCCGCCTAAGGCGTCGGGGCACCTCGCGGCCGGACCAGCCGCTGTAATACAAAAAACACAGGTAGCCCTTGAGAGAAGCCACACACTGCGGGGTTGCAGCACACCACTCAGCAGGCGGCAGTGAGGTCGACAGAGCACACACAGTCCAAGCGCCAAACGCGTTTCAAGCTCCCTCGAGCTCTTGATCACTGGCAATATGGAGGCAGGAAACAGTGCTAAGAACAACTTTCTTTATTTATTGCAGAGTCCCACCCAAATGGGCGTTACATAAAGTGGCATGCTGGTCCTGGTAGTCCAAAAAAATATAGCCACATTCAGACTCTAAAGTTCTTTCTCGGCCGCGAGGAGCCCCGACGCCCTCGGCGGATCTCGAGTGCAGGGAACCACTGGCGCTCTTGGGACGTCAGGAGCCTCGCCCGCAGAGATATTGGTCAGTGAGTGACAGCGGTGCATCCTGCGCATTTCACCCAACTGGGAATTTGACTTTTAACATAGGCAGGAATTGTGGCCACTTGGCAAGAGAACTGATGGAGTCTTTAATTAGCAGTATATGGACTACTAGGACCAGCATGCTAATGGGCACGCCCACAGGGGCGGGACTCTCTAAATTCAATAAAATCATTGTTCTTCACAGATCCGCTTCGTGCCTGTGTTTGCCACTGAACAAGAGCGTCCAAATCGCTCGAAACCCGTATGGCTTTTGAAACGCGTGGTGCATGCTGTCTACACTGCCGCCTGCGGTTTGGTGTGTGATCCTGACGTGAGAGGCTCCTCACAGGGGCAACCTTCTTTTCTGATATATATATATATATATATACATACAGTTACAGCTCTTCAATATGTCTTTGTGGCGTTCTGATCACACTTTCTGATTGGGTCTTTGGAAACTGGGGACAGGCAGTAGAAGTGACCATGATCTGCATTGGTGATGTAGGAGCAGCAGCAGTCAGGAAGTTTCTAATTGTCCTTTCAGACCCAGACTCTACATGGACGTCGGTGCCTAACAAGCGATGAGCCACATGTCGGAAATGCGAGGAATCATGTGTAATGGACTTTGCAGCAGGTCTTTGGGCAGACACCATGTATCCTTTGATGGTCACAGCATGAAATTTCTCAACATCAAAGGGAGCATCAGATTTCCACTTTCAAGGCTGATGGACAAGCACTCACTCTCCTCTAGTGAGCGTAGCATCTTTTGCATGTCGGTGCTTGTCTGCCTAGGCCTTCATTTTTCTTTTATGATCCAAGTCTTTAATATGGGTTTCTTCCTCATTACTTGATCGTCTGTTGGTCCATTGAGGTAACTTGGCCGTCATGGCTCTCCTGAACATCAAGGGTGCAGAGCTTTCACCTGAGGTTGAGTGAGGGGTGAAACGATAAGCTTGACGAGAAGAATTCAAAACAGCTTTAAGGTCGAGCTTTTTCAATACATCACACTGAACAGCTTTCTTAAGAGTACTCATGAAATGTTCGAAAAAGCCGTTGGCCTGTGACCAAAGAGGTGTGCTCTTCTTATGCTTTCACATTAAAATGACTGAGAAAGTCTCTCAATTCTCAAATGTTGAAAGGTGGACCTTTGTGAGATTTTAAGATCTCAGGAACACCCCATGCCGCGAAGATGCCCTATAATCTCTTGATGACTCTTTCTTAAATGATGGATGAGAGATCTTCTATCAATGAAAACCGGGAGTATTCATCAACAGTCACCATCAGGTGATGTCCATTGTCAAGAGGACTGAAGACATCAATGGCAATTCTTTCTCATACATGCTTTGGCAACTATGACATGTTTATGGTGTGTTGAGTGGTTTTTGATGAAAGGCAGTTGCATAGATGACCGGCCTTCAATTCTTTTTCAACCCTCTTATCAAGATGAGGAAATGAGACTCGGTCTCAGAGAGCTCGTTTTGTGGCAATGATTCTATGATGTCCTTTAAAGACCACTTCAATTATCTGTTGTTGCAGACTCTCCGGAATAATAATTCTGGAACCTCTCAGGATAGCACCATATTGAGTAATGGACAGTTCATCTTTGAAATTTTTCGACTTCTGGTATTCACTGTCACCGGTAAGAAGTCAAGTGTGCTGATTCCAAGACTGATGTGCAATAATGTCTTTTAGTTTTAGCATGTCCCTATCCTGACTCGTGTCATTGACAATTTGCTCCAACATAATATCAGCTGGTGTGCTTGATTTCACAATAAAATTTATGTAGGCATCAGCCATCTTGCAAGAGGTACCATGGCACTGTAGAGATACTTGTGAGTAGTAGTAGGCAGGGTTTTGATCTTTCCTTGGATGAATCACACTTGTGTAGTTATATTCTTGTAATCTTAGACCCCAACGTTCAAAGCAAGGAGGCATAATGGCCTTTAGCTTGCCAAAGACGGTCACTAATGCTTGACGATCAGTTCCAAGCGTGAAAGGCTTTCCATACAAGAATACATGGAAATGTTCACAAGCCCGCACCACTGCAAAACTTTCTATCTCAGGTTGTGAATAAGCATGTTCCGTTTGGGACAAACGTCTGCTTGCATATGCCACAATATGTCTTCAAGCATTTGGGTGTCCACTCTTCTGTGGAAGAACTGCGCCTAATCCGACTGGGATACCATCAACAACAAACTCTGTATGAAGCTTTGGATCAAAGTATGCCATTTCTTTCAGTAATGTTCTCAAACGCTTGTTTGATTCTCTTGAAACTTTGCTCGCATTCACTTGACCAATGAAATTAAACATTTTTTTGGGTCAAATCTCTCAACGGAGCACTTACAGTGGCAAAGTCTTGTATGTATCTAGAACAGTGAGGAAATAGAAAATTGGCCAGGAGGAACAAATATATATGCCAAATAAATTCTCAATAGGAGGCTAAATATTCCTCCGTTGGTAGTGCATAGTCCTATTTTTCATAGACAAACATTTCAACAAAGGAAACAATCACATACCAAAGGTCCAAAGATTACATAATTTAATTAAAGTAATCAGGGATTATTTCATCATGATTTAGAAAAAACATTTTTTCATAACATATCAAAACAACATATATATACACATACATACAACTACATTAGTCAAATTCCTTACACCCAAATCGTTGAAAAGGAAGTGTTCACCTATAACCTATAGGTAATCCACTTGGAGGAAATCTTATTAGCACAATTGGCTCTCAAGAATCTACAGAACCCTAATCACAAAATTGTGCATCAATTATTCGTAAGACAAATCAAATCATTTCTTGTCAGACTCCTCTTAACAAAATCTGTCGACGCGGGCGCGTTTCGGCCAAAAGAGACATCTAGGCCTTGTCAGGACAGGGGTGAGGGAAACGACCTAATTAAAAATGCACAGAAAATAGAAGAACATGTCATGTATATTCACAACAAAAACTATCTCTGTCTCTGTGCCAAACAACCAAAAGCCCGACATGACACCAATGAGTGATACTCAAAAAAAAGAAGGAGGAGTGAATCAAGAAACACCAATTAAGGAAAAGGAAAAAAAATTAGCCATCTCCCAGTGTCATGTTCAAGATTATATAAGGTTCCAAACTCCAAACTCAAAAAAAAGGATTATAAGCTGTAGAAAAGAAAACCATCTATCTCATCTACTAGTAGACTCAAACGAACCACCAATATTAAGACCAAACGTAAAAGTGTACTCCAAGTCACAGCCCAAGTTTACACCCAATTACCGGAAATCCAAAATCCTTCGACAATCAAGATGGAATGAATCCAAAAAGCGACGGGGGTGAAGTGCAGCTGTATTTCATAACCAGAAGCACACATCAGAGTCCTCAAAACAGCTACGTAGTGCCAACTACTTGTATTGTTCAAAATCTAAAAGTACAAGGACATAAACAATGCTCAACAATGAAGGTAAACATCCAGAGGAGGTACCTGTTGGAGAGGAAACATTCTCCACGAGTAAATGGGACACGCTAAGACTAAAAAGCAAGATTACGCTCCCCAAAGGACGAGGTTCAGAAACAAAAGCTCTGCTGCGTACCTTAGTGGAATCAGGGGCCTACGAGGTCTATGACTCTATGTATCCTTCGTTCATCGAGAGGGCACAGGGCACTGAGTCCTTCGCGTGGTATCTAGAACAGTAGCTGGCCATGCCAAGGAAGGAACGTAACATGGAAACATCTTGTGGGAGACTGGCAGTTGAGAAAGCGTGCACTTTATCTGGATCGAGTGTCCTACTCCCATCAGAAAAGATATAGCCAAAGAATTTTAGCTTTGTATGATGGAACTCACATTCATTGGATAATCAAGGTTAAACCTGCATCCACAAGTAAACAACACACTTGTGTGAAAGCTTTATCGTGTTCCTTCTGTATACCTCCAAAAATCAATACATCATCACTATAACTAAAAGAATTCATGACGGGCTGTGTGATACGTCGAATGGCATCTTGAAAAAGATTGCAGCTGATCACACACCAAAACGTAGAGTCCTTTTTGAGTTCGCAAACGGGCCAATTCGCAGAATCGGCCCGTTTGCGAACGCCAAAAAGGCTTCTCAAATGTAGCAAACCCAAATTGCGATTCGGTAACCTGTTATCGAATTGCAATTTGGGTTTGCGATTCGGTATTAGGAAGTGGCGTGTTTGGGGATGTCCCTTCCCAATACCCAATAGCATAGGTATGTGTGAATGTTTTGTGACCGTAAATGCGGTCGCAAAACATTTGCATATTACCACCCACTTCAAGTAGTTGGTAACCCATTCGCAAATGGGAAGGGATCACCAAGAGACCCCTTCCCCTTTTTGAATGTTTGTAAATGCATTTTTTAAGAGAAAACTCTTCATTTTTCCTTTTTAAATGCAACTCATTTTCCTTTAATGAAAACGGGCTGCATTTTTTAAAACAATTATTGCTTTATTTAAAGGCAATCACGGACATGGTGGTCTGCTGAGTCCGGCAGGCACCCATACCCGGTGATTTTAGCGATTCCTCAGGGGTCACAAATTGCGACCTACCTCATTAATATTCATGAGGTAGGTCATTTGTGACCCCTTAGGTATCACAGAAAGTGAACTGTACACTTGCATGCATGCCATTTTGCAATTGAGGAATCGCAAAACATTTTTTTATACATCTGGCCCGTAGTCTTTTATAACAAACACACCAATATGTATAGAAAAGGTTGTAATGCACCTGCAATTCACCTCGAGTTCCAAATGATGATATCCTTTATTCAAATCAAAGTGAGGGTAGACCTTCGCACTATTCAATTGTGTTATCATGTGGGCAATGTGTGGACCTGGATGTTGTTCTCGTTCAATTGCCTTGTTCGCTTGACACATATCAATGCAGATGCATACATCTCCTTCATGGAACTTTTTGGGTACTACCACTATGGCAGAAACCCATGACATCAGACCAGTGAAACGCTCAATAATATCATGCTTGAGTAATGATTCAAGTCCATTTTCAACAGCTTCCTGTAAATGAAATGCAATTAGTGTGTCTTGGAGCAATAGGACAGACATCCTCATTATGTGTAATTGTACTTTCATAGTCTTGAGTTTTCCTAACCCATGAAACAACAAAGGGAATTGACTTACTATTTCATGATGGGCATTCATGTTATAGCTCACTGATATCAGTCCTATATCAGCAGTTGTGCTGAAGCTGAGTAAACAGGCACTTGATGCCGTACCTTGAAGTACATTAATGAGTGCTTGTACTTTTGCTTTCTTGTGTTTCATTGTTGCTACAAATTAACTTTGTGGGAATAATTTGTTGTATTTCACCTCGGGCATTGTGTTTTTCAACGTACCATTGTCGAAAATAAAAGGTATTGAGCATCCATTTATTTTTAGTGTCATCTTTGGAGAATTTTCGAATGACTGATGCTTTCTCATGTCGACTTTTCTTTGACTTGCAGTTTTCTTCACAAGTGGCCAGTCCAACATGCACACGTTTTTCCGAGGTAAACATCAACATTGGACAACCATCATCTTCACTTTCTCTTTTTGATGATGATTTAGTTGATGATATACTTCCTTTGGTGTCAATTTGTCTCAACTGGTGTGGTCGCTTGGCTTAGTGGGCGTGTGTGGAACATCGCTTCAGAAGCGTTTGGGAGGCCATTATGTGTTCGTGCTGTGACACACTTACTTTTTCCATTGCCTTGCAAACCATTGCAAAATGATTCTCCTTCCCACAGCCTTTGCACTGGTGGGATATTTACCTTTACGTGGAAATAAAAATCAACACTTGAAGTACAATTTCTTTTTCTGTGGAGACATCACTCTGTGTTCCTCTGCTTTTTGCTTTGGCTTACTTTTCATGTTCATGACTGACTCATTCTGGGCACCTGCCACCTTCTTGTCAGCATCTTGCCGATCGCCATGCTCTTCAGCTCTGGCAGCCATGAGAACTCGCTCCAGACTAAGGGGCCGATTACGATCTCGTCCGGAAAGCATTCCGACCGACTCTGTTACTGAATGCTTTCCGAACAACTCAGATCAGGGGATTCCGACCGAGCGATTTTGATGCATTGGATGCTTCCAGATATGATTCGGTCAGACTCCCATTGACGTCAATGGGAGCCTATGTTCCAAATGAGCACACGATCCCACTGAAGAAAGGAGTGGCTGGGGAAAATCGTGCATCCTGTGGTAGGCACCCCCATGGGCCCGATTCGGAAGGCCCTGGGTGAAAGATTCCGACAGCCGTTTTGTTTTGGGGAAATCGAATCAGAGGGGCTGTTCGAATCGGTCATTGTAATCGCTCGCTCGGAAACCGTATCCATGGAGCTGTACGATTCGGCTCCGAAAGGCTAGACCTGTCCGAAGCCTTTCAGAACCGATTCACACAGCCCTAACGGTTTCCAGGCATCGTAATCAGTTGTTGGGAACTGTGTGCGATTCGGTCGGAAACAAGGGTTCCGAATCAGATTCGGCAAACCCAAATCGGATTAAGGGCCCTTCTGAATGGCATCGTAATCGACCCCTAAGAGTTTCTCTCAGCATTCGTCATCTGAATGAATCTGACAGGTAACTGTCAATAACTCTGAGACGTATAGCTTCCTCATTAATACATTCATTGTACTTACAGTGTTTGATGAGAGTATCCAGTCTCTCAACACATTTTTCACTGGTTTCACCAACATTTTGTCATTCCTGACTGAAAATGTACCTTTCATAATCTAAATTTGGCATTGGATTGAACTTGAACTCAAGATTTATTTTTTTGACGCTCTGTAATTTTGTCAGCTTGTAGCATTTACTTTATGACTTCTTTTACACCTTCATCAGCAAGATTCTTAAGGTATTTGATAATCTTCTTACCTATTTCTTCTAGTGCATCAATGAAATCATCAAATGTCTCTATCCAAGCATTCCATCTGTCGCCAAAATTTTGCTTTTGGGTGGTATTGAATTGTGATGGTCATTTCAGGAAGGCGGCGGCATTATAATCATTGAACTTACTAATGTTCAAAGTAGTAATCTTTCTCACGCTGCTTGGTGATCCAGTTAATGCAACCATCTCTAAGGCCTTGCGATGTGCTGGCCTCTAGGTCATCTTTGAAAATTAAAGGAAACGTGGCTTTTTTCTTGGTCTCCATTTGGAAAACAACCTTTCACTATTTCGATCTCCGCTCTCGACTTTCTGATCTTTGAGGCCCTCTGCCGTTGGTCTAAGCCCCGCTCGACAGCTTTGGTGGTGTGCCATTCGCGTATTGATGTCTCTATAAAAACAATCCCGGGCTCTTTTTTTGGGGTCACTTCTGCCAACGCTATGGTATGATGTTTCTCTTTACTCAGTTCTAGTAAGCAGATGATCATTTTTTCTATCTGAAGTGCTTTGCTTTTAGGCGTCTCTTTGTACTGTCTGACACCTGGTTGATCGCTGCCTCACAGAGCTTCTGATCGCAGCGGTATCTTGCAATTCACTGTTGCTATTTGCTGCACTTTTAACACCTGGTTGTGATCGCCTTTAACGTTATCACTCCGTATGATATATAACTTTAGCTTGCTTAGTAGCGCTTACCTCTCTTTACGCCCTAATATGTAGCCAATGAGGCTGGGGCTTTTTAAAGGTTTAAGGTTTCAATCCAAAGGGCATATAGTAACTGCGGTCCCGTTTTGTTTATTCTACTTTTCACGGTCGTGTACAGCCTTAAAAAAGTTCCGCCTCACAGGCTACACATGAGGCGAAACACATGTTGGCTAACAAAACAAAAAATCTCTCTGTTATGAACCCTTGGAAACAAAAAATCTGCAAAGAAGTCATTTGTGGAGGACTTTACAAAATAAATATACAACATGAAAAATACTAAAGTGTTTTGGAATTTTCATTTCTGAATGAAAGAAAAAAGTAGGAATCAGTAACATACAACTGTTCGAGACAAAAAGAAAAGGATATTTGGGAACCCAATGCTCAACACCCAAACACATATGAAAATGGCAACCAGCAATTTTAGTTTGGTTTCTTAATTTTCAATCAAACGGGGATTGAGAGTTTTACTCTGGCACATGCGCACAACCTCGTTAGCAACTGCATATGTTATAATCGAGAACCACTATTTAGGCCGGTGTTGCTTTGAGGAATATACATTGCAATGATGGCTTCCAACGATTCCCGAGGCTCTTGTGGGCTACTTAGTTACTTGTTCTGTTTTATTTTCTTGCTAAGTCGAGTCTTCTACTTTGCTGGATTGATGTCCACTCTCCAGGATCTTCAGTACAACTTGTAGTGTTTCCTGGTTCCTGTTTCTCTGCTTTAGAGACTTCCCTGCCAGGTTTTGACATTTAGGGGCATATTTACAAAGAAGTGGTGGAGCGCGTGTCGTTAGCCTCCTTGGCTTAACGACACGCTCCGCCACTCCTGAAACCCAGTGCTGCACCATATTTTCAAGTATATGATGCAGCCCTGCGTTTACCTCTAAGCTGACGATAAGTTTAGCAACCTAGCGCCAACGCAGGCACCCTTGCACCAAACTGCAAGGGTGTCTAGGTCTAGGGGAAGATTATTTATGTATTGGAAGGTGCCCCTTCCTGCACATAAACAATCTTTAAATGTTGCTTTGTAACTTCCAAGTGTGCTGCTTATTGCAGCACACACAGAGGTTGCAAAACGGCATTTAAAAAAAATTATTGTTTATGTGCAGGAAGAGGGACCTTCCTGTAGATAAACAATCATTGGTCTCTTGCTGTTGTCATGTGTGCTGCACAACGCAGCACACATGAAAACAGCAAAAACGAGGAGAAATTAAACATTTCTCCTTGTTGCGCCGGGGTAAGACCAGGTTTTCACTGGTCTTAATTCTGGCGCTGCCTCCTATTCATGCCACCCCTGTAAATAGGAGGCAGCATCATGATCAATGGGTGTTGTGATGGAACGCCCACAGCAACACCCATTGCCCTCCTCTTGAACGCTAAGCATAGCGTGAAAAGGGGCCTTATTTACAAGGCAGCGCTGAATAAGGTTAAGTGGCTTAACGCTGTCTTGTAAATAAGGCGAGGCCCCTATCGCCATCACAGCATCACTGAAGACGACGTTGTGATCGCGATAGGGGCTTGTAAATATGCCCCTTAGTTCCTCTGCCCTTGCTTCAGTAATTTATAGCATTCTAAGTACATCCGAATTCACTTCAAACAGTTTCATCAGTAATTCAGTGACTCCAGTGAAAAGAAGCATGACCCCCTTACATTGTTTTCCTTATTCTGTGCTTTCAAGAACTGGTATGTACTGGAACCAACCATGACCTTTGACTAAATCAGGCCCAATAGATTCAACAGTGAACTGTGGGAGGGCTCCTATCACCATATGGGCAGGAGATTGTACTTAGGCCTAGTACATAACCAGTGAATGCAGCTGCTCCTGCTGAACGCCTATGGCATCTGCCACTCCATCAGCAGCACTGAAAGAGAAGGTGGGCCTACCGGCACACAGTGCAACCAGTGAAGGCCTTTGCCTCGGGTCACGCTACGTGAAAGAAGACCACCACTAATGGCCATGTATAAGTACAGGTTGCGTCGCTTTTGCTTCTCACAATGGGGTTCATGCGCGACGCAAGAGCAAATCGCTGTACATCATTACTCTGCCCTAGTAAGGTGTTACATGGGTGGAGCATGAGTGTTCCCATGCAAAACCCATGGATTCTGAGGCATTCCCAGATTTACTCTTACTGGTAGACATGTGAATACGCCGAAATGCTATTCCATCCCAGGAAGGCGTAACCAGTAGAAATATCTTTATTTCACCTCATTATTTCCTCTTTCTATGTTGCTGCATTTTGCCGTACACTAAAAAAGAGGAAAATGTCTCAAAGGATTGTTTTTGTGCAGGAAGATGCACCTTCCTGCACAAAAACAATCCTGCTTCCAGAGCAGGCACCCTTGCACCATGGTGCAACAGTGCCTGCGTTGATGCTAGGCAGCACATTGTGCGCCAGAGCTGGGAAAAGGCAGGAATGCCCCGTATTGTGTTAATTTTAGTGCATTCCTGCACTTTCCCAGTCACGCAGTAAAGCGTAGCTAGGTGACTTGCTGTGCTGCATGGATTATACATAAATATGCCCCTCACTGAATATGACCCTATAGACACACAGGGCTTCTACCTGAGACTGTGGGCCCAGTTCCTAATCATTAAGAAACTTGGTACAATTAAGAGACTGCAGGCTACAATTTTTTGTTGATTTTTAAGTTTTTTTAAGACAACCTCAGGCCATAGTTGCCGATGTTGCTTTGGAAAGAAATTAAAAAATACAATTATAGCAGGAAAAAGTAAAATTGTCAGGCTTTCCCAGACTTGACCTGAGGAGGCGGTGCCACTGCCACCCCACTTTTTGGCAACTGGCTTGCTAATCTTTAAATGAGCACCAAAAACACCTTCTTTGGGAAATGTAAGAAGCCTGAGCACCACTCTAAGTTTTCTATTTTATTTTACCAGAGGAACATTGAGATTGACGGATTTAAAACTCTGAAGAAGCAATCAGGGATGACATTTGGAAATATTTTGACCAGTAAAAAGTCGACGAGATAGAAGATTGTTTTTTTTCGCAGAAAATGCGAGTAGGATTCTTAACATTCTGTGCACATCCGCCTCTGGTTTATATAGCACCTCAAGTCATTTGCAGATATTTTCGTTCAGTGTCTAAACCTCCTCCCCTTTCACTTTCCCCACTCATGGGATCAGGGAACATCAATTAAAACAATCAGTGATAACAATCGTTACAAAATTAAGAACAACATAACGACTTCTGTCGAGACCCCAGCCCTACCCCTGCAGTTCAGCAGATCCTCAGCTCTTTATCTGTTAACCATTCTCTAGCTTCAGAGAACAAAGAGGCCTAGGACAGGCCAAGGTTGGTGACCCCTCATACAGTAGCGGCTGGCAGGGAATGAGGGTGGAAAGGCAAGGGGGATAAAAAAAAATACCACTTACCTCTTCGCCGGCCGTGTCTCTCCTTTGCTTCTCTGAACAAGGAAGCACTGCAGCGTTGTGATTGACCCGAGCGCCTTGGATCGGTGCTCAGATGGGGATTGGGGGCCTGGCCATGGTCCACACCAGGCTGTGTACTGCAGCCTGGTGGGGAACAAACAAAGTGGCCACGACTGTTTGGCGGGCCTGAGATAGTCGGCCAAGCAGTCATGCACACTTGGAGTGTGCAAACCACACCTCCCCCCCCCGTGCCTCCAGCCCCACCCACACCCAGCCCCTGACTTGTGAGAAATAAAATGATAATAACTGCGTTATCATTTTATTTTTCCTGCTCATAGAGCAGTGGGGCGATGCTCCTACGCCTTAGCGGAGGAGCTGCCCCAGCCTTCATATAAGTATTGTAACAGGGGCTTCCAAAATGCATTGAATTTACACCCTGCTCCTGCAGATTTCACATCAGTCTTTCCAAGGCAGTCAGTTGCCATATTGTAATTACCCGCTCACTGTGAAGTTTTAGTCGTAAGTTTCAGAGCAATTAGTTGTTTTACTATTAGTGACATGTTCATTCTCATAGTCTGGTCCAGGGTAGAAAGCTCCCCCAGCTTTGCTAGTTTCATCCACAGAATCAGTGCTTCTGGGTCAAAGGACACCCTTTATATGGACCCAATTCTTCCTTCCAAATGAGACCTAGCACTGGGCAGCACCACTATATGTGGAGGTTGTCCCCATCCTGGCCACATTCTCACCAGCATTGCCTAGCCATAATTAGGCACATAGCCTTTGCTTTCATTGGAGTTGTATACCCTAGAGTCATGTGTTTATACTACATTTCTCAGTCCCTTGTTCCTACTCATTTTGTGTGGTGTTAAAACCAATGTTGAATCTGAAAATAACGCAACCATTCTGATTCATCTACTCGGAATTCCTTTTGGAAATTCTTCTAAGGACTTAATTTCACCCTTGTGAAAAAGGTCCCTCAAACTCCTCTGGTGCCATTTACTAATATGTCCCCAGTGCAGCATAGCGGACACGTCAGGGTTTAAGAAGATACAGGTAAATGGGGAGGGGAAGGGAATAATGCAAGAGCTTGTGTCTTACTACTTTGCTCCAGATATCTAGGGTAGGGTGGAGGACATCCAAAACATAACCACCCTGTGTCCTGAGGGCCCTAGGGAGCTGTGCCACATCGCAGGGTGCCCAGACTGGAAGTTCCATTTCCATATCTATCCAGTTCTTGGTCTCTCTGAAGAACTATTCAAAAAGATAAAGAGCTGGGGTGCTTGATGAAACTGCGTAACATTTTGTAGTGCAAGGACCCCCAGGCCCCTGTTGACAAATAATACAGATTTAGAAATTCTCACCTAGTTAGCAGCCAATATAAGGGAGTCAAATACATCTTAGAGATTGGTCATATCTTCCTTAGAGACCAGAGCAGGAAGAGCTTGAAATAAGTATAGGAGTCCAGGAAGTACATTCGTTTTAACTGTGGCTATCATGCCTAACCTGCAGATGAATAGGGGTTGTCAACAGCGCACGACAGTGGCAATGGTAAAAAGAAAATTGCGGTAATTAGCTATATACAATGCCCCCACAGATAGGGGTATTTAAATTCCCAGATACAATTGTTTCCTTTGCCCATGAAAACTGGAAAAACATTGGCTACTCATTTCATTCCTTAAATTGGCCCCACGCTTAATAGTTTCGATGTGTCAAGGTTCAATTTGAACCTAGAGATGTCACTGTGCTTTACTGTAATGTCTATGTGGCTTTGAGTGAGGAATCCTAATTTATCATTGTCAAGATGATGTCCTCTGTGAAGAGATGGATGCTATGTTGTTCCCTTCTAAAGGTCATGCCTTTGATTCCCCCCCACAGTCCCTTATCTTCGCTGCTAGTGATTTTTATACCAGTGCAAAAAGTGGAGAGAGAGCATCTCTGTCTTGTTCCAATTGCCAACATAAATTGCTCTCATTTTTTATTTTGTTGACTATAATTTTAGTTCTTGGAGACTTCTAATTTTCCGCATCCAATATCAGTATGGCTGTGGGAATTTTCCTTTTGTTAAATTTGCTCAATCAAATGCAGGAGTCGTCCTAATGTTATCAAACATTGGTCTCCCGGAGCTAAAGTCCAAATGATCTGGGCGGATCAAGTGGGGCATCTGGGGAGGCTAAAGTATTCACTGGAAAATTAGTGAAAATCTTGCCATCTGTGGTTATAAAGTCTATCGGTTTACACGACAAACAGGTGTCAATGAGTCGACCAGATTTATGTATCAAGGTGTCATTCGCCTCCCTCACTGTGGGTGTGAACGTTTTTGGCAGAAGAAATGGATTGAAAGTTTTTACTAAGAGTGAGGTGTTTAGAGATAGGAAATGTTTGTAGATGTTAGTCTGTCCACCTGGGCCAAGGGCTTCTGGTTTCCAATTGTTTAATTGCTGCTTCTACTGAGCTTTAATATGGAACACTAGAGCTTTTCTTATAGTACAACCCAATGCGGGGAGTTTGACTGTTGCTAAGATGATTTCCTGGCTTGCTTGAATCATTTCATATCTACTGCATAAAGAGTTTTGTAATAAACCCTGAAGATTCTTACCCTAATGGAGAGTGTCCTGGGAGTACTTAACATTCTACGAATGGCGGAAGCTGTTCTATTTCATCGTGCTAATAAAATGTTAGACTTTCTAATAAAACCTTTGTTTCAAACATAGTAGAGCTTTTCACATATTCATTTTAGCAGAGGACATGCGACTCAACCATGTTCTTGTCTCCGCAAACTGTACCGTAAGGTTTTCTGTTGGGGGCAAACTACAGAATGTAGACATTTTAATTTCAGATACCTAATTTCAATTTTAGCAATACTAATTCTCAAATGCCCAGATACCTTATGCATCTTCTGCAATCAGACTTTGCAATAATAACATACAATCCTACTAGGGTTCCCCACTTCTGAAATTCCAATAGCACCCCACACACTGACACTATTGGATCCACCTTGAAATTCATACTGTTTGTAGTGGACGCCCTCACATTAAGTACCTTTAATGTTCTAGATAGATATTGGTGCACATGTGCTAATAGGAGTGACACAGTGCACACTTGTCTTGTTACCCTGCACAATTTAATGATTTCTATAATGACGCTATTTATAGCCTTGCAGATTGGAGGGAACCAAGCCAAGATTTCTCAAGTACCTGATTAAAAAGTGCATTCAACACATTCAAACACCTTTTAAGTGTAGACTGTGGGCAAGATGACCTACTACCTCACTAATGTGTCAGCCATGTGAGATCTATATCTATTCTAACATTCTCATTCCCTTGGAAACCAATTAAAAAAAACGGATGGTAAGTATCAATACAGGTATAAATCTGCCTGGCTTAAAAGAGGGTCTTGCATATGAGTTTATAGAACAACATATAAGAGAGAGAAAGTTATGAATCACAAAGGGTGTTGCCTCTGCCCCAACCATGTCCAACCACCATAGAACACAGTTGAACTGAATGGTCTACTCGTGTGACAAAGATACATACACATTTCTGAAACAACCTGACAGTAAATCCATCTTTTCACAGAGATTTCCTATTAGTCATATTTTTATGGTATAATTTACATTCGCTATGTTGGTCTCAACTTCATCATGTCCTGGGTGAAGGCCAAAAAGCCAAACAGGCTCAGATACTTCTGATACCGGTATCACCCACTCCCCCCAAATAGTCAGAAAAATTTGAGGTAAAGTACTCTTCATAAAAAGGGCCACATGGTTGCCAGAATTCCATCTGTCATGCTCAGTTTGTAGACTGCTCTATCAATTGCACCACCAACAAATTAACAGTTTGCTGTCTACCTTCAAGATCAGCACACCGTTCAATACTTTTGTTTGCATTTCTGTATTCTGTGACATCCATTTGTGATCCCTGTCTAGCTATAGTTCTCCATCACTCCACCTGTCCTTAACTTCAGTTAACTCTCCTGCAGGCCATACTTTCTCTGTCATTCTGTTCCTGACTCCATTACACGTCTAGCATGTGGCCTTGAAGCCTTGCAGCACAATGGTGTCTGCCACCTGATCCAGGTCCTTTGGTATCATTTTATCCTTGAGGGAGGTATAATTAGCTATCAATTCAGGTTTCAGTCTACCAGGTGGCAATACTGTCATTTTATAGCATAGCATGTTATTGTCTGAACAAAAAGGCATGCAGTTGGTGCTCTCCTTGTAAACATAACATTCAGTTGCAAACATATGTACTTCAATCATAAAAAGTGAATTGTCATGTGGCAAACACCACATACGTCTAAGGTTTTGTGGAGAGTGTGAGAAAAGACGTGGACTTGCTTTCAAGCCATTTTAGGAATAGTCACTATACCAATGGTGGGTCTGTCATTGATTGAACAGCATGTGGATAAAAGTCCACCCAGGAATATGGTGGAGTGCACCCAGGTGTGACAGAGGCCCTGAAGAGACTATTAAATAACCAGGGTATATGCAGTGCTGGGATCACTCAGAAGTCACAGAAGCACACCCCCTGTAGGCACTGTTAAACAATGAGTGTTTACTCCTTGTGAGGTCCAATCAGAAACAACTTAGTCACAATTCCTGGATTCCCAGTTAAGAAAGACACTCCCGAAGCCTGTCTTAGGCTCCCAAAGGATCTCATAGTCTTGCAAAGCCAAGTGAAGTTCAATCAGTTGAGCCCTATTCGTCTCATGGCTAATATCCTAGCAAGACTGACATCCTGCACATGTGAGGGGTAAGACATGAAGAGCTTGTTGCTGTTCTGACCAAAAGCATTGAATTGTTGTACCCTGTGTTACTCTCCTGTCTTCATCACCAATAGGAGTCAAATACGTTATGTTACGTCCTAGAGAACCTTGCTCTTTCTAGCTTACAAGAGGATGCTTCCTACGACCCTTTTAAATATGTTTTACTATACAGTTTCCAATTTCAATATTAGTAGGGACTAACATTTCAGGGTAATAGAGAATGGACGTCATGAACATCCAGAAGCTGACCTTGCAGACTGACCTTTGCAAGCCTTGCTTACTCATTTTTCACTTTTATTTAAATTATTATTAAACGTTTTACTGAACAACACAGACACAAGCAATCACATTGCAGTTAAAAATAATTTTCAAAAAAAGCTACAAATTTTCCTCTTTGAAACATTGGTTTTAGTAAGAACTTCCTATAATAGTGACAGGGAAGACAAATAAAACCAATGTGTACTATATCCTGTACTGAGCGTCCAAGTAATCCAATAATTGGCATCAAGAGGTAAGCCTCCATTCTATCACTGACATACAGTCGAAGGACTTATGGATCTAAGTTGGACTTTAGACAAAATTGAATTTGACCTTGCACAGCAGACCGACAAACAGGTTATCTTTTTAAATCATTAAGCAGCATGCCCTGTCAGACTTAGGTCTTTATAATGTATCTTCAACCATACTTTATTAATAACCTTTACTACTTTTTGAGAAGCCCTAAATGTACTGATCTTTAAAAATACCGAAATATCATATCAGCAAAGTAGGAAAAGCATAACACGCATTCACTTATTTATTCAATTCAAAGAGACCTACATATGTTAATACTCCTTTTGTAGTATTAGTATGATCAAATTATGCTACAGTGAGGTTGAAATGGTGTTCATTTTACAGGCTACCTGTCCCTTACATTGGAGTCATACATCGCAGGATGCAAGATAAATTCAACACCTAATATAAAAAATATAAATTACTTTCTGAACCTTTACGGCTTTCCGTGATTGATCACCGGGGGCTCCATTATTCAATAGTGCCACATTCAATGTTAGAACCCATAACAGAAGTGATGATCCATGCTTATTTTGTACTAGACAAAATAGGTTTATTGAAGCTCCATAATTCATTAGAAGATAGAAGGTGATTTTCAAAATATGATTTGCTTGTACCACAAGCATTTATGTCACCCATATAAAATTAATAAAGAAAGAAAATACATTCTGTTAGAAATGGGGGTCTCTAGTTGGCAATGGCTGGCCACTGTCCAAGTAGGGACCCTTCTTCCTAAGTCAGAGTAAGCGGGCTACACCCTTTGATAACCTCTGCTCAACCCTGTGGTAACATAGCACGAGCGGCTAGGCTTATCTCAGAGGCAGTGTGTGAAGTATTTATGACCATACACAGTGACACAGTGAAGAACACTACAAAGGGACACCACACAAGTAGTTATAGAAAATAAGTATCTTTATATATTGACTTAACACAAGACCAATAACAGTAAAAATCCACAATACTAGAAAATAGGGTTACTCTTAAAATGCTGCAAAAATAGTTCAAGGTGTGCAAAGAGAAGTTCAGTTCAAGGTAGTGGTCTCTGCAACCTTTTTACTCACAAGATACCTGGATTCTGTAGCAAAGCAACCAAAATGCCGCTAACGAGTTGTAGCAATGATTTTCCTTACGCTAACCAGCGATGCGTTGAATCCTTGCCGCAAGGGAGGATGACGCCCCGAGCCTGTTGCGTGTGCGATCTTGTTGCGATGAAAAGTAATGGCGCTCCGCGAGGGAGCGGCGATCCTGATGCGATGCGATGAAAATGGCAAACGCTTGGCGTCCGCGCTGCGATGTCGTGAAGCGATGAACTCGATGCGATGATCTTTAGTTAGCGAGCGCTTTGAGGCCCGCAAACATGCAATGCGATAATCTTCGGGTTAGCGAGCATTTGGCAGCCCGCAAACAGGTGATGCGATGATCTCCGGTAGTGAGCACTCAGCGGCAGCAGCGCGATGATTTTCCTTACGCTCTTCAGCTGCGGCAGCTCGCTAACGGGTGTTAGCGACAATTTTCAGCACTCTCTTCTCTGTAGTAGAACTAGAGGCCCTGGAACTCACAGGAGCCTCACCTGCAGATAGAATCCTCGCTGGGAGGAAACAGGAGGCTGGTGGTGGAGTCTGATGTGCCTGAGACTCCAGCAGGAGGCTAGCTCTCTTCTAGCCCTTGGGTGATTGCTGTAGCAAGATAAAATAAAAGTTCCTTCAAAGTCCTTTTCCTCTTCTTCCAAGTCCAGTAGTAACCACTGCAGGCCAATCTAAGAAACAGCACACAAGCACAAGGACAGTCCTCTCCTGCAGATTCCTTCAGTTACACGGACAGAGGTTCTTCTTGTTGTCCAGGAGCAATACAAATTGTAGGGGTTTCAGCACAGATATTTATACCCCAAACGTCTTGGTTCTAAAGAGTCACAAGTCACTGAACCCAGCCAGAACCAGTTCTGCTCAGTCCTGTAGCACTTTGTTTACCAGGCTGCTTCTTTCCTTTCAGAGTGCAGGGCAGAGACATC
Organism: Triturus cristatus; assembly: GCF_964204655.1. Classification (NCBI taxonomy): domain Eukaryota; kingdom Metazoa; phylum Chordata; class Amphibia; order Caudata; family Salamandridae; genus Triturus; species Triturus cristatus. The sequence goes on from NC_140581.1 coordinate 966,662,103, forward strand.
AGACGCACCACAGGAGGTGGAGCCAGCATTGTGGAGGGAAGGCACAACCCTATTCAGGTCCCAGGTGCAACTCCTCCCACCCATCTAGATACGGATCTCTCTATTCACCACTGGGACACCTCACCCTGTCTCCTGGAATTCCCCAGCCCTGTCACTCCAGAACCAGACAGCCAATACACATAACAGCAGAGCACACTGGAAGGCTTAGGCAAGAAAATACCTACTTTCTAAAAGTGGTATTTTCAAACACAGAATATAAAAATAAACATCACTAAAAGATGTATTTTAATATTCTGAGCTCAGGCATACTAAATTCGTTTTTCTACCATGTTCATCGAGTCAGTTAGGACTATAGACTGTAATAATCAACCTGCCCATTCTGACCTATGGAGAACAGGTAGCCTTACAGTAGTGAAAAACGAAACTGGGTGTAATTCACTACCAGGACATGTTACGCACATCAGGGCATGTCCTACCTTACACATACAATGCACCCTACCATAGGGGTGACTCACATGATGCCAAGGGAAGGTTCAGGGGCTGGGCAGTGGGTGTACTTCACAGCCAAGATGGCAGTTCTGGACTGTACACAGACTCTGCAGTGGCAGGTCTGAGACACACTTTACAAGCTGCTTCTGTGGGTGGTGCAAACCAGCGCTGTAGGCCCACCAGCAGCATTTGGTTTACCAGCCCTGGGCACACACAGGCCACACTACTAGGGACTAACAGGCAAACCAAATAAGCCAATCATGGTTATACCAATTCACATGTCATATTTACCAAGAGAGAGCATATGCACTTTAGCACTGATCAGCAGTGGTAAAGTGCCCAGAGTCATAAAGCCAACAAAAACAGGTCATAACAAATCCAGGAGGAAGGCAAAAAGCTTAGGGATGACCCTGCAAAAAGGGCCATTTCCAACACATTCTATAAATCGTGGATCAAATACACAACAATGTCCAAATTCCCAGACATTTGATCTCCTTTCCTTTGAGTATAAAGATAATATTAAAACATATATTATTTTATAATTACCATTCATTTTTTGCCAAGGACATTTTATTAGTGAACATATTTTCCAAAGAAGACAGTAACTGCTCTTTATTCCAATTATTGCCACTACGCAAAAGTATTACCAACCACCCCATGAGCATGTTCTTTGGAAGAGGGAATTGTAGGTCCAGGATAAACCCCAAAGTTATTCAATTCAAACTCTGTCATCGATCTTCCTTGCAGTCAGGCTATTTTTAAAATCCTTAAAGTGTATCATGCCATCCATGGTAATCAGTCTCATTGGCTCTGCAATGTTCCAACACACAACTCAAAGAGGGATATTTTGCACCACAGACATATGCTCCCCAAGAGAAAGTCAATTATAGGACCCCCAAAACCTATGGTCAATTATCACTATCATCTACAGGTGTATTATATGTAGGCATCATATTCTAAAGAATATGTTGTGCACCTTCCATTGCTGTTGCTCTGAAAATCCAAAAGATATTGTGAGTCCTATACAAAGCATCATCCCTGTTCTATAACTAGTTTTTCACACCAGCTGTTAACCGTGAGAAATAGGACAAAGGAGGAGCTAGCACATCAACCCTCCCCATACAGATCTCCCTTGCACACTGTTAGATTTGGGGGTCTCTAGTTGGCAGAGGTAGGTACCTTTGACCAAATAGGGACCCTTGCGTCTAGTCAGGGTAAGGGGGTACATTCCTAAAATAACCCCTGCTCACCCTCTTGGTAGTTTGGCACGAGCAGACAGGCTTATCTCAGAGGCAGTGTGTAAAGCATTTGTGAACACATACAGTAATATTGTGACAACAGTACAGATGGACAGCACACAGGTTGTATTATAAAAATAGGTATATTTTATATAGATTTAACACAAGACCATAAACAACAAAGATCAACTATACTAGACTTAAAAATGGTAGAAATAGCTTAGTTCTCTTAAGATGGTAAATGCGACACTTTGAGTTCAATGTACCTTTGGATGCGTAACGCTATACAACAAAAGTGTTGCAGGGAAAGTGATGCGTCGGTTCCTTACACGCAAGAACAGTGATGTGTCGGGTCCCTACTGCTGCTTAGGGGATGCGTCGGTTCTTCTCCCCATGGGGAGGTGATGCGTCGGTTTCTTACTGCGCTTCCATGGCAATGCGGCTAGCAACGCCGTGATGCGATGAAGATCCAGTGCAATGAAACAAAGATGGCGTCTTCTTGATGGTACGACAACGAAGGGGTGATGCGTGCACACCCGGCGGCCGTGCGGTGACTCCGTGAATCTGCTTGAGCCACGAAAAGCCCTGTGACACGCTTCTCTGGTGATGCGACGGCATCTGCTGCGACGGCGACACTCTTCTCCAGGGATGCGGGGTGCCTCAGGTAGCCACTGCAGGCCAATCCTCAAACAGCACACAGCATAGGGATAGTCTCCTTCTGCAGTCTCTCTCTCTGGTTCCTCTCCTCAGCAAAGGTTCTTCTTGTTTCCCAGAAGTGATCTAAAGTTTTGGGGTCTGGGCCCCAGTATTTATACACCAAAATCCTTTGTCTCTGAAGGCAGAGAGCCCTTTGCCTAGCCCAAACCAGTTCTGGTCAGTCCTGGAGCACTTTGTTGACAAGAATCCTTCTTTCCTTTCACAGTGTAGGCCAGGGACATCAGACGCACCACAGGAGGTGGAGCCAGCGTTGTGGAGGGAAGGCACAGCCCTATTCAGGTCCCAGGTGCAACTCATCCCACCCATCTACATGCAGATCTCTCTTCACATGAGGTAAAAACACATGAGGCAACGGCAGAAAATGGAAAGGAGACCCACGCCAATGGTGCCAGGTCTAACACACACCAATACCAAATTTACACACTAACCTGTGCTGACTAGAATGCAACAGTAACATTTAATTCATAAGAACAATCCAAACATTTCATAAACATTACCCTTCTGCTAACACTAAAACACATAAACATTTTAAAGGGAGCATTGACTAATACAGTTTTAAAACACCAGATTGGTTTAATGGACAAATCTCATGTATAATAGCAAATAAATAAACAAACCTTATCTCCACTGAATCAGCGCTATCCTCTTCCCGACTGTGTGCATTCCATGTGAGTCCATGTGAACAACTGTTGGATATGATTCTGCATGTAGGACAAATGCTACTTTGGTTTCTGAAAGAAGCATGATGGGAATTTGGTCCTGAATTGATGCAAAATATTTCACTGCAAGTGCAGTCAATGATTTTATATTTGAACCGGGTCTCTGCCCAAGTCGGTAATTGAGCCTCCTCATTTGAAAATATAAATCTCGAAGGTCTCTTCTTTAATAATTTCCTAGTTTTTTATCTCTTAGTCCATACACCATTAAGAACAGTATTAAGGTTTATAGGTGGAATGGACAAAGTGACTGCAATACAATTTTCTCTGTTTCTGAAGTGCAAGCTATGCCATCAAAGTGGGATTTTGTTGAAGATGATCAGCAGGGTGGTGCCAAATTCAGAAGAAACCAATCAGCATGAAGGAGAATAATAATACGGTGTAGCCTATCAGGTCCTCCTTCCCCTAGAAACCGTCACCCTGCTGGGACCAAAATTGATCCAATGGCACAGAGCACCATGTGGTCAAAGTGATCTTCCCCCATAATACTAGCGTACCGAAACAAGCAAACCATATATTTCTTCTGTCCTTGCCAGTGCACTTGCACTTTTAACTCTCTTGTCTCTTAACCTGTCTATTGGTAGGTCAAGGAACATATAAGTCACTCCAAGAACTATTTCTCACTACACAAAAAGCGAGAACGCTGCACATGTAATCTTCAAGGATGTGGCATTATTGTTTTTAGACAAATCATAGCAATAAATAACATTTTGTCATCTACATATCTCTTGATTATTTATCCTTATCAAAAATTCCCACTCTATTAGTCTTGCATCATTTCCTGCAAGATTTCCTCCTGCTTTGTGATGTTGGAATTTGTAGGTGGTCTGGATGACAGAGCCCTTCGCTACGCTGCAGCTCATCAACTAGTGGAGACCATGGCTGTTGGAGCCGAAAAGCAGCCATTCAGGAACTGGACTGGCATTTAGTCCCACCACACAGCAATCTCCCTATCTCCAAACAAATGCTCTTTTCTCCACCTGCTCCACACCTCCTTCAGAGGGTTCAATTGTGTTGGCATTGCTAGTGCCTCAAGATGCCCCACTCTCTCTATTTTAAGAGCACTAAGATGACCTCCTCATGGAGGGAGCTATGCATCATCCCATAGGAAGACCTCAGACACCATTGAACTATTATCTCCCGCTACTATACCCAGCCCTGTCAACTTTTGAAAAACTTTACTGTTTCAAAAAAGTAGTTATGCAGTATCTGAGGACATCTAAGAATCATATTTCTTCAGTGCATTGCACACATCTTTTGTCAAAAGAAATGCACCAAGAAAGAGGTACTTTCAGAGTTCTGATGTTGCAAAACACCATGGTGCCACGGCATCTCCTCTGTGACACCAAAAGTCCTCCAGTAGCAAAAACTCAGGTCTAGTAATCTATTGGCACTTGGCACAATTTCTGTACTGTTCCAGCATGTCGCTAGTTTATCTCTGATCTCAATGTTAATATTTTATACTTTTATTTCAGGTGGAACTATCTCTCTTTGATGGGATTAGGATCAAATGCTATCAGGACTGTATCCACATCAAACTAGAGAAAACTGATTTACAAGAGTGATATATATTTTTCAATATTCCCAAGCATTTAAATGTGTTTTACAGTTTTTAACCCTAGCCTATGGTGGCAACTACACATTTATATGGTTCGCGGAGCATGGCACTCTGTACTTTCAGTTCTCTGGAAATTGATGGAGACTAAGGGTTGATATAGAGGCAAACGCCCCATCTGTTCTATCTAGATTATATTGAAGTCAATATCTTCTAAAAAGGGCCATCGATCTATGCTTTTTTGGCAGATGTCCAGCTTCTGTCAAACTCCAAATCAGGCCCTTCGATCCTTATTATGAGTGTCCCTGTAGGGTCAGTGGCTGTTGTCAAACTCAATAAAATTCGATACCTCAGGGGACAGTATTTACTTAGTGCAATATTTCTCAACCATTAGGAGTTTAGTCCTTCTAAATAAGGCATATAATAAGAATCGTGGGGTTTTCCCTACCAAAATCCTCCTTTTCCAATGTTTACTGGGTATTTTCCACAGTACTTATTAGCAGGTTTCATATGCCTAAATGTCACTGGGGAAAACTGTGGGATGCAGAGTTTATTGAACAACACAGAATGCAACTTCTGCACGACTTCTAGATGTGTAAACTCTGCACAACGTATAATTATCGCTGTGCAAACAAGGCTCTGAAATATATGGCATGCTCGGAATTATCTACGCGAGGCAAGGGAGATTCTGCAACTTTCTTATTCCAAAGCCATAAAGATGTTTCAAAACATTGCTAAATTCATCAACTTTATGAATGACAATTTCTGGGATGTGACAAATCCAGTTGTGCCGCGCAAAGTTGTCCACTCTTTACACGTTATATATACATCAACAGAATGTTCACAGAGACACATACAATGAACGTGCACTTAGCACATATTTATTGTGTGATACAATGATTAATGAAAAACTTCCCTGACATTTCTATTAAAAAGAATCTTGATTGCAAAACTTGAGAATTTACTCACAAGTATGTGCTTAACTATGTTAATTGAAATATTATTTGCATATTTAATTTGTAGACGTATGTAATATAGATGACCTAGAATTAATCATTTGATGTATGTTTAATAAAGTGATGGTGTTAACAGCTAAATGTATGAGAGTTCTAAAAAAAACCTTTTCACATTATTGTGCTCTACTGCTAATACATGATTCATGATTCCCAAACCTGTGCCTTATTGTTTGAATAACAGTTAGTGATTCGAACATTAGTTCGAACCCTTGCTCACATGTGTAGAATGTCATTTTGAGTTACACGTCAAGAGTAATGTAATGTATGCATTAATGTTACATGTATGTATATTCAAACATAGTTCTCAGTCATACTTACCTTTGAATAATTTAATTATTCACTGAATGCCTTTTTTAATATGAACTAAATGGGCTAAATGAACTTAGATTTGTATATATTTAACTGTGTGCATGCATATTAACTGTGCACTATTCAAGTGAATGGTTAACTTAACAGAATCATGTAGGCCTGTATTTCATCATGCTGCATTTCATAAATGTCTTGATTTGGTTTCTGCTAACGTGGCTTTCTTGCAGGCATTCACACACATTGGTAGTTTAGAATAGATACATTTCTGTACTTGAGATACATAGTCTGAGAAGCAGACCTTGACGACAGCACATGTCAAACCGGAGCACTAATAAAAGGACTATTCTTTCCAGACCAGGGTGTGAGAAGAAGATGTTGTTCCCATGTCTAGTGTGGGACCTTTAGTGAATGTTGCAGTCTACAATGTGTGACCCAGTATGGACAATGGACTTTCTATGATGGTGTGACCAAGGGGGTGTCAACTACCGACCTTATGGATTATGATATACCGTTCATTCTGGCTAAAGGAGAAGAACTGCCCCAGACCTCTTCTGAGAAACACTCCAGAGTTTTGCTGAACTCTTTGTGGACTTCTCTGCTGAACTCCCCTTTCTCAGACTCTATGCAGAACTTCTCCTTGGATCGCTTCCAGACCCTTCCCATGATTCCCCTCTACCCCTTGAACAGACTTTGAAAGATTTAGACCTCTAAGTTTCCTTTAGATTTTGACCTAAGTGTAGCTTAGGCTAACATTTATTTCTGACCCACTGAAGACTCTTGACCGATCTTCTGAGATGCTAAAATTTGTTCTACTTAATTTATCTTGCCCTGTCCCTGTCTCCTACAAGGAACTCATTGATTTTTGAGACTATTTAGGTTTACTGAACCATCCTTATCCTTTGGCATATGCTTGGGATATTTTTTTTGATAGTCAATTTTATTGATTTTGGTGGATGTAAACAAAGAAAAACAAACAAAAGACCAGCAGCAAATAGAGACATTAATATACAGCTTAGCACGGCAACATTATAGCATCAAGTAAGTCCGTGAGAGCATAGAGTCTGAAAGAGGACAGAGTAGGTACTCATTGTGGGGCCATGACGGCCCAGACGGGGAGTCAGTCTTCTAGCACCCCCACCCATTTGCCCCATACCTTGCGGTACGTTGCTGGGCATCCCCTAGCTGCACACAAGGTATTTTCTTGCATTGTGCACCAGTCCACCCCTCTGCACCATCGGGCCATGGTGGGCGCAGTCGGGTTCAGCCAGTTAGCCGCAATGTCCCTCTTGACCACCATCATGGCTGTGTTCAAGAAGAATTTGTCCGCTCTGGATCCATCCAACCCCTCGGTAACCCCCAGGAGCACATTCAATGGATTGTGTGGGACCTCCCATCCCAGGACCTCGGTGAGTTCCCCCTCTACGGAGTGCCAAAAGTGTGTAACAATGGGCAGAGCCATACCATGTGAAAATAAATCAGCTTGTTGTTGGCTATAATGAGGACATGATGCATCAGGTCTGAGCCCTGCACGGTGGAGGTGCAGCGGAGTGATGTAGGCAGCATGGAGATAGCAAGTTTGGTCTAAACAGAGTCTCGTGGAGACAGTGATTGTTTTGGATGTCATTAGTGCGTCTCTCCAGTCCTCGTCCTCCAGAGCTCTGAGCCAACCCTCCCACTGGTCTCTAAGCCGGTGTAGTGTGTTGGGAGTGTTGTTCGTAAGGAACGGTAGATGCGGGAGATCCCTCCTTTCCCCAGGTCACCCGTCATGATCTGAGCTTCAGGTGGGCTATATTCAGGTAAGGAGGTACCCTCTGAGATGTGGGAGCGGAGGGCGTGGCGCATTGCAGGTACCGGTAAAAGTGTGAGGGGTTTGAAGGTCCTGAAAGGTACGCAGACGGTCGCCTCCCATATGTCCCCCAACTGTGATATACCAATAAGGTCCCATGCTCTAAAGCCAGGTAAGTCGACGGCCTCCTGGAGCCAGGTGCCTTGCCAAAAGGGAGTATATTGAGTCAGTTTGTCCGACCAGTAGGTGTGGCGCAGAGAGGCCCACCAAGCCAGAAGCACTCCCTGTGTTACTGCAGGCAGGGTTCTGGGAATAATCCCCCCATAGAGCATCACTTGGATGCTAGCCAGGCCAAGGGCTAGTAGTTCCACTCTGTAAGCTGCATCCGACCAACCGCCATTAAACCAGTCATGTACTGTGAGGAGCCGGGTTGCTAAATATTATAGATACAAGTTTGCCATTCCCAGGCCTCCATCAAAGGGTGGGATCCGGCACTGGGCAAGGGCCAATCGGGGCCAAATACCCCCCAGAGGAACTTAGTGGCTAGGCTGTCCATCTCCCTGAACAAGCCCCGCGAGAAGAGGAAGTGTGTATTCTGAAGTATATACAAGAACCTGGGCAGAATCATAATTTTGAATAAGGCTATTCTACCTATGGGGTTCAGAAGCTGCGCCTGCCATCTGAGGAGGTCAGCGTGGGCTTTCTTCACTAGCGGGGTCACATTGAGTGACCAAGCGAGGTCAGGGAGGAGGGCGACTCAGATCCCCAGGTACTTGAAGGTTTGTCTCCGGAGGGGTATTGTGTTCTGCCAATCAAAGCAGTCTCTCGAGATATGAATGGGGATCATGACGGACTTGGTAGGGGTTCAGTCGGAGGCCGGAGGTCTGTTGGAAGAGACTCAACGCTCGAAGACACCGGGGCCCGGATCGCGCCGGCTCGGCCAGAAAGAGCAGAACGTTGTCTGCGTAGAGGGCTATGTTGTCCTCACCCAGACCAGGCCATTTCCACCCCATGATTTGCGTGTCCAACCGTATGTGGCAGGCAAAGGGCTCCATCGCTAGTGCAAAGAGGAAGGGTGAGAGGGGGCATCCCTGCCTCATACCTCTCCTGATGGAGAAGGGCTGTGATAATGCTCCGTTGACCAGTACTCAGGCCTGTGGCTCGCTGTATGGGGTTTTCACCAGTTTACAAAAGTGTTTCCCAAACCCCAGTTCTGCCAGCACTTCCTTCAGGTACCGCCAGTCTACTGAATAAAAAGCTTTCTTGAAATCAGCGAGAAGGAGCGCCAAGTACGGGGTCAACAACTTAGCATCTGAGTTAATAAGAGAGATGGGCCGGTAGTCAGAGCATTGTGTAGAAGGGGGTAGAGAGTTAGGGATCACCACAATAGTGGCAATATCAGTTTCGGTACGGAACGAACTCCTGTCAGCTGCCTCGGCGTATACCTCCAAGAGGCAGGGAGCAAGTGTGTCCCGGTAGGCCGCGTAAAACTCCTGCGGGAATCCGTCCGAACCCAGGGTCTTGCCAGAGGCCATGCGAGAGATAGCGTCATTAACCTCCTCTAGAGTGATAGGGAGGTCCAACGCCTCCATCTCAGGTTCACTGAGCCGCAGGAGAGAGATTTGCTCCTGTCGAAGCAGCGTCAGGAGTGAGAGACAGGGGGTCTGCGTGGGATAGAGTGCAGCATAGTAAGTGGCAACACATTGGGCCACTGCCGCTGGCGAGCGCTGGACCGTACCGTCGGGGTTATCACTTCCGGGATTATGCGATTGGCCATTGGCTATGTGGCCAGTCGGTGGAGAAGCTTCCCATTTTTGTCCCCCATCCATACACTCTGCCTACGGAGGACCTCCACAACAGCTTGGCGGCCTCCGGGGAGGGCTGCCTAATCTTGTCTCTCAGGATTGTCAGTTTTCTGTCTTGTGAGTCAGTTCTCTGCTCTGGGGGTTGACTTTCAATGAGGGTGGCTTGAGCTTCCAGAAGCGTGATCTGGGAGTCTTGGGCAAGCCGTTTGCGTTTGAGCTGGTCCTTAGCGAAGCCCCAAATAGTGGCCTTTCCAGCTTTCCGCAGAGTACCAGGGGAGGAGACGGAGTCTTGATTGGTGGTGAAGTAGTGTTGGAGCTCAGTCCCTACCGATTTCTTAAAGTCCTTGTCCTGGAGAAACCAGGCGTTCAGTCTCCAGATGGGATGCAAGGAGGATGGGAGGTCTCCCACTTCCATCACTACAGGGGAGTGGTCAGATATACCTCTGGGGAGGATGGCAATGTCTTTAATTGCCTGACAGTCCATGGCTGGCATAAAAATGAAGTCTAGCCGCGCGTGCGTGTGACGTGCCGCTGATGTGTGCGTGTATTGTTTGGTCAATGGGTGCCAAAGTCTCCATGCATCACAGAACCCCAAGGTATTCGCCCAATCAGTCAAAAGATTAGTGTGGGTGGCTCTGGTGGTCGTAGGGGCACTTGCGGTGTCAAGGGCTGGATTCATGATTCCTTTAAAGTCCCCCCCTATGACTGTCATCCCCGAGTGCAAGGAGGCCACCAGTTCGGCAGTACGCTTAAGGGTGGAGGCTAGCAGCGGTGGTGGGGAGTAGATGGACAGTAGGTTGAGGGCCCAGCCCTCTATGGTCCCCTCCAAGGCAATAAAGCTGCCCAGAGGGTCGTTAGTGACTTTGAGCAACACAAATGGAAGGGTGCGTCGCACGAGGACAGCCACCCTTCTCGACCCTCGGTTAAAGCCGGAGTGCCAGACCCGATCATAGCCGTACCGTGCCAGGAAGGGGCAGTGGTTGCCTGCAACGCGAGTCTCCTGGAGCAGCAATATGTCGGCTTTGTGGCGTTGTGCATAGCGCAGGACCGCTGTTCTTTTGACTCTTTCCAACAGTCCATTAACATTCCAGGATATTATGGAAAGCATCGCCCTTCCGCTATAGGTGCCCGTCATGGGGGTATGAGTGTGGGATGAGAGTCGTGAAATGGGTGTTAGTCGCAATTGGAGCTCTCTGCCTGCATGGAGTGGTAGGTGCCCCACTGTAATGCGAGTTGTGTATATGCGTGCTATGCTGCCGGGTCTAGATGCTGGTGTGATAAACAATACGTGTTAATGAAAAACTGGGACAACGGTCCCTTTCCCATACCCTACCTCTTTCCCCCTCCCTATACTTCGGAAACTGAAGCATCTGTCGATCCTAACAAATAAAGGACTAAAACAGGAACCAAACTAAAATGCTCGGGAATAGGGATACATGGAGGACTCCTCCACTTAGCAGGATGTTCTGTTACAATGTCTATCGAGAGAGATAAATGGCGGGGAACATGGGACTATAGCGTGGACCACCGCGTTGATTATGACCAACAGTCTATTGTGGACTTAGGGTAGCACCTTGAGGAGGGCCGGACTCTTGGAGAGATCAGTGTCTGCCAGATCAAGCAAGGAAGGACGGGGCGAGGTTCCACCTAGATCTGAATGGGCCGATGAGCCAGTGCGTCGTAGAGTTAGGAGGTTGTTCGTGGATTCTCTAGATGCTGGACGCAGTCCGGGTCTCAGCGGTGACTCCGGCCTGACTCTTCTCGGGCCTCGCCTTCTGTGTGAGTGGGTGCGTTTACGGAATGGTTCAGGCAAACCCCCCTGGGCTCCCTCGGTATGGCTCTTGGGGGACTGGCTCTGGGTGGTGACTCTCAAGGGACGCCCTTCCGTCAGCCACGTCCAGGCCTCCTTAGGGGACTCAAAGAAGAGGCTTCTGTTTTGGAACACCACTCGAAAACGGGCCGGAAAGAGAAGCCTGTACTGAATGTTTAGGACTCCGAGCTTCTGCTTGACTTCTCCAAATGAGCGTCTTTGGCCCTGAACTTCCCGTGTGTAATCAGGAAAAATCATGATCGTCTGGCCTTGATACTTGAGATGTGGCTACCTGCGGGCCTCGGCCAGGATGGAGTCTCGGTCTTTGAAGTTAAGAATCAGCGTTATTATTGGTCGGTGTGGCGCTCCCGGTGGCGGTTTTGGGGTGAGAGAGCGGTGGGCTCGCTTGATGGCAAACCATGAGGAAAGAAAGCCCTCAGGCATCCAGGAGCGCAACCAGCGTTCAATAAATTTTCCCATTTGGCCCTGCTCCGAGCCCTCCGGAAACCGCACCAGGCGGAGGTTGTCATGCTTGGGATATTTAGATTACTAATGTATAGACAGGAGACCTTAAGATTGTTTTCTGAGCATCAGATACTAATGTTATTATTCTGCATCGCTGCCACTAAATTACCTCTCTGTTTAATTCTGGTCCGTCTCAATTTTTCTTTAGGAGGCTTAAACTCCCAGTTATAACACTTTATCTTTATAGCATGGTATTGAGAGTGATTTTTTAAATTTTATTACAAATTTTTAAAAAAACGTTCTTAAACTTTGCTACTGATACTGGTCTTCATTGTGTAGCCAAATGGGTTGCACTGTATAATGAATAAAATTGAAGTTATGAAATATTGACTCCCTCTCTCCTCGGTGTGACTAAAAAAGTCCAGCGGAGGACCAAGAGTAAGTAAAGTGTGGGCCCAAAAAATGCTGAAGCACCAGCAAAACCATTTTTTGTGGCAGCATTCATTTAAAAGCTGCTCAAATGTTGCACCTTTATGAAGTGGTAAGTATGTGTGCTTTTCCCAGTTTAGCCAGTGGAGGTGCATCTTAATCAACAGAGACAGGAGATGACTAGAGCTACTCAGGTGCTCTTTACAAATTTCACACATTAAATTTAGTGGTGGAAATGCCACGCTCACAAAGTAATTTCTACAGTGTAGCGGATGTTGCAGATATTAAAGACGTCTTTGCAAAGGGAAGATATTCCTTTTTTGAGCCAAGACTTTTCTTTGGTTGTTATTAGAATGAGGGGCCAGAATCTGTCACCTTGTTTGGAACATACTTGACATGTGTGCAAGTAAAAACATTCCACAAGCCTACATTTAACCTTGGCAGAAGGATGACTGTTTCATTCCTGCCATGGTTACTCCCCACACCTGATCTGAAGGTGACAATGGGCAGATCTACATTCTTAAGACAAAAGATCCATTCATCCTGTCACCCTAAACAGGCTGGTTCTAAGGCAACTGACAAGTGTAGTGAGGCAGGTTAAGGTCCCAAGCTCTCACGTCGAGCTCCCTGTGGACTCTTTCTGCCCTCCACACCATGAGTCAAAATTCCCGTGTTTACCCTTACCTTGCTAGACATGTACAGCATGGCGAAGGGTGATCCCTTGAGCTTGCTTGTGTACCTGTGTGCATATAGGAGCATGGGGGTCCCTGCCACTGGAAACTGCTTGGTGGCAGTACAGAGGATTTCTCTGGTAGGAGTTCCTCCCACAGCTTGATCCCTGTCTGTTGCCTTCCTTTGACAGTTCAATCCCTGACAGAAGCAGTGTAGTTCAGCAGACAAAAATTGCACTCTGATTCTGGAGCAGTGGGAATAGTCATGTGGCTGGGAGAGTCACATTAACCTACCTCATAAGTACATTTACCTCTTATTCTTGGTGGTTCAATCTGAGGATTTCAAACCTGATTTGTGAACCCATTTTGTGTAATGAGGAACGAATTGATCCATTTAAAAAATCTGATGATTGTTGTGTTTTATTTGACATAGGCTTCAATATAATCCTTTGTTTCATCCGTCCAACACCTAAATTAGATGTAAAAAGGCTCTAATTTCATGAGATCTAAGATTTTGGCAACAGTTTAAATGCTGTGATTTTTGTGGTTTGCAGGGACAGAGATGGATGCAGTTCAGGCTATTAAGGTAACTTTCAACAACCTACAAAAATATTTACTGCAGACTATCAACGTTTCACAATTTTGTCAATCCAAGTGTATGGCGGTAAGAATAGAGCTGGTGATCTACCTCCACATTTATGTACCTTAAAGATATGCATTAAATATGTACTTACCCTTGACACCACAACAATATGGTGGTAGTCAATATCCTGAAGTGGAGTGAGTCAATATTTTAGTAGACATATGTGAAAGCCTGATATCATGGTAGGACATAATTGCACTTAAGTTATTTTTTCCATGAAAAAATACACTGATAACTTTTTACATTTTTTTTATGTACAGCAAGGTGTTGATATGGAAGTTTGCTTTCTTCCCTTTGAGAAGGAATATTACTTGGTTATTTAATGACGTATATTGTGACGGATTCTATGAGCTTACAAAATCTAGGAAACCTTTGGTGGATTTTGGAATGGAGTGTATAGGGAGAGGTGTGGCGCAGGAGCCAGGGCAGCTGACTCCGAAGCGCAGGGCTCACAGTTCGATCACTGGTGGCAGCTCAGCTAAGCACCATCTGACTCTGGACAATAGCTCACTTAATCTCCCCCACAGCCCCCAGCGTCTTGAGACCCTTAGGGGTGAGTAGATCAACTTTGCAAATACTGAAGTTATAAGCACAACACAGTCTATTCCAAAAGCAAGTCTGCTGTCTTGAATTCAATCAAGAATTAATTGTCCATTGGTTCAAGTATATTTCTCTCAAAAGGTTTCAGGTAGGAGGGATGAATGGAAAGTGTTGCCTTTGCCCAATGTTGACTTTACTTGCACACCTGGATGATATGTTTAAATATGTTGCTGTTCTTCCTTCTTAGCATGTGAAACACGTCCTGTGTGGGTCAAAGAGTTGCCTGAAAGGTCCCTCTTCTGCCCCCTTGGCAATGGGCCATACTTCAGGATTGTAGGTCAATTATGACCTCCTCATGCTGGGGCGCTAAAGTGCAGGCCTGGTAGTCCCTTGACACGGAACCGGAAGTCACAGGTTCAGCACCTCCAAGGATCCTGCAAAGTGAATCTTAGTACATATTATCGTTGAGACTTGCCTCTCCTGTAAATTTTCAAAAGTTTTCAATCGGGAGCAATCAGCACAAGGCTTGTTAGAGATTCGCCCTTTCTTCCTCCAGGTGCAACTGGTAACTGGCGAGAGTTCTCATAAGGTGAACACCAGATCTTTGTGCATCCGTTGCCACGGGCTGTCAATCCATCCGTTCAGCGTGTCAAGGCAGGTGCTAAATGTACTTCCTAGGTGATCACAGCTTTTCATTAATCACCTATCACGAAGACGTGAAAAGCTTTTTCCACTCTTGGACACCCCCCCTTCTCCCCCCCCCCCCCCCCCCCCTCCCCAAGGCTTCAGAGAGCGCAACGCTCTCGCCCTGCATTATCACGCCCGGCGTCATCATAGAAGAAGCATACGTCCGCCCACCTCCTACCTCCAGGGGAAATGAGCTGCAAACTGAAAACACCAACATACATCTTATGCATCTTATGCAGTAGCGCAGCAACTATACCACGGGCCCTGGTGCAAGTAAGGGAGTTGATCCCTTTGACAAGTGTTGGTGTAGTAAAATATACCAATTATCAATGCCGAATGTGGCCCTTAGGGCATGGGACACCGGTGCCACTGCACCTACTGCACCAATTACCAGCTACGATTATATGAGCTTAATAGTCACAAGCAGGCAATGTAACGTTGAACCCATGTGTTTAAGATAATCAATATAAAATAATTAAAAAGACGAGAAGATCTGAACGCAAAGCTGCCAGCAGAAGTGTTACATAAACAGCAGGCTAAAAAGAAAAGGCTTTTTATGAGCGAAGAACGTGTGTTTTTTAGTTCCCCGTTGTGTTTTGTAAGGCGCCTATTTTTCTTGTAAAATGTGGCACCTTTGTACAGCGTGTTCTCTCTGAAAGCCAAACACAGGCTTGTCATCGTGCTGGAGCTGAACACACAGGCCTCTCGTTTCTTGTGTTTCAACCGAACAGTCCCCACTCGGGCTGCAGAACAGTATCGCATGTCATAAATCACTCTCTGATAGATATTTGGCAACTCCTTGGCGCCCGAGGCTATGCAACATGCGGCAGGGAATTTATTTTTAAGGTGGACTCGAAATACAGTGACTTGCAGACTTCCCAGAGTTTCGGAGCAGTTTACTGCTTTCTGAGCGCACAAAAACTGCTAAACATGGCTCCATGTGGTTCAGGGTCCCGAAGCCCATGCAGCAAGGTGCGCGGTGCCAGGCGAACCTCGAGTGATTTGTTTCTAGATGCAACAAAAATAAAAACAAAGTAAAAAGCGGGCAGTGGAAGACTGCCAGATCATTTCCTCTTCTCAGCCCCCCTCAGCGCGCCCTCTCTTTTCAGGAATCTTGAATGCTGGCATGTGCCTCTGAGAGGACGGGTGGATGATCAGCTCTTCAGCCAAATAAAAACAAGCATTGGCAAAGGCAATAGGTCTCGGCAATCCGAGAGCTGTTGGCGTTGTCAATATTAATGTTTTCTTTACCATGTTCAATAGTAGTGCCATGTTCAAAGAATTCATGATCCAGACAGATGCATCAGGGCATGCCATGGGGGCCATGCTAAACAAAGGGAGCTTGGATCAACCAGTAGCCTTCATCAGTAGGAGGCTACTTCCCCAGTAACCGATGTAGTGTGCAATACCATTGCAGTGGTCTTGGCACTGAAGAAGCAGAGACCATACTTGTTTAGTGCTCACTTCTGAGTTCATACAGACCTCAGATTCAGATGAGGGGTGAGAATCCCATACTATTGAGGTGGCCCATTTCCCTGCACGGAATTTACCTTACGGTGGAACACCATCCTGGAACAGACCATGCCAATGCTGATGGGCTCTCCGGGTTCTTCTGCCTCAGTGAGGCGAACCCCCAAGGGACTGGGTAGCCCTCCCTACTTTCAGCCGAGGAGATACATGTTAGACCTGGCATCCTTAGTATGGATTCCCCCTAACTTTTTACCTTCAGACCCCGAGTTTTTGCTGACTTTGTTTTTGTTTTCGCTAGCCTTAGGACTCTGCACACTTTACTAGTGCTTGTGGGCTCTCCTCAAAATATATTGAATTGGCTTATACCTAAGGCTCCCGGTTTTCAGTTTAAACAGATTTTTACATATAAATATAGACAGAAAATATTTTTCCTTTGTCTGTAATTATAAATAGAAACTGCAAAATACTGTTGAAAGTGATTCATAGAGTTGTGTGGCGCAGCCGTGCTCCAGCCCAGGGTTTCCATGCCCTTCTTCCTGATTTAGATCTTTGGATGCGCAGGAAATTCTTTCCTATGAGAGTCTTGAATTGACCTCTGCCTGTCCCCATATGCCCGTTAGTTTTGTTCACCCAATAGTGGTTGGATCCAAGTGTGACTGCATGGGCATGTCAGCCTCCCAGCAAGTTCAAAGCCAAAGTAAGTGAGGAGGGGTGTACGTGGTCTGTGTTTTCTTATTTGAATAACATGGAGCGGGGAGGGGGAATGGCCTTTCGTAGTGTCACCCTCACTTTAAGTGGAGAGGTGAGCGATCCTTCGCTTTCCAATCACACTTCTCTGCACTTACTTGAAACTCGGGTTCTGGGCTCTACATCTCATGGGGGTGTCATGGTTTTATTACTGGCCGGTGTTAAGGGAGAAGCTACAGCTGAATGGGGCTAGTGCAGAGACCCTCTATGTGCTACTCGCTATGTTCCGCTGTTTATTGATCTTTAAACGTCTGACTTTTCCGAAGCATGAGCTTGTAATCGTTCTAAAAGACCGGGGTCTCAGAGTGCGCTGTTCCGAGATTTAAGTTTTATAGCTGCAGGGTGTGGGAGGTGAAGCAGGGTGTGTAGAGGAGGGAAGTCTACATAATAATACATAGCTGGGGAGGATGGGGCGGGGTGCGAGTTCAGCATGTCCTCCAAGTGTGCAGTGGGTGGAGAACAATTACTGCTGATTTCTTTTCCCTGACCAGGATGGGCAACGTATAACTGTTCTCAAGAATTCCAGACACCGGTGGTCTATTTTTTCTTTATTGTTATGTAACAGTGAACGTTGTAATTATTAAATTGAGTGGGAGTACTTTGCCTTTCTGAGTGCTGCACTGCTGCGGTCGAGAAGCACTAGTCCCCTGAGCTCTGTTATTGACTTGGAGGGATCCTCGCAGGACATCCTTCTCAGTGTTTTACAGAAGAACATTTTAAAACTTGAGTACAGGAGTTGCTGGAAGCACAGATAACAGTGGATCACAACTTTTCCTATGCCCTCTATCCCACTTTGTATACCAATGACACGTCATGGAAAGCACTACATGACTGGTGGTGGGTTGCAAAGGGAAACCACTGATATGGTACCCACGAACACACTGACTCTAGGAACCTGAACTTGTGTTCTACTACAATGGCAAAGTTTTCAGATTAATATAATGTGTTTACTTAATTTGCCATATATATAAATCTATGTAAACCTATAACAACTGAGTGCAAGTGTGCATTGGCTATTTAAATAAATGTGAAAAATATTAGCTGCAGAATCTTCTTTTTTGTGGTGCAAAATACATGTGGATGAATACAGATAAAATGAGCAAAAAATAAATATGGATAAATACAGATGGAAATGTTAAAACAATTCCAAAAACACGGGAGCCCTACATATACCCAATTGGCATATTGCATTTACTTGTAAGTCCCTAGTAAAGGGGCACTACATGTGTCCGGGGCCTGTAAATTAAATGCTACTAGTGGACCTGCAGCACTGATTGTGCCACCCACTTAAGTAGCACTTTAAAGATGCCTCAGACCGACCTGCCATTGCAGCCTGTGTGTGTACAGTTTTAAACTACCATTTCGACCGGGCAAAGTAAACCTGTTGTCAGGCCCAAGCCTTCCTTTTTAATACATATAAGTCACCCCTAAGATAGGCCCTGGACAGCCCAGAGGGCAGGGTTTAACATATTTGAAAAGTAGGACATGTGCATTTAAATTTACATGTCCTGGCAGTGAAGGACTCTTAAATTTGTTTTACCCTACTACAAGTCCTACCTCTCCCATAGGTTAACATTGGAGTAACATTATTGCATTATCTAGGTGTAATTTCAAAATGGGAATAAAATTCACAGTTCATGTTTAGTGCCTCTGGGATCACAATTTAACAAGCATTGAAAATGCAATAGGTCTCGCCTTTGATTAAGTTAAAGCCATTTGCTTTGCTAATGGTATTGTATAGCAAAGCAAATGGCTGTACTGACTGCTGCGAGGAACTCAAGCTAGTGCCTTTCCCGAAAAGTAAGTACCCGAGGAGAGAGATGCATAAACAGTGCCAATAGTAACAGCATGGCACTGGTCAACCATTTAGAGGTAGATGGTGCAGTAGTACATAACATAGCAATCTTTGTAACTTGTCGGTTTCGAACCCAGTCCTGCGTATGGAGGGTATCACTTTATTTCCAGACTTCAGTGTTTAAAGAGTCAGTAATACAGTGAAAGGACTCTATGCTTGAAAGCCACAGAACCACAATAACTTAAGAGTTAACCTCACTGTGAAGTGGATTAAGGTGGAGCAGTACCTAAAGATGAGCGGAAGTTAAGAATGAGATTTTCTGCAAAAAGAGATTCAGCATCTAGAAGAATGTCCATGATTGTAGGCACTAACTTCATGACCTGCATAAACTCTGCCTGGCCATAGGCAGATGGGGTCAGAAGCAAGATTTGTGATGGTGTGGTGGGAGGCATACTGCATCCATCTGCAATAGGTTACGTGCCTTCGTTACACATCAGATGGATAAAATGAAGACATTATTCAATCTGGTGCCAAATGAACAATTATAAGTACAGTTTAGTAAGCCTCCATGGTCCCATTCTAAAGGTCCATGATTTTATTAAGAAGTGTGATAAAGGGGAGGAGCCTAGCGCGCATCCAAGATGGTCGCGTGAGCACAGGGCTCCCCGGACCCTCGCTGCTCCTCGGAATTTATCCTGAATCTATCCTGGCTTGGTTGATGGAATCTGGGAGACGAATGCTGGCTGAACGCTAAACTCCTTTCGGAAATCAAATCGGACCTGGCAATCCGGAGTTATGGTGGTTTGAACTTTTGAGGCCCACCCGACGGCTGTGCCCGATGCGAGGGTGATCTGTGGAGCCGGGGCGTAGTTGAACAACAACGGCAGCGGAGCTGTGCCAGTGGCCGTCACATCACTTTCGGTTTCACTTTTGGTCTTTGAGGGGCTGGACTGTGGACTTGCTTGGTGCGACTGGGCTTTCATTTTGCCTTCGCTTGAAGCCGGTGGCTTCGTCTGCTGCCAGTGTGCTCATTGACGGTGGTCCCTTCGCTCTGCCATATTGCGGCCTGTGGTGCGACACGCGTCTGCCTGGCCTGTGCCACCTCGACGCTTCCTCGGTGGTCCCCTTCGGCGATCATGGGAGGCAAGGGAGACCCCGAGAGGCGTAAGACCAAAACATCCCTACGTGGGGGACCGGTCCAGACGAACAACATGGACCGCTACACTCAGGGTAAAGGATCCCCCGGGACGGCCAATGTCCCCCCGGAGGACACCAGTGGTGGCCCGTCCATTTCTCCGGATCTGTCCCTGCAGGACATCATGGGCGCCATTAAGGGCATCAGAGAGACCATCGCTACACAGTACGAGGCCTTGGCCCGTAAAATCGACACGGTGGCCATTGACATTACGCTAATCCGGGCGGATCTCTCTAAGACCAACGAGAGGGTTCAATCGCTGGATGTGCAGACGTCCTCCCTTGGTACGGACGTGTCGGACCTGCAGGCCACTCTCGGCGATCTCAAGTCGGCCAATGATCTGATGGCCCGGCGGCTGGAAGACTTCGAGGGACGGGCCCGCCGCAATAACATCCGCGTCATAGGCGTTCCGGAGACCTCCGATAACCGCCCGGTTGATCTCCTGGTCGAGGAGCTCATCCTCGAACATCTTGCTCCCGCTGGCCTGAGTAAGTTTTTCGCTGTGGAGCGGGCCCATCGAGTCCCAGGTGGCCGGCCGCGACCGGGTGCCCCCCCGAGGCCTATCGTTGCGAGACTTTTCCATTACAGAGACCGAGACGCGATTCTGCAGGCCTCACGGGTCCATGGCCCGGTCCGACATGAGAACTCGTCCATTAACTTTTTCCCGGACTTCACCCAACTTGTCCAGAAACAGCGGATGGGCTTCCAGGGGGTGAAGCGGCGTCTCCGGGACCTCGGTCTCAAGTACTCTATGCTTTATCCTGCAAGGCTCCGAGTGGAACATGAAGATCGGACTACCTTTTTTGACTCTCCTGCGACTGTGAGTGACTGGCTGGATTCGCTGCCAGACCGGGGTGACTGGACTGGGCCCTCTGCCGGTACCGAGGGTGGCGGGTCTCCTTTGGAGTGACTTATGGTCCCGGACTCTGCCAGGTTGTACTGTTCGGCTGGGTTCTACTTCTTTTGTGCATTTTGTTTCACTATGTTGTGTGTGGGGAGCGGGCGGGGACGGGTCCCTTCCCTCCTCCGGGGTCTTTTCGTAGAATGGGGTTTGTAGGGCGACAGGCACACTGCAAGTTGGGGTGGTTTTTTGGACCGCAGGGGTGCAGGGTGGGGGGTGTTGGAGTTGGGGGGGGGGTTGGTGGGTGGGTGGGGTTGTTTGCATTTGTGTTTTTTGTTTTCAAGGCGAAGTATTGGCTATGGTTCATCCTTGGGTGTTGAGCTCTTTGCTAGGGGGCCCTTGATCTACTGGATGGGATGGGGGGGGACGGGTTGAGATTGATGTCTTGGAACGTCAATGGATTGGGGGACCGTATCAAACGGGGTGTTGTGCTGCAATATCTACATCGTCTGACTCCTGATGTGGTGTTCTTACAGGAGACGCATCTGGTTGGCAATGTTTGTCGGGCTATGAACAGGGGGGGATATCGACTTGTGGCTCACTCTGGTTTCACCACTGGTTCGAGAGGGGTGGGCATTCTCTTGCGAGCTTCACTTCCGTTGGAGATCACCAGGGTGGTCCCAGACGATAGAGGGCGCTATGTGGCTCTGACTGGGAGGTGGGAGGGGCAGTCCCTTTCCTTGATCTCGGTCTATGTTCCCCCGGGCCTCCAGAACTCCACATTCTCAGACTTGGGTCGTATGTTGCTTGGGCTTCCTGACAGTCTTTTGCTTATGGGTGGGGACTTTAATTCGGTTGTCTCGGGTGACCTGGACCGTCATCCGCCCAGGGCCCTCCCTGCTGCCCAGGCGTGGCTGGGCGGGCTCCTGGAGACCTTCGGTCTGGTGGACTGTTGGAGGTTAATGCATCCGACACAGTGTCAGTACACCTTTCACTCTGGGGCCCATGGGAGTCTCTCCAGACTGGATTATTTCCTCATGCCCGCGGCCCAGGCTGCTCGGATTCGAGAGGTCAAACACTTGGCCAGGGGTATTTCTGATCATTCCCCACTGTGGTTGCTTTTTGACACCGGGTCGCGGTCCGCTGGGCGGATCGCTCCTATTAACCCTTGGTACCTGCGAGACCCCAAGATCCGTGATAGCCTGATTAAGTCGATTGATCAATATTTTTCTGAGAATGAGGGGTCGGTGCTGTCCTCGGTGTCCCTGTGGGAAGCTTTCAAAGCAGTGCTCCGCGGGCATGCCCTGTCCCAGATTGTGGAGGCCAAGAGGGTCAAGAGAGAGGCGGCTGTGACGCTGGAGACTGAAATATCGGGGCTGGAGGCAGCCTTGGAGGCGGGTGTCACCCCGGATGGGCTGCATGCCCTCAGCCTGAAGCAGTTTGAATATAAGTCTCTCGTCACTGATGCTGCCAAGACTATGTATAGGGAGCAGCAGGGCAGGTTGTATGACGCCGGAGACAAGGCGGAAAAGCTGATTGCCTGGTTGGACAAGAAGGAGAGAGTGAATCGTGTGGTCCCGGAGCTTCGGGTGTCGGATGGAGTGTGTGTGACTGAGCCTGGTGAGATTGTTGAGTGTTTTGCTGACCACCTCCGTGCAGTGTACTCCCCGGTGTCTGATAGAGATGAGGACGACTCTCGTCTTCTGCTTCGGGATATTGCCCTGCCCGGCTTATCCGTCGAGGACCGCGAGCTGATGGATGCCCCTTTGTCTGTTGAAGAGATAGCTACTGCGATTCGCTCCCTCCGCTCGGGCAAGGCTATGGGCCCCAACGGCCTGCCGATTGAACTATATAAGTTGCGCCCGGATAAAATCGCGCCTTTCCTCCGTCATATGTTTCAGGAATCGCTCGAGAGGGGTTCCCTTCCTGACGACCAGCGTCTGGCTACTATAGTGGTGATTCCCAAGGAGGGTAAGCCACGTGACCGCTGTGCCTCATATAGGCCTATTTCCCTGCTGAATGCCGAACCCAAAATCCTTGCTAAGGTCCTCGCCAATCACTTGCTGAGCGTTATATGTGACTTGATACATCCGGATCAATGTGGCTTCATCCCACATCGCAATACCGCTCTCAATTTACGGCGTTTGCACGGCGTCCTCGCTAGGGTTGAGCACTTCGCTGAACCGGCCATATTGGTTTCCCTAGACGCCACGATGGCCTTTGATACCATTGAATGGCCATTTCTTTGGGCCGTCTTGGCGAAGTTTGGTTTTGGGGAGGGGTTCCTTGGCTGGGTGAAGCTCCTTTATGCTGGACCAATGGCTCAGGTGGTTGTCAATGGGCGGGTTTCTCGGCCTTTCGCTCTCGGGAGGGGAACTAGGCAGGGGTGCCCGTTGTCCCCGCTGCTCTTTGCTCTCGCCCTGGAGCCGCTCGCTGCCTGGCTCCGTTGGGAGCCCTCGATTAGAGGGCTCCGGTGGGCCCCGGGCTTCGAGGATCGGGTTTCATTGTACGCGGATGATATTCTCTTGTATCTCACCTCACCGCGAAAGTCGCTTAATGTTCTCTTTGATGTCCTTACTTCCTTCGGGAAAAACTCGGGTCTGATAATCAACTGGTCCAAATCTTGTGTGTATCCTATCTCTGGTGGTCTTCCTCTCTTGCCGCCTCGGCTTCCGCTCCAAATATCTCAGTCCGGCTTTAAATACCTGGGGGTGTACGTTTCGCTGGATCCGGCGGTCCGCTATGAGCAGAATCTCCTGTCTCCACTCCGGCGTTTGAGGGCAGATACGGCTCGGTGGTGTAAGCTGCCCTTGTCTCCGCTTGGTCGTGCGGCGCTGTTTAAAATGATGTCCCTTCCCAGATTCCTTTATGCACTCCAGAACTCCTTCGATGTCATTCCTGCGGCCTACTTTAGGGAGGTGGAGAGTTTGCAGAGGAGACTGGTTTGGGACGGGCGATCGCGTATCGCTTTGGCCAAGCTGACTCTTTCCTGGTATGACGGGGGCATCGCGCTTCCTGATATTAGACGGTACTATTGGGCCTCCCAGCTGTCTGCCATTAATCATGCTACGTACGCTCCTGGTTTGAACCCGGCATATGAGATGGACAAATTCCTGCTCCCCGGCGGTAACTATAACAGAGCGCTTTACTCGCGGTCTGCTGGTAGGGCCCTTACGGGCCCTACCAGGATTGCGGTCCGTGTATGGAAGGCGGCTAACGTTGCGATGGGCTGGAGTGAGCGTTTAACGTGCGCCACTCCTCTATTCGACTCAGACCGCTTGGGAAGCCTCTGGACAACGAAAGGCTTCGAGCGCTGGGATACGATCGGCATCAGCAGAGTGGGGGACCTGTGGGTTAAAGGTGCGGTTAAATCCTTCGCGGCGCTTCAGCGTGAGTATGAGCTTAGTGACAGAGAGTTCTTCCGTTATGCACAGGTTCGGCACGCCCTGCTTTCGGTCTTTGGGGAGGGGACCACGGTCCCTTCTTCTTCGCCTCTCGAGGACCGCATACTCGATGGTCACGTTCCCGACAGTACTATCTCCCTGATTTACAAAAAACTGATAAACAATCGGGCTGACCTCTTGGTGCGTCTTCGGGAGGCATGGACGGGAGATGGGGTGGAGCTGGACGATGAGGACTGGCAGACTGCGCTGTCATCCCCTAAGGAGGTGGCCATCCCGGCCCGTCTCCGCCTGGTCCAGCTTAAGATTCTCCATCGTGTATATGTGACGGGCCCCCGCCTGGTCTCGATGGGGTTTTCAGACGACGGACTCTGTAAGCGTGGCTGCGGGCTCAGCGCTACCTTTCTCCATATCCTATGGGAATGCCGCGAGGTGGCGGAATACTGGCGCCGGGTGCATGATATTATGAGACGAGTCACCGGGGTCGCTCTGCTGCCGGAGGTGCGTCGTTGTGTGCTGAATGTATGGGAGCCCAATGACTGCAATGCGGCTCAGGCTCGGTGGGCGGCCTTGGGGAACATGATTGCAAAGAGAGATATTGCGCAGCTTTGGGGTTCCCAGCGGCCTCCCACCGTGTCCGTCTGGAAGGAAAACATGGACTGGTGCATGTTCAGGGAGAAAACGGTGTATGTGGCCCGTGGTAAACCGGGGGCTTGGGTTAAAATTTGGGGGCAGTGGAACGCGTATCGTGGGTCTATCTGTGCTCCCCTTTGGTGGATACGTCCGGGGTTGCCTCGTCCCCCTGATCCTCGAGGGTTCCTTGTGCATCTCTTACTTTGGAGTACAGATTTGGTTCTCTCGTGGCCCCCCCTCCCTCTCAGGTCTTCTTTTATTGACCGCCCTCGGGTGGTTGGGGGTTGACTCCCCCGGCTGGTGTTCGCCGCCCTTCATAAGTCGTTTCGCCTTGTTTGTTGTATTTTTGTATTTTTCTTTTTTGTTGTTATTTATATTAAAAGTGTGTATGCTGATTTCCTTTATGTGCAGTCTGATCTACTGTGATAGTGCGGAGCCCCTGTGGGCCAGTCATTGTTTTCTGATATGCTGGAACACTTCGACTACTAGCGGCCGGCCCTGGTGGTTGTAGGCCCGTGTTTGTAACCCTTTTTATGCACAATAAAATCTTTTCAAAAAAAAAAAAAAAAAAAAAGAAGTGTGATAAAGACTGGGAAACAGGCATTTAAAAATCTAATTTATAGAAAGTCGAAGCATGATTTTAAAAGATAGGAGCAAATGCTCAATGGTGATTAAATCAAATAAAAAATTCTGGGCACTTAATGAAAATGGATCCGGCAAGGAGTGTACAAGTGCTAGTTCTATAAACAACAGTAATGTGTAGTCAACCTACACAATAAATGAATAAACCTGAAGGACTTTGTGAATTCATAAACATTACTGGTTCCAGTGATCTTATTATAACTAATGTAGCAGAATAGCAAAGCATGTTAGGGCTTCTAATGCCACTGGCACTGATGGCTGATTCAGTAATCATCTTAAGTAGAACTTCGGTTGAAAAGCCCCTCTAATATGACTCTTCTATTAAGAAATGTTATCTGGCAGAACCCTACATCTTTAGCAACACAACATAACTGAGCTGTTATTTAAAATGTGTCAAAACAGACACTGGTCATTATCACCTTTTCTGTGCCTAATTTAATCAACTCCTCTAGAAGCCATAAGAATGGAACTTTAAATAGCATGAAACTGGGCGCTTCCTTTTTCTGCTGGAAGTTTTAAACTAATTTTAGTTGGTCTTTCAGGCAGCGCCTAAAAATTTAAAGCTGCAATAAGATTGTCCTAAACTCAATAGGGAGCAGGCTGTATTCTTGGCTCGCTTCCGGTTTGCACCCCTTAGCAGGAAAAAATTCGGAATGTACAGATTCTGGACAATACCTTTAATGCAATCAACATGTTTAAGTAAAGATTAAGACTCTTAGTGAAGTTGATATCTATTGGAGATGATTTATGAAACCTTGTAACAAATTACATATTCTTTTTAAT
Source organism: Triturus cristatus (assembly GCF_964204655.1). Lineage (NCBI taxonomy): Eukaryota > Metazoa > Chordata > Amphibia > Caudata > Salamandridae > Triturus > Triturus cristatus. The sequence continues at coordinate 966,688,486 of NC_140581.1, forward strand.
GTTCATTCAGTGCAAAACAATCTGTTCCAATATGACAATCCCTTTATTTTTTTTATTTTGAGGTATATGTAAATAGATTAGGCCATATTTCAATAATCGAAATACTTGTACATGGAAAACCGTATTACTTGATATACCTTATTGGTTTCTATAAAGAAAGCAAAGCTCGTGTTATATTTCACTGCATGAACCTAGTGACTTTCACTCCTCCCATATTTCCCACACTCTGCATTCAATCCAGACTCTTATATGCTTCTGCCACTGATTTTTAGATATAAGGACACTGCACACATTTTCCATATACCATCAATGTAAGGTTAGGTTAGTAATAGCAACCTGACCAAGGGTACTACAATCATTGAAGACTAAAGCCTATCTCCCAAAGAGTGGGTACGGCACCAAAGTTCAACCTTAGTGGAGAACAAATTTGTCCCCAAAAAGCGTCGCCTTCCTCACGCCCATGGACAGCTAAGGGTACAGCAAATAAAGGGAAAAAAACTGCCTTCTCACTGGATAAAGAGAAAATGCAACACCAGAAACTCTTAAGGGCTGAAAGAATAGCAAAAACGACAACTTTCGAAAGTGGCCTGTAAACCAGGGAGCAGGCAAACAGTACCTCTTCCATGCAGAGGATAACAATAGATCAAGTGACACCTCTCACCATAGCAAGAATCAAAATAAAAGTACCTCTAACTTTTAGCCATTGTACATTTGCAAAAAAAGCACAATAGGTAATTGGGAGGCATTCTATGCAAGGAGTTGCCCCTGCCATTTGCTGTTTGAACCACCACCGAGAGGGAAGGAAGAGTCAAACGTCACCGATTACTCAGCTGCAAGCAGGCAAGCCAAAGAAGCCACCACATGGTGTCACGTTTTAAATAGTCGACGGCTGACAATCTACATAAACGCTTAATAACAAACGGCTCTATGTAAAAGCGCCGGTTTTAGGTGACCAGGGCCTAAAAAGAAGAGTGCACAAACACCTGCCTATGTGGGATTGGTGAACCCTTACTTGTAAATTTCCCACCCCCAAATTATATATATATACACACCACACATATTCCTTCGGTAGGACCGGCCTACGGAAGTACACTACATTTTCTGGTGTATGTTTGGATTGGTTTATGAGCAAAGCTTTGTAGTTTTGGATAAACAAGTACATTTCAATGACATGCTGAGAAATTAAACAAGTTTGAATAGGGATTTTTCATCGCATGCATTTATTCACATGGTTTCTGTCGCTAAAAATAAAGTAATCCCCTGAATTTTAACAGTGCCTTTCCCACCGTTCGAATGAAGAAAATGTAGGATAAGCAAACAAACCTTGTCGAGCTTTAGCAATTCAATAACCTCTATTTAGACCGTAACAGACCACCCCAGTTCCTGGCACACAGGGTCTGCGCTCGGAGTTACTGCTGCTGACGTGCTAAAATGGTCAAAGCTCAACTGATCTCACCTTTTTAAGGCAGTTCCGTTAATCAGATGCCTTATGACTAGAACTCGCAATACCTTGCTCCAACTCCAAGATTACCGGAAATCTGTGCACGCTGAAAGGGGCGCACCTATCATTAGTGGCAATATGTGCCAGGTGTACAGGGGCCAGCTACACCACAATGACGACTATCTTAAGCTACACAACAAAGAAGCAACATATCCTTATTTGCATTAGGATCTTTGACACACTTAATACTACACTGAAAAGCAACCAACAAACATTAGGAACAGGATCCCCTTCCTCTCACGTGACAGATTGAGGCCGTTTGATTACCCAATTCTCTAATTTACCGCCCTGACCCTAATTCTCTAAATCCGACTCGCCGTGCTTTCTCGGGACGGCACGCCACTCTCTAGCTCGCATAAAGCCCGGAAGTGCTGGAGTTCGAAGTCCGGATCCACGTCCAGTGAGAAGGTGAGTTCCGAGCGGTCCCGGCGCAGGCATAACACTGTCAGCATACCGCAGCACACAGTAAATCAACTAGGGGAATCGGAGTGCACCGTGGTCTGTTCTGGGGGAAAAGGGGCACTGACGGGAAACCTCAGGGATGGACAGTGATGGTAGCTGCCTACAGTACTCCTTCCCCGGCCGGTTTGTGTTTATCAGTCGGCAGTGTGTCTTGTCTCTGCCAGGCGGGGGCAACCTGTGTTTTTGGCCAGCACAGGTTACCGACCTATTGAACAAGATGGCGAGCTAGCCTTTGTAACTGGTATGACACTGCTGTTTCGTTATGTACGTTTTCCCGTTGCATCATGGATGCCACAGAGCCAGTTACGTAACAAATACTCGTCTTCATGGAACGCGGAAGGCGATCTCGCAGGAACCACACGTATTCCCGTTCCAAGATGGAGATTGTGCTGTGAACCAGGCAGGGGCCTTGCCAACGGATGAGCAGCAGTTTATGCACGACAGTTCTGTTTGGTTCCATCCTGTTTTCAGACCGAAGCTGTGGAGCTGGAAGTAGCAGCAGTAACAGCAGTCGCAGCAATAAGCAGGAGAGATGGCGCGCCTGGTCGCAGTCTGCAGGGACGGCGTGGAGGAGTTCCCATTCGAGAAGCGACAGATCCCGCTGTTCATCGACGACACCCTGACGGTGAGTGAGGGCGAGGGCAAGAGTGGGTGACCCGTGGTGCGAAGGTAGCTCACGGACTTTGTAACCATCTTTCTCCAAGGTCAAGCAAAAATGCCTCAGAGAAACGCAGCGTCATTTTCGGATTCAGGGGCGTGTTTTTCTTTCTCTCCTCTTCCCATTGGCTGGAATGTTTACATTCCAGAGGAGAGAAAGAAACTAAAAAACACGCCCCCGAATCCGAAAAAGACGGGGCTTAAATAGACAGACGCCCTTCTCCTCCAATGGCTGGCCTCCGTTTAGGAAGCCAGCCAATGGAGAAGAGGGCGGGTTCAAGCCCCACTACTGAAAAACGTTAAATCTCGCCAACCGAGACTGCGCAAGCGCAGCCTTCGCTAGCCGAGACCTAAAAACCACACATATGCTGAAGTCGGATTTTAAATGACAATCCTGAAAATGCCACTTTTAGAAAATTTGTAAATACCAAGGGTCTAGCTGCATCTATTCAATTTTCAAGATTTGAAAATCAAGGACAAGCAAATTACTTATCTGTGCGCGTTTAAAATCTGTGAATAAATATACGGGCCTGTCCCACTTACACTTGGATAGGCTGTGATGTGTCTCCACCCAAAGGACCACGTACCCTCTGCAGTTATTCTGGATCCAGGGCCAAGAAGGCAGGACACCTGTGCATTTCAAAGTCATGTGTCTAGAAGCTTCTTCCCACTTATAAGGCACCGCTGGGTGTAAATACTGGACCTCAGTCACCAACTCTTCAGTACGATCTTGGAGCTGTGGATACTCTGCCAGGAAGAAGGGCTGCTGTGCTGCTACAAGGATGTCACTCTGCTGGACAGCTGTTCTGAAGGAACTGCTGCCCTGCTGTGCTGACCTGCTGCCTATTGCCCTCTTGCCTGGGTGAAAAGGACTGGACCTGCATCACTTGAACCTAAAGTGACTACAAGGGCAGTTGGCTAGCCTCCTGATATGAAGCCTGAGGGACACGACAGGTCTCCAACAAACTTGCATCTGCAGCTGGACTCTGGCATCTGTGAGCCTATACTGCCAAGTGGTGCCACTCCGGGAGCGTGGTTACGCTGCCCAACATGGCGGCCACGTACTTCCCGAGCTCCGTGCCGGCCCTTTGTAATCCTGTGTCTATCGTCTGCCTGAAGGTACCATCAGCTACAGTGATGCCTCAGGGGAGATAGCTTATGCCTCCCCACCAAGGCGCTACTTGCTAGGTTGACGTCAGGTCTGGTTGATGTGCCCCTGAGGGTCAAAAGCACCTGAATACAGACGGGTCTGCCAGGGCAGCCTGCTACCGATCTCTGTGCACAGATGGGCCAGAGCCATCTGGGGGCCCACGGGCTCTGGCCGGGCAAATGGACTGCACGGGACAGACGGGGCTTGTGTCGGGAGAGCTTCCTGTGTGCTAGAGACCTGAAGCGGCCCTTCTACAGGACTGACCAGCTGCGGTCCACGGAGTACCTGTGAACTATGACTGGGGCCTGAACAATCGGCAGACCAATGGGCATTGCTTAGCAGATCATTCAGACCCCACTTTTTTCCCTCTGTTTACATGTTGGCCGTGCTCCAGGCATCTGTCACCTGGCTGCTGAGTCTTTTGGAGTAGCGGGGGGCCCTGGCACCATTTGCATCCATTAATTCAACAGTGCTTGTGAAAGGCCTCCGCAGGCAGCCGGGAGCCTAGACGGCTATCGCACCGTCAGACACTCTTCATGTCTGGATGTTACCACCCGGCTATTTCACTGATCTTGGCTGCAGTAAACAGGGCTGCTACAGTTGGGGACAACCTCAAATTATTGCACACTGTGGGCTGAGTGGACCTTATTCCTCGACGGGGCCCCCACGGATATGTGGAATGCCACTGGCTGAACCTTTGTGTGCTTCAACAACCTGTCCTTTTGCTCTAGGAGGAAGTGGAATGTGCCACATAACACACATCTGGGAACTTCTGCGGGTTGGGAACGTATACCACTGGCCCCTAAAGGCACAATTCCTGCTCTATATCCCGGGGGGTGATAGTATCCCTCGCCTGTGACTCGAAGTTCTTGGTAGTTGGACATGATGGCCCTTATTGGGGATATGCCTATAATTATTGCTTCTGCTCCGCATTTGGCACACTGGGAGTCTCGTGGGGGCCCCTCTTGCTCTGGCATTGCAACTCTCCCAGCGGAGGTGAGGACCTCAGAAGTGATTATGCCTGCTCACTCCACAGCCTGAGGGCCAGTGTTGGACTCTGAGTCCTGCCCAGTTCAACTCAAAAGTCTTGGACTATAGCGCGGTGCACTGGTATACAGCATATGGTTGTTTTGCCTGGCACCCTGGCTGCGGAGCTATGGAGCCTGGGGGAATCTCGAGCACCTGGTCTGAATGTCTTATCTGGAATGTGGCTCAGTGCAGGCTTGCCTGGTTCCTGAGCTTGTGACAGGCTGTAGTCCACAACTGAGAGATGAGTAAAGTTAAGGCCGCCAGTACTCAGCAAACTATGCCGGATGAGCCCTCTGACCTGCAGGACACAGAGGCTCATCTGGGTCCCCTCACGCGTTCCCTGCAAATGACACCAGATAAGATACTTGGGGCCATCGAGGACTCCAAAACTACAATCCAATAGGAGATTGGAACGGTGTAGGAGAAGCTTGTCCTGTTGCGGGCTGATCATCATAAACTAGCAGACAAGGTCAACGACTCTGAGGCGGCTATACAGGTCCTGCAGCCAGCACAGTGGACACTGATAGTGCAAATGACAGACTTATCAGACCGTGTGAACAGACTTGAGTACCACATGGAAGATATAGAGGGGCACAACAGATGCAACAATGTCCGGATAGTCCAACTCCCGGAGGGTTCTGTAGGACCAGATATGGTAACCTACCTTGAGAACTGGCTGCGTACTGAAGTGGCTCCCTCTCAGTTCACCCAATTCTTTGCCCTAGAACATGCCCACAGAGTCCATGCTCAGACCCCCAGGCCAACAACTACAGTGTGTCACTAAGTTGTTACATTATGAGGACAGGGGCACCCTGCTGCAGTGAGCAAATACTGAGGGCCCATTCCGAGTGGGCAACGACCATGTGCCCATGTTCCCTGACTTCACCGCTGCTGTGCAGGCCAAACTGGCTTATTTCTTAGAGGTAAAGAGAACGTTTAGAGAGGAGGGATTTCGCAACTCACTTCTTTTTCTGGCAAAACTGTTGGATGGGACTTCTCACTTTTGCCTTGCTCAGAATGAAGCCTGGGCATGGCTGGAAACCTATTGTGCCTGAGGTGGTGACCTGACAGCAGGAACACAGGGCGCTGACAGACAGAGAAGGTGCAAGTGTCATACTCGGTATGCCTCCCAACATAGTGCTCTGCAGAAACCTCCCAAGACTCAGGCAGATAGAAATAAGCAAGCATCCCTGCAGGCAACAGCAGAGATTACAGTTGCTCACCCATCTAAATCTGAGGTCAGCTCAGCCTTGATCCACCACTCTGGGGATTCTGACAAAGATTGCCCTGACTTTGAGGGTGACTCCCCCCTGGAAGGTGACTCCTTGCTCTACAGATGCCCTTCTTAAATGTTCCTCCCTGGCATGTTGCATGTCTGATGTTGTGTTGCCTTGGATAGTTGACACTGGGAGGGGGGGGGCCTGATCTGGGGCATGCGTCTTTCTTTTTACGTCTGCGACGGCCTCTCACTGGGGCGATGACTCTTCATGTTGGGGCCGGGGTTGACTGGTGCATCTGGCACTCGTATTTTCCTTAGAAGCCTACCCCACACTAGCCTTCCACGAGTGCCAGAATGATGGATATTCATGCTACTTGCACTTTTGTTTCATAGGGCGGGGTGGCAAGCTGTTGCTGCGCTGCTTTGGGGCTGAGGAGTTGGGTCAACTGTTGGACTTTTATACTCTCTCAGGAGGAGAATGTATGATGTGTGATGGATGCTGGCTTTGGGGGCTGGGATTGCGCTGTTGGCAAACACATGGTCATGTTATCTGTGCTTCCATGCCTGCTACACAACATAATATCACTTTCATGACATGGAACATTAGGAGGACAGACTCAGTGATGAACTGCCACACAATTTATGCGTACCTAAGGAGGCATGGTGTGCAAATAGCTATGCTGCAGGAGATGCATCTCACAAGTGCAGAAGCAGATGGGTTACGGCACCATTGGCGCAGCCAGGTGCACGCCAAAACATATTCAGCCTTTGCTCCGAACAAACTCATCTGAAGGTACACAACTGTTAAGATTGATTAGGAAGGGGGCCATGTGTTTGTGGAGGGGAGGCTGTGGGGACGTCAGGTGGTGCTAGGAAGCATTTATACACCTAATCAAGATCATGTCCCCTTCCTCGAGTCACTTTTAACCCAGCTTGGGAAGTTGGCTGGGGGTGCATTGCTGCTTGGGGGTGACTTCAACAGGGTGTTGGGCATCGCTCTTGACTGCTCTACCCTTCCGTTGCCAGTGGCCCTTGCCTATAGGACGGCCGAGGGCTTCCGGGATTGGTTGGCACATTGGGAATTAGTGGATGTTTGGTGCACCACAGTTGGGGACGATTCCTTCTACTCTAATAAGTACCAAGTGCTTACAAGGATAGACCGCTCTGTTTGCTGCCGAAGCCTGTGCCACTATGTCACACATTCGCAATATCTAGGATGGACTCTTTCTGGTCATAGCCCACTTTTATTATTATTCTGACCGGCTGATGCTCAACCCGCGATACTATATTTGGCGCTTGCACACCTCAGCTCTCTCTGATGTCCCCTTTCGGAAGAACTTGTGAGAGACCATTCCACACTATTGAACCACGAACCAGGGCATGGCCTCATGCTGTCAGATGGAGTGGGATGCTCTCAAGGTGGTGGTGCAGTGGCACATTTTAAGCCAGACTGTAGGAATTCGTCGTCACTTTGACTACGACCTCACGCGCTTTGACAGCACGCTACATGCACTGAATAATACACTGAGGGTAGATCGAACTGCTTCTCATCAGTTGCTTGAAGCTAGGGATCAATATAATGTAGCTTTGAAGCATCTCCACTGCCATAATTATACAGAGTATATCAGTAGAGCCCACGAACAAGAGGGTTGTTCGGAAAGACTGTTGGCCTCACTAGTCCGAAGGTAGGGTAGGGGCACCCCCATCACAAGGCGGCTGACTCAGACTGGTGCCACTCTCTTTACGCCTTAAGACATTAACGCAGCATTTTTGGACTATTATGTCTCCTTTATGGCCTGTCGGAGGTGGACCCCTCTAGGGCCGCTGGTGCATGGCTCGATGGCCTTGACCATCTGTGTCTCCCTCCAGCTGCATCGGGAGGTCCGGGGGGACCAATTTTAACCTAAGAAATTGCAAGCACCATCAAAGTATGGATGGCTGTAAGTCCCTTTGCCAGATGGGCTACCAGCGGAGTTTTACACAACATATGCTAGGATATTGGCACCGAGGCTGGAGGAGCTCTATGCGTAGGCACTGTCAAAGGGGTTGCTTCCAGACTCAACCAGGGAAGCTCTGGTTGTTCCATTACCAAAATCATCCCCTCCAGTTGTGTCGACTGCAGCCTTCCACCCATTGTCTATGCTCAATATGTACTTTAAAATTCCAAGCAAGACTTTGGCTGTCAGACTCCTACCACATATGCAGGACTTGATCCATACAAACCAAAACGGGGTTATCCCGGCACGGAACACCTTCATGAATCTTCGGCGGCTTTATAACACCATATACCATTGTATGGTGCAGTCCAACCTACAGGCCATGATTACATAATCTGTGTACTCTGACATCAGTGGACGTAGAGAAGGCATTCGACACTGTGCAGTGGGACGTCCTTGAAGCTGTTATGGTTCACATGGGGCTGGGAGTGGGTTGAGTCCGTTGGGTGAGTCTGCTGTATGCAAGGCCTACAGCCCGTGTCAAGACAGGCCACCCAATCTCGGACCAATATGATATTTATAGGGGCACAAGGCAGGGTTGCCTTCTGTTGTCTCTCATTTTCGCGCTTGCCATAGAACTGTTGCCACAATGGTTTTGAACACTTGGTCAGGTCAAGGGGATTATGACAGACAGAAGGGAGCACGTCATATCTCTCTACGCTCGTTATTTTCTCATCTACATGCAGAATGGGGAAGGCGATACTGTTCCCACATTAAGTCTCTTTGAGGAACATGGGTCCTACTATGGCCTTCGGGTTAATCGAGCCTGAACCTGGATATTTCCTGTGGTTTGAGGTACCCCCAGACCAGCTGTGTGTCCCCTCGATATTGCCTGGGCATCACATACATTCATGAACAGGATGATCTGCAGGAAGGCAACCTGGGGGATGTGATGCATTCACTCATGTCCTGTGTGCTGATTTTGAGGTCACTAAAACTGCCTCTTATGGCGCACAAAGCGCTCCCTACGATGGTCATGCTACCTCACTTACTGTGGCTTTGTTTTACTCAGTTAGATTCCCTACTTAGAGATTTGGTCTGTGATGGTGGACGCCACAAGGTTGCCATTGACATACTCTGCTGCACACCTCTGAAGGGGGACTGGGATCCCCAGACTTAGAGTTGTATTTCATGGCAGCACAACTCCAGTGTGTCACCAAATGGTTAGATGGATCTGGCAAGGAGTGGCTCCTCTCAGTGGTGCTACCTTGTTGGCAGGGCTCTAATAGGTGACTGAAGACCAATATTGTTTATGCCCCCGAACTCCTGTTTGTAGGATTACCATACAAGGAATGGGGAACCATTGTCCTTTTTATCCATGGCCAGTCAAATGACTGTTTGCATTGAGGTGGGGGTGATTACCAAAAGTGATTGCTTCCAGGCGGGCGCCATTGTTCCCTAGGCAGATCTGACTGCTTGTGGAGCAGATTAATTAATAACCTGCTGGTGCAGGGATCACCACTTTGCCACGGGTTCTTATCAAGTAAGGAGGAATCAACAGTGGAGCGAAGTGCAAACCATAGGTAATTTATTAAGCATTCAGAATGGGTCTCCATCCAACGAGCACCATGGAGTTACTCAAGGAAAGGAGCACACTTGAACAATGGCTACATTGGTTTTTATAGGGAAGATCACAAACAAGGAACGCCCAGAGGTAAATAGAACTTTGGAAAGAACACACAAATGAGCTAAGGCAAGAATCTGACAGCCTCGGTGTTTTGTGCAATTTCTAAGTTTTAAGGCTGAACAACAAAATGTGCTATTCTGAATAGACTTTACTTAAGGATTAACTATTGCCTGAAAGCCTTGGAGCAAGCTGACTCTGCATGTTTACGCAGCCTACAATGTCTCAACTTTAGCTTTGTGACCTAATGTTTATGCAGGTAGCGTCAAGGAGAGAATCAGGCTGAAAACAGATCAAAGGTGAGTATGAATGAAGCACAGCTAAATTAAGAAAATGAGAGATTCAGATTTTAAGGTTTCACAGTCCTTCCTTTTCAGCTGTGCTGAATCCATAAGGAAGGCACATATATCAATTTTCATTATTTCATCAATTTCAAGTTGTACCATCATTTCTCTAGTTAATTCATGAACATTAATTGGGGAAGGCTTGATACTGTTACAGGTAGCTATATAAGCTGTATATGTCACAGGGGCATGCTGAATGCAGCAACAGCAAGTGAGAAAGATGGCTCCTATATTCACTATTCCCTTTAATTATGTCCAGCCCCAAGCAGAAACAATAACTCAAAACCATTCTGACCAAATCCATGTTCCTTTTTCCTGGTGTAATTCTACAGTTATTTGATGAAGCTTTTGTGTGGCTCAATTAACATTAAGGGCGTTTTATGTATTTGACAGTGTGAATCCTTAAGAGAGGACAAGGTGAAGTGATAATGTTCAGATGCGGTAGAAGAAGGGGGCACTAGGCTATGAACAGGGTAATATGTTTTAAGCCTCAAAAACAGACCCAAAGAAAAATCCCAATACTAACAATAGAAAACATACAAATATCCCTATTTTTCTCTTTCTAATCCAAAACTGTCGGCTTTTAGCAGGGGCATTCGGGGCAAGTACTTCTATTATAATAGGTCAAAAACACCTTCCTAAAGGGCCTTAATGACCGACAACTCTACCTATTTCAACGTATTCTATATACAAATACCTTTTTCAGAAGAACACCTAACACTATTCCCTATACTGATCTTTTATATCCAACCTGTATGTTTCTTAACCTTCCTTCCTCTTACTGTAGTATTTGTTGTTTGATTGCCAAGGTAACAAAGAGTAGCGTAACGATCAGCCAGAAACAGAGCAATGTAGTCTCAATTCTCCCAAAATTTCCTCACTACACTATTAGAGAGCATTAAGTCCCAAGTGTCTTTTGCTTCAAAGCCTCACTGGCAAGCTTATGTACTGGGCCGGACGTTGGCGGTCTTGACCACCGGCATGGGTTGCCATCTCTCCAGAGATAGTTTCTTCAATCAAAGTCTATAGTTCTTTTCGGCCCTTGGCCACACTTTGTATCAGGGCTGAACAATGTCAGGATGTTCAAATAGAATCTGTTCATCTGGGTCATGCATGATGACAGCAAGTTATTATTCCAATGACACCACTTCACCATGTTTTAAAAGCTCAGCATCTCCAAAAGGCACTTGCTGAGAGATCTGATCATATTCAGGTATTCCTCTTGTTATCATATGGCAAAGGAAGTGGCGCTTACTTTCTCCACATCACTGGCATGGAGCTGGTGTCTGTGCCCTGTGCGCTTAACAGCAGTCTGGGTGGTGAAGAGAACTTGCACTGGCCTCTGAAACTGTTGGGTAAAGACACCGTCTCTAGGCCTCAGCTTGTGACCTGGACCTTTGAGACTGAGAGAGAGACTGGCCTTCACCTGTGAATAGATCAAATGCAGATCTTCAGTCAACACAGTAATCAACAAGAATGGTAAATTCAATGTCAGATTGTCCTTGATCTTGGTACACCCTATACATTTGCTGACCTCCCCATAACCACCTCAACTGGTTGCAAGACCTTCAAAGGACAGATCTGGGGGTGCAAAATATCCTGTTGAAACGGGGTACCTTTTCCTGTGCTATAAGTATGGCACATCATGCACTTCTTGACATAGAACTCTGCCACCCTGGGAATCAGATTATTGAACCATACATGATCTGACATGGCCACTATTCCTTTAGTATTGATATGGGCTGAACTGTGGGCCATGGTAACAATAACATTCACATAATAATTTGGAAGCATTCATCTTTGCTTTCCTGACAGCTCTATCCAACATCCTGTTGCATCCTGGCACCTATATTTTTTACATTGTTCCTTCTGTTCCTCTGTAGCTTCTTCCTGTACTTCCCTAATAAAATCTAGAGTTTGATAAAATATAGTCACTTCTGGTGTCCATCTAACTGTCCCTACAATATACATTAAACTATACTCTAAATAGGCTGATCGTTAAGCTGTTTCATTGGCAAAAGTTTTTCCCTGTATTACCTCATCTATAATTTTCTTGTGGACAAAATATTTAACAATAGCAACTCTTTTTGGTAACATCAAGGTATCCAGTATCTTTACTGTTCATTCCCCATACTGTATCTTATCACCATGCAAAATAAAATAAAACCTCTTTTTTTCTTTTTTCTTTTCAAAGTCATCCGAATGAGGGGGCATCTCCAAAGGTATATATATTGATATTTACAGTCAAATCTTTACTTAATTCACAAGCTCTAGTCAAAGCTGTCAGCTTCACAGATTGCATTGACATTTGTTGTATTTTACATAACTCAACCGCAGATTTCAAGGGAGTAACTATATAAGCCGCTGTACTAGAGCCATCAGGTAGTTTGTAACATGCACCATCTACGGACAGTTCCCCTGGTGGATCAGATATAAGGGTATCTGTCAGGTCTACCCGTCCCTTAGTCTCCTTCTCAGTAATAAAATATGCAATCATCATCTTGTTGGGACTCCAAGAGGGGTAGTACAGTGGGTGGATTCAAAATGTTACAGCATTTCAGAGTGATGTTTTGGAGCAAAAAGTATCATATCATACCCTGTTAATTTTGCACTGGTCAGGTGCTGGGTCTGAATAATTTTTTAGATATCCACTAAATGTGGTACTATAACTGTTCAAATTGTGACCTTAAATATACATTTCAGATTTCTTTATCGAAGTGGGGTCCAATGTGGAGGAGAAATATGCACATGACCTATTCCTTCTTACATGGGACCGTGCCAAGTTGCAACTATATTTTACATGCAAAAATTTAGTAATAATCAAGTTTTACCTAAAGCAGGAGCATTACATAAAGCATTTCTAAATTGCAAAAAGACAGCTTCACACTGATTAGTCCAAAGAAAACGGCATGCATACGTGCTTTAATGTTAAGGCAAGCAGGGGGTTTGTAATTCATGAAAAATTTGGTAATAAACGCATAGATATTAGATTGAGTCAGTGGTTTCTGCAAGTTCTGCACCAATTATATCCTATGTTGGTGTATTGTCTCACCCCCCCTTTGACACGAGAGACCTAAATAGGTAATCTTCTGTTGATAATACTTTTATTGAAAAAGAGATACTATATGTCCCAAGGATAGTAGGTGATGCAATAATTTCACTGTAACTTGTTTCAAACCTTCTGCTTATTGCTATGTCTCCAAGGAGTAGCTTACCAGTGTACGGTCCAACCTGTATTTTACAAAATAAAACTCAGGCATTCAAAACAACATCTCTTTTATATTTTCACAACTCATAAACTGATGCCTACAGAGAAAATAGGTAACATTTTAAAAATGTGTTTAAAACTATTATTTCAGTTGGAGATGTTTATTACTCATTTTTAGGTCTCGCTGAGCCCAGCGCATGGGCGCTGGCTCGGAGAGACATTTTGTATGTGGGCTTTTCAAAGTGCTGCTGGCTGGCCTAATGCTTGCGTTCACACGATCGTGCACGCGCGAAGCCGGCCGCCAGCAGCACTTTGAAAACTCATGCGTCATCGCGATCGCGATCAGTTTCGCTTTCAGAGCGATCACGATGACGCACGCGCACACACAACTCCCGCTTCTCCCCCTCCCCCACCACATATTGCGTCTCCGGCCGCTCGCGCGCGGCCAACGCTTGTTCTTCCCTTAGTGCAATGACTGGAATTGTGTGGAAGTACGCATTTTCTGTTCCTGCTGCTGCTGTTTATTTGCCTGCAATGACGAGGGCTTGCAAACTGTGTCAGTACAATAAATCTTAGATTGTTTTGCGGCACCGTGTTTATATAGTGACTGGGGCTTGCTGGGCCGTGTCGAAGCCCCCATCATCTGCTCACTGGTGCCCATTGTGTATGAATTAACTAATTGGATGCAAGGCAGTGTCGAAACACACATGCTCTGTTCAACTTTGCGGTGCAAATGTATGTATGAATAGGCTGGCTTATTTATTGACAAGCTGTAAACTGGGTCTGCCTCGCTTCTTTGCTCCTGTTCCACACACATTCTTTCAAGAAATGCCTTAATCCCATAGGTTTTCGTTATCATGCAGTTATGTTCACTTTGGCACAGCTTGTGAAGTCGCTGTTTTTCCTGTATGAAAAGATCGTAAATTATAAAAGATGTTTAGAGCCTAATGAGTAAAATACTGAGCTGAGTTCTTTGGAGCTGAAATGCCGCCATTACAATTATAAAGTGCAGGAATGGCATGAAAATACGTTATAGCCATTTGACTGCACACCTCCTGCCCGCGAGGGGTCATGCGTTCCTAGCAGTGCTTAATTTGTATTCAAGCAAGTGCCACAACCCAAGTTATTGCTCAGGAGGCCACTGCAGGTTGCACCACCGGCTGGAACTGCAATTGCTTTTAAATGCCATTGTAAACTCTCCCTACTAAACATATCACTACTATAAGCATGACAGTTTGAACAATTCCAGCCCACCCAAAGTAGTAAAAATAGCCTGGAATTTGTTTTTTTTATGTTCATCTGATAGTTAAAATGATGTGCTTCATATAGAACTAAACAGGGCCACCATATGGTGGATTCCTCTAAGTAAGAGCCTGTGTTACAATTAAGTACCATGCCGAGCATAAACAAAACCGGCACAAATTAAGCACTGGTGCCTAGTAAAAGCAAAATATTCATAGTATTTGAAACAAAGATATTGGAGAGAAGGAATGTATAGGTGTAAAATGTTAGTTAAAAGATTTTAGTAGTATATTATTGAAGAATGTACTTTCAGGTCCTCCTTGGAAAACTAACCTTGTTTCCTACGATGGTAAAAAGTTTTGTTGAGCCTCTTCTGTAGCACCTTAATTGTCCCCTGGCCGAAGTCAATGCCGTCGACTTTATGGTGCATGTTTTTATGCCACATAGAAACCGACTTTATGCCAGGTCTAATCAGTGGATTTTCAAGTTTCATTGCAGTCTCGCAAAGAGGTTATTTCAAAGTTACCAGCATGTGTGGTACTTTTTTGCATTATTCATATTTAGGTCTCGCCTGACCCAGCGCATGCGCTGGTCTGGCGAGACTTATTGAGAGGGCTCCAAAAAGTGCTACCAGACCAGCCTAGAGCTACAGTGCATGTGCCCGGGCACGCGCGCCGCGCTTTACCACGATTACTTTCACTTTCGCTGCTGCACGGCCGCTTTGAAGTTTGATCGTGATCACTTTTACTTTCGCGGCCACACGGCCGCTTAGCATAGCCAATAGGTCTCGCTTTTGGAACCTTATAAGTATTTAGTTATGCAACTGTTGCATAGCTAAGCACTTATAAGGTCTCAAAGGCGAGACCTATTGGCTATGCCAATGCTTGTTATACCTTGGTGCAAGGGGTATTGTAGCTATGGTTTGCATGCATTACACATGCAGCTCTTCAGTTTAAATTGTCAAAGCCTTGCTTTTTTTTAATTACTGCTGAAAACCCTGCCTAATACACCAATGTGATCACTGCTGATACTCTTGGATGGGGTGCTCATTTTACATTACTAGTAACTTTTGTCACAGAAAATGTTGGAGACCCTTGTACTAACATTCAGTTGTTGTGAAATAGGGCTTTGAACGGGAATGTCAGAAAATCCCATAGGTGTATTAACTTTTTATCTGAGAAACAACAGGATATAGAGGGACTACTATCTTGTTACTTTTCTCTCAAATCAATCACAAATTGATAAACTTTTTTTTTTTTTTTTTTTTTTTGAAACCGTTTATTACAGAATCCAAAAGATATACAAAGATGGGCCTACATCCTTCAGGCCGGCCGCTAGCAAACAGTAAGAGCATAGAATACAATCAGTAAACACACGCTGCGGCGGGAGAGAGGTCACAGGAGTTGAAAGAAGCGCTGGCGGCCACACTGTCCGGACCCCCCACATGGCGGTTTCATTTTATATAAGAAACGAAAAACAAATCCACAAGGCAGCCAAAAGTCAAAGCAGCAGCATGAGCTCCCCTGGGGAGGACCCTACCGATCCACGGGGGGGGGATAGGTCGGGACAGAGACAAAGTGAACTCAATGCCCAGAACCAAGGCGACAAGCAGACTAAGGAGACGGGGCCAGTGCCAGATCAGGCGTCAGCGGCGGGGTACAAATTCCGCCACGGTAGGTGTTCCAGGGGCCCCACACTTTCACCCATTTCCCAGGCTTACCTCTCGCAACATACACTACCTTTTCCCGAAACATACACCAATCCATGTTGTCCTTCCACGCCTAGACTGTTGGCAACCTCTGGGAGCCCCACAATTGCGCAATATCACGCTTGGCCACCATATATCCCAGAGTCACCCACCACGTCTGCGGCACTGAGTAGTCAGTCGGCTCCCACACATTTAGCAGACATCTCCTCGCCTCGGGAAGCAGCGTCACATGCGTGACCGCCTGCAACACCGCATGCACACCACGCCAGAATCGCGCCACCTCCGGGCATTCCCACAAAATATGGAGGAAGGTCCCTGAAGAACCACACCCACGCTTACACAACCCGTCCACGGCATAGCCCATACGCATCAGACCTGGCCCCGTAACATAGACCCTATGGAGTATCTTGAGCTGGACGAAGCGAAGGCGAGCCGGTATGGCCACCTCTTTCGGGGAGGCCACCGCAGACACCCAGTCCTCGTCATCCAGCTCCAATCCATCGGCCACCCACGCCTCACGAAGGCTAGTCAGCAGTCCCGAGCGATCATTGATGAGCTTTTTGTAAATCAATGAAATCGTGCCGTCCGGTACATGCCCATCTAGCACTCTATCTTCCAGAGGGGAGTACTCCGGGATGGAGGCAACATCCGGGAATACGCGTGACGGACCTGGATATATCGAAAGTACTCCCTGTCCTGCAACTGGAATTCAGTCTGCAGCACATCGAATGTTTTGAATCCCCCCCTCGTCCAGAGATCGCCCACCTTGCTGATGCCTATCATGTCCCACTTCTCAAAGCCCTTCGAGGTCCACAGGGCGCCCAGCCGCTCAGATGCATACAGCGGCGTCGCCCGGGTCAACCGATCCTTCCACCCCATCGCCGCGTTTGCCGCGTGCCACACCCGACAAATTGATAAACTTTTATCCTGTATTTCATCCCCCTTTTATGGACAAGAAGAATAGGGCTATCACATACATTAGAGGACATTTCCTCAAAGCGAGTAAAGAAATCAAGGACGGCCTCTCCCTGTTTCTGTTTACAAGCAGTAAGGAGTGCCCAATCTATTTTCCTAGCTGGATCCATCGTTTTTATATAAGTAAGTATGTTACCATGGTAGATCCAGAATGAGCTGACTAGGTTTCTGACCAAGTTTCCTATCTCTATCAGCTGCTATAATGGCAGTCCAATCTCCTCCCACATCAACAGCATGATCCTGTTTCCAGGTAAGTCACCACATATCTGGTGGCAGGATCATACCAAAAAAAAAAATATCGATATCTGCTAAAGTCATGATACAGGAATCAATGGCTGCCTATACATGATCATAAAATCCCCTAGGATTTTTCCTTATGTCTGGTAAGGAGGCTTTTAAAGTAAGTACATCCATCCTTTTCCAGGGCGTATATATCCAATTGTATAAAAAATGGGCTCTAGCATTAGGTCTATTTGGGTCATCATTATCCTCATTCCCTCTTCCAGGAATGAACTTTGGCGCAGCTTCCCTCATAGGTCTTTATTCAAGGGGCCGAATAACAGAATTAACTTAAGACAAAATCCTAATCTTACTACTTTTGGTATTCACAGAATGCACTTACTACTTTTGGTATTCACAGAATGCACTTACTACTTTTGGTATTCACAGAATGGATTTACGACTACTAACTTTACGTCCGCACTCGGGCCGGAAATTCCGGCCCGGGGGCGGAGCTTCCGGCCCGGAGGTGGAGCTTCCGGGCCAGAGGTGGGGCTTCTGGGCCGGAGGCGGAGCTTCCGGCCCGGAGGTGGGGATTCCGGCCAGTGGCGGAGATTTAGCCATGGCCAAAATCTCCACCTCCGGGCCGGAAGCTCCGCCTCCGGCCCGGAAGCCCCGCCTCTGGTCCGGAAGCCCCGCCTCCGGGCCGGAATTTCAGGCCCGAGTGCGGACGTAAAGTTAGTAGTCGTAAATCCATTCTGTGAATACCGAAAGTAGTAAGTGCATTCTGTGAATACCAAAAGTAGTAAGTGCATTCTGTGAATACCAAAAGTAGTAAGTTTAGGATTTTGTCTTAAGTTAATTCTGTGAATCGGGCCCAAGGAGAGGAAGAGAGTTCATTAAATTATCCCATTATCATTGCAATAGCATTATTAATTCTATCTACAGGGAAGGCCCCTATCTGACACTGTCTATTAATTGCTCCAACATCATCCGGGCCATTTCGCCCTGTAGTCATCTCCCATTGAACCATAAGTTGATCAGAGAGCTTATTTATAAGACAAATAAGCTCACCTTCAGAAAAATCCTGAATCTGGTTTATCATGTCTTCTACTTATATTTCTAAATCACTTAACCAATTTAATACCATCACTCTCATCGCATCCTGACGAAACTGAGGTACAGTAGAGAGAAGAACTCGAGGGGTTAGAACAGATGCAGAAAGTACAGAATCATTAGACATTTGAAGTGCAGTGGCCTGAGGTGGAGGCGCAGAAGCTTGGGATGGGGGTGCAGTGGCTTGGGTTGGAGAGGGTAAAGAGTGTACCGGTACTGGTTGAAAAATAAGGGGCTGAACAACCGCAGGCAAAGGAGGTGGAACCGGGGGTACAAAGGGAACAGCATTCAATGATGCAGGGGGAAGAGGTGTTAAAGGTACATATGGGGGTGGGGGTCGTTCTATCAACAACCTATCAATATCTGAATCCACATCTTCTTGGTGGACCTGAACTGCTAGTTGGTCTAACTATATATTCCTTAGATATTAATAATCTATGCTCACTATCTAAACATTACTTTTTCTCCTGAACTTCCTTATCCATCAACTCCTTATACTTCTGATACTCTGTTTTCCTTTCCTGTTTCCTTTGTACCTCCTCTGCCTTGAGCTGCCGCTCCCTCACTTCTTTTCTCCACATGCGCAAACTGTCAAACATAGCTGGCCCAACTTTCTTTAAAAACAATCGTTTCTCTAAATACTCGAGTTTGTGAGGGTCCATGGTTCCCTCTAATGGCCATTGTAGCTGGGGATCCTCTTTTGTATATTTGTTCCAAAATGCATTTATACATGATGGAACAAAAACCATATTTGATGTACATCTCAAAATTTGCCATACCTTCTGGTGGTGCTGGCTAACTTGCTTCCAAAATGCTCTGCTTATCGCAACAGCAACAACAAAACTTCCACAGAGTGCTAATCACAGGCATGTTATATAAGATTTAAAAAGAAACTTATAAACAGAGAGAAATAAAAAATATTCTCACATTACCTGTAAGAAAAAATGTTAGCAAAAACAAATAGCAAGTTCCAAAACAGAGTCTAAGTTTCAAAATACCAAACAGATCCTAGGTTTCAAAAATCCAACCAGATTCCGAACGGAGTACCAATTCCGAACAGATTACCAAACAAATACCAAGTCAAGACGAATATCAAGTCAAGAAAATACCAAACAAATCCTAACCAAATGAACCGGTTCAATACAGATTTACCTCATGCGTAGTCTTCGCCTCCCACCTGTCGATCCTCCCTGATCCAAAGAATATCACCAACCGAAGGCCCCAGTCAAGGCTAGCAGCCGCCAGGAAGATCAGAGTTGGAGAGCAGAAAAATCACCTTGGACCACGAGCAACACTAACTCATCAGGTGGGGTGCTTCCTCAGCGAAGTTCGTCTTACCAACCTGATCTCCTGCCCTGGTCCGACTGCAAGCGCTTGATGGAGACCCACGTTTGAGCGCCAATTTGTGGAGCAGATTAATTAATCACCTGCTGGTGCAGGGATCACCACTTTGCCACGGGTTCTTATCAAGTAAGGAGGAATCAACAGTGGAGCGAAGTACAAACCATAGGTAATTTATTAAGCATTCAGAATGGGTCTCCATCCAACGAGCACCTTGGAGTTACTCAAGGAAAGGAGCACACTTGAACAATGGCTGCATTGGTTTTTATAGGGAAGATCACAAACAAGGAACGCCCAGAGGTAAATAGAAATTTGGAAAGAACACACAAATGAGCTAAGGCAAGAATCTGACACCCTCGGTGTTTTGTGCAATATCTACGTTTTAAGGCTGAACAACAAAATGTGCTATTCTGAATAGACTTTACTTAAGGATTAACTATTGCCTGAAAACCTTCGAGCAAGCTGACTCTGCATGTTTACGCAGCCTACAATGTCTCAACTTTAGCGTTGTGACCTAATGTTTATGCAGGTAGCGTCAGGGACAGAATCAGGCTGAAAACAGATCAAAGGTGAGTATGAATGAAGCACAGCTAAATTAAGAAAATGAGAGATTCAGATTTTAAGGTTTCACATGCTGCCCACAGATTGCCCTCTAGCCAGTTCCTCATGTATGAGCCACTTACACCAGTGTTCCGGGACTAAAGGGGAACAGGAGCTTTGGAACCCCCACCTTATGATGTCCTTATTTTATTTTTGACAATAGGGTCGGAAGACCATCTCGTTACCTGGTTTGAAAGGGCGCTTAACGCACAAGGTCAGAAACCACTGGCTGCCCTTCATACCCGATGAAACACCGAGTTGGGTCAGGATCTGCCGGATTCTGAATGGGTCTGATGCTAGAATACCCACATAAGGTCTCCCGTAGTACACACCTCAAATACATACAATTCAATTGTACACATAGAACATACCTTACACCACATAAAATTAGGGAGAACCTAGGAAGTGCCCCTGCTGCCAGCTCTTAGATGCCGGTTTCTGGCACATGACCTGGGACCCCCCACCTGTAGCCATTCTGGAAGTCAGTTCTACTGAAACTAAACACTACTTTGAATAGATCACTTGAACATGCCATTGAGGTGTGCCTGTTGGGGGCATTTGCGAGACTAGCACTCAAGAACGTTGGAAATAGATTCCTTGACCTTGCCTTAATCCAGGCAAAATGACAGATACCAATGGTGAGGAAAAACGCTGTGGGGCCTAATTTGGAGACGTGGGTCAGGGATGTCACCCTGTTGGCCTTTGCAGGAGCCAGAGCAATCCAGCCGCAGGAGGCCCGGGGGTACACAAAAGACCAATAGCTGAACTCTGGACTGAAGTGATAGTTGAGTGGGAACACCCATCAACCTCCCTGTCTAGCAGTGGGGACTAATAGGGTGATGGAGAGACTTGATCACACAGTGCCACACCCTCGGCTACCGTTAATGTTGCCGGGACCTTGCCCCCCTCATTCCCCTTTATCCCCTCTATCCTTTTGGATCTTCTCTCTATTTGGAGACTGTAGATCGGACGGGCTTCCCCCCTCCCCTCCTACCACCTCTATGCCTCCTTATACAGTGAGATAATCCTGTTCTCAAGACAACAGTTGTATGTTTGGTTTACTCCTTTTTTGTTTTTTTCTTTGAGTTTATTTTTATTTTTTTCACATGGTCTTTCTGATGATACTCCTGGGCTGCTTGAACCTTTGAAAGGCAAATAACTGTATGCATACAACTGTATTAAAACATAACTGTTGCCTTGTCTTTGAATATCATATGCATGTCAGTTTTTGATAACTGGCAATAAATCACTATTTCAAAAAAACTGGTGCCACCCCTGTCATGGATCCTTGGAAGTGAGATTAAGATGCTCTGCCAGCCTCTGTGGTTCCAGCCGAATCAACACATCTCTTCTGCTGTACAGCACAATCCCAAGGAGAACTGATGCATTGGAACTGCCGCAAAGACTCGCTTCACCGCTGCAGCCCGTAACGCCTTCAGTTCCACCACTGCATGATGCATCCTCGGCGCAGGCTCTTGAATCCCACGTCAGTAGCAGCCTCGATGACAATGCCTGACTCCGCATCACTGCCCAGCAGCTCTATGGAACCAACACATCGCCATGACGGCACGTCGCATCTTATACGTTGGCCTTCGTATCGCAAGCCTTGTCGACAGGTTACTCAACAATGCAGGCCCTCGCATCGCAGCCTCGCCACATCTCGGTATTGACATATCACTTTGGCTGTCGAACAACTCTTCGATGCAGATTCCCTCAACACGCTGCAAACCCGGTCTTAAGGTACTTTGTTCAGCAGGCCTAACTGGGTCCCTGTGGCCGGCTTGCGATCCATCGCTGTTGGTGTGAACTTCTGACTTCGTCCCGGTCCAGCGTGACCATATGTCCACAGTTCGTGCTTTGTGCTTTTAGTCACTAATTTCATGAAAATCTTTAAAGTTGCATATCTCCGATTCCCCTGATTGTATTTTGTTGTTTTCGTTGTGTTGTACGTTTTAAAGAAAGTTCTATTTTTCTAACTTGGTGTGGGATGCCATATGTGAGATATTTTCACTTTATTGCTGTTTGACGTGCTGCTCAAATACTGTTCACATTGCCTCTAAAATAAGCCTGATTGCTCTGTGCCATGCTACCAGACGGGTGAGTGCAGGTTAATTTAGGGCTGGCTTGTGCCTCACCCGAAAAATGATTATGTTTGCTTTTTACCATGGCATACACCACACTCAACGAACAAGCATATTTCTTACACCCACAAGGAGCTAGTATGCTTTTAATTCACGTTCCCATAACACTTTTAGTAGAATAGACTACATTCCGGTTAACCGCATCGCAGCTCATGACGGAACCACTCTGTCATGAGCCACGGGCGCCGTGTGCTCATGACGGAGTGGTTCCGTCATGCTGCGGCCGTTGGCGGCCGCTCCGCCCACGCGGCGCTGATTCCCTGCCTGTGCGGGCGATTAGCGCGAGTGGGCGGAGTCATGACGGAACCACTCCGTCATGAGCACAGCGCGCCCGTGGCTCATGACGGAGTGGTTCCGTCACGAGCATTGCGGCGCCGCGCTCACCCCTCACCCGCCAGCGCCGCGGCAAAATTCGTTCCGCGGCGAAGGGGTTAATTACTCACTAATTTCCAGAGCTGTAAAAATAGAATGGAACTCATAATTATAGCATATCACGCTAGCATCTCTAGTCAATTAATAAAAAAAAGGTGCGTGGCAGAACAAAGATATGGCGGATGAATATAGAGATCTTAGATGATCCTACAGCAAGTAAGCAAGTCTTAAAATCTATCACAAACTACTTCAGTGAATATCAAGATGATAGTCCTCCGACAGAACTTATTTAGGATGCTTGAAGGCAGCAATACAGAGAACAATGATTAACATAATGAACCAAAGACATGCAAATTTAGACCTCTTAGAAAACAAGATTAAATCACTTGAACATATTCTAGATCACACAAGTTTCTGATACTTTCAGGAAATTGAGAGCTCTAAAATACTAATACAATAAAATAATGAGTGAGACCGCACATTTATGGTCAACAAGACTTAAATATTTTTTTGGGGAATAGTAAGAAAAGCAGTGAATGCTAACAACCATCTTAAGTTCACTGATAGTGTTAGCCCTGTCAACCTTAGGGTGGTCATCATCATCATCTTTACTGCAGTTCAAAGAACCATAAAAGCAGATAAGAAGAAATACAATAATTACAGAAACGTACAATGAAGTTGCAAGCTCAATTTGCTACAATACAGTTAAGTGGACTGGTTTATGTTCCAAACCACATGACTTCCTTTTATCACAAATGGTGGATGAATCTAACAGAATGCCCTCAATAATATATCTGCATAATAAAAGAGAGTGCCAGAAAGGAAAAACCTCAAAAATAGCCCCAAGTAGCTCCAGTTGGGTCCATTATGTCATCCGGCAAACTAGAATAAAACCAATATGAGAGGACTCATGTACATTAGTTATAACCAAATAATTAAAGTGCATAGAGCAGATTGTCAAGCAGCACAATAGATAAAAGAGATTTAAAAATTCAAAAGAAATGTTAAGCTAAAAACTATATTTTAGATAACTAAAAACAATAGGTAAAACACAATTTATAAAAAAAGAGCATAATAATCTGTTTTCAATCCCCTGGGCTGAGCAGATCTGACCTTAAGCATTTGAAAACCTCCAGCCCCCCTTAATGCTTCTCCTCGTAGAGTACTAATAACAGTAGCACAAATGCACTTGGACTGCAATATCCAGGCTGCTTGGAGGTATATTGCAATCGCAAAAACCACCAGCCTAGAGGTGTCAGATCTTAAGAGCCTGGTGGCAACCAAGTAACTCCTTACAACCAGGGATCTACACAGGTGAAATAGACATTTTCTCCTCTGGGCATCATATGCTGGGAAGAAGAATAAAAAGTAAGAGAGGTCTTCTCTAGGCCCCTTACATGCCAGGCATTCTGTACTCTGGTAGATCGCATTTGCCCACTTAGCATGAAAGGCCATAATGGTCAAAGACTGAAATCTAAATTGTAAGAACAACTTCCTGGCCAGAACGGGAGTGAACTCCTCGATCATGCACTCATAGCTGGGTGACAACTTATACGACAGAAAATCCAGAGTCAAAGTGCCTCTACTGTTACCTATGACCTCTTGGTGTACCATCTGCCAATAGGCCAATTTAATTAACATTTTGGAGCCAGGAGTGATGGCCTCTGGTGTTTCCCAGAAACCTCCAAGACCCAACTTCCTAAACAAGGACCTAATGTGCAGGAGCAACAGTGTCTGCTGGATGCCGGGAAGGACTAAAATATCTTTGAGGGTGTATCTATGGGCATCCAAGGCAGGTGAGGTCCAAATCCTATGGCAATACAGTATTAGGCAAAGATCAGCCTTCCAAGAAATTTTCTTGAATGCCAAATGTAAGTGTAGTGGGACCAATGGAGTGCTCTTTGGGAGAACAAATAGGTGCCTGATAAACCTATTTTCGGAGTACGAGAGAGTGCTACAGTTAGCATAGCCCCAAATCTCTGCTCCATATAAGCTGCTCCAAGAGCCTTGCTATTATAAATCTCAATTGCTGGAGCAGCTTTCTTTGAAAAAGTTTTATTGTATGTCTTTAGCAGTTGAGACGAATAATGCTATAATGAACAATCAGCTTTGTGGAGAGCATCTACGACAACTTCGACAAAGACAACCAACACACAGAAACCTCACCAACCACCCCCGACACCCTGAAGCCAGCGATTGACAACCGGACAGCCCTCACCACCAAAGACACACTGAAGACGATGAAGTCAATCCACTCCGGGGCCCCCACAGACCCCTGCCCCACCACGTCTTCAACAGAGCCGCCGACGCCATCGCACCCATGCTCCGCCATACCATCAACCACTCCCTGGCGACCGCCTTGTTCCCCGACGACTGGAAACACGCTGAGGTCAACCCCCTCCTGAAGAAACCCTCGGCAGACCCCACCGACCTCAAAAACTACAGGCCCAACTCCCTGCTCCCGTTCCCAGCGAAAGTCATCGAAAAAGCCATCAACAGCCAACTCGCCACATTCATCGAAGAGCACAACATCCTCGACTCCTCCCAATCCAGCTTCAGAAAAAAACACAGCAAGGAAACTGCCCTCCTCGCCGCAACAGACGACATCTACACCCTACTGGACAAAGGAGAAACAGTAGCCCTCATCCTGCTTGACCTCTCAGCGGCATTCAACACAGTCTCCCACTGCACCCTAATACGCCGACTCCAAGACGCAGGGAACCAGGACAAGGCCCTTGACTGGATCCACTCGTTCCTCTCTGACAGAATGCAGCGTGTCAGACTACCCCCCTTTCCTCTTAGACCCCTCACCAACCACCTGCGGTGTCCCTCAGGGGTCCTCCCTCAGCTCTACGCTCTTCAACGTCTACATAGCTCCGCTCGCCCCCATCGTCAGAACCTACGGACTCAACATTGTGTCATACGCAGACGACACCAAACTCATTCTCTCCCAATCCAACGAACTCAACAGCGCCAGACACAACTTTCGAGAAAGCATGGAGGTCATCGCCAAATGGATGAAAAACAGCTGCCTACAACTAAACACCAACAAGATGGAAGTACTCATCATGGGCCCAAACCCCGACACCTGGAACGACACCTGATGGCCCCCAGCCCTCGGAAACCCGCCCACCCCCACGGACCACGCACGCAACCTGGGAGTCATCCTGGACTCTGAGCTCAAAATGGACCGCCAGATCAACTCGGTCTCATCCTCCTTCTTCCACACCCTCTGCCTCCTACGTAAGACCTTCAAATGTACCCCCCTCGAACACAGTAAGACCTTCACTCACGCCCTGGTCACCAGCACACTCGACTACGGCAACGCATTCTATGCTTGAATAAAAAAAACCTCACATGCAAGCTACAGAACATCCAGAACACCGCCGCAAGACTGGTCCTCAACCTGCCAAGACACTGCCACATCTCCCAGCACCTGCACACACTCCCTGGGCTCTTCCTCGATAACTGTGTGTCTATTCTCATGGTTGGGCTATGGGGAGGGGATGCTCAGTCAATCAATATCTCCCAGACCGCTGTACCCAGTGTTGTCCTTAGGGCCACGACTTAAGACATCCCGCGTTTTATAATCACCCCAGAGTGGGGGTGTTAAAAATCCTGCCAGCATCAATGGACAGTAACGCATCGACCAGATTACAGTCCCTCAGAAGCACCCTCACTGTATCATCAGGCTGGCCTGGGTTTACAAGACAGTCTGCTCTTAGGATGTTGCTCCTTATGATTGAGTAGCACCCCTTCATGTGCTTGAGCCAATGGGTGATATTTTTTACCAGAGAGGTCTGATCTTCCCGTCATCTAGTAGCCACCTTTGGAACATGTACCAAGAAGATCTGGGAATATATGTAGTTGGTGTGCTGGGGTCCTGTGTCATCTAGGCTCCTACTCGACTGGTATTGAGGACAACTTGAACTGTACATGCGATAATCTTGACGGATATGGGGAGCAGGCCCCCTATTGCCAGGATCTTGTGAGTCCTCTGTCTGGCGCATACCCATTCCCAGAGCAGATAGATAGCCTAGGAATCCTCTGGAGGGCACCTTTGCCTAGCACACAAGGGTGTAGTTGATGGATTCTCCAATTCTCCCCCCCCCCCCCCGGGTTATGTCAGACAAGGCAGGTTTGGACTCCGCCTTAAATTGTTTAAACTCATAAATTTTGGGTTCTAAAGGTTTTACTAATACTTTCAATGCCGCGATCTCATCCCCAGCCCCCCCAATCACCTCTAATATATTTGCTGGCTCTGCAGGTACCCTAGTTGGATCAGTGACAAAGACCCCCTGCTCTTTCTCACTCATTACACTGGCCTGTCAACATAAAACAGTGAACCTGTTTTTACAGATTACTTCTGGATACACTGTAGACACAGCATTGTCCCCTGCTGAGTGGGTCAGTTCGTTTTGAGTCTGTGGTGGATTTGTGGAAAGTTCAGCTGGCGGTACATGGAGCCTTTGATTTCCTTGTAAACATATCTGGAACTTTCTTCTTGGCCCTTTTTTCTTTGCAGGACAGGGCTTAGATTTTGACAGGGCAGCAGATTTTGGGTCAGGTGGGATGTTTAGTATCTCTTTCACTTCTTCCAGGATATCATCTATCCTGTCCATGACACAGTTCTCACCCACAGAACTAGGGCCTTTTTTTTTTCAATGGGCGAACCTTTTACTGCTTCTGTTTCCCCATTTCTAGACTGGAGGCTGCCCGGATATTTATAGTCTCAGGGTGGTCTTCCCCCAAACGTTTTGTTTATTCACCCTCCTATTTTTCTGAATTTGTTTTTGTTGACCTTAGGACTCTGTGCACTCTACCACTGCTAATCGTTGCTAAAATACTTGTGCTGACTCCCTAAAACATAGTTAAATTGGCTCACACCTGATTGGCAATCTTTGATTTACTTATATCTACATTTAATAAGTGATAACTTTTGTTTGTGAGATGGTAGGAATGTCACGTTTGGTGTCTGAGGAATTGTAATTTAAAATCCTCTGGGGGGTTTGGCCCATTGGTAGCCCCTAGACTGAGCCCCCTTTAAAGTTGTATCAACAATTACAGTATCTGGATGCTAGATTCTAAATATTAATTTACACTATAAAAACCACACTTTTGATTTTGATGGCCCTTGTGATTTATTTCACTTTCATTTCGTTATTTTCCCAAAAAGTTTTTTTAACATTTCCCACATGTCTTTTTGAAGGGTAACCTTTTCTCTTTTGTTCATATATACATTTCACAATAACATCTCAACATAAAGAAACAGTGTAATCACATATAATGACATGAAAATCAAGACAATACAATTGTGAAGTGGACAAGTCCTTCATTCTAAATAAATAACACCTGGCAGAAATGTCATTTATGAATAAATAACACTATATATCCTGCCGGTCTGAGCTAGTGGGGATATAATACTAAAGGAAAAAGCATTTTGCCATATTTCCTAACTAGTAATGATTTAATTGCAAATATTCTTCCCCCAACCAGCTGGGCCAACGCATTTCGAACCCTCAACGATTTGCGGGGTTCTCCAAAGGACTGGGACTTGGTCAGTGCTGTAAAATGTAATGTGAAACAATGGTTTAGAATTTTGTTATCAAATCCCTTTTCCTGCCATAAAAATAGTTACAACGTCTTGAAGTATCTTTCAATGTGTTGTTACTAACAGGTATCTACGATGATTTCCTGTTCAGAACTGCTTGTAACAAGGTCCGACTCATCAATTAGTTTTGCGACGAGTTTCTAAAAAAGAGTAAAGTTTTTCAATTTAGAATTGGTGCAATGATTCCATTTGTGCACACATTTTTTAGTTTGGTGTCTGAGCAATTGTAATTTTAAATCCTCTTTAAAGCTAGCGTTGAATTTTAAGTCACAATTTTAAAAATGCCTCTTTAAGAAAGTTGGCATTATTTTTGCCTTAACCATTTGGTGCCTACAGGCATTCACATGACTAGTTGTAGTTGGTATTTGGATTTGTGTATTACCCCCAGACAGCCTCACAATAGAGGGACTCGGTTATGGCAGTATTGGCCATCCAAAGCAGGATCAGAGGATGGAGCTGAGCTCAGCCTTACTTGCACTTCAAAGACACTGGCTCAGGTCACACACAAAGGACTTCACACTAGCCTATTGTGACTGCAGACAGACTGGAACCATTGCAAGGAGGCAGGACACTCCAGACTCTTCTGTGGGGCAATAGCACCATAAGTTTCTTCCACTTCAAAGCTGGCTTCAGGTATAAAAAGAGGGCTCTCAGACCAACTCTCAGAGGATTGCCCTGTTGCCTGTGGCCTGTGGCGTACTTCAGAGGACTGCCCCTCTGCCAGAAGCCTGCCCTGTGCTTGAGACCGGCTTTATTGCTTGAATGCAGAACTGCCAGAGTAACTTCAAGGGATAGTTGGTTGGCCTCCTGATCAAAGACTCAGGGACAGAAAAGGCTCCAACCATCTTGAACACACACCTCGACCCATCCTGAGTGAATCCTGATCCTCCAAGTGCTGACCCTCTAGTCATGAACCCTTGAAAATTGTGCCAAAGGTGCCCAGATAGGCCACATCCAAAACTTGGAACTTAGAAAATGCTCTGCCAAAAAGTGCTCCGAGAACCTATAGGATACCAGGACCTACCTGCTCACCAATCTGCCCAATGCGATTTGACAGTCAGCCTCACATTGCGGAAGCTCCCACAACGTCCTGCTCCTCAGCAGCAAATACTATTCAGCTGCTCCTTGCGCAAGGGGTATGCGGCTTTGTGGAGCCCTCAGCGACTACAGTTGCCGCTTTGCCCTGCTAAATATTTTGGACTGCCCCTAAAACAATAAGGGCCTGATTACGACTTTGGTGGTCCTATAGAAGACGGTGCAATGTGCCATTCGCTGTAGGACCGCCAAAGCAGTGGTGCTGCCACCCGCCAGATTAGGAGATAAATCCTGGTCTGGTGGGTGGTGCTGCGGCAGTCTGACAGCGGCAGTCTGTCAGGTTCATAGAAGAGCCTAACATGCAGACCGCTGTTGTCAGAGCGCAGACTGCACCTTCCTGCACGGTGTGGCATACATGCCACACAGTGCAGGAACTGAAGGTGCAAATCCAGGGGGGCATTACATCTGCCCCCCTGCATGCACCCCTGGGCCCAGAAATGGACCCCCTTAGTTGCCTGACCGCCACCCTTTTCATGGCAAGCTCACCACCATGGAAAGGGTTTTGGTTTGGCAATTCAGAATAAATGCCGCAGCACTGCCAGCATACTCCTGCCTCAGACCGCCACCATGCCGCTGGATCCTGGATCCCGACAGAGGCAGCTGTCCTGGGTGGTTTGACAGCCACAATCAGAATGTGGTGCACAGTCCTGCAGTTTGGCGAAGGTCGGACCGCCACCATGAGTACGGCATTGGACCGCCGTACTCGTAATCAGGCCCTAAGTCCAAATGTAGTAATCTTCACCAAAACTTCATCCAGTGACACCCTTATGACGACACCTCGTCCTCAGACACTAGTGACTGTCCTGCTCTGCTGAACTTTCTCAAATATTTATCATGAAAATTTCTTCTAAGTCCGAGGGTTAGTGGAGACTGGGCCCAATCCACTTTGGGTATGTGAACTGAGCTCCATCGTGGTTGGCCATAACTTTCGACTTTGCCCTGGTCTTGCGAGACTGCAGTTGGTGCTTTTATCTTTTAGGTGCTATTTTACACTTTAAACTTGAAAAAAATCATACCTCTGTTTCTACTGATTGGATTTTGTCATTTTGGTGTCAAATAATTTACTCAAATGTACTCTATTTTTCTAAATTGGTGTGGTATTTTTCTTGCATTGTGTTTTCACTTTATTGCTGTTTATGTGATGCATAAATACTTTGCACATTGCCTCTAAGTTTAATCTGATTGTTTCTGTGCCAATCTAACAGATGGCTAGGCACAGGTTAATGTAGTGACTTTTTGTGGTTCACCCTGACAAGGATTATGGCAGTTACATGAGTAAGGAATCTCTGACACAATTTCGAAACCATAAATATTGTGCCAAAAAATACTAATCACAAAAATATAGTTTTTCTATTCATATAATAGTAAGTACAAACATATTTTTTTTAAAAGTATCGTTTTTTGCCCGACATCGAAAAACATATTTTAAAAATCGCTTTTACGATGTATGTAGTTTAAATAAGTAAATATTAAATATTTTTACATATAACATTAATATAATGTAAATTAAATATGTTTAAGTAATATTTTAAAATATATAGAAATATTTACTAATTTAAACACACACACACATATATTTGAAAGTGTGTATGTTTATATACACATATATAATATAACATAAATAATATAAAACTATTTAGAAAATATAAATTTCAACTTATAGTATATTTGTATAATTGTTTTAAAATTTACCAATATAAGAACTGTATACATATACAATTAAATTGGAAGCATGTTAAAAGATTTTGCAGTATATTTGTTGTATTTATTATTTTGTATGTCTATGCGAATATATATTACCTACTGGCGGTCGCCAGTAGGTAGTTATAGTTAGGACCCATTTTCCATAGGAAATCCGCCACATTCTATTTGGAATAACTTTGGCGCTGGTCGACGAATCCTCGCGAAATTTTCAAAATAGGTGGGGCGCTATGCTCCGCTTCTACCCTGAAAGTCTCGGGGGGATTCGTCAAGCGGGGGCTGAGATAAAAGGGGGGTCCCAAAACGCGTTTTTCCCATGCATTTTTCCATAGGACCTTTAGACACAGCTACAGACCGAACGGCTGAACAGAGTTACCTGAAATTTGGCAGAGAGGTAGTCTACAGGTCAAGGAAGTGCCTTTTGTAGGTTTTGTGTAAATCTGTTCAGTAGATCCTGAGAAAATAGCCTTTAAACCAATATATATATCTGTGGCAGCTTACGGTGCGCTTACCGTGCGCTTACCGTACGCGTACGGTGCCGTGCCCGAGCGCGATTCTGATTGGCTGTTAGATCTTAGTAAACATTCGAATCGGTCGAAACCAGGAAGCGGCGTCCGCCATTTTCTATCTCGCACTCTGAGGGGGTGGAAGAAAAACAAAGACAAAAAACATATAAAGGGGATGTTTTGACTGCTCCCAACCACCTAGCCTTGATGAAGGTGTCATCAAAGAACCCCCAAGGCCAAAAATTCAATTTTAAATTTTTTCGAAAAATCGCCGATTACGCTTACCGTACGCGTACGGTAAAAAAATTGAAAAAAAAAAATCCATATTCTCCACACCCCGTGTGCAAAACGTGCCTGAAGGGCACCATTTGTGCATGGCATATGTATTTCCCATTGCACTTCAAAAAATCAAACATTACATTTCACAACGAAGCGCATAATATGTCCTCCATGTGCGCACGGTGCGCGAAGCGCATCGTGCGTACATGGCCCATCCAGCGTAACGTGGGCACGCGGTGCGCGTAGCGCACCGCGTGCCCACCCTGCGTGCACGGCACTAACTGCGTAAAGTGGGCACCGCGTGCTCACTGTGCGTGCACGGTGCGCGAAGCGCACCGTGCGCGCACGGAACGAACTGCGTTAAGTGGGCGCGCACGCCACGAATGGCATAAAGTAACTTAGCATTTAAAAAACCGTACAAATTCACTGAAAAAACCATAGGTTTCACACACGTTATAGTTAGGAATTAGCATTTAAAAAACCTTGCAAATTCACTGAAAAAACCATAGGTTTCACACATGTTATAGTTAGCTGGACATTTTACTGATAAAAAACCAATGAAATTCCCCCGTTATAGTTAGTGCAGGCAACTATAACTCACGCGACCGCAATCCTCTGCTGATGCTAATACTGTATTTAGACACTTATTTGCCCATGTCTTCTTCCATTAAATTTTAGCTATACATATATTACAAATATTTTTTTTTCATAAAGACACATATGTCATCAGCAGAGGATTGCGGTCGCGTGAGTTATAGTTGCCTGCACTAACTATAACGGGGGAATTTCATTGGTTTTTTATCAGTAAAATGTCCAGCTAACTATAACATGTGTGAAACCTATGGTTTTTTCAGTGAATATATATATATATATATATATATATATATATATATATATATATATATATATATATATATATTCTGCTCCAAAGGTGTCCACCTGTAAGTAGCACTCGACCAGCAGCTTGATTTATGTGTAGGTAAGGACGGGGATCCGCTCGCAGGAGCCGCTCCGTAGTGGATTTGCCTGACGCGTTTCGAAGCTCCATATGCTTCTCTTCAGAGGCTTTAACGGAAACGGTGTGCACAACCGCTAACCCACTTCGCCATTTAACATATAACACACCCACCAATGGGAGGCTCAAATGAGACTGTGCATTATGGGAAGTGTAGTGCGGAAAGCACATAATCAAGTCCTATATGGACCCTGCAAGTGGGCCCGTCCTTGATCCTATGTACGGCTGCTGTTCCACTTTCGTGGCCCCCAAGACTTCCGGGGTGGTGCATACTCCGCGGCTGGACGGCCGCGTGTTATATTCTGCTCCAAAGGTGTCCACCTGTAAGTAGCACTCGACCAGCAGCTTGATTTATGTGTAGGTAAGGACGGGGATCCGCTCGCAGGAGCCGCTCCGTAGTGGATTTGCCTGACGCGTTTCGAAGCTCCATATGCTTCTCTTCAGAGGCTTTAACGGAAACGGTGTGCACAACCGCTAACCCACTTCGCCATTTAACATATAACACACCCACCAATGGGAGGCTCAAATGAGACTGTGCATTATGGGAAGTGTAGTGCGGAAAGCACATAATCAAGTCCTATATGGACCCTGCAAGTGGGCCCGTCCTTGATCCTATGTACGGCTGCTGTTCCACTTTCATGGCCCCCAAGACTTCCGGGGTGGTGCATACTCCGCGGCTGGACAGCCGCGTGTTATATTCTGCTCCAAAGGTGTCCACCTGTAAGTAGCACTCGACCAGCAGCTTGATTTATGTGTAGGTAAGGACGGGGATCCGCTCGCAGGAGCCGCTCCGTAGTGGATTTGCCTGACGCGTTTCGAAGCTCCATATGCTTCTCTTCAGAGGCTTTAACGGAAACGGTGTGCACAACCGCTAACCCACTTCGCCATTATCTTAACTCTTTTGAAAGTGCCTATCAGGAGGCAAGAGACAGATCACTAGCCTATCAGGAGGCAGAGCCTATCAGGAGGCAGATCAAGACAGCCTATCAGAAGGCTTGATTTAAATAAAGCCGTGATGTACAGCAGCAAACTTTGTGCCGCAAGCCTAAGAAGAAGGAACACATTTCCGAAACGCGTCGGCAAGGCAGTCCAAGTGTAATGGAGGGCAGGATGTTAATTGTCGCCTGAGTGCATCCCCGACCTTTGGGCAACTTGGAGCATGATATTTAACGGCAGCCTACGCCGTGGGGAGTGCACCATCGCAATCACAGCGAGCACGGACGCCGTGAGGCCACAACACCGAGGATTGTTACTCTCCTTGCCTTGGAGTCCATTGGAGGACAAATAAAGTTTTAGAGATGGCTGCAAAAAGGAAAATACATTTCCCAGCAGGCAATATGCCTATGACTCTTTTGAAAGTGCCTATCAGGAGGCAAGAGACAGATCACGAGCCTATCAGGAGGCAGAGCCTATCAGAAGGCAGATCACGACAGCCTATCAGAAGGCTTGATTTAAATAAAGCCGTGATGTACAGCAGCAAACTTTGTGCCGCAAGCCTATGAAGAAGGAACACATTTCCGAAACGCGTCGGCAAGGCAGTCCAAGTGTAATGGAGGGCAGGATGTTAATTGTCGCCTGAGTGCATCCCCGACCTTTGGGCAACTTGGAGCATGATATTTAACGGCAGCCTACGCCGTGGGGAGTGCACCATCGCAATCACAGCGAGCACGGACGCCGTGAGGCCACAACACCGAGGATTGTTACTCTCCTTGCCTTGGAGTCCATTGGAGGACAAATAAAGTTTTAGAGATGGCTGCAAAAAGGAAAATACATTTCCCAGCAGGCAATATGCCTATGACTCTTTTGAAAGTGCCTATCAGGAGGCAAGAGACAGATCACAAGCCTATCAGGAGGCAGAGCCTATCAGGAGGCAGATCACGACAGCCTATCAGAAGGCTTGATTTAAATAAAGCCGTGATGTACAGCAGCAAACTTTGTGCCGCAAGCCTATGAAGAAGGAACACATTTCCGAAACTCGTCGGCAAGGCAGTCCAAGTGTAATGGAGGGCAGGATGTTAATTGTCGCCTGAGTGCATCCCCGACCTTTGGGCAACTTGGAGCATGATATATATATATATATATATATTATCCGTCAGCTCACAGATCTCCCCTGTACTGTAAGTACGAGCCACACGAGTCCAGCTGATTTTAATCTTCTTTTTATTATTGCGGGCAAACAAAAATGACGCGTTTCGAGCAAACGTGCTCTTGGTCACATGACCATATGTCCAGAGTTCACTGTATTTAAAGTCATACAGAAACATAGACAACAGACTTCCCAATTAGTACAACGTAAAAATAACAATATAATACAACGATAATTTTACACATGATTAGGCTGCTGCGCAATGGTTATTTCATAAGTGTGAAAACCAGTGTTCTTTTACACCATGATTTAAATAAAATATAATAAGGGAACACCATTCATTTTCTAGTGTGTCTCCTGTGATGTAATCGCATATATATCTAGTGGACAAGCAGAAATAAATTATGCTACACATAGAACTTATAGTAAGTCGAAATAAACGTGTATACTGTCCCTGCTGGCATAAGCTAGTAAAGTAAAAAAATATATAATTCAATAAACTACATTTTCGCCTGAAATCAAGGTATAGTACCCTATCTGGCTTTACATTATATACTATAGTAGAAAACAGTGACCCCTAAGGAGATGGTGCTAAACACTTTAGTCACCAATAGCTCCGTGCTCGTATCAAATAACAGTAACGGTGTTGTCTGTCAATTTCCGGGTCCCATCTAAATGCAAAAACAAGAATAAAATTTGTTGTTAGAGCATATATTACAGTTTCAATGGAAACACATTATTTACAATGTAGTCTATCTAGTTTTTCCTACTGAAAGAAACAGAATTTACAATCAACAAGCATATCTATAGCATGGGTCATACACTCAGGCAAATAACATTCTGCAGTCAAAAAATGGAGGCCTGTTACTTGATGTATATGAATTTTCTTTGTACAAAAAGTTTCACAAAAAATACCATGTATTGCAGCCAAAAACGATTATTTACAGTGAACTCATATAGCTTGGAACAGGAGTTACCGAAAAACTTGAGGCTAAAACTGCATATATCAACAATTTACAAATGCACATGCATCTCTTCATCATTATTCATCCCGAAAGGGGTTACACTCCCTGCTTGTAGGATGAACTTGGATTCTGCTCTACGTAGGGCCTGAATTCTATTCCCTCCTCGAGGGTCTTTAGTTATAGTATCTAAGGCAAAAAACTTCGCCTTAGTCCAATCTCCATTGTGTTCTTTGTCAAAGTGTCTAGCTGTACTATAACTAAAGTCTTTGTTGGTTATGGCACGCCAATGTTCCAGTATTCTCTTTTTTACCGGAAACATGGTGGAACCTATGTACCACTTGCCACAAGGGCAAGTGATTACATAGATTACGAAATCTGTGCTGCATTGTATATTCTTGCGAATATACCACTTTCTCTTGGTTCTCTCCAGGATTACTTCTTTTACATTGGTGCTGTGGCTACACGCTTTGCATTTACCACAGCGATGGAACCCTCCTATTTTTTCTAACCATGTGGATTTGGTGCTACTAAAATGGCTTCTCACAATCATATCTTTGATCGAGGTACCCTTTCTGTACGTAATTGCTGGATGTGGGCCTAACTTCTGTTTAAGTATCTTATCGTGTGTTAGGATGTCCCATCTTTTTTTGACAATCTGCTGGAAATGATTAGATTGTGAATTAAAGGTCGTAATTAATCTTATAGGAGCCTCTGTTTCATTTTGTTTGCTCTTTGGTGCTTTGTATAGTGCCTCGCTTCTAGTGATGGCATCTGCTCTTTTCTCACCTTTCTTCAGCATCGTGTACGGATATCCTCTGGCAAGGAATCTATCTGACATCTCTTTTTTGTTTCTGGTATATGATTCCTCTGTGCTGCAATTTCTTTTTGCACGGAGGAATTCACCAAAGGGTATGCTCCACCTAAAGTTGTGAGGATGGCAGCTTGTCGAATGCAGAACAGAATTCCCTGCTGTGCTCTTTCTAAATAAATCAGTCTCTAATCTATTGTCTCGCACTGTTACTCTGATGTCTAAAAAGTCAACAGTTTTTTGGCTGCACTGCATTGTAAATTTTAGATTAAGGGAATTCTCATTTAATTCTGATAGAAATAACATTAGTTCATCTTCTCCACCCTCCCAAACAAAAAATATATCATCTATGAATCTGAGCCAGATACTGACTCTGTTGGTCCAATCTTCCATTCCTTCACCCCATAGCACCTGCTTCTCCCACCAGCCAACCAAAAGATTGGCATAGCTAGGAGCGAAGCAGGTGCCCATGGATGTACCTTGAATTTGTTTGTAGAGTGAGCCATTAAAAGTAAACACATTTTCCACAAGGCAGAACTCAATCATTTGGAGTAACATTACAGTGTGTTTTGTCAGATGTATGCTTCTGGAGTCAAGAAAGTGTTTGCACGCTTTAAGCCCATCGGTATGCCTGATACTTGTATAAAGGCTCTCTACGTCCAAACAGACAAGCCAATAGTTTGTATTCCAATGTATGTTTTCTATTTTTTGTAAAAAATCTTTAGTGTCTCTGATGTATGATGTTAAATCTTTCACATATTCAGATAAAAAGAAATCAACATATATAGAAACATTTTCCAATAAACTGTTTTTGGAAGACACTATAGGCCTGCCCGGAGGTTGTGTGGGGTTTTTGTGAACTTTAGGGAGGAGATAATATATATATATATTCACTGAAAAAAACACAGGTTTCCGGGACGTTATAGTTAGTTGGACATTTCACTCGCTCAAAACCAGAGAAATGTGTCTGTTAGAGTTAGTTGAGCTAACTATAACTCACACCCACACAATACACAGCTGATGATATCACATATTACATCACTCATGACATGGTCAGTGACATCACTGTTGACATTACTGATGACATCTCAAATGACATCACTGATGACATCATCCAGTGACTGTGTGTATCTGTAAAGTTTAAATATGTTTTATACATATATATAGGCCAAGGTGTATTTGAAGAATGAGTGGGTGTATGAGTGTCTGAATGGATGATTTAGTAGGTGTGTGAATGACTATACGTGAATGATTAAATGTGTCTTAATGAATGCATGGGTTAGTGATTAAACTGTGTGAATGTCTGTATCAGTCAGTCAGTTGGTGTGTAAATAGCTGCTTAGGTTGGTGAGTAGCTACATGAATGTCTATATGGGTTATTGATTGGTTGTCTGAGTATATGTATGTGTGCCTGAGTGTCTGTGTGGGTGGTGGGGGGGTGTGACTATGCGTAGATGTGTGAGTAAGTAATTCACTGGGTGTGTGGGTTCAACAGTGCATCTGTGAAGGGTGAATGGGTCGGCGAGTGTGTGTATGGGTGTGTTGGTGAGTGAATGGATGTCTCAATGGTACATGTGTGAGTAACTACATATGTGAAAGACAGCATATGTGAGTGTTGACTATATAAATGACTATATGTGAGAGTGACTAATTGTGAGAGTGGTTAAATGGATGAGTGTGTGCTTGTTTCAGTGATTGTTTAAGAGAGTAAGTATATGTTAGTATCTGTATAATAAGTGAGGTGGTGTGTGTATAACTGCATAGGTGAGTAAATGTGAGTGTGATTGATTCTTTGCATAACTGAGTAGCTGTGTTTGTAACTTTATAGGTGAGTGGCGGTGTGTGACAGTTTGTATAGGTGTATGAGTGCATATGATAGTGGCTGTACTGATGAGTGACTACATGTATGAGTGACTGCATGGGTGAGTGAGTGGATTTGTTTGTAGATCTAATAATCAGTGAATGAGTATGTAGTTATTGGTGTTGGTGTCTCTATGGTTTTGAGAATGTCAGTCTGTAATTTAGAGTGGGTTTTAGCAAAGGTTATATTAGGGTGTGAGGAGGTGCATCAGATTACCACATGGATGATGTAATCAATGATGTCATTTGAGATGTTATCAGTGATGTGATCAGTGATGTCACTGACCATGTCATGAGTGATGTAATATGTAATGTCATCAGATTGCAGGGGCGCGAGTTATAGTTAGCTCATCTAATAACAAAATCAAAATTTCTCTGGTTTTGTACGAGTGAAATGTCCAACTAACTATAACATCCCTGAAACCTGTGGTTTTTTCAGTGAATTTCTAAGGTTTTTAAAATGCTAATTACTTTCTATAACGTCCGTGAAACCTATGGTTTTTTCAGTGAATTTCGAAGGTTTTTTAAATGCTAATTACTAACTATAATGTCCCTGAAACCTGTGGTTTATTCAGTGAATTTCACAGGTTTTTTAAATGCTAATTTCTAACTATAACATCCCCCAAAGCTATGTTTTTTAGTGAATTTCAAATATTTTTAAATGTAAATTTCTATTGTAATGTCCAAAAAATGCTTTTTCTATAAATTTTAAACTTTTATAAAAATATTGTGATGTTTTCCCTTTTTTTAAATATGACTTTATATATATATATATATACACACATATATATATATATATTATCTACTGGCGGTCGCCAGTAGATAGTTATAGTTAGGACCGTGTTTCCATAGGAAATCTGCAACATTCTATTTGGAATAACTTTGGCGCCGGTTGACGAATCCTCGCAAAATTTTCAAAATAGGTGGGGCGCTCCGCCCCGCTCCTACCCTGAAAGTCTCGGGGTGATTCGTCAGGCGGGGGCCGAGAAAAAAGGGGGGTCCCAAAACACGTTTTCCCTATGCATTTTTCCATAGGACCTGTAGTCGAAGGTACAGCCCGAACGGCTGAACAGAATTACTTGAAATTTGGCAGAGAGGTAGTCCTCAGGTCAGGGAAGTGCCTTTTGTAGGTCTGGTGTCAATCTGTTCAGTAGTTCCTGAGAAAATCAAAAGTAAAATCATATATATATGTGGGCGGAGCCTAACCACACATCTCATCCTGAGATCTGATTGGCTGTCAGCACTTTATCCAAGAAGTGTTGGCAGCCATCTTGGAACCAATATACATGATAGCACCTCATTAAAAAGCATTGCAGTTAATAGAAGGTTTTAAGACTTTAGTTACATTATAAATCATTTGTTGATGGTACCATACTCATTTTAGGAATTGTGGTATGTTCTAAGGTGATTTCACCATGTGAAAAAGCCTTCTGCTGGGATATCATGATTGAGAGAAAAATATTTTCTCATGCTTTTCCCACAGAGGTTTGGAAGGTGATCTATAAGCTAAACTGAGAGCTTATTTTCTGTAAATTCACATTATCTTTCTCAGTCATGTGAGAATGAAGT
This sequence comes from Triturus cristatus, assembly GCF_964204655.1. Classification (NCBI taxonomy): domain Eukaryota; kingdom Metazoa; phylum Chordata; class Amphibia; order Caudata; family Salamandridae; genus Triturus; species Triturus cristatus. The sequence continues at coordinate 966,728,886 of NC_140581.1, forward strand.
CTGACATTCTCAGTAAAACATGTACATACAACAAGGGCAGAGACTGTTGATTCCTTTGTGTTCTACTGCAGCTTCCCAGAGTGTTCCAAAGAACAACTAGAGCGCTAACAGTCCTACTTATGATAAACGTATGGCACACCTGAAGCCATCTTGCTTGGATTAAAGTGGTAACTTTTAAAACATTTAATTTGAAAAGGAACAAAATGAGGGGATTCATTTTTCCAAAAAAAGTATGATTAGTGCTGCAGAAAGAAAAATTAGGGCACATTTTGAGTGACTTCTCAAATCCTCTTCTATTTCATTAAAAAATTCTGACATGCAGACTGAAACATGCACTTTCAATACCAGCAGCAGTTTTCCCTGGTGAGCAGTAGCTTTACTACAGTGATCTAATGAGCAAAAAGAGTGCTAACATTCTGAATTTATGGCAAATGTGTGACACATCTGAATGCCTTCTTCATGGAATCAAAGTAAAAAACTGAAAGTATTTCCTACTGAGGAGACTGCAGTAAATGAGGAAACTAGGAAACTTCATAAAAAATAAGTCTCCCAAGATGGCCACCAGAGACAAAAGAGCCCAAATGTAGCCAAAATATCACCCAGATGTAGCCCAAGTATAGCCCAATGACAGAATGTCCCAGAGTGTTCTTAAAAACAACTAGAGCGCTTACTGTCTTCATTATGACAAAAGTATGGCACACCTGAAGCCATCTTGCTTGGAATAAACTGGTAACACTTAAAACATTTAATTTAAAAAGGAACACAATGAGGGGGTTCATTTTGCCATAGAAATTATGATTAATGCTGAAGAAAGAAAATGAGGGCACATTTTGAGTGACTTCTCAAATCCTCTTCTATTTCATTAAAAAATTCTGACATGCAGACTGAAACATGCACTTTTAATACCAGGAGCAGACTTCCATGGTGAACAGTAGTTTTACTACAGTGATCTAATGAGCAACTATAGTGCTAACATTCAGAATTTATGGCAAATGTGTGACATATCTGAATACCTTCATGATGGAATCAAAGTAAAAAACTGAAAGCATTTCCTACTGAGGAGACTGCAGTACATGAGGAAATTAGGAAACTTCATAACAAATAAATCTCCCAAGATGGCCCCCGGAGACAAAAGAGCCCAAATGTAGACCAAAATCACCCAGATGTAGCCCAAATATAGCCCAATGACAGAAGTGTGCAAAACACTTATTATTTTGTGTTTTTGCAGTGTTATATAGTGCAGACTTGTCAGGTATTGGAGTGCTTTACATGAGCATTGGTTACATCACACAAGAACAAATTCATTTTGGTTGTAGACATGGGGAGACTAAGTGATTTGACCAGAATCACAGAATGTCGAGCTGAAGCAGAAACTCCAACCTGGTTCCCCAGTTGCAAAGTCTGCAGTTCTGGAAGTAACACCACATCCTCTCCCCTAAGTGCAACATTTAATCAAGTGGTCAACTGGATATAAAAACATAAAGATAACAAATAATTTAAAAGTGCTTTGTCGCTATTTGAAAACTCAGAAAATATGTACTCATTTTAGTCTTTTAGAGCACTAACCATAATTTTGATGCCAATAAGACCCTCTCATATATGTAATTTCTAAAGGAAATGCTCTAGGTATTACAGTTTTGATTACATCAAGATGACGTCAGGTGTTCCACACTTTTGTAATAAATATAGAATGTTAGCAATCTAGTTGTTCATTAGGATACTGTTGAGAGGCAGAGGCCAGGGGCACGGACTCTGAAAATTGAAGGCAGGTAGGAGGGTGCAAAGGCAACAATTTAACCACACTGAGCAGGCAGGAAGGGCTGTGGCAGCACAACAGACTATGGAGGGCAGTGGAAAGGGGGGCAGGGGCAACAAACCAACAATACAGGACTTGCAAGAGAGGCTGTGGCAATGTAATAGACCATTGTGGGCAGAAGGAAGAGGCAATGGTAGTACAACCATACATGCCAACAGACCCGATTCAGCCAGGAAACGTCCAATGTTTTTAAGCTCAAATGGGCTTTATTTGATCTGTCTGCTGTCTACAATCTCCTCTTTTTCAATGTAACTCAAAGGGGAAAATCAATACCCCAGTTTTTTTTCAAAATCTCCCTCTTACCAAGTTGAAAATGTTCGCAAGTATGGTACATTGGATCATGGAAGGAAATGGGGTAGGGACATGGACAGTGATAACAGAGGACAGGAGGGCCATGGAGAGGTGCACCAAACTGACCCTGCAGGGCAGGCATCAGGGTTTGCAGCAGCACAATACACCACACAGGGCATGCGGGACGGGAGTGCAGCACAACAATCCATAGAAAGCAAGAGGGAGGGGACAGGACCATGCACATGGACAACAGAGAACAGAAGGGCAAGTGGCAATGGTAGCTAGCGGACCATAATGGACAGACAGGAGAGAAAGCTGCAGCATAACAGACCATAAAGGGCAGGAGGGACGGATCAGGGGCATTACAATGGAACAGACAAGCCAGGAGGGAGGGAGTAGGGGTCTGCACATGTAAACAGAGGGCTGGGGGCAAGGGGGCAGGGCAGGAGCAGCAAGATAGCCATGGAGGTCAGGCAGGATGGGCACTAGAAGCAAGACACACCATGAAGAGCAACAGTGAGACTGTGATGGCATACACACAGACCATGGAGGGAATGTGGGAGGGGGTCAGGGGCAGCTAACTGACCACACAGGGAAGGTGGGAGGGGCCATGGCAGCACAGAAGACCATGCATGGCAAGTGGGAGGGTTAGTGGCAGCACAATGGCTATGATGGGCAAGAAGGAGGGTGCAGGGGCATGCACAAAGGACGATGGAGGATAGAAGGGAGGGTCAGGACCTGTGCACAGACAAGAAAGTTCAGGGGAAGGGGCCTCACAACAGACCGCACGGGGCAGGCAGGAGGAGCAGTTGCAGCACAACAGACCAGGGAGGGCAGAAGGGTGTGGCAGTACAATGGCCCATGTAGGACAGGAGGAAGAGGATAGGGGCATGGCATGTGGACAGGCAGGGTGGAGGTGGCAGGAACAGGTTACAGTCATCTGACAATGCTAGGCAGGTGGGAGGGGAGTGGCAGCTCAACAGAACACTCAGAGTAGATAGGAGTGGCAGGTCCATGGAACATGGTGGGCAAAAAGGATGGAGCAGGGGCATGCACAAAGACTTCGGAGGGCAGGGGGAAGGAGAATAGGGGCAGCAAGCTAAGCACAGAGTTTAAGCAGGAGGTCAATGATGGGGCATATAATTGGGCAATGGAGGGCAGGAGGAGGCGACTGGTACATCATACTAAATTGAGGGCAGTGGCAGCACATCAGACCATGCATAGCAGGAGGGAGGAGGCTATTCCATGGATTCACACAACAGAGGATAGGGAGGAGGGGGATGGGGCAGCAAGCTAACTGTTCAGAGAAGGCGGGTATTAGCAACTTTATTGTTTTTAAAACGTGTGTCTGTGCGAACTACTTAAAATATGAACAAGTATGCAGCATAATCCCACTTTATTCAGGAAGAAGAGGACGTTTGTGACTGTGACTCCGGGCTCACTTGGCAGAAACACCCCCTGACCCTCCACCCCCTATCGCAAAATGTAATGCCCGTGAAAAGGGTAGGTGAACACAGTGTTATATAGAACATAGTCCTGTTCAGTCCAGCTCTGTGGCGCTTACTGGAGGTACCTAGTGGTCTAGTTTGACCCTAGGGACCCTTAGGATTCAAGGGGACTTAATCTCTCAACTTAGAACAGCCACAGGGCGCGTTTACACAGTGGTGAAGGGAGGGGACGGGGCCTGAGGTGACGTGTGCAAACACGCACTATGGCACGTTTTAAATTGGGGATATAATTTCCCTTCAATACTGAGGGCCCCTGGGGGCTAACTAGCCCACCAAGTGCTTCCAGTAAGCGCCACTGAGCTGCATTGCAGAGAGGTGGTCCAGGCCGTGCCACTTTTTACACCTCTCTGCAACGCAGCTCTGTGGCACTTACTGGAGGTACCTAGTGGGCTACTTGGACCCTAGGGACCCTCAGGATTCAAATGAACTTAATCTCCCAACTAAAAACGGACACAGGGCGTGTTTACACAGTGGTGAAGGGAGGGGACGGGGCCTGAGTTAACGTGTGCAAAAACGCCCTGTGGCCTGTTTTAAGAGCTAGTTTTAATCCCCATGCCCTATTATATACTAGGGGCTTACAGAGGAGGTCATGCTAATCACAGGGGGACCCCAACGCATAATGTTCCCTAGTGTATGTAGGTGTTTTCACTGTATTCTAAGTGTCTTTTAACATAGCACTGGCTCTAGGACTGGTTAGTTAGACTCAGTTACCACCAGTATCCGTCTGAAAAAGTTGAGGGTACAGGATGATTTTGCAACAAGGCTTCTTTCTGCTCTACTTTTTGTTCTTTCTGCACGTTATCCTTCTTCCTGCACTTTTCTTCGTCTTTGAGGACTTCTGTTGCTTCTTTCTGCACTTCTTTTTTTTCTTTCTGTGCATTATTTCTTCTTTCTTCACATGTCCTATCTCTGTAGGCATAGTTAGAAATTAGCATTTAAAAAACCTTTGAAATTCACAGAAAAAAACATAGGTTTCAGGCACGTTATAGTTAGGAATTAGCATTTAAAAAACCTCCGAAATTCACTGAAAAAAACATAGGTTTCAGGGGTGTTATAGTTAGCTGGACTTTTCACTTGTACAAAACCATTGAAATTCCCCCGTTATAGTTAGTTCAGCTAACTATAACTCGCGAGCCCGCAATGCACTGCTGATGACGTCACATATTACATCACTCATGACATGGTCAGTGACATCACTCATGACATCACTGATGACATCTCAAATGACATCACTGATGACATCATCCTTGTGATAGAGTGGCAGACCTCCTCTCACCCTAATATAACCTTTGATACACACATTCAAAAATAGAGACTAAAATTTTCAAAACAATGGACATACCAATACCAGTTACAACAACCTCTTCAGTAATTCTAAGATCCACATACACATCCACTCATTCACCAACAGTCCTATACAGTCACTCATACATGTACTCACTCATCATATGTACTTCTACACCTATACATCCTGTTACACAATGCCACTCATCCATAGAGTTACTCACACACATAGTCACTCATGCTAATAAAGAATCAAACATAAATGTACTTGCATATACAGTTATACACACACCACCACACTTACTTCTATGGAAACTTACACATACTTAGTCTTTTAAACAATCACTTATAGAAACACATACTTATTCATACAGGAACTCTTTCAATCTCTCACTCTCACATATACTCACTTATATACACCAATAGTCACATATACTAGTTTAAAACATATGTAGTTACTCATAAAGACACTATTGAGACAGTCATTCACTCACTAACACACCCATACACACACTCATCCACCCATACAGTCCTGCACACACGCTGTCTTCAACACATACAAACAGTGAGTCACTCATTCATGCACCTATGCACTACGTAATACCCCCCACCGAACCATGCAGACACTCAGACTGATACTCAAAAAACCAACTAATAACCTATATAGACACCCATGTAGCTACTCACCAACCCATGCAGCCACTTATACACAAAGTGAGAGACTGATACAGATATTTACATATTTAAACATTACTCACTAAGCCATGTATTCACTATGATACACTTAATCAGTCAGTTACACAATCAATTTTTCAAAAACAAATCATCCATTTAGACACTTATATACCCATTTATTCTTCCATCGACCTTGAGATATACATATATAAAACATATTTCATTTTCAGAAAAACACACATTCACTGGAAGATGTCATCAGTGATGTCATGAGTGATGTCACTGACCATGTCATGAGTGATGTAATATGTGACGTCATCAGCAGTGCATTGCGGGCGCGCGAGTTATAGTTAGCTGAACTAACTATAACGGGGGAATTTCAATGGTTTTGTACAAGTGAAAAGTCCAGCTAACTATAACACCCCTGAAACCTATGGTTTTTTCAGTGAATATATATATATATATATCCAGACCACACTCCTTTGCTGTGAGTACAGAAGTCGAGCACACACGGGTTGTCAGGAAAGCAGCGCTTTAATAAAATCACTAGGCATGACGCGTTTCGTTCATTCGAACTTCCTCAGATGCCACAATTACGTGAATCATTTCAGCCCACATTTTTAAACTACAATGTCCATTTGTGATTGGCTGTGAACATTGCATGCACTGCACCAGGGAAAACCTGGCTCGGACTTAGCCATGTAAGACCATGCGGAACAGACACCAAACGTAAGTACTTGCCCCAGTGGGCGGCGTCTGCTCCGTTTCCCCAGCTTGCCTATGTTCTCTTGCGGGCGCGATCTTCTACTGGCAGCTGCTCACCCGATCCCTCACCTCACCGCTGCCATATATATTTTTTAGTGGATTCTCGTACCAATCGTGTACCAGTCACAGTGAGTGCATGAATCCAAGAATTTTTACCACCATATTGGTTAAGTTGTGTACAATGCGCATTGGGTATGCAGAGGGTGCGTGGTTCTTGACCCTGTGCAACGTCACATACGTATTTCCAGGGGTCACCCTAGGTGCACGAATCCATCGCAAATGTTTACGTTTTAAAAGTATATGTGTATAACTTTAATATGTATATTATAACAAGAGATTATTTAATACAATTGTAAATATCATATATTTGTAACCGGAATAAAGATATATAATTGTTAAATATATTTTTCGGGAATTGCGTCAGGTGCGCGCTGGTTCCGTGCTGGGTGCGTGAATCCCATGTGACTTCAAAAGAAAGTATTTCATTGGTGAAGTAGCTTTCTATTCTAGGACTTGCAGAACCCCACCCAATTTTTTCATTCTTCCAGGAGCACCTTTTTAAGAAACACCTCTTGTGTTTCCTGTGCCTCTTTATTTCTTTGGTGGGTTTTTTTCAAGAAAGGAAATGGCATCGCAAAATCCACCACAAGATATTCCTGCAGATGAAGAGGAGCTGGAAGAACCCATTAAGAAAAGGATAGAGAGTATTGTGTGGGCTTTCTTCTCCATACCAGCAGGAGAGAAGAAGGTGAATGCTCGCAAAGTCACCTGCACTATGTGTCAGAATGTTTTATCTTGTGTATCAGAAACAAAGTATTCTTGCGGTACTTCATCTATGATGAAACACCTTCAAACGATCCACCCAAACCGTCTTGTGCGAGAGTCACAACAAGATGATGAGGTCACAGGACCTAGTACTTCTGGGGGATCCACTGCATCCACACAAAGTGCACTAATTGCTCCAGAGTTTGCAGGACTGGAACAGCACTGCATAAAGTGCAAGAAACTTCTTTGTGCATTGTGCATTGCTCATCTGATGCAGCTGTTGTTGTTGCTGCAAAGAAACATCATTGTTAATTTTTGTTTTTGCAATGAATTTCTAATTGCAAAATCTTTTAAAAACTTTTTTTAGTTCATTTCCTTGCTTTTTTCAATCTTTTGGTTAAAAAAACACCCAGAAAATGTATAAAAGAATTCAAAAAGCACCAAAAAATTTAAAAACAAAAAAGAAGAAAAAAAATGGTTCTTTTTAGAACCGCCTAATTGATTAAAAATAGACAAACTTGTATGTGTTCTTTGAATGACAGCAAGGGTAATGTCTGAGTCATTGTATTAGTGAATAAGTACTGTCTGAGTGAATGAATGAGTGCAGCAGTATTGCCTGAGTCATTGGATGAGTGCATGGATAGTGTTTGAGGGAATGGATGAGTGCAGCAGTAGTGCCTGGGTGATTGCATGAGTGCATGGGTAGTACCTCGCTTATTGCATGAGTGCAGGGGTAGTGCTGGGTGATTGGAAGAGTGCATCGGTGGTGACTGAGTGCATGGATAAGTACATGGCTAGTGTTTGAGGGAATGGATGAGTGCAATAGTAGTGTCTGAGTGATTTGATGAGTGCATGGGTGGAGTCCTCGTGGCCAAAGCATGGAACACCCTTTCGCTCCACCTCAGACAGACAACATCGCTCCCCATCTTCGCAAGAAACCTCAAAACCTGGCTCTTTGACAGACCCCCTCCTTGATGGAATGGAACCTGCACCCCCCCACCCCTAGCACCTTGAGACACTTACGGGTGAGTAGTCGCACAAACCCCTGGTTGATTGATTGAATGGATGAGTGCATGGGTAGTGCCAGGGTGAATGGAGGAGTGCATGGGTAGTGCCTGTGTGCATGGATGAGTGCATGGGTAGTGTTTAAGGGAATGGATAAGTGCAATAGTAGTGTCTGAGTGATTGGATGAGTGCATGGGTAGAGTCTGAGTGCATGGATGAGTGCATCAGTAGTGCCAGAATGAATAGAGGAGTGCACGTGTAGTGCCTGAGTGTATGGATGTGTGCATGGCTAGTGTTTGAGGGAATGGATGAGTGCAATACTAGTGTCTGAGTGATTGGATGAGTGCATGGGTAGAGCTAAAGTACATAGATGAATGCATGGGTAGTGTTTGGGTGATTGGAGGAGTGCATTGGTTGAGGCTCAGCGCGTGGATGAGTGCATGGGTAGTGTTTGAGGGAATAGATGAGTGCAGCAGTACTACCTGAGTGATTGCATGAGTGCATGGGTAGAGCCTGAGTGCATAGATGAGTTCATGGGTAGTGTCTGGGTGATTGGAGCAGTGCATGCATAGTGCCTGAGTATATGAAGCAATCTGTAGGTAGAGCCTGGGTGCATGGATTAGTGCATGGGTAGTGCCTGGGTGATTGAAGGAGTGCATTAGTAGTGTCTGAGTGCATGAATGAGTGCATGTGTAGTGGTTGAGGGAATGTATGAGTCCAAGAGTGGTGTCTGAGTGATTACATGAGTGCATGGGTAGAGTCTGAGAGCATAGAAGAGAGCATGGGTTTTGCTTGAGGGAATGGATGAGTGCAAAAAGACTGCCTTAGTGCAAGGGTACTGTCTGGGTAATTGGAGGTGTGTAAGGGTACTGCCTGAATGATTTTAGGTGTGCATGAGTAATGTTTGGGTGATTGCATGTGTGTAGGAGTAATGTCTGGGTGGTTGCATGAGTACAGGGGTAGTGCCTGGGTGATTGGAGGAGTGCATAAGTAATGTCTGGGTGATTTTATAAGTGCATGAGTACTGGCTGCATTATTGGAGGAGTACAGTGGTAGTGCCTGGGTGATTGGAGGAGTGCAAAGGTAGTGCCTGGGTGATTTTATAAGTGCATGGGTACTGGCTGTGTAATTGTATGCATACAGGGGTAGTGCCTGGGTGATTGGAGGAGTGCAAGGGTAGTGCCTGGGTGATTATATAAGTGTATGGGTGGTGGCTGGGTGATTGAAGGAGTGCTTGGGTAATGCTTGGGTGATTGTATGGTGCAAGGATAATGTGTGAGTTTTTGGAGGAGTGCATGAGTAATGGATGGGTCATTGGAGGAATGCAAAGGTAAAGCCTAAGTGATTGCATGAGTGCAGGGGTAATGTGTAGGTAATTGGAGGTGTGCATGGGTAATGCCTGGGTAATTGCATGAGTGTGGGGGTAATGCCTTGCTGATTCAATGACTGTAGGGGTAGTGCCTTGCTGATTGGAGGAGTACATAGGTAGTGTCTGGATGATATTATAAGTGTATGGGTACTGGCTGGATGATTGAACTAGTGCATTGATAGTGCCTGGATGATTGAAGGAGTGCAAGGATAATACCTAGGTGATTGCATGAGTGCAGGGGTAATGTCTGGGTAATTGGAGAAGTGCATGAGTAATGTCTGGCTGATTGCATGAGTGCAGGAGTAATGTCTGGGTGGTTGCATGACTGTACTGATAGTGCCTGGGTGATTGATAGAGTGCAGAAGTGGTGCCTGGGTGATTTTATAAATGCATGGGTCCTGCTGGATGATTGGAGGAGTGCATGGATAGTGCCTGGATAATTGCAGAAGTGCAGAAGTAGTGCCTGGATTATTCTATGAGTGCATAGCTAGTGCCTGGGTGATTGCACAAGTGCAACACTATATTCTGGGTGGTTGCATGAGTGTATTGGTAGTTCCTGGGTGATTACAGGATTGCATAAGTAGTGCCTGGGTGATTGGAGGAGTGCAAGGGTAATGCCTGGGTGATTGGAGTAGTGCATAGCTAAAGCATTGGTGATTGCAATCCATGAGTACAATGGTAATGTTCAGGGTACTAGAAGAGTGCATAGGTAATGCTTGGTTAATTGCATGAGTGTAGAGCTAATGTTTAGCTGAGTGCATGAGTGTAGAGGTAGTGCCTGGGTGATTTTATCAGTGCATGGGTATTGCCTGTGTAGTTATATGAATACAGGGGTAGTTCCTGAGTTATTGAAGGAGTGCAAGGGTAGTACCTGGGTGATTGAAGGAGTACATGGATAGAGCATGGCTGATTGGAGGAGTGCATGGGTAATACCTAGGTTCAGCAAGGAATGCATCAGTAGTGCCTGTGTGATTGCATGAGTGCAGAGGTAGTGCCTGCTTGATTTTATAAGTGCATGGGTACTACATGAGTGATTGAAGGACTGCATGAGTAATAGCTAGGTGATTGCATGCATGAGTGAAGGGGTAATGTGTAGGTAATTGGAGGAGTGCATGAGTAATGTCTGGCTGATTTCATTAGTGCAAGTGTAAAGTCTGGGTCATTGCATGACTGTAGTGGTAGTGCCTGGATGATTGGAAAAGTGTATAAGTAGTGCCTGCGAGATTTTTATAAGTGCATGGGTACTGGCTGGATGATTAGAGGAGTGCATGGATAGTGCCTGAATGATTGCAGCAGTGCAAGAGTACTGCTTGGATTACTCTATGAGTGCATAGCTAGTACCTGGGTGATTGCGTGAGTTGAAGAGTAATGTCTGGGTCATTCCATGACTGTAGTGGTAGTGCCTGGGTGATTGGAAAAGTGTATAAGTAGTGCCTGGGTGATTCTTTAAGTGCATGATACTGGCTGGATGATTGGAGGAGTATATTGATAGTGCCTGCCTGATTGCAGCAGTGCAAGAGTAGTGCCTGGGTTATTGTATGAGTAAATAGCTAGCGCCTGGGTGATTGCATGAGTGAAAGAGTAATGTCTGGATGGTTGCATGAGTGTAGTAGTAGTTCCTGGGTGAGTGCATAGGTAATGCCTGGATGATTTTATAAGTGCATGGGTACTGCCTGAGTGATTGCATAAGTGCACAGGTAATGCCTGGGTAATTGCATGAGTATGGGGGTAATGTCTTGCTGATTGCATGACTATAGGGGTTGTGCCTGGCTGATTGGAGGAGTACATATGTAGTGGCTGGATGATATTATAAGTGCATTGGAACTGGCTGGATGATTGAAGGAGTGCATGGATAGTGCCTGGATGACTGGAGGAGTGCAAGGATAATACCTAGGTGATTGCATGAGTGCAGAGGTAATGTCTGGATCATTAGAGGAGTGCATGGGTAATGCCTAAGTAATTGCATGAGTGCAGGGGTAATGTGTAGGTAATTGGAGGAGTGCATGGGTAATGCCTGAGTAATTGCATGAGTGTGGGTGTAATGTCTGGCTGATTGCATGACTGTAGGGGTAGTGTCTGGGTGATTGGAGGAGTGCATATGTAGTGCCTGGGTGATTTTATAAGTTGAAAGGTTCTGGCTGGGTGATTGGAGGAGTACAGGGTTAGTGCTTGGGTGATTGCAGGAGTGCATAGGTAGTACCTGAGTGATTTTATAAGTGCATGTGTACTGCCCGAGTGATTGAAGGAGTGCATGTTTAATGACTACATGATTGCATGACTGCAGGGGTAACGTCCAGGTGCTTGCATGAGTGTAGTAATAGTGCTTGGATGATCGGAGTAGTGCATAGGTAGTGTCTGGGTGATTTTATAAGTGCATGGCACTGGCTGAGTGATTAGAGGAGTGCATAGATACTCCCTGGGTGATTGAACAAGTGCAAGGGTCGTGTCTGGGTGATTGCATGAGTGCAGGGGTAATATTTGGGGGACTCGAGAAGTGTATAGGTAATACGTGGGTGATTGGAAGAGTGTACAGGCAATGTCAAACTGATTGCATGAGTGTACAGATAGTGCCTGGATTATTGGAGAAGTACATAGGTAGTTTATGGGTGATATTATAAGTGTATGGGTACTGGCTCGGTGTTTGGAGAAGTGCATGGCTAGTGTGTGGGTGATTGAAGAAGTGTGGGAATAGTGGCTAACTGTATATATGAATGAATGGGTAGTGTTTGAAAAAATGGATGAGTGCAGTAGAAGTGACTGTAAACATTAGTTCACATTATCATGCTTATTACATTATTTCATCTTACCTTTTTTATTAAAGAAGATACAAAACTCAGTGGAACTATTTTACAGTAGTTTTGTTGTAAACTGAATTTGAAAATCTTTTCGACCTTTACCATTACCTTCTGTAAAAAAAGAGGAAGAAATACTGTTATTAGATATAATACTATAGTTTTAAGAACACAACATAATGTTAGACTTACATAACATATTCAGTTTCCCTTTTATGCTGTTCTCAGATTCTACTGAAATTCACCATACACAGTGATTTCAATGTAGATCACCATACAACAGAGGGGGAAAGAAAACAATCAATGAGATTGTAAGAAACAAACAAATCTGTGTTGAAAATATTTACAAGTGCAACTATCTGTTTACCTATCTACAGTTTCTAAATTACATTCTTCAACTACATTAAACCTTTTATTTCTCTCAAGTACATTTTGTAAAATATACACTCTCAGTTACATTGCATATAATATAAAGATCAAATATATTTACTTCTTTCAAACACAATTTTGCAACTGCAATAAGAATTAGCACAAACAATAATCCATACACTAATTGTTCACATCTTCCCAATAGGACAAATAATGTTTCCTAAACTTTTGCATTGAAAATATCCTAAATAAACTCGTTAATTTGTGTTCACATCTTCCCAATAGGCCGAATTATATTTTCAAAACTTTGACATAAAAAATATCAGATATGAATTTGGTATTTCGTAAGGCAACCTACATTTGAATTCCAAATGGCCATCATTTCAATGCATCCATCCTTTATTGCACTTTAAATACACAGTATAGTGTCCAGATGTTGTCGTAAGTCCATCATGGAAAATAATAGCCACTGCTTTAAACGTTCCTCCTGAAATTGATACTTGACTTGCCACAAAAGTTTTAATTTTGGTTTCCAATTTTATTCCAATTGCTCTACAAGGTTGTACCATTAAAATGACATATTTCCCTAATCTTTCTATATATAATGTTGACAACATTTCTGATTTACAATGAGAATGTTTCATATCTTGATTAGATGTTTTTACTAATTTGTTAAAAGACACAGATTTGCAATCTGGTATCCTCAAGTATATGAATCGTTCAGTGTCTATTTCAGTGGTAGAAGAAAATGAACACTCTTCACATTTATGATCCCATCCTTAACTTAGTCCAAATACATTCTCAATTTCTACTCCTTTATCTTCCAATACTCCAAGCATAAACATAAGAAATTCTTGTGCATCTTGTTGATTATTGAGTGTAAATTGTGAAGAACCAGTACATTTATCCAAAAGATGCTGAATGCCAGAAGCAGTATGGATTTTACTTCTGCCAGTTACCGACTTTTGAAAAATATAATGTACTAAAGAACAGAATATTTTTTCTCGATTTTCCATAATTTCATGATGAAGATCTTCTAGATAAAAGGCAACATTCACAATTACATTAGCATGGCAGTTGATAGCTGAACTATTTTCTAACTGGTATCCTACAATATCATCAACAGTTTCCATTTTCTTTTTCTTTGCACTTTCATGATTCTCTTCAATTGTTTTCTTTTTTTGAATCTCAGTGGAATGTTTGTCATATTTCCGTTTTGGACACGCTACCCGTTTCTCATACACGGGATATTCACCTAAGTTAGGAGCATAAAGTCTTCTTTACCCATTTTACTCTTTTACACAATTTACATCAGCACTAATCTTTTTCTCATCAAAATCAATCAAATACAAACCAGATGAGGCTCTTACTCGAGACAATGCAACATATGCCATATCCTCTTTAAACACTGTACTTCCAATGTTTACCAAAGCACTGTCTACACTTAAACCTTGAGAGTTATGAATGGTTACAGCATAGGCTAAAGAAACAGGAAACTGTTTTCTGCAAACATACAAGTCTTTTACAAGCAAAACACGAACACTACAACGTCCAATCTGTTTTACCTCTTCAATCTGATCAAATGTAATCTTCAAAAATTCAATTCCATCTCTGTTCTGAAAAATTACAAAATCAACAGCTTTTCCCATTGCTCCATTTACTAAACCTTCGTCTATATTCAAATTACGCAGTAAAATTACTTGAAAGTTTACACATACATATAAAATCTTGTCTAAACTTGCTGTCTTAGACACCGACTGTTCCAAAGAATCTAATTTTGACTGAAATTTCTCTGAGAGAAGAATATTATCTCCTTTGTGTTCCATTTTATCAATAGCTCCCATTTTCAGTATTGGTTGTTTTTCCTATTTCAAAAGTTCTCGATTGAATGTAGAACACTCTTGCAGTGTAGGCATTAGGCAAACTATAGACGTCTTTTCTCCAAATTTTGGTATACTATTTCAGGTGCTATGTTTTCATTTCAAAACAAGGGCGTTCAGATCCGACTTTGTAAAGCTTCTTTTCCATGTTTTGTTAAAACACCAATTCTAATATCTTGAAGAATGTTTCCATAATGTTCATCACTTGCTTGTCGCATATTCTTAATAAGTTCTTTACATTCAAAATGAGACCAAATTTTGGCATTTCCAATACTTCCCATAGATTTCTTAGTGTCTTCATGGAGAAGTGTTTTAAAAACAGGTTGCCTTTTTACAGGAGTAAGTTGTAGTAGGTCGCCGAAAAGAATTACATGTTTTCTTCCAAATAGAACATCATAATCTGTTTTTAAAATCTTGTTGCATTCGTAAATGTACAAAGGCAAGCATTAAGTTTGAGACCATGCTCACCTCATCAATAATTAGAAGTTTCATTTTCTTGAGTACTCTTGAAACTTCATAACAAGCTTCTCCAGATTGCTTGTGATATTCCAACTTATTTTCATGTTCAACTGATAGCATGAGTATTTGATGTAACATAATGCCTTTAATGTTGTGTGCTGCTAACCCAGTTGGAGAGGTTTCAACACAAGATAAATGTGAATCCGTGGTTTTGTGTAGGGAACTGGTCAAAACTTTAATTAAGAAACTTTTTCCTGTTCCAGCTTGCTCACTGATGTACTTTTGAATAGGTTTAAATGATTTGCATTGGCATTCTTTTTTTCATGCAGGAAACCATGCTGTATCCGTTGTGTCACTGGCTGATATATTTCTTTTTGTTCAATATTTAGTTTTTCTTCTAAGTTTCCCAGCTCAATAATATTCTGTTGTGCTTGTTGCATTGCCATTTCTACTTCATTCATGGCTATTGCTGATTCATTTTCAAGAATTGGTTCTCCTAGTGGATCTTGGCTTAGTGGAGCAGAACTTTGACTATCTTGAGAACTGCCTCTCGCTATTTAAGCTGCAATAGTAGTTTCATGTTCAATCTCTTCATTTAACATTTGTAGATAAATTGGAAAAATTGTGCATTGAATGCTATCTTTACATGCATTAAAAGAATTTTCCTAGCAGTCAAAATCTCCAAGTAATTCCATTTCACTACACCAAGGCTTGAAGAGTTGCAGAAGTGCTAAATTCCCTTTTATCTGGAGTTTCACAACTGAGTTTCTTGTGGTTGATAAGACTTCCTTTGGAATGTTTTAACAAACATCCATCATATCCAATTACTGCTTATGGTTCTTCATGTATATTTTCTGTAACATTTCTCTTAAAATTGTAATGTTGCAGAACTTCATAGAGACATATGCTTTCCAGATGTGGACTCCTTTTGCGATAGTATGTATCCAACATATTAGTTTTAATAATATCTGTACTTTCTGGTTCATTCAATGCTAAGTATTCAATTTCTTGTCGAGATTTCAATACTTGATTTCATGTTGCAGCAAAACCTAGACTTACTCAAATGATTCCTCTTAACTTTGAATATAAACTTGCAGAGGTCAACCGATCCGAACATTCGTAGTATCCAATCTCTCGATGGGAAAGCATCTTCAAACTAAAGATGTACAATTTGTCCCTAAGAGTCCTCTCTTGTGAAATTTCTTCCCACATTTCTTTCAACTCTGTCTTTTCAGATTTGGTTATATATGACGTAACATAGCGAGCAACAGCAATCAAATTATCTGCATCATACTGAACATCCATGTTTGCATTGCACATTGTCAAAATCACTGGATTGTAGTCATTAATATACTTTGAATCTTCAGTTCTTTTTATGTTCTAAGTATTCTTCGGAGATTTTCGAGTTATAGTATGTCTCACTGCTGACATGAAACTATTGACTCTTCCTTTTGAAATTACTGGACGTGGGATTCAAAAATGAAATTTTGTATAAAATGTTCCCTATGGCGTGTGATTTTGTCGACAATATTTTCCACATTGATGACTTTAAAACCGTAACACTTGTTGTTTTAAGCTGTTTTCTCCTCCATTTTTTGGAATAGCACAGATAACATACTCTTCAATGAAAGACAAAACAGTTTAATCAGAATCGGTTCTGAATTTAGGTGCATTCTTGAAACATAATAGCATGTGTACATGAGGAGCACCTCTGGGTTGGTACTCCTTTCTCCAAAAGAAATCAATAACCTCTACAAGAGGTGGAATCTTTTTATTGCAGATAAAATACATCATAGCTTGAAACCTATGATTAAAATATCTGCACAGATTTACAGCCTCCAAGGAGCACAGTTCTCCAGCTGTCTTCAATTCAATGTTTTTTACATTTGATTTTGCTTGTCGCAGAAATTCTAGTAAATCGTCCCATGCGTATTCAGCACAGCTAATCGTAACAAACCACGTAGGGGTTCCTAAGTTTCTTAACATACATTTAACTTCTCCATGACGACGATACCAATACTCATTAGTACCACGTTGACACACCATCAAATTAATTAACCGAGATTCTAAATGATAGTCTCTTTGTTGAACTTCGTCCAAAAATTCCTTAGCAGAAACATGTGTAAGATGAACTCCTGTTTTTAATATGTGGTTCACTGCATATGAAAGTCCAGACAAGTCACTTTCAAACAGAAGATAAAATAAATATGAAATACACTGTCGAAATCTTGGATCTTCTGAGTACAATCTTGTTGTACGATACTCTGAAGCTGGAATCTGTACTGATTGTTCATCATGTCGGACACCTTTTCCAGTGGGGAAGAGCTGTGGAAAACAATGAGCTTCTAAACTTTTTTTGCATACACTCATGGGAGTTCCTGTTACTTTCTTCATTTGAAATAATTTAATAGTATTTCCTATCACTTCTTTTGAATGTAGAGGATGTCTACTGTAATGTTCATACATTTCTTCACTCCTGGAGTTGTCCACTTTTTCTATCTGGCCAGTTTAAATTTCTGTTTCATCTTCTAACCATATTTCTTGTTTGTCCACATTTACAGTTTTATAATAAATATTGTTTTGTACAAGATATAATGTAGCCTTTTGAAGTTTGGTGACATCTACTAACTCTTGCCATATTTTCCGACTCTTTGTTGGTACGCCATTAACAGAATAGCTACAGGTTCACTTTCCTCTCTCTCTATACCAACAGTTTTGATATGTTCCCTAAAATCTAAAGGTAAATACACAACTCTTCCTTTTAGACCTCTTTGTAAATCCGTTGGAGGCAGCTTACCTGTTTTAGGCTCTATACGAACTATAGCCTGAAACGGGTGCACAGATTGAATAAGAATAGATTCATATGTATTTAAATCTACCAGTTCTGGAGGAATAGCTACCAACTGTAAGTTGTTATATACAGCTCCAGCAGGGATTTTGTTTTCTTCTAATTTGGTGTAACAATATTTGAAATACGGTGATCACTACCCAACTCAAAATGACCTTCCACCAACAAATAAGCACCAAATTGCTCCCACTTATTGTTTTCCTTTTCACTTTTTAAATATAGATCAACATTCCTAGTTTGACTTCTATAGTGAGTACGTCGACAACAAATACAAACATGGGGGTCTATTGCGACGGCTAAAGGGACCGCCCGCCATAGGTGCGGCAGCCCCGCCGTTGGCATTAGGATGCGCCTGTCGCTCTGGCAGACGCATCCCGCATTTTTTACATTGTGGCGGGCGGTGCTGCAGGCAGCACCGGCTGCAAGGTAAAAAATGCATGTTGTGCATTTGAATGCACAATGTGACAGGCCCCGTGCGGAGCCTGCCACCTTGTGCATGCAAATTCTGTGGGGTACCATAGGTGCCCCCATGTGTACCCCCAGCCCCCCAATACCCTGGCACCGTAGCAGGCCCCCGAATGCAGGATCCACATGCCTTTCCATGGCGGTGTTGCCGCCATGGAAAGGCTGATCTCCACAGTCATCTTAATATGGATGGCGGTGTCTTGCAGACACTGCCACCATATTAAACACCTTTTCTGCCCGGTCAACGAGTCGACTGGTGGAAAGACCGTCTGCCGGGGTCCGCCGCGCCATCGTAATGTGGTGGGGGAAATAGGAGGCAGGCGGTGGAAATTGGCGGGCGGATCGCCAAAATAATTGACCCCATAGTTTTGTTTTTCACATGAAAGTACCTTAAACTTTATAATTTCTTCTGCACACTTCTCAGTAGCAATATCTTCCACCTCTTCTTTAACACCTACACTTATCAAACTCTCACTTTCTATACACTCCTCTTGTGAACCAAAAAATCAAACCTGTATATCATCAGAAACGTTTTTTTACATCCGATACTGAACCATGCAAAAGAGCTGGGTTTATTTCATTTAAAGATAATGCAGGACTTTTTATGCAGTACAATCTTCTTTCTAACTTCTGCATTGCTGAATGATGTTCTGCTAACATTCTTAAATTATGAAAAGTACTTTGACACACTTTTCTAGAAAGACAAGCCAGAGAATGACCCTGCAAGTTGGCATCTTTTTTTACTTTACATGGATCTAGTCCTTGTAATATCTTAATCTTCTGTTTCAGACTTTTGTTTCGCATATTCTCATTAAAAAAACTCATAATATGTCAATAGATTCTTGTTGAATACTACAAATACTACTACAATCCCACTTGTACACTGGAGCCTGTGTACATATCCCTTGAACTTCTTCAGCTATTACTTCTTCCACATTTCTAGGAACCATCTTTTCTTTTTCAATTGGACAACCATCCTTTATCTCGTAACAACAACCACTGGTATCAATTGCATGAACTAATGTATTTTTCTGAAAATAGCTCTCTTCATTAAAAAAAGGCTCAGTACTAGAAGTGTGCTTCCATTCACCCGAATTTCTTTTTACAAAAGTTACTTCTATTAACCCGTCTTTTTCTTTTTCTTTTCTCCTCCATAAAGTTCATTATTTTACTCAATGTTTTCATTCTCTTCAAAACCAATATAAATAATTTTCTTTTCAATTCAAAAGCTTTTTCTACTACACTTTCAATCTTCAATATGTTGTTTTTTCTTGTAAGCTGCTGATCTTTTTTTGTATTGTTTACAATCTTTCAATAAGCTTTATAGTACTCTACTTTTATACATTCTCTTCCTAATATCTTTATATTCTTTCATCCTTCTTTCAACATGGAATATTTTCCCACTACTTTATTTTCCATTAATATGTGCTTTTTTTGTTTCCTTCTGATTGGTTGTGCGTTTCTTTCTCTTTTCCACATTTTGAAAATTCATTACGTTCTTTAAAAGTCTTTTAACAAATTCTTTAGTTCTCTTACCAGAAGTCTTTTTCTTCAATGTCACATTTTGAACTTCATCTAATTTCTGCTTTTCTCTTTCCTTTAAATAGTACTATTTTTTTCTTCTCTTTTATTTTGATCTTTTCTTGCAATACTCAATCTTTATTACTAATAATGGTGAATATCTGAAAATAAAGAAAAGTTTAAATAGTTTTGTTAAATAATTTTATATTATTAAAATAATTATATGCAAATATTCTCATCTATAAATAAAGAAATATTTTTAATTGCATTGCAAAGCTATGTCAGACACTGCGCAATTCCTACAATTAGAAGACATCTCAACCTCTACAACAGAATCACAGAGCACAACTAAAGGATTTCTCTACTGCTACCCATATCAAATGTGAATTGCAGTCTGTCAAGTTTTAAGGCCTGCATGGTGTGGTGATTGAGGTATGTCTCTACTTGCACATGTATTCTCATATATGTCATACATTTGAAGATGCTTTAAATATAAAACAGAAGTATACATGTATTTGTATGCTTCTTTTATATATTGTACACTAGCAAAAAGTACAGACTCATGCATGCATGGTTTCAGAAAGATGGTGAAACTTACAGCAGAAACATGTGAAGTGTTGCTGCTTTGTTTTCAGCTATACTGAGTACCTAAGTGTTGCCCCTTTATGTACCCTTCTTCCCTCTTTCTGCAACTCTCTTCCCTCTTTCTGTACTTCTCTTGCCTTTCTGCATCTCTGTTGCTTCTTTCTGAACCTCCCTTGCCTCTTTCTGCACCCCTCTTTCCGCACCTCTGTTGCTTGTTTGTGCACTTCTCTTGCTTCTTTCTGCATCTCTCTTGCTTCTTTCGGTACCCCTGTTACCTCTTTCTGCACCCTTCTTCTCTCTTTCTGCACCTCTGTTGCCTCTTTCTGCACCCCTCTTGCCTCTTTCTACATTTCTTTTGCTTCTTTCTGCACTACTCTTACCTCCTCCTACACCTTTCCTGCCTCTTTCTGCATCTCTGTTATTTCTTTCTGCATCTCTCTTGCTTCTTTTTGCACCCCTCTTGCCTCTTCTTGCATCCTTCTTCTCTCTCTCTCCACCTCTCTTGCCCCTTTCTGTATCCCTGTTCCCTTTTTTGTACCCCTCTTGCCTATTTCTGCAACTGTCTTGCCTCTTACTGCATAGCCTTGTCTCCTTCTGCACCTCTGTTGCTTCTTTCTACACCTCTCCTGCAAATTTCTATACCTCTCTTCTTCACCACTCTTGCCTCCTTCTGCACCTCAGTTGGGTCTTTCTGCACTGCTCTTGGATCTGTCTGCACTTCTTTTGCTTGTCTGTGTGCTTCTCTTGCCTTCTTCTGCACCTCTGTCTGCACTTCTCTTGCTTCTTACTTATTTATTTTGCCTATGTTCAATAACTAACTACTAGTAAAATGGTAAAGCAGCAGCACCAGAAAAGTAATGTTTAGCATATGTTGGGTGACAAATTAGTGATTATGATACTTTGTAAGACTCTCTGGGAATGTTCACTTGAAGTGCACTAAATAAATCTAGGTGTCTCTTTGAAATATGGAGTGAACTCTCTCAAGTTTTAAGGTATTCATGGTCTTCTGTTTGAGATATGTATGAACTTGCACATGTATTGTGATATGTCTTATACATCTTAACATACTACACATATAAAACACAGGTATACATCTATGTGTATGTTTATTTGAAATATAATGCTACTAACAAAAGGTACAGACATAAGCAAGCATGCTTTTAAGAGGATGGTGAGACTTACACCACAGACACGTGGAAGATTGCTCCTATATATTTGACTAGGCCCAAAACCCTATGTAGTCATAGAACGATGCAGCACAGCACAAAAGTGAAGTTTAAGACATATTAGGAGAAGAATCAGTTATAATGCTACTTTGTATGAGTTTGTGAAAGGCCACACTTCAAGTATACCACATAATTTTCATTATCTGTTTCAAATGTGAAGACCAATCTGTCAAGTTTTAAGGTCTGCATAGTGTTGTAACTAAGGTATATCTCTACTTGCACATGTATTCTGATACGTATAATGCATCTGAAGATGCTACACATATAAAACATAATTATACATCTATATGTTTATTACTTTTATATATGATATTACTAGCAAAAGGTACAGAAATATGTATATGTTTCCGGAATATGTTAAGACATAGCTGAGATATATGAAGGGTGTGTCTCAGTGATTGCATGATTCCATGGGTAGTGCCTGGGTGATTGCATGAGTGCAAGGTTAATGTCTGTATAATTGGAGGAGAGATTGGATACTGATTGACTGGTTGCATAAGTGCACAGGTAGAGATTGTGTGCATAGATAAGTGCATGAATTGTCCCTGAATGCATAGATGAGTGAATAAGTAGTGCCTACATGAATGAATGAGTGCAACAGTAGTGTCTAGGTGTTTGTATGAGTGCAAGAATACTGGCTGGGTAATTAGAGAAGAGGATGAATAGTAACTGGCTCAATATATGAGTTCATAAGTACTGCCTGAGTGATTTGAAGAGTGCATCGGTAAATGGAATGAGTGCACAAGTCATGATTGAGTGCATGGATAACTACATGGATAGTGCCTGAGTGATTACATGAGTGCAGGTGTAGTGCCTAGGAAATTGGATGACTGCATGAGTACTGCTTGAGTGATTGAACTAGTGCATGGGCAATGCCTGAGTGATTGCAAAAGTGCATGACTAGTGCTTGGGTGATTGGAGGAGTGCAAGGGTTGTGCCTGGATAATTGGAGAAAAGCATTGGTAGTCCTTGGGTGATTGCATGAGTGCAGGGGTAGTGGCTGAGTGCATGTATGAGTGCATTGGTAGTGCCTTAGTGATTGGTTCAGTGCATCTGTACTACCTGGGTGATTGTAAGAGTGCAGAGATAGTGTCTGGGTGATTGGAGAAGTGCATAGGTAATGCCTGGGTAATTTAAAAATGTATAAGTGCAGAGGTAGCGCTTGGTTGATTGGAGGAGTGCATAGATAGTACATGAGTACTGGGGTAGTGCCTGCGTTATTAAAGAGTGCATTGGTAGTGCCTGTGTGATTACATAAGTGCTGGGGTAGTGCCTGACTGATTGAAGGACTGTATATATAGTGGCTTAGTGCATAGATGAGTGCATGGGTAGTGCCTGGGTCATTGCAGACTTACAGTTGAGACGTGTTGAGGTTGCTGCTTTATATTTAACTACACCCAACACCCTGAGTAGTAGGAGAATAGTGACACAAAAGTGAGGGTTATGACATGGTGTACACTTTTCTACTACAGCTTCACCATTCTCTATCTGCGCAGGGTATTGGGCCTACCCAAATATAAAGCATCAAACCTACACATGACTCTGTTATAAATCTCACCATATTCCTGAAAATATGGATATATGTGTCTGTATCTTTTACTAGTACTACCATATATAATCGAAACATAGAAATAGAGATATCTCTCTCTTTTATACATGCAGCATCTTCAGATGCATAACACATATGAGAATACATATGCAACTAGAAAATGCATCAATCACACGACCATGCAGACCTCAAAACTTGACAGGCCACACTTAATATTTCAGACAGACACCTAGATTTATGTTGCATACTTTAAGTAAAGTTTTACATAGACTCTTTTAAAGCACCATAATCAGTAATTCCTCACCCAACATATCTTAAACACCACTTTACTGCTCCTGCTGCTTTACCATTCTACTACTCCTCAGATGTACAGCCTACGAAAATACAAAGCAACAACCCTTCAACTATCTCTGTTGTAAGTCTCCCCATATTTCAAAAAGCATGGATGCATGTGTCTGTACCTTTCCCTAGTGCCATCATATATAAAAGAAACAGACAAATAGATACATACCTGTATTGTATACATCTAGCATCTTTAGATGCATAACACATATGAAAATACATCTGCAAGTACAGACATACCCAAGTCACAAGATGATGCACACCTTAAAACTTAAGAAGCTGCACTTTTCATTTCAAGTAGAGACCTAAAATCATATGGTGTATTTCAAGCACTTCTCATTTCAAGTAGAGACCTAAAATCATATGGTGTATTTCAATCATACCTTTCCACAGATGAGTGAAGGAGTGCATGGGTAATGGCTGGGTGAATGCACAAGTGCAGAGGTAATGTCTGGGTGATTGAAGTAGTGTATGGGTAGTGCCTGGGTTCATGGAGGAGTGCATAGGTAGTGCCTGGGTTCATGGAAAAGTGCATCAGTAGTGCCTGGATGATTTCATGAGTGCACGGGTAGTGCCTGGATGATTGGAAGACTGCGTGGGTAGTACCTGGGTGATTGCATGAGTGCAGAAGAAGTACCTGCGTGTATATATGAGTGTATGGGTAGTGCCTGAGTGATTACATGAGTGCATGTGTAGTGTCTGGGTGATTGGAGGAGTGCATTAGTAGTGCCTGGGTGATTTTAAAAGTGCATGGGTAGTGGCTTGGTTACTGTATGAGTGCATAGCTAGTGACTGTATGATTGCACAAGTGCAGGGGTAATGCCTAGATGATTAAAGGAGTGCATGGGAGGTGCCTGGGTACATGAAGAACTGCATGGGTAGTACCTGAATGATTGGAAGAGTGCATGGGTAGTACCTGGGTGATTGCATGAGTGCAAGGGTAGTGCATGGATGATTGGAGGACTGCATGGGTAGTGCTTGGGTGATTGCATGAGCAAAGGGGTAGTGGCTGAGTGCATGTATGAGTGCATGGGTAGTACCTGAGTGATTGCATCAGTGCATGGGTACTGCCTGGGTGATTGGAAGAGTGCAGGGGTAGTGCCTAGTTAATTGCAGGAGTGCATAGGTAGTGCCTAGGTGATTTTAGAAGTGTACAGATAGCACCTGGGTGATCGGAGGAGTGCATAGGTAGTGCCTGGGCGATTACATGAGTACAGGGGTAGTGCCTGGGTTATTGAAGAACTGCATAGGTAGTCCCTGAGCGGTTGCATGAGAGCAGGGATAGTGCCTGGCTGATTGAAGGACTGCATACATAGTGTCTCAGTGCATGGATGAGTGCATGGGTAGTGCCTGGGTGATTGGAGACTTACAGATGAGACATGTGATGGGTTGCTGCTTTTTATTTGACTACGCCCAACATCCTTAGTAGTCATAGAATAGTGAAATTGCAGCACAAAAGTGAAGTTTATGACATGGTGTATACTTTTGTACTACAGCTTCACCATTCTGTAACTACTCAGGGTGTTGGGCCTACCCAAATATAAAGCATCAAACCTACACATGAGTCTGTTATAATCACACCAAATTTCTGAAAGCATGTATGCATGTGTATGTACCTTTTACTAGTACTACCATATATAAAAGAAACATACAAATAGAGATTTATCTATGTTTTACACATCTACCATCTTGAGATGCATACACATATGAGAATACATATGCAAGTAGGACCATACACCAATCACAAGAACATGTACACCTTAAGATTTGAGAAACCTCACTTCACATTTCAAACATTTATGAATGATACTTTAAATGTACCTTTTCACACACTCATATAAACTAGCCTAATCACTCATCTGTTTCCTAACATGTCTTAGAACTCACTTTTGTGCTGCTGCTTCACCATTCTGCAACTACTTAGAATGTTGGGCCTAGCCAAATATAAAACAGCAGTCTATTACATGGCTCAGCTATAAGTATCACCATATTTCTGAAAGCATGCATGCATCTGTGTCTACCTTTTGGAATCATCATCATATATAAAAGTCCTCAGGATGCTGACCTCGAAAGAGAAAATGAAGAATAATAAGCATAATATAGGGTATACGCCAAAGGAGATGGAAAGTTGTGGGGAAAGTAAAACAGAGTAGTGTATGGATAATTTAAAAAAAGTACGTTTTTTGACATGGAACGTAAATGGTCTAAGGGGTAGAAAAAAGGCATATAGAGTGTTCGAATTTTTAAAGGAAAGTGATGCACAAATTATTTTCCTACCAGAGACGCACTTAGAGGGGGAGGAGTGTAGGCAGTGTTTCTGTAAGGCACGTTGGGTCCAAGAATTGTTGTGTTCAGACCAAAGGGGAAGCTCAAGAGGTGTGGCTATTATTATAAGGAGTAATTCAGGAATTAGAGTGGTGAAATATGAGACGGATACCATGGGGAGATGGTTAGTAGCCACAATACTGATACAAGATAATCCCTTGGTGTGTGCAGTGTATTATGGGCCAAACAAGGATAATCATGACCCCTTAGTAAAGCTCGAAACCTGTTTACTGGAAACAGAAGCACCTGTAACTTTAGGAGGAGATTTTAACTTAGTTCTTAATAAAGAGTTAGACAGAACTTCACACGTAAAGTATGCTACCCCACCAAAAGCTTTTGCTAGATTAAAAAGTATGATACAAGAATTTAATTTGGTAGATATTTGGCGTAATATGAACAAGGGAATAAGGGCTTTCACTTACTATAGTAAAAAGTATAGACATCACTCCTGTATAGACTTTTTTCTTGTAGACCAGGATTCCAGCAATCTTATCAGACCATTCTGCAGTGGTAATGTCTGTACATTTCTATCAAAAGCAGGGGCTAAGGAGGTGGACGTTGGACAGGACCGTATTACTAGATGAAATAGTGATTAGAGAGTTGGGAAAGAAAACAGAGGAATATTTTTTAATAAATGAAGGTTCTGCAAGCGAACAACTGGTCAAGGATACCTTTAAGGCATATTTTGAAGTCTATAACAGGGGGGAAAGATAGATAGCAAAACAGGAAGAGGAGAGTAAAATAAGAGAGATTAAGATGAAAGAAAGAGATCTACAGAAGGCCTACTTAGACGATGCTAGTACTATATCTCTTTTGACTAAGGATTTAGAAAATTTGCAGGCCAAATTTCAGGCGCAATTGGATAAAAAACTACTGGATAGGTGGAAGGCTAGAAAGCTTCAACATTTTGCCTACGGAGAAAAATGTAGCTGACTGTTGGCTTGGAAGGTGAAAACAGACAGAGCTAGGAACACAATAAAATGCTTGAAAAGTAGAGAGTCAGGGGAGGAGTTATGCGCGAATGAATATATAGGCCAGGAGGCTAGTGAGTTAATGAGTAAAATGTATAAGGAGACTGTGTTCCCTGACCAAGAGAGGAATGATAAGTGGTTAAGACAGACTAGGCTCCCACAGTTGGATGAAGAGCAGAGGAGAGACCTGGGAAAAGAGATAACAGAAGAGGAGGTCAGGATTCAGTGTAGAAAGATGGCTAGTGGAAAAGCAGCTGGACCAGATGGCCTTCCGGTGGAAGCATATCTCTGCATATTAGATCATGCGGTATCTGTTTTAACCTCTATGTGTAACAGGCTGTACAGTGGGGGAGAAAGTATTCACAGCTCCTGGTCAGAAGCCATGATTATGCTAATGTTAAAACCTAACAAAGATCCGTTAAAGGTTGACTCTTACAGACCCATATCCCTTTTAAACGCTGATTATAAGATCTACTCGGGAATTGTGGCATCACGAGGAGCTAAGGTGATAAAAGGGGTTGTGCATTCAAATCAGAGGGGTTTTATTCCTGGGAGGCAACTGAATGAGCTAACTTTCCAGATGATAGGAGCAGTGAATGTGGCGGAAGTAAGAAAAATCCCCTTGACGGTAGTGGCAGTAGATGCTGCCAAAGCATTTGATCTAGTGAAATGGTAGCATCTCTGGGAGGTTTTAATCCATTTTAATTTTCCAATAAATATGGTGAAGGGGGTGAAAAATCTGTATCAGAATCCTAGAGCTAAAGTGTTGATCAATGGAGAGTTAACAAATTGGTTCAGTATAACAAGAGGCACAAGGCAAGGATGTCCCCTATCTCCGCTCTTATTTAACCTATATATAGAGCCTTTCGCTAATTTAATCAGGGTGAACACCGCGATTTTCCCTTTTAACTTTAAGGGTTTGAAATAAAACTGGGGTTAAATGCAGACGATTTGATTATATATACAGTTAACTCCCAGGAGGCGATACCCATTTTGATGAGAAGGGCGGAAGAGTTTGGCTCAATTTCTGGCTACAAGGACAACGTAGATAAAACAGAGATTATGCAATGGAACCAGAGAATAAACATTCAAGGAGTCAAAACTCAAATGCGATACTTGGGTGTGATAATCACGCAGAAGTTGGAGGATATTTCGAGGGTGAATTAGAAGAAAGCAAGTCAGGAGATATCGAGTTTATTGTTAAAGTGGGCAAATTTACCATTAAATATCTACGGCAGGGTAAACCTCATAAAGATGGTTATATTCCCGAAAGCCACCTTTCTTTTTAATTCTATCCCTCTAACTTTCAGGAGAGAGGACAAGGCTAAGTTAGAGGAAACAATTGGCAGTTTAATATGGGCGTTGAAGTGCCCAGGATAGCATGGAGGAAGCTGAGGAAGAAACTAGGGGCGTGGGATTGGCATTACCAGACCTGCTTGCTTATTGCTATGCCTTCCATTTAAAAAATGTCCGTATGCTAGTAAATAAGCCCGATAGGTCATCTTTGGGCTTATTGTTTTCAGCAATGGTTGGGGATGTTAGTCAAGGCCAGCACTATTTCTTGTTTAAGTATGGAGACCCGAAGTTTTTTAAAAAGGTCAGATTGAAGGTCTTAAGCACTGCATTAAGAACATGGATGTACGTCCGGAAACAACTGCGATTTACATATTATTCTACACGGGCACCGATTTGGGAATCTCCGGGAGCCCCCGAATGCTTGAAAGATCAATTGAGCCAACCATTAAAAGAAGGGGGCATATTTTACTGGGCAGACCTTATGAAGGATAACATATTAGTGAGTTCGGAAATACTCAGTAACTTGACCAGGGGGGAAACTGACAAGGTTTAAATATTATCAATTGGGTTCCTGGTGGGCAACTCAAGAATGGACACAGGAGGAGGAATACTCAAAGTTAGATCACCTCACAAGAACAGATGATTGGAAGAAGGACTTTTGGTATTGGTCCTTAGTTGAAGCAAATGATACCTTTGATACTGATATTAGAAATCTATGGGGCAAAGAATTTGGGGAGGAGGAAGCCAAGACTCTGTGGACGGACTCTTTCGATATGCTACGAGTAGTTGTAAAACCTGCCTCACTAAAGCGTAATCACTTATTTACTGTTCACAGAGTTTATTGGTTGCCGTGGAAGTTGTTGAAGGTCACAGGTAATCAGTACTTCTGCCCAAGATGTAAGTATGAAGAAGCAGATGATCTGCATATGTTTCTGGAATGCCCAAAAATTACGCAATATTGGTTGGATGTATATAATGTCTTAGGAGAGGTCCGGGGAAAACAGATGAAGGTAAACCCGCATTTAATATTCTTTGGGCTCTCGCAAGAAGAAGGGATGGAGAAGGAGGTTGGTTCTATGTTTACCTTCTATGTGGTAATATTGGCTATACGTGAAATATGTATGAAGTGGCAATCAGAAAATTCGCCAACCTTTGCTGAGTGCCTAAAGAGTGTTATATTAACAAGCAAATCAGATATGGCCTGTGACGTAGGAAGTAGAGACAAGATCTAGACTTTACTGTTGGAATGGAGAGAAAAGAAAAGCGGGTCCAATGATTAAGCTAAAAAGTGCTGGTGGCTCTGGTGGCTCCAGAAATCTTCAATAGGGGCGCACAGAAAGAAGTGGAGATGGAACCAGTAACAGCATTTCTCTTAAGGAGTACTCTTTCTTCTCTCTGATGGCCTTCACACCCAATATAGAGAGATAGGAAGAGAGACTTAATACAAGAGTTGGCAAAATGAGGACAAAAAAAAATCAAATATAGAAGAAATAAACAAATAGACTGCACTATATATTTGAAAGAGACACCTACATTTCTGCGGTGTAATTCAAGTGTACCTTTCCGCAGACTCATAGAAAGTAGCCTAATCACTAATCCCTCTGCCAACATGTCTTAAAACGCACTTTTGTGCTGCAGCTTCACCATTCTACGAATATTGGGCCTAGCCAAATACAAAGAAGCAACCTATCGGGAAACCTCCATTACAACGCAGTCATTACAACACCCTACCTTTACAACGCAGCTGTTACAATGTGACTGCCTTTACATCGCATTCCATTTCAACACAGCCATTACAACGCATGTCACTTCAATGCATGCCATTACAATGTATACCATTACAACGCATGCCATTACAACGCATTATAAGGTAAGTTACTGAGATTTGTTAAGTTTTAGGGTGGGTATGGGTTTTGGTGTACATGGGAATAGTAATTTTTACCGCTACACTATCCAATACTTTGCCTACTGTTGCACTCACAGGAGTGGGAAAAGTAATTGTTACCCCTACACTATCCAGCACTTACCCTACTGTTGCTCTAAAAGTATTATGTGTTGTAATGGTATACATTCTAAAGGAATGCATTGTAAGTGTAGTTTCTAAAAATGCATTGTAATGGCATGCATTATAAAATCATGCATTGTAATGGTAGCTGCAATGTAAAAACCGCGTTGCAAGGCATGTGTTGTAAATGTTTGCATTGTAATGTCATACATTCCAACCTATGACATGTCTACCATAATTCTAACCATATTCCTAAAAGCATGCATGCTTGTATCTGCACCTATTGCCAAAAGCATAACACATATCAGAATACATGTGCAAGTCGAAACATAACCACACACACAGGACCATGAAGGCCTTAAATCTTCACAGACTACATTTAACATTTCAAACACACACCTAGATTTATGCGGCATAGTTCAAGTGAAGTTTTACACAGACTATTATAAAGTACCATAATCACTAATTCCTCTCCCAACATATCTTAAACATCACTTTTCTACTACTGCTGCTTCAGTATTCTACTAGTAATCAGGTATTGAGCATAGCTAACAGCCAAGCAACCCTTCACTTATCTTTGTTAAAAGTCTCCCCATATTTCTAAAAGCATGTATGTATATATCTGTACTTTTTCCTAGTATCATCATATATAAAAGAAACATACAAATAGATCTATACCTGTATTTTATAAATCTAGCTTCTTCAGATGCATAACACATATGAAAATACATCTGCAAGTACAGAAAAGTCACAAAACCATGCAGATCTTAAAACTTAAGAAGCGGCACTTCTCATTTCAAATAGATACCTAAAATCATGTGATATATTTCAACCATACCTTTCAACACACTCGTGCAAAATAGCCCAATCACTAATTCCTCTGCCAACATGTGTAAACTACAGTTTTGAACTGCAGCTTCACCATTCTGCAACTACTAATGGTATTGGACCTAGACAAATATAAACTAGCAACCCTTCACATACCTCTGCTGTAAGTCTGACCATATTCTTAAAAGCATCCATGCATATGTCTGTACTTTTTGCTAGCAGCATCACATATAAAAGAAATATACAGATAGATGTATACCTGTATTTGATACATCTATCATCTTCAGACGCATAACACGTACAATAATACTTGTGCAAGTAGAGACATACCTCAGTCACAACACCATCCACAGCTTAAAACTTCACAGACTACACTTCAAATTTCAAGCAGACACTAAAAATTATGCGGTATATTTGAAGTGTAGCTTTCCACACACTCATATAAATTACTCTAATAACTAATCTCTCTTCAAATATGTCTTAAACCTCACTTTTGTGCTGCAGCTTTACCATTCTACACCTACTAAGAATGTTACACCTAGCCAAATACGAAGCAGGAACCCCTCACATGTCTCTACTATAAGTCTCACCATATTCCTGAAAGTATGCATGCATATATCTGTACCTTTTTCTAGCAGCATCATATATAAAAGAAATATACAACTAGATGCATACATGTGTTTTATACATCTAGCATCTTCAGATACATAACACATATCAGAATATATCACTTAGTAGAGACTTTTTTCAATCACAACAATTTGCACACTTAAAAAATTCACAGAACAAACTTCCAATTTCAAGCGAACACCAAAAACTATGTGACATATTTCCACTGTACTTCTCTAGAGACATAAAAAGTAGCCTTATTACTAATACCTTATGTCAACATCTTTTAAACCACACGTTTATGCTGCATCTTCACCATTCTACTACTACTCACAGTCTTGAGCCTACCACATACAAAGCAACAACACCTCTTTGTCATACATCATGCACCTTCAAATGTATAAGACATATGAAAATACAGAGACAAGTAGAGACATACTTCAGTCACAAGTCGGAGAACACCTTAAAACTTGATAGACTGCACTTCCAATTTAAAAGCAACACCTAAAATTATGCAGTGTACTTCAATTGTACATTTCCACACACTAAAAGAAACTACCATAATCACTAATCCATCTTCCAATATACACATATTACTATACAGAATCTATTTCAAACAACATTAAGTACAATAAAACAAACGACAATACACATCTCTACAATTAATAATATATTTCAAACATCACAGTTCTTGAATAATTTTTAAAGTTTCAAAATGAACCACTCTCAACAAGATAAAACCAGTAATGGCAAACTTTCCCTCTCTTTCGCCACACAAATAAATGTAAGTAACAAATCACATTACTACATAATTTCAAATTGTAAAACACATTTCTATTGGTTAGACATATTAACCCTCACCAACTTACTTCTAAAAGTGCCCAAACTGGTTCTGCAATTTTCTGGAGTCACGAATCCACCGTGCACCATCGCGATGGAGCCACAAATCCATACGGGAGTTCAAAAATATATTACTAATAATAATAGCACTATTTTTTAAGAACACACCACTTCTAAAGATAGTACTGACTTGGGAAATCTTACTTTAATAACATATCACTTATATATAAATTACAATTCCATATTTTTAAACCACAGATAATATTCAACCCTTTCTCCATTTTGCTTAATCCCAGATTCCATAGTAGCAGCTTCTGCAACATTCAACTGAAGAGGCAGGTCAAAATTTCACCATATTTTCCAGTTCAGCACACAAGGTTACAAATGCAAACAGCAGGTGTGGTTGACTCTTGCAAAATAAGACCCTATCCTATCTACTGTACCTTTAAAAAAAAAACTACTAAACAATAACAAACATGCTTTTTAAAGAAAGGAACATGCACTCTATTTGTGAGTGTACAATGTTCTTAAACAGACAACCAATTCTCTACTTTTTTTAAAACAGTATCTTTTACACTATTTTAGATATCTCTCATTCTACTAACTATCTCAGCTACAGACATCTTTTCATTACTTCTAAGCATCCTTTCAAGATTCTTACAGTATGGATTGTTGGGCACAGCTATGTTTTCTGGTGCAAGAGGTATGCTGAACGCAGAGGTATTGACAAAGGCCTAGCTTTGCAAAATGTGGATATTGAATGGACTGCACAGAGAGGATTAAAGTGGCACCAATTGATGTCTTTGGTTGAAACCTTTTTGCATCTCCAACCCCCTGACCTCATGATTGTGCACTGTGGTGGCAATGACCTAGGCCACCACATTGACTGGGGTAGGTCTGGAAATGCTAATGAAGGACACCATTGCACAATTGATGTTGCTTTTACCTCAAACTGTCTTTGTATACTCTAATATATGCCAAAGGCAGAAACCAATTCTGTCAACAGATTGAGAAAGCTAGGAAGAATGTCATAAAACTGTTTCTGCTTACCTCAGAGACCATAGGATGGGCTCCATCTACAACAACAATCTACGTTTTGATATGGATCATCTACAGAAGTGATGGAGTACACTTCACAGATCATGGGAACAGAGTCTTTCTCAACAACCTAAACCTATGCATCCGCACTTACATGTAGCTATAACAAACTCATGATGAAAACAAGGGCTCTTTTAAGAGCCACCCTATAAAACAATAGTGAATCTCATTCTTATTTAAACATACCTACATATTTTTACATTTTTTAAGGATTCACGAATCCATCGCAAATCTGCAAAAGCATGAATTCAATGTACTACAAAACAATACACTTTTCAAGTTTAACTATTAATTTTTAATTTTATATACTTTTTTTAACTCTATCAATTTTAATCTTATCATTAACTTCAATCACACTCCCTCTTAAAAAAAAACTTTACAGCTGCAACACTACCATCTAAATGATGTACAACTAAATCATTTTTTGAGGTGGATTCGTGAATCCAACGCAACGTTACACAGGAGATCTGCGATGGGGTCGCGACTCCAAAATCGAAAGAAACAAAAAATACCCCACTTCCATTATTCGGTATCTGCCCTGGGGACCCCATCCCCGGGGCATTGCCTCGTTTATTTATTTTTGGGGAGGGGGCTGCGTGGCCCCTCCTTCCCTGAGCCACTTTTGGCCCCGGGGACCCCATCCCCCGGGGCCTGGCCAGCATTTATTTATCATTTATTTTGGAGGGGGGGCCACGTGGCCCCCCTCCTGAGGCCAATAATGGACCCCGGGACCCCATCCCCGGGCCATCGCCTCTTTTTTATTAAAAAAAGTAATAAATAGTATGGGAGGAGGCCGCGTGGCTCCCCTTCCCAGGGTAGCTTTTAGCTCCGGGGACTGCATCCCCCACGGCCTGGCCTCAACGTTGGGGACCACGGGGGGAGTCCCAATGCCCCCGCGGTCACAACCATCTCCCCGCCGCCTGCGGGAGCCGGCATTGCTTTTGGACAAGGGGAGCTGCTGGCATGCAGCTCTCCTTGCCCAAAAGCAATACTGCTTCGCTTCATGGAAGCGAGAGCAGGTTTCCTGCTCTCGCCTCCATGAAGTGAAGTAGAGTTTGCAATGACAGGGCGGGCACCCGGGAACATTGCTGGAGTCGGCCATGGGGTGGCAGTCACCAGGGCCATGGAGAACTCCACGAGGGGATCCGTGTGGCCCTCTTCCAACATATTTAAACTCTTCTACTAAATCCGAGAAGGGGATTATCTGTGCTTCGTCATTATATAAACACAAAGCCCGTATTATTCCTGCCTGCTCCCAGTCCTTAGCCATACCATCCATTATTTCTACTGGAAACAATGATGACCCCCATAGCGGCGTATATCTATTAAGTTTGGGAACTTTCAAAGTCTTATGGACTTTTATCCAGACCGACCTGGCTGCTTTGATACATTTAAAGCGAATATTCTTATAATAACTCGACTCCCATTGTCTGAGAAACAACCCTTCTGATTCTTTCCCTATTGCAAGCTGATATATAGAAGGCAGGTCATCCTCTCCACCCATCCTCTTCGCAACCAAGAGAATACCCATCTGCGGCAAAAAAACTGCCCAGTAATAAAAAAGTATGTTCGGGTCAGCCCAGCCACCTTCTCCCGAGGGAGAGTTAATGTTCTTAAAGCCCACCTTACTTTATGATAGTTCCAAATAAAGTTAGAGAAAATAGAATTCATTTTCTGGATTATACTAGATTGCATTTCGAGGGGAATGGAGCGTAGCAAGTACAAAACTCTAGGAAAGATGTTCATTTTTAACACATTTATCCTGCCAACTATAGTTAAATGTAATTTGTCTATTCGCCGAAGCTCATCATTAATATCCTTAAGTATAGGATCGAGATTATTTTCCCATAGCATATCTAGTTTAAATCCTATCCTTACCCCAGATACATTACAGAGTCAGTCTGTCGCTGATCTTGTATTACATACTGTCTCGAGCAAATTATCTGAGTCTTACCCTTATTGAGTCGGTAAGCTGATCTTTATCCCAAATTCCTCTTCCATATTTTTAATCTCCGTAATTGCCACTCCTTGTCTAGATGTAACTACGGCAATATTGTCCGCATAAGCGAGCATTTTAGTTTCGAAGCCGTTAGTTTGATACGGTTCAATTACGGCATTTAAATTCAACTGATTAACAAAGGGATCAATATATAAAGCAGAACGGATTGGGGAACACGGGCAACCCTGCCTGGTGCCCTGTGCTATCATAATTGGACCAGAAGCATTCCCCATCACTTGTAGCTTTGCAGTGGGCTTATAGTACATTGCCTGAATGGCAGTAATCAACAGCGGGCCAAACCCTCTCTCGGCTAATATTTCCCAAAGATATTGCCACGTCACCCGATTAAAAGCCTTTTCAGCGTC
This sequence comes from Triturus cristatus, assembly GCF_964204655.1. Taxonomy (NCBI): domain Eukaryota; kingdom Metazoa; phylum Chordata; class Amphibia; order Caudata; family Salamandridae; genus Triturus; species Triturus cristatus. The sequence continues at coordinate 966,764,736 of NC_140581.1, forward strand.
CAGTGGATCACAGCTGAACAGTCTCCTTTAACTTCCGCAATGTCTATCAATGAAATCACACGTCGAATATGGTCTGTAGTACCTCTACCAGGTATGAAGCCGTGCTGCCATGGTGAGCCTAGTTTAGCTATGATCCCTGCAGCATATTGGCCAAAACCTTAGAGTAGATTTGGCGTAGGAATTTATTAATGATATCGGCTGGTATGATCCTGGCAGCTCAGGTGGTTTTCCTTTTATTGGAAATATTACAATGTCGGTCTCCTGCCATGATCTGGGGGGTATCCCACGATATAGTACATCTAAAAACAAGTCTTGTAATATTGGAACCAGACTTTCCGTATGGAAACTAGGTCCTAACTATAACTACCTACTGGCGACCGCCAGTAGGTAATATATTTGCATATATATATATATATATATATATATATATATATATATATATATATATATATATATATATATATTCACTGAAAAAACCATAGGTTTCAGGGGTGTTATAGTTAGCTGGACTTTTCACTTGTACAAAACCATTGAAATTCCCCCATTATAGTTAGTTCAGCTAACTATAACTCGCGCGCCCGCAATGCACTGCTGATGACGTCACATATTACATCACTCATGACATGGTCAGTGACATCACTCATGACATCACTCATGACATCTCAAATGACATCACTGATGACATCACTGATGACATCATCCAGTGAATGTCTGTTTTTCTGAAAATTAAATATGTTTTATATATGTATATCTCAAGGTCGATGGAAGAATAAATGGGTATATAAGTGTCTAAATGGATGATTTGTTTTTGAAAAATTGATTGTGTAACTGACTGATTAAGTGTATCATAGTGAATACATGGCTTAGTGAGTAATGTTTAAATATGTAAATATCTGTATCAGTCTCTCACTTTGTGTATAAGTGGCTGCATGGGTTGGTGAGTAGCTACATGGGTGTCTATATAGGTTATTAGTTGGTTTTTTGAGTATCAGTCTGAGTGTCTGCATGGTTCGGTGGGGGGTATTGCGTAGTGCATAGGTGCATGAATGAGTGACTCACTGTTTGTATGTGTTGAAGACAGCATGTGTGCAGGACTGTATGGGTGGATGAGTGTGTGTATGGGTGTGTTAATGAGTGAATGACTGTCTCAATAGTGTCTTTATGAGTAACTACATATGTTTTAAACTAGTATATGTGACTATTGGTGTATATAAGTGAGTATATGTGAAAGTGAGAGATTGAAAGAGTTCCTGTATGAATAAGTATGTGTTTCTATAAGTGATTGTTTAAAAGACTAAGTATGTGTAAGTTTCCATAGAAGTAAGTGTGGTGGTGTGTGTATAACTGTATATGCAAGTAAATGGATGTTTGATTCTTTATTAGCATGAGTGACTATGTGTGTGAGTAACTCTATGGATGAGTGGCATTGTGTAACAGGATGTATAGGTGTAGGAGTACATATGATGAGTGAGTACATGTATGAGTGACTGTATAGGACTGTTGGTGAATGAGTGGAGGTGTATGTGGATCTTAGAATTACTGAAGAGGTTGTTGTAACTGGTATTGGTATGTCCATTGTTTTGAAAATTTTAGTCTCTATTTTTTAATGTGTGTATCAAAGGTTATATTAGGGTGAGAGGAGGTCTGCCACTCTATCACAAGGATGATGTCATCCGTGATGTCATCAGTGATGTCATTTGAGATGTCATCAGTGATGTCATGAGTGATGTCACTGACCATGTCATGAGTGATGTAATATGTGACGTCATCAGCAGTGCATTGCGGACGCGCGAGTTATAGTTAGCTGAACTAACTATAACGGGGGAATTTCAATGGTTTTGTACAAGTGAAAAGTCCAGCTAACTATAACACCCCTGAAACCTATGGTTTTTTCAGTGAATTTCTGAGGTTTTTTAAATGCTAATTCCTAACTATAACGTGCCTGAAACCTATGGTTTTTTCTGTGAATTTCAAAGGTTTTTTAAATGCTAATTTCTAACTATGCCTACAGAGATAGGACATGTGAAGAAAGAAGAAAAAACGCACAGAAAGAAAAAAAAGAAGTGCAGAAAGAAGCAACAGAAGTCCTCAAAGACGAAGAAAAGTGCAGGAAGAAGGATAAAGTGCAGAAAGAACAAAAAGAAGAGCAGAAAGAATCCTTGTTGCAAAATCATCCTGTACCCTCAACTGAGTCTGACTAACCAGTCCTAGAGCCAGTGCTATGTTAAAAGACACTTAGAATACAGTGAAAACACCTACATACACTAGGGAACATTATGCGTTGGGGTCCCCCTGTGATTAGCATGACCTCCTCTGTAAGCCCCTAGTATATAATAGGGCAGGGGGATTAAAACTACCTCTTAAAACAGGCCACAGGGCGTTTTTGCACACGTTAACTCAGGCCCCATCCCCTCCCTTCACCACTGTGTAAACACGCCCTGTGTCCGTTTTTAGTTGGGAGATTAAGTTCATTTGAATCCTGAGGGTCCCTAGGGTCCAACTAGCCCACTAGGTACCTCCAGTAAGTGCCACAGAGCTGCGTTGCAGAGAGGTGTAAAAAGTGGCACAGCCTGGACCACCTCTCTGCAATGCAGCTCAGTGGCGCTTACTGGAAGCACTTGGTGGGCTAGTTAGCCCCCAGGGGCCCTCAGTATTGAAGGGAAATTATATCCCCAATTTAAAACGTGCCATAGTGCGTGTTTGCACACGTCACCTCAGGCCCCGTCCCCTCCCTTCACCACTGTGTAAACGCGCCCTGTGGCTGTTCTAAGTTGAGAGATTAAGTCCCCTTGAATCCTAAGGGTCCCTAGGGTCAAACTAGACCACTAGGTACCTCCAGTAAGTGCCACAGAGCTGCGTTGCAGAGAGGTGTAAAAAGGGGCTTGGCCTCAGAACACCTGTCTGCAGCGCAGCTCCCCGGCGCATACTGGAGATGCCTGTTGGGCTAGTTGGCCCTCAGGGACCCTCAGTATTGAAGAGGAATTAATTCCCCAACTTACAACTCGCCAGGGGGCGCGTTTGCAGAGTGCTGCAAGGAGGGGGCGTGGCCTCTGGCACGATGCCAGTCTTTTATTTATTTTAATTTTTTAAGAAGGGGGGCTGTGTGGTTCCCCTTCTTATTATAATTTATTGGCCCTGATGACCCCATCACCCAGGGCCTGTCTCCTAATTATATTTTTTTGACCCCAATCCCCAGGGCCGGCCACTGTTTTTTATTATTTAAAAAAAATATATATTTATAGACACACCTAGGACATGCTGGACAAACCGTACGTACCTATCACCATGACGATTTGAGTGGTATTCATTAAAAGGCGACTATGCATACAAAGAATCCACGTGGAATGTATTTACACCACTAGTGAAGCTCTGACATGTCTGATGCCCTACCGTGCCTAATCCCGGTAGACACCCTTGTCGTTTATTTATACAAACATGGGTAGCTATTGACGGGCACATTTAATACACATGCACACCAAGCCATTCAAAGGGGATTCGACAAAAATTCGACCAAAACTATGTAAGAAACCCCCCTCACGGTTAATAAAACACACATCCACTGCCGGATGTGTAATACTTTTTTTTTTACTCTCTGGAAAGGGGACGAACATCACTTGAGAGTCACAGCGCGCTCCTGGCAGAGCCCAATGCTGTGTTACACCCACCATTGCCTTCCGAGTGCCACACACCTCTGTGTTGTATTCCACCAGCTAGTGCATATGCTATGACACTCTCTAGCCCATGTGCACTGTAACACCACCCCGTGAATATGTCATGCCACACTTGTCTTCGCACGGGTTATATTGCCCCATCTAACGTGCCTTCCTCGATGCCTATGTTATAACGCACAGCGCTATGCCATACATATTGCAATCTGGGATCCATATCTTTGTCACAGTGCATATGCAACGTTACACTCCCCAGCACATATTTTATATTACAACTTTAGAGACTAGTTAGGTTACACAACACTGCCCTGCGCATTTTACACTCCAAGGCGCATATCACATAGCATGCGCTAGTGCCTGTGCTATCTCGCGCTCTCCAATGAATCTGTCATTGCGCACAATGTATTGCCTATTATATTTCACGCCCCGGTTCATCTTATATCACACTTTTTGGTGCATAGTTTATAGCATATACTATATCTAGTTTTCATTTTCAATCGTGCTCTCAGGACTATGTTCTATATAACACTGCGTCCACCTACCCTTTTCACGGGCATTACATTTTGCGATGGGGGTTGGAGGGTCAGGGGGTGTTTCTGCCAAGTGAGCCCGGAGTCACAGTCCCAAACGTCCTCTTCTTCCTGAATAAAAGTGAGATTATGCTGCATAATTGTTCATATTTTAAGTAGTTCGCACAGACAGGCATTTTAAAAAGATTAAAGTTCCTAATACCCACCTTCTCTGAACAGTTAGCTTGCTGCCCCATCCCCCTCCTCCCTATCCTCTGTTGTGTGAATCCATGGACTAGCCTCCTCCCTCCTTCCATGCATGGTCTGATGTGCTGCCACTGCCCTCAATTTAGTATGATGTACCAGTCCACTCCTCCTGCCCTCCATTGCCCAATTCTATGCCCCATCATTGACCTCCTGCTTAAACTCTGTGCTTAGCTTGCTGCCCCTATTCTCCTTCCCCCTGCCCTCCGATGTCTTTGTGCATGCCCCTGCTCCATCCTTTTTGCCCACCATGTTCCATGGACCTGCCACTCCTATCTACTCTGAGTGTTCTGTTGAGCTGCCACTCCCCTTCCACCTGCCTAGCATTGTCAGATGACTGTAACCTGTCCCTGCCACCTCCACCCTGCCTGTCCACATGCAATGCCCCTATCCTCTTCCTCCTGTCCTACATGGTCCATTGTACTGCCACACCCTTCTGCCCTCCCTGGTCTGCTGTGCTGCAACTGCTCCTCCTGCCTGCCCCGTGCGGTCGGTTGTGAGGCCCCTTCCCCTGAACTTTCTTGTCTGTGCACAGGTCCTGACTCTCCCTTCTATCCTCCATCGTCCTTTGTGCATGCCCCTGCACCCTCCTTCTTGCCCATCATAGCCATTGTGCTGCCACTAACCCTCCCACTTGCCATGCATGGTCTTCTGTGCTGCCATGGCCCCTCCCACCTTCCCTGTGTGGTCAGTTAGCTGCCCCTGACCCCCTCCACCTTCCCTCCATGGTCTGTGTGTATGCCATCACAGTCTCACTGTTGCTCTTCATGGTGTGTCTTGCTTCTAGTGCCCCTCCTGCCTAACCTCCATGGCTATCTTGCTGCTCCTGCCCCGCCCCCTTGCCCCCAGCTCTCTGTTTACATGTGCAGACCCCCTACTCCCTCCCTCCTGGCTTGTCTGTTCCATTGTAATGCCCCTGATCCGTCCCTCCTGCCCTTTATGGTCTGTTATGCTGCAGCTTTCTCTCCTGTCTGTCCATTATGGTCAGCTAGCTACCATTGCCTCTTGCCCCTCTGTTCTCTGTTGTCCATGTGCATGGTCCTGTCCCCTCCCTCTTGCTTTCTATGGATTGTTGTGCTGTACTCCCATCCCGCATGCCCTGTGTGGTGTATTGTGCTGCTGCAAACCCTGATGCCTGCCCTGCAGGGTCAGTTTGGTGCACCTCTCCATGTCCCTCCTGTCCTCTGTTATCCAAGTCCATGTCCCTACCCCATTTCCTTCCATGATCCAATGTACCATACTTGCGAACATTTTGAACTTGGTAAGAGGGATATTTTGAAAAAAAACTGGGGTATTGATTTTCCCCTTTGAGTTACATTGAAAAAGAGGAGATTGTAGACAGGAGACAGATCAAATAAAGCCCATTTGAGCTTAAAAACATTGGACGTTTCCTGGCTGAATCGGGTCTGTTGGCATGTATGGTTGTACTACCATTGCCTCTTCCTTCTGCCCACAATGGTCTATTACATTGCCACAGCCTCTCTTGCAAGTCCTGTATTGTTGGTTTGTTGCCCCTGCCCACCTTTCCACTGCCCTCCATAGTCTGTTGTGCTGCCACGGCCCTTCCTGATTGCTCAGTGTGGTTAAATTGTTGCCTTTGCACCCTCCTACCTGCCTTCAATTTTCAGAGTCCGTGCCCCTGGCCTCTGCCTCTCAACAGTATCCTAATGAACAACTAGATTGCTAACATTCTATATTTATTAGAAAAGTGTGGAACGCCTGACGTCATCTTGATGTAATCAAAACTGTAATACCTAGAGCATTTCCTTTAGAAATTACATATATGAGAGGGTCTTATTGGCATCAAAATTATGGTTAGTGCTCTAAAATACTTAAATAAGGACATATTTTCTGAGTTTTCAAATAGCGACAAAGCACTTTTAAATTATTTGTTATCTTTATGTTTTTTTATCCAGTTGACCACTTGATTAAATGTTGCACTTAGGGGAGAGGATGCGGTGTTACTTCCAGAACTGCAGACTTTGCAACTGGGGAACCAGGTTGGAGTTTCTGCTTCAGCTCGACATTCTGTGATTCTGGTCAAATCACTTAGTCTCCCCATGTCTACAACCAAAATGAATTTGTTCTTGTGTGATGCAACCAATGCTCATGTAAAGCACTCCAATACCTGACAAGTCTGCACTATATAACACTGCAAAAACACAAAATAATAAGTGTTTTGCACACTTCTGTCATTGGGCTATATTTGGGCTACATCTGGGTGATTTTGGGCTACATTTGGGCTCTTTTGTCTCCGGTGGCCATCTTGGGAGATTTATTTGTTATGAAGTTTCCTAATTTCCTCATGTACAGCAGTCTCCTCAGTAGCAAATGCTTTCAGTTTTTTACTTTGATTCCATCATGAAGGTATTCAGATATGTCACACATTTGCCATAAATTCTGAAAGTTAGCACTCTAGTTGCTCATTAGATCACTGTAGTAAAACTACTGTTCACCATGGAAGTCTGCTTCTGGTATTAAAAGTGCATGTTTCAGTCTGCATGTCAGAATTTTTTAATGAAATAGAAGAGGATTTGAGAAGTCACTCAAAATGTGCCCTCATTTTCTTTCTTCAGCATTAATCATAATTTCTATGGCAAAATGAACCCCCTCATTGTGTTCCTTTTTAAATTAAATGTTTTAAGTGTTACCAGTTTATTCCAATCAAGATGGCTTCAGGTGTGCCATACTTATGTCATAATGAAGACAGTAAGCGCTCCAGTTGTTTTTAAGAACACTCTGGGACATTCTGTCATTGGGCTATACTTGGGCTACATCTGGGTGATATTTGGGCTACATTTGGGCTCTTTTGTCTCTGGTGGCCATCTTGGGAGACTTATTTGTTATGAAGTTTCCTAATTTCCTCATTTACTGCAGTCTCCTCAGTAGGAAATACTTTCAGTTTTTTACTTTGATTCCATCAAGAAGGTATTCAGATATGTCACACATTTGCCATAAATTCAGAATGTTAGCACTCTTTTTGCTCATTAGATCACTGTAGTAAAGCTACTGCTCACCGGGGGAAACTGCTGCTGGTATTGAAAGTGCATGTTTCAGTCTGCATGTCAGAATATTTTAATGAAATAGAAGAGGATTTGAGAAGTCACTCAAAATGTGCCCTAATTTTTCTTTCTGCAGCACAAATCATACCTTTTATGGAAAATGAACCCCCTCATTTTGTTCCTTTCAAATTAAATGTTTTAAGAGTTACCACTTTAATCCAAGCAAGATGGCTTCAGGTGTGCCATACGTTTATCATAAGTAGGACTGTTAGCGCTCTAGTTGGTCTTTGGAACACTCTCGGAAGCTGCAGTAGAACACAAAGGAATCAACTGACAGTCTCTGCCCTTGTTGGATGTACATGTTTTACTGAGAATGTCAGACTTCATTCTCACATGACTGAGAAAGATAATGTGAATTTACAGAAAATAGGCTCTCAGTTTAGCTTATAGATCACCTTCCAAACCTCTGTGGGAAAAGCATGAGAAAATATTTTTCTCTCAATCATGATATCCCAGCAGAAGGCTTTTTCACATGGTGAAACCACCTTAGAACATACCACAATTCCTAAAATGAGTATGGTACCATCAACAAATGATTTATAATGTAACTAAAGTCTTAAAACCTTCTATTAACTGCAATGCTTTTTAATGAGGTGCTATCATGTATATTGGTCCCAAGATGGCTGCCAACACTTCTTGGATGAAGTGCTGACAGCCAATCAGATCTCAGGATGAGATATGTGGTTAGGCTCCGCCCACATATATATATGATTTTACTTTAGATTTTCTCAGGAACTACTGAACAGATTGACACCAGACCTGCAAAAGGCACTTCCCTGAGCTGAGGACTACCTCTCTGCCAAATTTCAAGTAATTCTGTTCAGCCGTTCGGGCTGTACCTTGGACTAAAGGTCCCTATGGAAAATTGCATGGGGAAAACACGTTTTGGGACCCCCCTTTTTTCTCAGCCCCCGCTTGACGAATCCCCCCGAGACTTTGAGGGTAGTAGTGGAGAGGAGCGCCCCACCTATTTTGAAAATTTCGCGAGGATTCGTCAACCGGCGCCAAAGTTATTCCAAATAGAATGTTGCGGATTTCCTATGGAAACACGGTCCTAACTATAACTATCTACTGGCGACCGCCAGTAGATAATATATATATATATATATATAAAACCTACTAACGGTCACCAGTAGGTAGTTATAGTTAGGACCTATTATCCATAGGAAATCCTCAACATTCTATTTGGAATAACTTTGGCGCCGGTTGATGAATCTTCGCAAAATTTTCAAAACTGGTGGGGCGCTCCGGTCCCATCCTATCCTGAAAGTCTCAGGGTGATTCGTCAAGTGGGAGCTGAGACAAAAGGGGGTCCCAAAACATGTTTTCCCCATGCAATTTAATCGCAGCAACAGCCCGAACTGCTGAACGGAATTACACCAAATTTGGCAAAGAGGTAGCCCTTGGTTCACACTCGTGCCTTTTGGTTAAATGGTGTAAATCTGTTCAGTAGTTTTTTAGATATTAAAGGAAAAATTTATATATATATCTGGGTGGAGCCTAACCACACATCTCATCGTGAGATCTGATTGGCTGTCACCACTTCATCCAAGAAGTGTTGGCAGCCATCTTGGGACCAATATACATGATAGCACCTCATCAAAAAGCATTGCAGTCAATAGAATGTTTTAAGACTTTAGTTACATTATAACTCATTTGTTGATGGTACCATACTCATTTTAGGAATTGTGGTGTGTTCTAACGTGATTTTACCATGTGAAAAAGCCTTCTTCTGGGATATCATGAATCATATTTGAGAGAAAACTATTTTCGCATGCTTTTCCCACAGAGGTTTGGAAGGTGATCTATAAGCTAAACTGAGAGCATATTTTCTGTAAATTCACATTATCTTTCTCAGTCATGTGAGAATGAAGTCTGACATTCTCAGTAAAACATGTACATCCAACAAGGGCAGAGACTGTCAGTTGATTCCTTTGTGTTCTACTGCAGCCTCCCAGAGTGTTCTAAAAAACAACTAGAGCGCTAACAGTCCTACTTATGACAAACGTATGGCACACCTGAAGCCATCTTGATTGGAATAAAGTGGTAACTCTTAAAACATTTAATTTAAAAAAGAACAAAATGAGGGGGTTCATTTTGCCCTAGAAAGTATGATTAGTGCTGCAGAAAGAAATAGAAGGGCACATTGTGAGTGACTTCTCAAATCCTCTTCTATTTCATTCAAAAATTCCCGCAGCAGACTTCTCTGGTGAGCAGTATCTTTACTACAGTGATCTAATGAGCAAATAGAGTGCTAATATTCTGAATTTATGGCATATGTGTGAATACATCTGAATACCTTCTTGATGGAATCAAAGTAAAAAAACTGAAAGTATTTCCTACTGAGGAGACTGTAGTAAACTGTAGTAAATGGGGAAATTAGGAAACTTCATAACAAATAAGTCTCCCAAGATGGCCACCAGAGACAAAAGAGCCCAAATGTAGCCCAAATATCACCCAGATGTAGCCCAAGTATAGCCCAATGACAGAATGTCCCAGAGTGTTCTAAAGAACAACTAGAGCACTAACAGTCTTACTTATGACAAAAGTATGGCACACCTGAAGCCTTCTTGATTGGAATAAAGTGGTAACACTTAAAACATTTAATTTGCAAAGGAACAAAATGAGGGGGTCCATTTTGCCATAGAAATTATGATTAGTGCTGCAGAAAGAAATATTTGGGCACATTTTGAATTCTCAAATCCTCTTCTATTTCATTAAAAAATTCTGACATGCAGACTGAAACATGCACTTTGAATACCAGCAGCAGACTTCCCTGGTGAGCAGTAGCTTTACTACAGTGATCTAATGTGCAACTATAGTGCTAACATTCAGAATGTATGGCAAATGTGTGATACATCTGAATGCCTTCTTGATGGAACCAAAGTAAAAAACTGAAAGTATTTCCTACTGAGGAGACTACAGTAAATGAGGAAATTAGGAAACTTCATAACAAATAAGTCTCCCAAGATGGCCACGGGAGACAAAAGAGCCCAAATGTAGCACAAATATCATCCAGATGTAGCCCAAGTATAGCCCAATGAAAGAATGCCCCAGAGTGTTCTTAAGAACAACTAGAGCGCTTACTATCTTACTTATGACAAAGTTTGGCACACCTGAAGCCATCTTGATTGGAATAAACTGGTAACACTTAAAACATTTAATTTAAAAAGGAACACAATGAGGGGGTTCATTTTGCCATAGATATTATGATTAGTGCTGAAGAAAGAAAAATTAGGGCAAATTTCGAGTGACTTTTCAAATCCTCTTCTATTTCATTAAAAAATTCTGACATGCAGACTGGAACATGCACTTTTAATACCAGCAGCAGACTTCTGTGGTGAGCAGTAGCATTACTACAGTGATCTAATGAGCAACTAGAGTGCTAACATTCACAATTTATGGCAAATGTGTGACATATCTGAATACCTTCTTGATGGAATCAAAGTAAAAAACTGAAAGCATTTCCTGCTGCGGAGACTGCAGTAAATGAGGAAATTAGGAAACTTCATAACAAATAAATCTCCCAAGATGGCCATCAGAGACAATAGAGCCCAAATGCAGCACAAATATCACCCAGATGTAGCCCACATGTAGCCCAATGACAGAAGTGTGCACAACACTTTTTATTGTTTGTGTTTTTGCAGTTTTATATAGTGCAGACTTGTCAGGTATTGGAGTGCTTTACATGAGCATTGGTTATATCACACAAGAACAAATTCATTTTGGTTGTAGACATGGGGAGATTAAGTGATTTGACCAGAATCACAGAATGTAGAGCTGAAGCAGAAACTCCAACCTGGTTCCGCAGTTACAAAGTCTGAAGCTCTGGAAGTAACACCAAATCCTCTCCCCTGAGTGCAACATTTGATCAAGTGTCAACTGGATAAAAAACATAAAGATAACAAATAATTTAAAAGTGCTTTGTCGCTATTTGAAAACTCAGAAAATATGTCCTCATTTTAGTTTTTTAGAGCACTAACCATAATTTTGATGCAAATAAGACCCTCTCATATATGTAATTTCTAAAGGAAATGTTCTAGGTATTACAGTTTTGATTACATCAAGATGACGTCAGGTGTTCCACACTTTTGTAATAAACATAGAATGTTAGCAATCTAGTTGTTCATTGGGATACTGTTGAGAGGCAGAGGCCAGTGGCACGGACTCTGAAAATTGAAGGCAGGTAGGAGAGTGCAGAGGCAACAATTTGACAACACTGGGCAGACAGGAATGACAGTGGCAGCACGACAGACTATGGAGGGCAGTGGAAAGGGGGGCAGGGGCAACAAACCAACAATACAGGACTGGCAAGAGAGGCTGTGGCAATATAATAGACCATTGTGGGCAGAAGGAAGAGGCAGTGGTAGTACAACCATACATGCCAACAGAACCGTTTCAGCCAGCAAACGTCCAATGTTTTTAAGCTCAAATGGGCTTTATTTGAACTGTCTCCTTTCTACAATCTCCTCTTTTTCAATGTAACTCAAAGGGGAAAATCAATACCCCATTTTTTTTTCAAAATCTCCCTCTTACTAAGTTCAAAATGTTCGCAAGTATGGAACATTGGATCATGGTAGGCAGGAGGAATTGAGGTAGGGACTTGGACTCGGATAACAGAGGACAGAAGGGACATGGAGAGGTGCACCAAACTGACCCTACAGGGCAGGGATCAGGGTTTGCAACAGCACAATACACCACACAGGGCATGCGGGACGGGAGTGCAGCACAACAATCCATAGAAAGCAATAGGGAGGGGACAGAACCATGCACATGGACAACAGAGAACAGAGGGGAAAGAGGCAATGGTAGGTAGCTGACCATAATGGACAGACAGGAGAGAAAGCTGCAGCATAACAGACCATAAAGGGCAGGAGGGACAGATCAGGTGCATTACAATGGAACAGACAAGCCAGGAGGGAGGGAATAGGGGTGTGCACATGGAAACAGAGGGCTGGGGGCAAGGGGGCAGGGCAGGAGCAGCAAGATGACCATGGAGGTCAGGCAGGATGGGCACTAGAAACAAGACACACCATGGAGAGCAACAGTGAGACTATGATGGCATACACACAGACCATGGAGGGAAGGTGGGAGGGGGTCAGGGGCAGCTAGCTGACCACACAGGGAAGGTGGGAGGGGCCATGGCAGCACAGAAGACCATGCATGGCAAGCGGGAGGGTTAGTGGCAGCACAATGGCTATGATGGGCAAGAAGGAGGGTGCAGGGGCATGCACAAAGGACCATGGAGGACAGAAGGGAGGTTCAGGACCTGGGCACAGACAAGAGAGTTCAGGGGAAGGGGCCTCACAACAGACCGTGCGGGGCAGGCAGGAGGAGCAGTTGCAGCACAACAGACCAGGGAGGGCAGAAGGGTGTGGCAGGATAATGGACCATGGAGGACAGGAGGAAGGGGATAGGGGCATGGCATGTGGACAGGCAGGGTGGAGGTGGCAGGGACAGGTTACAGTCATCTGACAATGCTAGGCCGGTAGGAGGGGAGTGGCTGCTCAACAGAACACTCAGAGTAGATAGGAGTGGCAGGTCCATGAAACATGGTGGGCAAAACGGATGGAGCAGGGCCATGCACAAAGACATTGGAGAGCAGGGGGAAGGAGAATAGGGGCAGCAAGCTAAGCACAGAGGCTAAGCAGGAGGTCAATGATGGGCCATATTATTGGGCAATGGAGGGCAGGAGGAGTGGACTGGTACATCATGCTAAATGGAGGGCAGTGGCAGCACATTAGACCATGCATGGCAGGAGGGAGGAGACTAGTCCATTGATTCAGACAACAGAGGATAGGGAGGAGGTGGATGGGGCAGCAAGCTAACTGCTCAGAGAAGGTGGGTATTAGGAACTTTATTGTTTTTAAGATGTGTGTCTGTGCGAACTACTTAAAATATGAACAAGTATGCAGCAAAATCTCACTTTTATTCAGGAAGAAGAGGACGTTTATGACTGTGACTCCGGGCTCACTTGGCAGAAACACCCCCTGACCCTCCACCCCATCGCAAAATATAATGCCCGTGAAAAGGGTAGGTGGACTCAGTGTTATATAGAACATAGTCCTGAGAGCACGATTGAAAATGTAAACAAGATATAGTATATGGTATAAATTATGCACCAAAAAGTGTGATATAATTTGAACCGGGCCGTGAAATATAATATGCAAAACATTGTGCGCAGTGACAGATTCATTGGAGAGCGCGAGATAGCACAGGCACTAGCGCGTGCTATGCGATATGCGCCATGGAGTGTAATATGCACAGGGCAGTGTTGTGTAACCTATCTAGTCTCTAAAGTTGTAATATAAAATATGTGCTGGGGAGTGTAACGTTGCATATGCACTGTGACAAAGATATGGATCCCAGATTGTAATATGTATGGCATAGCGCTGTGCGTTATAACATAGGCATCGAGGAAGGCAAGTTAGATGGGGCAATATAACCAGTGCGAAGGCAAGTGTGGCAAGTCATATTCATAGGGTGGTGTTACAGTGCACATGGGCTAGAGAGTGTCATAGCATATGCACTAGCTGATGGAATACAACACAGAGGTGTGTGGCACTCGGCGGGCACTGGTGGGTGTAACACAGCATTGGGCTCAGCCAGGAGCACGCTGTGACTCTCAAGTGAGGTTTGTCTCCTTTCCAGAGAGTAAAATAAAAAGTATTACACATCCGGCGGTGGTTGTGTGTTTTATTAACCGTGGGGGGGTTTCTTGCATAGTTTGGTCGAATTTTTGTCGAATCCCCTTTGAATGGCTTGGTGTGCGTGTGTATTAAATGTGCCCGTCAATAGCTACCCATGTTTGTATAAATAAACGACAAGGGTGTCTACTTGGAGAGTACCCACCGGCGGGGGCGCCAGGATTAGGCACGGTAGGGCGTCAGACACGTCAGGGCTTCACTAGCGGTGTAAATACATTCCACGTGGATTCATTGTATGCATAGTAGCATTTTAATGAATATCACGCAAATCGTCATGGTGATCGGTACATACGGTTTGTCCAGCATGTCCTAGGTGTTTCTATAAATACATTTTTCTTAAAAATAATAAAAAACAAAGGCCGGCCCCGGGGGTTGGGGTCCCCGGGGCCGATTAAGGCCATGGGAGGGGGCCCCCTTCCAAATTTATTTTTTTCAACAAAAAAAATAATGGTGCAGGCCCTGGGGGATGGGGTCCCCAGGGCCAATAAATTAGAAAAAGAAGGGGGGCCACACAGCCCTCCTTCTTAAAAAAATAAAATAAATAAAAGACCGGCATCGCCCCGGAGGCCACGACCCCTCCTTGCAACACTCTGCAAACGCGCCCCCTGGCCAGTTGTAAGTTGGGGAATTAATTCCCCTTCAATACTGAGGGTCCCTGAGGGCCAACTAGCCCAACAGGTATCTCCATTAAGTGCCAGGGAGCTGCGTTGCAGACAGGTGTTCTGAAGCCACGCCCCTTTTTACACCTCTATGCAACGCAGCTCTGTGGCGCTTACTGGAGGTACCTAGTGGGCTAGTTTGACCCTAGGGACCCTTAGGATTCAAGGGGACTTAATCTCTCAACTTAGAGCGGCCAAAGGGCGCGTTTACACAGTGGTGAAGGGAGGGGACGGGGCCTGAGGTGACGTGTGCAAACACGCCCTGTTGCGAATTTTAAGTTGGGGAAATAATTCCCTTTCAATCCTGAGGGACCCTGGGGGCCAACTAGCCCACCAGGTGCTTCCAGTAAGTGCCACTGCTCTGCGTTGCAGAGAGGTGGTGCAGGCCGTGCCCCTTTTTACACCTCTCTGCAATGGCACTTACTGGACGTACCTAGTGGGCTATTTTGCCCCTAGGGACCCTCAGGATTCAAGGGGACTTAATCTCCCAACTTAAAACGGCCACAGGGCGTGTTTACACAGTAGGGAAGGGAGGGGACGGGCCTGAGGTGACGTGTGCAAACACGCCCTATGGCGCGTTTTAAGTTGGGGAAATAATGCCCCTTCAATCCTGAGGGCCCCTGGGGGCTAACTAGCCCACCAGGTGCTTCCAATAAGTGCCACCGAGCTGCGTTGCAGAGAGGTGGTCCAGGCCGTGCCAGATTTTACACCTCTCTGCAACGCAGCTCTGTGGCGCTTACTGGAGGTACCTAGTGGGCTAGTTGGACCCTAGGGACCCTCAGGATTCAAATGAACTTAATCTCCAAACTAAAAATGGACACACGGCGTGTTTACACAGTGGTGAAGGGAGGGGACAGCGCCTGAGTTAACGTGTGCGAACACGCCCTGTGGCGCGTTTTAAGTTGGGGAAATAATTCCCCTTCAATCCTGAGGGATCCTGGGGGCCAACTAGCCCACCAGGTGCTTCCAGTAAGCGCCACTGCTTACTGGAAGCACCCTTGTACACTTAGTCAGTTATACAATCAATTTTTCAAAAAACAAATCATCCATTTAGACACTTATATACCCATTTATTCTTCCATCGACCGGAGATATACATATATAAAACATATGTAATATTCACAAAAACACTCATTCACTGGATGATGTCATCAGTGATGTCATCAGTGATGTCATTTGAGATGTCATCAGTGATGTCATCAGTGATGTCACTGACCATGTCATGAGTGATGTAATATGTGACGTCATCAGCAGTGCATTGCGGGCGCGCGAGTTATAGTTAGCTGAACTAACTATAACAGGGGAATTTCAATGGTTTTGCACGAGTGAAAAGTCCAGCTAACTATAACGCCCCTGAAACCTATGGTTTTGTCAGTGAATTTTTAAGGTTTTTTAAATGCTAATTCCTAACTATAACGTGCCTGAAACCTATGTTTTTTTCAGTGACTATATATATATATATATATATATATATATATATATATATATATATATATAAATATATCTATGTATATATATTTGCATACACATAAGAAATAAAAAATATAACAAATAAACTGCAAAGAAATGTAAACTATTTCCAATTCAATTACACATGAAAAGTAAACAATATATAAAAATACGTTTAACTAAGAATATCCTAAAAAGTATTAAGTATATATATATTCACTGAAAAAAACAGGTTTCAGGGACGTTATAGTTAGAAATTAGCATTTAAAAAACCTTAGAAATTCACTGAAAAAAACACAGGTTTCAGGGAAGATATAGTTAGTTGGAGATTTCACTCGTACAAAACCAGTGAAATTCACCCGTTATAGTTAGTTATAGTTAGTTGAGCTAACTATAACTCGTGCCCCCGCAATGCACTGGTCATGACGTCACATATTACATCATTTATGACATGGTCAGTGACAGCACTGATGACATCTCAAATGACATCACTGATGACATCATCCACGTGATAATCTGATGCACCTCCTCACACCCTAATATAACCTTTGATACACCCACTCTAAAATACAGACTACCATTTTCGAAACCATAGACACACCAATACCACTTACTACATACCCACTCACTGATTCCTAGGTCTACACACACAGCCCACCAGGTACCTCTAGTAAGCTCCACACAGCTGGATTGCTTAGAGTGGTCCGAGGCCACGCCCCCTTTTTACACCACTCTGCAAACGCACCGCCAGGCACACTGCTGCTCGGGGGATGAAGTCCACTTGTGTCCTGAGGTCCTCAGGACACAAGAGGACCTCATCGCCCCACCACCAGTACGCCAAGACCACCTCTCTGCATTCCAGCTGTGTGACACTTACTGGAGGTAGCTGGTGGGCTAGTTGGCCCCCAGGGACACTCAGTATTCAAGGGGACCTAATTACCCAACTTAGAACGCGCCAGGGAGTGCGTTTGCAGAGTGGTGCAGGAAGGGACCGGGGCCTCTGGCGAGATGCCGGCTTTCCTATTTTTAAATATTTGTAGAAGGGGGCTCCTTTTACTATTTTTTGGGCATTGGGGACCCTATCCCCAGGCCTGAGCATTTTTTTAAAAAATGGGAAGGGGGCCGCGTGGCCTCCCTTCCCTGGGCCATTATTGGCCCCTTGGACCCCATCCCCGGGGCCTGGCCAGCATTAAAAAAAAAAATTGGAGGAAGCCGCCTGGCCCCCCCTCCTGAGGACTATAATGGACCCCATCCCCCGGGGCATTGCCTCGTTAAAAAAAAAAAAATTACGGGAGGGGGGCTGCGTGGCCCCCCTTCCCTTGGCCACTCCTGGCCCCGGGGCCGGCCTTCCTTTTAAAAAATAAAATAATAATTAATTAAAAGGGAAGGGGCCAGCCCTCAAGTTGGGGACCGTGGGGGGAGCCCCAATCCCCGCCGGTCCCGCCGGCTCCCCGCCTCCTGCTGGTGCCGGCATTGCTTTTGCACAAGGGGAGTTGCTGACATGCAACTGCGCTTGTGCAAAAGCAATTTACTTTAGTTCTTGGTCAAAAAACCAAAGCAGAGTTTGCTATGACAGGGAGAGAGCCGTGCTCCCACCCTGCTATAGCAAACAGCAAAGTCCCGGGGTCAGGTACCCCGGGACATTGCAGGAGCCGGCCCTGGGGGGTGGCAGTCCCCAGGGCCATTGAGGGCTCCAGGAGGGGGGCTGCGTGACCCCCCCTCCCTTCATTTCCATATCCCTGGGTAGGTAGTGGTCCCCGGGGCCTGTGGTCCATAACAGATCCCGATATTACTATGTTCAATGCCATGGGGAGGTGGTTGTTCCAGGGGCAGTGTGGAGGGCTCAAGCCCCCCCACACTAATTATTTTCAAATGGAGGATGTGGTCTCCGGGGCTTGGGGGGCCTGCGAGGCCCCCCACCCTTATTTTAAGAAAGCCCCAGGCAGGTGGTGGTCCCCTGGGCCTGGGGGCACGGCGTGGCCCCCGCCCTTATTTCATTTTGCCCCAGGGAGGTGACGTTCCCCGGGGCTGTGGGGGGGCTGCTTGCCACCCCGCACTTCATGAATGAAGCCCCGGGGAGGTGGTGGTCCCCGGGGCTGTGGGGGCCCCCACAGACCCCTGTGACATAATTTGGCATTTCCTGGGACCTGGCCCACCCAGGGGGTTTTGAACAAACGAAGCGCATGAGTCTGCGCTCTGTTTTTTTAAATAATTTCGTCCGGATTCATGCACCCAGCACGAATTCAGCTGAAATTATTTTTAAAAAATGCTTTCTTTGGCCCTGGGAATCCTTGTAGAACCCCCTGAGCAGGCCTAGGGGGTCAGGGTGTTTCTACCCTGGCCCCTTTTCTTATTTTTCATCTTCTTTTTTCTGTTCAAGATGGCTGTCAACACATTCTGGTTTAGAGTGTTGGCAGCCAATTAGAGTGAAGCTCATGTTCGGGAGGGTTTGCGAACTCTAGTCTGTGCAGCAGTAGGGAAAGCTTTGGACTTAGGAGGGGTAAAATGTACTATTCCCACTCCATTTAAGTGTAACAGTAGGAAAAGTGTTGGATTGGCGACGGGTAAAATGTACTATTCTCGCTTCAGTATGTGCAACAGTAGGGGAAGCATTGAAATCAGGTGGGGTCAAATTACCTATGCCCAAACCTGCTGATGTAACAGTAGAGAGAGAGTAGTTCACTTCAAACAAATAACATATTTTAACACCTCTATTAAATAGTAAAAACATAAATATTTATATTTAAAAATTATATGTCTACATTTTAACAACAATTAAACAAATTCCATAATTATTACAATGTTTAATATTTATTATCAATTAAAACAAATAACATTAATGTATTTAAAATAGCACACTATATTCTCACAATCATAACAACCAGCAAATAAAATGTAATTGAAATTAAAAAGCATAATACAATTAACATATAACGTAATAAATAACACAATTTTTAATAAATGAGTAAATAATTTGAAATGTATTTTTACTTGCATAACTTCCCACTTTATACCGCTACAAACTAAACAGTAAACTCCTAAAATATAACTTAACAAATATGATAATTTCACAATTTACATAACTATCAAGTTATCAATAAATTATTTCTTAATTAACTTCCCACTCGGTACCCCTAAAATCCCAATAATCCATACCTAAATTATATCTTTAAGATTATGATAATTTCACAATTTACATAATTAATTAAAAAATTCATATTAATCAAATAACTATATTAAACTAACTTCCCACCCTTTACCCCTACAAACACAACAACCAGCACCTGATATATAACTTAAAACATATCTTAATTACCCAATTTACATGATTAATTATCAATTACATAATTATTCTTAATTAACAATTCATTAATTATAATTAATTACCTTCCCACTTTTTGCCTTTACAAGCCCCACAACCCACACCAAATATATCAAATTAAATATTAAATTAATTACACAGTTTACATAATTAATTATCAATTAAATAATTCATAATAATGAAAAATAATTCATTCACATAAATATATCAAACAAACTTTATTCAGTTTTTACAGAAAAAAACATAAAAGTCAAAACAAAATAAATTAAGTTAGAAACCACTAAATGAGCATCATATAAAAGACCTTTAATGGTACAGTTCATCAAACACAGCCCCATAGGTTGCAGATTTGAAAAAAGGACTATAACACAAACATATAATTTCATATATAAAGGTCTCGTCAAACCACAGTGGCCACAGTTAACCCTCATAAATTAATCACAACTGGATCTAAGGCTTAAAAACTGAGGACATATAATACTGAGTTGCTAAAAAGCATTTGTAAAAAAATAAAAGCGGGTCTAACCTGTCTAAAGTTGACCTTTTTTTAAATAGAAATGATGTAGGACTTTCTTGGTACCTGATAAAATCTACAAAACATAAAAAATCCATCAAATCCTGTGGAGACTTACCATCGCAGCCACGGGGTGAGAGGCTCTAGAGCAGAAAGATCCGGAGAGCTACTGGAGCAAAGAGCGACAGGAACGACAAGATGCTATGCGGAAGGGGAAGGTTATTGAAACTTTAGAGACCTGGGTTTGTGCATTATGTATAGAGTAGATGCATTCACTGTCAGACTATCGAACACTTCCACAGTTAAATTAGAAGTGGCCAGTTTGTATACTGCCACCTACCCGAAAACCTTATAGGCTGACAAACATGTTTGCCTGGTGCATTCAGTGAGCTGTTTGACAAGCTATGATTGATGATAAGATATCTACTTTGGGTTCCTATGTCGACAAGCAGATGGCAAGCTCAGCACCTCAAAATAAGAATGTGAAAGAATGGCAAGAAAGTCTTGTTGACTTGTGCTGCCAAGGCTTTGCACAGAACCCACAAAACTAGCCTACCAACATCCCCGCCTGCATTAGGGAATCATATATGGCTAAAGATGTACATATTTCATACTACTGTTCAACGTTCTGTATCGTCATGATCAAGAGACAATGCGATGCCCACTGGAGCACAGTCACCTATTGGCACATGGGTTGATTTGGAAGTTTCAGAGTTACACTGCCTTTAGGGATGACTGTCTGTGATGGATACTCTGGGTGCTCAAAACAAAGAAGCATCTTCGCACTCACTTGATTTAGCAGCTGTAGATTGCATTTCAACTTAAAAACCATTGTGGTCTTTTACGTTGTAGAATTAGTTTTGGTGGGAGAAAGGGCAGGCCAGGAAGGTGATTAGCAGTGAAGGTACAAGATGGAAGAGGTCCTTAATGCTACCTGAAACCCAACTCTGGAACAATTTCCACATCATAACAAGTTAACAGGACACCATATTTTTTGTCCTGATCTCTCCATTTAACAGCATAGTGCATGAAGTATTTTGAAGTGTAGCTCAATTAAACCAGGTGGAATAACATCCTGATAAGTATTCTAAAAACAAAATACAAGGCCCAAAGACCAGACACTGTGCTTGCCAAAAACACCAAGGTGCCGATTACGATCCTGTAAAAACCGGGTACGAACCGTCGGACGGAGCATATTCCCCGTCCGACGCGTACCCGGTCGTAACAAGATACAAACATGGAAGTACGATTCGCATGGAAATACTATTTCCGTACGAATCGTACAAAATACCGACCAACGAAAATATACATACAAATGTGATCCGGGAAAGCGCCGACGTGACGTCGGGACGCACGCAGCCTGCCATTCACGAACCAGGAAGTACGATTCGCACCGACGTCATCCCGCACGGAGAATATTTTCCGGCAGCCAAAAACTGCCGGGAAATCAGGACGACGCGAACAAGGAGTACCTGCACGCGACGGACAGACATGGACCCGAACCTACGTGTCATCCCGGCCCTCATAGCAGTCGACCTCCTCTACAGGTTACAACGCAGATGCCGCAGAAGGTCAGAACAACAAAGGGAGGGGGGAAGGGGGGGGGCAGGAGCAGGGGCAGGCCACAAAACCCCCACCCAAGTAACACAGCACACATGCCCTGGACATACCTGACCCCCAGGCCCTGGTCACTACGAGGGGGTGGGGGCGTGTCCAGCAAAGCCAGCGTCCGCCACAACGGAAGTTGACGACGCGAACCGGTAACACAACAATACAGGTACGTTCCGTACCCATGCCTTAAGAGCGTGGGTACGAGTCGTACCACGCCCACACCTACGTCACCCCAACAATGGCGGGACGGCTGTACCCACGTGGCAAAGGCCTGGGCACGGCCCGCACAAGCATTCCACAGCGTGGGTACGGATATGTACGGACCGTACCCCCACCCCCGTATGCATGAGCGTACCCCCACCCCAACCGTGTATGTATGACCCGTACCCTCACCCACGTATGCATGGAGCGTACCCCCACCCCAACCGTGTATGTACGACCCGTACCCTCACCCGCGTATGCATGGAGCGTACCACCCATGCCAACAGTGTACGTACGGACCCTACCCCCACCCCGTATGCATGGAGCGTACCCCCACCCCAACCGTGTATGTACGACCCGTACCCTCACCCGCGTATGTATGGAGCGTACCCCCACCCCAACCGTGTATGTATGACCCATACCCTCACCTGCGTATGCATGGAGCGTACCCCCATGCCAACAGTGTACGTACGGATCGTACCCCCACCCCGAATGCATAGAGCGTACCCCCACCCCAACCATGTATGTACGACCCGTACCCTCACCCGCGTATGCATGGAGCGTACCCCCACCCCAACCGTGTATGTACGACCCGTACCCTCACCCGCGTATGTATGGAGCGTACCCCCACCCCAACCATGTATGTACGACCCGTACCCTCACCCGCGTATGCATGGAGCATACCCCCATACCCACAGATACAATGCCCACAAATGTCAGTCAGGTGCACAAAGACCCTGCAGCACATGTACCACATGTGTGCGAGGCTGGGAGTACACACATGCATAGCGCCTAAAAGAGAACATGTCCACATGAAGTCATGTCAACAGTCTACATACACAAGTACAGTGACCACCAAGGATGCCACGAATGATGCAGGTGGAGACATCGCTCAGCATGCATGTGCAAAGTTGAAGGAGTCCGTCACACACCCAGCTGATGTAGACACAGCTCAGCACCACATATTGGAAACACCCTGCAGGGAAGATGTCAGGTTACACAGAGGGAGGAACACACCTTGGGATGATGTCACCATGCAGTAACTGCTTACATGAACAAAGTTATGTAGCCAACAGCTTGTGATGGCACACAGATACCAGGATCCACCCTATGACCAGCACAAGACTACAATTCCCACACACCCAACACATTATCACCACCCACAATAATGGAGCAGGTCCACCAACAGCAATACCAGACAGACAGTAGTGTACTAAGGAAAAAGAAATTGCTTTATTCAGCATCCAAAAATCTGTTTGTCCCTTGAAAGTTCAAAATGTACAATGCCCATAGGGCAATCCAAAGTTCAAATCCAGGTGGGGGACACAGTGGGACGCGTGTCCCCTAGCTTGCCTGCACAGTCAGACTCCTTCGTCTTCCAGAGGGGGGGCATCATGTGGGGGGGGAAGGACCAGGCACCGCAGGGACATGAGGGCGAAGGGTAAGCGTCGTGGGTGCAGGGACGGAGGACTCCACCACAGGGGGTGGGGCAGCGCCAAAGGCCAGGATGGTGCTGCACACCTTAGCAAGGTCCTCCAGAGACTCCCCTGCACCCGAAGGAACCACAGGCCCCAAGGAGGGGGGGTCAGAGGGATGGGTCGCAGCACCACTGGGGGAGGGTGTGGACAGGGGGGGGACTCAACCACCCTGACCGGGGACTCCCTTGACCGCTGGCGGGGTGGTGTCACTGTGGGGCTCAGGGACAGAGCGGCCATGAAGGAGTCTTTGCTGGATATGTGGCCAGGAGAGCTGAGGGGAGGGGATTTGGAGGGAGTGGATTTGGTGGAATGCAGACTCCCACTCTGGCTGCGTGTCTTACGTTTGCCCCCCGACCTAGTGGGTGTGCCTACTTCACCCTGTGTGTGCGTGCCAGGAGGTGTGCGTTTGACCTTCCCTGCTGGTGTGGTGCATGTGTCTGTTGTGGTGGGTGCATGCTGACATCTGGGTGTACGTGGGACAGGCATGGGAGTGGGAAGTGTGGATGGGTCAGGGGTAGGGGGTTGGACGAAGCGCTGCAGGAGACCCACTGCTGCAGTCAGTGTCGAGTCAATGGACCTCAGCAAGTTGCGTTGGTCAGCCTGCGATGAGAAAATGCCCTCCAAGTATGCCTCCATGTTGTTCAGCACTTGGCTGTGGCCATGGAGGACATTAAGCATCGCAGCCTGACCAACCTGCAACTGCCGCTGGATGTCCACAGACTCGGCATTGGCGGCAGCAGTGGAGGCAGGGGGTGCGGTGCCTGGCAGGAAGGAGACATGTGGTGACCGGGCACGCTGGGAAGGGACACGAGCAAGTGGGAGGCAGCTGATGGCAATGGAGGGGGCGGGGAGAGATGTTGTGCCGCTGTCAGCTGCTGGTGCAGCCTCCGCCCACTCGGAGAGCTCATCCTCGGACCCGTCAGCTTCATATTCTGTGGTGGCACTGGACAGGTCCTCGGCCTCACTCTCCTCCGCCTCAGTTCCACTTGATGTGCCAGCCAAGATGTCACCGCTGGCACTGGTGCTCGGTCCCTCCGCTCCGTCTGTGCTGATGTCTCCCTCCGTGTCCCCCGACGATGCTGTGGGCAAGGTGAATAGACAGCAATTAATCATACACCTGTATACATATGTCACATGAGTCCAATCTACATAGGTTACAGTGCATAGCCCGAAAAGAAAGATGAGTAACATCTACAAAACAAGGTACATATGTAGGGCATGCAACACACAGTTGGTTGACCCACCATGCCACTGAAAAACTATGGAGAGCATGACACAATAGCAAATGACATGAAAAGGATTTTGACAGAGGAGCCAGGCTCTGGGGACAATCCAACACTGCATCTGCACCACACAGCGTTGCCGAAAATAGGGATGAGCAGGGACCATATCCATGAACTTGAGGCACATGCTGCATAGGTAATACTGAAAACATGCCGACCATGACTGGCTCACTGCACCTTGAGTGTATGTCCAGACAAACATCACACACTGGCCAGACCTAGCAAGGAGATATCAGGTTTTGACATGTAGGCTTTGCCCGCACCAACCACCCCGTACATGATGCTACAGGCATTGTTCACGTGGATAAAGTGCCAGCCTAGATAACCTTGTGAAGGAGTGACTACACACAGACCAGGGAACACATTGCAAGGAGGGGAAGGGAGGCAAGAGAGCACCGCTATACTGTGGGTAACCGGATCTGCACAGCACCTTAAAACCCTGGCAGTGTTTCCATGCAACTGTGCACTTACAAATGCTGGTGACACACAACAAACACTCATGTACCTACCCCCTTCCTGCTGCTGCTTCTCCTGTAAGCGCCTGTCCAAGTCTGGAAAGACCACCGCCAGCACACCGTTGTGGATGTGGGTCAGACGGCAGCGCCCGCGGTTCTTATGGGTCTCAGGTGAGTCCCCCAGCAGGACCCGTGCGATCCTCCGCGTCCAGCACCGGATATCCTGCCAGCGTTTTCTCACCTGAGCCAGGCGCCGCTTGCGACCGTCCGTCCTCCTCACGGCACTGACGGCGTTCATCCAGATCTGCTTCTTGGCAGAGGCGCCTACCTGTGAGGATGAACAAGTGACACTACCTCAATACACCTGGCACATGTCACAGAGACACATATTAGAACAAATTTGCTGTTTACAACAAGGCATAGTATGCATCCAACGCATTGCACCTTTGTCATAGGGACATGATCCTCTGGGGAAGGGCAAAAGCAGTACGTGCCATTGAAAGTACACAGGTGGAATGAGGGCAACGACACAATCAATGATCCAGGCTCACACTGTGCATCACAAGCTACACAGGATTATGTGCAGCACCTCTAAGCAGTCACATGCCACAGGCCACGGACGCTACCTCAGCAGAGTACACAGACACACACAGGCACAGGACATTCACCTGCCATTGCCAAATGTAGCGACAAACCTCACTCTGCATATGTGCCACTAGACGGGGGGGCTCACAGGTGTGGGGCTGGCTCTGCACGTCAGACACACAGCACTGCTCCGTGCTCACATCAGATGGGCAGGGTATCTCCATCCCTCATGCAGCCCGGGTGCTACACTCCACATATGCACCCACCCACATGACAGAGGACTTACACACACACCGATGTCCAGGGTACGAACACATCATGTGGACACTCTCAGCACAGGTACACAGAACTAACACACATCTGTGGGTACAGTCACCTGTCACACTGGGCTGACCACATAATCACATGAGGACTGTAGAGGCTACATCCCCAGGAGGATAAGACAGGCAGAATGTGGCATGCACCATGCAGTGATTGTCACAGTAAACACAATGCAAGTGAGGACGGCAGACATGCACCACAGCATGCTCTGGCTGGGAGACATCAGGCATTCCCCCCCTGGGACCCCCCCTACAGTACATTGCATGTGTGTCACACCTGGACACAATGCCAGGAGTCACAGTCACAAAAAAGGGACACAGTCTGTGCCAGTAGACTCTGCACTCACCTGATACCCTGGTCGCCCATACAGCAGGGGGTACTGTGGGAGGATCACATCCAGCAATATCAGGTTCTCCTCCAGGGTGAAAGGCTGTGCCCTCTCCACAGACCTTGACATGGTTCCAGGGAATCAGGAGCAGCAGCTGGGTCGTAGAATCCAAAGATGTGCAGGCAAGTGCTCCCTCATGGGACCTGGCTGCCTTATATCTGCCTTGCTGGCCTGTTTCATGCACAGGAGTACAGAGTGATTGGTCACTCACATTTGCATCCTATATTTCCTCCAATCCCTTCAAACCTAGCACAGTCAGTGTGTTTTTATTGCTTTCTTTTCTTGAGCATGATGTCAACTCCAGAACCACATTGCAACAAAGTAGATTCATTCAAACTGACTTCTGGTGTGCACCTGCAGCAAAAAAATCATACTTTAAACTTGGTCTCCATGACAACCAGCATGCATGTAGGCCTTTATACTTGTCCCTCATGTGTCCCCTATGTAATTTGGAGTTTCACACACAGGTATGGTGCGTTCCGGGGCCCTAGGGCACCCCAAATGCATAGCAACGGGCCGTACAGGCGTGTGTACGGTCCGTATCACTATGGGTGTGCTCGCGTATGCGTACCCATAGTGATAGTGTGCGTACAGGCGTGTGTACGGTCCGTATCACTATGGGTGTGCTCGCGTATGCGTACCCATAGTGATAGTGAGCGTACAGGCGAGTGTACGGTCCGTATCACTATGGGTGTGCTCGCGTATGCGTACCCATAGTGATACGGACCGTACACTCGCCTGTACGCTCACTATCACTATGGGTACGCATACGCGAGCACACCCATAGTGATACGGACCGTACACACGCCTGTACACTCACTATCACTATGGGTACGCATACGCGAGCACACCCATAGTGATACGGACCATACACACGCCTGTACGCTCACTATCACTATGGGTACGCATACGCGAGCACACCCATAGTGATAGGGAACGTACACAGGCCCTCTGAGCGAATGTACGGTGCCTTTCACACATCACAGTGGTGACAGGCAGCACACAGGAAGGAATAGAGCTGACATACTTGTCCATGGATGGACATCAAGGCATTGTCCGGGCAGTACTACATGTGTGGGGCACAGGTGTGAAAGGCTGTGATGTGGCACATTACTCCTGAGTCGAGAAGGCTATAGATGTATGATGAGATGTGTACAGATGTTATGTGTGACGGTGCAATATGTGCCAGGCATGCCCTTAACTCCTTTGACATGTGTGCATGTCGTACTGCACACTTGGGATGAGCGTCACTGGCATGGCACAGTCAACAACACACGCAAGTGTCCCCTGATGCCCGCTACAGGGTTTACCACACCAGACATGTGACTACCCACGGTGCACGATGTGTCTATGTCATGTATGTGTGGTGTGTTCCCATTAGCTTGATGTTGATGTTCCCTCAAAGGCATCAGCTGTTGCAGCAACCAACATGTGTCTGTGTGTAGATGGACATGGCACACTGTTACGCACACCAGGCCACATGTGGTATCGGATGTGAGGTGCGTATGTATGCATGGGACACGGAGTGGCGTAACAAGGACATGTCTGCATCCTCTCAATGTATGTGTGGTGAGTCATTACATGTACACCTTATTGGCAAGGTGTGTGGGCTGTCCTAGTGTAATGTCATGTGACCTGTGTCTCTAGTGTTCCGCTACCTGTCTCTGAAATCGACATCCTACTTCTGCTGATGTGTTGATGTATGTCACTCCTGTGTTGCGTCTGGCTGTTCACTTACACTGGGACACAGCTAATCCCATGCCATGGCATGTGGAGGTTCACAATCTCCGTGTGTAGCTGGGTCTTGGTAGGAGTGTCACCTGGCAGCCATACGTGTCCAGGGCATGTGGCACATACCTGACTCCGTATGTAGCATATGTGTATTGACAGATTAACATGTGCTCAGTACAAAAAAATTGTTGTTGTAGTGCACTCACTCTTCCTTGTCACTTCCAAATTCCTGCAGAGCGCCGCCTCTTCCCTGACCAATTCCGGACTTGGCTGACATGCAGGAGAATGACTGTATACGCTGCTACCGCTTCCCCCAACCGTTGATTGAGGAGTTGACGGCAAGGCTGGCACCACACCTGCAACCGCTGCACAGGTATCCTACGGCACTGACACCCAAGCTGAAGGTAATGGCAGCCCTACATTCTCTTGCCACAGGTACCTTTCAATATACCATAGCTCATGTTGGTGGCATGTCCCAGAGCATGTTCAGCCGTGTGCTGCATGATTTCTTAGAGGCCATGTTGCTTCACCTGGATGAGTTCATCCATTTCCCAACTCCTGAACTGTTGACTGGGGTCAAGCGTGGATTCTATGCCCTGGGAGGGATGCCCCATGTCATTGGGTCCATAGATGGGACACATGTGGCTTTGGTACCACCACAGGCACAGGAGGTAGCGTACAGGAATCGCAAGCACTACCACTCCCTCAATGCCCTTGTGGTGTGTCTGTCCAACATGGTGATTTCACATGTCTGTGCTAGTTTTCCAGGATCATCACACGATGCCTACATCATGAGGCGTAGCAGGGTGCCTGAAATGATGACGCAGCTGCGCAACGAACGAGCATGTGTTGTTGGTGGGTACACTCTGTCTGTCCTGTATTTTGCGTAGACTTCCAGCACGACCGCTTCTCCTGTCCTACTTATGTCCATGTGGTTTCCATGTAGGGGACGCTGGCTATCCCAACATGCCATGGCTGATCACACCTCTCCGCAACCCCAGCACGCCGGCCCAGCTCCGCTACAACACCGCCCATGGCCGGACAAGGCGAGTGATAGAGAGGACATTTGGCCTCCTGAAGAGCCGATTCAGATGCCTCCACAAGACCGGCGGCGCCCTCCCATATGCCCCGGCGAAGGTCTGCAAAATCTTCATGGTCTGCTGCATGCTGCACAACATGGCAGTTGAGAAAGCTGTGCCACTCATCCTGGATCAAGATGATCAAGACCATCCACCCGTGGAGGACGAAGGGCTTGGCAATGGGGCTAGTGATGTGGAGGATGTGGTTCCACAAGAGGACATTCGGAGTCTGCTCATACGCGACTTCTTTGCTTAGTGGTGAGTACCAGTGTCTGAGTGTGCACGCATTGGTCCCCGTGTTGCATGTGTTGCGATGTTTGTGTCCATCTGCATGTATGCCACGTGAGTCAGAGGTGTGTGTGGATGTGTCACTCGAGTGATGGTGCCAGTGATGAGTGTATTTCCCCAGTCATAATTGTGACCTAGCATGTTGTCATCCTTACATGTGTCGAGTACATGCACATGCAAGTGGCTGTGCTTTTTGTGGCTGACTTCTTGTGTGTCTCTCATCCCCAGGTACTTGCGCATGCCGTCTGCTGGTTGCATTGTTGTGGCACTGCTATTCCTCATGGACACGTCATCGTGTGCTGACTCAGCGTTACACGCACGGACAAGTTTGGAAGTCTCCTTAGGGTAAGAGATGCATCAGGGGTGTATTGGGTGTGGCAGGTGTTTACGATGTGTGCACACTGCCCCTGTCGATGTTTGGTTCCTCTGCAGACATGTCGCATCACCATGGGACACATGACATGTAGCTGGGTACACCTGAATAGATGGTCAGACTTGTTGACAGTCATCTGTGATGGGATAGTGGATTGTGATGATGGCATCAATGTGTGTAACACTGCCCTCGGACACATACGGTTTGCATTGGCTTGACATGGTGTGGGACTTCCACATCAGAGGATCAATGGTGTATGGCAGCCTCTCCGTGAGCAGCAGGGGGTGTTTAGCTGTTAGCCGACACTTGTGTGCCAGTTCCATGGCTATCACGCATTTGTGCTGCAGAAGGGGGGTTCCAGTGTTGGACCCACATGTTACTCCACATGACCTGTGTCTGTGTACTCCGACTTGCCTCTGCATTCCCGAATACATGAATAATAAAGGTGTCCCTATGCCTCCAAGGTGCCTCTTCTCAGTCAATGCTGGTGTGTTGCCACGGTGCATACGGCATGTCTGGCATGGTTTTCCCTGATAGTGGCTATGTGTCTATGTGTCGAGTAGCAAGATGCAAGCTGTTTGTGTGGGATTTGACTGTGTATTGTGCATGATGTCCATGACTGTGTGGGTATTGTGACATGTGCCATCCCCATGCATCCAACGTTGGCCAGGCCACCATTCTCTGCATCCACCTGACTCAAGCTTGCAGGACATGGTTCTGTCACCTGTCCACACATACTTGGGTGCCCCCCAGGACACTCCACATGATCCCTGACCTCTGCGCATGGCTGTCGCTGTACTCAATATGTCTGTCGGCAAGGTTGTGCGGCCACCCCCTCAGCTGGTTGGGCCCATCACGGGTGTGTATGGTGCTCCATGTCTGTGTTGCCTAATACATTGTGACCCATGTGTGTCCTGTGCCAGACTCAGGCCCCAGGGTGTGGATGGTTGAAGTCATATGAGAACTCAGGAATGGTTAGACTTTACAAGACACATGTAAGGTAATAATGCAAAATGTAGGCATCATCTCTTTATCGTGTAACCTTTTATTTTTGTTGGGGTACGTGGGGGGGGTATGACATGAGGGGCTTTCTGGGTGTGTGGAATCCAAAGTTCACTAGGGGAGTTGGTGTCCTTGCCATAGGAAATCCTCAGAGTCCATGCCACAGTCTTTGTCAACATTGGTCAGACAGTGACCAGCAAGTCCATGTGGCAGAGGATGTCTTTTGCTGATGTGCTGCTGTTGGTCCAGTGGGCCAGGTGCCAGGCCAGGTGTCCTGGGAGATGGTGCTGTTGCGCCGACCCTCACGGTCTTTTCCGTGGATGACCCGCCCTCCTGTGGGAACCCTCAGAATCAGGCCGTGACGATGTTTGGGATGCTCCGTCGGATGTCTCCTCCTCCTCCTGATCCCTCCCTGTGGGTGGTGATGTTCTACGCCTGGTGGCACAGGGAGGGTTGCCCATGTTGTCGGCTATCTGACGGAGTGTAACGGTGAATTCCCATGAACACCGTCACAAGCTCAGCCTGTCTGTCCTCCATCCGCCCTTGGTGTCGCAGTAGACAGGCATGTTGCTCCGCATGTTGCTGGGCCTGCTGGGTCTTGATCTCCTCGAGGATGGACACAACCTGGGCCATGCCCGTGGTGTGCTGCCGGTATGTCTCCAGGATGTTTCTGACATGGGAATATACCGGTTCCGCAGCCAACTGGTCAGGCTCGCGCCTCCGCCGTCCTCCACTCCCACCACCCCTGCCCACTTGCACCTGGCCTGCCCTTGTGGGCACATCGGGTCTCCGGGACCCCTGAGGGGTGGCATTAGCGTTGTCGCCTGCCTCCTCCTGGGTGCCCGGTACACCGTGTCCCTCCTGGCCAGCCTGGCTGCATTGTGGTGGTGGGGCAGGGATCCTGGGTGTCTCCTGGGATGTGGCAGGAGTGGGGGTGGTGGTTGGCCCAGTTGTACCTGACGCAGGGGCTGCAGGTGGTTGGACACCAGAGGGGCCAGGTTGGTCGGGGTCGTCCACAGAGTGGTGAGAGTCGTCGCTGCCGGTGGGTTCGTCATCCCGCAGAGCCGGGTCCTGTGAGTCTTCCCCCCCAGTGTTGGGGGGTGATCCACGACGTTGACCTGTGTGTGAGAGAGACAATGTCAATGTTATTTTTGTTCCATGCAACATCCATGTTTCATTCGTTTCTAAGTTGGCACATTTCCTCTGGGAATTTGGATATGTCTTGCATTCCACTCACAGTGCACTTGTGCATGGGTATGTCCCTTGGCCACAGCTTTTGAGACTTTACCTATGTGTGGCACAGTCTTACTTACTGCGTCAATTGTGACTGCAGTCAGCAGTGGAGTGAGCAGGTGTGGCGAGCCATGCATTGGCGCCTTCCGTGTTGCACTGTACGTGGGCACATGGAGTTGTTCCACACACTTATATAATGCAGGTAGCTGGCGTTGTGCTCGTGCACAGGTTGGGACATGGCCCAGTGTTTTGCCATGGAGAAGAGAGGGGGATTCAGGCACTGGCCACCCTTGTCTACATGCACGCAGTCCACCTGCTGACAAGCAGACATTCCCACACCCCCCAAGGCTGAATTGGTCTCCCTGTGTGTCCCTTTCTCACTCCCTCTCTGTCCCCCTCTCCCTCCCTCCCTGTGTCAGCCTCCTCCCTCTGTCCGTCTCCCTGTGTCTCCCTCCTTCTCTCTCCCCCTCTCCCTCCCTCTGTGTGTCACCCTCTGACACCTCAGCCCAGCTTCCTAGGCACACACTTTTTGAAGATCTTTGAATGGCCCTTGGCTTGTTGATGTGAGTTTGTTTCTGATCTCCAGGCACCCATTGGGTGTAGTGTCTGTGTCTGCGCTGCTGCTGTGGTGGTGTGTGCTGCCACTCTTTCACAGTGTTGGCTGTTCATTAGCTGCTTTCATGTGCTAAAACGTGCCTTCACCCCCATGTCTTAATGCAAGGCGTCTGCCATTTGCTGGCAAGTCTTTCCTGTGTGGGGACACACTGTTTGTCTGGCTGTGACCTAGGCCATATGGGCAGAGGGCATTGTTGTCTGCTTCTGAGTTGCACTATGTGATTTTTGGGGCACACACTCCCGCCATCCGGCTTACCGTGTCTTGTGTTGGTATTTTCTGTGGCCTGTGACTTGGCATTGTCCAGCTGGGTGCATGGGGCATGGTGGCGCTAGTGGCATGTGCGTGTTCATGGAGTGTGGTTGAATCATGCGATAGCTTGGGGTGGTTGCGTGCCTGATTGTGAGTTTGGTTGTGGATGACGTTCCCCCCATGTGAGGTGAGTTGTTTGTGTACTTACCCGGGTCTCGGAGTCCTTCTAATCCGTCCACTGACACCACCGGCAGTATGGCCATCACCCTCTCCTCCCAGGGATGGTATTGTACGGGTCTGCGGGGCGGCCCTCCTCCAGTGATGTTGGCCTGGTTGTGGTCGTCGGTCATTTTGGCTCGGACCCTCCTCCGCAGATCGTACCACCTGGCTTGGCATTCATGCCTGGTCCTTCTGGTGGACGCAACAGCATTCACAGCATCGACAATCCTCCGCCACATGGCTGTTTTTTCGGAAACGCTGGTCTGTCTGACCAATGTTCCAAAGAGGTGTGGCTCGACTCTGAGGATTTCGTCGACAAGGACCTCCAACTCTCGGCTAGTGAACTTTGGATTCTTGTTAGTGGGCATGGTGAGGGGTGTGGGTGTGGATGGTTGTGGGGGGTGTGCGGGTGGATGGTTGTGGGTGTGTGGGTGTGGTTGTGCAGGTGTGTGTGTAAATGTGATGAGGGGGTGTTTGAGTAGGTGGGTGTGTGAAGGTGTGCAAGTGTAATGTGTAGTAAAGGTTCAAGTATGGTGCTGTAGGTTGTCTGTGGGGTCTGGCAGCAGTGAGTCTGTTGCAAAGGCTCATGGTTTGTGTCTGTGGGCCCTTTTTATTGGTCCATTGATGGGTGTGGCTGTGTTTGAACTTTGGGTGGGTGTGTTATAAGGAGTGGTTGTGTTTTGGGCCTCTGTTTGGGATTTTGGCAGTTGCAGGTCAGTGAATGTGTTGTATTTGTGCTTGTTGGACATGTTTTGTGGCTTTGTGCCATTCGAATAGTGTATTCTTGTGTTGTTTTGCTTTGTCCTGGTTGTGTACGTGCGTTTTTAGCGTGTGTACGGTGTGTACTTCGACAATTTTGTTGTACAGTGCTGTCCTTGTGTCTGTCTTGGTACGATTCGTACATGCGCGATGTTGGGTGAAGGTGCTGGTGTTGGGGCCTGGGGTGTGCTCCGTACTTAGAATGTTGGGGTGGGGTACGCTCCATACGTATGCGGGTGAGGGTACGGGTCGTACATACACGGTTGGGGTGGGGGTACGCTCCATACGTACGTGGGTGAGGGTATGGGTCGTACATACACGGTTGGGGTGGGGGTACGGTCCGTACATACACGGTTGGGGTGGGGGTACGCTCCATACATACGCGGGTGAGGGTAAGGGTCGTACATACACGGTTGCGGTGGGGGTATGGTCCGTACATACATGGTTGGGGTGGGGGTACGCTCCATACATACGCGGGTGAGGGTACGGGTCGTAAATACACGGTTGGGGTGGGGGTACGGTCCGTACATACACGGTTGGGGTGAGGGTACGCTCCATATGTACGCGGGTGAGGGTACGGGTCATACATACACGGTTGGGGTGGGGGTACGGTCCGTACATACACGGTTGGGGTGGGGGTATGCTCCATACATATGCGGGTGAGGGTACGGGTCGTACATACACGGTTGGGGTGGGGGTACGGTCCATACATACACGGTTGGGGTGGGGGTACGCTCCATACATACGCGGGTGAGGGTACGGGTCATACATACACGGTTGGGGTGGGGGTACGGTCCATACATACACGGTTGGGGTGGGGGTATGCTCCATACGTACGTGGATGAGGGTACGGGTCGTACATACACGGTTGGGGTGGGGGTACGCTCCATACATACGCGGGTGAGGGTACGGGTCGTACATACACTGTTGGGGTGGGGGTACGCTCCATACGTACGCAGGTGAGGGTACGGGTCGTACATACACGGTTGGGGTGGGGGTATGCTCCATACATATGCGGGTGGGGGTACGGTCCGTACGTACGGGGGTGTACATGCACGGGTGGGGATACGTCTCGTACATACACGGGTGTACATACACGGGTGTACATACACGGGTGTACATTCACGGGTGGGGGTACGTCTCGTACATACACGGGTGTACATACACGGGTGGGGATTCGACTCGTACATAGGAGGGCTGGGGGAGTGTTGGGCGCGTATGCGGGCACATGTCTCCATGGTTGCTATGGGAGTTCGGTGCGGACAGTGTTTTTTCCATCCAGTTGTAACATCGGACGCACGGGATGGATCGTACTTGCGCGGTCGGACTTCACTTTTCACATTTGTACGGTAATTCGTCCGAGGATATGTCGGACACATTTTCCGACCTGAGGACGTGTGGGGAATAATTCCCAATGCGATTCGTATGGACTTTTTCCCATGCAAATCGTACTTGGCAGTTTGTACGGCACTTGTACGATTCGTACGGTAAAAAGACCGGATACGAGTCGTACGGGGAATTATTTTCCAGGATCGTAATCGGCACCCAAGTGATGTGGCCCCCCACTTTTGTGGGAATGAGAAGGACCAATTACCATCCATTGGCCCAGATATACTATGTTATGCACTAAAGCAGGGGCAAGTTGTTCATACTCGTCCCAAAAGATAGACTGCTGTGATGGCAGAACCTCGAGCCATAAAATCTCAGACACCCAAGTTATTACCATCAGAGCCCTACACAGCAATGATCTAACATTAAAGGACACCCTCCTCAACATCAGACCCAACCTTAGTTTAGCAGAGTAATAAGATAGTGACTGGGACCACTCAATAACTGAGTTGTACATCATGGAATAGTTTAAAGGGTTTTATTACAAAAATCTCAAAATAGGCATTACAGAGAAATGCAAAATATATGCCTTGACGGCTCTGATACAGAGTACCAAGTCTGAAATCACAATTATTTAAAGTCTCAATAAACAGCAAAAATCATAAACAGCATCTTAATGGAAAGGAACATCTCTACATACACGGTTGGGGTGGGGGTACGGTCCGTACATACACGGTTGGGGTGGGGGTACGCTCCATACATACGTGGGTGAGGGTACGGGTCGTACATACACGGTTGGGGTGGGGGTACGGTCCGTACATACACGGTTGGGGTGGGGGTACGCTCCATACGTACGTGGGTGAGGGTACGGGTCGTACATACACGGTTGGGGTGGGGGTACGCTCCATACATACGCGGGTGAGGGTACAGGTTGTACATACACTGTTGGGGTGGGGGTACGCTCCATACGTACGCAGGTGAGGGTACGGGTCGTACATACACGGTTGGGGTGGGGGTACGCTCCATACATCCACGGGTGGGGGTACGGGCCGTACGTACGGGGGTGTACATGCACGGGTGGGGGTACGTCTCGTACATACACGGGTGTACATACACGGGTGTACATACCCGGGTGGGGGTACGTCTCGTACATACACAGGTGTACATACACGGGTGGGGATTCGACTTGTACATAGGAGGGCTGGGGGGAGTGTTGGGCGCGTATGTGGGCACATGTCTCCATGGTTGCTATGGGAGTTCGGTGCGGACGGTGTTTTTTCCATACGGTTGTAACATCGGACGCACGGGATGGATCGTACTTGCGCGGTCGGACTTCACTTTTCACATTTGTACGGTAATTCGTCCGAGGATGTGTCGGACACATTTTCCAACCCGAGGACGTGTGGGGAATAATTCCCAATGCGATTCGTATGGACTTTTTCCCATGCGAATCGTACTTGGCAGTTTGTACGGCACTTGTACGATTCGTACGGTAAAAAGACCGGATACGAGTCGTACGGGGAATTATTTTCCAGGATCGTAATCGGCACCCAAGTGATGTGGCCCCCCACTTTTGTGGGAATGAGAAGGACCAATTACCATCCATTGGCCCAGATGTACTATGTTATGCACTAAAGCAGGGGCAAGTTGTTCATACTCGTCCCAAAAGATAGACTGCTGTGATGGCAGAACCTCGAGCCATAAAATCTCAGACACCCAAGTTATTACCATCAGAGCCCTACACTGCAATGATCTAACATTAAAGGACACCCTCCTCAACATCAGACCCAACCTTAGTTTAGCAGAGTAATAAGATAGTGACTGGGACCACTCAATAACTGAGTTGTACATCATGGAATAGTTTAAAGGGTTTTATTACAAAAATCTCAAAATAGGCATTACAGAGAAATGCAAAATATATGCCTTGACGGCTCGGATACAGAGTACCAAGTCTGAAATCACAATTATTTAAAGTCTCAATAAACAGCAAAAATCATAAACAGCATCTTAATGGAAAGGAACATCTCTAATAAATGGACAGCATCTCTAGGAGCACATGAAAAGTCTCTGGCTCACTCCCCAAATCAAGACGTTATTTATACGTTTTATGAAACAGCATGACATGACTAGTGATAACAAGTATCGCACAAATCAGAGTTGAGATTGTCACAGTAAGACACAGACTACTAACCCGTTTTTAAGAAAGACTCCAATAGCATCTGTTCCTGTCCGGAGATGCTCAACACAATATGAAACATTCTACCACCGAAATGCTCTTCGACTTTGGAGACTATCAGTACACAAAGAAAGTTTAATTCACAATACTGCGATCTAAGGAGTATAACCAGTTACCAGTTAATTTACAGTGTCCTATTTATTCTCTGCGATGACTGGGAAAGGGGTACATTGATTGGGGGGGATAATGAGCAGGAGCAAGATGAACAGAAATCCAAAACAGGATCCATATTAATAAATTGGTTTCTCAGCAAAATGTGGCTCAAATAAACTACCTTAATAAACACACTTCGAATGTTCTGTTAAAAATCATTTAAAGTGCACTATTACATTGGTCATGACTAAAGTCACTATAAAAATCATTAGGATTCAAAGATAATTTGTCGCCCAAAATTGGATTTAGGAAAAAACTTCCACACTGCCCACATTAGGGCACATACATCATGCTAAATGTAGCTATTGCAGAAAGAATGCTAAGATATCCATTTACCAAAACTACATGGTGTGAGAGGTGGCCATGGAAAGCATTTGGAGTCAATGTAGGGAGTAAACTCTGGACAAATAATGCTCTGACCCTGACTGCCACTCAGAGTGCTGCAAATGTTTGATCATCTAAAAGATGCTTGCAAACATTGCAGCCCTGATCAACAACATGCTTTCATGTTCCTGCTCCTGAACAGCAGGAGAGACACACCCCACGTCACACGTCTAACTGTAGCTTGCAAGGGTCGCAGCAGCTGCTCCACACGTCTCTACAGAAAACAGAGAAGGCCTCCTCTTTCCTAAGGATGGAGCCCCCTGCTGGAGGAGACCCTTAAAGCACAGGACAGAGGATAATAGACCCAGCTACACTCCCACTATGACTGTCCTGTTACACAGAAATGAACTGTCCCAAAATGTTGCTAGCCATGCAAATGAGGTGATTAGACAGACAGCACGAGCTGTACGCACACGTAAAACATTAAAACAAAACAGAAACGGTTGCCTTTCCACCTGTGGGTGGGCTTTGGGTGGGCCAAGCACCCCTCTAGAACCGGACCAGGGTATTAACTAGGAATTATACATTGGCAGAAAATTCTAGAAGTATAATTCCTTCAACAGCAGCAACTCCACTCCTACGCTATGTTTACTAGTTTTGATTTCATCGTTTTGATAATAACACAGGATTTGCTCTCTGAAAAGCAGGAGTCAGTGGATTTCCAGACTACAAATTGAATATTTTAAGGAACGTCTTTATGCAGCAAAAAACAATTCTGTGGAGCGCGTTTTGATTGGAAATACACAGTGCCTCATGCAAAATTTGCATGAGCAAATTTTGGGAACCTGATCACTGTTGTGCTTATATACAACTATCATAGATTTCCAAAAGTACACGACATTCTTTAATAATCTAATTAAAGTCAGAAATCCAATCTTCATGCAGGAGAAAATCTGAAGAGGTAAGAGAATGATGTACAAAATTTCCTTTAGCATAAAGTGGTTGCAAATTATTTGCAAAATTTAGAATCACAGTGGATCGCAACCTGAACTACGTCATCAATATTGATGACATAGGTCATAAACTGGGACTCACCATGATTGAATGCCATCAAAGGGATGGTGGCCTGCTGGCATCAGCAGACCACCATGTCTGTGTTTGCATTTTAAATAAAGTCCTGCGGACCACTGACTACTCCACAACAAACGTTTTTTTAAATTCACATAGTGGAAGAGTCCCAAAGGGTACCTTTCCCACTTGCAAATGTGTGAACACCTCCTTTGAAGTGGTGATAAAATTAATTGTTTTGCAACTGGATTTCAGTTGCAGAACATTGATACATACCGTAACAAATTGCTATATTAAAGGGGTGCCATATGGAAAGGGTGCCTTGAACAAAGCAAATAACAATTTGTCAAGGCTTTCATAACTGAATCCGAAAGTGGCTTATCAAATGTATTATTATTTTGCCGGTACAAATTCTGCAAATCATAGCTTTGTAACTGCAAAATGGTTTTTGCACATCAGGCCCTAAATTGCCAACTTTTATGGGCAGGTTTTTGTGAAATTGCCCATCAAGTCGGAAATGTAAATTTATGTGAAACAAACATAGCAGAAGTGTTTAAGGTAATTGACCGGAGCTGTTGAATAACATCCTAGCAGCTATGTCCTGTTTAAAATTCTACTTATTCCTGAGCCTCTGACCTAGTCACTCTGTTTTTGGGCCTCATTCGTGATCCAGTCTATTGATCCTTTGATTTAATTCCAATTCACTTTACAGTGTCTTTAAACAATGAATTCTTGCTGTAAACGTCAGAGCTAGCAGCATCAGATAACCATATTGACTCAAGTGTGGCTTTTACAGTATTTTCATGTTTTTAATATCGTCCTGCAAAAATATTGGCTGAAGTATATCAAGTATTATGGACCAGATCTATCAAAATACTAGTCGCAAAACGTGTTCTCCATTTGCAACCAGTCTTTTTGTGACCAGTATCCCTAATTTTGCGGACAGACCTATGTACCAGGTTCATAAAATTCCAATTCAGAATGGGTCGCAGTCTGACCTACTTAATGAATATCCTTTAGGTAGGTCGCAAACTGTGACTCACTCCGGTTAGCCACAATCACAGGGATGGTGGACTGCAATGGTCAGCAAACCATCATTCATAAGATTGCTTTTGAAAAATTAAACTTTTTTCAAAGCAGCCTGACTTCCTTAAAGGAAACAGGGCTTCTCTTAACAATTTTTCATTTTTCAGACGTTTCAGTGAGTATTGGCAGTGGTATCCTAGATCACTTACCCTTTACAGGGCTATTTACCTATATTAATTCCTTTTCATGATATATTGGCAGTCAATATTCTGGAATCAATATTATTTCAGGGCAATATTTCTGTGCTTGATACTGTGGTATACCACACTCAAACATGACAGATCATGGAGCATACTTGGTATCAAAATAACTATTCACTGATCACTTTTTAGGAATAGTTCCAGAGCCCACTGAACAGTTCTGACTCAAACTAAATCAAATGTAGATGAGGAAAAGAAACAAGCAGCCATGGAAAAGGCGGAAATGTAACAATGCCATCTCTCCCTATGCCAAAGTAGTCCCTGCATTGCCCATTTCCAAGCTCTTCAGTTGTATGCTCATGATGTCATACCTGTCCTCTACGCGCTACAGTACTCACCTACGGATAGGACCTTTGTTTCCAAAAATGTACCCCCTTTGCAGCTGCGGCTGCTGCAGGTAAGAGTGGTGGGGCAGTCGGGCTAGGTGAGGAGTGTGAGAAAGTGCCCTCTTTCTTGCATGGTATACCCCCACTTTTTGCTGAATTGCTGATGTACTGTGACTGAGTGTGCCCTGGGCTCCTGCCAACCAGGTACCCAGGGCCTGTGTTCCT
Source organism: Triturus cristatus (assembly GCF_964204655.1). NCBI lineage: Eukaryota > Metazoa > Chordata > Amphibia > Caudata > Salamandridae > Triturus > Triturus cristatus. Next base: position 966,805,708 of record NC_140581.1, read on the forward strand.
TCCCTAAACCTGCATTGAAGCCTAAACCCAATTGGCATCTCTGGCAACATGTCAGCCCCTGGTAAATGGTACCACAGATGCCCAGGGCAGTGTGGCCAGAGAAGGCCTCTAAGGGCTGCAGCACTTATTGTGCCACCCTTAGAGGTCCTGTACCCTGACACTCACACACTGCCTTTGCAGGCTGCGTGTCTTGGTGCAGAACAAAACAACCAGTCGACATGGCACACATCCCTGTGTGCCATGCCCACAAGCCACTACCCTGGCATACATCAGTCACCCTTCTAGCTGGGTGCCCTATGCCAGTGGTAAGGGGACAGGTGCATAGGCCCTGCACCCATACAGTGCCCAAGTCCATTCCTGGGCCCTGTAAGTGCAGTGTTGCCATTAATAGTATATGGTGCTGGGAGTTTGTTATTATGAACTCCACAGCACCATGATGGCTACACTGAAGACTGGGAACTTTGGTATCAAACTTCTCAGCACATTAAACCCACACTGATGCCAGTGTGGGATTTAATGTAAAATGCATGACAGAGGGCATTTTAGAGATGCCCCCTGAAATTCGACCAACTACTAGTGACCTGACTGAGTGGCTGCGTAGGCTGCCACCACCAGACATGTTTCTGGACACCTGGGTTGAGAGCCTGCTGCTCTCTGGGGCCTACAACAATGCACATCCTGGGACGAGGTGCCAAGCCTCCTACCCCAGAATGGGCAGGGTTCACAAAGGAGAGGCTTCAAAGGCATGCCACCTTTGTGAGCCTCTCCAGACCATTTGCTGCTTTCAGCAACTGGTCCCCACTGGTTCTACCCCCCACTTTGGGTGGGAGAACAGGCGGGAAAAACAAGTGAGGAAGGGAGGTGTGCCCACCTCTGCCAGCTCCACCCCTCAGGTGGGGGAGGCGAGGTGAAGCACAACCTCGAGTCCCTGCCATCTTGAGGATGGGGGGAGCCAGCCAACTAGGGACAGGCTATTGCCCCCCTCCCACAGGAGAGTGGCAGAATAGGGGGTGTACCCATCCCACGGAAGGGACACTTTGGTCCTTGCCCTTTACCTACCTGTAACGCCCCTAAATTTAGTATTTAGGGGGCACCCTGAACCTTGCTTCCTCAGATTAGAAACCACAAGAAAAGAAGATAAGAAGAAGGACCAATGAGCCGTGCATAACTAACAAGAGGACGATGCCCACTGACTTGTCCCCAGCCCTACAGGCCTGTCTCCCCTCGAACCTGCTCCTGCGAAATCCCGGCGTGTCCTGCAGCCAGCAACCTCACAAACCCCGGAGGACCTGCCTGCCTTCACTTCAAGGACTCTATCTCCCAAGAACACCGGACATGTTTAACCTGCAGCTTCTGGTGCCAGCCAGGAACCGCGAATCCAGCACACTCTGCACCCGCGGACCCCGGCTCAAGCGAACCAACATCACGAGGAGGTCCCCCTGGCGATCCTGACCCAAGATCCGGCAACCTCTGACCTGCCTCAAGCCTCCAGACGACGCCTGCAACCTCAAACCAGAAGACCCCCCTACCAAATCCAATGCGAAAAGGCGTCCCTGCACCCGACGCCCCATGGCCTTGTGTGCCCAAACCAGTGGTGCCAAGCCAACCCACGACATCCCAACTTACCCCTCGAAGTGGTGGTCGCACCCAAAAGGTCTTCATCCCCGAGCCTGCAGCCTTTCTTCAAACCAGAGGATCTCCATAGAAAACCACAGGGCACCCGATATCAAAACAGCACTCTGCACCCGGCCGCCCCAGTGCCGCTGAGGGTGCACTTTTGGTACCTACTTGTTTCCCCCTTTGCCCTGACCTAAACCCTAGGAGGTTTGCTCCCACAGCCGTGTGGCCTCCTAGCCAGTAGCCACCAACAGGAGACCCCCTACCATCAATAGGATAACATTGGGCCTCAACACTCTGCACCTGGCCGCCCTAGTGCTGCTGAGGGTGCAACAACAGTGCATCACTGACCCTGGGGGACCCCTGAGTCTAAACCCAGAACCTTAACTTCCACAGTCGTTTACTTACCTGCAAACCGATAACCTGTTTTTCTTCCATAGAATTACATTGACAATTTTCTTTTGAAAAAACGACTAAGTGTGGAGTTTTGAAAACTTGAAATATTCTATAAAAATCGTAACAATAACCTAAACGCATTTTCTTAACTGTTTTCAGGAAATGTCCCAGTGCTGAATCTAGGCGTCCAGCACTTAGTTAGAAAAAGTACCGTAAAAGTTACTTACTTGCAATTATTGAAAACGCCCATTCACTTGAATGTACTATACCTGCTAAGTGTTGCAACCTGCTTCCTTAACTGTAAACCAAAACCAGTATAATTTCTACTGCAAATTTGAACTGTGTTCACAAAAGTAATTTATTACTGCAAAGTATTTTTATGCTTACCTGTACCAGGCTTGCTTGGTTCTAGAAATAAAACAACAGTATATTTTTTTATACAAAAACAATTGGCCTAGAGTTCAGTTCTTGAGTGTGTGAATTAATTTGCTGACTGAGTGTGTACATCAAATGCCTAACACTGTCCTCTGATACTGCCTTACTGCTCAACCAAGATACCGCTTTAGAGAGTTGGGGCCCGATTCACAGAACTAACTTAAGACAAAATCCTAAACTTACTACCATTTTGGTATTCACAGAATGCACTTACTGCTTTTGGTATTCACAGAATGCACTTACTACTTTTGGTATTCACGGAATGGATTTACGACTACTAACTTTACGTCCGCACTCGGGCAGGAAATTCTGGCCCGGAGGCGGAGCTTCCGGCCCGGAGGTGGGGCTTCCGGCCCGGAGGCGGGGCTTCCGGGCCAGAGGCGGAGATTTTGGCCATGGCTAAATCTCCGCCACTGGCCGGAATCCCCACCTCTGGGCCGGAAGCTCCGCCTCCGGCCCAGAAGCCCAGCCTCTGGGCCGGAAGCTCCGCCTCCGGGCCAGAAGCTCCGCCTCCGGGCTGGAATTTCCGGCCCTAGTGCGGACGTAAAGTTAGTAGTCGTAAATCCATTCTGTGAATACCAAAAGTAGTAAGTGCATTCTGTGAATACCAAAAGTAGAAAGTTTAGGATTTTGTCTTAAGTTAATTCTGTGAATCGGGCCCTAAGGTTCTATCTAACTTTAACCTCTGCCTACCTCTGGGGACACTTGGACTCTATACACACTGTACCTCACTTTGGTGCAGTATATATAGAGCCAGTCTTACAAGGAGGGATTTTGAGAGACGACCATGAGGGAAAATTAAATCAATAATTAAATTTCCCTTTAGTCGTCTCTCGAAATCCCCCCTCACCTGGCCCGACCACCCCACCGCTCTTACCTGCAGCGGCTGCGGCTGCCCCTGTGGTTTGAAGAAGACCCTGACAATTGTGTTCCTCACAACTCCAAAAAAGGGAACCCCCCTAAAGGGTAAATGAGTTCAGGGAGAAAGGGGGAAATAAAGAAACACAACTAAGCAGGAATATCTCCCCTATGACCAATATTGCTTTACAAAGCAGATTGTATCTGGTATGGGTATATGCAAAATCACATAAATACAACTGCACACTTATAGAATACAAATCTGATTATTTGTTTTATCTTTTAATTGTAGCTTGTAGTAATTTTTGTTTCCATAATTAATATATCATGTGAGACATCATTCAATAATATTTTTTTAATACATTTTTTCTACAAATTGTATCCTTATATTTCTTTATAAAAAAGTATAGGAATGCTTACAAAAATATGAACCCCCTACAACATAAGCAACACTATACCATTAACAACCATACTCATTCATTCAACACGTTCACAATCATTCGAAATACATATACACATCAGGGTACAAAGAGAAGACACAGATATAGAAAGTCTCCAGAACAAATTTTAGATGACCGTATACAACAAGGTCTAGACAGATGAGGTTGACGCGCGTTTCGGTGGGTTGAAACCCGATGTAAACCACCATCTTCAGGACCTTTCCCAAATGGTATAGGTTTCCACATAAACTTTAGAAAGGGGGTAGTAAATAGTCCTTGAAACTAATCGGCACCAAACACGATGAGGATGCAAGTTTATGTGTAGAGCTCGAGGCAAAGGATGCCTATTTTACTGTGGCCATACTCCTCTAGTGATTACTGTGGCACTATTGTATGTGCCTATATCCAAGGTCTTTGGGAATGTTTAGTAGGGGTGGGCGGAATTTGCGAAATTCACTTTCGCAAATTATCGTGAAAATGTTAAAAATCTCCGCAAACACGCGGAAATATCGAGAAGATGCAGAAGTTTTTTTCCCGCCTGTTCGCGGTATTTTCTGCGTGGTTGCGGCTCGCCAACTTACCCATGCGGTTGCTCGCGGGCGCGGCCATCTTATTTTCACTTTTATCGCGGTGCATGATCGCGAGAAGAAAGACGTTACTGCGGGCGCGAACTGTCGCGAGACAGCGCAAATGGCTACCAACAATCCAACATCTCGTGGAGAACGCGACCGGATCGGGAAAACTTATCGGCGAACGCGGGGATTCAGGTAAGGCGAACGCGCGCATGCGAGAATATATTATTTTACAGCGCAAGCAAGCAATAAATTTCCGGTAAAATGCGGATTGCGGAAATTTTGACATTTTTGCGCTCTCCGCAGAACGCGAAAAAGTAAAATTATCGCAATTTCCGCGAGCGGAAGGGAAATTTTAGCCCAGGCCTAATGTTTAGCAAAAACGGTTATGTATACGCAATTTGTTATCGATCCAAACATGGAGAAAGATATATCTTTGTGCAGTATCTCAAACCCAGAGATAAAGTTGTTGTTGGTTATGATGTAAAGTCACTTCTTGTACCAATAACGAAGGAAATAATCCCAGCGTTCCCTCAATGGGTGTACCTGAATTTAGCGAATATATCCCTCGTAGGGCTCCGCATTCGTAACGGATGTCGTTCTTTTTGACTGGCTCTACTGATGCGCTAAAAGTAACTTATGATTGTTTAAAGGCAGTGCTTTCTTCAGTGAGCCTTTCATTTTCCTCACTTCGCTTCCTTGAGATAGACACCTTGCTCGTGGTCTGGAGCAAGGCAGGCCTTTTCATGTTATTTCCAGTCAGCTTGAACACATTGTTTTCCATAGCTTGGCAAGGTGGTTTTGGTGTTTAATAAATAGAGATTGTTTGCACTTATCGTACAATGTTTTTATGCCTCGGGTAGTGTCGAAAGCACTGCAGGCATTTTTAATTAAGTAAAGTATTTAAGTCAGCCAGGTAATATCTGAAAGTCAGAGAAAGACAATGCTGCTTGTTATGCTATTCAGCCAGTGTCACAGAGAGCTTAATAAAGATGGGTGCATAACTGCAGGCATCAAGCAAAATATTACACCGTGGCCTTGTAATTCTAAGCTAATTGGCACGTGCAGCATGAGCTGCGCAGTGCAAGTCTGTCAGCAACAGACACCAGGACAAATGAACCTAAAAGAGAACTGCAAGCAACGAAAATCCCTTTTTCCTGCGACCTTAACGTTTGGGGATAGGTGCTAGTACCTGTAAGCCATTTGACATATACCAACTCTATCTTTCACAAGATGCCACATCAACCATTTTTAATTAAGTCTCGTTGCGTAATGTACTCAGCTTTGTTTACAAATGTACTCATTTTCACGTGCAATTCTGTTTGTTAAGGCTCGGATTCCGGAATGTTCTGGTAAGGTCAATAGAACTGCTTCCTAGAAAATGATGTTTGTCTTGAATCATAAGTCAACAACAACTGTCAAAGTAGGATCCGGTGCACCTCCCAGAATCACAACTACAATATATTTTATTGGAAATCTGGAGTACAGGCAATATATAACAAGCATTGGCAAAGTCAACAGGTCTGGCTTGCATTTTGAATCCTGACTTAAACATTATAAAACGTTGTGCACTAGAAAACATAAACAGTTTATTTCTGTATACCATGCATTTATGAAATAAAGATTGTAAGTGTGACAATTCAGAATATTTTTTTATGTAAAATAGTCCCTTTTTCCTGGCAGTGCAAGCATTTCATAGGAAATGGAATGACACAACAAATAGCCAATAACATGGTGAGAGAAATACTCCTCTGGGAGAAGTCAAAGCCCACTCTCTATATATTTTAAAGAAAAACGAACAGCTCTTGAAGACAGCTACACTTTCAAGGCAGACAAAACGACACAAGGCAAAAAGAACATTTCTAATTTCTCATCGTTTACTAAATGAGATATAGAGGCAATAGTGAATGTAACAAAGGCACGCTTTAATTTGTAACTTTGTAAAACAAAACATACATTGTTATAATACATAGAACCCTAACATATATATATATATTTTAAATTATTTTTATTGAACAGTCATCAAGATATAAAAGACATTACAGAGGAAGCTAGTACAGTACATTCAGCAATGGTAGTGATGAGTAACAAATAGTAACCTAACATATATTTAATGCAACAATAGCCAACAAGCATTCAAAATAAGCAAGACAAAGGTCAAATCAATGGACCAAAACTTTATCCCTGATTAGTTTACGCTTGTAAATCGAAAATCCATATTTTTCAATGCTATGTTTAAACACTTTTCTCAATGCAAGTGAATGGGAGAAGGAGAATGTGATAAACATGAACCTACAGATAAGCACTAAGGAGCATGCAATGAGCAATGCTAGGTTCTTCTCATGGGAAAAAAGCGAAAAGGCCCTTGAGAAGAAGATACATGTTTCAGAAGCAAAAGATTGACTCTTTCTGAAATCCTCGCTTGGATGTTCAAACTTCAGAACAAGCTAACATCACTTGAACGGTTCAGCTAAAATGAGCAATGTTCCACACATGGCAACATAATTGAAATTTATTGAAAATACATTTAAGGGTGTAATAAAGCTTAGACCTTAGTGAGGTTCAAGCAGGTACACAAACGAAATGGCAGCTGATTCAGAAAAAAGCCTAGCACATGTCAAGGCACGTATGTGAATTTGTTCTCTCATAACATTTAAGCAGCCATTGAGACATATGTGCATGAATTTACATTGTCATCTGGAAATAAATGTGTTTTGTGCGTGCGTAATTTGCAGGCAATACAGAAAGCCAGAAACACCTGAATTACACACATTACATACCCATGAGTTTACTCTGAATAAATGTGAAATGCCGGTGAGTGTCTCCAAGAGCTACAAGAGCTGTTAAAACTGTCAGAAGTCAGTAGGAGATTCTGGAGGCTTGTAGGCAAAACTCAGAAAAGTGATCTGAGAAGGTAAAAAAGCCCACACAGAATATTAATGTGTTGTAATAAATGAGAGTTGAAACTGCGATTTTTGGAATTTCGTTAAATTCCTGCATACCTCGGCATTTGCTCAAATAACTATCAATATATTACCAGGAGAATGGTCCTTTTATTATAAAAGTCCACATGTTAAAACAGAGATACAACTTCATCTCCTGTGCTGAAACTTGATTTCTAAAGCTGTCTTAGAGTTGATATTTCATTGAACAAAGGGGCATATGTATCAAAGGATACATTTGCGATTCTCAAATAGTGATTTTTAGAGAATCGCTATTTGAGAATCGCAATACCCTATGTATGTAGGATTTGCAAATAATTTTGCGAATCCTACATATTCCTTAATTGCGAATCGCAAATTGTGATTCGCAATTAAGAAATACCTCCCCATTCATTCCTATGGGCCTGGAGGCCCATAGGAATGAATGGAAAGACATTCTCAATTTGCGATTGTCAATTAGAGAATCGCAAATTGAGAATGCAACTTCAAGGGTGCCAGGGTGTCAAAAGGATACCCTGTTGCACCCCTGAAATGTGCATGTGTGCATATGTGGCACACATACATGCCCTAAGGGCATGTATGTGCGCCACATGGCACTAAGAAAAATGCAAAAAAGTGCATTTTTCAAAGAAATCGCAAATTACCACCAACATGAAGTTGGTGGTAATCTGCGATTTCTTAAGGAGAAATCGCACAACTTGGGTGCTTTTTACATCGCATTTAAGGAATCGCAATTTGGGATTCCTTAAATGCTTTCGCAAAATAAGGAATTTTGTGATTCCCTACTTTGCGAGGGCCTTTTCGGATGATACATCCCAAAAGGCTTTTTCCCGTTCGCAAACGGGCCGATTCTGAGAATCGGACCATTTGCGAACGTGAAATGGGCTTCATACATATGCCCCAAAGTAGGCTGACATATTTAGGGTTATAGAACACCTGGGGCACCTGCGCCACATAGGAATATAAATATATAATTCGAACTTGATTACTGAGCCAGATATTTAATTACTATGTTCAAATGCAGTTTCATTAATGCAGGTTCATTAATGCAACTCCCCATGACACCTTGAGAGGCTCTATTCTCCACCCCTTTTGTAAGAAGGGTGAGAGAAGAATTCCGAACAGTTCTAGTTTCAAACACTTTTCTTGGTGTTTGCCGACATCCTTCTAAAGGCCTTGGAGTTCTGGCTGCTTGTTCAAATCTCATCCCACTGCCCCAGACAATGATCTGTCTGAAATGTGGAATGTTAGACAATATGAGGCCTTGTCCTTCATAGTCTTCAAAGAGGTCCAGACAAGGAAGTCTTTATTGTGTGTCAGTCTTGTAGACTTTGAGAATGAATTTGATAGGGCTGATGGGCCGCTTATGTCAGATGCTTATAGTTTGGGGCACACTGCAGCCCAAGCTGGGGGACATCAGAAATCTATGCACAGGTACATGGGGTAGAACTAAGTTGGGGAATGGCTCTTCAATATACGATACATTCTATATCAAACAAAGTTTGAAACAAGAGTGAGCTCTTGCCCTCCTGTTAGTCAGTTTATGCACATCATAACTCAATTGGAAATTATGTCCAATAAGATCTTCCATCAAAAAATTAGACCTACTCATGTACAACTTTTTCGATATTCTGATGACACTGTTATTCTCAATTTAGTAAGGCTAGCCTTCTGAGATCATTAACCATTCATCTTTTAATAGTATTAATATTATATTTATAAGAATAGAAAAGACACAGATAGGAAACACATACAATAGGGAGCAAACATAATAATCTCTTTCTTTATATGACATCATAATTTAGAAGGAATTCTCTGTAGAGTAACCAAATTAGGGAGGCCATACACAATCAAGATGTTATGTGCAGATTACATTCAATTTCAGATTACCAAGATATAAACTCAGCCATGGTCATGCACAGACACATACAATTTTAAATTGCATACACATTTAACTGGAAGATATATAGTCTCAAACATGAAATAAATTGAAGATGTATATTTCAGACATGTAAGTCTTTAAATTGTCCCCAAAGGGAGATGGATTTTTTAGAACATTTGTATTCATGTATAAGGATCAGTTTTGCAATCCCTTTTTTGGCCTCCAGTAAAGCACAAGCTTGCATGTCATAATGGAATAATATAAATAAGGGGATATTTGGGGTCTAAAGTTGATACTCTGGAAAAAAGTCCAACATATATATTTTAGACTGGCACATGAGCACACGAGGTATAAAAGTGTTGAAACATTCAGCCAGCACTGGTCATTATCTTGAAGTGATGTAGCTGCACTGGCATATAATACTTTGTAAAGAGTATTTTTGGTGCCTAAGCCTTAATCCAATTTCAAGGTTATAAATTATAGATAATTTTAAAACGGTTGATTGTATCGCATTTGAAAAACACTTGGCTAAATCAGTAGTGGTGGCCATCATATTGCTGGAACATTTGTCAACTATTAGTATCAAATGAAGTATAGAATTGGCAGGCAGGTATCACCACTGAGGGGATTTTAGAGGACTAGGGCAATGGTGACATCAAATCAACACCTGATTTTGTTTAATTTCCCTACTGTTGCTTTGATTGGAGTGGGAATAGTTAATCTAACCCCTCTAAAGTCCAACACTTTCCCTCATTTTACTTATGTTGGAGTAGGAATGGAAATTGACCCCTCCAAAGTCCAGCACATTCCCTACTGTTGCTCAGGTTGAAGTGGAAATAGTAACTTTAACTCCTCCAATGTGCAATACTTCACCTACTGTTGTTTAGTTTGGAGTGGAAATGGTAAATCTAACTCTTCTAACATCCAACACTTTCCCTACTGTCTTACAATCAAGAATAAAAACAGCAGATACCATTAATCGCACCTCCCCTCTTATTTCCTCTATATTGCCATATGCCAATACATAGATGGTGAACACTCTTTTAGTATCCACTGCTCTTGGATACTTCTGCCAAGCAGATCCCAAAATGATATAGATATAGTGCTGCACCCAAAGTTACATCATTATCAAAGCAAAACAAAGTCCAGATAGATCATAAAATGTTCTGTATTTCTTCCTTTATTAATATGTTCCAACATTCTCTTATTTCATCATTCAAATGTTACAGCCTCAGTCAATCCGTTTCATGGTCTTCTTCAGGGCTGCAATACAATACAGCATATGAAAACAAGTCCCCAAACCCCTTTAAAACAATGTTTAAGAAACCATTCCCAAACATATGGGACACCCTTCCCATGACCATAACCCATATATCAACAACACAAGGTGAATAACAACACAAAAAAACACATTCACATGATGGGAGTTTAACTAATAAATCTCAATGTGGAAAGATTCATTATAAATTAAAACCATATAACATAGAAGAGAAGAGGAAATTGTATATTATTAACTGCAATAGCAGACCCAACATGTTATGTCAAAGTTCGATCCAAAATCACAGTCCAGGAGAGGTGACTAGAGAAGGGGAGGGGGAGAAAGCAGACAGAAGCGGTGATGTATTTTAATAGATAAAGGGGGCCCATGTGTCCCAGTTAGTGTTAAAATCTCAACACACATACCATTTAGAATTTATCGATTAGCATCCAGTAAGTTTTTCAGGGGCAACCACTCCAGCCCCTTGCACATTTTCAATTCCAAAGTTCAATTTCTCAATGGCATATCCTTGCATATGAGGTTTGGAGATGTGACTGATTTCTTGGTACATTCCATTGAGAAATGTAACTTTGTAATTCTGCAGCACACATAGAAAGAGGAAAACTCCTCTAAGGGTTGTTTTTGTGCAGGACGGTGCCCCTTCCTGCACAAAAACAATCCTACCTACAACAGAGGAATACGTGCACCATGGTGCAAGGGTGCCTGTGTTGACGCTAGAATGCCAGAACAGCACAAGGGGAAAGGACAGCAATGCACCATATTGGATCACTATGGAGCATTCCTGCCCTTTCCCTGTGATGCAGGGCAGTGCAGAAAGGCAACTTGTTGCGCTACCCCACACCACAAGGTTCATAAATATGTCCCCAGGAGAAATAAATGAGAGCCTGATGCAACATAGGTATGAGCTCACAATAATACCAAACGCTGAAAGATTACAACAGCAATAAAGGAAATAAGATCTCACAAGAACACTGACAGGCATCGTGAGCGCAGCCTTAAATATAAAGTTGCACATAATATAGAAACAGCACTTGATGTATCGGATCTCTAGGCCTTTAGCAAATGCATATGTAAAGTTAAGAACTGATTGTTCTAAAACCATCTAATATTCACCTTCTTTGCTGTAATTGTTGCACTTGGGAAATGTATATATATTTATGCACCCATAAACTAAGAGTTATAGCTAACAGGAGTTTTGAGAAATTTCGTCAAAAAATTAAATCTGGAATATTTGGAAAAATAAATTAAGAGTCTCTGGCCATATCAGCAGGTCTCAGTTTTGTCTTTTGGGGGTGAATGACTAACATTTTACACAAACCAGCACAAAATGTTTTTTCGTATTATTTAGTTTCCAAAGCACTGCTGTGCATTATTTAGTGTCACGGGTGGACTTTCCCATGCAATCACCCACCCTTTCTAATGCAAAACCCTATCTACTAAAAATGTGAAAACTAGGGAGAGGGGACCAGAGTTGCCATATTTCCTGCTCTGTCCATACAACGCAGTGCAGCATTTTTGGCTGCTGCGCTGAGTTGGGCGACAGTTTAGTAAATCTGCCCCTTTGTGTGCTTTAGGGTAATCTCCCCATATGCTCTGTCTTTAATTAAGAAGGTGAGTGTTTAATGCCTTGGTTTTATCCCGGTTAGACACCAGCAACTCCCTCAATCTGGGCCTTATGAAATACAATTATCCATTGCCTTCAGGTGGTCCTTGAGGAAGCAGTTTGCATTTTACTTTAATTGCCCCACAGCAAAACTACATTGGTTACCAGTACCCAGTAGGCTAATCTTTAAGATCCTCGGCAGGCCACACTGAGACAAAAACAATGTTGGCTCTGCCTTTATTCTGAATTGAAAACACATTCACTTGTTTGATTATTAAAATCTTGTTCGTGTAATTAGCTATAAAGAATCAAGCTCAAAGAGTTCAAATGGAAGGTAGGCCATTCTTTCTTATTCACGAACTATGTCATACCCTCTCTAAAGACATTGAAATTCTTTTTTTTAAATGTATTTATTAACTTGCAGTTTTCACAGCATGTATAAATCCTACCAGTGTCAGTGCACATTACATGAGGACAGACTACAATTCCCTTGAAAAATCAAACAGAAAATGCATCAGGAATATCAGCTTCAGACATCAACAAGTTTAAAGCAGGTGGTGACACTGGTTACACACATCATATCACAACTTAAAAAACAGAATTAGAAAAGGCACAAATAACCATGATGAGAGATTTAGGCGTGAACATTTACATTGTCAGGAACCAAATCAACCATTGGAGCATTGAGTTTTTCAGTTCCTTTTCTAACATCTCAAAGGAGTGGTTTGTACATACTAAAAGGGGAAATGTGGGGGCATATTTACAAGCCCCTATCGCCACCACAGCGTCATTTTCAGTGACGTGATGGCGATAGGGGCCTCGCCTTATTTACAAGGCAGCGTTAAGCCACTTAATGTGGCTTAACGCTGCCTTGAAAATAAGGCACCCTTTAACGCTGTATTTAGCATGAAAGGGGAGGGCAATGGGTGTTGCAGTGGACGTTCCACCACAACACCAATTGATTTTGAAACTGCCTCCCATTTACAAGGGCTGCGTAAATAGGAGGCAGAACCAAACTTAAGACCAGGAAAAACCTGGTCTTAAACAGGCGAAACGAGAGAAATGCTGTATTTCTCCTCGTTTTTGCTGTTTCCATGTGTGCTGCCTTGTGAAGCACACATGGAAACAGCAAATTGACTATGATTGCTTATGTGCAATCATAGTCACATAAGCACAGGCACCCTTGCACTATGGTACTAGGGTGCCTGTGTTGGCGCTAGGCAGCTATGTTTGCCCATTGAGTGCTCATGACGAGCTCAGCTCGTCATAAGTCACAGTGGAGCTGTGCTCATGACAAGCTGAGCTCGTCATAACGGCCGCGGCCCGCCCACTCGCGATTAATTCCCCGCCTGTGCGGGAGAATTAATCAGTGGGCGGGGTCATGACGAGCTGAGCTCGTCATGAGCACAGCTCCACTGTGAGTCATGACGAGCTGAGCTCGTCATGATCACAGCGGTGCCGCGGCCCCCCCACCCCCCTGCACCGCAGGGGAATTACCCCCGCAGGGAAGGGGTTAGAGAAACGCATGGCTGCACCGTATTCTAGTAAATAAGGTGCAGCCCTATGTTTCTAAAGTCATGAAGCGTGTCGGTAGCCTTCTTGGCTTAACGACACACTTCGCCACTTTATTGTAAATATGCCCCGTAGTTTCAAATTTTGGACACCGCCTGATTACAAAATGGCCCTTTCTTCCTTAAACCAAGGCAGCCCGAGATGACATAGAATCAGAACTTCTAAGAGAGTTGTAACACTGAAGCAGTTAATATTTGCACAAGGTATTCAGCATGCCAATTTCGTGGCCTTGTGGGTGATGGAGGGAAATCCGAATGTACATCTTTCTCAAAAGTGAAGCAATTTCAAAGTAATGAGGCCTGGGTAGACACAATCAAAGCATGCCCTTCTTCAAACAGCTTTTGCTGTACATGGATACATTAATCAGAGCCAGAAGTAACTGTTGAAATTCTGTGAGTAGAGCACTACCATAATTGAGTCTGAACATAACCGGTAATTGTATTACATTTTAATATTGTGTTTGTGTGTGTGTGTGTGTGTGTGTGTGTGTGTGTGTGGGTGGGTGGGTGTTTGTTTGCCGTCCAGTAAGTCTGAAAGCCGAAATTCTGTCTGAAATGGTTTATTTTCCTGTGCTGATTGAATATCTTTTAGAATATCCCTCCCCTAAATGGAAGAGACCTTTATGTGTAAATGAGTATTATTTGCCTGTGATTACTCGAGATGTCTGAATGCTGGAAAATATGGTCATAGGCTCCAAGGACATGTAGGAGATAGAATTGAGCCTAGGACCACTCCGTGACTTGGGGTCTAATGATCAGAGACATTATGGTTCAATGTTTTTGCTGGGATCCGTTTTCTAGGTAAGGTGATAGACTGCACAGTACTGTACTGTTAACACCAAATATTTCATTAAGTGTACTGTAAGGTCTTCTTATCAAATAAGTCAAGGAGAATGAGTAGACATGTGACTGTTGTCTAGTAAACACAGAAAGTCATCAATAAGATTGATATCTGTATCTGTGTTACACATATTTTTAAATCCGACCAGCAGTTCACTAACTAGTTTACAGTCTTCAATTTGACCTCTAAAGTAGGTAGAAGTTGAGGATATTGTTTCATAATTTGAAGAAGATTTGGGACAGTTCTTTGCTTGGTTCAGTTTAATTCTGACGTAAGAGGCATTTGCCAGAAAGATACTGCACTCACACATTTTCTTTCAGTTCACAGAGCATCCAGGTTCATGTTTGAAGTCTCTTATCAACCAGCGAACACCAGCCGAACGATCACCACCTGGTCCCTGCTCGCAAATCAGACCACCACAGCCATCATGTCATCCATGCACTCCAGGGCTCCCACCAATGCCTCCTGCCCCCACCATCTCTTCAACTTAAGAAACAACCCAATCAGCACTGACCTCACCAGCCTCTTGAACACCTCCATCTCCACAGCAACGTTCCAGGACAGATGGAAATGCGCAGAGGTCAGACCCTTACTAAAAAAAAACTCCGCCCACCCCAGCGACCTAAAAAATTACCAACTTATTTCCCTGCTCCTCTACCCAGCCAAAGTACTCGAGAAAGCCATCAACTAACAGCTCACCAATTACCTGGAACAAAACCACCTACTTGATGGCTCACAATCAGGATTCCGTGCCAATCAGAGCTCTGAGACCGTGCTGATTGCGGCTACAGATGACATCAGAATTCTCCTCATCCACAGAGAAACTGTAGCCCTGATCTTCCTTGACCTCTCTGCTGCATTTGACATTGTCTCCCACCATGCCCTCATCGACAGGCTCTACAACATTGGCATACAGCATAACACCCTCAAGTGGATTGCCTCTTTCCTTACAGCATGCACCCAGAGCATCCAATTGCCTCTTTTCTCCTCCACACCCAAGGACATCATATGCGCGTACCCCAAGAATCCTCCTTCAGCCCCACCCTGTTCAACATCTACATGACCCCCCATACAGACCCCATCAGATCCCACAGACTCAACATAATCTCCTACGCAGACAACACTCAACTAATCCTCTCACTCACCGACAACCCCTCTAATGCCAAAACTAACTTCTGCAACACCATGACCTACGTAGCCAAATGGTTCAGAGACAACTGCCTCAAACTTAGTTCTGTCAAATGAGAAGTAATGTTCTTCAGGATCAACACCTCCACATGAGACCACAGCTAGTGGCCAGCAGAATGTGGACCAACACCCACACCGACAGACCATACACACAACTTTGGCATTATCCTCGACAGCCAACTCAACAGGAAATGACAAGTCAATGCAGTCACCTACTCCAGCTTCCATACTCTCCACATGTGTTGCAGAATTTTCAGATGGATCCCAATCAACACCAGAAAGACCATAATGCAGGCCCTCGTCACCAGCCGCCTTGACTACCACAACGCTCTCTATATCGAGAATTTCCACCCAGCTCCTCAGAAGACTCCTGATCATACAAAACACCACCCTAGACTCCTCCTGGACCTCCCCAAATGGTCCACATCCAGAAGAGATGCCAATTCAACATCCAATCCTCACACACGCATACAAAGCTCTTCATGATCAAGGACCATCCTACATCAACAAATGACTGAACTTCCATCTACCCACAAGACACCTGCACCCCATCTCACTAGCCCTCACACACACACCCCACATCCATTGCAGCCGTTGCATTAGCAGCTCCTTCTCCTACATCGCAGCCAGGACCTTGAACGACCTGCCCCTCCACCTCCAAACAGCCCCCTTCCTGGTGGGCTTCAGAAATAGACTCAAGATCTAGCTCTTTGACTGAGACATGACAACCTCAGCGCCCAAATAATGTGGGTAAAAGCACCGCAACCCTTAAGTGTGATTAATCAAACCAAGTAGGGCCACCTTGTATGGCCCTGAGTGTTTTGATAAATCCAGAATAACGCAGCACAAATCGCTGTGTTGCGTTACTCCGGCCCAGGGAGGCAATCCATGAGTCATGCTTGGGTGTTTCCTCACAACACACATGGATTTTGGCACATTCCCAATAGTCTTCTGTCATTACTCAAAACAATCCAGGTTGATGAACACACCATCCTCATCAGCCTGGATATTGAAAGCCTTTACACCAGCATCCCTCAGGATGCGACTCTAAACGTGCTTGAGCAGTCACTCGATAACTCAGAATGGTCCCATAGAACCCCCAAGGGGTTCATCATCGATTGCGCCACCCTAGCCCTGAAACGGAATTTTTTTTAGTTCGAGGGTACCCTGTATTTACAAACGGGCGGAACTTCTATGGGTAGTACCTTCGCCCCGAGTGTGGCAGGACTCTATGTCTATGACTTTGAGAGGAAATTCATCCTGACCACATCCAACCCCTTCTCTAGTAACATAACACTATGGCGCAGGTACATTGATGATGTACTCCTAATATGGAATGGACCTCAGAATGTTCTAAATGAATTTTTCTTATGGATAAACACATGTGATGACCATCTTAGATTTACTCACTGCAGTGACACCCAGTCCTCAGTCTTTCTGGACGTTGTGATCACCATAGAGAATGGGGCCCTTGAAACCCGCACACACTACAAACCGACTGCGAAAAACAATCTACTTAGGTTTGATAGCTTCCATCCCAGGCCCCTCAGGGAAAACCTCCCCTTTGGACAATATCTCAGAATTAGGAGAAATTGTAGCAAGAGCTCTGACTTCCTTTCCCAAGCTAATGACCTGTCACTCAAATTGTCAGACAGAGGATATCCCGAAAAGATATTAGCAATTTGCAAAAAACGGGCTGCCAATCAGAACCGTGAGGCACTGTTGGAACCCAATCTGAAACAAGTGACGAAAACGCCTCTTACGTGCGTCACCACATACAGTACTATCTCTAACCAGGTCGCAAGGACAATTAACAAACACTGGAACATCTTGAATACAGGCAATCTAAAATGGGATAAACCCTTGTTCTCTTTTAAGAGAGCAAGGAGTATTAAGGATGCATTGGTACACACCAGACCAAAACAACCAGAAATACCAACAAGATGTACTGTCCTTAATTCATGGGGACTACCTAACATTACAGGTCACTTTCCATGCGGTGACTGTAGCGTGTGCCACCTCACCACAGCCACGAAAACATTATCCCTAGAACCTGGCAGAGAATGGTCACAAAGAAAACACACAAACTGTAATACCACCAATGCAGTATATTTAATTACCTGCCCGTGTAAACTTCATTACATAGGGATGACAACAAGGAAAGTGAAGCAGAGAATCTGTGAGCACAGGAGCACTATTAGATGCAAAAAACAAACTACACGTCTAACAGAACACTTTCTTCAACACCATCATACACCTAACGACATGCGTTGGACGATAATTGAAACTGTGACTGGTACCAACACACAGAAATATCTGTATGAGAAAGAACAACGCTGGATACACAGATTGTCCACCCACAAACATGGTATGAACGATTGCATACCCTGGAACTCTGTGCAGAACAAGTAACCTCAATGTGCCATGTAATTTTAGTTGAACTACTGTTTTCCTTTTTGGAGCATTCCTCCTATGTGTGGAATGTCCTATTCCATGTAAAAAAATAATATATTTTTAACAATCACTCTTGACTCCTCTTTATCGTCTCACCTTTGACTAGCCATTCACCGGTAAAACCGACCTGTCCCTTTAAGAATTGTCTCCTCACTCCAGGCCACGCCCACTAGTCATGTGACGTTTAACCAGGCAGTGAGGAGTATTTAGTTGAAGCTTTGCAGCCCACTCAGTAACATCCAGGCGCCTGGGGGAAGTACCGCAGGTTTGTGGCAGGTAGTCGGTGAGCTGAGGTTAGAGTGTGGAGGAAAGAGCTGGTGGCCATACACACGTGAGGCACTTAGAGTTGAGTGTTCTGACCAGTGCCGCCCGTGTTTTGTGTTTTTTGTCCAACAGTAACGCAGCACCGTCTGCCTCCCTTATGAGCCCATGATACGATTCGATTAAGAATCGCGAGTGAGTTTTGAGTCTTTTCCTCATTTTCACTGTGTTCTGTTTTTAAATAATTTCCTTAGCGCACGCATGTCACAAATAGAGTCATTTTCACGTGCGTCTGGCCGCTCTGTAGAATTACAGATCAAGTATGCTCACCATTGCTGTGTAGCCGTAAGACACCCACAATGATTTAGTGGGTTGATGCTAATTTCGCATAATATGGAACGAATGTTCGGTTCCAATAATCACTGGCAATTACCGGGGCGTATAACTCAGAATGTGGTGATTATATGCGCAAAAATGAGAGTTCACACGGAAATGGGCACTGTTCACTCTAATTTTAAATAGATTATTTTCTGACGGCCGAGTACTGTATGTTCTTTTTTCAGGTTCATCTGCACGCAGAGGACTCCCTGAACCCTTTTACCACCTCCGCAAGTATATGTAGGTGGCACACAGACGCTCCAGGGTTGGATGCACCTTAGTGTGTGTAGACCGCCCGGTGTGTCGATAGGTCCTGACGAAAATCTGTGACTACACTCAAAGGTTGAAACATGTACACCATCAATTTTTGGATAATACTTTAGGTCAAATCAAACCTACATTAGTATTACACCTCACCACTTTTTTAATTGTGATCCTGCTGCTCCATATTAAATTCATTAGGGAGTACAGTAGGATTACTTTTAACTTTATTTCACTCACTCACACACGTCACTTACACGTACTGACATAATAACAAACCTGCTCCGCTGTAATCAGGCGTTGAAGCACACCCGGGTGGTATTCGGCTGCCCGGGTGGACCCCGATGATGAAGCACGTCACCAACTAGGTTGGTGAGTGAGGGGTTTCATAAAAAATAAATAATTTCTCTTTTTACTTCTCTGTGAACTCTCTAACAGATAGAAGGTTTTTACCTTCTTTCATTTAAGGATACCCCCTTCTTTGTTTATTTGTTTATACCTTAGGTGACTGGGAGTACCCCTTACAACTTAGTTGTGAAATCCCTTTCTCCCTCTTTTGTTATATTACATTCCCAGATTCTTCATAAGCGGTAGACCTTGGAATGCATCAAAACTGCTACGTATCCCCAGGAGAGGCGTAATGAGGAGAAATATGTTTATTTCTCTTAATTTTTTACTCTTTCTATGTGTGCTGCAATATGCAGCACTCATAGGAAGAGGAAAATGCCTCAGTGGATTGTTTTTGTGCAAAAACAATCCTGCTTACAACACAAGCACCCTTGCACCATAGTGCAAGGATGCCTGCTTTGGCACAAGGCATCCCATTGTGCACCAGTGCTGGGAAAAGACAGGAATGCACCATATTATGTTAAATATGGCCAATCCCTGCCCTTTCCCTGTCACGCAGTGCAGCAAGATGACTTGCTGCGTTGCATAAATTGTCGGTAAATATGCCCCTCTGTTTCCAATATAAAACATTGATGAAGGTCATTTCCCAATTTTTTATGCATGATGTATGTAGATGTAGATTTGGAGACTGTGAGTAAATGCTGCATAAAGTAATCCCCTTGTGTTTGTAAAATTGCAGTGTTACCAAAACCCCACAGACACCCCTATATAAAGCTGCTGATATGCATTTACTTTTCAAAATAGGAAGCATTGTCTGCTGGTGGACGAGCCCTGCTGCAAGATCGCTGTCTGCTGAGTAGGCTCTGATGGCCAACTGGACAATCTGGCATTTATCCATGCATTTGGTGAGGCATCGGGGCAAGCTAGATGATATGCAACTCCCAGTCACCCTGCTGCACTTAGTGCTGTAGCCGCGGAGGAGGCAAGCGTGGTGAGGCCCAAGTTATGGCCATACTTGTGGTGCGGACTGGGCCCTGACGTGGCTGCTGACTGAAGCAAACGACCGGTGCTGGGCGAGTGCAGCTGTGACCTAAGTCCCCAGCGGGGGACTTTTGTTCAGCAGAGTAGGAGGCTGTTTGCTGCAGGAAGCTCGTGGCAGCCCCGGTGCTGAGTGCTGTACGGGGGCGCGCTGGGCATCCCTGAACCACATGGGGCGGAACAAGGTGAGGACTTTCCCGGTGGCCACAGGCTATTAGCTGGGCCCGCAGCTGACTGCCATCTGGGCGGGAGACCCTTCCCTGACATCGGATGGTGGTTGCGTCTCCCACCCCGAGACGATCCTCAGCTTGCAGTTTGGCTGCGCTATTCTAGATTCACTTGTGCTGAAGGGGTGGGGTGCCCCATGAGGAGCAAGGCCTGATTGGCACCATGCACCAGGCACGTGGGGGCAAGACTTCCGTGGGGCCTCTGACCGAGGCGGCGTCTGTTGCTGTGGCCCCTCAGTTTGGAGTGTCGGGGAGAGTGAGGCCTTGGACTGGCTACTTCTAAATTTGGCCTGAGTACTGCCCTGGGCCCTCTGCTGCCCCCTAGTGTTGGCCCCCTTGGGGAGAGGTGGGGAACGCAAGTGGGCCTCCTTTATTCGCTCTGCTCTGAATGGGAGAAATCCCTTGATACAACCCAATTGAGAGCTAGACCACCTGGTACGCAGCAGGACTGATTGCCCATGCCGCAAATCGTCCCTGGCCAGTTTTTACTTGCCGCGGCCTGTGTGGGGGAGAGTGTGTCATGGTGCTGCCCTGAACACGTGGGGAGGTGTGGCAGGGAGTGGATCTCTGCTACTGGGCTGGTGTGAGAGGGGAGTGGCTGGCCCCTGTGCACTTTGGTGCATACATGTCTGTGCCCTCCTACTGTTAACTTCCCCCTGGGACCAGAGATCTGCTGGCTGCCGTGAGCCTGCTCGTGCCCCTCATGTTGGCGCTCACGGGGTGAGGCGAGGCCCGACGAGGTTGCCGTATATCTGCGACCATATTGTACTTTGGGAGTGCTGAGCGGCTGGGGGAGCACTCTGGAGCCATCCTCTTCAGGAGTGGGTGCAGCTGGGTGAACACAGCAGCCTGCATACCATTTGTGAAATGACAAGCCGTACCCATTTGCTTCTCTTAGCGGAGGGGCGTGGGAGGTGGTGCTGCTCAGGGAGTGAAGGGTTTTGTCCGAATAGCCTGGCTTCTCCTGCCCAGGATTGTGCCCCCCTGTGGCTGGAAATTAGGCTGACTGCGCCATGTGGAAGGCACGTAATAAACAATCCAAGCTGTCCTTTGAATCACGCAGGATGGCACGCACGATGAAACCTGCGCAGGAGGAGGCTGGTGGTGATGCAGCCACGGAACCGGATATTTGCTGTATGTTTATTTACTTCAAGCAAAGCTTGCACACCATTGACACGAAAATTGACATGTTGGCTGACCATTTTGACCGTTTGAAGGAGATGGTAGTCAGGCACAAAGAGTAGCTGGACCAGGTTGAACATCGCACATCTGATGTTGAGGATATGCACTCCTCAGACAGGGAGCGGCTTCTCCCGAAGGATAAAGTTCTTGAAGTTATTTGCAATAAGAACAAAGATTTGAAAGCGCGGGCACGATGCAACAATTTAAGAATCCTAGGCATCCTGCTATGGACCACATGGAGGACTTCATAGAAAATATGTTTCATACCATCTTCAGGGAGGCCCTATCCCCCATGCTAATCGTAGAGAGGGCAAACGGATCACTGGGACATGGTCCACCCCCAGGTACTCCTGCTAGCTCAATAACAGCTGGGCTCTTAAACTACTATGACAGGGGCACTGGGCTTCACCTTTCTAGGGAAAGCTGGCCCGTGCAATTTCAGGGCGGTGATAACTCAATTTTACCAGATTTCACCCTGGCTGTCCAGGCTGCCAGATGAGACTTTATCCAGAAGACAGATGTCAAATACTCCCTGATCTTTCAGTCCAAACTCCGTGTACATTAGTTAGGGAAAACCCACTTCATTACCGACTCAAAGGTGGCTGCCAAATTGGCCAGATGACTTCCTGAAGCTGAGCCTACCCCACCACCATTGCCTGCTGGCTGGTGCCGAGGCCATCTCAGCGAAAATGATTGATGGACTGTATGCCTTTGAGGTGGAGGAGCCTGGATACTAGACCTGGTACTTTGTTACCAGTACATGATCCCTATCTGAAAATTGTTGAGAGCTCTTCTTGCTCCTTGTGATCCTCTCCAATGTGAATGGGACTCTTGGCACATAACTTGAGAACGGAAACCTTTAGCAGCACTAATCTGGGACTGTTTCCAAGCCATGCTCCATCGTGGTCAGCCTAACTTTTGGTTCTGATCCAGTCCAGCTCAACCAGATAGCTACAGTTGGTGCTTTAGGTCCTATTTTACAGTTTATTATTTAAATATTCATGTCGTTCTACTGATTGGATTTTTGTCATTTTGGTTTTGTTTTATTCATTACATTTTACTCTTTTTCTAACTTGCTGTGGGATATTTTTGTGTATTGTTTTCACAGTTTTACTGTTTTAAGTTTGCACAAATACCTTACATATTGCCTCTAAGTTAAGCCTGACAGCTCTATGCCAAGCTACCTGGGGCTTGGGTACAGGGTAATTTGGGATTTTCTGGTGCCTCATGCTGACTAGGATTGTGATTGCTGCTTGACCAGGGCCCACACCCCTGTCAACCAGGAACCCAGTTTTAACAGTGACTCACAAAGTAAACCTATGTGTCTCCTGAGTAAATCTTGGGCTGCTCCATCCCATAATGATATAATTAATGCTAAAAACAAATATCCACATACATACATATATTCATGGAACTATGAGATATGGTCACAATTTGATGACACTAATGTACCTAGTAAAGCGTAATTTTTAATGAAAATATAATTGATATTTACAGGTTCACATATGCTGGCCCATAGAGTAGTTTCTGCACAACCTAATCATCCAAATACTCATGCCAGAAACAATAGTATATATTGAATCTCATCTCACATTCACATTTGTTAACATTGTGCACAACAGTGGGAAAGAAAGAAAATAACACACTTTGAAATAATGGGAGAGTAACATTGCTGTCGCAACATACTTCATAGTAATGGTTATTCTTCCATATTTTACAGAATAATTCTTACATCCAGGTATGAGCTGTGTTGTATGCCAATCTCCCCTCTGACCACTCAGAACTCTTTCTGAAATGTATGCCATTGCAACAACTTGAGGCAAAACATTGCTTTTGGAGGAGTGTTATTGCTGTCACAGTTGTGTGCAATATGCAAACTAATAAGACAGGATTTTGTGTATCATTGTACACTGTATTGCATGTCATGGCATTGCACAAGTCCTGTATAACACTGTTATGATGCTATTGTCATAAAACACTTTCTTGAAAGCAACATTTCTAATTCATGCAAATGTCTCTGCGTTCACCATAGTGAAATATCTCAGATTTCAAATTCGCTTTGTGACATGTGTGGACAGAGACTGCCTCGTGAATTAATATATGTTGCCTTGTAGTGAAAGAATCTACATAGCAATTCTGTAGTTATTGACTTGTGACTCTGGGATGCAAGTTACTCAATTGATTTCAGCAAATCACTGGTCAGGGATGTAATGTTCTATTGCAATTTTTATATATTTTAAATATTAAGTCGAAAAAGTTATAAACTTCTTGAATAGTATGACAACATAATACAACATTTTACATCCATACATTGCATATTGACAGGTACAGCGATGCTAAATGAAATGTAAACTATTGCATTGCACTAAGAAAGTGACATAGCAAGTTGAATTACTCATCTACTGGTCCAGCAACCTCAAATTCCAATGTGGTGAAGCATGCTCCCTGCTTGTTCCACCATATCTGCCCACCAGTGTGAGACCTGGTGCAGGTTCT
The DNA here is from genome assembly GCF_964204655.1 of Triturus cristatus. NCBI lineage: Eukaryota > Metazoa > Chordata > Amphibia > Caudata > Salamandridae > Triturus > Triturus cristatus. Next base: position 966,829,977 of record NC_140581.1, read on the forward strand.
GCACCACACCACAGACATACGGTATTTGACTCTAGTCTGAATCTACCACCTTTGTCTGTGCTTGTGGGGGGAGTATCCTTGGCAGACTCAAACCTAGCAGACCGTATCTTGGGAGGAAAAGGAGGACAAGCCACTAATGGGCCCACAACTCCCATGAATAGAAAATGGTGCTTTCTCAGCTATGGCAGCCACGGCCCATGTAGGTAAAAAGTGGTGGGGCTGGGTGGGGGGGATTTTGAGAGACAACGACGAGGGAAAATTAACTATTTAATGTCCCCTCATGGTTGTCTGTCGAATCCCCCCAACCCAGCTCCACCTCCCCACAACTCTTACTTGCACAGGCCGCGGCTGTGCTATGTTTGGAATGACCAAGAGGCATCTTTTCTTACAATAGAGGCGCAGAAGTCAGCAAACAGAGGGGTAGACAAACAGAGATAAAACTAACAAAACAAACTACACACACAAAGAGCACAAAGCAGATACATGGAATAAATTGTGTACAAAGTACAAAAGGGATTAAATATGACACACATAAGGGACAAGAAGACAGGCAGTAAGCACACTAAACTCTCCAAAAGTCTCCCTATCCCACTGTCCAGTGATACAGCTCCTCCTTCAAAGAGTCAGTAGCATTCAATGTATTGTGACCACACAGTTGTAGCAACAAACCATTGACACATGTTTTTGCCAATCTCAATTAGGAGGGGATGCCCCATTCACGCCCCCGCAAAATGGATCTAATACATGTCAGAGCACCATTTTGAGATCACAGGCCCTGTTATTTTGTGAATCGCAGGGTTTACAGCCACAAAATGGTCTCCATTTTGTGTGTGAATGTAGCATGATTTTCAATCTATTTTGTGTTGCCAGAAATCTAATAGATATATGTATATATTCATTGAAAAAAACATAGGTTTCAGGGATGTTATAGTTAGGTTGACATTTTACTCGTACAAAACCAGAGAAATTCATCCATTATAGTTAACTGAGCTAACTATAACTCACGCCCCTGCAATGCACTGCTGATGACGTCACATATTACATCACTCATGACATGGTCAGTGACATCAGTGATGACATCTCAAATGACATCACTAATGACATCAGCCAGTGAGTGAGTGTTTCTAAAAAGTTTAAGAATATTTTATATATATATATATATATATATATATTCACTGAAAAAAATATAGGTTTCAGGGACGTTATTGTTAGAAATTAGCATTTAAAAAACCTTAGACATTCACTGAAAAAACCATAGGTTTCAGAGACGTTATAGTTACTTGGACATTTGACTCATATAAAACCAGAGAAATTCACCCGTTATAGTTAGTTGAGCTAACTATAACTCGTGCGCCAGCAATGCACTGGTGATAATGTCACATATTACATCACTCATGACATGGTCAGTGACATCACTCATGACATCACTAATGACATCTCAAATGACATCACTGATGACATCATCCAGTGAATGTGTGTTTCTGTAAAGTTTAAATATGTTTCATATATATCTATGCCAAGGTCTATTGAAGAATGAGTGGATGTAGAAGTGCCTGAATGGATTATTTAGTAGATGCATGACTGACTGTATAAGTCACTGATTGAAGGTATGTTACTGAATGCATGGGTTACTGACTAAACTGTGTGAATGTCTATATTAGTCTCTCAGTTGGTGTGTAAGCAGGTGCATGGGTTGGTGAGTAGCTACATCAGTGTCTATATGGGTTATTGATTGATTGTATGAGTATATGTATGGGTGTCTGAGTGTCTATGTGGGTGGGTGGGGGGTTTCTGACTCTGTGCATACATGTCTGAATGGCTGATTCACTGGTTGTATACATTCAAAAGTGCATCTCGGAAGGGCTGTATGGGTAGCTGACTGTGTGTACAAGTGTGTTGATTAGTGAATTGATGTCTCAGTTGTATATATGTGAGTAACTATATGTTTCTAGACAGTATATGTGAGTGTTGGGGTGTATAATTGACTATAAGGGAGAGAGGGATTGCAAGAGTGTCTACATATATGAATGTGTACTTGTATTAGTGATTGTATAAGAGAGTAAGTATGTGTAAGTATCTATATAAATAAGGGCGGTTGGTGTGTGTATTAATAAGTCAGGTGGTGTGTATATATCTGCAGGTGAGTACATGGGTGTGTGATTGATTTTTGAAATGACTGAGTAGATGTGTGAGTAACTCTATGGATCAGTAGCACTGTGTGAATATATGTATAGGTGTATGAGTGGATATTATACTGATGTAATGATGAGTGACAGCATGTATGAGTGACTGTATGAGTGTATGTCTAGCTCACAATATATAGATAGGAATCAGTGGATGGGTATCTTTTATCAGGTATTGGTGTGTCTATGGTTTTGAAAATGATAGTCAGTATTTTAGAGTACGTGTATCAAAGGTTATATTAGTGTGTGAGGAGGTGTGTCAGACTAACACGTGGATGATGTCATCAGTGATGTCATTAGTGGTTTCATTTGAAATGTCATCAGTGATGTCATGAGTGATGTCACTAACCATGACTTGAGTGATGTAATATGTGACATCATCACCAGTGCATTGCGGGCGCGCAAGTTATAGTTAGCTCAACTAACTATAACGGGCAAATTTCTCTGGTTTTATATGAGTCAAATATCCAAGTAACTATAACGTCTCTGAAACCTATGGTTTTTTCAGTGAATTTATAAGGTTTTTTAAATGCTAATTTCTAACTATGACGTCCCTGAAACCTATGATTTTTTCAGTGAATTTCTAAGGTTTTTAAATGCTACTTTCTAACTATAACGTCCCTGAAACCTATGGTTTTTTCAGTGAATTTCTAAGGTTTTTGAAATGCTAATTTCTAACTATAACGTCCCTGAAACCTATGGTTTTTTCAGTGAATTTCTAAGGATTTTTAAATGCAAATTTCTAACTATTACGTCTGAAAATCCTATGTTTTTTTCAGTGAATGTCAAACGTTTTTTAAATATCGAACTACTATTCGGCTATTTGTCATTAGTACTGTTTTTTCTAACTTTTCAACTACATAAAATAAACTGCAAAACAGCTATGTAATGTAATATATTCCGCAAATTACAGTGAGTTTTTAAATAATACAAAATAATTTAACATTCAGAAAACAATTTTTCTCCCTTTTTTTGCTGTCATCAGCTTCTACTTAACTTCACTATTCACAGTGATGTCAGTGTAGTTTCATCCTAAACAGCAGGGGAAAAAAACAATCAACTAGATTGTTAAAAAAAACAAAGCCCTAATTCTCCCAAATATAATACAAAATCAACACAAATAACACATCCAATACTATTTCCAATCCAATCTTCAAATCTTACCTTTACTTTGTAGTTTCTGTTCACATTTTCCCAATACGCCAAATAATGTATCAAAAATTTCGCTTTGAAACCATCCAGTATGAATTCCTTAAAGTATCTTTACACCTTCCCACTAGGCCGAATGATGTATCTAAAATCTTTGTTTCAGAAATATCAAGTATGAGTTGGGTAATTCATAAGGCAATCTCGGTTTCATTTCCAAGTGTGTATCGTTGCAGTGACTCCAACCATTATTACACTTTAAATAAACTGTATAATGTCCACTTGTGGTAGTATTTCCAGCATGGAAAACAAAAGCAACTGTTGCAAAAGTTCTTCCAGAAATAGATACTTGACTAGCAACAACATTTTTAATTTTGGTTTCCACTTTTCTTCCATTTGGTCTACAGCGTTGCAGGATTATAATGAAATATTTTCCAAATCTTTGTAGGCATAATGTAGATAGCATTGTTGATTTACAATGAGAACAGATCATCTCGTGATCAGCTTCTTTTATTAATTTGGAAAATGGTACAGATTTGCAGTCAGGTATTGTTAAATATAGAAATCGTTCTCTGTCAACTGTAGTGCTTGAAATGAATGAACACTGTTCACATTTATGTTCCCACTTGTAACTGAGTCCAAAGAAACTCTCAATCTGAATTCCTTCATCTTCTAGTACGCCAAGCATAACCATCAGAAATTCTTGTGCATCTTGTTGTATCAGATGCACAAGGGTTCAGCACTATATATAATATACGTTTGTTTGTCAAAGTTCAAGATTCACACAAAAATTAATTATCCCAAGTCTTAATTTCTTGAAAAAAATGTTCTTCTTTATTTTTCTTTAAAATGTTTTCTTTATTTTCAAGAGGTCAAGAGATCATAGCCAATGCGTTTCGTCTCACATCGAGACTTCTTCAGGGCTATTCAAAATACAATACAAAAAATATATTACAAAACCAAATTTTAACATCTTTCACATACAAAAACAAATACAACACATTTAAGATCACAAAAAATACATGTTTCTAGTGCGAGGGTCATATTTTGATAGTTACATTTTGAATCACGAGTTCTTTTAAAACATCATCTGTGTGACCAGAAACAACAAAAAATATGGTTTATGGCATACCTTGACAGTAAGATATAGCGTGATCTCATCAATTCTTATGTGCTTCAAGTTTTCTAGATTTCTCCAATATTCCAGAACCTCTATATGGTACACAGTGTCTAAAATGATCAATATATACAATGTGATAAAAGACTGTTATCTAATCTTTATATACATATTAGAAACACAAACAACCATCAACCATGTCTGGTATCTATTTGAATATAATGTCATGTCAATAAAACATTATATATTATCTTGATTTCAAAGGACATTAATCAAGGAAAGCCTAAAACAGAATAATTACCAAGAAGAAAATTAATATACATTCGCTGTCTCTATAGGAAAAAGCAGAGAACCTAAGAGACCCTATTCAAAGAAAAGTTCCTTAGAATTTTGTAATGAGAATGTTGTCCCATGGTGAAACTATTTGCCCACTCAGTATATAGATGCTGCACAAGTGCAAAAGATTTCCAAAAGTAATAAAAAATGCTCATTTCATAAGGAGCATAGCCATATATTCAAGAAACAATATAAAATGTACACTGAACGCTGATTAAATGCTTGCAAGAATATCTCTACGCATCCGTAGATCTTATTACATGCATATATTCACCTTCATATTTATGTTTAAGATCATCACTAAATGCCATGAACCAAACTTTATTTTTTTTAAAAGAACCACATTTCAGTCAGGAGCGGTTATATATATAGATGACCATAATCAATGCCTTACAAATTAGCGCATTGACTATATATAAAAAGAAAAACAAAGATGCGCAGATATATAATTTGATCGTAATTGCGATGTAAGCAAATAATCTTATGGATAGTCAATATTGAGTCCATAGTGCAATTGTGCAAAACAAACCACGTTTTTTTTATATTAAGAAAAGGGGTGGTACTTAAAAACCGTGTCAGCCATCTTTGACACATCGCATATTAACATCTATATTAAACATTGTTAGACATCTATGCACTATTAATTCATTGCAGTGTAACGGTTTGGCTATACAAGGGTAACAGTGTTGCTCAAGTATACAGTTTGACCATGACGTAAATAGGCTAACTAAACGCCGCTCTATATGAGTTCTGTATAACTGCGGCGGACATCTTTAAATATCGCGAATTCGTGACAATTCAGTGTTAGACATTCGAGCACCGTTGAAAATATATTAAACCCACTGGAGTCAGAACCCCATAACGTAGATTAATTTAGTGTCTTCTATATTTCTATAAAATTCTCAGAAAGATATTTCAATAGACCAAAATTACAAACATGTCAATACACAAATTGTATGGACATTTATCCATTTCATAACGCAACCGCAACCGCATGCGGACTTAACTCACCCGCAATGGCATGGTGGCCTATGGTGTCCGTTCTTCGTGTTTTGGATGAGAAGCCGAACGCTTGTAAATGGGTCTTTTTAAACTTCCCGCCCGGAAGTGTCAATCAACAGTGTGTAAAAAACGGACAAAAAAAGGAAATTAAAGTCACCAAGGCAACGAAAACTAACACCAATATCACGGCCATCTTTGACACGAATGTATATGGATAGATATAACGCAATTTTATATGCGTATATCATTATATACGTGTTCACGAAGTTATGTCTTAACACTAGTATATAGGGATTAATAATTTTTAATTTTTAATTTAATATGCATAGTTCATTATATACGTAACCAGGACATTACGAATAAAGCAACCCGTTATCCCTATAACGTTAATAATTTTCTATTGCTAATAAGTAGAAACAAAGCCAGATTAGTTTGGTCAATTCCCACGACCAAACTATCATGGAAACCAAGTTTACAGCAAAGTGGCAGCCATCTTATAAGCATAAACGCACAAAAGCAAATGTATAATAAAGCAAAACATGTACCCAAAAACAAATATAATAAAACTTTATAAAAAGGCCCAACCTCATTATGGATAAGTCAATATACATTTCTGTATTCAATGTATCTAAAGGCAGCTATATTCATATCATGTTATCAATACAAGAATGGATGCATTTAAGAACACGTGGTATGTGTCGCAACTTATTTGGGACAAAAGCGGCAGCCATCTTTGAGTGTATATGCAAGAGGTGTCTTCCCTAAAAGAGGTTACATGATTTCAACATCATAATTTGTCTTTACCAGTACAGTCTATTATCTATCATGATATACTTTATGTGTAAGTATTTTGAAGCCGTTTTTTTTTAAAGAATTATGTATCAAGGGCAATCGCAATTATAAAACCCGTACAAAATCTATATATGAAAAATACTAACTCATGCAAGGAACAAAGGATATAAAACCATTACATCAATTTATAAATGTAAAAAAAGGGGAGGGAGAAAGTATAATAAACATTTATACCCACATATTCAATGTTACATTGTGCGAAAACATTATATGATTATAGATTTTATAAATAAACATGTTTACTCCCTTTCTCTCTTATGGAGGAAGACGTGTTATATTTCACTATGAACATCATAGCATTGACCAATGCCCTCATAAGTTAATGACTTCAAGCACCATGAGCAGAAATCTCATGGCTCAGTGCTCTCATATATTGATGACTCAAACATCATGAACAGAGATTTCATAAACTTGCAGTCCTGACAGGGATATACATCTCCAATGTTCAGCTAGAGATAGAATTAATTATCTCATAGAAAGTGATGTAGCTCATTATTAACATTCAGACCAAACCTTACAGTTCTAAGACGGCATATCCACGATGCTTCTCATTGCCTGAGAATTATCTCCCTGTCTCCTCCTCGTTCTGGTACCTTAACATGGTCAATGCCAAAGAAGGTGAAGCTCTTATCATTGGGATGTTCACAATGTATATGCATAGCTATTGGATACTTTGCATCACCATTTCTTATTGCTCTGGCATGTTCTTGTATCCGCAATTTAAGACTGCGGATACTGCTGCCAATATATTTCTTTTTGCAGGCACATATGACCATATATACCGTAAATGTTGTATTACAATTGATGAAATAATTTAATGAGAACTCCCTAGACTGGCTGCCACTAAACATCTTGATCTTATTTACACCAAATTTGCATATGCAGCAGTTCCCACATACATGAAAACCCAAAGGTTTATTGGATAACCAAGTAGTAGATGGAGTATGTATACTTTTAACATAACTGGGACTTAGTATATCTTTTAACGTCTTACTTTTCCGATATACTATTTTTGGCTTCTTAGATATGGTATTGCCCAAAGAGCCTTCTTTCTCTAAGAGATGCCAGTTTTTTCTTAGAATGTTGTAGACATGACTACTAAATACATTATATTCTGTGATAAACAAAACCACAGAATCCTGTTTCTCGATGTTTGGCTTACTTTGTGATTTAGGTACCAATATCTCCTGCCTCTTCAGGGACAGAGCTCTCTTTTCGGCATTGTCTAGACAGGTCTGATTATAACCCCTTTTAAAGAAGTTCATTTTGATCTTTTTAATGTTTGTAACGAAATCTTCATCTAAGCTGCAGTTTCGTCTTGCGCGAACCATTTCGCCATATGGAATGGCAGCAATAGTTGATGGTGGGTGCGCACTCGAGGCATGTAAATAACTGTTACATGAGGTCTTTTTTTTTAATATGTCGCTTTGTATATCAGTATTTCTTACAAATAGTTTCAAATCAAGAAACTCAATGCTTTTATCAGAATATTGAATAGTCAGTTTCACATTAAAACTGTTACTATTCAAATAGTGATGGTAAGAATTAAGTTGTTCCACTGTACCATGCCAAATCATGATAATATCGTCAATGTAACGTCCGTAGAAAATTGCATTATCACTCCAGGGGTGTGCTCTTGGGCCCCAGACATGCTCCACCTCATACAGTCCCATAAAAAGGTTTGCATAAGAAGGAGCAAATCTGGAGCCCATAGCAGTGCCCTGTCTCTGTAAGAACCATGTGTTATTATGCAAGAATGCATTCTGTGTTAGGATCATCTCAGCCATAGATAATAGCATGTCAGTATGTTCTAGATGTTGTGCTCCCCGTTTAAAAAGAAAATGTTTAAGAGCTCTCATACCATCTTGGATGTGAATACAAGTGTACAAACTTTCAACATCCATAGACACAAATAATAGATTATCATGATCCCAATTGAAGTCCTCCAATTTACACAACAGATCAGAGCTGTCTCTAGGATACGATGGCAAATTCTTTACAATAGGTTGGAGAAATTTGTCAACATATTGAGCAATGTGTTCTGTAGGCCCACCATTCCCTGAGATAATGGGGTGCCCAGGTGGAAATGGGCCCCCCTTATGAATTCATAAGAACAATGTTTCCGCCTTTGTCGGCCTCCTTGATTACCAAATTTGGATCATCTTTTAATAGTTGTAACAGATTACATTCTTCTTCACTAAGATTCTTATTATGTATGCAACCTAGTCTTTTATAATGTTGATCCTCTAAAGCATATAGATCAGTTGTAACTTTTTTATAAAAATCATCTATAGCTGTTTCCTGTATTGAAGGTGGCATAAATTTCGAGGTGCAACGTAAGCCGCTGTCAATTGTGTAATCCTGAGAAATGCCCAAATTTGTTGCCAGTTGCATAGTATCTCCTATTTCATCCTCGTCATACAAGGAGGCAAGCAAATGTGTGTTATGTATATCCGCAATGGATGGTATTGAATTGGTATTGTAAAGTAAATACCTAGGCAATTTCAAAGCAACACAATCGCATATTCAATGGAAAAAGCAATGATGGTATAGAAGGAGACACAACATACAGAATATTATCAAAAATAGATGTGGACTTTATTCTATTCGAATATAAATATAGAAATGATATAGAATAATTGATGATGATGGACTTTATAATTTCGAAATGTAATTCAAAAAATAGAAATTGGATGAAGTGAACAAAACATCAAACAGTGTAAAACAAATCACATTTCTAGTTGGTCAGACAACATAATCTGAGTACAAAAACATAAAATTAAAAGTGGCGAAGACCGAGATGTTCTCAACGCGCGTTTCGACGCTAACAAGGCGTCTTCATCAGGAGAGCCACAGTGTCTTTGAATCCTATAAACATACAAAAATGTACAATGTGAAACACAACCAACTGTATGTATATATTCTGCAACAATAATTAAAACAATTGATTTTCGGTTTTTTTCTTTCATTATCTTAATGTTTTTTTCTTTTTTTTATAAAACAAAGTGCTCCTTCACATATGAATTGGTATTGGTAATAGACAAAGGAACACATGGTGCAACAGGATGGTCTTCAAAATATTTTTTTATTTTTTATTTTCGAATGAATTTAAATAGGTCTGTATGAACATTCACAAAGTCACATTTGCTAGTTGGACAATAATTGAGACCTTTGCTCAAAACATTCTCTTCTTGTGGTGACAAAATTCTAGACGATAAATTAACAATTGTTAAGGTGTTATCAACTGCATTATTGATCTCATTTAAGGATAGATCTTTCACTTCTTGTTGTTCACATTCTGTTCTCTGGCCTTTTTTCCTGACCTGGTGTTTTTTGCCACCCCTCCGCCTACGTCTTCGTTGTATGTTTTTACGCGGTTCCCTAATCGATATCTCCGTACCTCCTGTAAAAAAACAGATGGTGGATCTCTAGGGGAAGCATTACTGGTACCCTCACCTGGATCACTTTCCATAGAGGAGAGTGAGGTGTTACTTGATGAAATACTGACTGGTTTTTCACACTTTTTCTCATTTGTCTGTGATTTCTGTACTAGATCATCGTATTTTCTTGCAAAAGTAAAAATACGTCCCCTTCTGTAATCTCCTTCATCCCTTTGTATTTTTTTCTGCTTTCTCTCTTTAAGCTACATCTGATAATTATTTAATTCCTTTTTCAAAATTTCAGTATTCTTCTGTATAACGTCTTTAAGATTACTCTCATTGATTTCCTTTTCAAGAATTTTAATTTCCTCCTTAATCTTTGAAACTTTCCTCTCCGTATTTGTAATTAATGTCCCCATCATCTTATAGGAAGCTTCATATAGGCCATCTTTCCATTCTTTGAGAAGATCTGGATCCAAATCCTCAAAATTCGGAAAAATAAGGATCCTTAGTCCTCTTGGGATGCGCCTATTTTCGATATATTTTTTAAGAGTGGCTCCGTCCCACCATTTACCCAACTCAGTTTTTTTCAACTTTTCCAAACGCATGAATTTACTTTTGAGACCCTCATTGTTATTCAAAGTTGAATCCTTATGGGTTGCATTAGTATGTGATTTGTCACTAAATAGATCATCCAACAACTCTTCACGTTTATCATCATAATCCATGTTGCATATTGTTGTATATTAGCACTGAACGTTAAAGATCCAGTACATGTATCCAACAGTTGGCGAAAACCAGAAGCAGAATGGATCTTACTTCTTTCAGTTCTCAATTCTTTAAATAAATTATAAAGTGCCGAACATAATCTTTTTTACTGACTTTCCATAATTTCACCATAAACATCTTCAAGATAAAATATAACGTTTAGAAGAACATTACCATAGCAGTTGACACCAGAAGCATTTTCTAATTGTATCCAGCAACATCATCACTTGTTTGTATTTTCTGCTTCTTTACATCTTTTCTTTTCTCTTGATTTTGGTTCTGCTTTTCAACCATAGTTGATTCTTCAACATGTTTGTGTTTTGAACACACAACACGTTTCTCATAAATAGGATATTTTCCTAAACTTGGAGCATAAAGCCTTCTCAAACGATTATATTCTCTTACACAATTAACATCAGCACTAACCTTGTTCTCATCAAAATCAATTAAATACAAACCAGACAACGTTCTAACTCGAGATAATGCAACATACACCATTCCCTCTTTAAACACAGTTCTTCCTACATTTACCAAAGCATTATCTACACTTAAACCTTGAGATTTATGAATAGTTATTGCATAAGCTAAACAGAAGGGAAACTGTTTTCTACGAACATACAAGTCTTTTACAAGCAAAAAACATACAGCACAACGCGCAATCTGTCTTACCTCTGTAATCTGATCAAATTTAACTTTCAAGAATTCAATTCCATTTCTATTTTGATATTTCACAAAATCAACAACTTTCCCCATTGCTCCATTCACTAAACCTTCTTCTACATTCAGATTACGCCTCAAAATTACCCGACAGTTTAAACATACATCTACATATTTTTCTAAGCCAGCAGTTTTTGATACAGACTTTTCCAAAGAATCCAATTTAGTCTGTAGTTTTTCTGAAAGAAGAATTGTTATTCCTTGATGCTCGATTTTATCAATAGCTTCAATGTGAACTATTTCTTGATTTTCCAATTTCATAAGCTCTCTATTAAATGTATAACACTCTTCCACTGTAGGCATTAAGCAAACTATAGACTTTTTTTCTTTCATTTTCTTGTACATTACTTCTGCTGGTGTGTTTTCATTTGTAAACAAGTTCTTTAGTAGAGAACTTTGAAAAGCTTGTTTACCATCTTTGCTTAGAACACCAATTCTTACATCTTTTAGAATATTTGCATAATCTTCATCTCTTGCTTGTCGCATAGTCTGAATGAGTTCTTTATATTGAAAATGTAACCACAGATTCATATTTACAATACTTCCCAAAGATTTCTTAGTGTCTTCATGTAGAAGAGTTTTAAACACTAGTTCTCCTTTTCCAGGGGTTAGTTGTAGCAGATCTCCAAATACAATTAAATGTTTTCCTCCAAAGAGAACGTCGTAATCTGTTTTTAATACCTGTTGCATTCTTAAGTGTACAAAAGCAAGCATTAAGTTTGAGACCATGCTCACCTTATCAATAATTAATAATTTCATTTTCTTCAGCACTCTTGACACTTCATAAAAAGCTTCTCCAGACAACTTCAGATATTGTAATTTATTATTATGCTCAACTGGTAACATCAGTAATCTAAGCGAAGTAACTCCTTTAACATTGTGTGCAGCTAATCCAGTTGGAGCTGTTACCACACAACATAAATGTGAACCAGTAGTTTTTTTAAGATAACTGGTCAAAACTTTAATTTAAAAACTTTTACCTGTCCCAGCTTGACCACTGATGTACATCAGATGAGGTTTAAAAGATGAACACATACATTCTTTTTTTTCATGCAACAAACCATGTCCTATCTGTTCTCTCACTTGTACATATATTTCTTTCTGTTCAACATTTACTTGTTCTTCTAAGTTTTCCAATGTAATATTCTCCTTGTGTGCTTGTTGCATTGCAATTTCAACTTCCTGCATAGCAATCGCTGCTTCATTTTCCAGTATTGGTTGTCCAAGAGGATCTTGACTACATGGACCACTACTTTGACTATCTTGAGAACTTTCATTAGCTATTTCAGCTGTAATAGTCTTTTCCTGTTCAACTTCATCATTCAAAATTTTTAAATATGTAGGGAAAATTGTACATGCAATGCTATCTTTACATGCATTAAAAGAATCTTCATAGCAGTCAAAGTCTCCAAGTAATTCACTTTCGCTACGCCATGGTTTAAAGAGTTGGAGAAGTGCTAAATAGTAAAGTTCTCGCTTATCTGGAGATTCACAACTGAGTTTCTTGTGGTTTATAAAATTACCCTTTGCATGTTTTACTACACAACCATGACATCTAACTACTGCATATTTTCCTTCTTTTAAATTCTGTTTAACATATCTTTTGAAGCTGTAATGGTGAAGTACTTCATAAAGGCATAGCTGTTCCAGATGTCGACTACTTTTCACATAGTATGTGTCCAACGTATTAGTTTTAAGAATGTCTGTACTGTCTGGTTCATTTGCTGCTAAGTATTCAATTTCTTCTAATAATTTCAACACTCTATTCCGTGAGCAGGCAAGACCTAAACTTAGCCAAATGATTCCTCATGACTTTGAATATACCAATCAATCAATTAGCTTTATTCGGCAATTAAGTCATAAAAGCACATTTACAGACATTACATATAAATACATATAAATTACCTAAAAAGTTAAAATTACAATTAAATTTATAAATGGCCGACGAGCTTGGATTATAAAATATAAAAGTTAAAAAAGGTAAACATGTCAAATTATAGTATACAGAAGGTAGCTAGACTTTGAATATGAACTTGAAGAGCACAAGCGGTCTGAACATTCATAGGATCCAATTTCTCGGTGGGAAAGCTCTTTCAAAGTAAAGCTGTACAATTGTTTGCTAAGGCTTTTCTCTTGTGCAATTTCTTCCCACATTTGTTTCATCTCTGATTTTTCTGATTTTGTTATGTACGATGTAACATAGCGTGCAACAGCAATTGAGTTACTGCAACATACTGGATGTCCACGTTCGCATTCCACATTTATAAAATGACTGGATTGTAGTCATTGATATACTTTTGACACCTCTGTTCTTTTTAAGTTGTAGGTATTCTTTGGAGATTTCTGAGTTATTGTGTGCCTTACAGAAGAAAAAAAATAATTTACTCTTCCTTTACAAATGACTGGACGTGGAAAACCAAACCGACATTTGGTGTAAAATTTTCCTTTAGACTTGTATTTTCTTCTGCAGTACTTTCCACAACGGTGAGTTTGGAAACGTAATTTGCTGTCTCAAGCTTCTATCTCCTTCTTCTCTTGGAATCTCACATGTCACATACTGTTCGATGAAAGACAATACTATTTCATTAGAATCAGTTCCAAATTTAGGTGCATCTTTGATCCATAGTGGCATATGTATATGAGGTGCACCTCTTGCTTGGTACTCCTTTCTCCAAAAGAAATTGGTAACTTCTCCAAGAGGTGGATGCTTTTTATTGCAGATAAAAGACATCATAGCTTGAAACCTATGATTAAAATATCTGCACACATTTACAGGATCCAATAAACACAGTTCAACAGGAGTCTTTATTTCACATTTTTTATATTGGAATTCACTTCTCTTAGAAACTCAAGCAAATCTTCCCATGCATACTCTGCACAGCTACGTGTGACAAACCATGTTGGTGTACCTAAGTTCCGTAACATACACTTGAGTTCTCCATGACGACGATACCAATACTCATTTGTTCCACGTTGACATGCCATCAACTTGATTAACGGTGCTTCTAAATTTTCATCTGTTTCTTGAACTTTCTCCACAAATTCTTTTGCAGAAAGAAGTGATTGATGAACTCCAGTTATAAGTATGTGGTTCACCGCAACCGACAGAGAAGACAGATCACATTCTAACAAAAGGTGAAATATGTATGGAATGCACTGTCAAAATCTAGGATCTTCAGAATATAATCTTGTTGACTGATATTCTGAAGTTGGAATCCGTACAGGTCGGTCATCATATCGTCCACCTTCTCCAGTAGGAAACAGCTGTGGAAAACAACGAGCTTCCAAGCTTTTCTCCCATACACTCATTGGAGTTCCCTGTGCTTTTTTCATTTGAAATAACTCAATGCTGCTTCCTATTACTTCTTTTGAATGCAAAGGACATATTGTGTAATGTTCATAAATCTCTTCAGTCCTTGACTTGTCCACTTTCTCTATGTGACCACTTGAAATTTCAGATTCATCTTCTAAACGTATTACCTGTTCATCCATATTTACAGTTTTGTAATAAATATTGTTCTCTATAAGATATAAGGTAGCCTTTTCAACTTTATTAACATCCACAAATTCTTGCTATATTTTACGACTCTTTGTTGGTACACCATTTACTAGAATGACTACTGCCTCATTTTCCTCTTTCTCTCCAGCAATAGTTTCATTATTTTTCTTAAAATCCAAAGGTATGTACACCACTCTTCCTTTCAGCCCTCTTTGCAAGTCTGTTGGTGGCAGTTTACCTGCTTTAGGCTCCATCCGTATTATAGTTTGAAAAGGATGAACAGATTGAATTAGAACCAACTCATATGTATTCAATTCTGCCAGTTCCCCCGGAATAGCTACTAATTCTAAGTTATTATGTACTGCTCTAGCAGGCATTTTGTTCTCTTCTAATTTATTGTAACAATATTTACATATACGTTGATCACTACCTAACTCAAATCGACCTTCCACCAACAAGTTAGTTGCAAATTCTTCGCACTTACCATTGTTCTCCTTTTCACTTTTCAAATACAAATCAGCATTCCTAGTTGGACTTTTATAATGAGTACGTCAACAACAAACATAGTTTGGTATTTCAGAGCACACTACATTAAACTTTCCAATTTCTTCTTCAAACTGATCAGTGCTAATCACTTTCCCATCTCCTTCAACATCTGCAATTGTCAAACTTTCACTTTCTATGGACTGCTCTACTGAACCAAAATATCGCATTTCAATAAAACACAATGCAGGACTTTTTACATAGTACAGTTTCCTTACAAACTTCAGCATTTCTGAATGGTGTACTGCTAACATCCTCAAGTGAAAAAGACTTTTACACACTTTTCTTGAAAGACAAGCCAGCCAGAGAATGCCCATGCTTCTCAGTATATTTTCTTACATTACATGGATCTAGTCCTTGTAACAACTTAATCTTCTGTTTAATACTTTTCTGTGTATATTCTCGTAGCAAATTTTGCATTATATCAATAGATTCCTGTTGAATACTACAAATACTGCTACAACCCCACTTATAAACAGGAGCTTGTGTACATTTCCCTTGCACTTCTTCAGCTATTAACTCTTCTGCACTTTTACCAACCATTTCCTCTTTTGGAAGGGGACAACCATCCTGAACTTCGTAAAAACGACCTCCAGTATCAACTGCAAATGGTAAACTATTTTCCTGGAAGTACCTTTCCTCATTAAAAAAAGACTCATTAGTAGAAGTATGTTTCCAATGTCCACTAAAGATTTTGCAAAAGTTGGTTCTGTTCACAAGTCTGTTTCTTCTACTTTTCTCTTTCAACACTTTGATTATTTTATCCAACACTTTGATCCTCTTCAAAATCACAATGAATAACTTCTGTATTAAAGTGAAAGCAGTATCCACTATAGTTTCAATACGCTGCTTCTGTTTGAATTGCAGCATTTTCTTTTTATATTTGCAGCATGTTTTCTTTTAATTCTGAATCACTCTAGTTCGAAGAAGTCTCTGACGAATTTCTTGAAATTGTTTTTGTCTCCGGGTAACAGATACTGTTTCTTTATCATGTTTTCTTTTCCTGGTATTTGAAATTGAAGTCTGCTTCTCCTTACTTGAAAAATTCTTCTTTTTACTTTGTGTGATGTTATTTTCATTAAATGTTCGTAAAAAGAAATTCAGAAATTGTCTAGTGTTTTTACCAGAAGAATCTTTATGTGTAGTACTCTCATTTTTTTCTAATTGAAAATCTTTCCTTTTTTCAAATATATATATTTTTTCTCTTTCCTTTTATTTCAGTTCTTCTAGGCATTCTCAAATTGTAATCCAAACAAAATTATTTTCTGAGAAAGAAAAAATAGATTCAATTATTTTTTACATCTGTTCAATATGTTAAAATAATAACATACAATTACATAAGTTCTACTGATGGCTTCCAGAGGCAGTGCTGCAACGTGATGGAGCAAGGGCAGGGGAGCAGTAGGATGACGGGTAGTGCCATAGAACATACAGCAAGTATTTATTTAATTATTTACATACACCTTTACAATTTATATGTAACTGCACTACCTCGTACTTTTCACCTCTCCGCCGCACCCCACCACCCCACAGCACTCCCTCTGCAACCCACCGCAGACAACTTTATAGACAGTAGTAAGACAGTGAGAGCATGCACATTGCTCACTGCTGAGAAGTGGAGACATCATGCCAGGTGAGTCACGTTGTAGGAGAAGGGAAATCCTTTAAAGAGAGCCAATTTCTCTCAGGATTTCCCTTGTCTTTTTGCAGCGCAGGAGCAACATCATCGTGGCGTGATTAGCAGAGAGACCACCTGGCGCACAACGCCCATTGCCCCGGACTCCCTGAGACAGCTTTCCAGGCGCACACACAGAGATGCACCCGAGTACTTCACAGGTCTTCAATAGAGCATTTGCTTGTAAATGAGGCTCTGTTCTTTTTCACCCCTTTTTAGAGCCACTACAGCCCCACTTGGCCTATTGCTGAAAGAATTAGCCTCCCCCGAAATTTCGCTCTGGTTGCGCCTCTGGAGACGACCACAGGCAGCCAACTCCAGCACGACCATGCTATGACCTTTCATAGTGTCTTGTTTTAGTGCTACGAAAACACACGCTTTGCCTGGCTCACTTAGTCCTCACACCTTTATATTCCTATACTGTGCTTCACATGGAAATATAGAAGTGCAGGTTCTCACCACCCCAAATTAGCTGTCTGGTATACTCTCTCAAATGTAAGAACTACAGGTATTCAGTATCTATCAGTCACGGCCAGTTTAAAGCAGTGTTCCTATATAGAAATGGACAAAACGTTATGTTTCTAAATTAACGTCTTACAATGAAAAGCTGCTTTACATTTCTTTCGCTGGATCAACCTTTGTTTAAAACACCACCAGAGAAGGGTGGTGAACTATGGTCCCCAAAGAGCAACTCAAAGCTTTCTTGTTCGTTATCAGAAACATCTGACTGTCAATGCTTATCGCCAGCCTTTTCGGCCCCTTAAGAGGCTGGGTGGATGAGTATAATACACGGTATTTAGGATCGGGCGGAGGGTGCACGGAAATAAGGATTGATAGTTGAATAAAGTGCGAGTGGATGGATGGCCAGATGGATGAATGGATAGCTAGATGGATGGATGTATGGATGTATGGATGGATGGATGGATGTATGAATGGATGCATGGACCAGTACTTAGGATAGATGGGTGGGCTGATAGATGCTTAGGATTGGTTCTGGGACAGATGTATGTATGGATATATGGGCGTATGACTGGATGGATGGCACAGTGCTTATCATAGGCGAGTGAGCTGATAGATGCTTAGGATAAGTGCAGGGACAGATGTATGTATGTAGGTAGGAATGTATGGATGAATTGAAAGATGGTTGGATGGTGCAGTGCTTAGGATGGATGGATGCAGGGCTTTAAGTGGGCCTGGTCTGAGCACCGGCAGTTATTTTCAGGAGACCTCGAAACGGGTCTCTATCGGGCTCTATTTTCAGCCCTCGCAAAGGTAGTCAGTTTTCTTTTTTTTTATTGGACTGCAGTGAGAGCATGCACATCAATGTGCGCATGCTCATTTTGCTCACTACTGAGAAGTGGAGACATCATGCTAGGTGAGCCACGTTGTAGGAGGAAGGGAAATCCTTTAAAGAGTGTGTTTTCCGAAGGTAGGATAATTGGAGGGGATTTTCTTAAGCACACAATGCTAGTTATCTTGATTTAGACCACACCCCTACTTGGATAGCCCACACCCCTTTAAGAGGTTTGCACCGCCCCTTTTAGAGCACTCCCAGTTTTTTTCCCACTTAAAGCCCTGACTGCACCATAGTAACAAAGAAATGGTCCAAGCTCCCATTTAAATCTACAATGGCACCAAGTTTCATAATTTGCCATCAATGCTGGCAGTCTTCTACGACAGTGCAAGATTTGTTATCCACATAAATGTGTGATTTGCGTAGCTGTCTGCTGGAACACTCATCACCAAAAGGTATTAAAACATGCAAATTTGCGAGTAAAACATATACCATACCATAAAGCGGTTCATAAATGGGCCCAGTGACACTACAGCACCCTC
The DNA here is from genome assembly GCF_964204655.1 of Triturus cristatus. Lineage (NCBI taxonomy): Eukaryota > Metazoa > Chordata > Amphibia > Caudata > Salamandridae > Triturus > Triturus cristatus. The sequence continues at coordinate 966,849,031 of NC_140581.1, forward strand.
ATCCCCATCCTTGCTTAACCTTACGAAATCAAAGAAAGAGCCCCAGCAAACCTGGTAGAGCCACTATAGCAATACAGGGACTTAATTTCAACAAGTGTCTGCCGGAACGCTTAGCAACAAAAGGTATTAAAACATGCAAGTTTCTGGATAAAACATACACCATGCCATTGAGCGCTTTATAAATGGACCCAGTGGCACTACATCACCTTTACTAGCTACACATGTGCACGTTACAAATGTCCGTGTTATAATCAGCAACATACCCACCAATCCCAGCCCCACCCCTGCCCTTGCTTAACCTTACGAAATCAAACAACGAGCCCCAGCACTCCCGTTAGCGCCACTATAGCCATACATAGACTTAATTTCAATAGGTGTCTGCCGGAACACTCATCAGCAAAAAGTATTGAAACCTGCAATTTTGCAAGTAGAACATACACCATACGATAAGGCGGTTTATAAATAGTCCCAGTACCACTACACCACCTCCTCACCCGCCCTTGCTTAACTTTACGCAATAAAACAAAGAGCCCCAGCAAACCAGGAAGCGCCACTATAGCCATACAGAGGCTTAATTTCAACAGATGTCTCCCGAAACGCTCATCAGCAAAACGTATTAAAACATGCAAATTTGGGGGTAAAACATATATCATGTCATAGGGCGCTTTATAAATGGTCCCAGTGGTACTACATCACCTTTAGTAGCTAGACATCTGCATGTTACTAAAGTCTGTGTTTTAATCACCAACATACCCACCTCCCCCACCCCACCCCCACCCTTGCTTAACCGTACGAAATCAAGTAGCGCCACTATACCCATACACGGGATTCATTTTAACAGGTGTCTGCCGGAACACTTATCAGCAAAAAGTATTCAAACATGCAAATTGACAGGTAAAACATAAACCATCCCATAGCACGGTTTATAAATGGGCCCAGTGGCTCTACACCACCTTTACTAGTTAGGCATCTGTATGTTACTAAAGTCGTTTAAACACTCTGTAGAGTGTATAGCAGGGGATGGGGAGAGTACACAAAGCTCTAATTCCCACACTTTTTATATACCGTCCCTTTACTGTATGTATATTAAGGACATTAAATGGAATGAAAAAATTGACGAGTGTCTCAAAAGGGATAGTGAAGCTGAGCACCGGTAAAACCCGGACCACTTAAACACCGACATATATTCAGCACAGGGACACAGCCTGACAATTAGCATCACTTATAATCACATGTAGTTTACTAATATCAAGAAAGTCATACTGAAAATATACCGAACATTTTCATTTCTTTTTTATCTCTCACACATTTATAAAACATCTCTTCTAAAGAAACACTCCCCAACCACTTCTATTTCATAAGAACAGACATTCATTAATACGTTTACTACCACATATTTTAGTATATCTACCTTCTTATTATTCACTTGTCAGAAACTACTAAAACTATTAACAATACCCAAATGCAAACCAGAAACCATGTTCATATTATATCTGAACCTATGATCAAATGATTCAAACTGTGCGTACATATAAAAGGAACGTATCACTTTGACTATCTCCATCTCCTCTCTATGTAATCTCCAAACACTGTAGACGGCCTCACAGTACAACAACCTACCTCGACTTATTTTCAAATCTACCTCTCAGTGTCAAAAATGAGACCACAACCTGTCCACATAACATTTCTGGGTTTGGTTTTATCGCTTTTAACTTAATAACACATGCATCTGCTACCCCCCTTCCCCATTATTTCCATAAAAAGTATAATTTGCGAACGTGGGACATTTTGTTTATCTCGCCTGAATACATTAGCAAACCCAAATTAATGCTGTACCTCATTTGCAAAACCATACAGTCCTTTAAAGATGACAAACTACACTTCTTCTTTGTGAAAAATTCCCAAACATGTATAAAGAACTTATTTAACAACAGGTCAAACATTATGCATATTTTATAACCAATATGAAACACCACACTTTACTAACAGTATATTATTTTGAAATAAAAAGTACTTTCAAACTTAAAAATATCACCTTAAATACTTAATCAATACTACAGAACACACCTTGTTCATTTCTACCTCACCTTTATAGTTGGTATGCAGATTTCAAATGTCACACATGCATGCAATTCTTTCTTTGTCACACAGTAATTGCAATGCACCGCTTTCAACAAGAATGGAACCAGTAATGGCACAATTTCTCTGTCGCTCCACATATAAATCCATGTAAAGAACCAATCAGAATACTTCATTCCTTCATCGACATTCCAAAACTTATCTCCATTGGTTATTTTTGAATTTTCCATATGAAAAGCTTCTTAATATTCCGCGCCACATACAGGTCAGAAGTTCAACCTATTTTATCACCACACTTTCTGGAACATTCTACGACATCTGCAGGTTAAAAGTTCATAATTTTTTTAAACGTAAGGTTTTTTTATCAGCATATTCTCGAACATTTAACAGCACCTGCAGGTTAAAAGTTCACCATTGTTTTAAGTTCCAAATGTACCTTCCAAATGCAAGTAGCACGTCTGGTTGAGCTGAGCACATTTCATCCTATCGTATGTACTCCACGTTTAGACTGCTCTTTATTAACCAATGACAAACATGCTTTTTCACGCAACTAATATGCACCCTAGTTTTTAGTACCCAATGCCTCTTATCTTCCAATCAATTATCGTTTTCCGTAGAAAAAAAAAAGATTTTTTCACCATCTTTAAACATTTGTCTTACTCTACGAAGGAACTGCATGAGCTACAGACATCTTTCCATACCTTCCAGCCATACCTTCAAAATGCTAGTGTGGATCGTAGGACATACCTATGTTTTCTGGTGCAAGAGGTATGCAGAACAGAGATGTACTTGGACAGGTGTGGCACAGCGGCCAGAGCACATGACTTCACAGCATATGACATACAGTTTGGAATTACGCTTTCATCTCCGAGTCTGGCAGCAGCTCAGCTTAGCAGCATGAGACTCTAGACAATACCTCACATATTTTCTGTACCCCAGCACTTTCAGACCAGTAGGGGTCAGTAGTTCGTCCTAGTAGGTATAAACACATGCTGACACTACTTCCACAGGTGTGGTGCAGCGGCCAGGGCACATGACTTCATGTTAATGTTAATTAAAAAGAGAAGAAATGGTGATGACCAAAAGATTTTTGGAAAGAGGGTACTCTGAATCTGTCATAAACAAAGCAAAAGCAGAAGTGGCCAAAAGATCTAGAGAATCATTGTTATTTGATAAAGTTAATGAAAATGATGAAGAAGTTGAAAAAATCAGGTTAATCACCACCTAAAACAATCAAGCTCGTGATGTACGAAAAAGTCTCAACAAATTTTGGCCAGTGCTACACACCGACAAAGATCTATCAATGAATGTTGAAACTTTTCCGCAGATTACATACAGAATAGCGAAATCATTGAAAGATACATTGTGTAGAGCTATAGAACCCACACATGTTAACACCTTAGGAGTACAAGGTTTTTACACATGCAGAAAGTGCAAAGCATGCAAACATAGTAAAAATTGCAAAGAGTGTATACTTTCCCCAGAGAACAAGCCCTACAGGATTTTGAAACACACCACATGCAATACAGATTTTGCAGTTTACGCTTTATTTTGTCCATGTAAAAAAGCTTATATAGGAAGTACCATACATAAAGCTAAGATCAGGATTTTAGAACATTTGCGCGCCATTAAGCATGGCGACAAACAGTACCCTATAGCACGTCACTTTCTGAGTCACCACAGTCAGAACAGTGATTTACTTAGCTTTTGTGTTCTTGACTCAGTAAAGATAAATGAGAGAGGAGGCAATAGGGTCCAGGATCTCAGAAGTCTAGAGTCTAAACTTATAATCCAGTATAGAACCCTGGCCCCTATAGGCCACAATTGCAATGAAGAATTGGCAGTACATTTGGGGTAAAATATAGGCACATATATTACCCAACTGTCGTCAGGTGTTTCCACATTGTTAAATTGAAAATCAGCAGCCACTGTATTTTTATTACTGATGCAAAAAATGTTTTGAAAAAAGAAATTTTTAGTGTAGAAGATCAAGAAGTGTTAAAATTAAGTGGTTTCTGTAGGTTAGTGTTTGACTGATTTTCTGTTTTTTCTTTTTCTAGACACAAAGTATTGGTCAACTATGAGGGAATGTAGAAGAACTAAAGTATCTTTAGAGCCCACTGGGGAGGAAAATCTGTTGCTGCTGTTACATTAGTATTATGGCTGTATTCGGACATTAAGCCCACTTGGGTGATATCTGAACGTTTAAGGTGGAATTTTGAAATTTCGTTGAACCCGCTTTTGAGAGCGAATGGTTATTGTTTATCCTAAATTGGTCATTCTGTAGCTGCTGTTACATTACATTATTAATTTGATTGTATTCAGACATTATGCCCACTTGGGTGATATCCAAATGTTATACATTTTAAATGTTTAATTATCATGGCATTTGAATTAATTAACATAACTTGTAGATTTCCAGTTCCTTTGTCAGCCGTGACCAACCAAATGTCACTGAAGAATCATTCACTAAGTGTAAAGTTGCATTGAAAAAACATAGCGGCTTCGTGAAGTAACGAAAACCGCAGAGTATGTCTTCACTGTTTACTTTAATGAAATCACATGACTATTTAAAAACACTTCTTGGTTGACTAACGCTATACTCGTGAGCAAGGGATTTTTATCCCGAAACGCGTAGAGTTGGTCGTTTGTTCGCTGCTCCAATAAAGACTGTTTGGAAGCTAAGAGTTGTCCGTGGTTGCTGTTGGTTCAAGTAAGAGAAGAATTACAGCGTTGAGTTCAGAAGTCGAGGATTGCCACCTCGCTGCGGACCACCATCATAAGTGAGTGAGGGGAAGGCTGAACACAGCGTTTATGCTGTTCCTGCGGATTTGTTATAGATGTGTCCGGATTGGCAGACATGAAAAGGCATGGTGTGCACAGTGGCGATGAAAGCAATCCACTATGGTTTTAAAACAGCGCTGATTGATGGGGCATGGCAGCGCATAATAGTAACAGTAATAGCTTGAGAACTCCACTTACCAGAATGCCGTGTGAGTACACGCCCACTGAGGCGGGATGTTAAAAACCTTGCAGGTGCGGGGTGAACTTTGCTGCCAATCTCCATTTTTGCCGATGTCAGTGAGCAAGGGCTATGTGAGCCCGAAACGCATTTGGCGATGAAATATTTTAAAAGGCAAAGCTGTATCATGCTGAATTGACTCTGTTGTACCCCGTGCAGTCCTTCATTAAAAGGAAAAGAAAGCACAACGTGTGGGCGCCTCATGCTTTGAGCAATTTTCTGATGGATTTATAGCGGCTCGCTTTGGCCGCGAGGAAGCCCTGCTGCATATCTAGCAGATCCACAGTGCTGAGGAAAATGTGCGCTGAAGGAACGATGTGTCCGGATTGGCGGACATGAAAAGGCATGGTGTGCACAGTGGAGATGAAAGCAATCCACTATGGTTTTAAAACAGCGCTGATTGATGGGGCATGGCAGCGCATAATAGTAACAGTAATAGCTTGAGAACTCCACTTACCAGAATGCCGTGTGAGTACACGCCCACTTAGGCGGGATGTTAAAAACCTTGCAGGTGCAGGGTGAACTTTTAAAAGGCAAAGCTGTATCATGCTGAATTGACTCTGTTGTACCCCGTGCAGTCCTCCATTAAAAGGAAAAGAAAGCACAAGGTGTGGGCGCCTCATGCTTTGAGCAATTTTCTGATGAACTATAACTATCTACTGGCGGTCGCCAGTAGATAGTTATAGTTAGGACCGTGTTTCCATAGGAAATCCGCAACATTCTATTTGGAATAAATTTGGCGCCGTTTGACGAATCCTCGCGAAATTTTCAAAATAGGTGGGGCGCTCCGCTCCGCTCCTACCCTGAAAGTCTCGGGGGGATTCGTCAAGTGGGGGCTGAGAAAAAAGGGGGGTCCCAAAACGCATTTTCCCCATGCAATTTTCCATAAGGACCTTTAGTCCAAGGTACAGCCCGAACGGCTGAACAGAATTACTTGAAATTTGGCAGAGAGGTAGTCCTCAGCTCACGGAAGTGCCTTTTGCAGGTGTGGTGTCAATCTGTTCAGTAGTTCCTGAGAAAATCAAAAGTAAAATCATACATATATGTGCGCGGAGCCTAACCACACATCTCATCCTGAGATCTGATTGGCTGTCAGCACTTCATCAAAGAAGTGTTGGCAGCCATCTTGGGACCAATATACATGATAGCACCTCATTAAAAAGCATTGCAGTTAATAGAAGGTTTTAAGACTTGAGTTACATTATAAATCATTTGTTGATGGTACCATACTCATTTTAGGAATTGTGGTATGTTCTAAGGTGATTTCACCATGTGAAAAAGCCTTCTGCTGGGATATCATGATTGAGAGAAAAATATTTTCTCATGCTTTTCCCACAGAGGTTTGGAAGGTGATCTATAAGCTAAACTGAGAGCTTATTGTCTGTAAATTCACATTATCTTTCTCAGTCATGTGAGAATGAAGTCTGACATTCTCAGTAAAACATGTACATCCAACAAGGGCAGAGACTGTCAGTTGATTCCTTTGTGTTCTACTGCAGCTTCCCAGAGTGTTCCAAAGAACAACTAGAGCGCTAACAGTCCTACTTATGATAAACGTATGGCACACCTGAAGCCATCTTGCTTGGATTGAAGTGGTAGCTCTTAAAACATTTAATTTAAAAAGGAACAAAATGAGGGGGTTCATTTTTCCATAACAAGTATGATTAGTGCTGCAGAAAGAAAAACTAGGGCACATTTTGACTTCTGAAATCCTCTTTTATTTCATGAAAAAATTCTGACATGCAGACTGAAACATGCACTTTCAATAGCAGCAGCAGTTTTCCCTGGTGAGCAGTAGCTTTACTACAGTGATCTAATGAGCAAAAAGAGTGCTAACATTCTGAATTTATGGCAAATGTGTGACACATCTGAATGGCTTCTTGATGGAATCAAAGTAAAAAACTGAAAGTATTTCCTACTGAGGAGACTGCAGTAAATGAGGAAATTAGGAAACTTCATAACAAATAAGTCTCCCAAGATGGCCACCAGAGACAAAAGAGCCCAAATGTAGCCCAAATATCACCCAGATGTAGCCCAAGTATAGCCCAATGACAGAATGTCCCAGAGTGTTCTTAAAAACAACTAGAGTGCTTACTGTCTTCATTATGACAAAAGTATGGCACACCTGAAGCCATCTTGATTGGAATAAACTGGTAACACTTAAAACATTTAATGTAAAAAGGAACACAATGAGGGGGTTCATTTTGCCATAGAAATTATGATTAATGCTGAAGAAAGAAAATGAGGTCACATGTTGAGTGACTTCTCAAATCCTCTTCTATTTCATTAAAAAATTCTGACATGCAGACTGAAACATGCACTTTTAATACCAGGAGCAGACTTCCATGGTGAACAGTAGTTTTACTACAGTGATCTAATGAGCAACTAGAGTGCTAACTTTCAGAATTTATGGCAAATGTGTGACATATCTGAATACCTTCATGATGGAATCAAAGTAAAAAACTGAAAGCATTTCCTACTGAGGAGACTGCAGTACATGAGGAAATTAGGAAACTTCATAACAAATAAATCTCCCAAGAGGGCCACCGGAGACAAAAGAGCCCAAATGTAGCCCAAAATCACCCAGATTTAGCCCAAATATAGCCCAATGACAGAAGTGTGCAAAACACTTATTATTTTGTGTTTTTGCAGTGTTATATAGTGCAGACTTGTCAGGTATTGGAGTGCTTTACATGAGCATTGGTTACATCACACAAGAACAAATTCATTTTGGTTGTAGACATGGGGAGACTAAGTGATTTGACCAGAATCACAGAATGTCGAGCTGAAGCAGAAACTCCAACCTGGTTCCCCAGTTGCAAAGTCTGCAGTTCTGGAAGTAACACCACATCCTCTCCCCTAAGTGCAACATTTAATCAAGTGGTCAACTGGATAAAAAAACATAAAGATAACAAATAATTTAAAAGTGCTTTGTCGCTATTTGAAAACTCAGAAAATATGTCCTTATTTTAGTCTTTTAGAGCACTAACCATAATTTTGATGCCAATAAGACCCTCTCATATATGTAATTTCTAAAGGAAATGCTCTAGGTATTACAGTTTTGATTACATCAAGATGACGTCAGGCGTTCCACACTTTTGTAATAAATATAGAATGTTAGCAATCTAGTTGTTCATTGGGATACTGTGGAGAGGCAGAGGCCAGGGGCACGGACTCTGAAAATTGAAGGCAGGTAGGAGGGTGCAAAGGCAACAATTTAACCACACTGAGCAGGCAGGAAGGGCCGTGGCAGCACAACAGACTATGGAGGGCAGTGGAAAGGGGGGCAGGGGCAACAAACCAACAATACAGGACTTGCAAGAGAGGCCGTGGCAATGTAATAGACCATTGTGGGCAGAAGGAAGAGGCAATGGTAGTACAACCATACATGCCAAAAGACCCGATTCAGCCAGGAAACGTCCAATGTTTTTAAGCTCAAATGGGCTTTATTTGATCTGTCTCCTGTCTACAATCTCCTCTTTTTCAATGTAACTCAAAGGGGAAAATCAATACCCCAGTTTTTTTTCAAAATCTCCCTTTTACCAAGTTCAAAATGTTCGCAAGTATGGTACATTGGATCATGGAAGGAAATGGGGTAGGGACATGGACTTGGATAACAGAGGACAGGAGGGACATGGAGAGGTGCACCAAACTGACCCTGCAGGGCAGGCATGCAGGGTTTGCAGCAGCACAATACACCACACAGGGCATGCAGGACGGGAGTGCAGCACAACAACCCATAGAAAGCAAGAGGGAGGGGACAGGACCATGCACATGGACAACAGAGAACAGAGGGGCAAGAGGCAATGGTAGCTAGCTGACCATAATGGACAGACAGGAGAGAAAGCTGCAGCATAACAGACCATAAAGGGCAGGAGGGATGGATCAGGGGCATTACAATGGAACAGACAAGCCAGGAGGGAGGGAGTAGGGGGTCTGCACATGTAAACAGAGGGCTGGGGGCAAGGGGGCAGGGCAGGAGCAGCAAGATAGCCATGGAGGTCAGGCAGGATGGGCACTAGAAGCAAGACACACCATGAAGAGCAACAGTGAGACCATGATGGCATACACACAGACCATGTAGGGAAGGTGGGAGGGGGTCAGGGGCAGCTAACTGACCACACAGGGAAGGTGGGAGGGGCCATGGCAGCACAGAAGACCATGCATGGCAAGTGGGAGGGTTAGTGGCAGCACAATGGCTATGATGGGCAAGAAGGAGGGTGCAGGGGCATGCACAACGGACGATGGAGGATAGAAGGGAGGGTCAGGACCTGTGCACAGACAAGACAGTTCAGGGGAAGGGGCCTCACAACAGACCGCACGGGGCAGGCAGGAGGAGCAGTTGCAGCACAACAGACCAGGGAGGGCAGAAGGGTGTGGCAGTACAATGGACCGTGTAGGACAGGAGGAAGAGGATAGGGGCATGGCATGTGGACAGGCAGGGTGGAGGTGGCAGGGACAGGTTTCAGTCATCTGACAATGCTAGGCAGGTGGGAGGGGAGTGGCAGCTCAACAGAACATTCAGAGTAGATAGGAGTGGCAGGTCCATGGAACATGGTGGGCAAATAGGATGGAGCAGGGGCATGCACAAAGACATCTGAGGGCAGGGGGAAGGAGAATAGGGACAGCAAGCTAAGCACAGAGTTTAAGCAGGAGGTCAATGATGGGGCATAGAATTGGGCAATGGAGGGCAGGCGGAGGGGACTGGTACATCATACTAAATTGAGGGCAGTGGCAGCACATCAGACCATGCATGGCAGGAGGGAGGAGGCTAGTCCATGGATTCACACAACAGAGGATAGGGAGGAGGGGGATGGGGCAGCAAGCTAACTGTTCAGAGAAGGCGGGTATGAGGAACTTTATTGTTTTTAAAACGTGTGTCTGTGCAAACTACTTAAAATATGAACAAGTATGCAGCATAATCTCACTTTTATTCAGGAAGAAGAGGACGTTTGTGACTGTGACTCCGGGCTCACTTGGCAGAAACACCCCCTGACCCTCCACCCCCTATCGCAAAATGTAATGCCCGTGAAAAGGGTAGGTGAACACAGTGTTATATAGAACATAGTCCTGAGAGCATGATTGAAAATGAAAACTAGATATAGTGTATGATATAAACTATGCACCATAAAAGTGTGATATAAGATGAACCGGGCGTGACATATAATATGCAATAGCAATACATTGTGCGCAATGACAGATTCATTGGAGAGCGTGAGATAGCACAGGCACTAGCGCGTGCTATGCGATGTGCGCCTTGGAGTGTAATATGCACAGGGCAGTGTTGTGTAACCTAACTAGTCTCTAAAGTTGCAATATAAAATATGTGCTGGGGAGTGTAACGTTGCATATGCACTGTGACAAAGATATGGATCCCAGATTGTAATATGTATGGCATAGCACTGTGCGTTATAACATAGGCATCGAGGAAGGCACGTTAGATGGGGCAATATAACCCGTGCGAAGACAAGTGTGGCATGACATATTCACGGGGTGGTGTTACAGTGCACATGGGCTAGAGAGTGTCATAGCATATGCACTAGCTGGTGGAATACAACACAGAGGTGTGTGGCACTCGGCAGGCAATGGTGGGTGTAACACAGCATTGGGCTCTGCCAGGAGCGCGCTCTGACTCTCAAGTGATGTTCGTCCCCTTTCCAGAGAGTAAAATAAAAAGTATTACACATCCGGCAGTGGATGTGTGTTTTATTAACCGTGAGGGGGGTTTCTTACATAGTTTTGGTCGAATTTTTGTCGAATCCCCTGTGAATGGCTTGGTGTGCATGTGTATTAAATGTGCCCGTCAATAGCTACCCATGCTTGTATAAATAAACGACAAGGGTGTCTACCGGGATTAGGCACGGTAGGGCATCGGACATGTCAGAGCTTCACTAGTGGTGTAAATACATTCCACGTGGATTCATTGTATGCATAGTCGCCTTTTAATGAATATCACTCAAATCGTCATGGTGATAGGTACGTACGGTTTGTCCAGCATGACCTAGGTGTGTCTATAAATATATATTTTTTAAAAATAATAAAAAACAGTGGCCGGCCCTGGGGATTGGGGTCAAAAAAATATAATTGGGAGACAGGCCCTGGGGGATGGGGTCATCAGGGCGAATAAATTAGAATAAGAAGGGGAACCACACAGCCCCCCTTCTTAAAAAATTAAAATAAATAAAAGACTGGCATCGTGCCGGAGGCCATGCCCCCTCCTTGCAGCACTCTGCAAACGCTCCCCCTGGCGAGTTATAAGTTGGGGAATTAATTCCTCTTCAATACTGAGGGTCCCTGAGGGCCAACTAGCCCAACAGGCATCTCCAGTATGCGCCAGGGAGCTGCGCTGCAGACAGGTGTTCTGAGGCCAAGCCCCTTTTTACACCCCTCTGCAACGCAGCTCTGTGGCGCTTACTGGAGGTACCTAGTGGTCTAGTTTGACCCTAAGGACCCTTAGGATTCAAGGGGACTTAATCTCTCAACTTAGAACAGCCACAGGGCGCGTTTACACAGTGGTGAAGGGAGGGGACGGGGCCTGAGGTGACGTGTGCAACCACGCACTATGGCACGTTTTAAATTGGGGATATAATTTCCCTTCAATACTGAGGGCCCCTGGGGGCTAACTAGCCCACCAAGTGTTTCCAGTAAGCACCACTGAGCTGCATCGCAGAGAGGTGGTCCAGGCTGTGCCACTTTTTACACCTCTCTGCAACGCAGCTCTGTGGCACTTACTGGAGGTACCTAGTGGGCTAGTTGGACCCTAGGGACCCTCAGGATTCAAATGAACTTAATCTCCCAACTAAAAACGGACACAGGGCGTGTTTACACAGTGGTGAAGGGAGGGGACGGGGCCTGAGTTAACGTGTGCAAAAACACCCTGTGGCCTGTTTTAAGAGGTAGTTTTAATCCCCCTGCCCTATTATATACTAGGGGCTTACAGAGGAGGTCATGCTAATCACAGGGGGACCCCAACGCATAATGTTCCCTAGTGTATGTAGGTGTTTTCACTGTATTCTAAGTGTCTTTTAACATAGCACTGGCTCTAGGACTGGTTAGTCAGACTCAGTTACCACCAGTAACCATCTGAAAAAGTTGAGGGTACAGGATGATTTTGCAACAAGGATTCTTTCTGCTCTTCTTTTTGTTCTTTCTGCACATTATCCTTCTTCCTGCACTTTTCTTCGTCTTTGAGGACTTCTGTTGCTTCTTTCTGCACTTCTTTTTTTTCTTTCTGTGCATTTTTTCTTCTTTCTTCACATGTCCTATCTCTGTAGGCATAGTTAGAAATTAGCATTTAAAAAACCTTTGAAATTCACAGAAAAAACCATAGGTTTCAGGCACGTTATAGTTAGGAATTAGCATTTAAAAAACCTCAGAAATTCACTGAAAAAAACATAGGTTTCAGGGGTGTTATAGTTAGCTGGACTTTTCACTTTTACAAAACCATTGAAATTCCCCCGTTATAGTTAGTTCAGCTAACTATAACTTGCGCGCCCGCAATGCACTGCTGATGACGTCACATATTACATCACTCATGACATGGTCAGTGACATCACTCATGACATCACTGATGACATCTCAAATGACATCACTGATAACATCACTGATGACATCATCCTTGTGATAGAGTGGCAGACCTCCTCTCACCCTAATATAACCTTTGATACACACATTCAAAAATAGAGACTAAAATTTTCAAAACAATGGACATACCAATACCAGTTACAACAACCTCTTCAGTAATTCTAAGATCCACATACACATACACTCATTCACCAACAGTCCTATACAGTCACTCATACATGTACTCACTCATCATATGTACTCATACACCTATACATCCTGTTACACAATGCCACTCATCCATAGAGTTACTCACACACATAGTCACTCATGCTAATAAATAATCAAACATACATTTACTTGCATATACAGTTATACACACACCACCACACTTACTTCTACGGAAACTTACACATACTTAGTCTTTTAAACAATCACTTATAGAAACACATACTTATTCATACAGGAACTCTTTCAATCTCTCACTCTCACATATACTCACTTATATACACCAATAGTCACATATACTAGTTTAAAACATATGTAGTTACTCATAAAGACACTATTGAGACAGTCATTCACTCACTAACACACCCATACACACACTCATCCACCCATACAGTCCTGCACACATGCTGTCTTCAACACATACAAACAGTGAGTCACTCATTCATGCACCTATGCACTACGTAATACCCCCACCGAACCATGCAGACACTCACTAAGCCATGTATTCACTATGATACACTTAATCAGTCAGTTACACAATCAATTTTTCAAAAACAAATCATCCATTTAGACACTTATAAACCCATTTATTCTTCCATCGACCTTGAGATATACATATATAAAACATATTCAATTTTCAGAAAAACAGACATTCACTGGATGGTGTCATCAGTGATGTCATCAGTGATGTCATTTGAGATGTCATCAGTGATGTCATGAGTGATGTCACTGACCATGTCATGAGTGATGTAATATGTGACGTCATCAGCAGTGCATTGCGGGCGTGCGGGTTATAGTTAGCTGAACTAACTATAACGGGGGAATTTCAATGGTTTTGTTCAAGTGAAAAGTCCAGCTAACTATAACACCCCTGAAACCTATGTTTTTTTCAGTGAATATATATATATATATACACACACACACCAAAGTGTATTGAAGAATGAGTGGGTATATGAGTGTCTGAATAGATTATTTAGTGGGTGCATGACTGACTGTTCAAGTGAGTGATTAAAAGGTGTCTTAGTGAATGTATGGGTGAATGACTAATCTGTGTGAATGTCTGCTGTATCAGTCTGGCAGTTGGTGTGTAAGTGGCTGCATGGGTTGGTGAGTAGCTACATGAGTGTCCATGTGGGTTAATTATTGGTTGTCTGGGTACCTGACTGTCTGTGCGGGTGGGTGGGGGGTGTGACTCCCTGCATGGAGATGTGAGTGGGCGATTCACTGGGTTTATGAGTGCATGAGTGCATCTGCCAGGGGTTGAATGGGTGAGTGAGAGTGCGTATGGCAGTGTTGGTGAGTGAATGGATGTCTCAGTGGTATATGTGTATGTAACTACATATGTGAAAAGCAGTATATGAGAGTGCTGGAGTATATAAGTGACTATGTGGGAGAGTGAGTGATTGTAAGAGTGGCTGTATGGATGAGTGTGAGCTTGTGTCAGTGATTGTAGAAGAGAGTAAGTATGTGTTACTATCTGTATGAATAAGTGAGGTGGTGTCTGTGTAACTGTATAGGTGAGTAAATGGCAGTGTGATTGACTCTTCATCAACACAGGAGGGGAGGAGTGCTTGTAGTCAAACATTCGTTAAAGCATCTCTCTCACCCATAGAACAATGCCTGCCCGTGGCTCCTCCTGTGATGATGCTCATGGGGTCCAATTAGGAAACCTTAAATATTGTCAAAATTAAGAAATTGTATATTCGCTCTATTAAAGAATATTACCAAGTAGGTATCGAAAGAATGTCTTGCACAGAAGTATATTAATCCGAAACACCTAATAGGCTAACAGCACTGAGCATTAGTCAGAGTGGTAACAGGGATCAATGTATTTGGTCCTGAAGAAGAAGCTTAGTGGTAGCCTTTGAAACATGTCGACCAGCGAGGGAGCTGCTCATTAAAGCTTTTCTCCCTCCTTCTTTCCCTGTTTTTTTATCAATAGCAGCTATAGGGAGCATTAAAGTTTAGTTTTTCCATAACGCGAGGTATTTTTTAAACTCACTCATTCCTGAACCTTCCACTCTCACACCAATACACAGAGTTTACTTCACTCCAAAGTGCTCCCACGTAACTTACAACACAACGCCCAATCTGTCTTACCTCTTTAATCTGATCAAATTTTATAATTAGAACTTCTAATCCATCTCTGTTCTGAAATTTTGCAAAATCAACAACTTTTCCCATTGCTCCATTTACTAAAACTTCTTCTACATTCAAATTATGCCATAGAATTACCTGACAGTTTATACATACATGTAAAGTCTTTTCTAAGCCTGTGGTTTTAAATACAGATTTTTCCAAATAATGCAATTTAGCGGGTAGTTTCTCTGTGAGAAGAATAGTCACTCCCTGGTGTTCAATTTTATCCTTAGCTTCGATTTCCATTATTTGTTGTTTTTCCAGTTTCTTAAGGTCTTGATTAAATGTTGAACACTCTTGCAGTGTAGACATTAGGCAAACTATAGGCTGCTTTTCTCCAAGCATGTTGTACATCACTGCAGATGCTGTGTTTCCACTTGTAAACAAGTTCCTTAATAGCCGACTTTCAAAAGCTTGTTTACCATGTTTCGTCAAGACACCAATTCGTATGTCTTGAAGAATATTTATGTAATCTTCATCACTTGCTTGTTGCATATTCATAAAAAGCTCTTTATATTCAAAATGTAACCAAATGTTCACATTTCCAATACTTCCCAAAGATTTTTTAGTGTCTTCAGGGACAAGTGTTTAAAAAACTGGTTGTCATTTTACAGGAGTTAGTTGTAGTAGATCTCCAAATACAATTAAATGTTTTTCTCCAAACAGAACATCGTTATCTGTTTTTCAAATTTGTTGCATTCTCAAGTGTACAAAGGCAAGCATTAAGTTTGACACCATGCTCACCTCATCAATGAATACAAGTTTCATTTTCTTCAGTACTCTTGACACTTCATGACAAGCTTCTCCAGACAGCTTCTGATATTCCAATTTATTATCATGTTCAACTGGTAGCATAAGTAATCTATGTAAAGTAATCCCTTTAATGTTGCATGCTGCTAATCCAGTTAGAGCTGTTACAACACAAGATAAATGTGATTCTGTACTTTTCTGTAGATAACTGGTCAAAAGTTTAATTAAGAAACTTTTTCCTGTTCCAGTTTGACCACTGATGTACATTAGAATAGGTTTAAATGATGAACATTGGCATTCTTTTTTTTTCATGCAGCAAACCATATTGTATCTGTTGTTTCACTTGTAGATATATTTCTTTTTGTTCAAAATATAGATGTTCTTCTAACTTTTACAACTGAATAATATCCTGTTGTGCGTGTTGCATTGCATTTTTCTACCTCATTCTTGGCTATTGATGCTTCATTTTCGATAATTCGTTGTCCCAGTGGATCTTGACTTAGTGGGCCAGAACTTTGACTGTCTTGAGAACTGTCTCTTGCTATTTCAGATACAATAGTACTTTCTTGTCCAATCTCATCATTTAACATTTGTAGATATGTAGGGAAAACTGTGCATTGAATGCTGTCTTTACTTGCATTAATAGAATCTTCATAGCAATCAAAATCTCCAAGTGATTCTGTTTTGCTACGCCATGGCTTGAACAGTTACAAAAGTGCTAAATAGAAAAATTCCCTCTTATCTGGACTTTCACAACTGAGTTTTCTGTGGTCAATAAGATTTCCTTTAGCATGTTTTACTAAACATCCGTCACATCCAATTACTGCATATTTTTCTTCTTTTATATTTTCTCTAACTTTTCTTTTAAAGCTATAATGTTGAAGTATTTCATACAGACATAGGTTTTCCAGATGTGGACTCCTTTTCGGATAGTATGTATCCAACAAAATAGTTTTAACAATATCTGTTCTTTCTGTTTCTTTCAGTGCTAATTATTCAATTTCTTGTAATGTTTTCAATACTCTATTTTGTGTGCAGGCAAGACCTAAACTTACCCAAAGGATTCCTCTTGACTTTGAATATAAACTAGCAGAGCTCAAGCGATCCGAACATTCATAGGATTCAATCTCTCGATGGGAAAGCATTTTTTAATTTCTACCCACATTTCTTTCATCTGTGTCTTTTCAGATGTGGTTATATATGATGTAACATAGCGAGCAACAGCAATTAGATTATCTGCAATATATTAAATATCCATGTTTACATTCTACACTTTCAAAATCACTGGATTGTAGTCATCAATATACTTTGAATCTTTGGTTCTTTTTATGTTGTATGTATTATTCTGAGATTTCCGAGTTATTGTATGCCTTACTGCTGACATAAAACTATTTACTCTTCCTTTAGAAATTATTGGACGTGGGAATCCAAAACGACATTTTGTTCAAAATTTCCCATTAGACTTGTATTTTCATTGACAGTATTTTCCACATCGATGACTTTGAAACCGTAAAACTTGTTGTCTCAAGCTTTATCTCCTCCTTGTCTTGGAATGGCACAGGTAACATACTATTTGACGAAAGACGAAACACTTTCATCAGTATCACTTTGAAATTTTGGAGCATTCTTTATCCATAATAGCATGTGTATATGAGGAGCACCTCTTGCTTGGTACTCTTTTCCATGAAAGAAATCAGTAACTTCTCCAAGTGGAAGAATACTTTTATTGCAGATAAATAACATCATACTTTGAAACCTATGGTTACAATACCTGCAGACATTTATAGAATCCAAGGGACAGAGTTCTCCAGGTGTCTTCAATTCAATTTTTTTTACATTTGAATTTGCTTCTCGTAGAAATTCAAGTAAATCTTCCCACGCATATTCAGCACAGCTAAGTGTTACAAACCATTTAGGTATACCTAAGTTTCTTAACAAACATTTAAGTTCACGTTGACGAAGAAACCAATATTCATTGGTACCACGTTGACATGCAATCAAATTAATAACTGTGATTCTACATTTTCATCTCTTTGTTGAACTTTCTCCATTCTTTTGCAGAAACATGTGGAAGATGAACTCCTGTTTTTAGTATGTGGTTAACTGCATATGAAAGTGCAGACAAATCACTTTCAAACAGAAAATGAAATATGTATGGATTGCATTGTCGAAAGCTTGGATCTTCAGAGTACAATCTTGTCGAATCAGTATTCTGAAGCTGGAATCCGTATAGCTCGTTCATCAAATTGTCCACCTTCTCCAGTGGGGAACAAATGTGGAAAACAACGAGCTTCTAAACTTTTTTCCCATACACTCATGGGAGTTCCCTTTGCTTCCTTCATTTTAAATAATTCAATACTGTTTCCTATCACTTCTTTTGAATGTAGAGGATGTATAGTATAATGGTAATAAATCTCTTCACTCCTAGACTTATCCACTTTTTCTATTTGGCCACTTGAAATTTCTATTTCATCTTCTAAGCATATTACCTGTTTATCAACATTTACATTCTTAGAATAAATATTATTCTGTACCAGATATAATGTAGCCTTTTGAAGTTTATTAACATCTACAACGTCTTGCCATATTTTTCGACTCTTTGTTGGTGAACCATTAACTAGAATAACTACTGGCTCATTTTCCTCCCTGTCTACATCAACAGTTTCAATATTTTTCTTAAAATCTGAAGGAAAGTACACAACTCTTCCTTTCAGACCTCTTTGTAAATCTGTTGGAGCCAGCTTGCCTGTTTTAGGCTCCATATGAAATATAGCCTAAAATGGCTACAGAGATTGAATAAGAATGGACTCATATGCATTCAAATCTGCCAGTTCTGGAGGAAGAGCTACCAACTCTAACTTGTTATGTACTGCTCTAGCTGGGATTTTGTTCTCTTCTAATATGTTGTAACAATATTTACCAACAACTTGATCAGTAGCCAACTCAAACTGACCTTCTACCATCAAATAAGCACAAAATTGCTGCCACTTATCACTGTTTTCCTTTTCACTTTTTAAATATAAATCTACACTCCTAGTTTGACTTCTATATTAAGTATGTCGACAACAAACACAAGCATAGTTTGGTTTTTCACATAACTCTGTCTTAAACTTTATAATTTCTGCTGCAAACTCATCAATACTAATGTCATTCACATGTTCTTCAACACCTACACTTATTAAGCTCTCACTTTCTCCACACTTGTCTTGTGAACCAAAAAAACAAAACTGTATATCATCACAAACTTTTTGTTCATCTGAAACTAAACCATGCAAAAGAGCTGTGTTCATTTCAGTTAAACATAATGCAGGAGCTTTTACATAGTAAACTCTCCTTATTAACTTCCGCATTTCTGAGTGGTGTACTGCTAACATTCTTAAATGATGAAAAGTACTTCAACACACTTTTCTTGAAAGACAAGCCAGAGAATGACAGTGCAACTTATGACTTATTTTTCATGGATGTAGTCCTTGTAGCATCTTAATCTTCTGTTTAATACCTTTGTTTGCATACTATTGTAAAAAAGATTCATAATTTGTCAATAGATTTCTGTTGAATACTGCAAATGCTGCTACAGTCCCACTTATATACAGGACCTTGAGTATGCTTCCCTTGAAATTCTTGAGCTATTACTTCTTCCACACTCCTAACAACCATTTTTTCTTTAGGAATGGGACAACCATCTTTCATCTCATTGCATCATCCACTAGTATCAACTGCATGCACTAATGTGTTCTGTTGAAAACAGCTTTCTTCATTAAAGAAAGGCTCAGCAGTGGAAGTGTACTTCCATTCACCAGTAAAGGTTTTACAAAAGTTACTTCTATTAACTAGTCTTTTTCTTCTGCTTTTCTCCTTCATGAACACAATTGCTTTATCCAATGTTCTCATGCTCTTCAATATTGATATAAATAATTTTTGTTTCAGCTCAAAAGCAGTATGTACTACTCTTTCAATGTCTTGTTTCTTCTTATGCATTGCTGATCTTTTTTTATACTTTTTACAATGTTTTAATACATTTTGAATTACTCTACTTCAAAAGATTTGTGTGCGTGTCTCTTTAAATTGCTTTTCTCTTCTTGAAGCATGTGTTGTTTTCATACTATATCTTGTTCTCCTTCTGCTTAATTGTAAAACTTTTTCTTTCTTTATTTTTCCTTTTTATTCTCTTCTTTTAATTTCTCTGCAACTGTGTTAAGAACCTGTTTAGTGCTATCACCAGAACAGACTTTATCCTTGGCAACATTTTTGTCTTTTTCTAATGCACTCTTTTTACTTTTGTTTAAGTAGATCTGTTTTTTTTTGTTGTCTTCTCTTTTCATGTTTTCTTGCCATCTTCAATTTGTGATCCAGACAAAATAATTTTCTAAAAAACAAAGAACAGTTTCAATAATTTGTTACTTGAATTAACAATTTTCAATTAATTACATATCAATATTCATATTAATTAGTAAACAATTGCTTACAATTACATTGCTATTCTCATTATTACAAATAAAAGAACAAAACTGTAGAAACAAGCAAGAGAATTGCAGAAAGAGGAAAAAAATGTGCTAAAGGGAGAGAAAGAAAAAAAATATTTAGAAACACCAAAAAGAAAAACACAAAGAGGAACACAGCTACTAAAAAATGTGAAAAATACAAAAAGAGGCAACACAGGTGCACAAAGAGACAATAACGGATGCACAAATAAACAACAGAGTTGCACAAACATGCAAGAGAAGTGCACAAAGAGACAAGACAGATGCAGAAACAGGCAAGAGGTGTGCAAAACAGGGAACACGGGTACACAAAAAGGCAAGAGGTGTGAAAAAAGAAGGAAGACAGCTGCACAAAGAGGAAAGCGATGCGCAAAGAGGCAAGAAAAGTGCAGAAAGAGAGAAGAGGGATGCAGAAACAGACAACATGCATGCAAAAAGAGACAAGATGAGTGCCAAAAGAACCAAGAAAGGTGCAGAAAGAGAAGACAAGTGCAGAAAGAAGCAACAGGCATGCACAAAGAGGCAAGAGAAGTGCATAAAGAATAAAGAAATGCACAAAAAGGAAAGTGAGGTGCATAAAGATGGAAAACAAATGCACAAACACGTAATAGAGGTGTAGAAAGAGGCAAAACAGCTGCTGAAAGGGGAAAGAGAGTTGCACAAAGAAGCAAAAGAGGTGCAGAAAGAAACAAGAGAAGTGCACAAAGAACCAAGAGAGGTGCAGAAACAGACAAGAGGGATGCAGAAAGAATCCAGAGAGTGCAGAAAGAAGCAAGAGAACAACAGAAATTCAAAACAGCAATCTTTGCAATGTTACTCTTGTAAGTCTCACCATATTCTTGAAAACATGCATGCATGCGTCTCTACCTTTTAGCGGACGCATCATACAAATAGTAGTATACCTGTACTACACACGTATAGCCTGTTCAGATACATAACACATATCAGAATACGTTTGCAAGTAGACAGATCTTTAAACTTGACAAACCGCACTTACCATTCCAAGCAAACACCTAAAATAATACTGCATTCTCCAATGATACCTTTCAAGAGACTCATACAAAATAGCCTAATGACTAATCCTTCTGCCACCATATCTTAAACCTGACTTTTATCTCGCAGCTTGACTAGTCAGTGACTACTCTGAGTGTTGGGCCTAGCTACCCTTAGCATGTCTCTGTTGTAAGTCTCACCCAATGGTCGAAGTGGGGAAAAAAGTAGAGGAACTGTCGGCGGAGAATCAGAGGGTGGGAACAACCTGAGGATAAGATCAGTGGGCGGAGTCAGAGGTGTGTCCAGAATGCTCAAAATATTCAAATTTAAGTATTTTTGGCATTTCATTGACCAGTTACAGTTTATTATGTTATTTAATTCAACCAATGGATACATGTGATTATTTAAGCTATAATATGAGTTATTGACATTAAAATACATTCACAAAATTGGATATGTTTCCAATCACAGACTGTCCCAAATACTCTTAAAAGTAAAAGCACAAGCCAATTGCTCCGAGCCATGGAGTTTCTGTCGGCACTTCTCCTCCCTTTTCCCACAAGATCAGTTCAAACATGAATGGCAAAATATCCAAGTTTGCAAATGTTTTCTATATAATTATGGCTTTGCCATATTTGCCACATAATACATAATCTGCTGCATAATCTGACAATTTCAACTAATAAATTTTTTGTAGCTCAAATGGATCAAACGTTAATAAAAAATGTGAATTGTGTTGTTGCGAAGTGGACGGCCCTTTGCAAAGATTGACTAATCACCTTTCTCACTGCTTCATTTGTATGTTACACTAGTACTAATAACACAAAATCTTTCCAGAAACTGTTAGCATGTGTAAAAATGTCAAAATAATGAAGTATCACAAAATATACTGCATTATGCTGCAGTTTTTTTGCTGCATAATTTAGTCAACGCTGCTGCATCATTTTGTCCTCCTTTGCTGCATAATTCCAGTGGCCCCAAAGCAGGCAACACATATTACATGTTCTAGTTCATGAAGAAGAGAGACTGTGAAGTTAGTTTGGTGTGTGTGAAGATCCTGCAATCCTGATCCCTGGTGAGTTGCAGCTACTACTGCTGAAACAAGGCCAATGGAGGTAATATATGGGTGAGGCGATCTGGCTTCAAGGGCAGGGCTAGCTTTAGCATTGGTGGCTCCCTGTGGAACAATGTTTATTGGTGCCCCCCAATGACAATCTCTGGCACGGATTTCTTCTCTACCATCCATTAACAGCGCCCTTCAAGTCTCCATAACCACACTCTCTCACACATGCATTTAATTTGATTTACAGCGCTACTCATGCCAGTGTAGGGTGTCAGAGCACTTTACATCAGAACACATTACACAGAGACAATCAATTATACGTGTGTAAATCACTGTATAGGAAAGCCTACATATGACTAAGGACTACAAGGTGTAGGAGTCACATGACAACCATACTAGTAGGCAGTATAGTTTAATAGTCATTGATCTTGAGAAACACAAACTCACAATTTAAAACATAATACCATGGTTGGGGGGTTCTCTTTAATAATCAGAATTCATTTCTATCCAAATTAACACTTTTTAAAACATTAGGATAATCAAAGACTGAGGGAAAAACCATAACGCTCTAATTTATACCTTGCAGTTTGCATGCAGTGCTTATATGACAGTTAATAGCTCAAAACTGTTCTATGTTCGGATTTTAACTTATAAACTACAAGTAACAAAAGGATCTATTTGACAAAAGCTGTAACCCATTGACCCACTGACCTATTTACATTCTGTGCACTTTGTGATTTGCATGGCTCTTTACAGCAGGCACATTAACCCTCTGGGCTACCTTTCTATGAGTCAAAACTTCCACTAAACAAAACTCTAATGTTTCTCTCTAAGAAGAACATTAATCACCTGAGTTATCATGACATTTTTATTGTTGCTGACGCCCCCACCCAAATTCAGCACCTGGTGTGGTCACACCAATTGTATCGCCCTAGAGCCGGGCCTTCTCAAGGATCCTGCTGCTTCATAGGCTGCCTACAACACTGAAGGTGAACTTCAGTATGGATTTTGGTGGACAGGCCTTCAAGGTTAACCCACACTTGCCACTGCTACGGTCCAGCTGCTGGTGCTAAGACACCAGGGCTTCTACGGTCTTGCGGAGCCTTCTAAGTTCTAGCATGGGAATGTGCTCCCTCAGAAGAGTGGTCTATGGGACTGGTTATGAAGGCTGAACCTTGTTCCCCAGTTCCAAATTCGACAATTCTCATCATAGTGCCACATCCTCTCCCACACTGAACACCATACTCCCCAACTAAGAGAAACTCGCACTGCCTTCAACTACAACCCAATTGTACCACGCTATAAACACCTGGATGCGGCTCAATTGAAATTATGCACTAGACAAGAGCAATATGCTGCATAAAAAAGGTAACAACATCCTGGAAAAATAAAACCCTCATAGGGAATGCAAGGTTAAGTAAAGCATGTGAAATGAAAGCAAGAACAACATGGTTACCTTAACACTTTTACACTCAGGGGCATATTCTCAAGGAGTTATCGATGAGTTATCGACACTTTATCGCAGCCAAATTCCTGATAAATTTATCATCCCATTCACAAACCGGTGCTAACAGCCCATAGCACCAGTTTACCTGCGATAGCAGCCACAAAAAGCATTGCCACAGATGACTCTGGCAACTATCGCTAATGAGATGCAGAGTAGGCGTTCCCGTGCCAAAAGCCGCGACAACACCACACCTCAACATTCTCAACGACCAGCCAGATCGGCGAAAAGACAACGAAACATGAGATAAGGCGCGTTAGCTGCAGGAAATTAACACCTGCTCTGACGTGGTGTAAAGTCGGACAGCAGCCTGCACCACAAAAGGTAGCCCAGCCCAGAGCCACACCTGAAGAACAACAGATGCCATGGAGCTACTCATCATGCAGCTCGGAGCCCCAACAGGCCCACAACACTCAGTGCCGCCACACCCAGGACCGCCACCCCCCCGTGCACCCCCACCGCCCCTGCCCCCCCGGACCACCACAGATGCAGTGCAGACACAGACCGCGGACCTTCAGAAAATGCACCAGCCTCACAGACATGACACCAGAGTATGTAATTGCCCACTACAGGCTCAAAAGGACAACCATCCTCCGCATCCTGGTCATCATAGCCCACAGGCTGACGGTACCAAAACAGCAGACAACCAACATCCCTCTGCAGACAAAGCTGCTGGCTGTGCTGCATCTGTTGGCCTCTGGTACCTTCCAACCAACAACCTCCAGAGTCAGAGAAGTCTCACAGCCAGCCCTATCAAAGTTCCTCAAACCTGTGATGGATGCGGATGGATGTGTGGGGGGCAATTGACTGCACACATGTCCTACTTGTGCCCCCTGCCGACACTGCACACAATTACCGCAACAGAAAGCCCCCGCATTCCATCAATGTGCAGGCAATAGTGGACCACGGGGACTCTTCACCAATGTTGTCGCCAACTACCCAGGCAGTGTGCATGATTCATACATCTTCCTACAGTCCATCATCAACCAGCGCTTCCATGATGGTACTTACGGAAATGCACTGCTCGTCGGTAAGTACCAAATGCACACACCACACACCTCAACTCCACAATCATGCAACTCACAACACAGGAAACGCACACGTCACAAGCTCACATACAACATGCCCACCCACCAGACACGACAGCACAACTCACCGTGGGAACCTAGTCATGTACATGAGCCATCAGCGGAATGGCACCTCAGCCCCACATAAGCAGAATGTGGGAAGAGGAGGGAACCAGGCATGTGCGTAGGAGGCGATGTGACTGATGAATGGGACTGCACACAATGCCAAGTGTGGCGTGGATGTGTTGGACAGACTGCAGTATGCAGACCACACACATTTCCATGTCGAAATACACCGTTGGTGTTTGGGGTAGTGGACAGTGGACGCAACCATGTCACCCCGGCCAGTGGAAGAGGTCAAGGAAATTTACCTTGTTACGTCCCCCCCTATAAGCCTGAGAGGAGTGGGCTGGCCCGGTGTACACCAAGTCAGCATAGGGGTGTGAATAAAAAGCACGTAGCCCTGGGCGTGGTCCTCTTCCAGAAAGCCCAACATCCCTGCCAGGGAGGCACCTCTCACCCCGCCATGAGGCCTATGCCGTGAGCGGGGTTGCCTGGGATCCTGTGCGCCTGCTGCACCCCGGACCGATGGTCCCCGAAGCCGTCATGGCCGCCCATGCACATCCAGGCATCACTGCTCACCTGCCGACACCGGTGTGTGTCAAAGAGGGCCCACCACATGCTGGTGCAAGCTCCAAGCCCGAGGCCCCCGACCTTGGCAGACTCCTCGGACCATCACGGCCTCCGCAGCACAGGCCCGCGGAACTCGTTGACGTACTCCACCGGCATACACAGCGGACAAGTAGGACAAACATTTGGAACTGAGTCTTGATTAGACCATGGCAGAGTACATGATTTAAGGCTGAGTTCATGTCACTATACTCCCTCCGATGCGGTGCCACCAAGTCTGTGCATAGGACTCCCACCAAACGTGTCTGTGGGCCCTTGCTGACTCCGGCCTTCGGCCTGCACTGCGGTCCTGCATGCCTCACACCAATCTATTGCAGTCCGTCACAGGCAGGACACAGCCTCCTCGCTGGCTGCACACCCACCCAGCTCTGGTGCCACTACCTGTCAGCCACAAATCTAATAGAAATGCCATTACAACGTTGTGTGTGAGAGATCCAGGAGGAGATGGCTGGACAGCGGTTGTCCCGGGCTGACCGCTGCCTCCGGCCGACACTGTGGCCAACTAGGTCGCACTTTTGGGACTTAATCTTGATTTCCTCATGGCAGTGTTTATGTCACAGTACGCAAGGAGAGGAGTAAGAGGAAAATGCACTTCAGGCCGGAGGACAAAAGGCTCACCTTTACGGAGGTGATGGGACACTACCAACAACTGCCCTGGTGCCACTGACTCTGTGCATCGCGAGCCAACGACACATAGCTGTGGCCACTGCTGACCGCTGCCTCCGGCCTACACTGTGGTCGAGTAGGTCACACATTGGGACCGAGTCTTGATTTAGCAATGGCGGAGTGCATATCAGTGTACCTGCATCATTGCAGACTGCATCCCCTACCAGCACCGGTGCCAGTAAGTCTGTTCCCCGACAGCCATGGATACTTTCTGGTTGTACTTTGGTGGTGGCTGAGTCTATGGACTGGTGGTTGTCATCATCGTCATGTAGCTGATAGCTAAATTGTGGTGAAAACAAGGTTGCAGCATTCCACTCCTCCATTTGCTGCTTCCGAATGGCTACTGCCTCTGCATCACGCCCTGGAGGACACCCTCCACTGTCCCCCGCAGCCCTCTGCCACATTCACCTCGGACATCGATGAGGACTCGCTCGGTCCGTGTGGCCCTACCACAGTGCACCGCAAGTCATAGTCCCGTGGCGGGTTGTCTGTGCCAGCCGCTGTGCGTCCGGGGCCACTAACTCTGTGCTGGTCAGGTCCGGGACCCCTTCTTCTGAGATATTGGATGGCCTCTGGGGCGATGGCATTGGGGTCATCAATGCCATGTGTCTGTAGCACTGCGCTGTCCACTGCCTCCAGCCTCAACTGCGGCCCCCTATGGCTCACACATCAAATCGAGTCCTGACCGGCCCGGATGTCGCATCAATGCAGGAGGCACACGCCACCACCGCCCGGACCAACTCCAACCGCCAACTACCAGTGTCGAAACGGTCATACTGGCAGACTGACGGAGTTGCTCGCACCTGTCGTGGATGCCATCTTCTGCCTGATGCCCTGCTCAGCACTCCAGGTGCCACTAACTCAGTGCACCACGAATCATCGTCCATTACTGTTTTGGTTATGTGCTGTGGAGAGCTCATGCAGCAATGTCACCTCAGGCAGTGTGGGAGACCTGGGACGACGATGAGGAAGATGATGCAGGTGTGACGCCCCCCCACTGCAGCTGCATTAGGAATGTCCAGAAGGGACACAATCCTAGACAATTTCTTCACATGAGCGCGCTCAGCTCTAGTGCCCCAACCTCAGCGCACTGCAGCTCACGGACACTTCTGTTTGCGCATTGTGTGACCTCTGGACTTGCTCCGGCTAGCTCCATGATGCAGTTGTCCCTGTAATGCTGGTGTTGTCTGTTTCTGTATTCATAGTGTTCACTGTTGTATTTGTTGCCAGCACCAGCAACTGCCTGAGGAATGGCACATATCCAGCACAAGGCGTCACTGTACATGTGACCCCGCAAATAAAGGGGCCGGGCGCACGTGCCCGTAGCCAGTTGTAAAAACTATCTGCGTGTGTCCATGTGGTCCTGATGTGTGCACGAGGGCCCCGGGCCCTACAACATTACATTGTGCTGTGTACAGCAGACGCAAACCATGTCATCGCAGACAGCGGGTTGTAGCTTTGAGATGTAGCTTTATTGTCAACCACTCGATATGTAAGAGGGGTGTACTGGGCCGTCTTATGGAGGACCAGCGTGGGTGTGTGTATGGTATTTACGGGCCTCTGGGCGCAGTTCAGTACAGGAAATGTGCCAATGCCTGTGTCTCTGTTGCAGTGTGGGTCTCCTTTGTGGGGTGTAGGTGGTCCCTGAAGGGACTTCGACACCCCGTATGTGATGTAGTTTGGCTTCCATGAGCTCTGACCCCACCCGCACCTGTTGGGGCACCTCCTTTGGGCGTTATGACACCTGGCATTGGAATGCGATGTGTGCCTCGGTGACGTGTTGGGAGCCAGCCGTGATGGCGGGTGCTTCCTGCTGTGTGGTCTGTGCAGGGGCTGGGGTCTCCTCTATGTAGCTTGGCTGCCCTGCACCTGGGGGTGGGTTGCCTGAGATGTCCATGAGCTGTTGTAGGGCGTCGGTGTTGAAGGTGTGGTGGTCGTCTCCGGCATCACTGACGGGTTGTCTCGTCTGACCTGCTGGAGGTGTTTTTGTCCCTCTGCAATGTGAAGGGGAGATGCATGTTGACATTTTATTGACATTTATGTTGGCGCATTGTTCTTGTTGACATGCAGACTGTGTGACAATGTACATTGTGACTGTTTGGGCGGTGCTGGCAATTTGAGGGGGGACAGTGGACATTTGGACTACATGACGGATGTGAGGTTGAACCCATACATATGCATCTCACAGTTCCCTGCTCTGTCAAATGTGATTGGCCTGTTTCTGCGCATGAGCGGACCCAGTTGTGTCCCCTGTTCTGCAGTGTCGGTGTTGCACTTTGTGCCACATTGTCTTGGGATGTGCTGTGATTGCTATGTGTGTGTGCTGCTGTGTGCCACGGGGATGAGGGACATGATCATTGTGGGTGTGTAGTGTGCTCTACTTACATGTGCATGTGTGCCATTGTGCCCATCTCCCCCAACCCCCCAGTCCCTGGTCATTACTCACCCTGTTGTTGTTGTGTCGGGTCCTTTCAAGCTGTGTCCGTACTCCCACCTCCTTGCACCGTCTCCACACTGATGCCTGGCCTCCATTTCCTCCAGCTCCTCCTGTGGCGCTGTACTCCCACCTCCTGTCGCCGTTGCTGCCTTCATGTTGGCAGCGGCTTTGTGTCTGGTTTAGGTTTTCACATTATGCCAGCGCCTCTTGGCCTCCTCCATTGGCCTCCTCGACACTCCGGCTGCATTCAAGGTAGTCTGATGGTGGGTCAGTTGCTGGTAGTGTTCTGTCACCTCTGTTACGTTGATCTTGTTTTCCTGCGGACTGCACCCCGTCTTCCTCTCCCTCTTCTCCTTTGCCTTCCCCGACCCCGTTGTTCCTTGCTGGTGGTCTGTGGGGCTTGTGGGGTTTGTGTTGGCCTCTGCGCTCGGTCAGGGTGCATCCATGTTGCTACGCACTTTGGATTGTTTCCGGTGTGTTGTTTTTGTAGCTTTTATAGTGCATTTCCCCGCCAGACGTGTGGGATTTGTAGGCCTGCCGCTGGTGTTCGCAGCTCTTTGTATCACGATTGGCCTCAGCGCAGCTATTTTTGCGTTCATGTTTCGTATTTTTGCGGCGTGGCGTTGATTTCAACGTGGCCATTTGACACGTTATCTGGTGACTATCGCATGGTACCGCCGTGTTGTGAATACTTGGTTAACACGGCGTAAATTTCCCGCGATGGACTGCGATGTTGACGGTTGTGTTAAGTTACTTTTGCGATGGTTATCACACGTTCTTGAGAATATCCCCCTCACAATTTAGAAATCAGTGAGTGCTTTTCCCTAAAGAGTTAAGGACATGACTACAGGGCCCAGAATGGACCCATTTCAATGTCCATTGCTTACATTCTTACAAAATATAACAAGTATGGTTTAAAAAGACCACATCATTAACGCAGAGCTGCGGTACAATATGTTTTCCAATTCACCCAACAATCATGTATTGCAGTACCTCATGGATTGGAGCACTTCTCTACCGGCGGAAAACAATGCAGTTCAAAGAAAGACAAGAAAGCAAAAGTAGCACTTCACTGGTAAACTCTGTAAAGTGAGCTAATACGTTTGTGTGTGAATACAATCATTCTGGCCACTTTGCAACCAATCTGCCTTGATTTATTTCGTTATTTATTTAATTTTCATATTTTGGACCATTTATTCCTGAGGCTGCTCTTTGCAATAGGAAAATGACAAAAAAGACGACATTTCCACCAAAAGTGTTTTTAATCCATTTCACAAGTTGCGAAAACGAAAAGAGGAAAGAGAGGGTCAAAACCGTTTCTTGAAGTCCCGGTTTTCAGTAAGTAGGGAGGAGCTAGACAGAGAGTTAATAAGAGGAAGAAAGAGAGGGAGGGAGCAGCTGCCAGAGGCAGGGCAGAAGTGGACACTGCACTTGTCTTCTCTAGGCAAGAATGAAAATAGTCCTTTTCCTTCTCTGCCTGCCCCGCCCATCCCCGAACGGTCAAAAACACTGAAACTTTTCTGTAGGCCTCCGCTATTTCTGCCATCCTGGGACGCATGTTTAAATTTAAAAAGTAGGGGAACGGAATATACTGATTTCAAGAAATAGGTGCACGCTGTGCCGTGCTGATCCCACCCAATTCGACCATTGGTCTGACCATATTCCTGAAAGCATGCAGGCATGTGTCTGTGCC
The DNA here is from genome assembly GCF_964204655.1 of Triturus cristatus. Lineage (NCBI taxonomy): Eukaryota > Metazoa > Chordata > Amphibia > Caudata > Salamandridae > Triturus > Triturus cristatus. Next base: position 966,879,406 of record NC_140581.1, read on the forward strand.
TTGTGCTAGTAGCATCAAACATTAAAGAAACATACAAATAGATGTATCCCTGTGTTTTATAGGTCTAGCATCTTCAGGTGCAGAACACGTATAAAAAGACATTTACAAGTACAGACAAACCTGAGTCACAACTCGATGCAATTCTTTCAACTTGACAGACTGCCCTTCCCATTTCAAGCAGATACCTACATTTATATTGCATACTTGAAGTGTACCTATCCACAGACTCATACAAAGTAGCCTAATCACTAATCGCTCTGCCAGCATGTCTTAAACCTCACTTTTATCTTCCAACTTCACTATTCAGCGACTACTCAGAGTGTTGGGAATAACCAAATATAAAGCAGCAACCCTTAGCATGCCTCTGTTGTAACTCTCACGATATTTCTCAAACCATCCAGACATGTGTCTGTGCCTTCTGATAGTGCCATCATATATAAAGGAAACATACAATTAGATGTATACCTGTGTTTTATAGATCTAGCATTGTTGCAGGGATTCTGCACAAATACAGAACTATGCCCAGAACTATGGGACCTTGGTGTATTTGGCCTGGGTCTTCCTACCACCTTAGTACCCACGAACCCAGGACCGACTATCTATAGTGTCTCCCTTGCTCTCCTACACAATTCCCAGAGAAACAAATTATTGGACACCCCAGAACACAACACTCCCAGATCCCTCAGGAATCACAGTAACAATGCACACCCTTTCGCTCACACTGTTCTACTTGTCCACAATAAGATCTGACAGAGACACAAAACAGTTTAAAATATTTATTTCAACTAATGTACCTTAACAAGCAGTATACATACCACAACAAGCAGGAAAATGCATAATAGAAATATTGTCAGCATAGCAGCGAGTCCATACATCATGAAGGGAGATGTCATCATAAAAAGACAATAGAGAAAAACACTATGGTGCCTAACCTCCCTCCCCTTGCTAAGAAGAACTATTATTATATAATACAGATCTCTGGGCTTTGTCACCAGACTCCATACCTTGAGGAAAAGGTTATATAATATGAACATGAGTACAGGCATTTTTTGTAAAATCCACCTGACTTTGTTCAAAGTTGTTTGAGGAATTTTACATACAAGTTCTGACATTGTACATTCTTTTATTTTTTTCTCTCCATGTCCTTGGAAAAATACTGAGTGGTTGTTAGAATAACACTTTGTTAATCATTTGTGCGTCTCTGAGATGTAAAGTCACGCTGGTCTTTTTCCATTCAATTTGCAATTAAGCGATGGCTTGTGATCACTTATCCTGATAATGTAGTGAGGTTAGCTATTCTTTTTGTAAATATAACTGGAAGGAAATTTCCAATGGATGAGGGGGAGGGAAGTGAAGTCTGTAGACAGACTTGTTTGAAGTATAGTATAAATATGAAAGGAGAATTCTTTGTCGTTGTTCATTACCTACACGGAACAGCTTTTTCCTTGGTCTTGCATCCGCTTAAACTTGAATAAACTAATCTGTATTACCTCAGACTCCCTGTACTCCTTTGAATTTAAAGTGGACAAGAGGTGTTTTTCTCAAATGGCGCCCGAACATGGGGCCTCTACATGGGCATTCTAACAGCATTTATGTCTGTGGCTGAGGTGACACGACCCAAGACTGACGGATGGCTGGGGCCCCTGCTAATAAGAGTAGTTTCTCACAGCTGTCATCTGAAGTCCCGAACTGCTGTCCAATAGCAACAGGATCTCCCCGGCAGAGGTTCCAAACTGGTCAAGCGAAAAGTGGTTGAATTGCAGAGTGCAGAGAGTCGGACGTCTTCAGCAAATACCTGGTGAGATTGTTCTGAGTTATTTTGTAACTGGCCTTTTAAATTATTGATTAGTTTTTAATATTGATAATTTTATTGCATTATATTGGTTGGGTTTCAGGTTGGACCTGATAAATAGGCCTGTCTTGATTGCATTGTTAAGTTTTCTCATTTAGATGATCTTTGACTTTAAGGCAAAATGAGCAAACTGATGAAATATAATTCACGGTGTCGTTGTTGCTGTTTCACGAGTCCACGTCTGGATGAGTCTCAACCAGACCCAGTTGAGGGTAGTCCTGCATGGAAGATGATGACAACATATGGGACAGGTGTGAACTTGTGGAACAGACTATGGTATCGATATACTAAGGGATTTAAGAATTTGAGATGTCCGCTGGACGGTTCATTTGATTTAGATAAAATTCAATATTTGCAACAATGTTTGTTTGAGAAAAGGATCAGACAAGCAATGTGGGACAGTTTTAATAAATGGGAAAACCTGCTACAATGTAATTAATTAAAGAATAAAAAGAGAAGGAATGAGCACAGAAAAATGGAGTGTTGCAGAAAGCCAAAGCATATGATCAATTAAAACAAACTGAAAGTATCAAAGGTATGGACAGAGAGTTTAGAATAACCACTAAAAAGACATATGTGACACAAGAGAAAGAACATGTGGACAAGGATGAGGTATTAGAGAGACTATTGGAGAATCCCCCACCATATGTGCCACAGGTTCCAATACCTGCCGCACAGGTACAAAATGTACCACTACAGATGGGTCAGCAGGGACATGCATCTCCAGTACCCATTTTATATGTACCAATCCTTCCTGCCCCATTACCAGGTCAGCAACTGCCTGTCCCACCCAGACCAATACTTAATCTGTCTGCTGTTCAACAGCAGTCACAAGCAGGACAAGCGATACCTGCACCAAATATATTGACTTCCCCTCAGGTACAATTTTTACCAAGGCTAGTGACTGTACAAACCCCTTCTGCCTTCCAATCTGCTGGAAATACGCCTGCAGGTACCCCACCTTTGGTTCACAAGCATAATGGTAATTTGAGAGATAGTAGTGGAAATTGGAAGGACAGACCTAATACTAGATATGGATCACAGAGAGCTGATCCAGAAGCGTTAAAAAGGATAGCCCGTAGATGGATAAATCACATACATAATGCCACCATGAATACTGGTATGCCAACTGTAAATAAGTATGATGTTTTTCAGCAAATCTTACTCATTCAATATGTGACTGAAAGGATAGAGGACTTGTGGACATGGTGTGATAAAAATACCACACAAGAGGTGTTACAATTGTTGCATGATGCACAAGTTCACATGATCCCTTCCCCAGATGTCCCACGGGCTGTTGAAAATAGTTTACATTGGGGTGTTAAGGTTAGAAGAAAATATCAAAAAATGAATGGGAAATATCTCATGAAGGAAATAACCCCCTTCCTGTAAACCCTGCTGCTGCTGGTGTTCCTGTTCAGAACCTCATTCCTCATTTTTTTCATACTCCGTGGAGTAGGTATGAATTAATTGCAATAAAGAAAGATTTACCAGACTTTAGGAAAAGCCATAAGGGGTTTTATGAAGCCTTAGAGTCAGACACTAATTTATGTGTAATGACATTCAAGGACTTGGATCTATTTTTTGATGCCTTACTCCCCAGAGAAATATGGAATGGAATACATAGACATGATGATGTAGCTCACTTTGGACATGCTTGTGTACATTTTACAAATCTTGACACATAGAGAAGACCAGGAGATATACAAGATCAACTTATACTTGATTTACCTGATCTTATTATTGCTAAATTGCTACAAATAATACCAAGGGAAGATGTAAATTGGGATAAAATAATAGCTTGTAAACAAAAACCTACAGAAGAAGTCTCAGACCATTTCACTAGGATGGAGGAAATATTCAGGGCTCATAGTGGTCAGGATTTGGCAACTGTCACGGGGAAAAGAATGCTGACAAATTTGTGAATAATTTGATGAAAGAATTAGGAGAGTTGATTAAATTATCAGAGAGCACCTGGCCAACTAAAGAACCTGCATATCTTTTGGTAATGGCTACATATTATGAGAATTACCAGACAATAAAGAAAGAAAAGAATGATAAGAAACTGAAAGAATTAAAAACAAAGGTTTTGCTACAGCAAGCATTCCCAGACAGGGGGAGAAAAAGGGGTATGGGACATTTGAGGGGTGGTGGACATAAAAGAGTGGCTGGCAGAGCCTCATCAGCTCTTGTGCAGCAACACAGAGCAGGATTAGGCCAAAATCAGTGGGCCTATTACTTTCAAGTGCGTCATCGGAAGGATAAATGCCCTGGCCTACAGGGCCAAGCAACTGTGGCAAGAGGAAAAGGTAGTTCAGTGCCAAGGGGTACAGGGAGAGGTGGCACAAATAGGCAAGATTTCACCCAGCGTCAGAATGACAATAGACATCTGAATTATTTTGATGGTCAACAAGTTGACAGAAGTTTTTATACTGAAGATTTTACTGACATTGATTATAATACCTTTGAGTATTCACAATAGGACAGCAATCAAAAAGGGTGGAAATAGGGTCATGATTCCAGTTAATCAAGCAGGTCCATATGTCACCATGGATATAGAAGGGGAAGAACGCGACTTCCTTGTTGATACAGGTGCCGCTCGCACATCTGTGACTCATGACCAATTTCCAGGGGCTCCCCTCTCCGGCAGAATAAATACATCTGTGGGATTCTCAGGTATCCCCATCCAGAGCCCCGTCTCCAAACCCCTAGATGTTACAATAGGGCCCTTCACCACCCCTGTCCCATTTGTGCTTACTAAAAATTGTGCTTAGAACTTATTAGGTCTGGACCTATTGAAAAGACTGAATGCTAACATTTATTGTTCTCATGATGGTGTCTTTATATCAATAGCTTCTGATAATTTTAGCAGATGTTTTCCAGTGATAGAAGTCACTCACCTACCACCTGAATTACAGGCAATTAACAAAATGGTCTGGGCATCAGGAGATAATGATGGCTGTAAAATGGACATAGATCCCATAGTAATCACTGTTAAAAAGGCGTTCCAGTACCCCACATTCCTGAATACAAAATGTCCCAGCAGGGAGAGGAAGGTCTCAAAGAGATTATCTCTGATTTAATACATAAGGGGATAATAAAAGAAACAGAAGGCAGCCTACATAATAGTCCTATAGTTCCTGTTCTTGAAAGAACCACAGAGGGAATCCCTCATAAATATAGATTAGTGATTGATCTTCGAGCTATAAATAAAATTGTAGTACCCCAATATCCTGTTGTTCCTGACATGTATTCTATTTTTACCATGATTCCGTCTTCAGCCAATTATTTTACTGTGCTTGATTTAAAAAATGCATTCTTAGTGCGCCCAATGCTAAAGGAAGTCAAAACCTTTTTCATTTTTATTCCAAGGGCGTTCCCTAAAATTTACACGCGCTCCTCAAGGGTATACAGAAAGCGCTAGTATATATAGTCAAGCTTTGAAAAAACAATTAGATCTTTTTATCCCCTAAAAAGGCTCTGTATTACTCCAGTACATTGATGATCTATTAATTGGCTCAGATACAGAGGAGGGTTGTAAGGAGACAACAGTTAATTTGTTACATCATTTAACACATCTAATGCAATATTGTCAACAGGAGGTTGCCTATTTAGTTCACATCCTGTCAAAGGGGGGTTGAAGACTGCACCTACAAAGAATTGATTTGGTACAGAAAATGAAACGTCCCCACACCCAATCTGATGTTCGCGCCTTTATAGGTATGACTTCCTTTTGCAGGCAGTGGATACCTAATTTCTCTTTAATTGCAAAACCTTTGAGTGCTCTAACATCTAAGAATATTAGTAACCCACTCCCTTGGACAGATGAGTGTGAGCATGCTTTTCTACAACTAAAAAACCCTGATTGTTCTAAGGATTTTTTTTGTTTGTCCATATGAAAGATGGCTGTGGTCTATGGGTTTTAACACAATCCATTGGAAAGAGCAATAAACCTTGTGCTTATTTGTCCTCCACATTGGATCCAGTAGCTAAGGCTTTTCCAAACTGTTCACCCTCCGTAACAGCTGCTGCTATTGCAGTCAAACAATCTGAAATATGCGTTCTAGGTCACAATTTGACTGTTATGGTACCGCACGCTGTGGATGTGCTACTAAACAAAACTCAGACCCAGTACCTGACCAGATCACGTTTAACAGGGTATGAGTTAACACTTTTTCCTCCAAATATCATTCTGAAAGGTTGCAATGTTTTAAACCCAGCCACAATGCTACCCCTCCCCAGTGATTCAGGGGAAGAACATCATGATTGTGTGTTTACCACTGAAGAAGAGACCAAGGGACCGGTAGACCTAACAGATACTCCCATATCTGACCCACAGGGAGAGTTGTTTGTGGATGGTTCATGTTTCAAATTACCAGATGGTACAAACACTGGTGCATATGCCATCAACACTTTGAAAACAGTAGTAGAGTCATGTAAAATACCGCAAATGTCAGCACAAGCAGCAGAAGTAAATGCCCTTACACGGACATGTGAATTGAGTAAAGATCTGATTGTAAATATTTATACTGATAGCCAGTACGCCTTTGGTGTTGCCCACTCATTTGGGCAATTATGGAAAGAAAGAGGCTTTTTGACCTCACATGGAAGTAAGATAAAGCATGGGGAGTTAATAGTAAAATTATTGGATGCTCTGATGTTACCAAAAGAAGTTGCTATTTTTAAATTCAGTTCCCATAAAAAAAGTTATTGATGAGGTAGGTCAGGGAAATGCTTCTTCAGGTGAAACAGCCAAGCAAACAGCCAGTTCTGAATATAGTTTAATGTATGTTTCAGGACCAGCTAGAGGGGTCCCTAAAGTACCAATGTTTAACAATACATTAGAATGTGTTAGAGATATATAACAGGAAGCTACCATGGAAGAGAAAGAGGCATGGCAGATGTATGGTAGATTAGATGATACCGGATGTTGGATAAATCTGTCAGAGAAACAAAGATGTATGCTTCTTAATTGTTATGTTAACGCTATTGTTACTATGGCACACAGCCCGGCTCACATTGGTGCCAAAGGAATAGTGGCAACATTAGCCACGTATGGTTCAACAAACTGATTCCCAGGGTGGCAGAGTCCCATGTCAAAAGATGCATGATATGCGCTACTTATAATCCAGAAAAAGGTACCCCAGTCCCGAAAGGCCATTTTGCACCTACAGATTTGCCCTTTGAAGTCCTGCAAATGGAATTCAGAGAAATGGAACGAGTGGGCAAGCTTAAGTATATCTTAGTGGTGGTGCGCACCTTTAGTGCGTGGATGGAGGGTTACCCTCTACGAGATAACACAGCCCTAAGTACTGCAAAAATAATCCTGAAGGAGTACTTCTCAATATTTAGTTTGCCCAGAGTGCTCTGGAGCGAAACTGGGTCACACTTCATTGGCCAAGTGATGGACCTGGTCTGCAAAGGGTTGCAGATAAGGCAAAGGTTTCATGCTGCCCACCATCCACAGGCTGCAGGCCTAGTGGAAATATACAATGGTATATTGAAAGGAAAACTGGGAAAGATATGTGCTGATACAAATTTAAAAGAGCCTGATGCTTTGCCCATACCTTTGTTTTCAATGCGCAATACTGGACACTCAAAAATGGGTATAACCCCATTCCAGGTAGTTATGGGGAGGCCGGCAAATATGTTGGGTGTACTTAGACCTAGGAAATTCTGTGAAATTGAATATTCTCTGCTTGTTGATTATTGTGACCAATTGATTAAAGAATTGCATTTGATTCATTCACAGGTGAAGGCCAGTCCCTCCTTGTCTTGAAGGTTCAGGTCATAATCTGAAGCCTGGAAAACACCGGTGCAAGTGCTACTCGCCACTCAGACTGCTGTCAAGTGCATGGGACACAAACATTGGCTGCATGCCCACCATCTTAAGAAAGCTCCATTGCCTTTGTTCTATAATCAATGTGTGAAGCGAGAAACTTCTAAATTGGAAAATGACAAATTCCGCAGCAAGTATCTTTTAATGATGGTGAGCTGATTGAAGAAGGAGAAGTAGCACATCCACTGGTCAACTTCACTCCTGTTGAGCCCAAATTGATACCAATACCTCTATTTGAGCATCTGGATTGTGATTCACCTAGGTATAATTTGAGACCCAGGACTGTCAGAAACTATAGACTTTGAATGAAAAAACTATCTCTGGAGAGATAGCAACCCATGCCGGTGGTCTAGACCGCCAACGTCTGGACTTGTACATAACCTTGCCAGTGATGCTTTGAAATAAAGGACCCTGGGAACTCTTGATGTTCTTTGGTAGAAAAGATAGGGATATTTTTAGGAGGTCTTAGCCATGTTACTTTGCTTTTGGCTGTTATGTGTTTTGATTTGGTTCTCTTTTTGGAAAAGAAAAAAGGAGAATGGTCTGAGCATAAAGACAAAATATTAGGAGAAGCATCACTCATCAAGAACAGGTATTTGTACATCACACACAAATAATACAATATGGGTAAGACTAGGAGTATTGAACTGAGACCATTCGGGAAATCACCCTCTGATTTATGGCAGTAGGAAAATACTCCAGTGTCTGGCATACGACAATTTTGGACCAAGAAAGTGAACATTATTGTGCTTCTGTGTCTTTTGATAATAATATTAGGAATGCTAGGGTTCTTCTGGTGGTTAGAAGAAAACCACCCTGTCTCTAATTCAGTGACATCAGTCACCACACCAATCCCGGAGCATCAGAACATAACCTTTGCCCCTCATAAGCAAGCACATCACTTGCAATATGTGAATAATACATCCATTCAGGTTTTACATAATTCCCATCTTGGATATAATACTACAGATTGTTGGATATGTGGTTTCCTGCCATCTTCAGTCAAAAGGAAGGCACCTCTTATTCCTCTACCTTTATCCTATAATAGGTCTTGTAATGCCTGGTGGGAAATGAATTTTGCTTTTTATATCAAAGTTACTATTAAAGCATTACAGAGCCAGCTTAGGGATCACCTTTAGTATCTATGCTGGACAGATTCTGTTAGAATCTATGGCACTATGGAGGAGAAGGAGGAATTTACAGGCTATGATAACTCCTCTATGTTATTATCCTTTAATGAGAGAAAGCTGTCCAAGGTGGCTATGGTACCCATACCTGTGCCTGCCCATACCACCCCCTTTTATGTTCAAGGTGAAGGGCCCCTTGCTGTTGGGAATAGTATTTGCTCCCATACAGTGATATTAAATTGCACTAGTTCTCTATCATTTGTGGCTTCACAAAACACCTGTTTTGTTTGTGGTAATCAGGCTTATGTCTGGCTCCCTAAAGGAATGGTCAGGCAGATGCTATTTTGCATTTATTCTTCCTCCCACTTACCTTGTACCATCTGATTATCACAGGAGACATCGACTTAATAAACTGGAAGTACAGGTTGACCAGACAGATACCATGCTGCAGCAATTTATTGATGCAATGAAGGGTATGTGCCTTTTTGGGGTCTTATGGCCAATACTGTACAAGTGCGCCAATTGATCAGAGTAGTGGAAGCTGTTATTAATGAAAATCCTGGTGCACGCAGTAACATTACTGTAGAAATGAAAGCTACCTGTCTTGTTTCCCTTCAAACCCGGATTGCATTAGACATTCTTTTAGGAGAGAAGGGGGGGGGGGGGGAATGCAAATTAATTGGGAGCTCCTGCTGTGTATATATCCCAAATAACGCTCCTACTGTTAATTTGGCGATCCAAAAACTTCACAAAATTGGCGTTGGATTGCATCAGGATACTGGCGACTGGACTTAGTCAGGTTGGTTTAGAGAAGTAGTGCTCACCTGGGGTTGGAAACTATTAGTGATAGCCTTGGTTATAGGAGGGATTATTTTAGGGTGCTGTCAGTTGTCAGTTGTTTTCCCATGTGTTGCAGTATGCTCCTTTCAGCCTGCAAACCCCCTTCAGTTTCTGTTCAACAACAGAATATGCTTATGATGCAATGTTAGAACTGGGGGTCTCTAGTTGGCAGAGGTAGGTACCTTTGACCAAATAGGGACCCTTCTTTCTAAGTCAGGGAAAGGGGATTACACTACTGGATAACCCCTGCTCACCCCCTTGGTAGCTTGGCATGAGCAGACAGGCTTATCTCAGAGGCAGTGTGTTAAGCATTTGTTTAACACATACAGTAATACAGTAAAAACACTATAGATGGACACCACACAGGTTTTATAAAAATAAGTATTCTTTATATAGACTTAACACAAGACCACAAACGAAAAATTGACTTAAAGATGGTAGAATTAACTTAGTTCAAGTTGCTGTTAAATGCGACACAGTTCTCACAAAAGTACCTGGATGCGTAACGCAAAATAAATAAAAGGCTTGCAGCGTTGGAGATGCGTTGGTTCCTTGCTTTGGGGGAGATGATGCATCGTGCCTCAATGCTTGCGCAGAGTAGGGGATGCGTCTTGATCCTTAACGAAGTGGAGGTGATGCATAGATTCTCGTACTGTGGCCCGGTTGCGATGCGGCAAGATGGCGCCTCGATGCAATGCGACAATCCGGTGCAATGCGATAAGATGGTGCCCTTGATGCGACGATGTGAAGACGATGCGTGCATGTCCTGGCAGCCGTGCGGCGAACTCTGTACTTTGGAGCCACGACAGGCCCTGCGACACACTTCTCCGGTGATGCTACGGCGACCCTCACTGTGGTGACACGCTTCTCCGGTGGTACAATGGCAGACAGCTGCGACGAAGACACGCTTCTCGGGAGCTGCGGCGGCGGCACGCTTCTCCGGCGATGCGACGACAACAGCTGCGGTGGTGACACGCTTCTTCTTGTTGCGTCGCGCTTCCAGCTCCCAGCGACACGCAGGCTTCTGCAGATAGAATTCCCAGCAAGGAAATTCAAAGAGGAGCTGGTGGTGAAGTATTTTGTCCCTGAGACTTCAGCAGGAGGCAAGCACAAGTTCAAGCCCTTGGAGTAATATTCTGCAAGATGATGAAAGTCCTTTGAAAGTTCCTTCTCCTCTCCTTGGCACTAAAGACACCACTGTAGGCCAACCCAGCAACACAGCACACTGGCAGGGGGCAGTACAACTCCTACAGCTTCCTTTAGTCCTTCTCCTTGGCAGAGGTTTGTCTTGTTGTTCCAGAAGTGATCTAAAGTCTTGATGTCTGGGTCCCCATATTTATACTACTGTTCCCTTTGTTCTCTGAAGGCAGAGAGGCCTCTGCCTAGTCCAAACCAGTTCTGGTCAGTCCTGGAGCACTTTGTTGACAAGACTCCTTCTTTCCTTTCACAGTGTAGGCCAGGGACATCAGATGCACCACAGGAGGTGGAGCCAGCATTGTGGAGGGAAGGCACAGGCCTATTCAGGTCCCAGGTGCAGCTCCTCCCACCCATCTACATGCAGATCTCTCTATTCAGCCCTGTGCTGACTCACCCTGTCTCCTGGAATCCCCCAGCCCCTGTCACTCAAACTCCAGACACACAATACACAACCTAGCAGAGGCAGGCTTGGACAGTTAGGCAAGAAAATGCCTACTTTCTAAAAGTGGTATTTTCAAACACAGAATGTTAAAACCAGCTTCACTAAAAGATGTATTTTATCATTCTGAGTTCAGGCATACTAAACTCGAATTTCTACCTAGTTCCCTGAGTCAGTTAGGATTATAAGATGTAATAATCAAACTGCCCATTCTGGCCTTTGGGGAACAGGTAGCCTTGCAATAGTGAAAAAACGAAAATGGCTGTAATTCACTATTAGGACATGCCTCACACACCAAAGCATGTCCTACCTTATACTTACAATGCACCCTGCCTTAGAGGTGTCTGATATGAAGATAAGGGAAGGTTTAGGGACTGGCAAGTGGGTACAATTGCCAAGTCGACATGGGAGTCACAGACTGCACACAGGCCCTGCAATGGCAGGCCTGAGACACACTTTCCAAGCTGCTTCTGTGGGTGGCACAACCAATGCTGCAAGCCCACCAGCAGCATTTGATTTACAATCCCTGGGCACACACGCTGCACTGTACTAGGGTCTGACAAGTAAATCAAATAACCCAATCATAGAGTCACTAATCAATACATCAATTTAACATAGGGAGCACTTGCACTGTGGCACTGAATAGCAGTGACACAGTGCCCAAAGCATCTAAACCAGCAAAACATATCAAAAACAGAGGAGGCAATCAGAAAAAATGGAAGGAGACTCACGCCAATGGTACCAGGTCTAACATGCAAGAAGAAGAAATATGGGATTTAATGAACATTAGTGTTAGTGCCCTCACAGATTAGCCTTCTTCTAAAAGCCCATTTGTTTCTCATTTTCTCTGTTAACGCTTCTATAATGGAGAATATCTGAAAATGAAGTACTGTCATAATATGAGGGGCCAAATCAAATGATCTATTACTGATTTTATGGGTTAGTGATAGTAGGCAATTGGTAAATGTTGACCTCGTGTTCTAGGACCATTTGAGGAAGAGGTTATATAATATGAACATGAGTATAAACATTTTTTTTATATCCACCTAACTTCGTACAACATTGTTTGAGGAATTTTCCATGCACGTTCTGACATTCTTTTATTTTTTTCTCTCCATGTCCTTGGAAAAATACTGAGTGGTTGTTAGAATAACACTTTGTTAATCATTTGTGCTTTGCTGAGATGTAAAGTTACGCTGGTCTTTTTCCATTCAATTTGCAATTAAGCGATGGCTTGTGATCACTTATCTTGAAAATGTAGTGTGGTTAGCTATTCTTTTTGTATGTATAACTGAAAGGAAATTTCCAATGGATTAGGGGGAGGGAAGTGAAGTCTGTAGGCAGACTTGTTTGAAGTATAGTATAAATATGAAAGGAGAATTCTTTGCGGTCGTTCATTACCTACACGGAACAGCTTTTTCCTTGTTGGCCTTGCATCCGCTTAAGCTTGAATAAACTAATCTGTATTACCTACGACTCCCTGTACTCCTTTGAATTAAAGTGGGCAAGAGGTGCGTTTCTCAACCTTAGCCTATACATGGTATATCTATGTAATAGGTCTTCTCCCTGGAAAGGTCCCTCTCCAAGTGTGTCTCACCTCTTCATGTACCCTATTAAAAATCCCAAGTACGCTGTCCAGACAACAGCTGCATCAGTATGTTTTCTCTAAGGTCTGACCAAAACACAATAATAAGGGGCACTGTTGTTCAACCTTGCTCATACTGTTCAGTCAAAATCCCAGGAACTTGCAGAGAGTGAACACAGCCATGACTTCCCATGTGAAAGCAGTCATTGAAATATTGTAAAAAATAAAGATGTGTAGTAACATGCGCAAAAGAGCAGGCAAGCTGCGAAGTGCCCATGCTAACATAGTGAAAAATGACACGGACCCTATAAGCCATGTGACACCCTACCCTTGGCCAGGGCGTTAGCCATATGTGGAATCAGAAATCAGAGATAAGCAGAGGTAAAACGTCTTAGCCGGAGTCCAATTGAGATTGGCAAAAAGGCTCCAAACATTTTGTAATTTCAAGAGTATATTGTTTGGAAAGACAACATTTTGACAATTGGGTGCTCAAAAACCCATTCATTTACATGTTGTCAGTGACCAAAACGTTGCGGGATATGCAGAATGCCATGAACTCCAGAATGTTGTCTGTTACGTCCATTGCTAACAAGTTTGCCATCCAGTTAATGAGTTCAAACGATCACACATGCTCCTCATATCCAGAGGCTCTTAGTAGCATTTCATTTCAGGGCAACCTGCGTCAACTTCGATGAAACTCTGAGTAATGAGGCACTGGGCATGGGTGTAGGTACTCAAGCTTGCCGTTGGTCCCAGCAAAGGATCGCACAACAGGTGCCTACCCATAGCACAATCCTGGTCATGGGCCTTTAAGGGACCCATTAGCAGATCGTAATCCAGGGTGGCTTGTGTGGTATTGGAGAGGCAGACATCCAGGGCCCATTGAAAGGGGCACCGCAGACAGTGGAACACATGTTGCAATCAGGAGATGTAGGCATAGCGGAAGTTCAGCCAATAGCCATGGAAAAGGATGTCACCGGCATAGAACCAAAAAGCTGCCACATCCGATCACGGTACAGCTGCAACTGGACCGGGCCTGGCAGTAACACAAATCGAGCAGCCATTGCGAAGCAACAGTATATGAACCAGCATGCCGCAAATCAACAGGGGAAATCCTCCGAAGGCGTTGGACAAAACAGACTGAATAAAGGCTGCTATTACTCCAAAAGTAGTCTCAAAGGAAGAAACATGGCCAGATCCCACAAGTTTAAAAAAGTGAGTGAAGCCTTCCGTATTAGACACATTAAATATTTGATGTATTAATTCTCAAAAATGGAGTGGGAGATTCATGTTTAGCAGAGAGTTTATCTCACTTGCGGTTCTCCCCACCTGAAATTCGAAGGTTTCTCGAGCCGATCTGAGACCGACTTCTTGTTGAAACAATAGCGCTTTGAGTCTGCCTAGTTTGTTCAAATCTGTTTACAAAGTCGGAATTGAATGCCAAATGTAACTATCTACAATCCCATGTGGGGGCAATAACAGGATTTTGCTGCAACATATAACTCGTTGACAAACAGTTACTATATACGGGACACCAGCCCGTAAGCCACAGCACTCGTGGTAATTCAAAATAAGATAACTGCCATTACAAAGCAAAGTAAGCGCGGGAACAACAGCTGGGACCGGAATACCTTTTAAAAAACAAGTCAGATTAGGAGCCAAAATGTTACAAGCCCCATGCAATTTAACTTGTTTGCATACTAGGGAATGTCCTACTGTACAATCGCAGTCCTCCCCTGTAAGAAAAACTTTCCTTTCCGCAAGCTGACATCTATAGGTGAACATTAGCGACCATAGTTTGTGAATATAATTATTGCCAAGGGGTTTATCTCTACCAATTGCTTAGTAGTTCATGCAGGGCGTGAACTGAAAAAGTGAGATGGGCAGATAAATAATCCCATGTATTAATCACAGAGCTGAATTAGTCTCTGCTAAGGAAAAAAGGTAACTGTTCTAATTGCTCAATATGTAATAATGTGCAAGTACAGACATAGCTCAGTCACAACTCCATGCAATTCTTTCAACTTGACAGACTGCACTTCCCATTTCAAGCAGGTAACTACAGTTATATGGCGTACTTGAAGTGTACCTTTCCACAGACTCATACAAAGTTGCCTAATCACTAATCGCTCTGCCAGCATGTCTTAAACCTCACTTTTTAGTTACAGCTTCACTATTCAGCGACTACTCAGAGTGTTGGTCCTATCCAAATATAAACATGCAACCGTTCACATGTCTCTGTTATAAGTCTCACCATATTCCTGAAAGCATGCATGCATGTCTCTGTACCTTTTGCTAGTGTATCATATATAAAAGAAACATACAACTAGATGTATAGCTGTGTGTTATACGTCTAACATCTTCAGATGCATAATACATATGACTACCATCACTAAACTTTCCTGACGGAAGATATAAAATGGCTTCTTCTCCGTAGAGTTTCTCAGGTGACGTGCATTTATTGCTAAAGCGCACTTCACATTCCGGGCACAGCTGCAGAGGAAAAACACTAGCGCGCTGGAAGGAGAGTTGAGCGGGCAGCCATTGCCAGCATTGCCAGCTCAGTCTCCATTCCTTATTTTCAGTTCTTTTTTGTCTCATATTAGTTTTATAATTAATGATGCTAGCAGGTACAGAGCGGTTTTTAGGAATCCTCCTTAGGATCCTGACAGTAAAAGAGAATACCAATATCACTTTCAACATGAGTGTAGGCACCTTTGAGACATTCTCAGATAGTTTTAGTTTTATATTCGGACACCAAGTGAAATTAAATATGACAAAATTGAGGTAGGATGTGTGACGATCTTCTTATTGTGATATTGGATTTTGTGAATGGTAAGTCAGTGGACATGTTTCATTGTTACATTCTGTTCACAAATAGTTCTTAATGAGGTAATTGCTAAAGGGAAACATGAGACTTGGCAAAGATGAATTTCAATTTCCAGCATGCACATTATATTTGGCAAAAACTCCAGGATTGTCTGCTGTTGTGTCTTGCCACAGATTTATCATTTTAATGAATTTCATTTTCAACATTTATGTAGGGCACTTTCGACCAAAAAGATATCTGGACACTTTAAAATTAACAATTAAACCGCTAACATACATCTAGATAGGGCAAAGTTGGATTGAAGAAAAGATATAAGAGTAGGAATAGATGAGAGTAGGAACTACATTAATGCAATATAGGTGACAAAGATAAATGTCAACATACTAAGCACATTCAATTTCACGACTAGTCCTAATGCACCATTTTTGAATGGTTGTGGATGCATGGATAAAGACCTGCATGAGGCATCATATATGCATTATCATTCTATGGCTAGGAAATAATTTTCATGGGGACACAAAGCCTGTGTTCTTATAGGAACTGTAAGCAACGTTATGCATTGCTCTGTTTTTTTAAGTTTTAAATAGAACTTTATTGATGAAAGATAAGGGTGTCAATCCAAAAGTCACAACATCCAGGTTAAATCAATACATTGTAGTGTAGTACAATAAGAAAATACAAATTAATTGGATTAATAATTACAGACATAGAAAACAGAATAAAATATTCGGAACAATGCAATTATAAAACAAAGGAAAAAGAAAAAGATATAAGCATTTGATATCAATTAGGCAATGGACGCCAAGGGAATTAGGGAGGCTTAAGAACTTCTTGTTGAACTGGTTTCAAACGGGAATGACATCTGGCACATTTATCTAAGAACAATGTAACAGGGGACCACAATTCCAGACGTTTCGGTGCCAGATGTAAGGGGTAAACAAAGGAGGTATCTAATCTGTGGTTATGGCAAACAGCATACCACCATGCTTTGTAAGAAATTTTTGTGAAGTCCTTCCAATTAACTGTGATTTGTTGAAAAGCAACCGCAAGCAGTAAATCAATAATTTTGACATTAAAAGTAACTTGCTCCCAACAAGATGAAAGACTACCCAAAAAAGCATGGATAATGGAAAAATAAATATTTGTTCCGAAAATTAAATTAATTTGAGACCACACCTGTCTCCAAAAGGTATCTACAGTTGGGCAGAAGAATAACATATGTAATAAATCTGCGTTCGGGGAAGAGCATGTCCAACAAATATCTGGTGAGTTTGTAAATCTTTTGCTTAAAATATTCGGTGTGAATAACAGTCTGTTATAAATAAAGAATAGCGTTTGCACAATGTTAGCAGCCCTAGAGGATTTACGTATCTTAGACCATATGTTGTTCCATAGAGATACTGACCATGACATTGCTAAATCTTTTTCCCAAGCCTCCTCTATTTTAGATTTCTGCCTAGGGTTATCCACATTCCGTAAATACCTGTAAACAGTAGACGCTTTAGGTATGGTCTTCAGCAGGGTATGAAGATGTGAGGAGGGCCTAAGTGTAGCGGACACACTAGGAGTGACATATCTGAGAGTAATTATCCATCACTGCTTTCTTAAGTAGGATATACTTATGAATGAAGGAGGGCGGTAAATTGAATCGATGACTGAGTGAGGGAAAAGATAGAAACTCTGAATTAGAGAATAGCTGATTAATCCAAATTAAACCTTTTTGTCGCCAGCTTTTCCAGTAAAATGGCTTATTATAAATAGTCAACATTTTATTGTGCCAAATTGTTGAATGAAGAAAGGAGTGAGCAGTAGTAGGCGTGGAGAGAGGAGTAGTTTCCAAGAGTTTGGAGGTCATCCTGATAATGGGGGTGGAAACAGTCTGTGGCTTGCGCGAGAAGGAAAGGTATTCAGAAAAAGAGAAAGGGGAGAGGAAAAGACGCTCTATAGTAGTCCATAAGGGACAATCATCTGTGGGGTTGAGTAACCAAAGCGAAGCTTGACGTAAAAGGAATGCTTTGTGATATGCCTGGAAATCAGGAAAATTAACCCCCCCTTCTATTTTAGGTCGTGTCAACCTGAGTAGTGACATGCGGGATTTCTTTTTTTTCCATAAAAAAGAGGACAGGATTGAATTCATCTTCTTAAAGAATTTAACAGGAATAGATACCGGGAGGTTAGAAATGGTATATAATACTATAGGTGACAACATCATTTTAATAGTATCTAGACGGCCCCACCATGATAAGTAAAGAGGATGCCACTTAGCAGTTAAGTCTGAAATTTTTTGTATACATTTATTCATGCATAAAGCAACCGTATCGGACAATAAGGAAGTAACATTGGAGGCACTAAAATCCGATTTAACGTGAATTTATTTAAGGGTAAAATTTCACACTTGTCTT
The DNA here is from genome assembly GCF_964204655.1 of Triturus cristatus. Taxonomy (NCBI): domain Eukaryota; kingdom Metazoa; phylum Chordata; class Amphibia; order Caudata; family Salamandridae; genus Triturus; species Triturus cristatus. The sequence goes on from NC_140581.1 coordinate 966,897,517, forward strand.
TGTTTAATTTGTACCTAGAAATAAGTGAGTAAGCTTGAACTTCCACCAAAAAACAGGAATCGAGTCCACTGGGTTTGATATAAAAAGCAAAATATCATCAGCATAAGCCGCAAGTTTAACATGTGAATTAGGAGTTAGAAAGCCCTCTAATTTGGGGTTTTGACGAACTTTAGAAAGGAAAGGTTCCAATGCTAAATTAAAAAGAAAAGGGGAAAGAGGACATCCTTGGCGTACACCTCTTTGTAGATTGAAAAATGAGGAGATTAACCCATTGGCGCAAACTTCCGCCCGAGGGTTAGAATAGAGAAGGGAGATCAGGGATACAAATTTAGGGCCAAAGCCAAACCAATGCAGTGTATGGAACATGTAAGTCCACTCAACTCTATCAAACGCATTTTCAGCATCCAACGCTATCGCCGCTAGGGGATAATTTAGACGGGAAGATTTAGATAAGACATTAAAAAGAAGCCTTGTATTATCGGTAATAAATCTACCCTTAACGAATCCAGATTGTTCTTTTCCTAACAGATCAGGTAGGTAGGAGTCTAAACGAATAGCCAGTGCTTTATCAAAAATGTTGTAGTCAATATTTACCAAGGAGATGGGCCTATAATTCTTACAATATTTAGAATCTTTACCAGGCTTAGGAATAAAACATATATGTGCTTCAGAAAAGGACCCTGAAGAACTACCCAACTTTATGAAGGAAGTAAATAGGGAATGCATTATGGGCAATAAAAATTTAGAAAAATGTTGGTAAAATTTTACAGTGAAACCATCTGGCCCCGGGGCTTTATCTTTTTTTAGAAGTTGGAGAGTTGTTAATAATTCTGGATAGGTTAAATCGGCCTCCAAGAGTGAGAGATCCGGTGTACTATGTGGGGGCTTCTGAATGGTGGAAAAAAAATTAGAAAGAGAGGTAGAAGAAGGTTGCGATTCTGAGGTGTACAGTGACTTGTAGAAAAGGGAAAATTCATTCAAAATCTCAGAATCTTTAAATTTTAAATGTAATTGATCATCATAAATAGACTCAATATTCAACTTGTTATGTTTGACTTTTAAATAGTTGGCTAGCGTTTTCCCAGCTTTACTCTTGCCCCCGTAAAATTTCGCACTGGATTTTAGCAAATATAAAGAAGCGTCTTCCGTTGATTTTTTATTGAATTGTAATTTGGCATGTATAAGGGCTGTGAGACAGTCTTTCGTAGGTGAGGTGTAATAAGTATGTTCCAGACGTTTGATGTCCTGAAGGAGATCTGCAGTGAACTTACGTGAGATTTTCCGTTTTGTTGCAACAAATCTTATTATAAAATCTCGTGCCGAGGCTTTAAATGCATCCCAAACCGTGGCAAGCGTCATAGAAGGGGTTTGATTCAATTCAAAGAACTCCTTAGAAAAATCAGCAAAGGAGGCGGTAAATTTTGGATCTAAAAGGAGAGTATTATTAAAACGCCACCTTCTGGGACCTGTGACTGGAGGGAGAATGTCGAGGCCAATCAAAACTGGAGCATGGTCAGACAACAGTATAGGGCCGATTTCAGCATTTGTAAGGGATTGTGAGACATTATGTGAGACAAATATATAATCAATTCTTGACTGAGTATGATGGGAGGAGGAGTAAAAGGTATACTCCCTAGTAGTTGGATTACATAGACGCCAAGAATCCAGGAGTTTATGTTGAGTTATAGCCTGTATAAAGGATTTGTGTGATTTGCTAGGTACAAAGGAAGTTGTTGAATTTCTATCAAAAAACGGATCAAAAATCTGATTACAGTCACCAGCTAAAATGAAGTTGTCTTGAATACAATTTGTAATTTGTTTGGCAAAAGTGGTCCAGAAAGAGGGTGTAGCATTTGTAGGGGCATAAACATTTAAAAAAGAGACAGGGACCCCCTTCAAGGATAACTTGACATTCACCCATCTACCATCCGAATCAGACTCTTGAGATATAAAAGAAAAAGCGAGAGATTTACGATTATTATTACCCCATTCCGTCTTCCGTCCCCTGGGGAGAAGAAGACTTCCCCTACCAAGCCTCTTTTTAATTTTAGTGACTCAGATGCCGAAAGATGAGTCTCCTGCAGAAAAACAACATCAGCATCCAATTTAGCTAAATAAGATAAGACTCTCTGTCTTTTGATAGGAGAGTGCAAACCCTTGACGTTCCATGAGATTAACTTTAGTGACATTAATACAAATATAAAAGGAAATAAAAATTGTCAAATGCAAATCCAATTCATGAAAATGACCATGAGAAGTATGTGAAAAGGAGAAGGAATTGAAAAGAGTAGATACAATATTGGAATAGGATAGAATAAAGATATCGAGAGGTCTGAAGAGAGAATAGAGAAGAGAGGAGTAAAAAATGTAAGGAAAAGTCCAAAGAGATATACAATAAGAGAAGAAAAATTGAAGAAGGATAACAATTGTGATAACCATAGTATTAACAAGAGTAAAGGATAAGAAAAAATGGAAAAGTCAAAGACACCATCAATGAAAAAAAGACGAATCAATGTGGGAGAACACACTACAAAAAAAACAACAATCAACAAACCAACAATAAGACAAAAAGGTAACATACCTTAAAAAAAAAAGATTAAAAATACACGAGTGGGGGAGGTGAAACCACTTGGAGAGGGCCACGAGTCCGAGGGCCGCCAAACAGAGGACCACGAAGACACCACGAAACAGGGCCGTGAAATCTGTGAAGGCAACAAATAAAAGAATTAGAGTTAAACAGGAAAAGAGGAGGTTAGAATAGTCTATCAAACCACATTTAGTAAAAACAACATAGAAAGTAAACATATAAAAATGGGGTACATAACTCCGAGTAACAGCAGTTATAACGAAGAAAAATCTAAAGATTCTAGTCTCGAAGGACATAACATTCGAAGAGAATCAGCAGAAACTGGTAAACCTATAAAAATAAAAATATTATCATGTATTAGAAGAGGTCGAAGGTCTGGAGAAGTCCATGCCAGTTGATCTGCACGAATTAATGAAACTCTGTAACCTTGCTGGATCCTCATACCTTCTGGTTCTATTGTTATACGTGACCTTAAAGAGGCAAGGATCGAAGAGGCCATACCGAGCTCCCATTGAACGCAAATCAGCTCTCATGCCAAGGAAGGCTTTGCGTCTGTTGGCAGTAGCTTTAGCATAATCCTGCGCAAAAAATAAGGATGAACCTGACCAAGTAAGTCTTGGGGAAGCTTTAACCACAGAAAGAACTCTTAACAAGTCAGTATACTCCAAGAAGTATAAAATGACTCCTCTTGGTCTTTGTGAAGGAGAGGCTTGAGATGGAGGACGTCATAACCTGTGAGCCCTTTGAATGTTGAGTGAAATTCCATCAGGCAAATGAAGAAGCTTAGGAAGAAAAGATTTGAAAAAGTTGATTGGGTCGGACCCCTCAAGTCCTTCTTCCAGGCCGTAAAGGCGCAAGTTGTTTCGCCTGTTGCGATTTTCAAGATCCTCCCCTGCTTCTGAAGCGTGCACACCTGGGAGTTGAGGGGAGAAACTATGGAGCAAGACTCTTTTAATGAGGCAACAGAGTTCTCGACCTCGATGACCCTCACCTCCATTTGAGACCACTTATCCGTGAGAGTTTGCAATTTACTATTTGTTTCTTCCATAAAAGGTCTAAGGGCTCTTATCTCCTCTAGTAAGAGCTCCATTGAGACAGGTGACGTTGACTTAGGAGGCGAGGGTGGGTCTTTTTTAAGGCGTTTTGTGTTAGATTTCCCTGAGGCGCCAGAAGAAGGATCCATAGCTGTCTCAAGGCCTTGAGACGAAGGTGGGAGAGAGTCTTCAAATTGAGCGAATGCTGTGAAAACTTTCGAATTTTTTATAAATACACGCTGTTTGGAGGAAGGAGGATGAGTTGCTCTTGTTCTGCCCATAAGAGAAAATAATAAATAAATAAATAAATAATTTCCTCCAGCAAAAATATGAGAAGTTAAATCTTGAGGTAATGTGTTGAAGGGTGTGTGATATCCTCTCACCCAACAAGAGCACACAATCCTCAAAAATAAATAAATAAAATAAAAAAAATATTCCTCAACCTTCACTTATTCTAAAGAGCTCAGGATGTTAAATAATGTCACAGTTCTGCAAAACAGTAGATGCAGGTGCCAATAACGCAGTAAATTAGGTTTCAGTCCGTCGAATGAGGAGTAGGTCAGAATAGTTATCAAAGGACCAGAGGAAGTCACTCAAAATGGCTGCCAAGCTTTATTACCTCATATAGCGCAAAAAAAATAAAAACAAGAGCATTATGAGCACCAGTCTCAGATCCAAAAGAAGGCATTGAACTCAGAACGAAGGTGCAATAGTACTGGAACCTTCAGGAGATAAATAATGAAACACGCATGTGCAGCTTGAAGTAAAATCTGCACTTGCGGTAAAAAACCAAAATGGCGGCCGCAACATAGCGCGACCGATGCGAGACAAAGTCCTCCAAAATAAATATACTTGCTGCAGGTTTCAAGATGTGGCAGAATCAGCAACCCTGTCCGCCGACCATCCGAAGCTTAAATCCGCCGATACCGCATTGTGCAGCAGGTCGGAAGCACGGCGACTCCGAGGTCCGCCGAGGAGCCTCACTCGAACACCGCCGTCTCCATTGGGCGTCAAGCCACGCCCCCCCATTGCTCTGTTTTAATTAAACATGTGTCAGTCTGCACTATTCCTGCATAACCAGTTATCGTCATGTGTGTCTCCTGTCATATGAGATATCGTCATCCAGTCCTGGTTGTTTTATGGGCACAGCTTTGCATGTTTGGAATTGCAATGCATCCCTGCTCAATGGTACATGGTCCCTTTTTGAACTTTGTGCAGCATGTACCATTGGTAAAGGAGGACACAAAAGACAAAAGGTGTGAATATTGACTCTTTGACATCTGAGAGATGTATTGTGTCCATGTGCCTCAAGATATTTCCCTAGCAACAGTCTTTATTGACACCTAAAACATGTTGACTTGCTATGTTTCCAGATTCTGAAACTTTCTAAAAGTTTGCCGCACAGAAAGGTGTGGAAAATATGTAACTTTCTTAAAATGTTGATGTTTGTAGAGCCTTCTGTGTAAGAAAGCGTAGTGGGATCCATGCAAGGCACTTCACAATGGATATGGTTAATACAAGACGTTTTCCAAGCACAGCACAAGTGTTGTGTAGGGGATACCTAAATTCAAAATCAAGTCAAATCAAAATCAAATTAAGACCAAGTAGTGCAGGCAGAATCAAATTTAACCTGCACTACTTTCGTGAAAATAAGTTATGAAGGCTTACACATGAACAGCCCCAGAAAGAGCTCATCATAGGGTGGGTAGCGGGTGAGCCTCAACAGTTAAGGGCTTAAACTTCTTAAATAGACTCTCTTGGTTGCAGTAAGAACGAATCATGAAAATGGAAAGACTTAAAAGATATAACCTCAAATGTGGTGGCCTCGCTGTAACGCCTATAAATTAAGTGCATTGCCAACAATTTGGATGAATGGGGTGAACTAAAAAACTAGGTCAAAGTACCTTACTATTTTGTTCATAGACAGTAGCGGCCGGTGCAGATAGGAGCGGTGAGGCGGTGGGGTACTGGGGCGTGGGGGGGACGGGGCATGGAAGTGAGTCGACAGGCGATGACGAGGGAAAATACAAATTTAAAAAAAGAAAACAAATTATCTTGCGCTCGCTGCATCGCCCACCCGGCGATGCTGCGAACGCAAGGTAAGTGGTTTTCTTTTTTTTTCTTTTATTTTACCTTATTGTCGTCTGTCGACTCACCCCCCCACTCTGCCCCACCTCGCCCCACTGCTCTTACCTGCACCTACCGCGACTGCACACTAGGTTAATTTGTTTGTTGCTATTAGTATTTCCAAACGTTTTCTGCGTAATGCCAAACTTCAGCTCTGACAATGTGTAGATGTTTATAAATCAGCATATCAGAATGGTAATCAGAATATAATGCATATTGCTCAGAGAAGAGACATTTTCAACACAGCGAGACACATGGAGAGAGCATTTTGTTTTCATTCAGAGTGTTCATTTTTATATTAGCGGGTTGTTTTTGCTTCTCTTGCCCTCGAATGGCAGATTTCCCAGTTCCTTGCAGAGTACATTGTGAAGAACAATATCCAGGCAATCTACTGGCAGGCCAGTATATGGGTTTATCTGAATTAAAGTCTGAACATGTAGTGTCCATGCCAGGAAAGCATTACCTGTTTTGAAAATGGATTGTCACATAAGTTAAAGAAAGCGTAGTGCCTAGCAGGCTGCAAGTATTCTTCGCATAAGTGCACAGACGCTTAGCTTTTAGTTGTTTAAATTGCCATTATTATGTGGCAGGGTGATCTGGCACGGTCTGCGCCTCGTTTCTCTCCTTTTGCCAACACCTGAGAAAAACATTAGCAACAAAAACTATTTGCGCCAAATCGAGCCTGAATAATCAGGACGCGACTCAGTAGTTTAATTTTAAATTGGCAGCAGCTGGCCAGTCTTCATTCCCTATCTAAAAAATGTTTTTTTAAAGTTGAAAGTGGTCCTTGCCTGATTATTGATGTTGCTTTATAAATACAGACCAATTATGATGGCCAGAGAGAAGAGGGCACAACACATTCAGCTGTGGAAAACTAAGAGGCATTTGTATTATAGAGTTGTGTTCCCCTTGCACCACGCAACTGGGTGCAAGAGCAACACAACCCTTAAGTTAGACTTCTCAAGCCATGCAAGGCCATCTAGTGTGTTCCTTCCTGCACAAAAACAATCCTGATTACAACGCATGCACCCTTGCACCATGGAGCAAGGATGCGTGCGTTGGCGTTAGGCAGCACATTGTGCGCCAGCGCAGGGAAACGCATGAATGCGCCGTATAATGTTAGGTAAAGCGCATTCTTGCCCTTTCAGTATCATGCAGTGGAGCTCAGCAAGGTGACTTGCTGTGCTGTGTGATTTTGTTTTAGAACTATGCCCCTAAGTTCAGGAGATTTATGCCACATTCATTTAATAACTATCCTGACTGTGAAATCTGCAGTATTGGCTTCACAGTGATGTTTATAGATTTCCCCTCTTTCTCCCTTCCTTCTGATCCTCCGCCTCAAACTTTGAGCACCCAATGTGACTGCCACCCCACTGATTGCCACTGCCACACCAATGTGGCAAGTTGGCACCACCACAGCCACATTCTCAATTGTTAGACCTTGACGGGCCTCATTCAAAAACTGCACTTTGTAGTATATTTTGTAGTACTACAAAATGTACTAAAAAGTGCTATTCACAAACTATGTGCAGAGTTAATGTCTACATAATTACCTATGTTTATTTGTGCAGAGTTTCCCACCCTGATTGCAGTGTCTCTACATACCTGAGTATATGTTTTATTAGTGAATGTGGGTAGCACACATGGGAGTGGCCTTTAAAAGGGGTAGACTATCTCCAAAAGGAGTTGGAATTAGAGAGCAGTAGGAGGGGTTTAGAGGGGTCACTTATGGTTTCATGGAGTGTCATTGCTGGAGCGAGGTTTTCCCTAAGAATTGTATACCTCCTCCATTTCATCATTTTGAATTAACATGAATAATTGATTAACATTAATAGTAATAATTGTTTGCTGTGTTTAATTAATCAACATTACTAATTAGAAAATACACGTGGGAATCGCATTTGTATGGCCTAATTGATACATAAACTAATTTCGTACGCATACTAATGTTAGATATTTAGAATTTGCATGTTATATGTTGCTTTTGTGATGTGATTTGTGAATCGTGCTTTAAATTGTGAGTATAAACTGCAATGCGTGTTGCTTTTGCTAGATAAATACACACACATAGAGGGGTTAGTGAGGGAATAACATTTTGATAGTCATTTCCATGTATTAATTACGTTTTATGTTTCTTTGCTTAAGTTGACCTTTCTGGAGTGGCCACAAAATGGCTGCCATCCCTATTTTGACGCACCGACAAGACACAGAAGTCACTGAGTGAAGTGCGCCTGCGCTAAAAGATGAGCAACAATAACCTCGTCCTGACCCCAGGCAGACTGTACTCGTGAAGGACATCCTGGGAGGAGTGCCAAGCCTCAAACAAAGGACTTTCTTAAACTATGAACTGTTATAATTGATGACACTAAGGACACAACCCCGCATGGGAATCAACATGCCTTAAATGGACTAGAAACTGTTGCTACTTTGTTAATGAATTGAGAGCTGCATCAAATGCAACATCTAATGCATGGGAATCAGGAAGAATACTCCTGGTTCAACCAATCGAATTTGTTCTAAAACAATGTATTGAAACATTTGTTATTAAAAATTTACTATAAAAGTAGACTAGAGAGGGTAGGACATTATCCCTTGCACACCATCACTTTACCAGATTGCCCGACGTTATGCTGACAGAGAGGACGGTGACACTGCTGGACAGCTGCTTGCCAGAGACTCTGATGGACTGATCAAATGCCCTATTAACTTACGAACTGATTCTATGATTTATGGGCATAGAGACGAAAGATCTGAATTTGACATAGAGGACGCCATTTAGCCAGATTAGGTAAATATGCGAACCGAAATATTGAATGCTATATGATTTCCTTATGCTTTAATTAGATAAACATATTATTACATTTAAAGAACTGTGTCGGGTTATTATTTGAAGTATTTCAATGTATATTGTTTTAGTGTTGCTATTCCCAGCAAGTTGCTGATCCATGGCCAATAGTATGGGAGGAACTGCTAGGTTATAATGTATTGAGATCCTGGTGAGGTAGGGAGGTATAGGTAAACTTGTTGTTACCAATCAGGTGATTGGTGCAATCTTCCTCCCATTTCCAGCGCATGGAATAAAGAAAGGACTCCCCTCTCTCGAGGACCATTGATCTGAAAGTAGAATGAATGATTGGTGTTATGGGCCCCACCAGTGAACGAGTGAATGAAATGTGGTTGTAGAAGGAGATTTGTGGTCTGGTCTGTAGCGAGGGGATTTGTGGTATTCAGCGCTGGAGCAGTTTTCTTGGTAGCAGAATGATGGTTAGCTATTGTTTTGGGTTTAGCGACGATTGCTGGTAAATAGCTTATTGATTATTGATTGGTATTGATTTATGTACTAACACTCTATGTTGAGTCGCGTTGAGTTATATGTTGTTTGCACGGCTTCTGGGATGTAGGGAGTCAGAAGTTTAACAGTTCCGTAGTAGAGCAGAGGCAGATGCTGCTCTTGGGAAAGACGGGATTGTTGTAGCCCTGTAGGTACACAGGGAAAATGTGTGACAAGTGAAGTTGCACGGCGCATTGTCTGGGTTCAATTCGGTGACATCATCATGTGTTGCCAATAGAGACATTTTCTGTGTGAGAGAAGTGTGTATGATAGCGAAGCTTACCTGTGAAATTTTGGTCTTTAAATACCAGGAAACCAATTGGCATACCAATAACGCTTATCACTGAAAAGGTAGCAGGTGTTCTCTGAGCTTGTTAGAAGGACAAAGTAGAGGGAAGCGCTGCTTTGTTAACGAGTGTCATAATTCTGTAGTAGGACAGACTGTTCGCTGTTCTCGGGAAAGACAGGATTCTGTGTGTATGTACTACATTTTCTTGTATAAACGAGTGTGAATGAAAAGGCATTTGGGTTGATTGCGAAACTCTAGGTCGTTTCTAAAATACCAGAGAAACAATTAGCTAATGCTTGCTAGAAGGGTGAAGTAGAGGGATGTGCTACTTTATCAACGGAAGTAACGATTCCGTAGTAGGGCAGAGGTAAGCGCTGCTCTCGGGACAGACGGAATTCTTGTGAAAAAAGGTCTTTTGCTGTTCTCCGGTTAGTGAAGCAGACAATGGAGATGTTTTAGTGTTGTTACTAATCGAATCGTAAAAAGTTACAGTAAGAGTTCACGGAGCGGTCTTGTAAAGGAGGGGTAGACGAGAGCAGAGCAGAGCGAGCTGCCGCGGCGGCTGCTGACGTCAGAACGACCGCGCTGGGATTGGACAGTAGATTGGAGGCGTAAAACGCTCCGTATTGGTGCGTTAGTGTAAAGCCGCGCTAGGAGTGGAAGAAAACAGAGTGACGTAAGCGCACCCTGATTGTTGCGTTAGTGTGAGTCGCGCTGAGACTGGAGGATTGTGATAGTGACGTAGACACTCCTGATTGGTGTGTTAGTAAGAGTCACGCTGTGAGTGGACGGAATAGCGGTACCATTGTAAGAAGACTAAACGGTATACGGAAAACGAGAAAATGTATTACCAACCACCAGAAAAGAAGAAATCGTGGTTTGGGAAAATTAAAAGGTGGTTCAAGAAAGATAAAGTAGTTGAGACTAGGGAAGGACAGTTACTTCCTCCACCGAAAACCCCTGCATCTACAATGATTGCGAAATATGGGTATCATACTTGTAGTTGGTTAGATAATTGGGTAAAATACACCAAGGACGATGGAGTCCTGGCGTTTCCAGAACATGGTTCCTTTAATTAGGCTGTCTTAAGAAACCTCCGAGACGAAATGATGAACTTAGAACCAAGACCTAGACGACGCAGTTTGAGGCATTGACGGAATGGGAAGACGAAATGCATGAACGAGAAAAACAGAGAAGTGGTAGGGATTATCGATACATGTTTGGTAGATCATACGGACATGAGACACATGAAGACAGGATGAAAAGGTGGCGGAATGCAAGTATGACTGATGGTATGTATCCAGTGAGAATGATAGGAGAGAATGAAGAGAGAAAATGCACTGAGAAAAGGCGGAATACGGATTTGAGTGGGTATGAAGTGAATGAATCAGAAGATGATGTTCTAGATGAAGTGTTTTACAAAAACCCACCACCGTATCGACCAGAACCAGAGGCATTGACACCAAGTGCCCCAATGAGAGAAACATTATGAATAATTAAAACAGAGACCATGTCACCAGAACTAGGGAAAAGTAACTCTGCAAGAGAGATAGAAAAACAGACAGGAAGTAGGGCAAATGATGAGAATTCAGTAGAACTAGCCAAAACTACCCTAGAATTAACTGAGAAAATAAGAGAATTGACCAAGAATCTAGAAGCTGTAACCGTTCCAGTAACGATAGGTCCAGTAATGCCCATATTTGAGAAACAAAAAGATACTGAACATTGTTTGACAGTGCCATACAGAAGCCAAAATACCATTGCAAATACTGAACGGAGTCAAATTGACAATCCGTGGGGACCGACAATGAATATGTTTGAACCGAATGTTTCAAATAATCCATTTGTAAATCAGATTTATGCTGAAAAGAGCAGAATGACAATGGAAACATTATTAGAACCACAAAAGGCCCCAGAACAAAATAATGTAAACAATCCAGTAGGACCTTCCGTAGATGAGTTAAATGAATGGATCAGAGAGTTACAGAAAAAGGATCAAGAATCCCAGTCAATAGATGTGGCAAAATTACGAATGGTATTGGAAGAATTAATAGTAGGAACCATCCCTACTGAGAAATTGAAAAATTACCAGGATGAGGAATTGTTGTTCCTTTGTAAGAGTGCAACCTGGAGAGCGAAAAACCTGCATGGAAGATTAGAGGAAATTGCGAATGAAATGGGAATAGATTTTGATAAAGTAAAAGCACTGCAAAAATCTTATCGAGTTGATTTCACTGAGAAGGATATAGAGAACATGAATACCACAGGAAGGATAGGTCAAATTAAGGACATAATTGGTCTGTTGAGAAAATGGGGAGATGTTGACAGATGGAGAAGCAAGTGATGTAGAAGACGTGATAATATCACAGAAAGGACAGTTTCAGCATTTCCCGTTAGAGAGAAAGAAAAGGTAACGACAGAATACCCCATGAGAGAGATTCCAGGGGGAGGGTATGTCCATGTTCCATGGACAAGACAGGACATTTTGTCTTTCACAAATGATTTCCCTCGACTACGCGAAAAGCCCGTCGAGTGGTACCGACAGGTAGACAGATTTGTAAAATTGGCAAAGGTATTATGGATAGATTTGAATAGTCTATTTGATATAATAGTACCAGCAGAATTGTGGACAGAGTGCAAGCTGATGATAAATTGGCCCACTCAAGAGTATCCCAGGGATCCTAAGACAGGAGCTCCCGATCCAGAGGTAATGAAGAAATATGAGCAGGTTATGGCATTCCTGAAAAATAAGGTACCCCCTAAAGAGACTGATTGGGTAAAAATTGACAGAACCCAACAAGAAAGCAAGGAGTCAGTACATGCATATTATGAGAGACTAATTCAGGCTTTTAAACAGTTCAGTGGAGATGAGAACCTGAGTGATAAAGACTTGAGCCATTTCGTATACAGGTTTGTATATGGTTTACGCCCAGAAATTGGTGATATGATACAGTTGATTGGCAAAATAAGAAAATAGATGAAGTTTTGAGACATGCAAAATATTTCAGTGATGAGATTGAGGCAAAACAACGAAAGCTGAAGGAAAAGGCAATGTGGGCACAGGTAAAGGTAGCCGAATGACAGGAAGCTCAATTGGTGGAACAAGCGAACAATCCAGGAGTAAGACCCCGATTTGGTACATGGAAAGGGAAAGGTAATATAGAGGAAGCCAAAAAGAAATTCCCATGTCACAATTGCGGTGAGTTAGGGCATTGGAAATCCGAGTGTAAGAACCCTCCAAATACTAATATTGAAAATCGATCGTTGAATCCACAGGTGCGGAAAGAGGTGGGTGGTCAACTGCAGCAACAGCAGCAGGTGGTTACTTCCCAGAACCAGGTGCCAAAACCACCTTTTCCACAGAACAGAAACTCACAGAAGTATAGTAAAGAATCGGGATTCTACAATGAAGAACAGGTAAATAAACCATCACGCGCTCGCACTGTTTCGCAGTACTGGCTGCAACATGATAAGAGTGATTCAGAAATGGATTATTGACGGTGCCGAAGGGAGGAAGAAGAGTGCGTACTTGGCGCAACTCCTAGAAGTAGACCAGACAGGACCATTTGTAGATGGGAAGATTAATGATGATAACATTATTTTCCTAGTGGACACTGGCGCTACTCGATCTACTGTTAGATCAGCAGATGTTAAGAATCTTCCTCTTTCGGATGAAACAATCCAAGTAGTTGGTGTATCTAACCAACAGTTAAAAACGTACCTTACAGAACCCGTAAAGGTTAGTATAGGGAAATTTTCTGACATGCACCGATTTGTGGTGTGTGACACCAGTCCTGTGAATTTGCTAGGTAGGGACCTGCTGTGCAAGATGAACTGCACTATATTTTGTACTCCAGATGGAATAGCTTTTGAAACACCAGATGAGGATGTATTGTACAAAATGACCATAGCTAACAGAGAATGTGAAACTATTGCAACATATGCAATATTTAATCCAGATGAACTGCCCAGAGAATTGAAACTGTCTGTAAAAGCAGAGGTTTGGGATTTTACCGGAGAAGATGTAGGGCTAATGAGAAACGTGGACCCAGTAAAAATTACTGTCAAAGATGGAGTTAGTTATCCAAACATTCCTCAGTATAGATTGACACCTGAAATAATTGAAGGAGTAACTCCAATAATTGAGAAAATGATCAAGCAAGGAATTCTGAGGGAAATATTGAGCAGTCCATGTAATTCACCCATAATGGGCCTGAAAAAGCCAAATGGGAAATTCAGAATAGTGCAAGACCTGAGAAAGGTAAACAAAATCGTTTTACCATGCTGTCCCATTGTGTCAAATCCATCAGTGATTTTGTATCAGATTCCCCATGATGCAGAATAGTACACAGTAATTGATTTGTGCCATGCGTTCTTTTCCATTCCATTGCATCACAACAGTCAGCAAATTTTTGCATTTCGGTTTGGAGACTGTATTTTGGCATGGTGCGGAATCCCACAGGGGTATACAGAAAGCCCCTCAATATTTAATCAATTGTTGAAAAAGTCATTGGAGAGTCTGCAAATGCCCGAGAGTTCAGTACTAGTGCAGTATATCGACGACCTCCTTGTGGCGTCGAAAACTCGTGAAGCTTGTGAAGTAGACACTATAGCTTTACTAAATCACCTGGCAGATGGAGGATTAAAAGTGTCCCCAGCCAAACTGCAATATTGTAAGAAAGAAGTACAGTATTTGGGACATAACATTGAAAAAGGATTGAGGAAAATAACAATAGACAGAATCAGAATCATAAAAGGAATGAGAGCCCCCATGACTCAAAGAGAAGTGAGAATGTTTCTGGGAATGGTAGGGTACTGCCGCCAGTGGATCAGCAACTTTTCGCTGATTGCAAAACCTCTGGTTCGGCTAACAAGGAGTGATGTAAAAGATCCCCTTGAATTGAACAAGGAAGAATTGGCAGCATTCAAACGATTGAAAGATGGGTTGTGTGAAGCCCCAGCATTGGGTATGCCTGATTATGAAAAAGAATTTGAGTTATATTGCAGTGAAAGAAATTGGATGTGCACTTTCTGTGTTAATCCAGAAGCATGGAAGATTGAGGAGACCGATTGCATATTACTCATCGATGCTTGACCCAGTAGCTGTAGGCTTACCTGGATGTCTGAAAGCAGTGGCTGCAACATGTCGAAGTTTGGAGCAGAGTGAAGGAATCGTGATGGGATATCCTTTGAAAGTGTTTGTACCTCATGATGTGGTGATTCTTTTAACAAGGAGTCGTACTCAGTATATGACACATAGTCGGCTGACTAAGTATGAGAAAGTCATATTAGGTGCAAAGAATGTGAGCCTTGCAAGATGTGTGAATGTGAATCCAGCAACGTTGTTACCTGATGGTGAGAATGTGGAAGTGAGAGATGAAGCAGATCATGATTGTTTGGATGTGCTTGAGTATTGTACGAAACCACGACCAGACATAAAAGATGTACCTTTGGCAGAAAATGATTATGTAATGTTTGTTGATGGGTCATGTTTGAGAACAGAAGAAGGAGTGTTGAGTGCAGCATATGCAGTGTGTACGGTTTCCACATTAATGGAAGCATCCTATCTGAAAGGAGTGAAATCTGCCCAAGTAGCAGAGTTAGTGGCTCTGACTCGAGCATGCAAAATTGGGAAAGGTGTGAGAGTGACTGTGATAACTGACAGCCAGTATGGCTTCGGAGTTGTCCACGATTTTGGCCAATTGTGGCTGCAAAGAGGTTTCCTGACCTCAAGTGGAACTCCTATAAAGAATGCTGAAGTGGTTGGAAAGTTGATTGAGGTGATACAGCTGCCTAAACAATTGGCTGTGGTGAAATGTGCTGCCCATAACCAAGGGGAGGATTATGTTACTGTTGGCAATCATTATGCCAATGACATGGCACGGTACTGTGCCAGAAATCATTATTCAGTCAATCGGGCAAAGGAGAAAGAAATGACTTCCTATTCCTTAATGTTTACTAGGGGTGGGCGGAATTTGCGGAATTAACCTTCGCAAATTATCGCGAGAATGTTTAAAATTATCGCAAACAAGCAGAAATATCGCGAAGATGCGGAAGTTTTTTTCCGGCATGTTCGCGAGATTTTCTGCATGGTTGCGGGTCGCCAACTTACCCATGTGGTTGCTTGCGGGCGCGGCCATCTTGTTTTGAGTTGTTCTCGCGGTGCATGATCGCGAGAAGAAAGACGTGATCGCGCGACGCATGACGTCACTGCGGGCACGAACTGTCGCGAGACAGCGCAAATGGCTAAAAACAATACAACATCTCATGGAGAACGCGACCGGATCAAGAAAACTTGTCGGCGAACGCAGGGATTCAGGTAAGGCGATCGCGCGCGCGCGAGAATGTATTATTTTACAGCGCGAGCAAGAAACAAATTATCGCCAAGCTGCGGAAACCGGAATTTTTGACATTTTCGCGCTCTCCGCGGAACGCAAAAATGTCAAATTATCGCAATTTCCGCGAACGGAACGAAATTTTTGCCCAGGCCTAATGTTTACTAACGTTGTAGGGACATGGGAAGAAGTGAGGCAATTTCAGGAGGAAGCAGGAGATGAGGAAACAAGGCAGTGGGTAAAAGCAGGATGTGCACCAAGGGAAAAGGATCATGTGTGGGTCTATCGAGATGGAAGACCAGTCATGCCTGATAGCATGTTGTCTACCCTGGCACGGATGTATCATGGCCAGGGACACATAGGGAGAGATGCCATGATCAGGTAATTTAAGCAGACCTGGTACAACCCAAAATTCAGAATCATATCAGAGAGCCTATGTCAGAGATGTTTAATTTGTCAGCAGTACAATCCTGGGAGAAAGACAGTGGTGAGCCTGGGAACTATAAGCCGAGAAGGAGGGCTTTTTACCAGAATGCAAATAGATTTCATTGAGATGCCAACATGTAACAGATTGAGGTACGTTCTGGTCATAGTCTGCCTATTCTCCAGGTGGGTAGAAGCATACCCGACGAGGAGAAATAATGGATTGACAGTAGCAAAGCTGCTTTTGAGGGAATTTATCCCCAGGTTCCGGTTCCCAGTGACCCTTGAATCAGACAGAGGAGGGCATTTTTATAATGAGATTGGGAAATTGGTCAGTGAAGCATTAAATGTACAACAGAAACTGCACTGTGCCTACCGACCAGAGGCTTCTGGTGTGGTCGAGCAAATGAATGGTACAATCAAGAACAGAATTGGGAAAATGTGTTTAGCCACAGGAATTAAATGGCCTGATGTCTTACCTCTAGTTTTGATGACCATACGTGCAACCCCAGATAGAACTACAGGGCTAAGTCCTCATGAAATAATCATGGGACGTGCGATGAGGCATGCTTACATACCAGTCAACAAACTGATGACGATTTCTGATGACATGGTGTTGGAGTACTGTAAAGGCCTGGCTGACGCAGTTCATTCTGTGTTTCATCAGGTTGGAGCGGATGCCACCACCCTTGAAAAGAAGCAAGCCCATGATCTAAGCCCAGGAGATTGGGTGAGGATAAAGGTCCACAGAAGAATAAACTGTTTGGTTCCCAGGTGGGGAAAACCAAGACAAGTCATTCTGACCACGACGACAGCTGTGAAGTGTGCTGGACTGAAAAACTGGATCCATGCCAGCCATACCTTGAGAGTACCAAATCCGGTGGATTGCAAGGAGAAAGAGTACTATGATGAATCAGAGTCAAGTACTGAATCAGATCACGAAGAACCAAAAACACTTGAAGATCCTGAAAGGGGGGAAAACGAACCAAAGCAGATTCTGGTCCCCAGAAGTGTCTCTCTGAGAAGAAGATTGCAGATTTCTGACAGCTCAGATTCTGAAGACGAGCAGAGAAAGAAAGGTCCCAGCAAAGAACCTAAAAAGAAAGAAGGAAGAGACAAAGAAGAAGCAGTAAAAGAAAGTCAAAAGGAACAAATCCCAGATGAAAATTTGAGAGAAATTCCACCTGAACTAATAGATTTGAATGAAGAAGGGACAGTTACAAAGAGAGAGGGACAGATTGTGGAAGACCCCCGAGGAGGTGTAGGGAACTGCAACATCCAGTTAGGTGAAGGGACAAGTAGTCAGCAGGAAGATTGCTTGCCGGAGATCCGAGGAGGGAAAGAAGTAGGGAAACCAGAACAAGTGGTGGATAAAGAAACTAGTGAAAAGGAAAAGCAAGTTGGGACAGAATCAGAAGAGAGTGGAAACGAAATTCCGAAAGGTCGAGTTCTGAGAAAGAGAGCTTGGAGAGAAGAAAAGAATGAAAAAAATGTCAAAGAAAGTAAATTGAGAAGAACTGTAAAATCAGAAGTTTGGCCGAACAAAGTAAAAAGACTAAGATATCGACTGTCTCAAGTGAAATCACCAAGAGCTGAACAGGTGAATGAAGTCACGAGTCAGGAAAAATCAAAGGAAAAAGAAACAGTTGTAACAAAAGAATCTGGAAGAACAAGAAAACCTAACCAGAAGTATAAGTCGACGGAATGGACGTATGTGGCCCTGCCTGAAGAATCCCAAGAGGCAGATAGTCAAGGAAATCCAGAGGAGGCTTTACTGAAAGTGGTTAAAGAAGAAGAAGAATCAGAAATCCTGAGAGTTCTCTTGTCCGACATTGGAGAAGAAGAAGCGGAGATTCAGGAAATTCTGTATCCTGATTGGGTGAAGGGGGCAAAGGACGATGAGATGCCAAACTGAATAATCAAAGAAGCTGTTGATATGGAGAACGATAATAAAAGAGAAAAGTAGAAAACTAGTAGAACCAAGTAGAAGCTTAGAAGCTTTGGGGTAGAAAACTGGTCACAAAGTAGAAGAGGCTAAGTCAAAAGACACGGTCTATTTTAGAAAAACGGCTAACACAGATGGTAGTAAAAGTAGATGTACATTCATGAAGAGATGGTGTAAAACATGTTGCTGTTGTACAGGATTATTAATGCTTTTATGGAGCATCCTTGCTCTTGTAATATCATTTAAAGTCACAATAGATACAATAGAAGGAAATGGTCAAAACAAAACTAACATAGGTAAAATCTCAAAGGTAGTACCGACTGTAGAAACAAACATTCATTTGCATAAAGATAGGTCTATTAACGATTTCTCTAATAATGTATTTTCAAAATTATTGTATGAATATGTAAAGACTATGGATGTAAGGGACTGCTAAGTCTGCATGCAGTTACCTGCTTCTGTGGCAGAGGGAGTGACTTATCATCACCTTCCAGCTACTTATGGAATAACATGTAGTGTAATAGCTAGTTTGTTTTATGAGATAGGGAAATTAGAGTATTATTTTTCAGATGTAGATAACATTTTTGCATTAGTGCCTGCTAATAATAAGTTAAATAAGGTAAGACCTGCAAAGGTTTTAGGTGAATTTTCCCTAGAGACTAGTGAACTAACATTAGAAGCTGTGTTTAAATATAATTTGACATGCAGTTTGCAGAAAGAAGAAAATACATTTTTGAATATGGTTGAGGAAAGAAGGCATAAGATGCACAAAAAGGCATCAGAAGGAAAGGTTGAGAAAACAGCTTGGGACATAGAAATGGAGAAACACCTGACAAAAGCAGAGTCAACACCAACGATAGCTTTAGATAGGCCTCAGAAAGGAAAACTTTGTATAAGAAGGAATCAAACTGCATATGATAACCTGTTTGTAGGTAATAGTGAGTGCCATGATACATACCGAATCATGGGTGGATGGGGATTCAAAGGTGGAAGAGATCCAGTATTTCCTGGAATACATTTTATCTGTGGGAACAGGGCATATTATCGTTTGCCAGACCATTGGTATGGCACATGTTATGTAGGCCTGGTATTTCTAAAAATCTTTCACATGGACAGAGAAGAGGGTGTAAAGAGTTTAAATAGTCATTTAGTGCGAAGAAAGAGAGAATCTTGGGCAGAAGTTGTGGGTGACATCTTTTGTGCATTGATACCGGCAGTGGGAATAACTCTGAATGCAAATAAAATTAGAAGATTATCTACAGTAGTGGATCGCTTGTCAACAAGCACTGCTCATGGATTCTTATTGGTTAATACTGAAATGGTTGCCATGCGTGCTATGGTAATGCACAATCGACTTGCCCTTGACATTCTTTTGGCAAAAGAGGGTGGAGTCTGTGGAATGCTGTAAGTTCAGCATTGTTGCACTTACATTCCAGACGAAAGTAAAGAACTAAAAGTTTACATTAAAAATATTACTGAATTGCATGACGAACTTGTACCACTGGAGGTTGAAGATGTATGGACAAGAATGGGAAAGAAAATAGCTGCTATTAAACATTTCTTAGCTAAAATAGGTAGTACTGTTATAGGTAAAATTCTGTTTCCATTAACATGTGTGATAGTTGCAGTATTAGTGATAAGATTAGGGTGTATGTGTTGCAGGAAAAAGAAAACAAATAATAAAATAAAAAGAGATAAACTTAAGAGAAAAAGAAAAGATCCAGAAAAGGATTTTGAAGAGATAGCCTTAGATGAGTGGAAAGACAAAATGTATATGAAATTTAAAAAGAGATGAATATGAAGAAACTGAATTTTGAGCTATGAGTAAGAAGTAATTTCAAGTTTCTGTAAAAGAGTACTAAATTTGGGTGTTTTGTGGTGATAAAATCACCAAAGGGGGGATTCCTGGAGCGAGGTTTTCCCCAAGAATTGTATACCTCCTGAATTAACATGAATAATTGATTAACATTAATAGTAATAATTGTTTGCTGTGTTTAATTAATCAACATTACTAATTAGAAAATACACGTGGGAATCGCATTTGCATGGCCTAATTGATACATAAACTAATTTCGTATGCATACTAATGTCAGATATTTAGAATTTGCATGTTATATGTTGCTTTTGTGATGTGATTTGTGAATCGTGTTTTAAATTGTGAGTATAAACTACAATGCGTGTTGCTTTTGCTAGATAAATACACACACATAGAGGGGTTAGTGAGGGAATAACATTTTGATAGTCATTTCCATGTATTAATTACGTTTTATGTTTCTTTGCTTAAGTTGACCTTTCTGGAGTGGCCACAAAATGGCTGCCATCCCTATTTTGACGCACCGACAAGACACAGAAGTCACTGAGTGAAGTACGCCTGCGCTAAAAGATGAGCAACAATAACCTCGTCCTGACCCCAGGCAGACTGTACTCGTGAAGGACATCCTGGGAGGAGTGCCAAGCCTCAAACAAAGGACTTTCTTAAACTATGAACTGTTATAATTGATGACACTAAGGACACGACCCCGCATGGGAATCAACATGCCCTGAATGGACTAGAAACTGTTGCTACTTTGTTAATGAATTGAGAGCTGCATCAAATGCAACACCTAATGCAATCAGGAAGAATGATTCTGGTTCAACCAATCGAATTTGTTCTAAAACAATGTATTGAAACATTTGTTATTAAAAATTTACTATAAAAGTAGACTAGAGAGGGTAGGACATTATCCCTTGCACACCATCACTTTACCAGATTGCCCGACGTTATGCTGACGGAGAGGACGGTGACACTGCTGGACAGCTGCTTGCCAGAGACTCTGATGGACTGATCAAATGCCCTATTAACTTACGAACTGATTCTTTGATTTATGGGCATAGAGACGAAAGATCTGAATTTGACATAGAGGACGCCATTTAGCCAGATTAGGTAAATATGCTAACCAAAATATTGAATGCTATATGATTTCCTTATGCTTTAATTAGATAAACATATTATTACATTTAAAGAACTGTGTCAGGTTATTATTTGAAGTATTTCAATGTATATTGTTTTAGTGTTGCTATTCCCAGCAACTGGCTGATCCATGGCGAATAGTATGGGAGGAACTGCTAGGTTATAATGTATTGAGATCCTGGTGAGGTAGGGAGGTATAGGTAAACTTGTTGTTACTCATCAGATGATTGGTGCAATCTTCCTCCCATTTCCAGCGCATGGAATAAAGAAAGGACTCCCCTCTCTCGAGGACCATTGATCTGAAAGTAGAATGAATGATTGGTGTTATGGGCCCCACCAGTGAACGAGTGAATGAAATGTGGTTGTAGAAGGAGATTTGTGGTCTGGTCTGTAGCGAGGGGATTTGTGGTATTCAGCGCTGGAGCATCATCACCCATTCACACAAGAGTAAGCCAATTGTTATCCTTCAGTGGTGGAGATATACAACTTACACTTTTGTAGTAAATTTACACTCAGAGTTTGTGAATACCGAAAAGCACTCCAAAGTGTAAATTACTGACAGGAATAAAGATGGCGATCGGGACGGCAGCGTAGGCTCCCGGCTCCGTGAACCTCCACATCCCGCACAGATATCCTGCATGAGATCCTTAGCCTGCGCTACATGCCCGTGTTGGTGATTGAGAGCTGCGACCGATCGTGTGATTCTGAAGTTTCTGGCGGCGGTACCGCCGGAGAAATGTTCATTTGAAGTTTGCGGCCTGCGCAACCCTGGAACCGGGACCTCGGGTGGACAACATGGCCGGGTAGCAGTTCAATAACAGCGGCCATTGGTGACTGGGTGGAGTCGGAATACCGGAGCGGTGCGAATATTGGCCTGAATTTCGCTGTGGTCATTCCTGCCACTGAGCGTAGCGGAACGAGTGCATGCCCGAGGTGGCAATTCCAAGATTCTTCGGTAATTGCCTGAGCCCTCGCCAGTGAGCTGCTCGGACGCTGCCTGTAACTCGTCCCGATTTTCGCGGGCTACTCCCGAATTTTCGCGGGTACTGGTCCAGGGTGAGGATGGCTGTTACCTGTGACCACACACTGGACACATACTTTGCCTGCCCCCGGAACCCTGTTTGCAGTGACATGGAACTGGATGCGCTTGTGCCTGAGTCCCGGTCCCAATCTGGGGTGGAACTACCCTGCGGCCATCTTGATAGGATGGAGTCTATCATCCTGTATACTGGGTCTCAGCAAGATTGGGAGTGTGTGGCGAAGAGGAGCGTAGCGGAGCGGGCGCGGGGAGCTGTGCTGGGGTACGACGACCTTCTCGAAGCTCTCGGTGCCCTTCATTCCACCCTGGTTCACGGCGCCCGGGTATTGGGGAGAAAGCTTGATGGTATCGCGTCAGCGTCGGAGCAGTTGCGATCTGCCTGTCCCCCGGTACACAAGGATTTGTTTCACTTTACACAGGAGGAAAGTGTCGTGGCCGCCCCTGTGAATAAGGGAAAGCTGGAAACTTCGGACAATGTGGCAGCGTGTGGTCGGCTGGCTGTGGGTTTGGTCTGTTCCGGAGGTTTTGGATTTGAGCAGAAGGTGGTGACTTTGTCCCGCGCACGGCCTCCGGCGACCCAGGCAATATTCAAGCAACGGTCGCCTGCTCTGGCTGGTTCCTCTTTCCTGGACCTTGTGTGCAACGCATGTCCTGGGGCAGTACCGGGAAAGATGATCCTCCAGGATGATGACTGTGTTGGTATTCAGCGACGTCCACACTACATGTGTGTGTCGCTTTCTGGTCTTTTTTGGACGCTCCTCTTCCTCGTCACATTAGACATGGCAATGGGTCGAGGGGTATGCATTGGTGGATTCGCAAAGAGAGGCCAAGGATAAGGCTGATCCTTCAGAGGTTGTCATTTAATAGGCGGGCGGGCGCGGGGGATGCGTGCTCTCACGGCATAACTAATAGTGTAGTAGGTGAATAATGCTCCCCATTTCTCTTTGACATGGTCGATTTTTGTTGTTTACTGTTTACCTTGGGGAGGAACATATTGTGCGGGAGGGAGAAGCCGGCCCTCCTCCAGTTTATTAATAATCTCTCCATTTCCCCGTCAGGTGGGGTTTCCTTTCTTTCTCCTTTTTCTCTGTTTCTTCTATATTTCGGGTCTGGTTCTGGGGCGACAGGCACACTGCTGGGGGGGGAGCCGTAGTCATTTGCAGGGGTGCAGGGTGGGGGGTTGGGGGAGGGGATTTTTTAGTTTTTTACTTTGTTTCTATGGCCTCCTTTTTCTTCTCTTATCCTTCTTTGTCTTTTCTTTTCTGGGGTCAGTACGGTAGTTTTCCTTCGCTGTCAATCACTGCTTTTTCATCTGTGCCTCAATTTCCGTGGTGTTTTCTGGGTCTTAGGGCAGGGGACTGCAGGCGCAATTGCTCGTGATATTCCTCCACATCCTGAACCTCCTGTTTCAGCGCCATTGACTTGATCGATTGCTGTTTATTGTTGACGTTTACTATTCTGCCTGCCATTTTTCGCTCCTGGGAAATTGTTTGGCACCTGACCCTTCCATCCTCTATTATAAAATGAAAACCTTTTATATCCTGGTTTCCTACTAGTGCTGTTCAGTGGCCAAAAGTATACTAGCATGGAGAATCTGCTCCCCGAGGTGCTGCATGTGATTAAAATTTGCTCTCTGTTACTCTAACTGCTTAGCGGCCGGCCCCGGGGGTTGTAGGCCCATGCTTGTCTTTGGTTGAAATGTCAATAAAGGTTTTAAAAAAAAAAAAAAAAAAAAGTGTAAATTACTCAAAAATGTAGGTTACCTATTTGAATCAGGTACTGAATATGGGATTAGCAGGTGCCCCCAAGAACAACAGGCTCTCAGATATTTCCCCACACAATTTCTTCTTTCTTTTCTACAATGCTCTAGCTAGTTACAGCCGCTTATGTACAATTTTCTAATTCCATCACGGATATCTATGATCCAAAGACATTCATCTGTGTTAGCTGCAGGCATCTCATCTGAAACAGCACACACTCTCAGCTCAGATTTGTGCCAACCAGCAACTGGCATTCTATCACATTGCACTCTGCGTTTCTCTCATACTCCGATGTGTTCATGATCAGGCAAACATACTTCATGAAACACTTACTGATTCATTCAATGCCTCTCTGGGTATTCATGCTGCTGCCATCTGAGACTGTATTTAACCTTCAATAAAGCATACTATAGTGCTTGGTCCGAAACCGATATTTATGCAATGTCAACATAATCTACTGCTGAACCCAAAGATCAGAAGAGAAGACACTTATGGGAAGTCTTTTTTAACGTCCTCTGGTTCAAAGAGATCCTTCTTATTACTGTCCATCACCACCTTCATGTCACTTCCAGGCTGTTCCATCTTTCGCGTAGGGTTTCTAAAACACAACCCTTAGTCCTTCATCCAACAACCCTCACACCATTATTCTGATGTAATTCCCATTTCTTGGGGTTACTGCAAGTTAACTGATCAGAAGGACTACAATTAATGGTTGGTATATAAGGAACACAAGAAGAGTGTCTATTAAAAGAGATTGATGACTGTTGGATCCAGTACCCCAAGCATTCTTCCTAAGACTGGAATGGAGATGTCCCCCAACTTACCACAGCAGATTTCTAGGTTCTTCGCCATCCAGTCATCAGCATAAATTTGATGCCTAAATTGGGGTGGCATTTTTTTACATCATTGAAATCTTCCAAAAAAACGTGCATTTACATGACATGATTGTTCCAATACATCGTGAGTTTTTGCAGGTGTAAAATGGTGCATATTTCTTCTGAAGAATTCTGGTTTAAGACCAGTCATCTGCCATTTTTTGCCAGTGTGACTCTTAAACGCTTAGTTTGACCTCACATTCAGTTGTCACATAATTCCTACAAGTGAATTTAAAATAGTTCACGTAATTTTGCATTATTTTTGTGTAATGAAGCAAAAAAGTCACTGTCCCAATGCCCATGACTTGATTATGCAAGTTTCATTTCACAATGACACTTTTCTTAAAGCAATAATTATTTCTCACCAACCAGCTATCTAGGTCCTTTGCATCTCGGTCCTCGCTACATTGTCATAAAATGAAATTAGGAAGGACCTTTCCAGTTATTGGAATCCTCATCTGGCATTGAAAGTGTCATGCACTCTTGCATATAGGAGCATATTTATGAGAGGCTTCGATCACTTTTGCACCTTGTAAAGTGGTACACACGTGATGCAATTTTATGAAGCCACGCAAAGCCACACTGTCTGGCTTTGAATGGCTTCAGAAATCTGGAGTAAGGCAATGCAGCGCACATCGCTGCGTTGCCTTACTCTGCACAAGGGAGGCGTTCCATGGGCTTTGCAGTGGGTGTTCCCAAGCAAATTCCATGAGTTCTGATGCATTTCCAGATTTACCAAACCTGGTAAACCTGGGAATGCACCTAAAAGATACGCCTCCTCAGGTGTGGCGTAACGTGGAGAGGTATCTTTATTTCTCCTAGTTTTTTCCTCTTTCTAAGTATGCTACAAAAGAGTCAAACGCCTCCATGGATTGTTTTTGTGCAGGAAGATGCCCCTTCCTGCACAAACAATCCTGCCTATAACACAGGCCCCCTTACACCATGGTGCAAAGGTGACTGCATTGGGGATAAGCTGCCACAATGGCTGTAGCGCAGGGGAAAAGGACAGGAATGTGCCATATTGCTTGAATACGGCGCATTCCTACACTTTCCCAGTGATGCAGAGCAGGTGACCTGCTGCATTGCCCTGCACCACTATTCCCATAAATATGCCCCATTGAGAGGCTGAGAATATAAGACTCCTCAGACCTGCTCACAGTCCCTGAAGCACGCTGTCTGGCAAACATTACAAACAGTAGGTTGCAAACGTATACATTTTTCTTGAAAAGTAGCTATCAACTAAACTTGCTTTTGCAGCATTGCGAAGGGGGAAAAAAATGTGCATAGCCATTTCTACTGAGAGTGACTTGCTGCTGCTGCCTTTCGTGCCACTCGAGCACTTAAAAGCTGCCTTGAGTGGTGCACAGCCTTACAGAGGTCAGTGAGCACAGTCTGACATAGGATGTGTACTGGAAGCATTCACTTTAAGTACAGATTCCTATGTCTAGAAAAACACGGAAGAATCCCATGAATTTGATATGTGCTGTTTATGTGTGAAAAAATTTCTCCTTGTCAGCAATGTTCCAAAGAGGCACTATCTTTTCAGTTTTGCTATCTTAATACATAGAGCTTTGTGTCAAAACCTAGGTATGTTTGTGCTGATAAGCCCAAGTTACAGCCTAGTAACGCCTCGTTGATGCAAAGAGACACAAAGGAGTGCAAAGCAGTATTTGACCTAAAAAAAGTACACCTTAGCGCAAAATACCTTTTGCGCTGGAACGCAAATACCAATGCATTGCTTTGAACTGCTTTGCATTACTTTTTATGACTTTGCAACAGCTCAAAGCTTCAGTACGTATGGGCCCATATTGAGAAAGCTCAGTATTTGCAAGAGGTTGTATTTTTTGCCTGTCTGTATACATATTAACCGTGGTGTCGCAAAAGTAGCAGACGTAGCAAGCGTCAATACTCAGCACTAGTATCAGGAAAAACAAACATGCACAAATGGGCATAAGAGTAAAAGTAGGGGTGCTATTCACACAATTCAGGTGTTATAAATTCAAGCTGCCTCCAGATAGCAACAGCCCACACCAGTTTTTCCAAGAGCCCATGTTATACAAGCAAGAGGACAGTTCCCGTAAATAGATATTGTTAGACCTGGCCCTTTCTGCAGGGTCATCATCAGACTTTTCGCCTTCCTCCTCCCATTTTTGCTGAATTCAATTTTGTTGGCCTTAGAACACTGTGCACTTTACCACTGCTAACCAGTGCTAAAGTGCTTGTGTTCTGTGTTTCAAAAATGTTAACACTGGCTTATACCCAATTGGCATATTTAATGTGCCCGGGGCCAGCAAAGTAAATGCTACATGTGGATCTGCTGCACTAGATGTGCCATCCACTTAAGTAACCCTCTAAACATGTCTTAGGCGTGCCATTGTACAGCCTGTGTGGGCAGTTTAAACTGCAATTTCGACCTGGTAAAAGAAACCTTTTGCACAGTGCAAACCTTTGTGTTTAATACATGTATGTCATCCCTAGGGTAGGCCCTGGACAGCCCAGAGGGCAGAGTGCAATGTATTTAAATGGTTGGACATGTACTTTTAAGTTTTACATGTCCTTGTAGTGAAAAATTAGTTTTTTACTACTGCAAGGCCTATAACTCTCATAGGATAACAATGGAGTTGCTTTATTAAGTTTTATAAGTGTAATTCACTAATGGGAAGAGATAGCTGGGTAATGTTTGGTGTCTATGGACTTCTAATATAAAATCCTAACTTATGGTGAAGTCAAATTTAGAATTACAATTTTGAAAATGCCACTTTTAGAAATACGTCGGCACTGTTCAATAAGAAATCCATGAGGGAATTTATTAAAGTAATGCCCAGAAGTCACAAAAAGGATAGTTGACAAGGCTCCCATCCCCGCTGGCACTGTTCAATAAGAAATCCATGAGGGAATTTGTTAAAGTAATGCCCAGAAGTCACAAAAAGGTTAGTTGATAAGGCTCCCATCCCCGCTGATTTAAAGCTCTAGCCCCATGGCCAGTACCTCTCCCAAAAAGCAAAATGAAATAGTTTGGTCTCGAGAGTACTGTGAGGTCATTTCTCAGCTAAACCAAAGACTGGTGTAATATGTTTCTTGATTAATGTGATTGCATTTGTACTGTTATTAATTGTTCTCTGTTATTGATTGTTCTTACCGTTTTTTTCACCTTTGTAACTTATGATTTGTTCTTCACTTGTGTGACTTAACACAAAATATACTGGGTATCATTTTTTGTACAGGCTCAAATGAAAATAATGAAATTATGATTGTAAGTTTATGATTAATGGCAAAGTAATTTAGCCAGAACCAAGAAAACACATTGGTATTGGTTCATATGCCTGCTTGAATAAACAGCAGGACTAAAAAACAAGTTGGCCGTATTCCTCTTCTTTTTTGAGATTTTACCACGTTCAATCTGGCCACACTAGAATGTAACCCGTATTTGATCTAAACTAAGAGCGGGTCCTCCTGCGAGGGAGATGCAAGTAATTAAGCACCTCAAAGTTATAGAAAATTAATTTCAACGGGTAGGTCTACCATCAATCAATCAATCAATCAAAGAAATTTATAGAGCGCACTACCTACCCGTAGGGTCTCGAGGCGCTTGGGGGGGGGGGGGGTGCCGCTACTGCTCGAACAGCCAGGTCTTGAGCTTCTTCCTGAAGGAGAGGTGGTCTTGGGTCAGGCGCAGGTCAGCCGGGAGGAAGTTCCAGGTCTTGGCGGCCAGGTAGGAGAAGGACCTTCCTCCAGCAGTGGTTCTGCGGATGCGTGGGACGGTGGCGAGGGTGTGGCTGGCGGATCGGAGGTGGCGTTTGGGAGCGTAGAAGTTGATTCGGTTGTTGAGGTAGCTCGGGCCTTGGTCGTGGAGAGCTTTGTGTGCGTGGGTAAGGAGGCGAAGGTGATTCTCTTGTTGACCGGGAGCCAGTGCAGGTCTCTTAGATGTCCGGAGATGTGGCTGTGACGTGGGATGTCGAGGATGAGTCTGGCTGAGGCGTTCTGGATGCGCTGGAGTCTCTTCTGGATCTTGGCGGTGGTTCCGGCGTAGAGTGCGTTGCCGTAGTCCAGTCGGCTGGTGACGAGGGCCTGGGTGACGGTTTTCCTGGTCTCTGTGGGGATCCACCAGAAGATCTTCCGAAGCATGCGCAGGATGTTGAAGCACGATGAGGAGACGGCGTTAACTTGCCTGGTCATGGAGAGGGAGGAGTCCAGGATGAAACCCAGGTTGCGTGCGTGGTCTGTCGGTTTGGGTGCGGTGCCCAGGGCGGGGGGCCACCAGGAGTCGTCCCAGGCGGAGGGCGAGGAGCCCAGGATGAGGACCTCCGTCTTATCTGAGTTCAGCTTCAGGCGGCTCGTCGTCATCCACTCGGCTACCTCTCTCATCCCTTTGTGCAGGTTGGCTCTGGCGGCGGCGGGGTCGTCGTTGGTCAGGGAGAGGATCAGCTGGGTGTCGTCGGCGTAGGAGATTATGTTGAGGTTGTGTTGGCGTGCGATGGCCGCGAGAGGGCTCATGTAGACGTTGAAGAGAGTCGGGCTCAGTGAGGATCCCTGAGGGACGCTGCAGATGACTTCGGTGGCCTCTGACTTGTACGGTGGTAGGCGGACTCTTTGTGTTCTTCCGTCGAGAAAGGAGACGATCCATTCCAGCGCCTTCTCCTGGATTCCGACGTTGCTGAGGCGCTGTACTAGGGTGCGGTGGCAGACCGTGTCGAAAGCCGCGGAGAGGTCTAGGAGGATGAGGGCCGCTGTTTCCCCGCTGTCCATCAGGGCTCGGATGTCGTCAGTGGCGGCAATGAGGGCGGTCTCGGTGCTGTGGTTGGCACGGAATCCGGACTGCGATGGGTCGAGGGATCCATTCATCTCGAGGAAGGCGGCCAGCTGTTTGTTGACGGTTTTCTCGATGACTTTGGCTGGAAACGGGAGTAGAGAGATGGGGCGGTAATTCTTGAGTTCGGTGGGGTCTGCTGTAGGTTTCTTGAGTAGAGCGCTGAGTTCGGCGTGCTTCCAGCTCTCGGGGAAGGTGGCGGTGTCGAATAAGGTGTTGATGATGTCCCGCAGGTGGGGTGCGATGACAGCGTCGGCTTTGTTGAAGACGTGGTGAGGGCAGGGGTCGGTCGGAGATCGGAGTGGACGGAGTTCATCGTGTGGACGGTGTCTTCGGTGTTGACCGGGGTCCAGGCGCGGAGGGTGGTGGTGGGTGGCGTTGCTGCGGTCGTGGCGTGGGTCGGATGGGTGCTGAAGCTGTTGTGTATGTCCGCGATCTTGTTGTGGAAGTAGGAGGCGAGGGAGTTGCAGAGGTCTTGCGAAGGGGTGATGTCGTTGCTTCCGGCGTTGGGGTTGGAGAGCTCTTTCACGATGTTGAAGAGTTCCTTGCAGTTGTGTGCGTTGTTGTCCAGTCGGTTCTTGAAAGCCGTCTTCTTGGCGATGCGGATCAGTTGGTGGTGTTTCCGGGTGGCAAGCTTGAGGGTGGTCCTGTTGTCCGGCGTGGGTTCCCTTCTCCAGGCTTTCTCGAGGGCGCGGCAGTTCTTCTTGGAGCTCTTGAGTTCGTCGGTGAACCATGGGGCTCTCTTGCTGCCGGGTCTGCTGGGCGGGGTCCTCAGTGGGGCGAGTTCGTCCGCGCAGTCGCTGATCCACTTCGTGAGGTTGTCGGCGGCCTGGCTGGGGTTCGCTGAGCTGGCCGGAGGGTGCTGGCTCAGGGAGGCGGCGAGCTGGTCGGCTGTGATCTTGTTCCAGCTTCTTCGGGCAGCCTGTTGCTGGTGGTGGTGGATCGTCGTTCTTCTGAAGGTGAAGTGGATGCATCTGTGATCCGTCCAGTGGAGTTCTGTGGCGTGGCTGAAGGCGATGTCTTTGCTGGATGAGAAGATGGCGTCGAGTGTGTGTCCGGCGAGGTGGGTGGGGGTGGACACCAGCTGCTTGAGTCCAAGGTTGGCGAGGTTGTCGAGCAGGGTGCTGGTGTTGCAGTCGTTGTTGTTCTCCAGGTGGAAGTTGAAGTCCCCCAGGAGGATGTAGTCAGCGGAGGGGAGGGCGTGCGGGCTGACGAAGTCGGCGATGTCCTCGCTGAATTGAGTGCGTGGTCCCGGAGGTCGGTAGATCAGGGTGCCTCTGAGGGTGGTCTTCGGGTCGGTGTGGATCTGGAAGTGCAGGTGTTCGGCGGAGGGTGGGGAGTTGTCGGTGCTGGTCATGATGCGGATGGTGTTCTTGTGGATGATGGCGATGCCTCCTCCCACCTGGTTGGCGTTGCGATCCTTCCGGGTGATCTTGTATCCTTCTGGGATGGCGATGGCGATGTCGGGCGCTGAGGAGGCGTTCATCCAGGTCTCCGTGATGAAGGCGACGTCGGGGGCTGTGGTGTCGATGAGGTTCCAGAGTTCGATGGCGTGTCTGTGGACGGAGCGGGTGTTGAGCAGGATGCACTTGAGGTGGTTGCTGCTGGTGTTCGGCATGGCAGGTGCTGGTGTCGGGCAGGTCCGGATGCAGGTGAACTTGCATGCGTGGCAGCTGAAGGGTCCGTGGGTGTGCTTCGGAGTAGCTCGGTAGCATCCCTGGGTTCCGCCGGTGTTGAGTGCGATGAGGGTGGCGGCGTTGTACGTCAGGCGGGTTGGTCGGGGTCCTCGAGGGCCAGGGGTCCTGGCACTGGGCGCGGGCCAGGCGCGGACGGGCGCAGACGGGCTTACCTTTGGCACGCCTTCGGCGCACAATCGGCGCGCCCGCTGCGCGTGACCGCTGCGCGTTCGCACGGTCGCCATATATGGCGAAGTGCGCGGTTGGGCGGGGCAGCTGAGAGGCGGGAGCGGGGAGGGATACAGAAGGCAAAAGGGGCGGGGCTTAGCGGCGGTGGCGGGAAGCGGGGAGCGGGGAGGGAACAGAGGGACAGAAGACAACAATGCTGACAATTAAGAGAAAAATGAAGAAATCACACAAAATAAAGAATACAGATCTAATTAGGGTTGACAGAAGACAGCAGGGCACAGGAGCAACCACGGACCTCGAGGCTCGAGGGAGGGGGCATTGTCAAGCGGCAGCAGCCGGGCAGCGAGGCACAAGGCGGAAGGGGCACATGCAGCAGCTGGTGGCCGTGCGGCGCGGGGGTGTCCTACAAGTAGGTCACACTCACCTGCGTCGCACGGTCGCCATATATGGCCAAGTGCGCGGGTGGGCGGGGCAGCTGGGAGGCGGGAGCGGGGAGGGATACAGAAGGCAAAAGGGGCGGGGCTTAGTGGCGGTGGCAGGAAGCGGGGACTGGGGAGGGAACAGAGGGACAGAAGACGACAATGCTGACAATTAAGAGAAAAATGAAGAAATCACACAAAATAAAGAATACAGATCTAATTAGGGTTGACAGAAGACAGCAGGGCACAGGAGCAACCACGGACCTCGAGGCTCGAGGGAGGGGGCGTGGTCAAGCGGCAGCAGCCGGGCAGCGAGGCACAAGGCGGAAGGGGCACACGCAGCAGCTGGTGGCCGTGCGGCGCGGGGGTGTCCTACAAGTACATCCTCCCTGTAAATAAAGCATGTCTGAAAAAGATACACTCTCATTCACCGAATCTCACATTCTGAATTTAATCTCTCCACCATCTCCCTTCTCTTCCATCACACTAAGTACTACAGCTAAGCAGCATAACGAATCAGAAAAGTTAATCTGTTTGAATAAAAAGCATATTCGGACCGAGTTACATGGCCATTTTCTCCTAGAGCATTTGAAAGCAGCCACCATCCCCTGGGGCTTGCAAATTAAAAATGTCCCTGTGATCTTCATTGACGACCCAGAATATAAAAAGAGTTTTAGCTTTATAAGCACCAAATGTAGTCGAGATTTAATGGTCCATACCATCGAAATCGCCCACAGAATATGCAAAAAAGAACTTCAGGAGCTCAACAGTCTGATACAAGCAATTACGAATAACCATACAGTATCTGAAGCAAAAACACTACTTGAAAAGATTGATAAGGAAATTCAAACATTCAAAGACAATACTTCCAGACGACCAAATTTGAAAAAGATTCTAAAATGTTCAACATTGAGACAGTGTACCCATACCTAAAAGAAGATTATTATACAAAAGTTGACTCACGTAGAGCCCTATCGGAGTACCAAGGTCGCTCAAAAACAGATTCACCACATTTTCAGAATCGTCATCATCGGAGTCAACAGGGGAGTCTGACCCCAGAGAAGGTCCTTCCAAAAGACAGGGTGCTTTTTTAGAGAAAGGCGACGAAAGGAACAGGGTAAGGTTCAAACAGCAGCAGCTGTGGGACATGAGGACAAGAAGAAATTTCTACAAAAACTGAACACAACATCAATAATAAACCTTTCAACTCAGCAACTGACACAAGCACAAGAATCAGTTTTAGACTTGGGTGTCAAATTTGTACCCAACCATTAGACTGACTTTACCAACTTGAAGATTGAAGCTCTTGAATTCTGTCGCAAGATAAGACTCAAGGTATTCTTCCACGGCAAAGAAAACAAGGGGAATATGGAACCCTCAGGACTGGCTAAAAAATCAAGTTTTGTCCCCCCAACACGAAGTATTCCTAATCAAGTTATCTCCTTTGAGCAGGCAGTATTGTCCTCAATCAGCCAGCTTGAAAACAAAAAACAACACATCAAAAGAAACATTACTCGGAATCAACAGAAAGCTATTGCTGAATTACAAAAAGATAAGTCCATAATTACAAAGCCTGCAGATAAGGGCTCAGCCTTAGTCATCTGGCCAAAAGAAAAATATGTAGCGGAAGCTAGGAGTCAAATCTTGAACAAGGAATGGTCTAGACAATTGAAGGAAGACCCCACACGTCAAGTTGAGGGCGAAATTTAGATTTTAATAAAAGCAGGGCTGGAACAAGGAATTTTAGGCCCCAAGGAAGTTGAATATCCCAATAAAAGCCACCCAAGGATCCCTGTGATCTATTTTGTTACCAAAAATACATAAGTGCCTTGAACAACCACCAAGGAGACCAATCGTTTCTGGGTGCGATTCAGTTATGGAGCCCATAGCAAAATACGTGGACGTCTTCCTAAAATCATTTATTGAACAAGTAACGGACACGGAGCCATGAGAGTCCAAGATCAAGTGAATCGCAAAAGTATGGACGAGTGTGATCTCCACTAAGAAACTTAGCAGAAACTGGCTCACAGCCCACACGCATGAAAGACCATTGCTTCCATCGAGACCAAAGTACAGACGAGTGTGAACTTCTGAAAGGAAAAATCTTTGCAAAAATCTGTCTCACAGCCCACACGTCGCTTCCATTGAAACTAAATTCTACATTCCACGTTTGAAAGTAAATGGGATAATAAAGCTCTGGCTCTTTCAAATCTTGGAGCACGAAAATCTTTCCGGCCTGCAGCCAAATTGTTTCCATTTCTCCACAATGAGAAAGCACCTACTCGATTGTTTTTAAGACATATTACATGAAATTACCAGGACTCTCAAATTAACATAGTAAATCGAATGTAAATACTGCTCAAGCCCAAACGAAAATAAAGAAGAACACAGCACGAAGTACAGATTACATTGTGTCACTGCCCTGATGAAAATCCCTTGACTCAAACAGGGATTTGAAACGCGTCTGCACTGTTCAATAAGAAATCCATGAGAGAATTTGTTAAAGTAATGCCCAGAAGTCACAAAAAGGATAGCTGATAAGGCTCCCATCCCCGTTTGGTCTTGAGAGTACTGTGAGGTCATTTCTCAGCTAAACCAAAGACTGGTGTAATATGTTTTTTGATTAATGTGATTGCATTTGTACTGTTATTGATTGTTCTCTGTTATTGAGTGTTCTTACCTTTTTTTCACCTTTGTAACTTATGATTTGTTCTTCACTCGTGTTACTTAACGCGAAATGTACTGGGTATCATTTTTTATACAGACCCAAATGAAAATAATGAAATTATGATTGTAAGTTTATGAATAATGGCAAAGTAATTTAGCCAGAACCAAGAAAACACATTGGTATTGGTTCATATGCCTGCTTGAATTAACAGCAGGACTAAAAAACAAGTTGGCTGGATTCCTCATCTTTTTTGAGAACTTTAAGAAAGTGGGCATTTTCTTGTCATAACCATTTGGTGCCTGCAGCCTGTCCTTGGTCACATGACTGGGTGCTTTTGGCAGTTGGGTTTTGTGTATTCCTCTTAGACAGCCACACACAATGGAAGCTTAGGTGTGACTGGATGGACCATCGCTGGCAGGATTGGAGGGAATAGCTGGGCCCAGCCTCACTTACACAGAATAGGTTGTGTCCTGTCTCCACATAAATGACTGAATATCCCCTGTAGTTATCCTGAAGCCAGGGCAGGGATGACAGGGCAGCTGCTTAAAGGAACTACTGACCTGCTTACCTCTTGCCTGGTGAAGAGGAACTGGACCTGCAACTTCATCTTGAACCGAAGATGCCAGAGTGACTCCACGGGCTAGTCTGCTAGATTCTTGCTCCCCTGATGTCACCTCAGGGACATAAAAGACTCCGCAACAGCTCCTGTATCCATATTCAGCACGTTTTTGACCCCCCAAGTGGTGTCTCTTAGGTCCTGGACCCTTGGTGTGGTGCTCAAGCCCTTGAAATCAATCTTTTGGGCTCTTGGTGACCGTGAACGGGCCCATTAGCACTGGAACTGCGCAGCTCACACCAAAAATCAGCATGAGCGGCCGCCAGACCTTCTCTATGCACAGCAGCATTGACAGTCCATGGGGGACTGCCAGCGCAAAGCTCCAGCCAGTGAATCTGCGACGCCTGGCCTGTTCTTCACGCCAAGCCAACCACCACCCACGACGTTCTCTTTGCTCTTCGTGACCCTCTCCAAAGTAAACAGGACTTTTGGCACAAAACTTGAAAAAGTAAAACTTTAGCGGGACTAATCTGGGACTGTTTCCGACCCATGCTCCATCGCGGTCGGCCTGAAAGTTTTAAATCACCCCAGGCCAGCGCACTCAGATAGTCGCAGTTGGCGCTTTATGCTTTTAGGTGCTATTTTGCAGTTTGTTCTTTAAAAAATCAGAACTCCAGTTCTACTGATTAGATTTTTGCCATTGTGCTCTTGTTTTATTCACTACATTAAGCTCTATTAGTCTAACCTGGTGTGGGACCTTGTTGCGTGGTGTTTGCACTGTTTTACTGCTTGACGTTTTGCACAAACACTTTTCACATTGCCTCTAAGTTAAGTCTGACTGCTTTGTGCAAAGCTACCAGAGAGTGGAGCACAAATTACTTTGGGGTTTGCTTGTGTTTCACCTGGACACGAAAAGTGGTTGCTGCTAATCAGTAATCCAACTTTGTACAGTGTGCATGTGACCAAGGGTTGACAGTGCAATGAGAGAAAAATTAAATAACGTTTTATTATCAAATCTTGGTGTTGTGTCTGATTCTGTTAGGCAGCACATCCCACCATATAGATGAAATGCTGTTATTGGCAAAGAAAAGGTAAGGCTCTTTGCTAACAATGGAAAATATAATAATACTTGCCTGTAATTGCACTGTTTGGTGGAGAGGAAAAAAATAATAATCATTCTGCGAGGGCACAGCCCTTTAGGCAGAACAAATGGAATTTTAATTAAAGGATAGGACATTCCCTTTAAAGTGAATGGAGAGAAAAACAATGAAAGAAATTCCAGACATTATTTGCCGTACTGTTGTAATGGGTAATTTGACAGACACCACTATAAGATGGGCGTGCTACCTCCCCACAATATAGGGTCCCCACTTTAAAGGTTCACGTCATCATAACATATACCTACACAGGATGTCAAAATGAAGCCTCAGTTCTCCCAACCCTATTAACACATCTCAATATTAACTGGGGCCAGGCCACAGAAAGCCCACATTGACAAGAGGGAGACCACACTTCTCACAGTCTTTATAAAGGGTAAGCGCACACCCATAGGAACATTGATTTGCCTTTCCTTTCTTATGTATTTCACCACAGACAACAAAGAGACTGATGATAAGCAGTGGTGGCTGGCAACATTAACAAATGGTAAGGCACTCACCATAAATGCTGCTGGCTGCTGGGCCCTCTGTCTGCTGCTCCTCTCCCTGCACAGATCCTGGGGGTGACAAGTGGCACAAAGGAAAGGGAAGCACTTCCAAGTGCAGCACGAACCCAACCAATCCTGGAGCTGCTCGCATGCTGTTTTCAGCATAAGAGCAGCTCCAGGATTGGTTGGAGCAGGATAACCCAGTGCTCATTTTGAGGCTGCGGGCCTGTGCCAGCAATCCCTTGGATGTTTCGCAGTCCTGGGATTGCTAGGTCTGAAGTGTGCATGTCTGATAGCCTTGCTGTAGACAACAGGCCAATCTGACATGCGCACTGAGCCCTGGGAGATATTCTGCAATCAGAAAGAATATGCCCCTCCCCCACCCTCACACTCCAGCCGTGCGGGCCGGCAGCACACAGAATAATAAAATGGCACTGAAAATGTTGTTTTTCTGTGTTTACCACTGCGCCAGCAGATGGTGCAACGTTCTTCCGCCTATGAAGAGAAACCGCCGATGATAAGTT
The DNA here is from genome assembly GCF_964204655.1 of Triturus cristatus. Lineage (NCBI taxonomy): Eukaryota > Metazoa > Chordata > Amphibia > Caudata > Salamandridae > Triturus > Triturus cristatus. Next base: position 966,934,696 of record NC_140581.1, read on the forward strand.
AAGAAGATTCTCTAGTCTCACCTTACCCTTAACAAACACACTATCATCACCTCCCACAATGCAGCATATAACATTTAACAATGGACCTGAATACCCCTTTCTGCCATACCGAACTATATAAATAGTATTTTACAAGCACTCTTATACCTGACACTGACAACTGTTCTCAGACCTTTTTTTAAATGAATTTTGCAGTTTCACAGTTTACAATGCCATGTTTTTGTTCATGTGTACACTTATATATGTTTCATTATGGCAAGTCCTAGTATTCAAAATGCATTTATTTTCAAGCTAAAAGATTTTTTCACAGGCTCTCCGGTACCTGACACTGACCACGATTACATATTTATTTGATATAGATTTTGCAGTGCCACAAAGTACAGTGGCACAGCTTGCAGTGGCACTTTTTCTACATGAGAGTATATACCAATGCGAAGGTATATTTTGTGATTGTTAGGACTAGTAATACAAACGCTCTTTCAGTCTTGATAAAGCTCATTGCATAACACTGAAAGGTTGAAACACGTTGGCTGCGCTATTTATGTTTCAGATGGAGAATGAAATAAAATGCATCAAACAAACCCAAATACGTTCATAGCCTGGCCTGGTACATACAGAAGTTTATTTTCGGATATTCCACTCCAATCCCTCACTCCAAAGTGTGTATTGATCACATTTATGTCACTGAGCAATTGACTTAGATAATAAATAAATGCCAATTACAGCATTATGGCGAATGGTGACAAGGATTTCTCCCATGATTTATTACAAACCATAAGGGACTACAATGGGGACCCAATGAACATCCTCAGCACATATAACTGGGAAAAGGTAATCCAAGCAGGAAATTAGTACAGCTACCAAGGGATTACAAGTTTACCAGGCAACATTGCGGGGGAGATCCGCGTTAAAAAGTGAAAGGACTGTTTGAAAAGAAAAATGAATGAGCAATGACTTGGAATGACTTGCAAGGAGGGATATAATTCGGGCCAATATGTTTTCAAGCACTCTGCCTGATTAGTAAGCACAAGATACAAATGTGAAGCAACAAGACAAACAAACAAATTAAAATTAATGTTGTGGGACAATGGCAAAACCATTATGTATGAAACTGATGCATTTAGGGACAGCCACACGTTTGAAAATAAGACTGCTGTATCTGTGACTTTCAGGGGCTCAGAAAAGCTTGCGAAGAAAAAGTCAGATGTGTATTAGATTCTGTAAAGGTTAAATGACTTTATCAGGGACTATGGTTTAAATTTCGGTTTGCTGATGTAAAGCTGTTAGATTGTATCACAAAAGTCTCTGAAGGGCATAACAGACTTATTATTTGTGTTATGATGAAAGGTATAGTCTAGTGGCAAGCTACTAGTAGAGTTTCTGTTCAAATGCCAGAAATTGGTTACAGAGCAGTTGAAAGGCAGAGTTTAGTTGCTCTCCAATCATCAAATCCATACTTGCATAGACCGATAAAAACTGAAGACATGCAGTAGCCTGTGCGCACATATACACAGATTTTAAGGAAACTGTGTTCATCGGTATGATTGGATTCTTGAATAGCAAATTAGTTTTCCTGAGGCCCGGAAGATTTTAGCTGATCTGCTTGCATTAGTTCAATCAACAGTAAGTCAAAGCCCTTGCACCACACTATTGAATTTCATTCCGACAAGCCCAACTACAGTGTTTCACACAAAAACCCATACTACACCCATGCACATATACATTCCCTCCTCTTTGGCACAGTTGTACATATTTGCTAAGTCTGTAAGCACACCATTAATCACTGAGCAGTGAATTCTTCCATTGGTTTTTGAATCCTAAGAAGTTCTTTATGATAGAAACATGGCTGGCTGGCTGAGGAACAGTTTGGATGTTGGTCCAACCACTGCGTACTAAGAACAACCTTTGTAGCAGGCAAAGGGACATAGAACTCCCTAGTCTGACTGCCTCAACATTTTTACACAAAACCTATCCTGACTCGACGTTTTTTTCCCCATAACGTATCCTGACTTGCGGGAGTAGCTGTTACCATTACAGACTGCAGTCTGATATTGGATGCAAATCATAAACTTGCTGAAGATCAATGCTTGTGGGGCAGCGCTAAGTTGCCCACTCTTTACACCTCACAGAAAACCTGACAAATCCAGATAATAATGATTTGACACATAGAAGTGCATGTTTACCTTGCATATGATTCTTACGTGGTACCATGATGTGTGCATGCATTGTGCCTGACAACACCATTGTGGAGAGTATTTAATATAGTATTTTAGTTTTTTACAATAAATGTCTACTAAAGTCGAAAAGAATTCCCTTTAACGTTTAACCTAGGAACCATTTATACTGAACCAAAGAGTGATAAATAAACAAATGATTTAAAAATAATAGAAATGATTAACCCCTTCCCCGCTCATGACGGAACCACTCCGTCATGAGCCACGGTTGCGCTGTGCTCATGACGGAGTGGTTCCGTCATGCTACGGCCGTTGGCGGCCGCTCCGCCCACGCGGCACTAATTCCCCGACTGTGCGGGCGATTAGCGCAGTGGGCGGAGACGTGACGGAACCACTCCGTCATGAGCACAGCTCAACCGTGGCTCGTGACGGAGTGGTTCCGTCACGAGCACAGCGCCACCGCGCTGCCCCCAAACCCCCCGCCCCAGCGCCGCGTCGGAATTCCTGCCGCGGCGAAGGGGTTAATAAAGTGACCAATGTTTGATTACAAATCTTGGCTCATTTCAACTAATAGATTATTTAATATAACGAGTTATGTTACAAGAATGAACATTAGTAATGTGTATTTTATTCCAAACCAGCCTCTTTATGTTAGTTTTGAAACTTGAATCATGAACCAAAATATGTGCTACTTTGTCTGTGTAACTCGTAGAAAGAGGTTTGGTCAAAGTGGAGAGGTTAAAAGAGAGATCCAAATCGGACGCGGGGCACAATAGGGTTACGTGCTTGCTCCTTTGCTGTTCATCTTGTTTATTAACAATCTTGTCGCTCACCTAACATCATGCACGCCAGATGTTCCCATGGTACTTGGCACCCCAGGCCCCATTTTGTTGCGTTCACTGACAAAATATTGAAGTTAAAAACATAGAAGTAAAAAATATTGATGTAAAAATAGAGGGGACAATTCCGATCTGGGTCAGAAGGGCACCGAAAGCGATCCGGCCGGAAAAACTACGAGCCGTACGTGTGTTTTCTGGCCGACTCGTACAGCTGTACGAGCGAGCAAGTACGATGCGAGCTACATGAAATACACCGACCGAGTCGTTTCCGGGTCCGAACCGCTCCGTACGTCTCGGTCGTAAGCTAACCGTGGCGTGCAATGGATGCGATTCACAACCGAGCCAGTACGATGCATGCGTCGGACAGCCTGTGTGAGCCGGAGTGTCCGGCTCGCAAATTGTTCGGGTGGTTGCCATTGGGGGTCCGCGTCGGACCCCCTGTCACCCGCAGCCCTACGACTCGGACACAGGGGGAGACCCATGGGTCTCCCAAACACAGGCATGTAGAGTGCGGATGGCACCGACGCGTACCCACTGTAGGGAGCGCACTAGTCCGCGACGTACCCATTCAGTCAATAGGAGCCCATGCACGCGTCGTACGCCCGGCTCCCATTGACTTCTATGGGAGTCCGACCGAACCGAGTCCGGCAGCATACAGTCGCATCGTACTCGCTCGGTCGGACTGCAGGACTCCGGCTCGGTCAAAAAACACTCCGAATCCAGCTCAGTCGGAGTGCTCTCCGACCCACATCGGAATCGGCCCTATATAATACAAAAATATCGACTCACTAAACTTAAAGTATTGATGTAAAAATTATAGTTGTACAAAATATATAATTTTATATATAGATATATATATAAAATAAAATAATAAATATTAAATATGTTAAATAATAAAATGAATATAAACAATAAAGTAGATTTGATATCAATTTAAAAAAATATAATATATAAACGTAATTACAAAAAGCTAAACACACATACATAATAATTCATATATATTTCCTTTAAAACAATTAATAAACTATTAATTTTAATTTATTTTATCATTTTAAAATTATATAAAAATTTACAAATATATATACCAAACCGTTCCCTGTGGGTTCACCTCTGTGTGCAGTGGAGCACGGCAGGGCGAGGAACAATCTTTCAATTTAACCCCAGAGGTGAGCGTGATCGTGGAGTTAAAAGACTTGTGTTTTTTCATGTCCACTAAGGTTAAAAGCATTTATTTAAATGGCAAAAACATAATTAATGTGCATAGAAGACATTGGAGAAGGTGGTATGCCGAAACCGGTCTGCCTTAAAATAAAATAAAGAAATTGAAAGTTGTGGAGTCCGTGGAGTGCATTGAAAATCATGTTTGGGAAGTTGTTGAATAAAAAATAAAAAACATATATATATATGTATATATATATATATATATATATATATATTACCTACTGGCAGTCACCAGTAGGTAGTTATAGTTAAGACCTATTTTCCATAGGAAATCCGCAACATTCTATTTGGAATAACGTTGGCGCCGATTGACGAATCTTCGTGAAATTTTCCAAACTTTTGGCCAGCTCCGGTCCACTCCTATCCTGAAAATTTCACGTTGATTGTAAAGTGGGGGCGAGAAAAGAGGGGGGTCCCAAAATGCGTTTTCTCCATGCATTTTCCCATAGGACCTGTTGACGCAGCTACTGCCCGAACTGCAGAACGGAATTACACCAAATTTGGCAAAGAGGTAGTCCTCAGTTCAGACTCGTGCCTTTTGCTTAAATGGTGTAAATCCGTTCAGTAGTTCCTGAGAAAATTAGAGTTAAAAAGATAGATATATCTGGGCGGAGCCTAACCACACATCTCAACGTGAGATCTGATTGGCTGTCAGTACTTCATCCAAGAAGTGTTGGCAGCCATCGTGGGACCAATATACATGATAGCCCCTCATTAAAAAGCATTGCAGTTAATAGAAGGTTTTAAGACTTTAGTTACATTATAAATCATTTGTTGATGGTACCATACTCATTTTAGGAATTGTGGTGTGTTCTAAGGTGATTTTACCATGTGAAAAAGCCTTCTGCTGTGATATCATGAATCATGTTTGAGAGAAAACTATTTTCTCATGCTTTTCCCACGGAGGTTTGGAAGGTGATCTATAAGCTAAACTGAGAGCATATTTTCTGTAAATTCACATTATCTTTCTGAGAATGAAGTCTGACATTCTCAGTAAAACATGTACATCCAACAAGGGCAGAGACTGTCAGTTGATTCCTTTGTGTTCTACTGCAACTTCCCAGAGTGTTCTAAAGAACAACTAGAGTGCTAACAGTCCTACTTATGACAAAGGTATTGCACACCTGAAGCCATCTTGATTGGAATAAAGTGGTAACTCTTAAAACATTTAATTTAAAAAGGATCAAAATGAGGGGGTTCATTTTGCCATAGAACGTATGATTAGTGCTGCAGAAAGAAAAATTATGGCACATTTTTAGTGACTTCTCAAATCCTCTTCTATTTCATTAAAACATTCTGGCATGCAGACTGAAACATGCACTTTCAATACCAGCAGCAGACTTCCCTGGTGAGCAGTAGCTTTACTATAGTGATCTAATAAGCAACTAGAGTGCTAACATTCTGAATTTATGGCAAATGTGTGACACATCTGAATGCCTTCTTGATGGAATCAAAGTAAAAAACTGAAAGTATTTCCTACTGAGGAGACTGTAGTAAATGAGGAAATTAGGAAACTTCATAACAAATAAGGTGCCGATTAGGATCCTGGAAAAACCGGGTACGAACCGTCGGTCGGAGCGTTTTCTCCGTCCGACTCGTACCCGGGACAAAAACATTACAAACATGGAAGTACGATTCGCACGGAAACACCATTTCCGTACGAGTCGTACAAAACACCGACCGACGAAAATATACATACAAATGTGATCCGGGAATGCTCCGACGTGACGTCGGGACGCTTTCAGGCAGCGTTTCACGACCCAGGAAGTACGAATCGAACCGACAGCAGTCCGGACGGCAATATATTTACGGCACCCAAAAAGTGCCGGAAAAGCAAAGTACGCCATGAAACGACCAGATTAGGGGGCCCGGTAAGCGCCGTACCCCCCCCAGCCCCCGTGAGTATGCGCCGAACCCCCCGTGTATGTACACCCGTGTACGTACGAGTCGAACCCCCCCGTGTATGTACACCCGTGTACGTACGAGTCGAACCCCCCCGTGTATGTACACCCGTGTAGGTACGAGTCAAACCCCCACCCGTGTATGTACACCCGTGTACGTACGAGTCAAACCCCCCGTGTATGTACACCCGTGTACGTACGAGTCGAACCCCCCGTGTATGTACACCCGTGTACGTACGAGTCGAACCCCCCGTGTATGTACACCCGTGTACGTACGAGTCGAACCCCCACCCGTGTATGTACGGTGCCTACCCCCAGCGCTACGTACGTACACGGGTGTACATACATGGGGGTTTGACTCGTACGTACACGGGTGTACATACACGGGGGGGTTCGACTCGTACGTACACGGGTGTACATACACGGGGGTTCGACTCGTACGTACACGGGTGTACATACACGGGGGGTTCGGCGCATACATACGGAGGCTGGGGGGGTGTTCGCGTATGTGGGCACATGTCTCCATGGTTGCTATGGGAGTTCGGTGCCGACGGTGTTTTTTCCATACGGTTGCGACATCGGACGCACGGGATGGATCGTACTTGCGCGGTCGGACTTCACTTTTCACGTTTGTACGGTAAATCGTCCGGGGACGTGTCGGACACCTTTACCGACTCGAGGACGTGTGGGGAATTATTCCCAATGCGATTCGTATGGAGTTTTTCCCATGCGAATCGTACTTGGCAGTTTGTACGGCACTTGTACGATTCGTACGGTAAAAAGACCGGATACGAGTCGTACGGGGAAAATTTTTCCAGGATCATAATCGGCACCTAAGTCTCCCAAAATGGCCACCGAAGACAAAAGAGCCCAAATGTAGCCCAAATATCACCCAGATGTAGCCCAAGTGTAGCCCAATGACAGAATGTCCCAGAGTGTTCTAACGAACAACTAGAGCGCTAACAGTCTTACTTATGACAAAAGTATGGCACACCTGAAGCCATCTTGATTGGAATAAAGTGGTAACACTTCAAACATTTAATTTACAAGGGAACAAAATGAGGGAGTTCATTTTGCCATAGAAATTATGATTAGTGCTGCAGAAATGAAAAATTAGGGCACATTTTGACTTCTCAAATCCTCTTCTATTTCATAAACAAATTCTGACAAGCGGACTGAAACATGCACTTTAAATACCAGCAGGAGACTTCCCTGGTGAGCAGTAGCTTTACTACAGTAATCTAATGAGCAACTAGAGTGCTAACATTCAGAATTGATGGCAAATGTGTGACACATCTGAATGCCTTCTTGATGGAACCAAAGTAAAAAACTGAAAGTATTTCCTACTGAGGAGACTGCAGTAAATGAGGAAATTAGGAAACTTCATAATAAATAAATCTCCCAAGATGGCTTCAGAGACAAAAGAGCCCAAATGTAGCCCAAATATCACCCAGATGTAGCCTAAGTATAGCCCAATGACAGAATGTCCCAGAGTGTTCTTAAGAACAACTAGAGTGCTTACTGTCTTACTTATGACAAAAGTATGGCACACCTGAAGCCATCTTGATTGGAATAAACTGGTAACACTTAAAACATTTAATTTAAAAAGGAACCCAATGAGGGGGTTCATTTTGCCATAGAAATTATGATTAGATCCTGAAGAAAGAAAAATAAGGGCACATTTTGAGTGACTTGTCATATCCTTTTCTATTTCATTAAAAAATTCTGATATGCAGACTGAACCATGCACTTTTAATACCAGCAGCAGACTTCCATGGTGAGCAGGAGCTTTACTTCAGTGATCTAATGAACAACTAGAGTGCTAACATTCAGAATTTATGGCAAATGTGTGACATATCTGAATACCTTCTTGATGGACTCAAAGTAAAAAACTGAAAGCATTTCCTACTGAGGAGACTGCAGTAAATGAGGGAATTAGGAAACTTCATAGCAAATAAATATCCCAAGATGGCCAACAGAGACAAAAGAGCCCAAATGCAGCACAAATATCACCCAGATGTAGCCCACATGTAGCCCAATGACAGAAGTGTGCAAAGCACTTATTTTTTGTGTATTTGCAGTTTTATATAGTGCAGACTTGTTAGGTATTGGAGTGCTTTACATGAGCATTGGTTACATCACACAAGATCAAATTCATTTTGGTTGTAGACATGGGGAGATTAAGTGATTTGACCAGAATCACAGAATTTTGAGCTGAAGCAGAAACTCCAACCTGGTTCCCCAGTTGCAAAGTCTGTAGCTCTGGAAGTAACACCACATCCTCTCCCCTAACTGCAACATTTAATCAAGTGGTCAACTGGATAAAAAAACATAAAGATTACAAATAATTTAAAAGTTCTTTGTCGCTATTTGAAAACCCAGAAAATATGTCCTCATTTTAGTGTTTTAGAGCACTAACCATAATTGTGATGCAAATAAGACCCTCTCATATATGTAATTTCTGAAGGAAATGCTCTAGGTATTACAGTTTTGATTACATCAAGATGACGTCAGGCGTTCCACACTTTTGTAATACATATAGAATGTTAGCAATCTAGTTGTTCATTGGGATACTGTTGAGAGGCAGAGGCCAGGGGCACGGACTCTGAAAATTGAAGGCAGGTAGGAGAATGCAGAGGCAACAATTTGACCACACTGGGCAGGCAGGAAGGGCAGTTGCAGCACAACAGACTATGGAGGGCAGCGGAAAGTGAGCAGGGGCGACAAACCAACAATACAGGACTGGCAAGAGAGGCTGTGGCAATATAATAGACCATTGTTGGCAGAAGGAAGAGGCAGTGGTAGTAAAACCATACATGCCAACAGACCCGTTTCAGCCAGGAAACGTCCAATGTTTTTAAGCTCAAATGGGATTTATTTGATCTGTCTCCTGTCTACAATCTCCTCTTTTTCAATGCAACTCAAAGGGGAAAATCAATACCCCAGTTTTTTCAAAATCTCCCTCTTACCAAGTTCAAAATGTTCGCCATTATGGTACATTGGATGATGGTAGGCAGGAGGAATTGGGGTAGGGACATGGCCTCGGATAACAGAGGACAGGAGGGACATGGAGAGGTGCCCCAAACTGACCCTACAGGGCAGGCATCAGGGTTTGCAGCAGCACAATACACCACACATGGCATGCGGGACGGGAGTGCAGCACAACAATCCATAGAAAGCAATAGGGAGGGGACAGGACCATGCACATAGACAACAGAGAACAGAGGGGAAAGAGGCAATGGTAGCTAGCTGACCATAATGGACAGACAGGAGAGAAAGCTGCAGCATAACAGACCATAAGGGGCAGGAGGGACGGATCAGGGGCATTACAATGGAACAGACAAGCCAGGACGGAGGGAATAGGGGTCTGCACATGGAAACAGAGGGCTGGGGATAAGGGGGCAGGATCAGCAAGATGACCATGGAGGTCTGGCAGGATGGGCACTAGAAACAAGACACACCATGGAGAGCAAAAATGAGACTATGATGGCATACACACAGACCATGGAGGGAAGGTGAGAGGGAGTCAGCTAGGTGACCACACAGGGAAGGTGAGAGGGGCCATGGCAGCACAAAAGACCATGCATGGCAAGCGGGAGGGTTAGTCGCAGCACAATGGCTATGATGGGCAAGAAGGTGGGTGCAGGGGCATGCACAAAGGACCATGGAGGATAGAAGGGAGGGTCAGGACCTGGGCACAGACAAGAGAGTTCCGGGGAAGGGGCCTCACAACAGACCGCACGGGGCAGGCAGGAGGAGCAGTTGCAGCACAACAGACCAGGGAGGGCAGAAGGGTGTGGCAGTAAAATGGACCATGGAGGACAGGAGGAAGGGGATGGGGCATGGCATGTGGACAGGCAGGGTGGAGGTGGCAGGGACAGGTTACAGTCATCTGAAAATGCTAGGCAGGTGGGAGAGGAGTGGCAGCTCAACAGAACACTCAGAGTAGATAGGAGTTTCAGGTCCATGGAACATGGTGGGCAAAAAGGATGGAGCAGGGGCATGCACAAAGACATCAGAGGGCAGGGGAAGGAGAATACGGGCAGCAAGCTAAGCACAGAGGCTAAGCAGGAGGTCAATGATGGGCCACAGAATTGGGCAATGGAGGGCAGGAGGAGTGGACTGGTACATCATGCTAAATGGAAGGCAGTGTCAGCACATCAGACCATGCATGGCAGGAGGGAGGAGGCTAGTCCATGGATTCAGACAACAGAGGATAGGGAGGAGATGGATGGGGCAGCAAGCTAACTGTTCAGAGAAGGTGGGTATTAGGAACGTTATTGTTTTTAAAATGCGTGTCTGTGCGAACTACTTAAAATATAAACAAGTATGCAGCATAACCTCACTTTTTTTCAGGAAGAAGAGGACGTTTGTGACTGTGACTCCGGGCTCACTTGGCAGAAACACCCCCTGACCCTCCACCCCCTATCGCAAAATGTAATGCCCGTGAAAAGGGTAGGTGGACGCAGTGTTATATAGAACATAGTCCTGAGAGCACAATTGAAAATGAAAACTAGATATAGCATATGGTCTAAACTATGCACCACATAGTGTGATATAAGATGAACCGGGCATGAAATATAATATGCAATACATTGTGCGCAATGACAGATTCATTGGAGAGCGCGAGATAGCACAGGCACTAGCGCGTGCTATGTGATATGCGCCTTGGAGTGTAATATGCACAGGGCAGTGTTGTGTAACCTAACTAGTCTCTAAAGTTGTAATATAAAATATGTGCTGGGGAGTGTAACATTGCATATGCACTGTGACAAAGATATGGATCCCAGATTGTAATATGTATGGCATAGCGCTGTGCGTTATAACATAGGCATCGAGGAAGGCACGTTAGATGGGGCAATATAACCCGTGCGAAGGCAAGTGTGGCATGACATATTCACGGGGTGGTGTTACAGTGCACATTGGCTAGAGAGTGTCATAGCATACGCACTAGCTGGTGGAATACAACACAGAGGTGTGTGGCACTCGGCGGGCACTGGTGGGTGTAACACAGCATTGGGCTCAGCCAGGAGCACGCTGTGACTCTCAAGTGAGGTTTGTCTCCTTTCCAGAGAGTAAAATAAAAAATATTACACATCCGGCGGTGGATGTGTGTTTTATTAACAGTGAGGGGTGTTTCTTGCATAGTTTGGTCAAATATTTGTTGAATCCCCTTTGAATGGCTTGGTGTGTGTGTGTATTATATGTGCCCGTCAATAGCTACCCATGTTTGTATAAATAAATGACAAGGGTGTCTACTTGGAGAGTACCCACTGGTGGGGGCGCCGGGATTAGGCACGGTAGGGCGTCAGACACATCAGAGCTTCACTAGCGGTGTAAATACATTCCACGTGGATTAATTGTATGCATTGTCGTCTTTTAATGAATATCACGCAAATCGTCATGGTGATAGGTACATACGGTTTGTCCAGCATGTCCTAGGTGTTTCTATAAATATATATAATATATTTTTAAAAAAAATAATAAAAAACAAAGGCCCGGCCCCGGAGGATGGGGTCCCCGGGGTCATAAGTGGCCTGAGGAGGGGGGCAACGCAGCCCCCCTCCTAAAGAATAAAAAAAAAAAAAGGCCATGACCTGGGGGTTGGGGTCCCCGGGGCCAATTAAGGCATTGGGAGGGGGGCCACGTGGCCCCCTTCCAAATTAATTTTTTTCAGCCCTCCTTCTTAAAAAAAAAATAATAATAATAGACCGGCATCATACCGGAGGCCACGCCCCCTCCTTGCAGCACTCTGCAAATGCGCCCCCTGGCCAGTTGTAAGTTGGGGAATTCCCCTTCAATACTGAGGGTCCCTGAGGGCCAACTAGCCCAACAGGTATCTCCAGTAGGCGCCACTGCGCTGCGTTGCAGAGAGGTGGTCTAGGCCGTGCCCCTTTTTACATCTCTCTGCATCGCAGCTCTGTGGTGCTTACTGGAGGTACCTAGTGGTCTAGTTGGATCCTAGGGACCCTCAAGATTCAAGGGGACTTAATCTCCCAACTTAAAATGGCCACAGGGCGTGTTTACACAGTGGGGAGGGGACGGGGCCTGAGGTGACGTGTGCAAACATGCCCTGTGGCGCGTTTTAAGAGGTAGTTTTAATCCCCTGCCCTATTATATACTAGGGGCTTACAGAGGAGGTCATGCTAATCACAGGGGGACCCCAACGCATAGTGTTCCCTAGTGTATGTAGGTGTTTTCACTGTATTCCGAGAGTCCTTTAACATAGCACTGGCTCTAGGACTGGTTAGTCAGACTCAGTTACCACTAGTATCTGTCTGAAAAAGTTGAGGGTACAGGATGATTTTGCAACAAGGCTTGTTTCTGCTCTTCTGTTTGTTCTTTCTGCACATTATACTTCTTCCTGCACTTTTCTTCGTCTTTGAGGACTTCTGTTGCTTCTTTCTGCATTTCTTTTTTTTCTTTCTGTGCGTTTTTCCTTCTTACTTCACATGTCCTATCTCTGTAGGCATAGCTAGAAATTAGCATTTAAAAAACCTTTGAAATTCACTGAAAAAAACATAGGTTTCAGGCACGTTATAGCTAGGAATTAGCATTTAAAAAACCTTAGAAATTCACTGAAAAAACCATAGGTTTCAGGGGCGTTATAGTTAGCTGGACTTTTCACTCGTACAAAACCATAGAAATTCCCCTGTTATAGTTAGTTCAGCTAACTATAACTCGCGTGCCCGCAATGCACTGCTGATGACGTCACATATTACATCACTCATGACATGGTCAGTGACATCACTTATGACATCACTAATGACATCTCAAATGACATCACTGATGACATCACTGATGACATCATCCAGTGAATGTGTGTTTTTCTGAAAATTACATATGTTTTATATATGTATATCTCAAGGTCGATGGAAGAATAAATGGGTATATAAGTGTCTAAATGGATGATTTGTTTTGGAAAAATTGATTGACTGAACTAACTATAACGGGGGAACTTAAATGGTTTTGTACGAGTGAAAAGTCCAGCTAACTATAACGCCCCTGAAACCTATGGTTTTTTCAGTAAATATATATATATGTGTGTGTGTGTGTGTGTGTGTATACCAATAACATAAAGTCTAATAAAACACATTCTATTCTAAATTAAATCACTTAGGGCCATATGTAGGTAAATTACATTTACCAATTCTGAAATACCGAATTTTACCGATTCGGTATTTATGAATCGGTAAATGTAATGTAGGTAAATTATTACCGATTCGGTAAATATCGGTATTTAAGAATCGGTATTTACCGATTCGGTAATGGCAACTGGCTTCCCATTCATTCCTATGGGCCTGGAGGCCCATAGGAATGAATGGGAAGCCAGTTACCATTGCTGATTCGGTGAATACCGAATCGGTAATGGGGGAGGCAGTATCATGGGTGGCAGGGTGTCACATTGACACCCTGTTGCACCCCTGATTCGTCCATGTGTGCACATGTGGCGCACATACATGCCCTAAGGGCATGTATGTCTGCCACATTGCACACTTCAAATTGCACAAAAATGCTTTTTTACAGGTATTCGTCATTTACCATCAACTTTTAGTTGGTGGTAAATAACGAATCCCCACACCAACGAGACACTCCCCCTACATATCATTTCAAGATTCGGTATTTACCGAATCGGTAATTTTACCGATTCGGTAATTTTACCGATTCGGTAAATTACCGAATCCTGAAATATGCCCCCTACATAGCAAAAGCCTAAATACCGGTCGGTAACGGGATATTTACAGAAAATCGGCCGTTACCGACCGGTATTTGGCTTCCTACATATGGCCCCAAACTATTTAAAAATATTAAAACTTAAATTTCCCACTCCAGTGAGTGCAACAGTAGGGAAAGTGTTGGATAGCGGAGGGGTAAAAATTCCCACTCCAGTGAGTGCAACAGTAGGGAAAGTGTTGGATAGCGGAGGGGTAACAATCACTATTCCCCCTCCAGTGAGTGCAACAGTAGAGAAAGTGTTGGATAGCAGAGGGGTAAAAATTACTATTCCCACTCCAGTGAGTGCAACAGTAGGGAAAGTGTTGGATAGCAAAGGGGTCAAAATTACTGTTGCCACTCCAGTGAGTACAAACGTAGGAAAAGTGTTGGATAGCGGAGGGGTAAAATTTAAAGTGTTAGATAGAGGAGGGGTAAAAATTACCATTCCCACTCCAGTGAGTGCAACAGTAGGGAAAGTCTTGGATTTCAGAGGAGTAATAATTAATATTCTCACTCCAGTCAGTTCAAAATTAAAAACAAACTAAATTTTAACAACAATAAAAATATTTAAAAAACAAAATAAATAAAAAAATATATAAATATGTTAAAATGTCAAATACAAATATATTTAATATAAATATAAATATATATATTATAATGTTACATATAACAAATACCTACAAATATTATATTAAATAAAATAAAAAACAATTTCCAAAAATATTAACATTTTTTAATTGAAAATTATTTAGAAACAAAAAACAATAATTATTACATAAATTTACATTTTATATTTCCTACCCTATAACACCACACAATTCACAACACACATCTACTTTTAAAAAGGTACTTCCTCAAATATAATTCATTACTAATTAAAGAAGTATTATTAATTTTAAAAAACTCATAACATTATTTAACTTCCCACACTTTACCCCTATAATCCCCACAACCCACAGTTAAAATTAAACTATAAAAAAGTTAATTACACAATTAAAACTTATTTTCAATTTAAAAACTAATATTATTTCACAACTAATTATAAAGTAAGTAAAATTAATTTACTCCCCACACTGTATGCCTATAACAATAAAACCCACACCCAAAAAAATATAAACAAGTACCCCAATTAAAGATAAATTCATTAATTAATATTAAAGATCATCTAATTTTGTATTAATTAAACAAAAATTACTTCCCTTTACACCATGAACCCCAAAACCCCCACCTAAAGAAAATCACGCAATTACCATAATTAATTATCAAGTCATTCGTTAATATAAATTAAGAACTAATTATTAATTAATTAAACATAAATTACTTCCCACCCTTTACCCCTATAAACCCCACAACCCGCACCTAAAATTAATAACGCCATTTCCATAATTAATGTTCAATCAAATAATTGATATAAATTAACAACTAATTATTAATTACTCAAAAATCAATTACTTCCCACCCTCTATCCCTATTAACCCCACAACCCACACTTAAAAAAATTTAAACAATTACCATCATTCATTATCAATTAATATTATTAACAACTAATTAATAATTAATTACAAATAAAGTACATCCCACAATTAACACTATCAAATCTAAATTAAATAAATAAAAAATAGTCATTAATTTACTATAATTAAATTACTTCCCACCCTATTCCCCTAAAAAACCCACAACCCGCTACGGAACAACAAAATGAAAAATATGATTAAAATAAAATGCATAACTACTAAAATGTAACATATATATTAAAAAACATAAACAATACTTATAACAAAAAATCCATCACATACATTTAAAATATAAACTAAAATACATAACACTAATTAAAAAATAGATATTTTAAACACCTCTATTTTTGCAAACAATATTAATGACTTCTATATTTTTTTAAACGATATTTCTTACCATAACTCGATATTCTTGCTGTCAATATTTCTGAATCATGATATTTCCAACTCGATATTTGTGTAAGTCGACATTTTCAACTCGATAGTCTGCCTCAGCACCGTTTTGTAGTATGCAAATGAAGCAGTTTTACTGGCATGCACCCCAAGAGCCCTGAGAATATTGGTCAAATCATTTGCAGAATTTATGGGCTCCCTGGATCTATTGACCAATTTCCCTAAATCTTTTGTCATGGCTTGTGGGCCCAGGAATAAACCACTCCCAAGTATTTTGGTTGGAACAAGCCGCCTAGTTAGCGTTAATTCATTTTCTTATCTGGGGGTGATTGTTAGGTCCAATGGCTCGTGGAAACCTAATATAATTCAGCAATTCTAGGGTGATTGGTTCCCTTCTTAACCTACCGTCCCCTCCAGGGGTCAAGTGTTCACCCCAGTGCTATAAATGTATTCTACAATGCGTACCAGTTGCCATACATGGGGCAGGAGTCTGGGGTAGGAGTCTGGGGTATCAGCGACTCATCAGTTATCTGTGCCCCTTTCCTCATCTCACCTCATTTGCCATAACGTGTTGGGACTGAGCTATATATGCGATCTAGTTCAAAGTCCCCCCCCCCCCTTTGTTATGGCTTTCAATTTGGAAAAATTATGAGGCATCTTTAAGTAGAGCCATAATAAAAGATTCTTTCCTGCCATTGATCTCCCCCAAGCATTTACTAACACTGAAACATGTGCCACTCTAGGCAGAAATCAAGTTCCATTTCTATTGCTAGCTCTCACCCGGTAGAAAAGGTTACGCTCAGAAATATCAAAAATTTCCATTTCAACTTATCTCTCAGTAAATCATGACAATACCCTCAGCAATTATTTGTATACTGGGAGAAGAAGGTGGGAATGCTCTTTGTTGTTCCACTTTCGGGCAAACCCAATAAAATACCTATTTTGTTTTCCTTCAGGTTTTCAGCACAATTTAGAATCGTTTGGTTGCCCATGTAATAATATTTTTCAGCAGTCAATGCTTCATTTAACTTTTTTGTGTTTTTATTAGAAATATGCTAAAATGTTTTTAATGCCTTTTGTTAAGTCCAGAAATTTGACGCACAACCGCATGATGATGAAACATGTTTTTAAGTAAGCCTATTTTAAAGGCTGCTGTACCCACTAGGCACTCAATGCACCTTGGCTAAGCGGCTGTTTTTTAACTTATAAGGAAGGTTTCGAATTCAGAAGTGTGACAATCAGAGCAATGTACTATATTAGAGTCCTAAAGCACATGGCACTTTAAGTAGACCTTCTTATAGATGTTATATGCAGGCTATTTTGAATCATTATAACTGCATATGTATGAGTGGTTTTATGATTGGTATCTGGTTTTATATTGCTTCATTGTTATTATTTCATACCTCTATGGCTGCATTCCAGCTGAATAAAGCAGATTTGATTGATCGATCGATTGACTGAACTCGTAAAAATATCATTATTACTTCCCAACGATCCTTATGTGTCTAGCATTCTAAAATAAGTCAAACGATAGAGAATTTCAAATGTATCCATTAATGTTACATGTATATACTTTGAAAATGTCGTTTTAGGTTATACTCATTTATGTGCAAATTGATCAGTCATTGTATACTAATGTAACCTGAATTAAAATTACTAAAGAATATTATACTCGTATATGTGTAAATTACACACATAAATTAAATGTGCATCTTTAAATTAATGTCATAAGTTAGCTTTTACTCTAAGGCCTGCATCTCCTTTATTGCATATCTTGGAGCTGTTGAATTGTTATTTCTGCTGACTTGCTTTCTTTGCAGGTATTCCCACGCATTTCAGTTTAGAATAGATAAATCTCTTGTAACAGCAATAGTTACATTTCTGAGAAAGTGATTTATCTACAAGCACATGGGAAACCTGTTGACGAATAATGGACTGTTGAGCAGTAGCCTGAGCATGTGACTAAAAGGACGTTCCCATGTGTGGGATTTTTCTCTACTATTACAGAGTTCTCCATGTGAATCTACCCAGAGATTGAAACAAATATAATGAATTCTATTGATGATGCAACCAAAAAGTTGAGTTGCCGAAGGATTCTATTGATTATAACTTATCGTTGCCCTGACTGAGGAGGGAGAGATGACTTCGGACTGTTTTACAGACTGCATGCTGAACTCCTTCTTGCTGAACCCCTTTCTGCTGACACTATGCAGAACCTTTCTTGAACTCTAACCCAAACCTTTTCTTAGACCCAATTGCCCCTTGAATTGACTCTTAAAGGCAATTTTCCTTAAGCCCCGTTA
Organism: Triturus cristatus; assembly: GCF_964204655.1. Lineage (NCBI taxonomy): Eukaryota > Metazoa > Chordata > Amphibia > Caudata > Salamandridae > Triturus > Triturus cristatus. The sequence goes on from NC_140581.1 coordinate 966,952,757, forward strand.
TTTCTCCTAAGGAGTGCTTCAGATTTATTCCTGCCCCATCGAAGGCTCTTGACTGAGCTTCTGAAATGCTTCTGCCGGTGTTATTCATCCTCTTGTGCCTGATCCCTTTTGTTATCTATAGAGTTAATTGATCTCTGAACTCTGAGCATTCTTTGTTTTTAGTCTGTGCTTGGAAAATGTTGATTGCTAATGTATGTTAAGCGCCATCCCAGATTATTTTCCGAGCATCAAATATTAATGTTATTGTTCTGTATTACAGCCATAGAACTACTTGTTTGTGTAATTCTTTTTCGCCTAAACTACTATACAAGGCTTGGCCTCCCTGCAGCAGTCTTATATCCTTATAGCATGGTCTCAGTGGCGGCTGCCTCTAAACAGGGGTGGTGAGGCTGGGGATTAAAAAACACAATATATACCTTCTCCGCCGCACCGCCACACACACCACTCCCGCCGCTGCACGCCACTTTTCCACCTGCTGGAGGCATCGGAAGCACCCATGCTTCCGGACTCTCCCAGCCAAACACGATGCTGCAGGAGCAACATTGTGATTCGTCTGAGTGTGCTGTTTGGACGCTCAGGCAGTGCCTGGGAGCCTGGGCATATTCTCCACGGGGCTGTGCAACACAGCCCAATGGAGAACATGGCAAGTGTGGATGACGGTTAGGCCGGCCTTAGAGGGCTGGCCAAACCGTCATGTGCACTTAGAGAAGTGAAAAACACTCCTCCCCTGCTCTGGCATCACAGAGCCCAGCCCTGTCCCAACTCCCGCAAAGAAAACTACAATGATAATAACATCCTGTTATTATCATTTTATTTTAATTTTTTTAACTGGTTAAATAGTAGTGGGGCGATGCTCCTCCGCCTAAGCGGTGGAGCCGCCACTGCATGGTCTTGAGAGTGATCTACCTTAATTGATTACTAATTTGTAATAAACACCCTTGAACTTGTCCACGATTCCTGGTCCTGGGTGCACTGTTACACCACTAACTCTCTCTAGCTGCAGTGCACACGAACAAGATATATTTAAGTAAGAGTTTATGACCCAGTAGTAGTGGGAGGAAAATCAAAACCCACGCCTAGTGTGAGCCCAGTTGCACAAGATCAAATCCACTGGATCAAATCTTGTAATACGTTGGATTATTCAGTCCACTGATGTGAGGGAGTTAGGGTGTCCTCCTTAGAAATTGTCCAGCCCAGTCCAAATCCTAAATCCCATGGCTCGGTCAGAGGATTGATGGAGTATCGCCAGGGCAGAAACGACTTGTTGCAGTGGCGTGTGAGTATTAATAGGGTTGCAATTGCTTATGCTTAGATTGCGCTGTTTTGAAATGGCTGTATGGTGTCGTGCAGAGCTGCTTTAAGTTGAAGTTGAAGTGGATGATGTTTCACTTGAGGTGAATAATAGAAATAGGTCAGAGGGTATCCTCAGACATGGTCGCTTATGTGTATGAATAATCTTTACCTCTACAGTGGAGCAGACAGACTTAGTAGTTGAAATAGCTTGCATTTGTTTTGCGTAAATTGCCTAGAGAAAGTTCTTGAGAGAAAATTGTAGAGGAGGGTGAGCTGCGGCAAGGAGCGACATTCACGTCACAGTGTGCCACGCTGGTATAGGTCAGTTGGTGTAAAACAGTGCTGGGATTGGTTGAATACATCATAGAAAGATGCGCTGGTATTTGTTGTGACCGCTGAACAAGAGAAGTGTGGGAGAAAGTAGTTTTCTGGTGTAAAAGGAAATTCATTTGTGAACGTTGTACTGAATTGAACGCAAATTAAATTCTTGAAAGCTATACAACACATAGTAAGGGAAGATATGGCTGTGTCCAGTAGAGAAGGAGAAGAGACACTGCTCGAGGGTACTCCAGGTTGCATTATGATAGCCTATGTGGGTTTCCACACATTTTTGGCTCACACAATGGCATAATATCACTGAGAAAGATGGTGCCTAACACTTTACCCACTATGGAACCTTCAATGTAAGAATTATTGAGAATTTAAGGAGGATATTGTCAGAAATTAAATCGCCTCCTAGATCTACCCAATGTGAATCACTTAATGCTTGGGAACATGTTGCACATCTTAGGGAGAGAGGCATCAGGGGAGAGTCAAGAATGCTATGCACACTTGTGCAAATGCTAGATGGAATGCACAACAGAAAGCGTGGAGAACTGACATAATTGAGCTAACTAGATTATATCTTGTACTGACCACTAAAGGGGAAGAGAAGGGGAAATGTAGAGAACAAGCATTTGGAAACTGAGGAGATAGGAAAGAGTAGCCCTGAGGATAGTGACAGTGAGGGAGATGAGTATTCTGTGATTGAATTACTGCTAAATCATCCCCCTCCATATAATGAAACACAGATGGCTGGACCTAGTAGTGTTCCTGTTGGGGGAGCTTCTGACATGCCTTCTGCACCATTTAATGTAAATCCAAACTCAGCTGGAGATAATTCAGCAATGACAATCCCTTTTTCTTCACACGCTCCAAATTCACCAGATGCAGTGGCAGTACCAGTCACAATTGGTCATGCGGTCCCACTATATAAGCCCTGAGTGGAAGGGAACACAACCCAAACTTTGGCTGTTTCTACCAAGACAAATGCTGCATCTGATATTTCAACAGTTTTAGTGGTGAGACAGGTTCCTCAGACTCCTATGGTTCCAATGCAATTAAATACCACAGGTGTTTCCAGTGCAACCTCTACGTCAAATCCAAGTGGGATTAACTGGTCCAGGAGGTTTTCTCAAAGACCATCACCTTTTTTCACCCCTAATTCAACTACCCCACAGATGATGAACTAACACACCCCTAGGGTCGAAGTGCCTCTGGGAAAGCCAACCTCTGGCATGATTCTTTTGCATTCACCGCCAGTTCCAAGAAATCGTACTTATAATGGAGAGATAATCCTAAACAATCCTGCAGAGCAATCAGGTCTTACTGCCAAAGAACTTGAAGACTGGTCCAAGGTATAGATACCACAACAAATAGTGGGAATAATGGAACAAATGGAGGAGCAACTGCTCAAACTTCTGAAAGAGACAGAGTCATTGATGTGGCTAGACTGAAAATAGACATGGAAGAGCTGATAGTGGAAATGCTTAGTCCAACTCAATTGGATCAGGATGATGGACTGTTGTTCCTGTGAAAGACATCCCTAGACGTGCAGGACAGGCTCATGATAGACTTTTCGAACACGCACAGAAACATGGGATTGACATCCAGAGGTCTAAAGTCCTACAGAGAAGCGATAGATTGAGTTTTAGTGTCAGGGACATTGCAACCCTGCACCCATCTGGAATGAAATTACAGATTACAGAATTAATACCCATCTATGGAAATGGAGTGAGCTGGACAAGTGGGAAGGTAGGTGGTCAAAAAGAAGGAGACAAAGAAGGTCAGGATACAAATACCTCCTTCTGAAACAAAGGAGGATGATGAGAATGTGCATCTCATTGCCATAAGAGAGGTGCCTGGTGGAAGGTATGTGCACATACCATGGTGTAGGACTAATCTTGAATCCTTCACAAACGACTTACAGAAACTGATAGATAATCCAGTGGAATGTTACAGACAGGTTGGGTGGTTTGTGAAGATCTCCACATTTTATGGAAGGATTTAGACATCATATTTGAAATTGTGGTTCAAGGGACTAGTGGATTGAACGCAAGGTTGCTGTTGATTGGCCTGATGTGAAACCGATGAGACATCCTGAATTACATGCTCCGACCCCACTAGTAATTAAGAAATATCATCAGGTGATTACCCATTTGAAATTAAAAATCTCTCCTAAAGATGTCGATTGGATCATAATCAAGAGAAGAACCCAAGAATCGGGCTTATAAAAGATTGTTGCAGTCATTTAAATAGTTCAGTGGAACAGAGAATATCTCAGAGAAAGAGATGGGACATTTTGTTTACAGATTCGGGCATGGGATGAAACCTAAGGTTAGCTCAATGATTCAACAGCATTTGATTTGTTGGCAGAGGAAACCCATTGATGAGATCCTGCGATATGCAAAATATTTCAGTGATGAATTGGAAATGAAACATATAAAGCTGAAAAAGAAGTTGATGATTGCCCCAATGAAGGCTGCTCAAAGAGGTCAGAATCAGCTGTTGATAATCCTGGTCCTATACAGGGAGGATATCAGCAGTTCCATGAGATGCAAGGTTTTTAATGGATTTCAACAGCAAGGGTTTCAGCTGCAGGGTAGGAGATGAGGTGATCCTAGAACAGGTGTTGATGTGCCGAATTTGAAGAAGACTAACCTCTGCCACGTGTGCGGTAGGTTAGGGCATTGGAAGCACAAATGTCGATTTAATACTAGTTATATGGTAAATGGTAATCAGCTTCAGAATGGTGGATTTGTACCATCACAGGGAAATAACATGGCCCAGCCACAGCAGGTAAAGAGGCAAAGACATTAGAATTCCAATGTTGCTCAAGCTCTAACGATGCAAGTTCCACAAGCCCCGATGCCACAGCAAAATGTGGGTGGTAAGAGACACAACATTAATCAGGTCCCCAATGTAAATACAAACCCTTTTGTGAATTAGATCATATCCCAACAATATTCCATGCATCAAATGGATGATTTCAACTCAGACCTATCACAATGACAGGGCCTGAGAGGGGAGGAGGATTGCGAACTTGCGCAACCTTAGGGGTAGATCAGAGTGGTCCATATGTGGATGGCGGGGTAAATGGGAATCCTGTCTCATTCCTTGTCAACACTGGTGCCACCCACTCTGCTGTGCAAGCAGATGAGGTTCCTCGGGTGAGAGAATCAAAGTTATATCTGTTGCCAATAAACAAATAACTACACCAGTTTCAGAAGTGGTACCTGTCAAAATAGGGTATTTTGAAGATCATCACTGATTTGTGGTGTGTGATTGCAGTCCAGTGAATCTGCTTAGACGAGGCCACCTATGTAAGCTAAATTGTTCCATTTACTGCACCCCCAATGGCACTGAGTTCCATTTGCATGATGAGGATATTGTTTTCAAACTTGCCAGAGATCAGAAATGTGCATGTATCCCTTGCTAACCAAAGAAATGTGAAATTATTAAAGGCAAAAAAACAAAGATGCAAAAGAGACATTTGATCTGCGTTTTTCTGTGTGTGCCAGTATGAACTAACTGCAACCAACCTGCTGAAAGTCTGCAAAAGCTAAACGGTTTATCACTCGAGAACTCATGGAGACAATTAAATTGCTACCCAAAGTCTGGGACTTCTCAGGTAAAGACATCCATCTTATTAAAGGTATTGAACCAGTCCGGATCACGGTGAAACCAAATGCTCAGTTTCCGAGAATCCCACAATATAATCTGACACCTGAAACAATTACTAGGATTACTCTTGTGAATGACTCAATGATTGAGCAAGGCATACTAAAAAAGATTATGTGAAGTCCATGTAACTCACCCATAATGAGTTTGCAGAAACCCAAAGGCAAGTTCCGCATAGTGCAGGATTTGCACAGGTAAATTCAATTGTTGTTCCTTGTTGTCATGTGGTACCAATTCCAGCTGTAAATATGTTTCAGGTTCCATGTGAGGCTGAGTGGTTCTCAGTCACTGATTTCTGCTAAGCTTTCTTTTCTATACCATTGCATGAGAATAGCCAGTTTCTTTTTGCTTTCTGTTTTGGCAGCTGTGGATTTATGACTTCTTCGGGGTCACTGGTCCGCAATGGGTAGTGCATGAGAATTCTGCTGCAGTCCCTAAAACTACCCGCCCAAAGTTAAGTGATGAAATGTGCTGCTCACAGATCAGGTACAGACTATGTGACGGTTGACAACAAAAATGCAGATGAAAATGCTTGTTACTGCATTTTGAATTCAGGCACCTTTAATGGGGAATATGTCAATGAAAGTTCAGATGTCACAGATTGCAATTTTCTTTTGTCTACAGTTGATACTTGGGAAGAGGTAACGAGATTGCAGGAAGAAGGGCCTGATGCAGAACAACAAGGGTGGTTCAGAGCAGGTTGTGTGAAAAGTGGTGAGAAGGAAATTTAGGTTTTCGACGAATGGAAGATCAGGGTTACCTGACAACTTATTATCTCTCATGGCAAGACACTATCATGGGCTTGCACATGTCGGGAGGGATACCAGGGTGCACTTTATTAGGCAGACCTGGTTTAATCAAATATTCAGACTAATAGAAGAAAGCTTGTGTCACAGATGCATGGTATGCCAGCAGCAGAACACATAGGAAAACACTAGTAACCATGAGCCACATGGGGAGATCAGGAGGTCCTTTCAACAAAATGCAATTGGGCCTTCATAGAGATGCCTGTTTGCAATGGCTTGACATATGTTCTGGTGATAGTGTGCATATTTTCACAGTGAGTGGAATCTTATCCGACTTGGGGAAATGACAGCCTCACAGTAGCTAAGCTGTAGTTGAGGGAGTTAATACAGCCTCGGTCTAGGTCCACTCTCTCCCCGCAGCTCTGCTGTGCCGTCTCTTGCCTCCAGACCCGACCTCCTACTTGGGAGGTTCGAGGCTGCTGTCCGCTTCTGCGCCTGCTGCCCGCTCCAACTGGGACCAGACTGCCTGCAACCACTGTAACCTTTCTCAGACTTTTTTTCTTCATTTCTCCCTGTTGTGCCACTGTTATTGTGCCCATCTGTGTCTTGTTCTAATTCCACCACTGTTTTTATTTTCTAGTGCCTGCCTGTTCCTTTCGCCTTTCGCCACTGCTGCCCCTGTGGCCCCTCCCCCCCAGAATTCCCCCTGGGAATTCCACCCCCGAATTCTCCCCCTCCCACCTCCCAGCCTCTCCTCACTCCCACCCCCCCACTTAATGCCAGCCGCTGTGCCCGTCTGTGACACGACCGCAGCCAGCACCAGTAACCCTGGACCTCCCACTACCTATCGCTACGACACCACCACCCTCCTCGCCCTCAACCCTGCAAGACTTGGAGAATGCAAACAGGCCTCGCCGAACACGACCCACGGCCAGTTCTCCTGCCACTACTGCCGCCAGACCCTCACCACCACCCTGGCCTCCATCACCACCGACGCCAGCACCGGAGACACCTTAAAATGCATCCTCCTCAATGTACGCTCCGTACACAAACACGCCATGGAAATCTGGAACCTACTCTCTCTCGCCCGACATCGCCTTCTTCACAGAGACCTGGACCAACGCATCCTCCGCCCCCGACATCAGCACCGCCATCCCAGACAGATACAAGATCCAGAGGAAAGACCCCCCAACCACCCAGTAGGGGGCCTCGCCATCACCCACAAGAGCACCCTCCGCCTCACCACCTCCAGCAAAACCTTCCCCTCTGCCGATCACCTGCACTTCCAGATCCAGACCACCCCCAAACCCACACTCCGAGGAACCCTCATCTACAGACCCCCATCCCCCGAACACCCTTCGCCACCACCATCACCGACTCCATCGCACCCCACGCCATCGCCTCAACAAAATACATACTCATTGGAGGCCTGAACTTCCACCTCGATAACCCCAGCGACCCCAACTCCACTATCCTTCGTGACGACCTCGCCAGCATCAGACTTAAACAACTCGCCAACACACTGACCCACAGAGCAGGACACACCCTAGACCCCATCTTCGCGGCAGGAAACAGCGTCCAATTCAGCCACACAACGCAGCCGCCATGGACCGACCACAACTGCATACACTTTCACATCAACAAACCCAAGGCACCCAAACCAGCCCCATGCTCACCACGAAGGAACTGGAGCATAGTTACCGACTAGCAACTTAACTCCACCCTCACCCGAGACAACCACACCTTGGCACTTAACGCAAACAACGCAGCCAGAGAACTCCACACCTGGATCTCCGACTGCGCAGACGAGCTCGCCCCGCTATGCAACCCGACAGACAATGCCCCAGGAAAGCCGACTGGTTCACCACCGCTCTCCAAGAAGCCAGACACACCTGCAGGTGCCTGGAGAAGAACTGGAGAAACACCAAGACAACCAATTACCACAACACCTACAAGGACGCCATGACGAACTACCACAACCAGATCATAGCCACCAAGAGGAACTTCATGCACAACAGAATCCTGGCCAACTCCACCAACTCCAAGGAACTTTTCAGTGCCATTCAAGAATTCACCAACCCGCGCAGCAAAGCCACAGACATCACCCCATTCCAAGACCTCTGCGACAAGCTTGGAACCTATTTCCATCTCAAGATCAAAAACCTCTACGACAACTTCATCGACCATCTATCAGATGCCACAGATGGCCCCCTGCACCCCAGAAACACCAGCCAGCCCACCATCTCCAACTGGACACCGATCATGGCCGAAAACACCGCCCCCACCGACCCCTGCCCCCTTACATCTACCACAGAGCCGCGGCCGCCATTGCACCTGAACTACAATGCACAATCAACACCACCTTCAAAACAGGCACCTTCCCAGACTACTGGAAGCGCACAGAAGTCAGACCTCTGCTCAAGAAGCCGACAGCTGACCCCACCGACCTCAAGAACTATTGGCCCATCTCGCTCCTCCCCTTCGCAGCCAAAGTTGCAGAGAAAACAGTCAACAGGAAACTGACACGATTCATTGAAGAGAACGCCGTCCTCGACCCGTCCCAATCCAAATTCCGAAGCAACCACATCACAGAGACCGCCCTACTCGCCGCCACAGATGACATCCACACCCTCCTGGACCAAGGCCACTCCACAGCCCTCATCCTACTCGACCTATCAGCAACCTTCGACACCGTCTCCCACCGCACACTAGTCAGCAGACTACACGACGCAGGTATACAAGGAACAGCCCTGGACTGGATCCGATCATTCCTCACAGGAAGAAACCAAAGGATCAGACTCCCACCCTTCCTCTCCGACCCCACAAAAATCCCCTGCGGAGTCCCACAGGGTTCATCCCTGAGCCCCACCTTCTTCAACATCTACATGGCCCCGCTCGCAGCAAACATCCGACAACACGGCCTCAACATCGTATCCTACGCCGACGACACCCAGCTCATCCTCTCCCTCACCAAAGACCCCACCACTGCTAAACTCAACTTCCAGAAAGGAATGCAAGACGTTGCAGTCTGGATGACCAACAGCTGCCTGAAGCTCAACGCCGAGAAGACAGAAGTCCTCATTCTCGGTACCACCCCTGGTGACCGACTGCCCTCGGAAGCCCACCTACCCCCTCAGACCACACCAAGAACCTCTGCATCCTACTCGACTCATCACTCACCATGAACCGACAACGCCGTCACCTCCAGCTGCTTCAACACCCTCCGCATCCTCCGCAAGACCTTCAAGTGGATCCCCCCTGAGTCAAGGAAGACAGTCACACACACACTCATCACCAGCAGGATGGACTATGGAAAAGCACTCTACGCCGGCATCAACAAGTCCCTACTCCACAAACTCCGGACAATACAGAACACCGCCGCCAGACTCGTCCTCGGCATCCCCCAACACGAACACATCAGTCAACACCTACAAAGTCTCCACTGACTCCCTGTAGAGAAAAGAGTCACTTTCAAAATCCTCACTCACGCCTACAAATGCCTACAAAACAAAGGACCCAAATACCTCAATGACAGAATCAACTTCCACGTACCCAAAAGAAACCTCCGATCTTCCAACCTCGCACTGGCCGAAACCCCACGCATCGACATAGCCAGAGCAGGCAGAAGATCCTTCTCTCACATTACAGCCAAGACCTGGAATGAGCTACCGGCAGACATCAGACGCTCCCCCTCCCTGAACACCTTCAGGAAGACCCTCAAGACCTGGCTCCTTGGCTAAACAGATCTGCCGACCCCACCCTCTCAGCACCTTGAGACCCTCACGGGTGAGTAACGTGCTAACAATTCCCTAATCGATTGATTGGTTGAGCATTTTGGTTTCCCAACTTCCCTGGAGTCAGACCGAGGGACTCATTTTACCAATGGGGTCCTGAAGATGTTATGTGGTGTACTACAAGTTTAGCAGAGACTTCACTGCAGTTACCGTCCGTAGGCTTCCGGAATTGTGGAGCAGGTGAGTGGCGTATTGAAATCCAGACTGGATAAGGTGTGTGCTTCGACCTCTCTGAAGTGGCCTGATGCGTTGCTTCTTGTGTTGATGAATTTGCAAAGTACTGCCGACAGGAGGACAGGATTGTCACCCCATTAAATCATCAGGGGATGGGCCATGAGACAGCAAGCTGGGCCTGTGAATGCACTTGTGAATATAACAGATTACATGATCCCTGATTACTGCAAAGGACTGGCTAATGTGCTAAGTTCTGTGTCTCACCAGGTTGAAGAGGCTACAGCTTTGCGTCATCAGAAGCAGCCTCATGACCTCAGTCCCGGTGAGTGGTTTATGGTGAAGAAGCACTTGCACAAACTGTGCTTGGAGCCTCGGTGGCATGGTCCATACCAAGTCATACTGGTAAGCCCTACTGCTGTAAAGTGTGGAGGTCTCTAGAATTGGGTACATGCTGCCCATATTAGCAGAGTACTGTGTCCCCTTGTTGATATAACAGCTCCTGTTCCCGATCTGCCGGTGGTTACAGTGAGACAGAGGGAGGAGGTTAGTCAAGCGGTAAGGGATCAGCAAGCTGCTGGGACAGCACTAGTTTTGCATGAGGGGGCTCCGAAAGAGTCAACTGTTGTCTGTATAGAAGGGTGCCATCCAGTGAGGTTGACTTCTTGAGCTTCTAGTACCGGCAAAGGGCCTAATAAATAGTTATGGAAGTTATACCCGGAGACCGTTGGCCCATAAAGCAGGTAAGACGCTGTCTGACTGAAGTGCATGCACCACGTACCATCCAAGAAGGTGCCAACCAATCTTGCCCGAGTGACAGTGAAGACGAAGGGCCAACAGTAAGGCGACCAAAAAGAGCACGGGTGCCCTGCCAGAGGTACTCTTTACCTGAATGGACTTACTAGACAGCCAATGAGTGGGAGAGAACATTTCACACATTTTGCTATAACAATTTGCATCCACCTCAAACCACTTTGAAGTGAACTTAGTGGCTGAACTGAGATTTGAAATTGCCTTGCCACTTGACATGCTGACTCAACTTGTTCTGGAAGTGATTCTCAGTGAGTGTGAACTGTGAATTTATTCAAGACAATAAACACAAAGATGCGAAAGAGACATTTGATCTGTGCTTTGATGTTTGTGCCGGTGTGAACTAACTGCAACCAAACTGCTGAGATTCTTCAAAAACAAAACGGTTTATCACTTGAGAACTCATGGAGACGATTGGATCACCTACCATCTAATTCCCTTGACATATGGAATTTCCTGTAGCTTATTGCTGAGCTTATTCTATAGGAAAGGTCATTTCCAGTATTATTAACTAGAATCAAGATGTAGTTCTTTCAGAAGTTCCTATATTGAAACATTTGAATAGACAACCCAATGCTAAAAATTCGGAAACAATGGGACATTTCTTTAACCTGTTATAATGCTGGACACTGCTTATGCTTGCTGACACAATTTAACTTGTTACTTTACAAGTGTAGAAAAGAAATGTATAGATTCAGTAGAGATCTCTTATCCAAAGCCGCAAATCATTCAAAGTACCCCCTTGGGCAAAGGAGGAGAGTGAACTCAGAATAGTGCGAAACATGGATTCATTCGCTTTAGATTGTCAACATACAGGGAGATTCTACATTTTCATTAGAAAATCTACTACTGACACACATTTCATTGGTACTAGTGTATATGACCATACATTTGAAGTTCAAAAAAACTAGTTTACATTTAGATGGTGGAGATCCTGTTTTTCCTGGAGTCTATTACATTTGCGGGAAGAATGCAGTTTACAGGTTACCAAAGAGATGGTATGAAACTTGTTATTTAGGTGTTGTTTTCCCAAAGATTTATCATGTACGTCAAATTGCTGATTCGACAAGGATACAGCAGGTGAGAACCAAGAGAAGAGCGAGTGCTAGTGAAATTGTGAGTGATATTTTTGGTGCTTTAATTCCAATTGTAGCGATACTCAACTCACATAAGATCAGAAAACTTTCTGCTTTAGTTGATAAATTGGCAACTAGCACAGCTGGAGGATCCTTAGTTATAAACACAGAAATGGTGCTCATAAGGTCGATGGTTTTACAGAACCCACTTGCTCTTGATATCATTCTAGTGAAGGAGGGAGGAGTCTGCCTGATGTTAAGGTTCAACAATGTTGTCCTTATATTCTGCATAAGAGTAGGGACCTGAACAAATACATTAGCAACATTATTGACCTGAAAAAGAATTTGAAAGAGTTAACAGGATCAGGTGCTTGGGAAGCAATAGGGAATTAATTTTCTGCTATAGGCAGATGGTATAGAAATGTAGGAAGTGGAATTATTGGAGGCATTTTGAGAACTTTAGTGATAATTGCTCGTTGTGCATTGTTACTTTTTGTGATTGTAAAGGTTTTCAGATGTGCACAAGTTAAGAAGGGAGGGAAGAGAAAGAGGGCAGAGGTCGAACTGGCATTAAAGCTCTGGAGGATTCCAGACGGAAAATGATGACGACAGTAAAACTGTAATCTGATACTTCTGATAAGACATTTATATGGTGGCTTGATTTTTTTTGTTTGATCTGTTTATTAAGATTTTTGCATAATACAGTTACAGTTCAATAGCAGGTGTAATCAAATCACAAGGGTGTTATAAGCTGGCTTAGAAACAAAATACAACACATTTAGAAACATATTACAGTTGGTCTGTGGGGGTATGCATCCCCTGGATCTAGGAGTGACAAGCATATACAGCATGGCACAGGAATGAAAGGCATCTCCTAAGACAAGTAGTCAGTGTACAGCTATAATGACCATAACAGTCTATGGTAGTGACATCAAACATGTATAGGCTAATTAACTTTGAGCAACCAGTTAGCTCAGAGGGAACAGGGGTAAACATTATGGGAGTGGGTAGGACAAGGTGAGGTGAAGGCAAGGGGGAAACAAAGAGGGTTCGCTGTCTCAGTACCATTCGCCTTGAGTGAGTTACCATCTTCATGATGAAAGTCAAGCGTCCCTTAGCATAATCTCAATATATACACAATTTAACAGTACAGATACTAATAGTATGACTTGAGTAAGCATGCCTGGTCATGTATGGTTTATGGTTCAGTAGCATCACTGGTGTCCATCTCGGCATATAATGCAGTTTGGAGGGCATTCAAGATTACGTCCCAGTTGGAAGAAATAGGGTATTTTCATAGTCCTAGAATGTCCTCCCTGCGGAGAGAGACTCCTTCTGCTCTAGCCCAGTTGAGGATGGAATGTGACCAGGCCATTATACATGATGGTTCACAGGATTTCCAGCGCTTTGCGATAAGGTGTTTGGCTACTATAAAGCCAAGGTCCAGAGAATGTGTAGTGGCCCTGTTAAACAAACCTCCCTTGAACACCGAATTTGCCGTTCAGTCCATGCAAACAAATGATGTGTGGCCACAATCCAATATTGCTGTAGTGAAGATTCTAACCATAAAATTAGTAAAATATCAGCGTCAGGATGGCTGCAGCAGGGGCAAACCGCATCTAGCCTATGAAAATAATGGTTGATCTTCTCAGGAGTTAGATATGCACTATGTATAATGTAAAACTGTATCAGCTGAAACCTGGTGTTGGGAGGGATGTGAGTGGGACCTGCCAGAATCATGTCCCATTCCTCAGAGGCGCATAAGCGAGCCAAATCCATCTCCCAATGACACAGCAGTGAAGTCAATGTTATGGCAGTTTGAAGTCGAAGTGCATCCTCAAACCGTCGGTTGAGATGTCACTCTTCTCCCAGGACATGGAGATATTAAAGTGTGAGGGGAGTTTATGGTTCTTGCATTACATCCCCCAATGGTGCTGCAGTGTACCAATCCAAGAGGCGTGGCTAATAAAATGCCCTGGGAGCAGCACATCTTCCCGTGTTAGTGTTTCATATGTCATGAGTACCCTATCATGGTACAAGTCCCCCAGTGTATGCAAGCCAGCTGCGTGCCATGCCAAAAGCTCAGCTAACAGTGTTATCCTGTTACCTCTGAGCATACCTAATAATGGAGGTGTGGGGGCATAAAGTGTAATATGTTTGTTGAGGAATAAGCAGCAACACAAGCAGAGATAGGCCACTTATAATAGAATAGGGTGAGATCTGGATGTCATAGAGCACGGATGGAACAGGTAACGGAGAGAGCCCAAGCCACTGGGAGGACCATCCGCTGCAATGGCCAAGAGATGTAGTCCTGCCATCCAACAAGCCACCCACTGCATCTGGGTCGCTAAGTAATAATGTTCCAGGTTAGGTACCACTAATCCTCCCCAATTCGATAGTAGGTACCGATTTGAAAGCGCCACCCTACAATGGGATCTATTCCGTATGAGGTCGTGAAGCATATGTTCAAGGGAACAGAAGAGAGATGGGGAGGTACAGTGGCAGATAAGTAAAATAATAAAGAAGGCATGGGAGCACCACCATTTTCGCAACAGCAACTCTCCCGGCAACCAACAACGCTAAGGTCATCCAAAAAGACATCTGCAACATTAAGTTGGAGATTGCCCTTGTAAGATTACCATTGAGCATGTCCTGGTCAGTAAGGTAAATCCAGAATCCCAGATAACAGAACACAGACGGTTGCCAGGAAACAGGAGCTCCATTAATTCTGAGTGCCGGGTCAGGTAAGCTGGGAATGAAGGGGAATAAACAAGACTTTCCCCAATTGACATGCAGCCCAGATAGATTTTAAAATCGAGTGAGGAGGTCAGGTATGACACCCAGGCAGTGGTCGAAGTGGGGGAAAAAAAGTAGGGGAACTGTGGGTGGAGAATCAGAGGGCGGGAATAACCCATGGACTGGGTCAGTGGGCGGAGTCAGAGGTGTGGCCAGAAAGAGCAAAACATCCCAATTTTTAGTATTTGTTTGGTATTTCACTGACCAATTACAACATTATTTAATTCAACCAAGGGATACATATGTTTATTAAAGGTTGAATATTGACATTAAAATGTATTCACAAAGTGGGATACGTTTCCAATCACAGAATGAACCAAATACACTTAAAAGTGGAAGTACAAGCCATTTGTCTCCCAGCCATGCAGTTTCTGTCATCATCACTTCTCCCTTTTCCCGCAAAAGAGTTCAAACATGAAGAACAAAATATCCCAGTTTGCAAATATTTTCTATACAATTATGGCTCTGCCATATTTGCCACATATTACACCATCTGTTCCATAATCTGATGATTTTAACTATTAAATTGTTTGTAGCTCAAATGGATCAAAAGTTACAAACAAATGTGACTTGTGTTGCTGCAAAGTGGAGGGCCCTTTGCAAAGGTTGTCTGGTCACCTCTCTCACTGCTGCATTTGACTGTGACACTGGTACTAATGAGGCAAAATATTTGCAGAGACTTTTAGAATGTATAAAAATGTCAAAATAATAAAGTATCATAAAATATACTGCATTATGCTGCAGACTTTTTGTTTGCTGCATAATTTAGTCAACACTGTGGCATAATTTTGTTCTCTCTTGCTGCATAATTCTACTGGCCCCAAAGCAGGCAGCTCGTGTTAAAAGTGCTTGTGCATGGAGCAGAGAGGCTGTGAAGTTTCCAAACTTAGTTTGGTGTGCGTGCAAATCCTGCATTGCCAATCCCTAGTGAATTGCACTACTATTGCTGAAACAAGGCCAATTGAGGTACCAGTGGGTGAGGCAGACTGACTTCAAGGGTCATGTGACCTCAGCGACCAAGTCACTGTCACTCTGGGGTGTGTTGCTTCGTAAGCCGGTCGGCAAGACTGGAGGTGAACTTCAGCATGGATTGTAGTGGTCAGGCCTTCAAGGTTAACCCACACTTGCCACTGCTAGGGCCCACCTGCTGGTGCTAAGACACCTGGGCTTCTACAGTCTAGCTGGGCCTTCTAAGGTCAAGCATGGGAATGTGCTCCCTCTGGAGAGTGGTTTGGTGGAGGGGTCATGAAGACTGAACTGGGTTCCCAAGACCCAAATTCGGCAGCTCTGGCCAAAGTGCCACATCCTCTCCCACATTGAACACCATACCGCCCCACTGAGAGAAACTCGCACTGCCTTCAGCGATAACCCAGTTGTGCTGCGCTATAAACACCTGGATGTGACTCAATTCAAATTATGCACTTGACAAGTAATATGCTGCCTGAAAAAAAGTATGAACATCTTGGGAAAATCAATTACTCATAGTGAATGCAAGTTTAAGTAAACCATGTGAAATATAAGCAGGTACAATATGGTGTTAACAGGGCGCAAGAAGAAGAAATGCTTTATTTCTCCTTGTTTTTGCTGTTTCCATTTGTGCTGCATTGTGCAGCACACACAAAAACAGCAAAATCCCATGCATGATTGTTTATGTACAGTAAGGTGTCCCTTCCTGCACATAAACAGTCATTTAAAAAATGACGAGTTGCAACTTCTATTTGTGCTGCACAAAGCAGCCAAATACAAGTTACAAATCGCCATTTAAGATTGTTTATGTGCAGGAAGGGACACCTCCCTGCACATAAACAATCATTCCACCGCAACGCCGGCACCCTTTCATTATGGTGCAAGGGTGACTGCGTTGGCGATAGGCAGCTGAAATTATCACCAGCGCAGGGAGAAACGCAAGGCTGCATTGTATTGTTGTAAATACGGTGCAGCCCTGCATTTCAGAAGTGGTGGAGCGCGGCGTTAAGCCAAGAAGGCTAACGTTGCGCTCTGTCACTTCTTTGTAAATATGCCCGTTGTTTAAAGAAAGACGACAAAACAAAAGTGGCGCTTTACTGGCAAACTCTGTGAAGGGGCCCTAATGTGTTTTGGTGTGAATAAAACCTATCTGGCCACTTTGCGACCACTCTGACTTGCTTTATTCGTTATTTTTAGTATTTTGAACCATTTTTCTCTCTGCCCTGAGGCTGCCCTTTGTAATAGCATACTATGTCACTATTTCATCTCTGTTAGGTCTATTTTTATGTAAATTGGAATTAATAAGGCTATTGGTTCCCTTCATACTCTAATTCGAAACTCTGTTGTGCCTGTTTGAACACTCTCGGTCTTCCTGCTCCTGGGCCCTTGGTACCCGCAGCTTATCTTCAGCCTTTATGAGAAGCCTCTTCAATACATTACAGACATTTGCCACAAAAGGGTTTCTTTCTTCTTTTTGATCCATTTAACAGGGGAACAAATAAAGGGAAGAGAGAGTAAGAGCTGTTTCTTAAAGTCACGGTTTTCAGCAACAGAGAAGGAGCCACACAGAAAGAGGCAATAAGAGGAAGAAGTAATAGATGGGGGCAGCGGCAGAGTGGAAGCGGACATGGTCCTTGTCTTCCCTCGACAAGAAGGAAGAGAGACAGAGTCCTTTTCTTTCTATGCCCACCCCGCCCGTTCCCGCACGGCCATGAATGGCCGAGACTTATGTATAAGCTTTCGCTTTTTCTGCCGTCCGGGGACACATTTCCAAAAACAGAAAAGTAGGGGAACGGATTGCTTACATTTTAAGAAGTAGGGGCACGCCGTGCCCTTCCGATCCCCCCCCACTTCGACCACTGCACCCAGGACAGAGCAGATTACCTCAGCAAGTCATCTGCGTATAATGATATAGCATGTGTACCCTTATCCATTTGTATACCCTATGATCCCGCTGATGCATGCATAGTCAGAGCCAGAGGCTCTATGGCTAAGGAGAAAAGGAGGAGAGAAAGGGGGCAGCCCTGTCTTGTGCCTCTCAAAACCCCTATTGGTGTCGAGACGTTGCCTCCTGTTTGAACTCTTAAGGTCGGTTTATCATAAAGAAATTTCACCATGCAGATCTGTCTGGGCCTGATGCCATATCATGGAAGGACCTCAAAAAGATAGGGGCTTTCAGTAGTATTGAATGCCTTCTCTAAATCAAAGACTAAGCACCCTGATTGTGGCCAAACATGAGGGGCATATCGCAATAGTCGGAACAGGGCTGTATGTTAAAAGACGTAGTCCATGCCAGGACAAACCCGTTCTGGTCAATGTGATTCAAATAGGGCACTAGTGGCACCAGCCTCTTTGCCAGTACTTTGGCCAGTATTTTATAGTCTGTATTTAACAATGCCAGTGACTGGGGGCGTGGCTTCGGAGCCTCAGAAGATGGCCGCTGTTCTCGGGAGCTCCGCCGAGACGTGAGGACCCGCGACTCCTGCTGGCAATGTTTCACTACTGAAAAACGTCGGACTTGCTGGTTCCGGCAATCGGAACTGCGGCTCGTTGGAATGCTGCCGCTATTTTTTCAAAGGGTGAGCCTAACAAGCCTAATTTAATGTTTTTCGGTTACCTCACCGTCGCGGCCGCCATTTTGTTTTTTCATCGACCTCTTGCTTCTCACCTGGAGCTGCATGACGATGCTGGTTAACAGTTGGCTACCCCTTTTTGTCATTTTCTTTTCCGTTCTTTTGGGCAACACTTATTCTATTTGACCTTCTGGTGTCCCTCCCGGCATTGCCATTTCCTCTCTGCCTGCAGTTACTGTGGAACATTATTTTTGACTCTTGCCTGGACTGGTGTTTTTTCACTCTCTTTGCATTTTTTCCCAAGTCTTCACTTGGTTTATTTTCAAAAGACTCGGTGTGTTTTTCTATATATCAACATGCCTCACGGCAACTCTAGTGGTGCTCGTCCTTCCACCGAGGCGAGTTTAGAGGTCTATAATCCTTTTGATATTCTACAGGAGCACACTGAAGATAGCACCAAAGACTCTGGTGGCGCCAAATCTACTGCACCGCTTACTCCTCGCTTAAGCGCCAAACAAAGCTCCAAAATACCTTCTGCGTCACCATCTACTTCTGGCAAGCGGGTAAAAACTAACCCACCCTCTCCCACCAATTCTTCATCCCCGATATCTATGGAACTTCTTCTTGACGAGATTCGCGCTCTCAAGCCGCATTTGGAGGAAACTAACGTCAGACTTCAGAACCTGGAAGCCAACTGGTCTCTCACTGAAAAGAGAGTTGGAGACCTAGAAGTACGGGTTGACTCTGTTCAAAATCTCACGGCTCAAGTTCCTCTTCTTTCTAAGGAGGTTGTTCAACTTAGGCAACAAATTGAGAATTTGGAAAATCGAAATAGGCGCAACAATCTGCGCATTTACGGATTAGTTGAAGGCCTTGAAGGTGCTAATCCGATTGCTTTTTTCAAATCTTTTT
This sequence comes from Triturus cristatus, assembly GCF_964204655.1. Lineage (NCBI taxonomy): Eukaryota > Metazoa > Chordata > Amphibia > Caudata > Salamandridae > Triturus > Triturus cristatus. The sequence goes on from NC_140581.1 coordinate 966,971,893, forward strand.
TACCAACTCTTTTGGGTCTTCCTGAGACACCCTCATTAAATATTCAAAGAGCACATCGTTTAGGTACATTATCCCGTTCTTCTCCCTCATCATCTACTAAGCCGAGAGGAGTCATTCTGTACTTTTTGGAGTATACGGATTTACTCAGAGTTCTTCAGGCTGCCAAACAGCGTGGGAAAATTGCTTGGAATGGTTCTACTCTTTTCTTCGCCCAAGATTATGCTAAAGTGACTGCGGACCGTCAGAAAAAGTTCCTGGAGATGAGACCTGCACTACGCAGCATAAATGCGCGCTACGGCTTATTCCATCCCTGCCTTTTTAAAGTGACTCATAATAATAAAACTACCAGTTATGAAGATCCAATGTTACTCCAGCAATTTCTGAACAGCTGCAGAGCCGAATCCATGGAAGTACCTCAGCCATGAGGGTCTTATGTATTGTAGTAGTTTCTGTTTGTTTTTCAACTTTAGTGTTGTTTAGTTTCTCTCCTAATGTTTTTTGTACCATTTTGTCGGATTAAGTTTTCCTTCTTCTTCCCCCATTAGGTAGCGATTCTTTGTGGTCCTTCGTCGTTCCTTGTTCTCCTCAACTTGCCTAGCGGATGTCCCTTCCTTATCGTCGTCCTGGAGTCCCCCGTTTTCGGTGTCCCGTCTTCCTTATGTGGCTTCACCAACCCCGTTCTTCATTCCTTTTTGTGGTATGCTTACTTGTTAGCTTATTTCTTCATCACTCGTGTCTGTCGTTTTGTACCTTTATTTTTTGCACCACGTGTTTCTTCTCTCCCTTATCACTTACTACTTACTCTTTTTACTCTCTTCTTTGGTCCTTTTTCTATCTCTGTTGTTTCTCTTTTTCCCTAATTCTAACTCTCAACTTATTCCTTTCATGCCTCTCTGCTTATAATTTCTTCTCTCCAAGAAATTCTCTTATGTCATATTCTCTTTCTTACTCTATCATTACTCCATTAAGAACAATGTTATTTTCTCTCAAGTTTTTTATAAGATGCCTTGTACTTTATTGCCTTTTTGTACATATTTGATTCTCACACAATTTTTTGATATCAGTTATATTTGTTAGATGTCGATAACTATACTTACTTGGAATGTTAAAGGTTTGGGTTCCCCCATTAAGCGGCAACGTGTATTATCCCACTTAGCAAGTTTACAGGGGGATATTGTGTTATTACAGGAAATTCATATAAAAGAAGCCGAAATCACCAAATTACGGCGTAATTGGGTGGGTCACGTCTTCGCATCCCCCGGTTCGGGGAAACGTAATGGTGTTGCTATTCTCTGTCATAAACGGTTAAATATAAAAGTTATAAGTCAATCCAATGATTCTGATGGTAGGTGGGTGACTGTATCTTTGTTGATTGATAATATCCCTATAACTATCTTTAATGTATATGCTCCTACCACACAGGATAAATTATTTTGGCCCCAGATGCTTACATCTTTAATGCAATTTTCTGATGATTATCTGATTTTGGGGGGGGGGATTGCAACACAATTGTGGATCCTATTATAGATCGAAGATCCAATTGCCACTTTTCGCCCTCTTCCATGCACACCCAATTTACTTCCACTATTTCCCAACGTTCCCTTGTTGACTCCTGGAGACTCTGCCATCCTACACTTAGAGAATATACATACTACTCACCGGCTCATTCTTCCCAATCCCGGATTGACTACATTTTTATTTCTAAGGCCTTGACTCAACATATTCGCCACTCTGAAATAGGTTCTATTTTAATTTCTGATCATGCCCCAGTTTCTTTACGCCTGGATTTACTCCCCCCCATTAAAGGTACCAGAAGGTGGAGGTTCAATAACTCTCTCCTATTAGATCCCAAGTTTACCCCAGCCTTACTCGAATTTTCATCCCTATTTTTTACAGAAAATGAATCTCCTACAATTTCCCCTCAGGTGTTATGGGACACTTTTAAGGCTGCTTCTAGAGACTTCATTATTTCATTTGTTTCTCGTAAAAAAACGCGCCACCTCCCACTCCTTACAATCGATTAACTTGCAAATTAAACAATTGGAACACTCTTATTACTTAACTAAGTCTCGTTCTGATTTGGATAAGCTTCTCAAAGCCAAATTCTCCTTTAATAAGCTTTCCACGGAATCTGCAAATTTATTTTTACTCAAATCTAGTGCCAAGTATTATTCTGCACAAAATAAGGCAGGTAATCTTCTTGCCAAATATCTTAAAGTTAAGAGAGAACGTACTAGAATTGGATCTATTGTCTCTTCATCTAATATCATTCTTCATAAGGATGAGGATATCCTACTGGAATTCACTAACTTTTATCAAAATCTCTATACTCCGGAGTCTCCTCCTCTGTCAACTGACATTGATCACTATTTATCATCTATTCCTTCCCCTTCCTTTCCAGATATCGATTTTGCCCCTTTAGAAGCACCTGTTGTCCCTAAAGATATTTTGGAATCTATTCAAGTGCTTAAAAAAGGCAAGGCTCCTGGACCGGATGGGTTCACGATAGAATTCTATTTACATTTCTCCAATCTGCTCGTTCCTAAACTGCATCAGTTATTTTCATTCTTTGTATCGTCCAAACAATCTGGGGGCTCCTTTCAGGAAGCCTTAATTTGTCTCCTTCCTAAAGAAAATAAAGACCATACCTTATGTAAAAATTATAGGCCTATTTCTCTAATCAATCTGGACTATAAAATATTTGCAAAAATTCTAGCGCTTCGTCTCGACAAGATTTTACCTAAATTAATTGGTAGGGAACAATGTGGTTTCATTAAGGGTCGTCACCTCTCTGACAATACTCGACTCTTTTTTAATGTACTAAGTGAGTCCCACTCCTACAAGTCTTCTTTAGCTGCTATTGCATTCGACGCCGAAAAGGCATTTGATAGAGTTAACTGGCAATTTATGTTTGCAGTTCTAGTTTGGTTTGGTTTTGGCCCAAATTTCCTTGCATACATCTCTTTACTGTACTCCTTTCCTAGGTCCTTTATATTAGCAAACTGTCTTGTCTCCTCTTCGTTTCCCCTTTTCAGGGGTGTACGACAGGGGTGTCCCCTCTCTCCTCTTTTTTTTATTTTAGCATTAGAACCCTTCTTGACAAAAATTCGAGAGAATAAAGATATCACCGGTTTTCCTTATGGGGATAAGCATTTGAAACTTTCTGCTTATGCGGACGATATACTTTTATTTATCTCTAACCCCCAATCCTCTATTCCATCATTTTTATCTGAAGTTTCTGAATTTGCGAAAGTATCGGGTTACAAACTTAATGTGGATAAGTGTGAAATCCTCCCTCTAAATAAATTTTGTCTTCATGTAGATTTCTTGGCCTCTTCTTTTCATTGGAGCCCTTCTAAGATCAAATATTTAGGATTATGGTTTCAATCCTCAGTTAAGGACACTGTAGCACTAAATCTTAAAAATCTATTAACAACCCTAAAAGACTCTACAACTCGGTGGCATCCTTTGTTTTTATCCTGGTGGGGCAGATTGGACTCTATTAAAATGATGTTAGTTCCAATAATCTTGTTCTATCTCTCTAATCTTCCAATTAATATCACTAAAACTTGCTATAAAAATATTTACTCCATCTTATCGAAATTCTTATGGCACCAGAAGAAAGCTAGGATGTCTTTTGCAAAACTTAAATGTCCTAAGCAGTTGGGTGGAGTTAATTTTCCGGATTTTGCTTCTTATCATATCTCATTCTTCCTTCAGCATTCTGTTTCCTTATTATCTGCCCAGGTGTCTGATACCCCTTCTCAGCCTTTGTGGGTAGACGTTGAATCTTCTTTCTTTCACCCTTTCAATTTTGAAGAATTTGTGTCACTGTCTCATATTCCCAAGAAATTCTCCCTTCCTATTCTTAAAAACTCTCGGCAAATGTTTTCTTCTCTTTTCCTGGACGGATTAGATGATCGCTCTCGTTTTTTGCAGTCTTCCTTGTGGTATAATCCCCTTATTAAAATAAGAAATAGGATGCTTTTTTGGAAGGACTGGAAGGATCTTGGTCTTAGTTGGACTCACCAACTTTTTCACGAGGGTACTTGTGTTTCCTTTGCTATTCTTCAATCCCGTTTTTCTTTACCAACTTCCTTTGAATTTAAATATAATTTACTGAGTACAGCTGCACAAACTAGTTATGATTCCCTTTCTGATTCCATCACTCATACCAATTCCTCTCCTCTTCTTCTCCCTTATTTACTTGCTTCTTCTTCTGCTTCCCAAATTTACAAGAAGTTACGGGATACTTCTAGCACCCGTGATAAATCCAAAGTAGAAAATGACTGGGAATCAGATTTAGAGGACTCTTTTTCTGTCCCCACATGGCAAAAAATTTGGATTAAGATAAGGAAGTCGTCTAGAGCAGCCAATACAACTCAAACTTTATTTTTTATATACAATAGACTTTTGATTACTCCTGCTAAACTACATATGATTGACCCCTCTATTCCCTCCACTTGCTGGTCTTGTTCAGCTTCAATGGCAGATCTTAAACATATGTTATTTACATGTCCCGTGATTTATAAATTTTGGAATGATGTGTGGCAACAGATTAACAAAATTTTTTCTACACATTTTCCCTTTAATTTTTCACATATTTTCTTAGGCAGTATCTCAGACATATGGTCCTCTTCCACTTCTAACACTTCCATTATTGATCTTCTTATAGCTGTAGCGTTTCAACAAATCACCAAATCTTGGAAGGAGGCCTCAAAAGTCTCGTTTCAGGCTTGGTGGTACGGGGTCTGTTATCATCATAGGCTAGACAGGGCCTATGTTTATCCCATTACACTGGCTATTAAGCGTGACTTACTTTGGGTGCCAATCACAAATTTTTTAAATGTAGTTGCACGATCTATACCCTCCCATACTCCCACTGCGGAAGAGGTTCCCAAACCTCCGTGAAGTACCCTTGATGGTTTCAAGTATATATGCATATAGAGTGTTTTGTATTTATTTATTTATGCATTGTTATTGGAGAAGTTCTTGTACCTTTATTATATTTGTATACTCTTTTTCCATATTTCTATATACCAATGATTATGTTCTTATCATATATATTTTGCTCTGTTAATTGACCATCTTTACTCCCTTTCCTTTTCTTTCGCTTTCCTTCTTTATTTTTTATTTTCTTCCCCTTGCTTATGATAATAATAGCATTTTAGTTTGTTTTCTGCATATGTTTGTTTTATCATAATTCTGCTGTATTTAAATTTCAATAAACTTTTTTAAAAACTAAAAAAAGGAGGTTCCAGGGACTAAGCAACTAATGCAATCACCCTTTGTAAACAGAAATGATACTGTACAATGATGTAAACAATGGCTCATCTGTAATACAGTTGACATATATTGTGGACAGTTGAATGCAAAACCCTAATAAAAAAACTTAAACAAAAAAACAATGCCAGTGACTGATAAGAACCCAGTTCGCTGGGATCTCTGTTGGATTTCGGTAAGAAAATAGGTGTAGCCTCACAGAAAGAATCAGGAAGGTGGGAGGATAGAAGTGTTTCATCATAGACCTTCTGAAGTTGTGGGGCCAGACGATCCTCATAGGTTTTATGAAATTCAGATGGAAAGCCATCTGGACTCGGCACATTCCCAGAAGCAAGGGTCGGCAACACAGCTCAGACCACAGCAGGAGTAATTGGAGCATGAAGATCCAAATGCTGATATGGAGTCAGCGTGGGAACTAATAGCTCTGACAAGAAGGAATCAATATTCGATACAAGCATCTGTACCATTGACTGGTAAAGGGAGTGTAGTCGAGAACCATTTCCTCATGGATTTCGGATTGTGTGTACAGCATCGTGTCCCCAGGTGACTGCAGTGCAGTGATTGGCTGCCCTGGCTGCTCCTGACAGATCAGTCAGGCAAGCAGGAGCCCTGAACGGTATGCAGTCACATTTTCCCTGGCCGAGTGTGCTGCATAATTCAGGCATCTCAAGCAGAGCAGCATGCGTCTTCTTCACATCAGTGAGGTCCAACGCATGTAAAGGTTCAGTGACAGGGTGACTTTCGAGCACCAGGAGGGTTTGTTCAATCCTGGACAGTTCATCTTCAACTTGCCACTGTATGCCAAACCCAAACCCAGACAACAGCTTCTTAATGTCACTTTCAGTGCATCTTACTCTATCATGGCTGAGGAGGCAGTGCCTGTACTGTCTCTTCAAAGTACTCAGTAATTACAGTACCTAGGGAACCTCCGCCAGGAAAGGGAGTCCCTGGGCGAACCCAGATTAACACTCTGCAGACATAAGAGGAAATTTGTAGCAAAAACCTGTCCACTCCATCTGCGTTGTAATTTAACCACTCCTGAATGTATGAGGTGTGACTCCTGCAGTAAGGCGATTTGGTCATTGTGACATTTGAGATATTAATATCCTGCATAGCGACGAGATTGGGTATGCATTCCACGAATGTTCCAGGTAGTAATGCATTGATGTATCATGTTATATCTGGGTGATACAGTGTATAATTTTGAGGTCTGAGAGGGTGATACAGTGTATAATTTTGAGGTCTGAGAGTGTACTTGTACCTACATGGAAGGGCAAGGTTGAATGTCCACAAAGGTTAGGTGCAGCAAAACTAACACAACATAAAGCTTGAACCTGGTGCCAACGTGGCAAACCGTCAATATCAAAAGATCGAACCTCAGGGGAAGGCTGCCCAAACTAAGGCACAAACCTTGTCTAACGAAGTGAACCTTCAAGGATGTGATTGTGGGGTTGAGCAGCATCACATGTCAGACAGAACAACATCCCCTATCACCGTAAGAAAAAGAGTAGAACCCCAGGAGTCATTCTAACAGTGAACCAAATGTCAGATACCATCCAATCATATCCTCCTAAGGGAGACAGGGAGCAGTCTGCCCGCCAACCCCGAAGCAAATCTTCTTCAAGCTAGAGAAACAACATCTGTAAGCTATAGATCATGAAAAAGCAATAGAGCGGATTGCAAAATCAGTATAGAACATGAGACGGATTAAAACAGAAAATAAGTCAAATATTGTTATGTGACATATGGCTGGATTGACGAATTGGTGTCCGAGGAGCATGCTAGAGGACTCCTCATCCCCAGATGATCGAGCAGATGCTGCATCTCAGTCAGAAGCATTAGCGGGATCGGTGATCTGTCCCGCCTCGCGAAGAGCCCGTCGACGTTTGATGATAATCTGTTCCAAATTTGGCACAGCGGTCAGGCTGGAAGACATAATTTCCCATGCTGCTGGTGTGATCTAGTTGGGCCCCTCCTAACTCTCCGCTCTCCTCCCCCACCACACGGTTGGGGGACCAGAGAACAGTCCAGCGACTTCAAGCCAATCCCAGGCATCTTCTGGCATATCAAAAAATCTTGTTTTGTCAGCAGCTATCACACATAATCTTGCAGGAATAAGTAAGGAGTATATTATATACAGTGTTCGAAGCTGCTGCTTTACTACAAGGAAAGAACTGCGTTAGCATTGCACTCCTATGGTATAGTCCGGAAAGAACATCACACATGTGTTTTCCAGCCTGAAATCCTGTAGTTTCCTGGTTTCATGCAGAATGGAGTCTCTGTCTCGAAAATATAGTATTTTAAAAACAAACAGTCGAGGGTCAGCATCTGGGGCACGTTTCTGCAAGGAAATGCAATGCGGCCTCTCGATGGTGAAGTAAGACGATAAGGATGACTCGGACAATAGCTCCCTGAGCCATCGTTCGACAAATGCAACCAAATCCTGGCCCTCCGTCTCTTCAGGAAGGCCAATAAGGTGGACATTCTTGCACCTCGATTGGCCATCTGCATCCTCCAGTCTGGATTCCAGGGGTTTGATCCTGGTGTCATAGTCTTGTAGCTGTCACTCCAACAATTTGGTAATGGGCTGGACCTCTGAAAGAGTCTGTTTCGTGACCTTTACTCGATCTGCTAATTTCCTGTGATCTGCATGAAGTAATGTGAGATCTGCAATCACATTATCAACTTTGGATTTAAGGGAGACACGAGAATGTTCTATAGCTGCTAGTACCACGTCAAACCTGGGAGGAGAAGGTTGGGTCATAGAGTCCAATTGATCAGCTCCTGTAATCGACGAGGAAAATGAAGACGTCCTGGAGGTGGCATTTCGTGTGCGACTTATCCCAGCAATAGCTTTATCGCCCTTCACAGGCAGATAAGAATCTAGCTCCTGAGTACAAACAGAAGCTAGAATAAGGTCACTATTCAACATCACACGGGCCCGCGTGTAGTTGCCCACCAACAGATCATGGTGCAACACAGCATGTGCAGGCCTAAACACAAAGGGCCTCAGCAGTAGTGAAGTCCCAGTAATCAGGCAGGCTCAAGCATTGGATGCAGAAGAAGATATGGTACTGCAGTCGGGTAGTCAATAAAGGGCCAGATAATTGCAGACAATGCCAGCCAGGAAAACCGTGATGCAGCAATCAGTACTGATCAAATCATTGCATGGCACCAAAAAGTGGCAGCCAACCACATCAGAAGCATACAGTAATGCCACATCACTCTCAGTTGAGGAAATAAGCGAGTGCTGTTTAAAGCAGGCTAGTAGAGATGTGCAGGAGCGAGCTCACGTGATGAGAGTCCTTTAAAATCTGCCTATGGAGAAATCCAGGCCGTGTGCCCCAGGGCACATGAGCTAGGCCCCACCCCAGGCTGCAGAAGCAGCAACTCCCGAGCGCCAATAACTTACTCAGCAAACTGTGGTATGACAAGGAGGCAGGGGAAAGAGTCACATGCACTGAGGCAGGGCCGAGCCCGAGCCCACCAGCATGCACTGTTACAGTGGCGGGCGGAGGAAGGGCCAGCACCCAGGCCCAGCCACAGGTGTGGGTCGCAGGCCTCCTCCAATGCTGCCCAGCCGCCAGGCCTCTGCCGCAGCTGGGATGCACCCGCAGTCAGCACTCAGGAGGCCCCAGCTTCCGCTCACCTGCAGTCACCAGTGCCGGAAGATGCCAGTGGGTCCCCAGGTCGGCTCTCGGCTGTCTCCGACCATGACACTCGACCCCCTCACTGCTCCGCTCAGCCACCTCCGCTGCAGGAATTCAGGTGGGGGCACCTAGACTGGCTGGCGAGGGTCTTGCAGTGTGTGGATGATGTTCCTTGGAAATGCCAGATAACGGGGATGGGTGGTGGATCAGCATTAAGACACGTCCACCATCTTGGCCCTGCATGCCAAACCCCACTTGATATGGTGGCTTGATTCACTATCAGAGGGAGGATATGTTGCCTACTCTTTAATTATCACAGAAAACCTGACAAACCCTGATAACGATTTGAGACATAAAAGTGCTTGTTCACCTTGCACATCATTCTTATGTGATACAATGATGTGTGAATGCATTGTGCCTGACAACACCATGGTGGAGAGTCTTTACTGTAGAATTTTAGTTTTTCAATGTCAACTAATGTCGAAAAGAATTCCATTTAATGTTTAACCTAGGAACTGTTTATACTAAACTGAAGAGTACAGCATAAACAAATGATTTAGAAACCGCTCAGCCCTCCACAGGGCTTGGTCGCCCCACTCACTGCTGCCGCTCCTGCCTGCCTTTGCCGCCTCCTGCCTGCAGATTCCTTCGCTCGCTGCCCGCTGCTCCTTGGAATTTCCCGCTCCTCCTGGGAATTTCCCGCAGCCCGCTGCTTCTTGGAATTTCCCGCCGCTGCCTCCCTGCGGCCCCGCCCTCTGTGATTCCATTCGCCGCCCCGCTCCCGCCACCCTGCTGCTCCTCCCTCCCGGCTCCTTACTTATGACGCCCCCAGAGCGACCGCGCAGCGGATGCGCGCAGCGGGAGTGCCGATTGAGCGCCAAAGGTGCGCCAAAGGTAAGCCCGTCTGCGCCCATCTGCGCCTGGAGCGCGCCCAGCGCCAGACCCCCTGGTCCTCGCCCTCGCCAGCACACCCTGCACATCTACGACGCCAAAACCCTCCACGCACTCAACGCCAGCCGAAACACCGCCTGCTACCGAGCCACCCCGAGACGCACCCACGGACCCTTCACCTGCCTGACCTGCCGCTTCACCGGCCTCCGACCCAACACCGCACCTGCTAAACCGAGCCCCAGCAACAAACACCTGATGTGCATCCTGCTCAACACCCGCTCCGTTCACAGGCATGCCGTCGAACTCTGGAACCTCCTCGACTCGACAGCACCAGACATCGCCTTCCTGACGGAAACCTGGATGAACGCCTCCTCAGCGCCCGACGTCGCCATCGCCGTCCCGGAAGGCTACAAAATCACCAGGAAGGACCGCGTCAACCAGACAGGAGGAGGCATCACCATCATCCACAAGAACACCATCCGCATCACGACCAACTCCGATGACACCTTCACCTCCGCCGAACACCTCCACTTCCAGATACACACCGACCCCAAGACCACGCTCAGAGGCACCCTCGTCTACAGACCACCGGGACCACGCACACAGTTCAGCGAAGACATCACAGACTTCGTCAACCCGCACGCCATCAATTCCACCGACTACATCCTCCTGGGGGACCTCAACTTCCACCTGGAGGACAACAAGGACCACAACACCACTGCTCTGATGGACAACCTGGCCAACCTCGGACTCAAGCAACTGGTAACCACCCCCACCCACTACGCCGGCCACACGCTTCACCCAGTCTTCTCATCCAGCAAATATGTCACCTTCAGCCACTCCACCAATCTCCAGTGGACTGACCATAGCTGCGTCCACTTCAGCTTCAGTAAAACGACGACCCACCACCACCCTCAACAAGCCCCCTGCAGGAGCTGGAACAAGATCACCGGCGACCAGCTCACCACCTTCCTCAGCCAGAACCCCCCCACCAGCTCAACGGACCCCAACGAAGCTGCCAACAACCTCACACAGTGGATCACCAACTGCGCAGACGCCCTCGCACCACTGAAGAAGAACCCCCCCCAGCAGACGCGGCAGCAAGAAAGCCTCCTGGTTCACCGACGAGCTCATCACCTCCAAGAAGAACTGCCGCTCCCTGGAGAACACCTGGCGCACCAACCAGACCACAGACAACATGACGGCCCTCAAACACGCCACCCACAAACACCACCAACTGATCCGCGCCACAAAGAAGACAGCCTTCAAGGAACGACTGGACAACAACACCTACAACAGCAAGGAACTCTTCAGCATCGTCAAAGAGCTCTCCAACCCCGACGCCGGAAACAATGACATCACTCCCTCGCAAGACCTCTGCGACTCCCTCGCAGCCTTCTTCCACGACAAGATCGCCAACATTCACAACAGCTTCGGCCCACCAACCACGAACCCCACCACCGAACCGATGCCCCCCACCGCCACCCTCCGCACCTGGACCCCAGTCAGCACCAAAGACACAACACGCACGATGAACACCATCCACTTCGGATCCCCTATGGACCCCTGCCCACACCACATCTTCAACACGGCCGACCACATCATCGCACCCCACCTCCGCGACATCATCAACGCCTCCTTCAACACCGCCACCTTCCCGGAGTGCTGGAAACACGCCGAGATCAGTGCCCTGCTGAAGAAACCAACTGCAGACTCCTCCGACCTCAAGAACTACCGCCCCATCTCGCTCCTCCCGTTTCCTGCCAAAGTCATCGAGAAGACCGTCAACAGACAGCTAGCCGCCTTCCTCGAGACCAACGGATCCCTCGACCACTCGCAATCCAGCTTCCGAGCCAACCACAGCACGGAGACCGCCCTCATCGCAGCCACAGACGACATCAGATCCCTAATGGACAACGGGAAAACTGCGGCCCTCATCCTCCTGGACCTCTCCGCAGCGTTCGACACTGTCTGCCACCGCACCCTGGTACAGCGCCTGAACAACACCGGCATCCAGGAGAAGGCCCTGGAGTGGATCACCTCATTCCTCGCCGGAAGAACCCAGAGAGTCCGCCTCCCCCCGTTCCGGTCAGCGGCCACCGAAGTCATCTGCGGCGTTCCACAAGGGTCATCGCTCAGCCCCACCCTCTTCAACGTCTACATGAGCCCCCTCGCAACTATCGCACGTCAACACAACCTCAAGATCATCACCTACGCTGACGACACCCAGCTGATCCTCTCCCTCACTAGCGACCCAGACGCCGCCAGAGCCAGCCTACATGAAGGGATGAAAGACGTCGCCGAATGGATGAAGAACAGCCGCCTGAAACTGAACTCAGACAAGACGGAGGTCCTCATCCTGGGATCATCACCCTCCGCCTGGGATGACTCCTGGTGGCCCCCGCCCTGGGAGCCACCCCCAAGCCAACAGACCACGCACGCAACCTAGGCTTCATCCTGGACTCCTCCCTCTCGATGACCAGACGAGTCAACGCCGTCTCGTCTTCATGCTTCAACACCCTGCGCATGCTTCGAAAGATCTTCTGGTGGATCCCCACCGAGACCAGGAAGACGGTCACCCAGGCCCTCGTCACCAGTCGGCTGGACTACGGGAACGCCCTCTATGCCGGCACCGCCGCCAAACTCCAGAGGAAACTCCAACGGATCCAGAACTCCTCAGCACGACTCATCCTGGACATCCCCCGACACAGCCACATCTCCGGACACCTGAGAGACCTGCACTGGCTCCCCGTCAACAAAAGAATCACGTTCCGACTCCTCACCCACGCACACAAGGCCCTCCACGACCTGGGCCCCAAGTTCCTCAACAGCCGCCTGACCTTCCACAAGCCCACCCGCCAGCTCCGCTTCGCCCTCGCCACCGTCCCCCGCATCCGCAGAGCCACCGCCGGAGGAAGATCCTTCTCCTACCTGGCAGCCAAGACATGGAACTCCCTCCCCATCCACCTCCGGACAACGCAAGACCATCTCGCCTTCAGGAAGCAACTCAAGACCTGGCTGTTCGAGCAGTAGCGTTCCCCCCCCCCCCCCCCCAGCGCCTTGAGACCCTCCGGGTGAGCAGTGCGCTATACAAATGCCTATGATTGATAAAATTGATGCTGATTGATAAAGTGACCAATGGGTGATAACAAATGTATATGCTTCAATTCAACTAAGGGATTTTTTAAATATATCGTGATATGTTACAAGAATGAACATTAGTAATGTGTAGTTTATTGCAAACCATCCTCTTCACGTTATTTCTGAAACTTGATTCATGAACCTAAAAATATTGTTAATAGTTCCCAACGATCCTTATGTGTCCAGCATTCTAAAATAAGTCAAAGGATAGAACATTTCTAATGTATGCATTAATGTGACATGTGTATACTTTCAAAATGCTGTTTTAGGTTATACACATTAATGTGAAAATTGATCAATCTCTGTATAATAAAGAAACATGAATTAAAAGCACCAAATAATGTTATAGACGTATATGTCTAAATTGCACACATATATTAAGGGGCTGATTCTGATCCTGGAAAAACCGGGTACGAACCGTCGGTCGGAGCGTTTTCTGCGTCCGACTCGTACCCGGTCAAAAAACATTCCTAAAATGCAAGTACGATTCGTATGGAAACACTATTTCCGTACGAATCGTACAAAACACCGACCGACGAAAATATTCATACAAATGTGATCCGGGAAAGCGCCGACGTGACGTCGGGACGCATTCAGGCTGCGTTTCACGAACCAGGAAGTACGATCCGTACCGACGTCACCCCGCACGGATTATATTTTCCGGCTGCCAAAAACTGCCGGGAAATCAGGACGACGCGCACAAGGAGCACCTGTACGCGACGGACAGCCATGGACCCGAACCTACGTGTCATCCCAGCCCTCATAGCAGTCCACCTGCTCTACAGGAACCGACGCAGACGCCGCAGAAGGTCACATAACCCCCACCCAAGTCACAAATCATACATGCCCTGGACATACCTGACCTTCAGGGCCTGGTCACTTCGAGGGGGTGGGGGCATGTCCAGCAACGCATGCGTCTGCCACAACGGAAGTGGATGTTGACGCGAACCGGCAACACAACAATTCTGGTACGTACCGTACCCACGCCTTAAGAGCGTGGGTACGGGTCGTACCACGCCCACCCCTACGTCACCCCAACAATGGCGGTACGGCCCGTACCCACGTTCTAAAGGCCTGGGTACGGGCCGTACCAGCATTGTTGGGGTGATGTAGGGGTACGTGTGGTACGACCCGTACCCATGCCCTGAAGGCCTGGGTACGGTGCCTACCCCTACGGCACCCCATTGGGGGTCCGCACCGTACCCAGGCCTTAAGAGCGTGGGTACGAGCCGTACCGCCATTATTGGAGTGACGTTGGGGTACGCGTGGTATGACCCATACCCACGCTCAGAAGGCCTGGGTATGATGCGGACCCCTACGGCACCCCAACAATGGGGGTACGCACCGTACCCACGTTCCAAAGGCATGGGTACGGGCCGTACCCAGGCCTGCAGAGTGTGGGTACGGGTATGTTCGGAGCGTACCCCCACCCGTGTATGTCCTGAGCGTAAATGGCCAGACATAGGAGGGGTGGGTGCAGAGTCCTCCCAGCAGTGCCCAGACATAGGAGGGGTGGGTGCAAAGTCCTCCCAGTAGTGCCCAGACATAGGAGGAGTGGGTGCAGAGTCCTCCCAGCAGTGCCCAGACATAGGAGGGGTGGGTGCAGAGTCCTCCCAGCAGTGCCCAGACACAGGAGGGGTGGGTGCCTATCACTCCCAGCAGTGCCCAGACACAGGAGGGGTGGGTGCCTATCACTCCCAGCAGTGCCCAGACATAGGAGGGGTGGGTGCAGAGTCCCCCCAGCAGTGCCCAGACATAGGAGGGGTGGGTGCAGAGTCCTCCCAGCAGTGCCCAGACACAGGAGGGGTGGGTGCCTATCACTCCCAGCAGTGCCCAGACACAGGAGGGGTGGGTGCCTATCACTCCCAGCAGTGCCCAGACATAGGAGGGGTGGGTGCAGAGTCCCCCCAGCAGTGCCCAGACATAGGAGGGGTGGGTGCAGAGTCCCCCCAGCAGTGCCCAGACATAGGAGGGGTGGGTGCAGAGTCCTCCCAGCAGTGCCCAGACATAGGAGGGGTGGGTGCAGAGTCCCCCCAGCAGTGCCCAGACATAGGAGGGGTGGGTGCAGAGTCATCCCAGCAGTGCCCAGACACAGGAGGGGTGCGTGCCTATCACTCCCAGCAGTGCCCAGACATAGGAGGGGTGGATGCAGAGTCCCCCCAGCAGTGCCCAGACATAGGAGGGGTGGGTGCAGAGTCCCCCCAGCAGTGTCCAGACATAGGAGGGGTGGGTGCAGAGTCCTCCCAGCAGTGCCCAGACATAGGAGGGGTGGGTGCAGAGTCCCCCCAGCAGTATCCAGACATAGGAGGGGTGGGTGCCTATCACTCCCAGCAGTGCCCAGACACAGGAGGGGTGGGTGCAGAGTCCTCCCAGCAGTGCCCAGACATAGGAGGGGTGGGTGCAGAGTCCTCCCAGCAGTGCCCAGACATAGGAGGGGTGGGTGCCTATCACTCCCAGCAGTGCCCAGACACAGGAGGGGTGGGTGCCTATCACTCCCAGCAGTGCCCAGACATAGGAGGGGTGGGTGCAGAGTCCCCCCAGCAGTGCCCAGACATAGGAGGGGTGGGTGCAGAGTCCCCCCAGCCGTGCCCAGACATAGGAGGGGTGGGTGCAGAGTCCTCCCAGCAGTGCCCAGATATAGGAGGGATGGGTGCCTATCACTCCCAGCAGTGCCCAGACACAGGAGGGGTGGGTGCCTATCACTCCCAGCAGTGCCCAGACATAGGAGGGCTGGGTGCAGAGTCCCCCCAGCAGTGCCCAGATATAGGAGGGGTGGGTGCAGAGTCCCCCCAGCAGTGCCCAGACATAGGAGGGGTGGGTGCAGAGTCCCCCAGCAGTGCCCAGACATAGGAGGGGTGGGTGCCTATCACTCCCAGCAGTGCCCAGACACAGGAGGGGTGGGTGCCTATCACTCCCAGCAGTGCCCAGACATAGGAGGGGTGGGTGCAGAGTCCCCCCAGCAGTGCCCAGACATAGGAGGGGTGGGTGCAGAGTCCCCCCAGCAGTGCCCAGACATAGGAGGGGTGGGTGCAGAGTCCTCCCAGCAGTGCCCAGACATAGGAGGGGTGGGTGCCTATCACTCCCAGCAGTGCCCAGACACAGGAGGGGTGGGTGCCTATCACTCCCAGCAGTGCCCAGACATAGGAGGGGTGGGTGCAGAGTCCCCCCAGCAGTGCCCAGACATAGGAGGGGTGGGTGCAGAGTCCCCCCAGCAGTGCCCATGGAAAGAAAAGGGTGCAGTACCCACAGATACAATGCCCACAATTGTCAGTCAGGTGCTCAAAGACCCTGCAGAACACGCAACACATGTGTGCGAGGCTGGGAGTACACACATGCATAGTGTGTAAAAGGGAACATATCCACATGAAGTCATGTCAATATACTCCATACACAAG
Organism: Triturus cristatus; assembly: GCF_964204655.1. Taxonomy (NCBI): domain Eukaryota; kingdom Metazoa; phylum Chordata; class Amphibia; order Caudata; family Salamandridae; genus Triturus; species Triturus cristatus. The sequence continues at coordinate 966,988,253 of NC_140581.1, forward strand.
TACAGTGACCACCAAGGATGCCACTAATGATGCAGGTGGAGACATTGCCCGGCATGCATGGGCAAAGTTGAACGGATCCGTCACACACCAAGGAAATGTAGACACAGCTCAGCACAACATTTAGGAAACACCCTGCAGGGAAGATGTCAGGGTCCACAGAGGAAGGAACACACCTTGGGACAATGTCACCATGCAGTAAGAGCTTACATGAACAAAGTTATTTCGCAAATACCTTGTGATGGCACACAGATACCAGGGTCCACCCCATGAGCAGCACACTACTACATTTCCCAGACACCTAACACATTATCCCCACCCCAAATCATGGAGCAGCACCAACAGCAATACCAGAAAAGCAGTAGTGTTCAAAGGAAAAAAAAAATTGCTTTATTCAGCATGAAAAAAAATTGGTTATTAAAAGTTCAATATGTACAAGGCCCATAGGGCAATCCATAGTCCAATTCCTGGTGGGGGACACATAGGGACGCGTGTCCCCTAGCTTGCCTGCACAGTTCATACCTCCTTTGCTTCCACAGGGGGGGCATCATGTGGGGGGGAAAGACCAGGCACCGCAGGGACAGGAGGGGCAAGGGTAGGTGTTGTGGGTGCAGGGATGGAGGACTCCACCACAGGGGTTGGGGCAGCGCCAAAGGTGGTGGTGAGAATGGCGCTGCACACGGTTGCAAGGTCCCCCAGCATCTCCCCTGCACCCGAAGGAACCACAGGCCCCAAGGAGGTGGGGGGGTCGGAGGGATGGGTCGCAGCGCTACTGGGGGAGGGTGTGGACAGAGGGGGGACTCAACTACCCTGACCGGGGACTCCTTTGACCGCTTGCGGGGTGGTGTCACACTGGGGCTCAGGGACAGAGAGGCCATGAAGGAATCTTTGTTGGAATCTTGGCCAGGAGAACTGAGGGGAGTGGATTTGGAGGGAGTGGGTTGTGAGGAATGTGGACTCCCACTGTGGCTGCGTGTCTTCCGTTTGCCCCCCGACCCAGTGGGTGTGCCTACTTCATCCTGTGTGTGCGTGAGAGGAGGTGTGCGCTTGGCCTTCCCTGGTGGTGTGGTGCCTGTGTCTGGTGGGGTGCGTGCATGGGTACGTCTGGGTGTGCTTGGGACAGGCATGGGAGTGGGAAGTGTGGATGGTGCAGGGGTAGGGGGGGACGCAGCGCTGCAGGCGACCCACTGCTGCAGTCAGTGTCGAGTCTATGGACCTCAGCAACTGGCGTTGGTCAGACTGCGCAGCTGAGATGCCCTCCATACATGCCTCCATCTGGGTAAGCACTAGGGTGTGGCCATGGAGGACATTAAGCATAGCAGTCTGACCAACCTGCAACTGGCGCAGGATGTCCACAGACTCGGCATTCACAGCAGCAGTGGAGACAGGGGCAGGGGGTGTGGTGCCTGGCAAGAAGGAGACACGTGGTGACCTAGCACGGCGGGAAGGGACCCGAGCAAGTGGGAGGCTGGTGATGGGAATGGAGGGGGCGGGTAGAGATGGAGTGCTGCTGTCAGCTGTGGGAGCAGCCTCCGCCCCCTCTGGGAGCTCAGCCTCGGACCCGCCAGCGTCATAGTCGGTGGTGGGACTGGACAGGTCCTCCGCCTCACTCCCCTCGGCCTCCGTGCCACTCGATGCGCCAGACAAGACAGCACTGCTGGCACTGGTGCTCGCTCCCTCCTCACGGTCCGTGCCAGTGTCTCCCTCGGAGTCCCCCGACGATGCTGTGGCAAGGTGAAGAGACAGGAAATAATCAGACACCTGTATACATATGTCACATGAGTCAAATCTACATAGGTCACAGTGCATAGCCTGAAAAGCAACATGAGTAACATCTACAATACAAGGTACATATGTAGGCCCTGCAACACACAGTTGGTTGACCCACCATGCCACTGAGAAACAATGGAGAGCATGACACAACAGCAAATTACTTGATATCAAATTGGAGAGAGGAGCCAGGCTCTGGGGACAATCGTGCACAGCATCTGTACCACACAGCATTGCCAAAAAAGGGATGAGCAGGAACCATGTCTATTAACTTTTTGCACATGCTGCACAGCTAATACATTAAAACATGCCCAACATGACTGGTTCACTGCACCTTGAGTGTATGTCCAGACAAACTTCACACACAGGCCAGACCTAGCAAGGAGACTTCAGATTTTGACATGTAGGCCTTGCCCGCACAAACCACCCCCTACCGGAGACAATGTGATTGAAACAGAGGAAGTACTTATACCTCTTACTCAGGGATAAAAACACATGGCCTGCACTAAATCCTGATTGTACACAAACTACCCCTGGTGCGCCTGTCCACATATATCATTGACAATCAACCATCATCAGATTGTCATACCAAGACACACAGGCACTGCCCACTGTGAGTATGCACAAGCAAAATTGGGTCACACTGTACAGTGGACACATGTAGCACAGTTTACGTAAATACAGATGAGGCCAGGGTACAATGCCACAGAGCCCAACCTATGCCGAAGACACAGAGAATGTCCACATTGTTGGATGACACACATGATACCTAGGAAAAGGTGCCCCTGGGCACGGTAGTGGCCACACTCCTCCATGGTCCTGGATGGATATGACTGCAACTGAAGCAACCGTCCCTGCACTATGCATTACTCCCACTCATGCACATCATGTCAGAGGGCACAACATTGGACATGCATGCTGTAAGGCAATACACTTTTAAGACACACTCCTATGTCGGGACTCAGCATCAGTGCCAACTGACATGGACCCCACAATGACTGAACTGGCCAGGGCACAGGCAAGGTCCCAAAACCTGTTACACACCACCCCCACACATGATGCTGCAAGCATTGGGCACTTGGATTAACTGCCAGCCTAGATTACCTTGTGCAAGAGTGACTACACACAGACCAGGGAACACATGGCAAGGAGGGGAAGGGAGGAAGAACAGCACCGGTTTACTTTGGGGAACAGGTTATGCACTGCACATTTAAACCCTGGCAGTGTATCCATGCAACTGCGCACTTCCAAAAGCTGGTGACACACAACAAACATACATGTACCTACCCCCTTCCTGCTGCTGCTTCTCCTGTAAGCGCCTGTCCAAGTCGGGGAAGACCACCGCCAGCACACGTTTATGGATGTGGGTCAGACGCCGGCACCCCCAGTTCTTGTGGCTCTCAGGTGAGTCCCCCAGCAGGACGCGTGCGATCTTCCTCGTCCAGCACCGGATATCCTGCCAGCGTTTCCTCACCTGGGCTAGGCGCCGCTTCCGACCCTCCGTCTTCCTCACGGCACTGACGGCTTGCTTCCATATCTCCCCCTTGGCATGGATGCCTACCTGTGAGGATGCAAAAGTGAGAATACTTTAATACACCTGAGCAGTGACACAGAGACACACATATTAATAATTTGTCTTGTTTGAACAGGCCATGGTATGCAGGCAACTCATTGCACCTTTGTCATAGGGACATTATCCTCTGGGGAAGACAAAATGCACTACGTGGCATTGAAAGTACACAGGTGGCATGAGGGGTGCCAGACAATCAATGATCCTGGATCACACTGTGCATCACAAGCTACACCAGGATTATGTACAGCACCTCAAAGCAGTCACATGCCCCAGCCCACTGACGCAACCTCAGCAGAGTACACAGACACACACAGGCACAGGACAATCACCTGCCATTGCCAACTGCGGGTACAAACCTCACTCTGCCCATGTGCCACTAGACTGGGGAGTGTCACAGTTGTGGGGCTGGCTCAGCACGGCAGTCACACAGCACTGCTCCCTGCTCACATCACATGGCCAGGGTATATCCATCCCTCATGCAGCTGGTGTGCAACACTCCCCATATGCACTCACCCACATGACAGGGGACTTACACACACACACCAATGTCCAGGGGACGAACACATCATAAGGACACTCACAGCACAGGTACACTAAACAAACACACATCTATGGGTACTGTCACCTGTCACACTGGGGGGACCACAGAATCACATCAGGACTGTAGAAACAACATTCCCAGGAGGAGTAGCCAGGCAGAATGTGGCATGCACCATGCATTGATTGTCACAGTAAGCACTATGCAAGTGAGGAGTGCACACAGGAACTACAGCATGCTCTGCAAGGGAGACATGAGGCCTTCCCCCCCCTGGGACCCACTCTAAACAACATTGCATGTCTGTCACACAGGGACACAATGCCAGAAGTCACAGTCACAAAAAAGGGGCACAGTCTAAGCTAGTGGAGTCAGCACTTACCTGCTCCCCTGGTCGACCATACAGCATGGTGTACTGTGGGAGGATCACATCCACCAACGCCATGTTCTCCTCCATGGTGAATGGCTGGGCCCTCTCCACAGACCTGGACATGGTGCCAGAGGAATCACGAGCAGCAGCAGTGTTGTGGAATGAAAGGATGTGCAGGCAAGTGCTCTCTCATGGGACCTGGCTGCCTTATATCTGCCTTGCTGGCCTGTTTCATTTACAGAGTGATTGGTCAGTCACATTAGCATCCTACGTTTCCTCCAATCCCTTTAAACCTACCCCAGTGATTGGCTTTGCATGGTTTAAAAATTGAGCATGATGTCAAGTCAACAACCACTTTGCAACAAAGTATATTGTTTCCAACTGACTTCTGCTGCCCACATGATGCAAAAATTCAAACTTTAAACTCGGTCTCCATGACAACCAGCATGCATTTAGGCCCTTATACTTGTCCCTCACGTGTCCCCTATGTTATTTCAATATTTACACACAGGTACGGTGCGTTCCACGGCCCTAGGGCACCCCAAATGCAGTGAAACGGACCGTACAGGCGTGTGTACGGTCCCTATCACTATGGGAGTGCTCGCGTATGCGTATGCTATAGTAATACGGACCGTACACACGCATGTACGGGTCGTATTACTATGGCGTACGCATACACCAGCACTCCCATAGTGATAGGGACCCTACACACGCGTGTACGGTCTGTATCACTATGGCGTACGCATTCGCCAGCACTCCCATAGTGATAGGGACCCTACACACGCGTGTACGGTCCGTATCACTATGGCGTACGCATACGCCAGCACTCCCATAGTGATAGGGACCCTACACACGCGTGTACGGTCCGTATTACTATGGCGTACGCATACGCCAGCACTCCCATTGTGATAGGGACACTACACACGCCCTCAGAGCGTATGTACGGTGCGTTTCACACCTGACAGTGGTGACAGGTGGCACACAGACAGGAATAGAGCTGTCATACTTGGCCAAGGCTGGACATCAAGGCATTGTCTGTGCAGTACTACATGTGTCGGGCACAGGTGTGTCAGGCTGTGATGTGGCACATTACTCCTGAGGTGTGAAGCAAATAAATGTATGATGAGCTGTGTACACATGTCATGTGTGATGGTGCACTATGTGCCACACATCCCCTTCACTCCTTTGACATGTGTGCATGTAGTACAGACTTGTTGAGCCATGCGTCACTGGCATGGCACAGTCACCGACACCCGCAACTGTCCCCTGATGCCAGGTACACGGAATATTACACCTGATATGTGAATGCCCGCGTTGCACGCTGTAACTATGTCATTTGTGTGTCATGTGTTCTCATAGGTTTGCTGTAGGTGTTTGGTCAAATGCATCTGCAGTTGCTGCAACCAACATGTGTCTGTGTGTAGATGGGCATGGCACACTGTTACGCACACCAGCCCACATGTGTAATCCCACGTAAGGTGTGTATGTATGCATCGACATGGAGTTTCAAAACAAGGACATATCTGCATACTCTCAATGTATGTGTGATCAGTCTTGACATGTACTCCTTCATGGCAAGGTGTGTGGTATGTCCTTTTTCTATGACATGTGACCTGTGCATCTAGTGTTCTGCAACCCGTCTGTACAATAAACATCCTTCTTCTGCACATATGTGGATGTCTGTAACTCCTGTAATGCATCTGCCTGTTCACTTACACTGGCCCACAGCTAGTTTCATGGGATGGCATATTGAGGTTGAGAATCGACGTTTGTAGCTGGCTCTTGGTAGGAGTGTCACCTGCCTGGCATACGTGTCCAGGGCATATTGCACAGACCTGACTCTGTATGTAGCATATGTGTATTGCCTGTTGAACATGTGCTCAGTACATTGACATTGGTAGTGTACTGTACTCACTCTTCGTTGTCCCTTCAAATTTACTGCAGGGCTCCGCCTCTCCCTCGACCAATTCCGGACTTGGCTGACCTGAGGGAACATGACTGTATATGCCGCTACCGCTTCCCCCGACAGTTGATTGAGAACTTGACGACATGGCTGGCACCACACCTCCAACCGCTACACTGGTATCCTACTGCACTGACACCCAAGATGAAGGTGATGGCAGCCCTACATTTCTTTGCCACGGGTACCTTTCAATATACCATTGCTCATGTTGGTGGCATGTCCCAAACCATGTTCAGCCGTGTTCTGCATGATTTTTTAGAGGCCATCTTGGATCACCTGGATGAGTTCATTAAATTCCCAACTCCTGAGCAGTTGACAGGTGTCAAGCGTGAGTTCTATGCCCTGGGAGGGATGCGCCATGTCATTGGGTCCATAGATGGAACACATGTGGCTTTGGTACCACCACAGGCACAGGAGGTAGCGTATAGGAACCGCAAGCATTACCACTCCATTAATGCCCTTGTGGTGTGTCTTGCCAACATGGTGATTTCACATGTCTGTGCTCGCTTTCCAGGATCAGCACACGATGCCTACATCATGAGGCGTAGCAGGGTGCCTGAAATGATGCTGCAGCTGCGCAACGAACGAGCATGTTTTGTTGGTGGGTATACTCTGTCAGTCCTGTATTTAGCGTCATCTTCCTGTCTTACTGCTTCTCCTGACCCACTTTTGTCCATGATGTTTCCATGTAGGGGACTCTGGCTATACCAACATGCCATGGCTGATCACGCCTCTCCGCAACCCTAGCACGGCTGCCGAGAACCGCTACAACAACGCCCATGGGCGGACCAGGCGAGTGATAGAGAGGACGTTTGGCCTCCTGAAGAGCCGATTCCGTTGCCTCCACAAGACCGGCGGCGTACTCTCATATGCACCGGTGAAGGTCTGCAAGATCTTCCTTGTGTGCTGCATGCTGCACAACATGGCAGTGGAGAAAGCTGTGCCACTCATCCTGGATCCTAATGAGCAGGACCATCCACCCGTGGAGGATGAAGGGCTTGGTGACGAGGCAAGTGATGTGGAGAAGGAGGAGGCGGTAGAGGACATCCGGAGTCGGCTCATACGTGACTTCTTTGCTTAGTGGTGAGTTCCAGTGTCTGAGTGTGCACGCATTGGGCTGTGTGTGGCATGTGTTGCAATGTGTGTGTCCATCTGCATGTCTGCCAAGTGAGTCAGAGATGTGTTTGGATGTGTCACTCGAGTGATGGTGCAATAGAAGAATGTTTTTCCAGAGTCATCATTGTCACCTAGCATGTTGACAACCTTATACGTGTCGAGTACATGCACATGCATGCGGATGTGCTTCTTTTGGCTGACTTCTTGTGTGTCTCTCATCCACAGGTACTTGCGCATGCTGTCTGCTGGTGGCATTGTTGTGCTCCTGCTATTCCTCATGAACACAGCAACATGTGCTGAATCAGCGTTACATGCACGGACAAGTTTGAAAATCTCCTTAGGGTAAGGGATGCAGCACGGCTTTTTGGGTGTGGTATTTGTTTTGAATGTGTGTGCACTGCTCCTGTTCATGTTTGGTTACTTTGCATACATGTAGAAGGACCATGGGGCACATGACATGGAGCTGAATTCACCTGAATTGATGGTCAGACTTGGTGACAGTCATCTGTAATGGGATTGTGGATTGTGATGAAGCCATCAATGTGTGTAACACTGCCCTCCGAAACATACGGGTTGCACCGGGTTGACATGGTGTGTGAATTCCCCATTAGAGGCTCAATGGTGTATAGCAGCCTCTCCGTGGGCAGCAGGGGGTGTTTAGCTGTAACCCGTCACTTGTGTGTCAGTTCTATGGATTTCCAGCATCTGTGGTGCAAAGGGGGGTGCCAGTGTCGTTCCCACATGTTCATCCACATGACCTGTGTATGTGTTGACAGAGTTGCATTTGCATTCCGACACACATGACTAATAAAGGTGTCCCTCTGCCTCCAGGGTGCCTCATCTCTGTCAATGGTGGTCTGTTGCCACTGTGCATGCGGCATTTGTCTGGCATAGTTATCAGAGATAGTGCATATGAGTCTATGTGTAGAGTAGCAAGATGCAAGCTGTTTGTCAGGGATTAGAATCTGTATTGTGCATGATGTCCATGGCTGTGTAGGTATTGTGGCATGTCAGTCTCCACGACGGCCACTGTGCTGCATGTGCATCCATTGTGTGTGTGTGTGCCATGTTGAACCAGACATTCCTTCCTTGACATACACCTTTTGCATAGTTCCTTCCTGAGATCCTTGTCTTTGTGTGCAACTTGTGGCATTGTTTTATTGACATGGCGCATGCTGCTGCAGGCCCTGCAGCAAGGGCACCCAGTGTCCACGCAAACGAGTTGGTGTTTATCATGGATTGCTTGCTGACATATGCTATGCTGATCAGCAGCATCTGTGCTTCATGCTGCAGCACACTCTGCATTATGCACAAGATCCCCAGTTCCATCCACCTCAAGGCAAGAGAGACCATCCCCCAGGTCAACTACAACAACCGTGTCTAATCCTACCCTGCACTGTACGGACATGTGCGTTACAACTCCCATGATACTTGTCCACATCCAGGGTGCATCTGCACAGCTCTGCTTCTACATCCGGCGACCAAGCCACATCAACGTCCAACAGAGATGGGGGGAATGGATCACTGCCAGCTGCAGGATGACCTTCTCAATCCACGGACACACTCAGGATACAGCCCACAACCCCAACACAACCTTGTGGCACTGTGATCCAAGACCCCATTGTGCCATCTCCATGCATCCAACCTTGGCCGGCCCACCATTCTCCACATCCACCTGACTCAAGCATGCAGGACATGGTTCTGCCACCTGTCTACACATACCTGGGAGTAGCACCCCAGGACACTCCACATGATCCCTGACCTCTGCGCATGACTGATGCTCTTCTAAATAGGTCTGTAGGCACAGTTGTGCAGGCACCCCCTCAGCTGGTTGGGCCCATCACGGGTGAGTATGGTGCTCCATGTCTGTATTGGATGATACATTGTGACCCATGTGTGTCCTGTGCCAGACTCAGACCCCAGGGTATAGATGGTTGTAGGTCTTTAAAATACTCAGGCATGGTTTGACTTTACAACACACACATGTAATGGAATAATGCAAAATGACGGCATCATCTCTTGATAGTGCTGAATTTTATTTGTGGTGGGGTACGTGTTTGGGGGGGGATGACAAGAGGTGCTTGCCGGGTGTGTAGAATCCAAAGTTCACTGGGGGAGTTGGTATCCTTGCCATTGGAAGTCATCAGAGTCCATGCCACAGTCTTTGTCAACATTGGTCAGACAGTGACTAGCAAGTCCATGTGGCAGAGAATGTCATTTGCTGATGTGCTGCTGTTGGGCCAGAGGGCCAGGTGCCAGGCCATGTGACCTGGGAGATGGTGATGTTCCGCTGACTCTCACGGTCTTTTGCTTGGACGACCCACCTTCCTGCAGGGACCCTCAGAAGCAGGCCGTGATGATGCTTGTGATGCTCCATCGGATGAATCCTCCTCCTCCTGATCCCTCCCTGTGGCTGGTGATGCTCTTCGCCTGGTGGCACAGGGAGGGTTGCCCATGTTGTCGGCAATCCGACGGAGTGAACGGTTCATTTCCGTGTGCACCGTCAGGAGCTCAGCCAGTCTTGCCTCCATCCGTCCTTGGTGTCGCTGTTGACTGCCATGTTTCTCGGCCTGCAGGGTCTTCATCTCGTTGAGGGTGGACACAACCTGTCTGATGCCCCTGGTGTCACGCAGGTATGTGTCTAGGATGTTGCTGACGTGTGACATTACCGGTTCCTGAGCCAACTGGTCAGGTTGGCGCCTCCGCCGTCCTCCACTCCCACCACCCCTGCCCACTTGCGCCTGGCCTGCCGTTGTGGGCACATCGGGTCTCCGGGACCCCTGAGGGATGGCATTTGCGGTGTCGCCTGCCTCCTCCTGGGTGCCCAGAGAACCTTGTCCCTCCTGGACAGACTGGCTGTGTTGTTGTGTGCGGGCAGGGCTCCTGGGTGTCTCCTGGGATGTGGCAGGAATCGGGGTGGTGGTTGGCATAGTTGTACCTGACGCAGGTGCTGCAGGTGGTTGGACACCAGGGGCCAGGTTGGTCTGGGTCATCCACGGAGTGGTGAGAGTCGTCGCTGCCGGTGGGGTCCTCTTCACGCAGAGCCTGGTCCTGTGAGTCTTCCCCCCCAGTGTTGGGGGAGATCGACGACGTTGACCTGTGTGTGAGAGAGACAATGTTAATTGTGTTACATGCGACATCCATGTTTCATTCATTTTCGAGTTGGCACAGTTCCTCTGGGTAGTTGGATATGGCTTGCATTCCTCTCACAGTGCACATGTGCATGGGTATGTCCCTTGGCCACAGCTTTCGACACTTTACCTATGTGTGACACAATCTTAGTTGATGCATCTTTTTGGAACGCAGTCAGCAGTGTAGTGAGCGGGCGTAGCAAGCCATGCAGAGCCGCCTTACGTGTTGCACTGTACGTGGGCAAATGGTGTTTTTTCCATGCTATTTCAGAATGCAGGTAGGTAACTTAAGCATTTGTGACAGGGTTCTAACAAACACAGTGGGTGGGTATACTGGGTGTAAGGTTAGGTTTGTGCCTGCAGCACGGATGTACTCGTGCACAGATTGACACATGGCCCGGAGTTTATCAAAGGAAAACGGGGGGTTAACGCACTGCCAAACCTTCTCTACATGCACACAGTCCACCTGCTGACGAGCGGACATGGCCACACCACCCAAGGGTGATTTGGTCTCCCTCTGTCTCCCTTTCTCCCTCCCTCTGTCAGCCTCCTCCCTCTGTCCGTCTCCCTCTGTCTCCCTTTCTCCCTCCCTCTGTCAGCCTCCTCCCTCTGTCCGTCTCCCTCTGTCTTTCTTTCTCCCTCCCTCTGTCAGCCTCCTCCCTCTGTCCATCTCCCTCTGTCTCCCTTTCTCCCTCCCTCTGTCAGCCTCCTCCCTCTGTCCGTCTCCCTCTGTCTCCCTTTCTCCCTCCCTCTGTCAGCCTCCTCCCTCCCTCTGTCTGTCTCCCTGTGTCCCCCTCTGTCTCCCTCCCTCTCTCTCCCCCTCTCCCTCCCTCTGTGTGTCACCCTCTGTCACCTCAGCCCAGCTTTCTGGGCACACACAGTTTGCAGGTCTTTCAAAGGCCATTGGCTTTGTTCATGTGGCTTTGTTTCTAATCTCCGGGCACCCATTGGGCAGTGTCTGAGTCTGCGCTGCTGCTGTGGCGGTGTGTGCTGACACTCTTTCAGAGTGATGCGTCCTCATTAGCTGCTGTTATGTGCAAATTGTGCCTTCATACCCATGTCATACTGCAACGCGGCCACCATTTGCAGGCAACACAGTACAGTGTGGGGATACACTGTTTGTATGGCTGTGCCCTAGGCCATATGGGCTGAGGGCATTGTTGTGTGCTTCTGAGTTGCTCAATGTTAGTTTTGAGGCCCACCCTCCCGGCATCGGGGACATCCTGTCTTGTGTTGGTGTTTTGTGTGGCCTGTGACTTGGCATGGCCTTGCTTGGTGCATGGGGCATGGAGGCACTAGTGGCATGTGTGTGTTTTTGGAGTGTGGTTGTGTCCGGTGCTGGCTTTGGGGGGGTTGCGTGCATGATTGGGATTTTGGTTGTGTATGGCGTTCCCCCCATGTGAGGTGAGTTGTTTGTGTACTCACCAGGGTCTGGGACTCCTTCTACTCCGTCTACTCCCACCGGCGGCAGCGTGGCCATCACCTTCTCCTCCCAGGGATGGTACTATACCCGTCTGCGGGGCGGCCCTCCTCCAGTGATGTTCCCCTGGTTGTGATTGTCCGTCATTTTGCGGCGGACCGTCCTCCGCAGGTCGTACCACCTGGCTTGGCACTCATGCCTGGTCCTTCTGGTGGCCCCAACAGCATTCACAGAACTGACAATCCTCTGGCACATGGCTGATTTTTCGGATATGCTGGTCCGTCTGACCAATGTTCCAAAGAGCTGTGGCTCGACTCTGACGATTTCGTCGACAAGGATCTCTAGCTCATCTTTTGTGAACTTTGGATTCTTGTTAGTGGCCATGGTGTGGGGTGTGGGTGTGGATGGTTGTGGGGGTGTGGGTGTGGATGGTTGTGGGTGTGTGAGTGTGGTTGTGAAGGTGTGTGTGTGAATGTGATGAGGGGGTGTTTGTGATTGTGGTTGTGTGAAGGAGTGCAAGTGTAAGGTGTATTGATGGATGTAGTATGGTGCAGTGCATTGTCTCTGTGGTCTGGCAGTAGTGGATCTGTTGCAAAGGATCATGGTTTGTGTGTGTTGGGCCTTTTTATTGGTCCATTTGTGGGTGTGGCTGTGTTTGAACTTTGGGTGGGTGTGTTATAAGGAGTGGTTGTGTTTTGGGCCTCTGTTTAGCTGTTTGGCAGTTGCAGGTCAGTGTATAGGATGTATTTGGGCTTGTTGGACATGTTTTGTGGTGTTGTGCGAATCGAATTGACTCTCCTTGTGTTGTTTTGCTTTGTCCTGGTTCAGTACGAGTGTTTTTGGCGTCTGTACGGTGCGTACATGGGCCATGTTATTGTACAGTGCTGTCCTTTGCTATGGCTTAGTACGACTCGTACATGCGCGATGTTGGGTGAGGGTGCTGGTGTAGGGGCCTGGGGTAGGGTGCGTACAGACACGGGCAGGGTGTTGGTCCGCACCGTCCATCGGTGGTGGTGTTTCGCACCGTACATACAGGGGGGGCTGGGTGTACGCTCTGTACATACACGGGTGGGGGTACGCTCCATACATACACGGGTGGGTGTACGCTCCGTACATACACTGGTGGGGTGTTGGTACGCTCCATGCATACACGGGTGGGGGTACGCTCCGTACATACACGGGTGTGGGTACGCTCCATACATACACGGGTGGGGTACGCTCCGTACATACACTGGTGGGGTGTGGGTACGCTCCATTCATACACGGGTGGGGGTACGCTCCGTACATACACGGGTGGGGGTACGCTCCGTACATACACGGGTGGGGATATGCTCCATACATACACGGGTGGGGGTACGCTCCGTACATACACTGGTGGGGTGTGGGTACGCTCCATTCATACACGGGTGGGGGTACGCTCCGTACATACACGGGTGGGGGTACGCTCCATTCATACACGGGTGGGGGTACGCTCCATACATACACGGGTGGGGGTATGCTCCGTACATACACGGGTGGGGGTACGCTCCATACATACACTGGTGGGGGTACGCTCCGTACATACACGGGTGGGGGTACGCTCCGTACATACATTGGTGGGGTGTTGGTACGCTCCATACATACACGGGTGGGGGTACGCTCCGTACATACACGGGTGGGGGTACGCTCCATTCATACACGGGTGGGGGTACGCTCCTACATACACTGGTGGGGTGTTGGTACGCTCCGTACATACACGGGTGGGGGTACACTCCGTACATACATTGGTGGGGTGTTGGTACGCTCCATACATACACGGGTGGGGGTATGCTCCGTACATACACGGGTGGGGGCACGCTCCGTACATACACGGGTGGGGGTACGCTCCGTACATACACTGGTGGGGTGTTGGTACGCTCCATACATACACGGGTGGGGGTATGCTCCGTACATACACTGGTGGGGGTTCGGCGCGTACATCCGCGGCCGGGGGGGGCGTTTGGCACGTACATACGGGGGCTGGGGGGGTGTTCGGTGCGTACATACGAGGGCTGGGGGGTGTTCTGCGCGTACATACAGGGTCTGGGGTGGGGTGTTCGGCGCATGCGGGCATATGTCTCCATGGTTGCTATAGGAGTTCGGTCCGTACGGTGTTTTTTCCATACGGTTGTAAAATCGGAAGGACGGGACGGATCGTACTTGCGCGGTCGGACTTCATTTTTCCGATTCGTCCAGGGATGTGTCGGACACATTTTCCGACCCGAGGACGTGTGGGGAAATTTTCCCAATGCGATTCGTATGGACTTTTTCCCATACGAATCGTACTTGGCAGTTTGTACGCTACTTGTACGATTCGTACGGAAAAATATCCGGATACGATTCGTACGGGGAAAATTTTTACAGGATCGGAATCGGCACATTAATGTGCACACTGAATTCATGTATGTTAGCTTTTACTTTTAAGGCCTGTATCTCCATTATTGCATTTCATGGTTCTGTTGATTTTTTTTCTACTGACTTGCTTTCTTTGCAGGTATTCCCATGCATTTCTGGTTAGAATAGATATAGTTCTTGTAACAGCAATAGATACATGTCTGAGAAAGGAATTAATCTACGAGCACATGGAAAACTGGTGGACGAAAAATGGACTGTTGTACTCTAGCCTGAGCGTGTGACTGAAACAACATTCCTATGTCCAGTGTGGGATTTGTCTCTACTGTTACAGAGTGCACCATGTGAATCCACCCAGAGATTGAAACAAATACAATGGACTCCTAGTGATGATGCAGCCAAAGGGAGTTGCCAAAAGACAGATGTATGTCGTTACAACGCACACTTTTACAACGCATGTACTTACAACGCATTTTTTACAACGCACAATCCATTACAACGCATGACATTACAACGCATGACACTACAACGCATTTTTAAAAACTACCTTTACAACGCATTCCATTACAACGCATACTACCATTACAATGCATACCATTACAACGCATAATATTAAATTGCATTTAAGGTAAGTATTAGATAGTATAGGGGTAAAAATTACTTTTCTAACTCCAGGGGGTGCAACAGTAGGGTAAGTGTTGGATAGTATAGGGGTAAAAATTACTATTCTAACTCCAGGGGGTGCAACAGTAGGGAAAGTGTTGGATAGTATAGGGGTTAAAATTACTATTCTAACTCCAGGGGGTGCAACAGTAGGGTAAGTGTTGGATAGTATAGGGGTAAAAATTACTATTCTAACTCCAGGGGGTGCAACAGTAGGGTAAGTGTTGGATAGTATAGGGGTAAAAATTACTATTCTAACTCCAGGGGGTGCAACAGTAGGGTAAGTGTTGGATAGTATAGGGGTAAAAATTACTATTCTAACTCCAGGGGGTGCAACAGTAGGGTAAGTGTTGGATAGTGTAGTGTAATATTATGCGTTGTAATGGTATGCGTTGTAATGGTAGTATGCGTTGTAATGGAATGCGTTGTAAAGGTAGTTTTTAAAAATGCGTTGTAGTGTCATGCGTTGTAATGTCATGCGTTGTAATGGATTGTGCGTTGTAAAAAATGCGTTGTAAGTGTAGTGCGTTGTAAAAGTTGCGTTGTAAAGGTTGTTCCCCCCAAAAGACTCTATTGATTATAACTTAGTGTTGCCCTGACCGAGGAGGGAGAGATAACTTCAGACTTTCTTACAGACTGCATGCTAAACTCCTTCTTGCTGGACCCCTTTCTGCAGACACTATGCAGAACATAAAGGTGAATTTGATGTTGAGCCACTATGTGGTGGATAATTTTGGTCAACCGGGGTTAGTACTGCTGTCCAGTAGCTTCAATTAAAGGCACCAAGCCCCCTCAAAATCTCAAGCCACAGACTTCCACCACCCACATCCGCAAGGTGTTAACCAGATCAGCTGCACCCTTCCCAGTCCTCAGCTCTGCCTCCTCCCCGCCACACCATGCACGTTTCCGCTGGACCCTCCCTTGCATTTCTTACCTGACGACTGTAGAAGGACTGCAGACTGCCCTGATTTCCTGTTCTATGATGTTCCACCTTGAGACATCCTGGTGAAGGATGGGAAGTCAAGAACTGCACCTTTGCTAGGATATGGAGCACACATAAATTCTTATCCACCACTAAAAACACATCATTAGTGCCCATGTCTAGTTTTTAAAACACATGGGGAGAGACAAATATTTCAGTTTGAAAGTATAGCATAGTCATATTTGCTGCTCCGGACTACACAGAGAGCTTCAAAGAAGTTTCTTCAAATCTGCTTACATTTATTTATATCAGAGTATTAATGAAAGTCCAACTGTGCTGTACACCAAAGCAATCTACAATAAGTTGTATGAGATAAACAAAATAAATACATAAAGCTTCAAAATACACCAGGACTGACAAGTAAGAACAAAGAACCAGGAAAAATAGACGGAGGTGATAGAAAATGAAGGGCTATCTGTTTGCCCCTCTAAATATGTAACAGCCGCATTGAATCATATTGTTAGATCTCACAATTACCAGAAATGAGGAGTCAGGATTTAGAAAGAGAGACAAAAATACAGAAACAGATTGAAATCAGCAACAGGTGGGAACTGCTGACAATGATAACAATGTTCCAATAAGGGGAGAGCCCACCCTTTGATATGAGGGAAATTTGGCCATAGGACTGTCATTACCACATTAATGGTGGGCGGATAGAGAACAACAGGTGGCAGTGGGCTTCAAGAGCTCTCATGCTGCATTTGGAGCACAAAGTCCAAGCACAGCATAAGGAGGACCACTCCCCTCCTGAAGGACAGCAACTGATCCATTCAGTTCACCACAACTCCACATGATGGAACAAAAGGAAGGGGGTGTTGGCAATGGGGCAATGATCTAAAAGTGAGAACTTTTCACTATTGCCGTAAGTGCTTAAGGCCAAAAGACTGAGAGATGTAACGACGAATTCCTAGTGCTACCACGACACCCCAGGTCAGAGCAAACGGAAACAATGGGTTAACTGACCATGAACCACTACAATAATGACGATTCCAGAACCTAGCATGGCCACAACGCTATTCCAATCCATGTGCACCATGTCATTGCATCGCCCATCAATCCAAACCAGGAACCACAGTCGAGAGCCGAATGCAAGCCAGCACCCCTTCAGCAGCTATCTCCAGGTTAGACGCTCAGGGGAAGTGGCTTATTCTACTGAATCCTTTTGGATAAAGATTGGGGGCATTGGATCATTAAGATTTATTATTTTGAAGTACATAGGGCTAGTGATTGTGGAAAATGTGTTCGAAATAATGTTTATTGGTCCGCTATCATGGTTGCACATGCAACAAAGGCTGAAACTGCACCAGGGACTTGCTTTCATAGAGAGGATTCATGTGCTGTGTCTTTCAACTCGACTGAGGGCTGGTGGAAGGGTGTGGCTTTTTAAGAGCTTAACAATCTTTCATGAATTACTTACCCCAGTGTTCCTGAACTTGACTATGTATATGCACATCAGGCCTTTGTTCACATGAATTGATTGGTACAGGGTTCTGGAGCCTGGGAATGTCCTTGGAGAGGAGAGGAACTTGAGGGATTCCATGCAGAGCGGGAACTGAAGTGCACAAAGATGAGATCTAAATGGCAGTAGAATGGGAACTGGTAAAAGAGAGTACATACACCAGTCCAGCACCCCCATCCCATTTCAGGTGACACCCACCTGGGAGGAAGTGTAGTCAGCTGTGGGCATTGGCAGAGGAACTGGTCCGCGACTTTTCATCGGTTGCAGATTCTTCTTGACCTGACTTCAGATGGAAGAGTAACCAAAAGAACAGCCATTAAAACACACAGGCCTGAGGTTTTTATTAGAAATTAAATAGTTTAATGACTGCCAGATATTAAAGGCCCAAAAACAAAATTAATAATGAATACCTAACTCCTAAGGCAATAATAATAGGCCTTACTAAGATACACCTATTTAAAGTCCCCTGGTGAATCAACAGAATCCTACCATTTCCTCAAGAAGCAGCTTTTTCCAGCAAAAAATATATTTTCCATGAAGGGGTTACTTGAAAACAGGAATTAATAGATCTCACCCAAAGCCAGAAAGAGCTGCTACACTAAAATAAAGCATCATGTTTAGAAGGTGGCTGACACCTGTACTGCCCACCCCTTCAAAGCTGGATGGATGTCAGATCACAGATCTGAGTGAAGTCAAGGCTTCCTGGGAGATAGTGACAGTCTGCCCATATTCTTGTATTTGCCGTATGCCCACCAGCCACAGTGCCAGCATCACCAGCTCCTGGCTTTGGCTCACCAGTTCAGCACATGAGGAAGAGCCGGGGTCCCACGCATGCCATGTATGTTCGTGGAATTTTCAGGAAAAGTCACCATCACTGAATTGCATGTACCCATAAAGCCCTGTCAACTTCCTGAATGAGGGTGAGGCATGACTAGATCTTCAATCATGTGCACCAGAGGCTTCTGGAGGTGGTTACGCACAGAGGTCATCAGGCACAAATGATGCATTTTGGTGAAGAAGCAGAGCACCCTCTTAGTATTCTTCAGACTCCTTGCATCTTCCTCTGTTGGGGTATCAGCATAAGTCCAATCCTGACAGACACCAGTTACTGATCCGGTCAGTGCCCATCACTGACCCCAAGTACACAGGTGCAGCACAAGTTGCACCGGAGGAGGCAGTGGGGAAGCTACCCATGGGCACAAAGACATAGCACTCACGTGTCACCTGCTTCCATTCCCTAACATTTAGCTGATCTGACTATGCTCTTCATCAATTACATTTTTCTTTAGCCTTAGCTACTGTCAGTAGCTGTATGTTTCAATCAATCAATCAATCTGGGGTTTGTATAGGGCGGCTACTCACCCGTGAGGGTCTCAAGGTGTTGGGGGGGGGCTGGCTGCTGATCCATCTGGGTGCTAGGGTTCAGTCGAAGAGCCAGGTCTTGAGATCCTTCCTGAATTCGGTAATCAACTGGGATTGTCTGAGGTGATGAGGAAGGGTGTTCCAGATCCTGGCGGCAAAGTAGGAGAAGGATCTTCCTCCGATTCTGGTCTTTTGGATCTGTGGGACGGTGGCCAGGGCCAGTTGGGCGGAGGAGAGAAGTCTGGTGGGCACATGGAATGGGAGAGGGTGTTTCAAATATGCTGGTCCTGCATTGTGGAGGGCTTCGTAGGAGTGTGTGAGGAGCTTGAAAGTGATTCTTTTATTGACTGGGAGCCAGTGGAGTTCTCGAAGGTGTTCGGTGACGTGGTCGCGGTGGGGGATGTTGAGGACCAGTCTGCCCATGATCATACACTTGTAACTAAATCCTTAATATTCTGCAGATTCAACTTTTTAATATTATTTAGAACATGAACAAACAGTGACAACTTCTCGGGGTCAAAGTTCAGACTGATCGGATGAGTGATGTCACTTGTAATACACATTGACTTTACTGTTGTGTTACAATGAGTCCACTGTATCCTGCCGTGCACATTCTTTTCACATTTATTTGCCAAATTCATGGTGACTTTCTCCACCTCATTACTTCCTCTTCTTTTCCACACATCTGCTTTTCACTCAGCATTAGTTTCCAATATATTCACGTGCCTCCTGCCTAGCCATAAATCGGCCTGCTTCTCTTGCCAAATTGTATTCAAATCTAACTTTATCTAATCCTCCCTGGTTGTCCCTGGCAGTACTTCTGGATTCTGCCGAGCCTCTGCTGTCTGTTATCGAGTTCCTGAGGTGGACTTCTGCCGTCGGTGATTGACAGCTGGAGACAGTGCAACCAGAGGTACCGAGTCAGGAAGGTAAACAACCGTGCAGGCAGAAAATGCGACAGGGCGAACGAAGACGAGTAATTAAAACCACCGAGGACATGCAAAAAAGTCTATTAATAACAAAAGGGATTGAATCAATATTTCTTTTAACGAGAGAGCTTTGAGGCCTCGTCCCGGTCTCCCCCTGAGCGCGCCAGGCCCGGTATCAATTAAACGCAGCGCTGGAAGGCGCCTCGGTCCCCAGCCGTCCTGCGTCTCGCGGAGCGGCCTCATAGCAAGTGACAGGAGTCCTTGCTTCCAGCCGCGCTAACCATGAACGGCGCGGGGACAGGTGTCGCTGGCAGCAGACGGCGGGCTTAGTAATGAATTGGCGCAATGGTTCCAAAATTAATTTATGGAAGCCGCCTTTCGGTTGTTTTCTTAAGTGAGGCGACGGTATACACATATTCATGTGCATCCTAAAACGTGCATGAAAATTCTTCATATTTTTTGGAACGGCAAAGCGGGGCAAAATTAAGCACCGGGAAAGAACTGAGGTGTGAATATTTGAATACCTCACAGTGCCACAGCTGGCTGGCACTTTGTGGCGCGATTTCGGGATCAGAAGGGTTCGGTCTCTCCCAGTGCATAAGGACGCTGGATAACAGTAAAATAATATACAAAGACAGGCTGATAACAAAATGGTTATTGGAAAGATAGACGGGCTGACATAAAAAGATAGACAAATTGACATATAGGTAGAGGAGATACAGGTGGACAAATAAAAATAGATGGTCAGACTACAGATTGGCACAGATAGATGGATAGACAGACAGACAGACAGACACAGACAGGCAGGCAGGCAGGCAGACAGACAGGGCAGGCAGGAAGGCAGGCAGGCAGACAGACAGACGGACAGACAGACGGGTGGATGGGCAGGCAGAAGACAGATAAATGCAGTTTAATTACATGCAATCAGACAGCATGTTGCAGCTGCTTCACGAGAAGGCGCCAGTTCTTAAGCCAAATGCTCGTCCAAGCATTTCTCCAAATGGTAACCTTGACAAATTCCCTTTTGTGGGACATGATGAGGTGTGATCGCGATCTCCACGCTCACCTCTCTCCTTTCATTTTCGCGAACAAAATGTGCCAGCTGTGCCATGCCACATCAGAAACGCCGGTGGGCCAGTATCAATGACAAACGCTCTCCCGGGTGCGGAAACTGGAGGCCCAAAACTCATTTCAGGGGTCAACTTCATTTTAACTTCAATTTGGTTCATATCATCAACCGGGTATGCAAATCACGCAATAGCTGCATGTTTAAACAAAGGCTCACATCGAAGGAGATTATTTTTCAGCAAAGGTAATTTTTTGGTATGCTTTCCACCTTAGAATCATTTCATATTTTAGCAAAATTCACAAAGGGAAATCCACATAGTTCCCCAAAATTACTTTATTTTTACTGGGTGAGTAACATCAAGTGCAGTCAATTTAACTTCATCAAACGGTTGACACAGGCACTGATAAAAGGATGGAAACATGCAAGACGCCAGAGCAGCCAAGATTGCATGGCTTATATCAGCATTAAAACCAGATGTTTCGCTAATGGCGCAGCCTGATAAAGCTGCAGAGATAGTGTACTGAGGACTTTCGGCTGCTCGTTTTTCAGCTTGCTGCAGTATTCACAAACGTTTCTTTATTTCATTCTTTAAATCAGAAAGCACTTCCTTCTCGGAAAGTATCGAATTTATATATTTAGAGGATTGACTTTCTTTCCTGCGGTTTCTTCCATTTTCTAAAATACAGATGTAAGTGTTTACTTTATGCTTGCTTTGGGAACCCTTTTCACAGATTAAGGCAAAATTATTCTACGGATCAGTTTGTTTTCAGCCTTTGCAGGCTGGTCCGATTAATTTGAGTCTGTGCAGAGTCACACTGCCCTTAAATACTGTTTCTTATTCGTCATCTTCCCAGTGCATGGCCTGTGTCTCCTACTCATATCCTTACTTCTTTTACCCTGCCTCGCCTCCCCCTTTATGTCTTCCACTCAAATCCTTGCTTCTTTTACCCTGTCTCGCCCCCCTTACTATGTCTTCCACTCATATCCTTGCCTCTTTACCCTTCCTTGCCTCCCCCTTCCTATGTCTTCCACTAATATCCTTGCTTCTTTTACCCTGCCTCACCCCCCTTCCTATGTCTTCCACCCATATCCTTGCCTCTTTTACCATGTCTCGCCTCCTCCTTCCTGTGTCTTCAACTCGAGTCCTTGCCTCTTTTACCCAACTTGACTTCCCATTCCTATGTATTCCACTAATATCCTTGCGTCTTTTACCCTGCCTCGCCTCCACCTTCCTATGTCTTCCACTAATATCATAGCTTCTTTTACCCTGCCTTGCCTTCCCCTTCCTATGTCTTCCACTCAAATCCTTTTCTCTTTTACCATGTCTCCCACTCATATCCTTACTTCTTTTACTCTGCCTCGCCTCCCCTTCCTGTGTCTTCCACTCATATCCTTGCCTATTTTACCCTTCCTCGCCGGCCTTCCTATGTCTTCCACTCATACCATGTCTCGCCTCCCGCTCCCTATGTCTTCCAATAATATCATTGCTTCTTTTACCCTGTCTTGCCTTCCCCTTCCTATGTCTTCCACTCAAATCCTTGTCTCTTTTACCATGTCTCGCCTCCCCCTTCCTATGTCTCCCACTCATATCCTTACTTCTTTTACCCTGCCTTGCCTCTCCCTTCTTGTGTCTTCCACTCATATCCTTGCTTCTTTTACCCTGCCTCGCCCCCTTCCTATATCTTCCACTCATATCCTTGTCTCTTTTACCATGTTTTGCCTCCCCCTTCCTGTGTCTTCCACTCATGTCCTTGCCTCTTTTACCCTGCCTCACCCCCCTTCCTATGTCTTCCACTCATAACCTTGCTTCTTGTACCTTGCCTCACCCCTTCCTTCCTATGTCTTCCACTCATATTCTTACCTCTTTTACCCTGCCTCGCCTCCTCCTTCATGTCTTCCACTCATATCCTTGCTTCTTTTACCCTGCCTCGCTCCCTTCCTATGTTTTCCACTCATATTCTTCCTTCTTTTACCCTGCCTCGCCTCCCCCTTCATGTCTTCCACTCATATCCTTGCTTCTTTTACCCTTTCTCGCCCCCCTTACTATGTCTTCCACTCATATCCTTGCCTCTTTACCCTTCCTTGCCTCCCCCTTCCTATGTCTTCCACTAATATCCTTGCTTCTTTTACCCTGCCTCACCCCCCTTCCTATGTCTTCCACCCATATCCTTGCCTCTTTTACCATGTCTCGCCTCCCCCTTCCTGTGTCTTCAACTCGTGTCCTTGCCTCTTGTACCCAACTTGACTTCCCATTCCTATGTATTCCACTAATATCCTTGCGTCTTTTACCCTGCCTCGCCTCCACCTTCCTATGTCTTCCACTAATATCATAGCTTCTTTTACCCTGCCTTGCCTTCCCCTTCCTATGTCTTCCACTCAAATCCTTTTCTCTTTTACCATGTCTTCCACTCATATCCTTACTTCTTTTACTCTTCCTCGCCTCCACTTCCTGTGTCTTCCACTCATATCCTTGCCTATTTTACCCTTCCTCGCCCCCCTTCCTATGTCTTCCACTCATACCATGTCTCGCCTCCCGCTCCTTATGTCTTCCAATAATATCATTGCTTCTTTTACCCTGCCTTGCCTTCCCCTTCCTATGTCTTCCACTCAAATCCTTGTCTGTTTTACAATGTCTCGCCTCCCCCTTCCTATGTCTCCCACTCATATCCTTACTTCTTTTACCCTGCCTTGCCTCTCCCATCCTGTGTCTTCCACTCATATCCTTGCATCTTTTACCCTGCCTCGCCCCCCTTCCTATGTCTTCCACTCATATCCTTGTCTCTTTTACCATGTTTTGCCTCCCCCTTCCTGTGTCTTCCACTCGTGTCCTTGCCTCTTTTACCCTGCCTCACCCCCTTCCTATGTCTTCCACTCATAACCTTGCTTCTTGTACCTTGCCTCACCCCTTCCTTCCTATGTCTTCCACTCATATCCTTACCTCTTTTACCCTGCCTCGCCTCCTCCTTCATGTCTTCCACTCATATCCTTGCTTCTTTTACCCTGCCTCGCTCCCTTCCTATGTTTTCCACTCATATTCTTCCTTCTTTTACCCTGCCTCGCCTCCCCCTTCATGTCTTCCACTCATATCCTTGCTTCTTTTACCCTGCCTCACTTCCCTTCCTATGTCTTCAACTCATATCCTTGACTCTCTAGCCTCCCCCTTCCTATGTCTTCCACTAATATCCTTGCTTCTTTTACACTGCCTCGCCCCCCTTCCTATGTCTTCCACCCATATCCTTGTCTCTTTTACCATGTCTCGCCTCCCACTTCCTGTGTCTTCCACTCGTGTCCTTGCCTCTTTTACCCAACATAGCTTCCCATTCCTATGTATTCCACTAATATCCTTGCGTCTTTTACTCTGACTCGCCTCCCCTTCCATGTGCATACCCTGTCTGCACCATTCCTGTCCTTGCCTCTTTACCCTGCCTTGCCCTTCCTTCCTGTGTCTTCCAACCATATCCTTACTTCTTTTACTCTGCCTCGCCTCCCCTTCCTGTGTCTTCCACTCCTATTCTTGCTTCTTTTACCCTGCATCGCCTCCCCTTCCTGCATCGTCCACTCACATCCTTGTATCTTTTACCCTGCTTCGCCTCCCCCTTCCTGTGTCATTCACTCATATCCTTGCCTCTTTTACCCTGCCTCGCCTCTCCCTTCCTGTGTCTTCCACTCATATCCTTGCCTCTTTTACCCTGCCTCGCATCCCCCTTCTTACGTCTTCCACTCATATCCTTGCCTCTTTTACCCTGCCTCGCCTCCCCCTTCTTACGTCTTCCACTCATATCCTTGCCTCTTTTACCATGTCTCGTCTTCCCCTTCCTATGTCTTCCACTCGTGTCCTTGCCTCTTTTACCATGCCTCACCTCCCCCTTCCTGTGTCTTCCACTCATATCCTTGCATCTTTTACCCTGCCTCGCATCCCCCTTCTTATGTCTTCCACTCATACCCTTGCTTCTTTTACCCTGCCTCGCCTCCCCCTTCCTGCGTATCCACTCATATCCTTGCATCTTTTACCTTGCCTCACATCCCCCGTCTTATGTCTTCCACTCATATCCTTACTTTTATTGCCCTGCCTCGCCTCCCCCTTCCTATGTCTTCCACCCATACCCTTGCTTCTTTTACCCTGCCTCATGTCCCCCTCCTGTGTCTCCCACTTATATCTTTGTTTCTTTAACTCTGCCTCGTCTTCCCTTCCTATGTTTTCCACTCATATCCTTGCTTCTTTTACCCTGCCTCGCCCCCTTCCTATGTCTTCCACTCATATCCTTGTCTCTTTAACCATGTTTTGCCTCCTCCTTCCTGTGTCTTCCACTCGTTTCCTTGCCTCTTTTACCCTGCCTCACCCCCTTCCTATGTCTTCCACTCATAACCTTGCTTCTTGTACCTTGCCTCACCCCCTTCCTTCCTATGTCTTCCACTCATATCCTTACCTCTTTTACCCTGCCTCGCCTCTCCCTTCATGTCTTCCACTCATATCCTTGCTTCTTTTACCCTGCCTCGCCCCCTTCCTATGTTTTCCTCTCATATTCTTGCTTCTTTTACCCTGCCCCACCTTTCCCTTCATGTCTTCCACTCATACCCTTGCTTCTTTTACCCTGCCTTGACCCCTTCCTCTGTCTTCCACTCATATCCTTGCCTCTTTACCCTTCCTTCCCTCCCCCTTCCTATGTCTTCCACTAATATCCTTGCTTCTTTTACCCTGCCTCGCCCCCTTCCTATGTCTTCCACTCATATTCTTGTCTCTTTTACCATGTCTCGCCTGCCCCTTCCTGTGTCTTCCACTCGTGTCCTTGCCTCTTTTACCCTGCCTCACCTCCCCTTCCTGTCTTCCACTAATATTCTTCCTTCTTTTACCCTGACTCGCCTCCCCTTCCCTGTGCATACCCTGTCTGCACCATTCCTGTCTTTGCCTCTTTACTTTGCCTCACCCTCCCTTCCTGTGTCTTCCAACCATATCCTTACTTCTTTTACCCTGCCTCGCCTCCCCTTCCTGTGTCTTCCACTCCTATTCTTGCTTCTTTTACCCTACATCGCCTCCCCCTTCCTGCATCGTCCACTCACATCTTTGCATCTTTTACCCTGCCTCGCCTCCCCCTTCCTGTGTCTTCCACTCATATCCGTGCTTCTTTTGCCCTGCCTCGCCCTCTTCCTATGTCTTCCACTCATATCCTTGTCTCTTTTACCATGTTTTGCCTCCCCCTTCCTGTGTCTTCCACTCGTGTCCTTGCCTCTTTTACCCTGCCTCACCCCCCTTCCTATGTCTTCCGCTTATAACCTTGCTTCTTGTACCTTGCCTCACCCCTTCCTTCCTATGTCCTCCACTCATATCCTTACCTCTTTTACCCTGCCTCGCCTCCCCCTTCATGTCTTCCACTCATACCCTTGCTTCTTTTACCCTGCCTCGTCCCCTTCCTATGTTTTCCACTCATATTCTTGCCTCTTTACCCTTCCATGCCTCCCCCTTCCTATGTCTTCCACTAATATCCTTGCTTCTTTTACCCTGCCTCGCCACCCTTCCTATGTCTTCCACCCATTTCCTTGTTTCTTTTACCATGTCTCGCCTCCCCCTTCCTGTGTCTTCCACTCGTGTCCTTGCCTCTTTTACCCTACCTCACCTCCCCTTCCTCTATCTTCCACTAAAATCCTTGCATCTTTTACCCTGACTCACCTCCCCTTCCCTGTGCATACCCTGTCTGCACCATTCCTGTCCTTGCCTCTTTACCCTGCCTCGCCCTCCCTTCCTGTGTCTTCCAACCATATCCTTCCGTCTTTTACCCTGCCTCACCTTCCTGTGTCTTCCACTCCTATTCTTGCTTCTTTTACCCTGCCTCGCCTCCCCCTTCCTGTGTCATTCACTCAAATCATTGCCTCTTTTACCCTCCCTCGCCTCTCCCTTC
This sequence comes from Triturus cristatus, assembly GCF_964204655.1. Lineage (NCBI taxonomy): Eukaryota > Metazoa > Chordata > Amphibia > Caudata > Salamandridae > Triturus > Triturus cristatus. Next base: position 967,014,856 of record NC_140581.1, read on the forward strand.
CTATGTCTTCCACTCATATCCTTGTCTCTTTTACCCTGCTTCGCCTCCCCCTTCTTATGTCTTCCACTCATATCCTTGCCTCTTTTACCCTGCCTCACCTCCCCCTTCTTACGTATTCCACTCATATCCTTGACTCGTTTACCATGTCTCGCCTCCCCCTTCCTATGTCTTCCACTCGTGTCCTTGCCTCTTTTACCATGCCTCACCTCCCCCTTCCTGTGTCTTTCACTCAAATCCTTGCATCTTTTACCCTGCCTCGCATCCCTCTTCTTATGTCTTCCACTGATACCCTTGCTTCTTTTACCCTGCCTCGCCTCCACCTTCCTACGTATCCACTCATATCCTTGCATCTTTTACCTTGCCTCACATCCCCCTTCTTATGTCTTCCACTCATATCCTTGCTTTTTTCACCCTGCCTCGCCTCCCCCTTCCTATGTCTTCCACCCATAACCTTGCTTCTTTAACCATGCTTCGCCCCCCTTCCTATGTCTTCCACTCATATCCTTGTCTCTTTAACCATGTTTTGCCTCCCCCTTCCTGTGTCTCCCACTCATATCCTTGCTTCTTTAACTCTGCCTCATCTCCCCTTCCTATGTTTTCCACTCATATCCTTGCTTTTTTTACCCTGCCTCGCCCCCCTTTCTGTCTTCCACTCATAACCCTGCTTCTTGTACCTTGCCTCACCCCCTTCCTTCCTATGTCTTCCACTCATATCCTTAACTCTTTTACCCTGCCTCGCCTCCCCCTTCATGTCTTCCACTCATATCCTTGCTTCTTTTACCCTGCCTCGCCCCCTTCCTATGTTTTCCACTCATATTCTTGCTTCTTTTACCCTGCCTCGCCTCCCCCTTCATGTCTTCCACTCATATCCTTGCTTCTTTTACCCTGCATCGCCCCCTTCCTATGTCTTCCACTCATATCCTTCTCTCTTTTACCATGTCTCGCCTCCCCCCTTCCTGTGTCTTCCACTCGTGTCCTTGCCTTTTTTACCCTAATTCACCTCCCCTTCCTCTATCTTCCACTAATATCCTTGCATCTTTTACCCTGACTCGCCTCCCCTTCCCTGTGCATACCCTGTCTGCACCATTCCTGTCCTTGCCTCTTTACCCTGCCTCGCCCTCCCTTCCTGTGTCTTCCAACCATATCCTTCCTTCTTTTACCCTGCCTCACCTTCCTGTGTCTTCCACTCCTATTCTTGCTTCTTTTACCCTGCATCGCCTCCCCCTTCCTGCATCGTCCACTCACATCCTTGCATCTTATACCCTGCCTCGCCTCCCCCTTCCTGTGTCATTCACTCAAATCCTTGCCTCTTTTACCCTGCCTCGCCTCTCCCTTCATGTGTCTTCCACTCATATCCTTGCCTCTTTTACCCTGCTTCGCCTCCCCCTTCTTACGTCTTCCACTCATATCCTTGACTCTTTTACCCTGCTTCACCTCCCCCTTCTTACGTATTCCGCTCATATCCTTGACTCGTTTACCATGTCTCGCCTCCCCCTTCCTATGTCTTCCACTCGTGTCCTTGCCTCTTTTACCATGCCTCACCTCCCCCTTCCTGTGTCTTCCACTCATATCCTTGCATCTTTTACCCTGCCTCGCATCCCTCTTCTTATGTCTTCCACTCATACCCTTGCTTCTTTTACCCTGCCTTGCCTCCACCTTCCTACGTATCCACTCATATCCTTGCATCTTTCACATTGCCTCACGTCCCCCTTCTTATGTCTTCCACTCATATCCTTGATTTTTTCACCCTGCCTCGCCTCCCCCTTCCTATGTCTTCAACCCATACCCTTGCTTCTTTAACCCTGCCTCGCCCCCGTTCCTATGTCTTCCACTCATATCCTTGTCTCTTTAACTCTGCCTCATCTCCCCTTCCTATGTTTTCCACTCATATCCTTGCTTCTTTTACCCTGCCTCGCCCCCCTTCCTGTCTTCCACTCATACCCCTGCTTCTTGTACCTTGCCTCACCCCCTTCCTTCCTATGTCTTCCACTCATATCCTGACCTCTTTTACCCTGCCTCGCCTCCCCCTTCATGTCTTTCACTCATATCCTTGCTTCTTTTACCCTGCCTCGCCCCCTTCCTATGTTTTCCACTCATACTCTTGCTTCTTTTACCCTGCCTCGCCTCCGCCTTCATGTCTTCCACTCATATCCTTGCTTCTTTTACCCTGCATCGCCCCCTTCCTATGTCTTCCACTCATATCCTTCTCTCTTTTACCATGTCTCGCCTCCCCCTTCCTGTGTCATCCACCCGTGTCCTTGCCTCTTTTACCCTAACTCACCTCCCCTTCCTCTATCTTCCACTAATATCCTTGCATCTTTTACCCTGACTCGCCTCCCCTTCCCTGTGCATACCCTGTCTGCACCATTCCTGTCCTTGCCTCTTTACCCTGCCTCGCCCTCCCTTCCTGTGTCTTCCAACCATATCCTTCCTTCTTTTACCCTGCCTCACCTTCCTGTGTCTTCCACTCCTATTCTTGCTTCTTTTACCCTGCATCGCCTCCCCCTTCCTGCATCGTCCACTCACATCCTTGCATCTTATACCCTGCCTCGCCTCCCCCTTCCTGTGTCATTCACTCAAATCCTTGCCTCTTTTACCCTGCTTCGCCTCCCCCTTCTTACGTCTTCCACTCATATCCTTGACTCTTTTACCCTGCTTCACCTCCCCCTTCTTACGTATTTCACTCATATCCTTGACTCGTTTACCATGTCTCGCCTCCCCCTTCCTATGTCTTCCACTCGTGTCCTTGCCTCTTTTACCATGCCTCACCTCCCCCTTCCTGTGTCTTCCACTCATATCCTTGCATCTTTTACCCTGCCTCGCATCCCTCTTCTTATGTCTTCCACTCATACCCTTGCTTCTTTTACCCTGCCTCGCCTCCACCTTCCTACGTATCCACTCATATCCTTGCATCTCTTACCTTGCCTCACGTCCCCCTTCTTATGTCTTCCACTCATATCCTTGCTTTTTTCACCCTGCCTCGCCTCCCCCTTCCTATGTCTTCCACCCATACCCTTGCTTCTTTAACCCTGCCTCGCCCCAGTTCCTATGTCTTCCACTCATATCCTTGCCTCTTTACCCTTCCTTGCCTCCCCCTTCCTATGTCTTCCACTAATATCCTTGCTTCTTTTACCCTGCCTCACCCCCCTTCCTATGTCTTCCACCCATATCCTTGCCTCTTTTACCATGTCTCGCCTCCCCCTTCCTGTGTCTTCAACTCGTGTCCTTGCCTCTGTTACCCAACTTGACTTCCCATTCCTATGTATTCCACTAATATCCTTGCGTCTTTTACCCTGCCTCGCCTCCACCTTCCTATGTCTTCCACTAATATCATAGCTTCTTTTACCCTGCCTTGCCTTCCCCTTCCTATGTCTTCCACTCAAATCCTTGTCTCTTTTACCATGTCTCCCACTCATATCCTTACTTCTTTTACTCTTCCTCGCCTCCACTTCCTGTGTCTTCCACTCATATCCTTGCCTATTTTACCCTTTCTCGCCCCCCTTCCTATGTCTTCCACTCATACCATGTCTCGCCTCCCGCTCCTTATGTCTTCCAATAATATCATTGCTTCTTTTACCCTGCCTTGCCTTCCCCTTCCTATGTCTTCCACTCAAATCCTTGTCTCTTTTACAATGTCTCGCCTCCCCCTTCCTATGTCTCCCACTCATATCCTTACTTCTTTTACCCTGCCTTGCCTCTCCCATCCTGTGTCTTCCACTCATATCCTTGCCTCTTTTACCCTGCCTCACCCCCTTCCTATGTCTTCCACTCATAACCTTGCTTCTTGTACCTTGCCTCACCCCTTCCTTCCTATGTCTTCCACTAATATCCTTGCTTCTTTTACCCTGCCTCACCCCCTTCCTATGTCTTCCACCCATATCCTTGCCTCTTATACCATGTCTCGCCTCCCCCTTCCTGTGTCTTCAACTCGTGTCCTTGCCTCTTTTACCCAACTTGACTTCCCATTCCTATGTATTCCACTCATATTCTTGCTTCTTTTACCCTGCCTCGCCTCCCCCTTCATGTCTTCCACTCATATCCTTGCTTCTTTTACCCTGCCTCACTCCCCTTCCTATGTCTTCAACTCATATCCTTGACTCTCTAGCCTCCCCCTTCCTATGTCATCCACTAATATCCTTGCTTCTTTTACACTGCCTCGCCCCCCTTCCTATGTCTTTCACCCATATCCTTGACTCTTTTACCATGTCTCGCCTCCCACTTCCTGTGTCTCCCACTCGTGTCCTTGCCTCTTTTACCCAACATGGCTTCCCATTCCTATGTATTACACTAATATCCTCGCGTCTTTTACTCTGACTCGCCTCCCCTTCCATGTGCATACCCTGTCTGCACCATTCCTGTCCTTGCCTCTTTACCCTGCCTTGCCCTTCCTTCCTGTGTCTTCCAAACATATCCTTACTTCTTTTACTCTGCCTCGCCTCCCCTTCCTGTGTCTTCCACTCCTATTCTTGCTTCTTTTACCCTGCATCGCCTCCCCTTCCTGCATCGTCCACTCACATCCTTGTATCTTTTACCCTGCTTTGCCTCCCCCTTCCTGTGTCATTCACTCATATCCTTGCCTCTTTTACCCTGCCTCGCCTCTCCCTTCCTGTGTCTTCCACTCATATCCTTGCCTCTTTTACCCTGCCTCGCATCCCCCTTCTTACGTCTTCCACTCATATCCTTGCCTCTTTTACCCTGCCTCGCCTCCCCCTTCTTACGTCTTCCACTCATATCCTTGCCTCTTTTACCATGTCTCGTCTTCCCCTTCCTATGTCTTCCACTCGTGTCCTTGCCTCTTTTACCATGCCTCACCTCCCCCTTCCTGTGTCTTCCACTCATATCCTTGCATCTTTTACCCTGCCTCACATCCCCCTTCTTATATCTTCCACTCATACCCTTGCTTCTTTTACCCTGCCTCGCCTCCCCCTTCCTGCGTATCCACTCATATCCTTGCATCTTTTACCTTGCCTCACATCCCCCGTCTTATGTCTTCCACTCATATCCTTGCTTTAATTGCCCTGCCTCGCCTCCCCCTTCCTATGTCTTCCACCCATACCCTTGCTTCTTTTACCCTGCCTCACGTCCCCCTCCTGTGTCTCCCACTTATATCTTTGTTTCTTTAACTCTGCCTCGTCTTCCCTTCCTATGTTTTCCACTCATATCCTTGCTTCTTTTACCCTGCCTCGCCCCCTTCCTATGTCTTCCACTCATATCCTTGTCTCTTTAACCATGTTTTGCCTCCCCCTTCCTGTGTCTTCCACTCGTTTCCTTGCCTCTTTAACCCTGCCTCACCCCCTTCCTATGTCTTCCACTCATAACCTTGCTTCTTGTACCTTGCCTCACCCCCTTCCTTCCTATGTCTTCCACTCATATCCTTACCTCTTTTACCCTGCCTCGCCCCTCCCTTCATGTCTTCCACTCATATCCTTGCTTCTTTTACCCTGCCTCACTTCCCTTCCTATGTCTTCAACTCATATCCTTGACTCTCTAGCCTCCCCCTTCCTATGTCTTCCACTAATATCCTTGCTTCTTTTACACGGCCTCGCCCCCCTTCCTATGTCTTCCACCCATATCCTTGTCTCTTTTACCATGTCTCGCCTCCCACTTCCTGTGTCTTCCACTCGTGTCCTTGCCTCTTTTACCCAACATGGCTTCCCATTCCTATGTATTCCACTAATATCCTTGCGTCTTTTACTTTGACTCGCCCCCCCTTCCATGTGCATACCCTGTCTGCACCATTCCTGTCCTTGCCTCTTTACCCTGCCTTGCCCTTCCTTCCTGTGTCTTCCAACCATGTCCTTACCTCTTTTACCCTGCCTCGCCCCTCCCTTCATGTCTTCCACTCATATCCTTGCTTCTTTTACCCTGCCTCGCCCCCTTCCTATGTTTTCCTCTCATATTCTTGCTTCTTTTACCCTGCCTCACCTTTCCCTTCATGTCTTCCACTCATACCCTTGCTTCTTTTACCCTGCCTTGACCCCTTCCTCTGTCTTCCACTCATATCCTTGCCTCTTTACCCTTCCTTGCCTCCCCCTTCCTATGTCTTCCACTAATATCCTTGCTTCTTTTACCCTGCCTCGCCCCCTTCCTATGTCTTCCACTCATATTCTTGTCTCTTTTACCATGTCTCGCCTCCCCCTTCCTGTGTCTTCCACACGTGTCCTTGCCTCTTTTACCCTGCCTCACCTCCCCTTCCTGTCTGCCACTAATATTCTTCCTTCTTTTACCCTGACTCGCCTCCCCTTCCCTGTGCATACCCTGTCTGCACCATTCCTGTCTTTGCCTCTTTACCTTGCCTCACCCTCCCTTCCTGTGTCTTCCAACCATATCCTTACTTCTTTTACCCTGCCTCGCCTCCCCTTCCTGTGTCTTCCACTCCTATTCTTGCTTCTTTTACCCTACATCGCCTCCCCCTTCCTGCATCGTCCACTCACATCTTTGCATCTTTTACCCTGCCTCGCCTCCCCCTTCCTGTGTCTTCCACTCATATACTTGCTTCTTTTGCCCTGCCTCGCCCTCTTCCTATGTCTTCCACTCATATCCTTGTCTCTTTTACCATGTTTTGCCTCCCCCTTCCTGTGTCTTCCACTCGTATCCTTGCCTCTTTTACCCTGCCTCACCCCCCTTCCTATGTCTTCCACTTATAACCTTGCTTCTTGTACCTTGCCTCACATCTTCCTTCCTATGTCCTCCACTCATATCCTTACCTCTTTTACCCTGCCTCGCCTCCCCCTTCATGTCTTCCACTCATACCCTTGCTTCTTTTACCCTGCCTCGCCCCCTTCCTATGTTTTCCACTCATATTCTTGCCTCTTTACCCTTCCATGCCTCCCCCTTCCTATGTCTTCCACTAATATCCTTGCTTCTTTTACCCTGCCTCGCCCCCCTTCCTATGTCTTCCACCCATATCCTTGTTTCTTTTACCATGTCTCGCCTCCCCCTTCCTGTGTCTTCCACTCGTGTCCTTGCCTCTTTTACCCTACCTCACCTCCCCTTCATCTATCTTCCACTAAAATCCTTGCATCTTTTACCCTGACTCACCTCCCCTTCCCTGTGCATACCCTGTCTGCACCATTCCTGTCCTTGCCTCTTTACCCTGCCTCGCCCTCACTTCCTGTGCCTTCCAACCATATCCTTCCGTCTTTTACCCTGCCTCACCTTCCTGTGTCTTCCACTCCTATTCTTGCTTCTTTTACCCTGCCTCGCCTCTCCCTTCCTGTGTCATTCACTCAAATCCTTGCCTCTTTTACCCTGCCTCGCCTCTCCCTTCCTATGTCTTCCACTCATATCCTTGTCTCTTTTACCCTGCTTCGCCTCCCCCTTCTTATGTCTTCCACTCATATCCTTGCCTCTTTTACCCTGCCTCACCTCCCCCTTCTTACGTATTCCACTCATATCCTTGACTCGTTTACCATGTCTCGCCTCCCCCTTCCCATGTCTTCCACTCGTGCCCTTGCCTCTTTTACCATGCCTCACCTCCCCCTTCCTGTGTCTTCCACTCATATCCTTGCATCTTTTACCCTGCCTCGCATCCCTCTTCTTATGTCTTCCACTCATACCCTTGCTTCTTTTACCCTGCCTCGCCTCCACCTTCCTACGTATCCACTCATATCCTTGCATCTTTTACCTTGCCTCACATCCCCCTTCTTATCTCTTCCACTCATATCCTTGCTTTTTTCACCCTGCCTCGCCTCCCCCTTCCTATGTCTTCCACCCATAACCTTGCTTCTTTAACCATGCTTCGCCCCCCTTCCTATGTCTTCCACTCATATCCTTGTCTCTTTAACCATGTTTTGCCTCCCCTTCCTGTGTCTCCCACTCATATCCTTGCTTCTTTAACTCTGCCTCATCTCCCCTTCCTATGTTTTCCACTCATATCCTTGCTTCTTTTACCCTGCCTCGCCCCCCTTTCTGTCTTCCACTCATAACCCTGCTTCTTGTACCTTGCCTCACCCCCTTCCTTCCTATGTCTTCCACTCATATCCTTACCTCTTTTACCCTGCCTCGCCTCCCCCTTCATGTCTTCCACTCATATCCTTGCTTCTTTTACCCTGCCTCGCCCCCTTCCTATGTTTTCCACTCATGTTCTTGCTTCTTTTACCCTGCCTCGCCTCCCCCTTCATGTCTTCCACTCATATCCTTGCTTCTTTTACCCTGCATCGCCCCCTTCCTATGTCTTCCACTCATATCCTTCTCTCTTTTACCATGTCTCGCCTCCCCCTTCCTGTGTCTTCCACTCGTGTCCTTGCCTCTTTTACCCTAACTCACCTCCCCTTCCTCTATCTTCCACTAATATCCTTGCATCTTTTACCCTGACTCGCCTCCCCTTCCCTGCGCATACCCTGTCTGCACCATTCCTGTCCTTGCCTCTTTACCCTGCTTCGCCCTCCCTTCCTGTGTCTTCCAACCATATCCTTCCTTCTTTTACCCTGCCTCTCCTTCCTGTGTCTTCCACTCCTATTCTTGCTTCTTTTACCCTGCATCGCCTCCCCCTTCCTGCATCGTCCACTCACATCCTTGCATCTTATACCCTGCCTCGCCTCCCCCTTCCTGTGTCATTCACTCAAATCCTTGCCTCTTTTACCCTGCCTCGCCTCTCCCTTCCTGTGTCTTCCACTCATATCCTTGCCTCTTTTACCCTGCTTCGCCTCCCCCTTCTTACGTCTTCCACTTATATCCTTGACTCTTTTACCCTGCTTCACCTCCCCCTTCTTACGTATTCCACTCATATCCTTGACTCGTTTACCATGTCTCGCCTCCCCCTTCCTATGTCTTCCACTCGTGTCCTTGCCTCTTTTACCATGCCTCACCTCCCCCTTCCTGTGTCTTCCACTCATATCCTTGCATCTTTTACCCTGCCTCGCATCCCTCTTCTTATGTCTTCCACTCATACCCTTGCTTCTTTTACCCTGCCTTGCCTCCACCTTCCTACGTATCCATTCATATCCTTGCATCTTTCACATTGCCTCACGTCCCCCTTCTTATGTCTTCCACTCATATCCTTGCTTTTTTCACCCTGCCTCGCCTCCCCCTTCCTATGTCTTCAACCCATACCCTTGCTTCTTTAACCCTGCCTCGCCCCCGTTCCTATGTCTTCCACTCATATCCTTGTCTCTTTAACTCTGCCTCATCTCCCCTTCCTATGTTTTCCACTCATATCCTTGCTTCTTTTACCCTGCCTCGCCCCCCTTCCTGTCTTCCACTCATAACCCTGCTTCTTGTACCTTGTCTCACCCCCTTCCTTCCTATGTCTTCCACTCATATCCTGACCTCTTTTACCCTGCCTCGCCTCCCCCTTCATGTCTTCCACTCATATCCTTGCTTCTTTTACCCTGCCTCGCCCCCTTCCTATGTTTTCCACTCATATTCTTGCCTCTTTACCCTTCCATGCCTCCCCCTTCCTATGTCTTCCACTAATATCCTTGCTTCTTTTACCCTGCCTCGCCCCCCTTCCTATGTCTTCCACCCATATCCTTGTTTCTTTTACCATGTCTCGCCTCCCCCTTCCTGTGTCTTCCACTCGTGTCCTTGCCTCTTTTACCCTACCTCACCTCCCCTTCCTCTATCTTCCACTAAAATCCTTGCATCTTTTACCCTGACTCACCTCCCCTTCCCTGTGCATACCCTGTCTGCACCATTCCTGTCCTTGCCTCTTTACCCTGCTTCGCCCTCACTTCCTGTGCCTTCCAACCATATCCTTCCGTCTTTTACCCTGCCTCACCTTCCTGTGTCTTCCACTCCTATTCTTGCTTCTTTTACCCTGCCTCGCCTCCCCCTTCCTGTGTCATTCACTCAAATCCTTGCCTCTTTTACCCTGCCTCGCCTCTCCCTTCCTATGTCTTCCACTCATATCCTTGTCTCTTTTACCCTGCTTCGCCTCCCCCTTCTTATGTCTTCCACTCATATCCTTGCCTCTTTTACCCTGCCTCACCTCCCCCTTCTTACGTATTCCACTCATATCCGTGACTCGTTTACCATGTCTCGCCTCCCCCTTCCTATGTCTTCCACTCGTGTCCTTGCCTCTTTTACCATGCCTCACCTCCCCCTTCCTGTGTCTTCCACTCATATCCTTGCATCTTTTACCCTGCCTCGCATCCCTCTTCTTATGTCTTCCACTCATACCCTTGCTTCTTTTACCCTGCCTCGCCTCCACCTTCCTACGTATCCACTCATATCCTTGCATCTTTTACCTTGCCTCACATCCCCCTTCTTATGTCTTCCACTCATATCCTTGCTTTTTTCACCCTGCCTCGCCTCCCCCTTCCTATGTCTTCCACCCATAACCTTGCTTCTTTAACCATGCTTCGCCCCCCTTCCTATGTCTTCCACTCATATCCTTGTCTCTTTAACCAGGTTTTGCCTCCCCCTTCCTGTGTCTCCCACTCATATCCTTGCTTCTTTAACTCTGCCTCATCTCCCCTTCCTATGTTTTCCACTCATATCCTTGCTTCTTTTACCCTGCCTCGCCCCCCTTTCTGTCTTCCACTCATAACCCTGCTTCTTGTACCTTGCCTCACCCCCTTCCTTCCTATGTCTTCCACTCATATCCTTACCTCTTTTACCCTGCCTCGCCTCCCCCTTCATGTCTTCCACTCATATCCTTGCTTCTTTTACCCTGCCTCGCCCCCTTCCTATGTTTTCCACTCATGTTCTTGCTTCTTTTACCCTGCCTCGCCTCCCCCTTCATGTCTTCCACTCATATCCTTGCTTCTTTTACCCTGCATCGCCCCCTTCCTATGTCTTCCACTCATATCCTTCTCTCTTTTACCATGTCTCGCCTCCCCCTTCCTGTGTCTTCCACTCGTGTCCTTGCCTCTTTTACCCTAACTCACCTCCCCTTCCTCTATCTTCCACTAATATCCTTGCATCTTTTACCCTGACTCGCCTCCCCTTCCCTGTGCATACCCTGTCTGCACCATTCCTGTCCTTGCCTCTTTACCCTGCCTCGCCCTCCCTTCCTGTGTCTTCCAACCATATCCTCTCTTCTTTTACCCTGCCTCACCTTCCTGTGTCTTCCACTCCTATTCTTGCTTCTTTTACCCTGCATCGCCTCCCCCTTCCTGTATCGTCAACTCACATCCTTGCATCTTATACCCTGCCTCGCCTCCCCCTTCCTGTGTCATTCACTCAAATCCTTGCCTCTTTTACCCTGCCTCGCCTCTCCCTTCCTGTGTCTTCCACTCATATCCTTGCCTCTTTTACCCTGCTTCGCCTCCCCCTTCTTACGTCTTCCACTCATATCCTTGACTCTTTTACCCTGCTTCACCTCCCCCTTCTTACGTATTCCACTCATACCCTTGCTTCTTTTACCCTGCCTTGCCTCCGCCTTCCTACGTATCCACTCATATCCTTGTATCTTTCACATTGCCTCACGTCCCCCTTCTTATGTCTTCCACTCATATCCTTGCTTTTTTCACCCTGCCTCGCCTCCCCCTTCCTATGTCTTCAACCCATACCCTTGCTTCTTTAACCCTGCCTCGCCCCCGTTCCTATGTCTTCCACTCATATCCTTGTCTCTTTAACTCTGCCTCATCTCCCCTTCCTATGTTTTCCACTCATATCCTTGCTTCTTTTACCCTGCCTCGCCCCCCTTCCTGTCTTCCACTCATAACCCTGCTTCTTGTACCTTGCCTCACCCCCTTCCTTCCTATGTCTTCCACTCATATCCTGACCTCTTTTACCCTGCCTCGCCTCCCCCTTCATGTCTTCCACTCATATCCTTGCTTCTTTTATCCTGCCTCGCCCCTTCCTATGTTTTCCACTCATACTCTTGCTTCTTTTACCCTGCCTCGCCTCCCCCTTCATGTCTTCCACTCATATCCTTGCTTCTTTTACCCTGCATCGCCCCCTTCCTATGTCTTCCACTCATATCCTTCTCTCTTTTGCCATGTCTCGCCTCCCCCTTCATGTGTCTTCCACCCGTGTCCTTGCCTCTTTTACCCTAACTCACCTCCCCTTCCTCTATCTTCCACTAATATCCTTGCATCTTTTACCCTGCCTCACATCCCCCTTCTTATGTCTTCCACTCATACCCTTGCTTCTTCTACCCTGCCTCGCCTCCCCCTTCCTGCGTATCCACTCATATCCTTGCATCTTTTACCTTGCCTCACATCCCCCGTCTTATGTCTTCCACTCATATCCTTGCTTTAATTGCCCTGCCTCGCCTCCCCCTTCCTATGTCTTCCACCCATACCCTTGCTTCTTTTACCCTGCCTCACGTCCCCCTCCTGTGTCTCCCACTTATATCTTTGTTTCTTTAACTCTGCCTCGTCTTCCCTTCCTATGTTTTCCACTCATATCCTTGCTTCTTTTACCCTGCCTCGCCCCCTTCCTATGTCTTCCACTCATATCCTTGTCTCTTTAACCATGTTTTGCCTCCCCCTTCCTGTGTCTTCCACTCGTTTCCTTGCCTCTTTAAACCTGCCTCACCCCCTTCCTATGTCTTCCACTCATAACCTTGCTTCTTGTACCTTGCCTCACCCCCTTCCTTCCTATGTCTTCCACTCATATCCTTACCTCTTTTACCCTGCCTCGCCCCTCCCTTCATGTCTTCCACTCATATCCTTGCTTCTTTTACCCTGCCTCACTTCCCTTCCTATGTCTTCAACTCATATCCTTGACTCTCTAGCCTCCCCCTTCCTATGTCTTCCACTAATATCCTTGCTTCTTTTACACGGCCTCGCCCCCCTTCCTATGTCTTCCACCCATATCCTTGTCTCTTTTACCATGTCTCGCCTCCCACTTCCTGTGTCTTCCACTCGTGTCCTTGCCTCTTTTACCCAACATGGCTTCCCATTCCTATGTATTCCACTAATATCCTTGCGTCTTTTACTCTGACTCGCCTCCCCTTCCATGTGCATACCCTGTCTGCACCATTCCTGTCCTTGCCTCTTTACCCTGCCTTGCCCTTCCTTCCTGTGTCTTCCAACCATATCCTTACCTCTTTTACCCTGCCTCGCCCCTCCCTTCATGTCTTCCACTCATATCCTTGCTTCTTTTACCCTGCCTCGCCCCCTTCCTATGTTTTCCTCTCATATTCTTGCTTCTTTTACCCTGCCTCACCTTTCCCTTCATGTCTTCCACTCATACCCTTGCTTCTTTTACCCTGCCTTGACCCCTTCCTCTGTCTTCCACTCATATCCTTGCCTCTTTACCCTTCCTTGCCTCCCCCTTCCTATGTCTTCCACTAATATCCTTGCTTCTTTTACCCTGCCTCGCCCCCTTCCTATGTCTTCCACTCATATTCTTGTCTCTTTTACCATGTCTCGCCTCCCCCTTCCTGTGTCTTCCACACGTGTCCTTGCCTCTTTTACCCTGCCTCACCTCCCCTTCCTGTCTGCCACTAATATTCTTCCTTCTTTTACCCTGACTCGCCTCCCCTTCCCTGTGCATACCCTGTCTGCACCATTCCTGTCTTTGCCTCTTTACCTTGCCTCACCCTCCCTTCCTGTGTCTTCCAACCATATCCTTACTTCTTTTACCCTGCCTCGCCTCCCCTTCCTGTGTCTTCCACTCCTATTCTTGCTTCTTTTACCCTACATCGCCTCCCCCTTCCTGCATCGTCCACTCACATCTTTGCATCTTTTACCCTGCCTCGCCTCCCCCTTCCTGTGTCTTCCACTCATATCCTTGCTTCTTTTGCCCTGCCTCGCCCTCTTCCTATGTCTTCCACTCATATACTTGTCTCTTTTACCATGTTTTGCCTCCCCCTTCCTGTGTCTTCCACTCGTATCCTTGCCTCTTTTACCCTGCCTCACCCCCCTTCCTATGTCTTCCACTTATAACCTTGCTTCTTGTACCTTGCCTCACATCTTCCTTCCTATGTCCTCCACTCATATCCTTACCTCTTTTACCCTGCCTCGCCTCCCCCTTCATGTCTTCCACTCATACCCTTGCTTCTTTTACCCTGCCTCGCCCCCTTCCTATGTTTTCCACTCATATTCTTGCCTCTTTACCCTTCCATGCCTCCCCCTTCCTATGTCTTCCACTAATATCCTTGCTTCTTTTACCCTGCCTCGCCCCCCTTCCTATGTCTTCCACCCATATCCTTGTTTCTTTTACCATGTCTCGCCTCCCCCTTCCTGTGTCTTCCACTCGTGTCCTTGCCTCTTTTACCCTACCTCACCTCCCCTTCATCTATCTTCCACTAAAATCCTTGCATCTTTTACCCTGACTCACCTCCCCTTCCCTGTGCATACCCTGTCTGCACCATTCCTGTCCTTGCCTCTTTACCCTGCCTCGCCCTCACTTCCTGTGCCTTCCAACCATATCCTTCCGTCTTTTACCCTGCCTCACCTTCCTGTGTCTTCCACTCCTATTCTTGCTTCTTTTACCCTGCCTCGCCTCTCCCTTCCTGTGTCATTCACTCAAATCCTTGCCTCTTTTACCCTGCCTCGCCTCTCCCTTCCTATGTCTTCCACTCATATCCTTGTCTCTTTTACCCTGCTTCGCCTCCCCCTTCTTATGTCTTCCACTCATATCCTTGCCTCTTTTACCCTGCCTCACCTCCCCCTTCTTACGTATTCCACTCATATCCTTGACTCGTTTACCATGTCTCGCCTCCCCCTTCCCATGTCTTCCACTCGTGCCCTTGCCTCTTTTACCATGCCTCACCTCCCCCTTCCTGTGTCTTCCACTCATATCCTTGCATCTTTTACCCTGCCTCGCATCCCTCTTCTTATGTCTTCCACTCATACCCTTGCTTCTTTTACCCTGCCTCGCCTCCACCTTCCTACGTATCCACTCATATCCTTGCATCTTTTACCTTCCCTCACATCCCCCTTCTTATGTCTTCCACTCATATCCTTGCTTTTTTCACCCTGCCTCGCCTCCCCCTTCCTATGTCTTCCACCCATAACCTTGCTTCTTTAACCATGCTTCGCCCCCCTTCCTATGTCTTCCACTCATATCCTTGTCTCTTTAACCATGTTTTGCCTCCCCCTTCCTGTGTCTCCCACTCATATCCTTGCTTCTTAGACTCTGCCTCATCTCCCCTTCCTATGTTTTCCACTCATATCCTTGCTTCTTTTACCCTGCCTCGCCCCCCTTTCTGTCTTCCACTCATAACCCTGCTTCTTGTACCTTGCCTCACCCCCTTCCTTCCTATGTCTTCCACTCATATCCTTACCTCTTTTACCCTGCCTCGCCTCCCCCTTCATGTCTTCCACTCATATCCTTGCTTCTTTTACCCTGCCTCGCCCCCTTCCTATGTTTTCCACTCATGTTCTTGCTTCTTTTACCCTGCCTCGCCTCCCCCTTCATGTCTTCCACTCATATCCTTGCTTCTTTTACCCTGCATCGCCCCCTTCCTATGTCTTCCACTCATATCCTTCTCTCTTTTACCATGTCTCGCCTCCCCCTTCCTGTGTCTTCCACTCGTGTCCTTGCCTCTTTTACCCTAACTCACCTCCCCTTCCTCTATCTTCCACTAATATCCTTGCATCTTTTACCCTGACTCGCCTCCCCTTCCCTGCGCATACCCTGTCTGCACCATTCCTGTCCTTGCCTCTTTACCCTGCTTCGCCCTCCCTTCCTGTGTCTTCCAACCATATCCTTCCTTCTTTTACCCTGCCTCACCTTCCTGTGTCTTCCACTCCTATTCTTGCTTCTTTTACCCTGCATCGCCTCCCCCTTCCTGCATCGTCCACTCACATCCTTGCATCTTATACCCTGCCTCGCCTCCCCCTTCCTGTGTCAATCACTCAAATCCTTGCCTCTTTTACCCTGCCTCGCCTCTCCCTTCCTGTGTCTTCCACTCATATCCTTGCCTCTTTTACCCTGCTTCGCCTCCCCCTTCTTACGTCTTCCACTTATATCCTTGACTCTTTTACCCTGCTTCACCTCCCCCTTCTTACGTATTCCACTCATATCCTTGACTCGTTTACCATGTCTCGCCTCCCCCTTCCTATGTCTTCCACTCGTGTCCTTGCGTCTCTTACCATGCCTCACCTCCTCCTTCCTGTGTCTTCCACTCATATCCTTGCATCTTTTACCCTGCCTCGCATCCCTCTTCTTATGTCTTCCACTCATACCCTTGCTTCTTTTACCCTGCCTTGCCTCCACCTTCCTACGTATCCACTCATATCCTTGCATCTTTCACATTGCCTCACGTCCCCCTTCTTATGTCTTCCACTCATATCCTTGCTTTTTTCACCCTGCCTCACCTCCCCCTTCCTATGTCTTCAACCCATACCCTTGCTTCTTTAACCCTGCCTCGCCCCGTTCCTATGTCTTCCACTCATATCCTTGTCTCTTTAACTCTGCCTCATCTCCCCTTCCTATGTTTTCCACTCATATCCTTGCTTCTTTTACCCTGCCTCGCCCCCCTTCCTGTCTTCCACTCATAACCCTGCTTCTTGTACCTTGCCTCACCCCCTTCCTTCCTATGTCTTCCACTCATATCCTGACCTCTTTTACCCTGCCTCGCCTCCCCCTTCATGTCTTCCACTCATATCCTTGCTTCTTTTACCCTGCCTCGCCCCCTTCCTATGTTTTCCACTCATATTCTTGCCTCTTTACGCTTCCATGCCTCCCCCTTCCTATGTCTTCCACTACCTTGCTTCTTTTACCCTGCCTCGCCCCCCTTCCTATGTCTTCCACCCATATCCTTGTTTCTTTTACCATGTCTCGCCTCCCCCTTCCTGTGTCTTCCACTCGTGTCCTTGCCTCTTTTACCCTACCTCACCTCCCCTTCCTCTATCTTCCACTAAAATCCTTGCATCTTTTACCCTGACTCACCTCCCCTTCCCTGTGCATACCCTGTCTGCACCATTCCTGTCCTTGCCTCTTTACCCTGCCTCGCCCTCACTTCCTGTGCCTTCCAACCATATCCTTCCGTCTTTTACCCTGCCTCACCTTCCTGTGTCTTCCACTCCTATTCTTGCTTCTTTTACCCTGCCTCGCCTCCCCCTTCCTGTGTCATTCACTCAAATGCTTGCCTCTTTTACCCTGCCTCGCCTCTCCCTTCCTATGTCTTCCACTCATATCCTTGTCTCTTTTACCCTGCTTCGCCTCCCCCTTCTTATGTCTTCCACTCATATCCTTGCCTCTTTTACCCTGCCTCACCTCCCCCTTCTTACGTATTCCACTCATATCCTTGACTCGTTTACCATGTCTCGCCTCCCCCTTCCTATGTCTTCCACTCGTGTCCTTGCCTCTTTTACCATGCCTCACCTCCCCCTTCCTGTGTCTTCCACTCATATCCTTGCATCTTTTACCCTGCCTCGCATCCCTCTTTTTATGTCTTCCACTCATACCCTTGCTTCTTTTACCCTGCCTCGCCTCCACCTTCCTACGTATCCACTCATATCCTTGCATCTTTTACCTTGCCTCACATCCCCCTTCTTATGTCTTCCACTCATATCCTTGCTTTTTTCACCCTGCCTCGCCTCCCCCTTCCTATGTCTTCCACCCATAACCTTGCTTCTTTAACCATGCTTCGCCCCCCTTCCTATGTCTTCCACTCATATCCTTGTCTCTTTAACCAGGTTTTGCCTCCCCCTTCCTGTGTCTCCCACTCATATCCTTGCTTCTTTAACTCTGCCTCATCTCCCCTTCCTATGTTTTCCACTCATATCCTTGCTTCTTTTACCCTGCCTCGCCCCCCTTTCTGTCTTCCACTCATAACCCTGCTTCTTGTACCTTGCCTCACCCCCTTCCTTCCTATGTCTTCAACTCATATCCTTACCTCTTTTACCCTGCCTCGCCTCCCCCTTCATGTCTTCCACTCATATCCTTGCTTCTTTTACCCTGCCTCGCCCCCTTCCTATGTTTTCCACTCATGTTCTTGCTTCTTTTACCCTGCCTCGCCTCCCCCTTCATGTCTTCCACTCATATCCTTGCTTCTTTTACCCTGCATCGCCCCCTTCCTATGTCTTCCACTCATATCCTTCTCTCTTTTACCATGTCTCGCCTCCCCCTTCCTGTGTCTTCCACTCGTGTCCTTGCCTCTTTTACCCTAACTCACCTCCCCTTCCTCTATCTTCCACTAATATCCTTCCATCTTTTACCCTGACTCGCCTCCCCTTCCCTGTGCATACCCTGTCTGCACCATTCCTGTCCTTGCCTCTTTACCCTGCCTCGCCCTCCCTTCCTGTGTCTTCCAACCATATCCTTCCTTCTTTTACCCTGCCTCACCTTCCTGTGTCTTCCACTCCTATTCTTGCTTCTTTTACCCTGCATCGCCTCCCCCTTCCTGTATCGTCAACTCACATCCTTGCATCTTATACCCTGCCTCGCCTCCCCCTTCCTGTGTCATTCACTCAAATCCTTGCCTCTTTTACCCTGCCTCGCCTCTCCCTTCCTGTGTCTTCCACTCATATCCTTGCCTCTTTTACCCTGCTTCGCCTCCCCCTTCTTACGTCTTCCACTCATATCCTTGACTCTTTTACCCTGCTTCACCTCCCCCTTCTTACGTATTCCACTCATACCCTTGCTTCTTTTACCCTGCCTTGCCTCCGCCTTCCTACGTATCCACTCATATCCTTGCATCTTTCACATTGCCTCACGTCCCCCTTCTTATGTCTTCCACTCATATCCTTGCTTTTTTCACCCTGCCTCGCCTCCCCCTTCCTATGTCTTCAACCCATACCCTTGCTTCTTTAACCCTGTCTCGCCCCCGTTCCTATGTCTTCCACTCATATCCTTGTCTCTTTAACTCTGCCTCATCTCCCCTTCCTATGTTTTCCACTCATATCCTTGCTTCTTTTACCCTGCCTCGCCCCCTTCCTGTCTTCCACTCATAACCCTGCTTCTTGTACCTTGCCTCACCCCCTTCCTTCCTATGTCTTCCACTCATATCCTGACCTCTTTTACCCTGCCTCGCCTCCCCCTTCATGTCTTCCACTCATATCCTTGCTTCTTTTATCCTGCCTCGCCCCCTTCCTATGTTTTCCACTCATACTCTTGCTTCTTTTACCCTGCCTCGCCTCCCCCTTCATGTCTTCCACTCATATCCTTGCTTCTTTTACCCTGCATCGCCCCCTTCCTATGTCTTCCACTCATATCCTTCTCTCTTTTACCATGTCTCGCCTCCCCCTTCCTGTGTCTTCCACCCGTGTCCTTGCCTCTTTTACCCTAACTCACCTCCCCTTCCTCTATCTTCCACTAATATCCTTGCATCTTTTACCCTGACTCGCCTCCCCTTCCCTGTGCATACCCTGTCTGCACCATACCTGTCCTTGCCTCTTTACCCTGCCTCGCCCTCCCTTCCCGTGTCTTCCAACCATATCCTTCCTTCTTTTACCCTGCCTCACCTTCCTGTGTCTTCCACTCCTATTCTTGCTTCTTTTACCCTGCATCGCCTCCCCCTTCCTGCATCGTCCACTCACATCCTTGCATCTTATACCCTGCCTCGCCTCCCCCTTCCTGTGTCATTCACTCAAATCCTTGCCTCTTTTACCCTGCCTCGCCTCTCCCTTCCTGTGTCTTCCACTCATATCCTTGCCTCTTTTACCCTGCTTCACCTCCCCCTTCTTACGTATTCCACTCATATCCTTGACTCGTTTACCATGTCTCGCCTCCCCCTTCCTATGTCTTCCACTCGTGTCCTTGCCTCTTTTACCATGCCTCACCTCCCCCTTCCTGTGTCTTCCACTCATATCCTTGCATCTTTTACCCTGCCTCGCATCCCTCTTCTTATGTCTTCCACTCATACCCTTGCTTCTTTTACCCTGCCTCGCCTCCACCTTCCTACGTATCCACTCATATCCTTGCATCTCTTACCTTGCCTCACGTCCCCCTTCTTATGTCTTCCACTCATATCCTTGCTTTTTTCACCCTGCCTCGCCTCCCCCTTCCTATGTCTTCCACCCATACCCTTGCTTCTTTAACCCTGCCTCGCCCCCCCTCCTATGTCTTCCACTCAAATCCTTGTCTCTTTAACTCTGCCTCATCTCCCCTTCCTATGTTTTCCACTCATATCCTTGCTTCTTTTACCCTGCCTCGCCCCCCTTCCTGTCTTCCACTCATAACCCTGCTTCTTGTACCTTGCCTCACCCCCTTCCTTCCTATGTCTTCCACTCATATCCTGACCTCTTTTACCCTGCCTCGCCTCCCCCTTCATGTCTTCCACTCATATCCTTGCTTCTTATGCCCTGCCTCGCCCCCTTCCTATGTTTTCCACTCATATTCTTGCTTCTTTTACCCTGTCTCGCCTCCCCCTTCATGTCTTCCACTCATATCCTTGTTTCTTTTACCCTGCCTCGCCCCCTTCCTATGTCTTCCACTCATATCCTTGTCTCTTTTACCATGTCTCGCCTCCCCCTTCCTGTGTCTTCCACTCGTGTCCTTGCCTCTTTTACCCTGCCTCGCCTCCCCTTCCTGTCTTCCACTAATATCCTTGCTTCTTTTACCCTGACTCGCCTCCCCTTCCCTGTGCATACCCTGTCTGCACGATTCCTGTCCTTGCCTCTTTACCTTGCCTCGCCCTCCCTTCCTGTGTCTTCTAACCATATCCTTACTTCTTTTACCCTGCCTCGCCTCCCCTTCCTGTGTCTTCCACTCCTATTCTTGCTTCTTTTACCCTGCATCGCCTCCCCCTTCCTGCATCGTCCACTCACATCCTTGCATCTTTTACCCTGCCTCGCCTCTCCCTTCCTGTGTCTTCCACTCATATCCTTGCCTCTTTTACCCTGCCTTGCCTCCCCCTTCTTATGTCTTCCACTCATATCCTTGCCTCTTTTACCATGCCTCACCATCCCCCTTCCTGTGTCTTCCACTCATATCCTTGCATTTTTTACCCTGCCTCGCATCCTCCTTCCTATGTCTTCCACTCATACCCTTGCTTCTTTTACCCTGCCTCGCCTCCCCCTTCCTGCGTATCCACTCATAGCCTTGCATCTTTCACCTTGCCTCACATCTCCCCTCTAATGTCTTCCACTCATATCCTTGCTTTTTTTACCCTGCCTCGCCTCCCCCTTCCTATGTCTTCCACCCATACCATTGCTTCTTTTACCGTGCCTCGCCTCCCCTCTCGTGTCTCCCACTCATATCCTTGCTTCTTTGACTCTGCCTCGTCTGCCCTTCCTATGTTTTCCACTCATATCCTTGCTTCTTACCCTGCCTCACCTCCCCTTCCTGCATATTCCACTCATATCCTTGCTTCTTTTACCTTGCCTCGCCTACGCCTTCCTGTGTCTTCCACTCATATCCTTGCTTCTTTTACGCTGCCTCGCCTCTCCCTTCATGCATCTTCTACTCATATCCTTGCTTCTTTTACCCTGCCTCGCCTCCCCTTCCTATGCCTTCCACTCATATCCTTGCTTCTTTTACCCTGCCACGCCTCCCCTTCCTATGCCTTCCACTCATATCCTTGCTTCTTTTATCCTGCCTCGCCTCCCCGTTCCTGGGTCTTCCACTCATATCCTTGATTCTTTTACCCTGCCTCGCCCCCCTCTCCCAGTGTTTGTCTTATGTCTTCCTCTCCATTCCTTGCCTCTTTGCCCTGCCTCACCTCCCCCAGTGTTTGTCTTGTGTCTTCCTCTCCTTTCCTTACTTCTTTACCCTGCCTCACCTCCCCCTTGCCAGTGCACGACCTGTGTCCCTAACCCGCTCTTTATGTGGCACTGTCTCCATGTTCCTAGGGCATGTGTTGCCTCAGCCATTTGCGCTGGTGCAGGAAACAGTCCATACATTAAAATAAGAGGCTATGTAAAATACATAAGGGGGCCTATTCTGCAAATCGTAGCAACACCAAATGACGTGTTCATTGTCGCTGGGAGTTTACCGACCATACACATTGGTGCTGTGCACTGGCATGGACTTCGGTGATATTAGTCAAATGCATCAGTTGCATCCATCATGTTCTGTCCATCTCAAAAAGATAAAAACTTTAACACCCCTGTTCTTCTACGCACAATTTGCTACTGCTCCTTTGACACCACCTTCGATTAGATACAAGCATCTTCTAGGTGCAATTTTTACTCCCTTAATCTAGTGACTGTTCTTTCTGGTCACACTTATTCACCACACCTGTCCTGCTCCACACATTTAGGGGACCTAGGCTAAGAATGGCATACCTCGTTAGGTACTTTTTAAATACATGTTTGTTTTGTGGGAGGCTGGGGTGCTCTTTCAAACAAATACATGCTGATTTAATAGAGTAGGTGAAATGCTGAACATTAAAGCATGGGTCTCTGCAGTAAAAAGAATACAACAATCACCTTTACAGACCTCTGTTTATTAGTTGTTTCCCCGTGAATGGTCATAGGGCCAGATGTATCCTTGCACTGGTTGCAAAAACTGGTCACAATTTGCAATCTGTAGTTGTGCCACCAGCGTGGAATTTTGCGAATTAACTTATGAACTAATAGGTTGATTCACAAAATTCTGATTCAGAGAGGGTTGCAATCCGCCTTTCTCAGTAATATTCTTGACGTAGATAGCAAATTGCGGCTCAGTTTAATTGATCACAATCACAGGGATGGTGGCCTCAGGGGGTTAATAGACCACAATGCTTGTGATTGTGTTTCAATACAATTTGTTTCTGAAAAAAATTAAAACGCCACTTGTGTTTTTATGTCGAGCCTGAGCCAGCGCGCATGCACTGCTCTGGTAATCTGCTGTAGTCGAGTATGGAAGAGAAGCCCCTCCCCCTCTTCACCCATATTTGTCATTGGCTTCTGTGTTTGTCCTTCTTAAATGCAGGCTTTTGATTAAGTAGTCAGTTTGTTATTCCTTCCTTAGTACTGCTTTGTCTTTATTTGTAGCCTCCCATGGCTACTGACCCCTTTACTTAAGTTGTTACACGATACGTGACTTGTAAGCACTATTTTCTTTATAGAGTTTCTCCTCCTTCAGGCACCACAACATGACATGCTCTGCTTGCGTTCAGCACCACACCATGCCTGCTTTCACCTTCCAAGCAGCTGGGAATCTGAGGGCCGCCTTGTCCCTCCCCGAGAGACGGACGCATTCCTACTCGGAGCATGTTGGTGTGTACTGAGTGTTCACGTCTGTGCATATAGAAGAGATAGAGGAGAGACTCTGAGTACTGCCTGGGTCCAGGGCCCTTAATGTCACCGGCCTGGCTCTCTGCCTCAGCACCCCCCTGCTCCCGGGCTGCTGGGGACAGCCAAGAGAGGGGGGCCTGTAACTGGAGCGTGATCAGCTGCAGTCCATCAGCAGCAGGTTGCAGCAGCTCCCCGCTGACCGGCAGAAGAAAATGAAATGAAATGTGGCATTTATAAAGCGCAAACTGTCACTCCCAAAGGAGCCTCCTGGCGTTGCCAGATAACGAGCTTCAGCAGTAAGGAGTTGGAATCTAGATGAGTGCAAGGCAGGACTCATCAGATGTTCCGTAGATCCATGTCTTTAGAGCCTTCCTGAACTGCTCTTCAGATTCCATTGATCTTAATTTGTTTGGCATAAAGTTCCAAGCCCTTGCCCCTAACACAGTAGCCGACTCCCCTCCCTTGGTTTTGAGTTTGAAGCCTGGCAATTTCAGAAGGTTTGCAGAAGTGGATCTGAGTGTCCTCGTTGTCGAGTATGGTGTAAATCTTGTGAAGAGATATACCGGCCCTAATCGGCGAGTTGCTCTGAAGGTCGTGAGTAGTTTGAATAAAATTATTTTGTGTAACGGGAGCCAATGGAGGGTCTTCAAAGCCGCTGAGGCAGACGCCCCGCGGGGAATTTTTAAGACCAATCTAGCTGCTGCATGTTGCACTACCTGTAGTCTCCTCAGGGTTGATTTGTTAACCCCTGCCAGAAGGCTATTACAGTAGTCAAGGCGTGAGAGTATTAAGGCCACTGCCACTGTTTTCCTTGCAGCAAGCGGAATCAAATCAAATAATTTTTTCAAGGTTTTAATTAGGCCAAAGCATGTACCCACCACCTTAAGTGCGTGGGGTTTGAAGGAAAGGGAAGAATCAAACCACACCCCCAGATTTTTTTATACTTCCACGGTGGATGGAGGGGCTTCTGCCTCTTCCAGCCACCATTCCTTGGGTTGAAAGGGATTATTTTTCCCTATCAATAGGATTTCAGTCTTATCCGTATTGCAACGGAGGTGGTTGTTTTTCATCCATTTGATGACCGCCGTAAGACAGGCTTTGAAATTTTCTTCAGCATCCATGGAGTTTTTTCCAGTGACAGGATCAGCTGAGTATCATCAGCATAAGAAGTTTCAATTCCGTGAGCCGAGATGAGGGAGATAAGTGGGGCCTTGTATATATTGAAGAGAAGAGGATTAAGTGAGGCACCCTGTGGGACACCGTGGTGATGCTATGTTCTGAGGGGAGAGAAAGGTACCCAGGGAGACTGCTTGCCTCCGATTCGACAGGAAGGATGTGATCCAGGCCGGAGCAATATTGGAAACGCCGCAAGATTTTAGTCTGGCTAGCAAGATGTTATGTGAGATGGTGTCAAATGCGGCAGACAGATCCAAAAGGATCAGAGCTGCCTTCTGCCGTTGTCTGTAATAAATTTCAGGGTGTCCGATTTTTCCAGTAGCACGGATTCCGTGGAATGTTTCAGGCGAAAGCCAGATTGACGGGGTGGAAGATCTGAGCTGATTCAGAAAAATTGGAGAGTTTCTTATGGACCATTCTCTCTGTGATCTTACCTAAAATAGGTAGTAAGGATATGGGCCTGTAAGTGGAAAGATTAGAGGGGTCTATATTTTGTTTTTTCTTTAATGGTTTTACAATGGCGAATTTCCATTCATCCAGCACTATGCCTGAGGATAAAGAGGAATTTACAATGTTATTAACCACAGGATTCACTATGTCAATAATATGATGTAATATCATTGGGAGGGAAGCATCCAGTGGCGAACCTGATTTGCATGCTAAGATGGCTTCATGTGTCTGGGGTAACGTAACAGTTTGAAAGGCTTGAAGGACGGGCCTGCCCTGCCTATGATCCAACTCATGTTCGTTAATAGATTCAGGTAAGCTAGATGTTCCAAAATCCTTTTGAATATTCTTGATCTTGTCCTCAAAATATGTTGCAATATCATTGCAAAGCATTTGAGAGGGGGGAATTTCTGAATGTAGAGCTTTGGGATCAATACAATTTTTTACAATTTCAAAAATCTCTTTTTGGTTTTGCTTCGCCATGGCTATTCTATTACCGAAGTACTCTTTCTTAGCTAATTTAATAGCCAAGTGATATTGTTACCTGTGGGTTTTATAAATATGTAAATTGGCTACTTCGTATCCCCTTCTCCATCTACGTTCTAGTTGTTTACAATGTAGATGTTGTTTTGCTAGATCTTTCGTGAACCATGGATCGTTATGTAGTTTCCTTTTACCCCTTCTGTTGGTGTGCTTTGAGGGAATTAGTTCCTCACTTATAGCCGTCATCCAACTGTGGAAATGGTGGGAATTCTCTGCTGGCTTGCCAGTTAAGGTTGATACCTTATCCTGGGCAATTGTGGGTAAGCTGGGATTAGTGGCTAGCAGATGCCATTTAAGCCTTGGCACTCCTGTGTTGCTGTTCATGGCTACGTGTTCTGACTTGGGTATTGGGATAGCCAGAGGAATAAAATAGTGATCAGACCAGGCCTGCGGGATTGGAGCCTCTATCTGAAGTGAGGTAAGATTGGAGCAGACTGTATCCAGCGTATGTCCTGCCCTGTGTGTCAGCCCCTGAACTAGTTGGTTCAGGCACAGTGGAGTGACTGTTTCCAAAAAGGTGGTGACCCCCGGATTATTATTACATTCTAGTTGTAGATTAATATCTCTGAGCAGTGTAAAATTAGCGTATCTAAGCAGGGCTTGGCTAAGGGTGTCCCCTAATGAGTCCAAAATGTACAGCTGTTGCCAGGAGGGCGGTATATTGAAATACTAGAAAATGAGGATGATCCGTTTATGGCACAGCAGAAACCAAGGCTTCCGCTCCCTTAAACTCATGTAAATTAAAATTCTTTCATTGTAGGGTTTCTCTATGAATGATAGCCACTCCTCCCCCCTACCATCCTCTCTATCTTTCCTACAGTTGGTAAAATTAGGAGGCAAGGCGACTGCGATATCTGGATTGCAGTCCTCTTTTAACCAGGCTTCGGTGATACATAGAAAGTCTAAATGATTATCTAAGATTAGTTCTCTAATGTCCAATGCATGTTTAACTAGAGAGCGTGCATTAATTAGTCCCCACTTTATTACCGCCTGATGGTTAACTCCTTTGTCTTTTGTTGTTGCATGATTAAGTTCGACAAAAGGTACCTGTGCTTGGCATTTCCAGCAAGTAACAGGGCCTCTAATTTTATCCGCCTCCAGATAGTGTTCACACTGATTTTTGGTGTTCAACTGTCTTAGGAAATTCGGTGAAAAGACTTTGTCTTCTTGAAAACCTGCAGCATGGCTGGCGCTGGGCGTGTTCCGGACGCGGACGGGTGCAGATGGGCTTGCCTTTGGCACGCCTTCGGCACGCCGCCGGCGTGCCCACTGTACGCGTCCGCTGCGCGTCGGCGCCATTTCCTGATTTTGTAGTGTGGTGCCGGTGATCTTGTGGAGAGACTAGACCGTCTCCCTCCCAAGATGGCGCCCTTCAATGTCCAAGCGGAAGTGAGGGGAAATGTAGCGTCAGAGCTCCCTCCACACAATCAGCAACAGCTGTGGTCGACCGGAGAGCAGACGCGAGGAACAAGAGGTATTCAGAGGCAGGGGTACAATTGTAAAATTACCCAAACCCTTCCAATCCCCCAATATTGCAGTATACAAATGCAGGCAGATTTCACTTAGCGCAGAGCGGCAGTGAATTAAAACACACGGCGCAGTGCACAAAGCTGTATAAAGTGACAGTTATTTAAAATAGGTAAAACGAGCAGAGTAACTGGCTTCTAAAGTCTGCCAGCAGCGTTATCTTAACTGGGGGTCCTCTGTCCTGCCTTAGGGCAAAGGTTTTCTTCATTGTCTTTCAGTTTTGGATTGGAAAGTTAAGGGCCATGCATATTGTAAACTTGATGCTGGTTTCTTTATAAATATTTTTTTTTTTTTAAAGAGCAGAATCTTTTTTTCTTTTTAACGTGCCATTAGCGAGGAAGATTCTGTGTGATTGTGGGACAGATGAGCACAACCTGGTGTGAGCGAGAGGCATAATGCCTACAGCACCTGGTATTCCCAGGCGGTCTCCCATCCAAGTACTTACCAGGCCCGACTCTGCTTAGCTTCCGAGATCGGGCACATTCAGGGCAGTATGGCCGCAGGCATTGGAGGCTGCCATTACAGGCCTCTTGTTCTGAAACAGCTCACGTGTCTGAAGGAGGCTACCCTCAAGCATATTTGCACACTTCCCTTTAACAACTGCCCTCCTTTGCAAGCTTCCTGCAGATAGCCAAGCACAGCCCTATCCTGCACTTGTTTATTTTCCACTTGCACACAGGCTGGGACCTCCCTTCTTTAGGGACCAGCACTAACCGCAGCAGACCAGCAGCCTAGGATTTTTACCAAGTGCCTAGCCTTGCTTCGCACTGGCCTCTAACCACCTCTCTATGTGCCAGGGGCTGCAGGGGCTACCCCTCAGCAGCTGATGCTCACCCGCTCTCCTGCTCGAGCCCGAACCTTGGGGAGGTAAGTTCTTTTCCGTGAAGCTCAGTCTGCAAGTCTCCTTTTTTAAAAATCAAGGACAGGCCCCTCATATGCAAATAATGTCCATGCCCTGCCCCTCTGTGCGTATAGAAGAGATAGTGAGGCGGGGGACTGAGTACTGCCTGGGTCCAGGGCAATTAATGTCACCAACCTGGCTCTCTGCTTCAGAACCCCCCTGCTGCTGGGGACAGCCAAGAGAGGGGGGCATGGAACTGGAGCTGGGGCCGGTGCAGCCCATCAGCAACAAGCATTTGCAATGCAATAGGTCTCACATTTGCATGAGTTTAAGCTATTAGCATTGTAAATGACAATGCCTTTTAATTTTGTTTTAAAAACCAAAACATAAATAAAAGGCTTTGCCATTTACAATGCCAATAGCTCAACTAGCATAAATTCGAGACCTATTGCATTGCAAATGCTTGTTTTTGAAGGAAAATGGCCTGCTTTTAACCAAATAAGACTTTCCTCAAGTTTCACTGAGGGTTCAAAGTTTCACTATAGTTTGGAAGTGGTCCCCTGCACCACTGCCTACTCCCCTGAAATGTTTACAAACATTCACAGAGAGGAAGGGGTCCCTCCCCCTTTGCAGATCAGTTACAACCTCTTTTGAAGAGTCAGTTACTTTTCAGTGGTTTGTGACTGGAATTACACTCACAAACCATTGATACTTCTGACACCTAATTGAAATTTGGAAGGGATTCCAACATCACAGCCCTTCCAAATTGCAATTTGCTATCCAGACACAGACCCATTTTAGAAATCGGTAACATTTTATTGATAATTAAAATTGGTTTGGTACATGGTACAAAACATTTCTGTAGTCACAAACCCACAAATTAGGTTTGCAACTGAAAACAAGTTTTGTACACCTAGTTCATTGTAACAAGCAGTCTGTGTAGAAGTATACAGTGTTTTTCTCATGCCAACTTTTCTGTACTAAAGTGATAGCTAAATGTTGGAACAGACATTTACAGAAAATACATACTAAAATTCCCCATTCCCCAAAATTACCCTTAGACCTACTACGATCATCACCACATGGCAGCAATTGATGTGACCTTGACACTTGGATTGAAGCTGGGGCATCAAAAATAGGAGATCTCTTCAGAGATACGGAACTGCTCCCATTTAAGGAGTTCTATGCAGAATTTGATTCACCACAGGGACACTTTTTACTAAATAGAGCACTTACCACAGCAATGCACACACACTGGAACACGGGAACTACTATACCCCCTACATTTCAGAATTGTCATTATATGGCTCTCTCTGTGGGCATTATCAAGACGATCTCCTGTTTATATAGAACATTACGGGCAGACCAGAAACAACCGCTGAAAAAGCTGCAAGCTAGGTGGGAAGAGGACCTGGGTGTCCCTATTGCTGCTAAGGATTGGACTCAATCCTAGATAGAACACCCAGGATCTCTCGTAACGCACGCTTTAAACTTATTAATTATTATGTTCTACACAGGTCATATTTAACCCCTGAACACATGAGCAGATATTTCCAGGTGACTGATGAGGCGTGCCCTGGATGTGGAGAGGGAGGAGTACACATTTTACATATGTTTTGGGCATGTCCCATACTGACCACATTGTGGGAAGGGGTCTTCCATACACTTGAAGGAATCATAGAGGGAAAGATTCCTCGCACCCAAGGGCAATGCTTGTTGGTATGGTTTCCCCATACGTATAAAACAAAAGTTCCAAGTAAGCTCCAGGACTTAGCATTTGTTCTTGCCAAGTGGGAGATAACGAGGAATTGGAAGTCCCCCGGGGCCCTCGGATCCCTGTATTTAGAAGAGAATTAATTGAATGGGTGGGCTGCAAGGGGAGAAAATTCCTGCGAGAAGCCCAGAGGGGCATAGGAAAGATTGAGGTGGCAAAGGCCTGGGGAACACTGGTGGATAGTCTGTCCCACTCTGAGCCGGAAACACCTGTGTGGTCGACTACAGGATCACTATAAATATCCTTGTTTAGAGAACTCTCCTGCTTTGTCCCGCATTGGGCGTTATACAGTATTTACTATGAAGGCATGCTTAACTGTCTGTGGGGCAGATTCACAGAACTAATCTGAGACAAAATCCTAAACTTACTACTTTTGGTATTCACAGAAGGCATTTAATAGTAGTAAAGTTAGGATTTTGTCTTAAGTTTGACTTAAGACAGACTTAAGACAGACTTAAGACAGACTTAAGATAAATTTAGGACAGACTTAGGACAGACTTAAGACAGACTTAAGACAGATAGGGAGCACAACTTTTTCTCCGTGACCTTACGGACAGCCTCCTCACTGACCTTTGAAAGGTAGTTAAGTCAGGTTCCCCGCTTGATCCCGCCCCGTTGCATATCCTGCGTCAAGGGCTAGATAGCATTGCCCCTACTTTAGTGAAGCTATTGAACTTTTCACTTTCCAAAAGGCAAGCACCCCCACAATGGAAGCATGCAGTGGTTAAGCCCCTCCTAAAAACATCTGGACTCGATTCCCATTGCCCCAGCAACTTTAGGCCAATCTTTCTGTTGCCAGGCCCCTCAAAGGTTCTGGAAAAACATGTTAACAAACATCTGCCCACCTACCTTGAGTCCAATTAAATCCTCCATCCCACTCAAATGGGATTCAGTCTTCAGCATAGCATGGAACCACCTTTGCTGGCTGTAGTCGAGGAATTCAAATCTCTGTTGGGCAAAGGAGGCTCAGCAGCCATCATTCTATTAGATTTCAGCGTGGCCTTCGACACAGTAGACTATGCAATACTCATCCATAGAATATCCTGAGTAGGTGTCGCCGGCCATGCTCTGAACTGGCTTTCCTCTTTTTAGTAGGACAGAATCTTCCAGGTGCTAGACCAATCCTCTCCCCCTGTGCTATGGGGTGTCTCAGGTTCTCCCCCCTAGTCTCACCCTTTTCAATCTTTACATGTTTCCCCTGGCTGAAATCGTTGGCTCATTTGGGTTGTCATTGGTTTCTTATGCCGATGACACCCAATTGGTGATTTCTATCTCCCCTGACCCCAACTCTACTCGCCTAAGTCTTGTCCAGTGGCCTCAGGAAGTGGCCAGATGGAGGGAATAACTGCACATTGAAGCTTACCAAAAACAAGAGTGAGGCCATGTTACTGGATAACAATGTTAACAAAAAGATTCCCCTCCCCTGTGCCCGACTGCTTAGATCAGTTTCCTAGTCCGGAAACGGTGATGAAGAGCCTTGAAATGTGGCTAGGCTCCAGTCTCACGATGGAGCACCAAGCCAAAACACTTGCAGATAACTGCTTTGGCATCTTGAGATTACTAAGAAAGGTCTTAAACCTCCTTCCTTTCCTGGCTAGGAGACTAATTGTTCAGGGTCTCATCATCTGCCGACTTGATTATGGCAAAATCCTTTATCTGGGCTCTCCTCACTATGTAACAAGGAGGCTCCCGACTACCCAGCATGCTGATGCCCAGCTCCTGATAAATCTACCCTGACATCAATCTGCAAAAGTGGTCTTGAGGGACCTCCATTGGCTCCCAGTTGAGTAGCAGATCCAATTCAAAGCCTTATATATTCTGCATAGGTCTCTACATAAGAAAGGCCCGCTCTTTTGAGATCAGTAGTTACTCCTTATCTCCCTGGAAGGTCCTTGAGATCTTCCTCAGTTCATCTGTTGCAGGTCCCCAAATGCAGAAGATTCTGCTGGGGTGGCCGCTCCATTTCCCACCTGTCCCCTAGGCTGTAGAATATGCTCCTTTTTGACCTTAGCCAGCTGTCACGCGAGCTCTCTTTTCGCAAGTCATTGAAAACCTGGCTCTTTGGCAACTAACCTTCTGACAATTACTTTCATATGATGACTGTTTCAGTGCTGAGAGGACTCCTGGTAGCCATCCGCTCTATAAGACCATTCAAATAGAACAGAATAGAACTTTTTATAAAAAGTGCAACGTCTGCAGGCTGTGGACCTAGCACCTAGCAGCAAGGCTGGGCTGCGATGTCAGTTGACTTAATTAGATTTTGAACACCATATGAAATTGCTGAATCGTTGTTAGCTCAGGTAACTTTTTTCCAGGAAAATAAGGACCATTCTTTTGGCGACAGGAAAACACACTATTTTGTGAGCAATAGAAGATGAGGCGGGGCGTCACTGGACCTCACTGCTATAAATTAAAATAGAATTGCCCAATCAGGTGAAGCAAACCTCTTGGACCATCAAGTACAGCTGCCTAGAAGAAGGAGTAAGAAATGGAGGGGTCTATTTAATGAGATTCACATAAGTGACGTAAAATCTTTTTTTTACAAATTTACTTACCAGAGCTAAACTTGTTTAGCCCTGGAAAACACTTGAAAGTAGTGCAAAGCAGCGCACAGCACTGCTTTGCATTACTTAGTGCCAAGGGGGCATACCATTGGTGGTGCAAGGGCATTTCCATGAAACCACCCAAGGTTTCTGATGCTAAACCTTATTTACTTAAAAAGTAGACAAGATTTAGCATGAGAAAATAGTACCCATTTCAAACAGGCTTTATAAAGGAGAAATGCTTTCATTTCTCCTTCCTTTCCCGACTTTGTGTGTGTGTGCTGCACTGTACAGCACACATACAAAGTAGGAAAAGGTTTAAAGTTAGTCGGAGCATAGTATTTTGTACTTAAAGGTTATTGTTCCAGTACAACAACTATGCTAGACTCACGCAGACACCCTTGCACTATGGTGCAAAGGTGTGAGCGTGGGGCACACCAGCTAATTTCAGCATTGGCGCTAGGGAGAGTGGAGGAGAGCGCCATATTTCTGTAAATATAGCGCTCTCCTGCTCTCTACTTCTCACGCAACGCAGCACAAGTTTTTTGCCTGCTGCCCTGCGTTGTTTAAGATTTTTGTGCATCCCCGCACAGTATCTTGGCGAAGTGGCATTGTGAGCTATGGGATGAAAGAACATTGATGTCTGGGTTTCTTTATCCAGCCAATGGGCGAAAAACATATATATGCACACATTATTATATACATAATCTGTGACCAGAAACTTAGCTGAGGCACATGAGGCCATTACTTCTCTGGTACTTCGACGATAAGAAGACACCTCAAGTCTATGCAAGAGAAGGACTGTGGACAGTGGCAGAGGGAGGGAGCATAAGCAGAGGCACAGAAGGTTGAAACATTTCCAAGTTTGACACCAGAGAACTGGAATGTAAGATGCAATATAGGGCCCGATTCACAAAGCGTTACTAACTTTCGGTATTCAAAAAGGTAAAGTTAAACCAAAAGTCTAACTTTACTACTTTTCGGTATTCACAAAGGTAAGTTACTATTAATAAAGTTATACTTTTTGCCTAAATTTACCTTTGTGAATACCGAAAAGTAGTAAAGTTAGACTTTTGGTCTAAGTTTATCTTTTATTATCGACAGTGGTGCATCAATAAACATTAAGCCTAAGGAAAAATATAATGAACTGTCTCCATTGCCCTGCCTCACATTGTCAAAGACTAAAGTGGATATCTGGGCTGCATCGACACCAATAAAGAGTCAAAGTTCATTCGTAGCAACCATGAAACATAAAAGGACAAAGTGCAAGCACCAATTCATGTACTTCAGGGTACTGCGTCAAGTGCCTGTTTACTCATTTTCAATACTGCTAAGGACATGGGACTGATATCTGTGAACTACAACATGAATGCTCATCATGATATAGTAAGTCAGTTCCTGACATTGTTTGATGGACTGGGAAAACTTAAGACCATGAAAGTGCAACTGCATATCAATGAGGATGTTTGTCCTGTTGCTCAAAAACATAGATGTATTGCATTTCATCGACAAGAAGCTGTTGAGGAAGAGCTTGAAACCGTTCTTAAGCATGATATCATTGAGCAATCTACCGGTCCAACTCCATGGGTTTCGTCCATATTATTAGAGGTTCAACAGGTGTCTCAAGATAGCAGAACAGAGCATGTAGGACTGCCTCTTTGTGTGCTATCATCAGACCCTACGAGAGCACCGATGAGATAATGTAACCTTCAATGAAATGTCATGGGTTTGATGGAGAGCCCATCCAATCACTGGCAATTGATTTAAAATACACTTGAGTTTTACAGGTTAAAGGGCTGACACAAAGACCACTCTTTCTGTACAAGCCACATGTAAGTCTTCTCCATATAAATATATTTTATGGTGAAATAACTCTTATTATTTCATTCCTTCTTATGACCCGGGCATAGAATGTAAGGAAAATGCTTAGTGAATAAAAGATTTTCCCATCTAAAGAGGAGGCCTGTTTACCACAGTCCTGCAAACATATGTGGTCTGGATGACAGAGTCTTCAGCTTAATGCGGGTAAAACTGAAATCATGCTATTCGGAAAGGCCCCTAACATATGGGTTTTTGATTGGTGGCCAGCGGAACTTGGCATAGCATCAACCCCTAAAATGGTTGTTAAGGATCTTAGAGTGTACCTGTACCAATCTCTTTCTATGAAAAATCAGTTCCATAACCCTGCGGGGCTCTGTTTACATATGTTACGCCTTTTAAGACAGGCTTTTCTGCTGCTTCCTCCGTCAACAAGGAAAATACTAGTCTAAGCCTCAGGGGTTAGTTGCTTGGATTATGGCAATGCTTTATTTGCCTCCATAAATGAGTCCTTGTTGACGAGACTATAGGTGGTGCAAAATATAGCGAGAAAGCAAAAGACACACAGATGATGGATGGAATGCAGAGCAAATCAAACATTCACCCCCAGTCAATAGACCTGGGTTAAATCAATCGTTCTTTTGCTCACCATGCCACCCCAGTTTAGACCCAGCCATATGCAAATCAGTCTTGACCCTGTGCCTCATGGGAACAGTCCAGACCGAACTGCGAAGCCAGGTCCTCTCTGGACCGGAAACAAGCATCCTGGGACCGGTTTCGGGGCATCAAAAAACGATGGATTTAGGTCCGGATCTCTGTACTGGGGTGAATGGATGACATTGTTTTGCATTCTGTCCATCAATTGGTCTTTTTGCTAAATATGGCAGCTTGCCTTATTTGTAATGCTCCGGTGAGGTCTCCCTTTGCTCCTCTTCTACAGTCCTTACACTGGCTACTAGTTTGCAAGAGGATTGTCTTTAAAATTTGCTGCACGACTCACAAAGCCCTAATGGGGAAAGGTCCTCGATATTTAGCCTCGAAGTTCACCCTTTACAGTCCTGGAAATGCTTTACGAACACGAGACAAAATGTTGCTTACAATCCCTCCGATTAAAAAGTCTCCTTCAGGGGGTACAGCATTCGCCTATCTGGGCCCCTGTAACTTGAATCACTCCCAATTCACATATGTGTCTGCCTGATTATCTTAAATTTAGTAAGATAATTAAAACTGAACTGTTTTAGGAAATGTTTCTCTGACTGCTGCCTGTTGTCGGAATGCTTCTGCCCCAAGATACCCCTTTGGGATGAGTCTTGTACAATATAAATAACCATAACATAACAAAGCATATCTTTTTTCATATGTCTTTTTTTTTTTTTAAATCGTTCACAATTACTAATCATATTGAAAACATCATACACAACAACCAGCTTTACCACTCACAGCAATTAATATAACACAAGAAGCTACAATTGGTTCACACACAAGCAGCACCCATTTATTCACTTTCTCATTCATGAAGCTTGTCTTACAGCAAACAGTAATCTATTCCTTATTTTCAGATAAATGCGATTACCCAGACAGAGATATGTACCCTATAGCCACCAATAATAGCCTTAACCCCTTCGCTGCCAGGCCTTTTCCCCCTCCTGTGCCAAGCCTTTTTTTGGCTATTTGGGGTAGTGCGCGCTTAGGCCCCTGTAACTTTTTGACCACATAAGGTATCCACGTCAGATTTGCGTCCTTTTCTTCCAACATCATGGGGATTCTAAAGGTACTCAGGGTTTGTGGATTCTCTTAGAGGGGTCACACAAATGAGCCAAAATACAGCAAAATTTTGTTTTTTTCGGAAAAATGGGAAAAACGGGCTGCAAATGAAAGCATCTGGGATTTTCCCTGTGAATGTTATCAAAAAAGGGTTTGTGGGGTTGAAATCATAATTTTCCCAGATTTTCGGGGATACCAGACTTTTGTCAGAAACCCAACATTTTTTACACAGTTTTGGCATTTTTCTGGGACATAGCCGGTTTTTGCTATTTTTTGTGCTTTTGACCTCCTTCCAGTTAATGGCAGAAATGGGTACAAAAGCAATAATAAAAGCTATACATTTTCGAGAAGAAGACAAAATTCTGAATTCAGCAAGGGGTCATTTGTGTAGATCCATCAAGGTTTTTTTATAGAAACACAAACAGTTAAATATAGGATAAATTGAAAATTAGTTGAAAAAAACAGCCTTTTGTGTCTACTTTTTTACCTGTAACTTCTTCTAATTATGACAACTCTTTGAAAACAATATACCGTTGCATCCGCTGGACATTACTGGTTGTGGGGATATATAGGACTTGTAGGTTCACCAAGAACCCGACGAACCCAGAGCCAAAAACTGAGCAGCAACTTGCAATGGCTTTTTATTATGTACCGGGTATATAGTAATTATTCTGTAAAAATGTGTACATGGAAAAATCGGTATGAAAGACACCTATGTATTTCTGAAATGGGAACAAAATATAGAGTTTAGAAACAGTAGATATTTGCACATTTCTGAAATTGGGAATACTCATACTAGCATGAGAATTATCAGTCATTTTTTAGAATAACTTCTTTTTTACACAATATCTTTCATTTGGAAGGCAGAAATGCATCGAAAGTCAATAGAAAATAACAGTTCCTTTACCACTCTGGATTACCCTAAGTCTCCCGATAAAAATTGTACCTCACTTGTGTGGGTAGGCATAGTGCCCACGTCAGGAAACGGCGCAAAACGCAACGTGCTCACAACTCAATATCGCAGTGAAAATTTACCCTTTTTTTGCAAAGTGCCTAGCTCTAGTTTTTGAACCCTAGCTCTGCGGGCACCTTGGGAAACCTAGCAAACCTATACATTTTTGAAAACTAAACAACCAGGGGAATCCAGGATGGGGTGACTTGACTGCCTCCCACCAGGGTCTGTTACCCAGAATCCCTTGCAAACCTAAACAATTGTCAAAAAAAAATACATTTTCCCCACATTTCTGTCGTGGAAAGTTCCGGAATCTGCGTGGATCCACAAATTTCCACCCACCCCGCATTCCCCAAAGTCTTACGAGAAAAACGGTACCTCACTTGTGTGGGTCGGCCTAGTGCCCGCGACAGGAAACGGCGCAAAACGCAACGTGGTCACACCTCAATTTCACAGTAAAAAATGACCCTTTTTTAGCAAATTGTCTAGCTGTAGTTTTTGAACCCTAGATCTGCGGGCACCTTGGGAAACCTAGCAAACCTATACATTTTTGAAAACTAGACACCCAGGGGAATCCAGGATGGGGTGACTTGACTGCCTCCCACAAGGGTCTGTTACCCAGAATCCCTTGCAAACCTAAACAATTGTCAAAAAAAACACATTTTTCCCACATTTCTGTCGTGGAAAGTTCCGGAATCTGCGTGGATCCACAAATTTCCACCCACCCCGCGTTCCCCAAAGTCTTACGAGAAAAACGGTACCTCAATTGTGTGAGTCGGCCTAGTGCCCGTGACAGGAAACGGCGCAAAACCCAACGTGGTCACACCTCAATTTCGCAGTGAAAAATGACCCTTTTTTGGCAAAATGACTAGCTGTAGTTTTTGAACCCTAGCTCTGCGGGCACCTTGGGAAACATAGCAAACCTATACATTTTTTAAAACTAGACACCCAGGGGAATCCAGGAAGGGGTGACTTGACTGCCTCCCACCAGGGTCTGTTACCCAGAATCCCTTGCAAACCTAAAAAATTGTCCAAAAAAACACATTTTCCCCACATTTCTGTCGTGGAAAGTTCCGGAATCTGCGTGGATCCACAAATTTCCACCCACCCTGCGTTCCACAAAGTCTTATGAGAAAAACGGTACCTCACGTGTGTGGGTCGGCCTAGTGCCCGCGACAGGAAACGGCACAAAACGCAACGTGATCACACCTCAATTTCGCAGTGAAAAATGACCCTTTTTTGGCAAAATGACTAGCTGTAGTTTTTTAACCCTTGCTCTGCGGGCAACTTGGGAAACCTAGCAAACCTATACATTTTTGAAAACTAGACACCCAGGGGAATCCAGGATGGGGTGACTTGACTGCCTCCCACTAGGGTCTGTTACCCAGAATCCCTTGCAAACCTAAACAATTGTCCAAAAAAACACATTTTCCCCACATTTCTGTCATGGAAAGTTCCGGAATCTGCGTGGATCCACAAATTTCCACCCACCCCGCGTTCCCCAAAGTCTTACGAGAAAAAGGGTACCTCACTTGTGTGGGTCGGCCTAGTGCCCGCGACAGGAAACGGCGCAAAACGCAACGTGGTCACACCTCAATTTCGCAGTGAAAAATGACCCTTTTTTGGCAAAATGACTAGCTGTAGTTTTTGAACTATAGCTCTGCGGGCACCTTGGGAAACCTAGCAAACCTATACATTTTTGAAAACTAGACACCCAGGGGAATCCAGGATGGGGTGACTTGACTGCCTCCCACCAGGGTCTGTTACCCAGAATCCCTTGCAAACCTAAAAAGTTGTCAAAAAAACACATTTTCCCCACATTTCTGTCATGGAAAGTTCCGGAATCTGCGTGGATCCACAAATTTCTACCCACCCCGCGTTCCCCAAAGTCTTACGAGAAAAACGGTACCTCACTTTTGTGGGTTGGCCTAGTGCCCGCGACAGGAAACGGCGCAAAACGCAGCGTGGTCACACCTCAATTTCGCAGTGAAAAATGACCCTTTTTTGGCAAAATGACTAGCTGTAGTTTTCGAACCCTAGCTCTGCGAGCACCTTGGGAAACCTAGCAAACCTATACATTTTTGAAAACTAGACACCCAGGGGAATCCAGCATTGGGTGACTTGACTGCCTCGC
This sequence comes from Triturus cristatus, assembly GCF_964204655.1. Classification (NCBI taxonomy): domain Eukaryota; kingdom Metazoa; phylum Chordata; class Amphibia; order Caudata; family Salamandridae; genus Triturus; species Triturus cristatus. Next base: position 967,053,324 of record NC_140581.1, read on the forward strand.
ACCAGGGTCTGTTACCCAGAATCCCTTGCAAACCTAAAAAATTGTCAAAAAAAACAAATTTCCCCACATTTCTGTGGTGGAAAGTTCCGGAATCTGCGTGGATCCACAAATTTCCACCCACCCAGCGTTCCCCAAAGTCTTTAGAGAAAAATGGTACCTCCCTTGTGTGTGTTGGCCTAGTGCCCGTGACAGGAAACGGCGCAAAACCTAGTGAGGTAACATCAAAATTGCCTATCTCAAAACCACCTGGTTTTGCAAGAGGGGTCACTTGGGATTTTGGCCCGGTGCACGGCGGCCATCTAGGGAAACCTACCAAACCCATACATTTCTGAAAACTAGACACCCGGGGGCTTCCAGGGAGGTATGGCTTGAGTGGATCCCCCAACGTTTCCTTACCCAGAATCCCCTGCAAACCTAAATTGTAGCTGAAATAAATCACTTTTTTCACACTTTTTTGTGTGGGAAAGTTGTGGCATCACCGGGCTCACTCAAATTTCCCACCTCCCAGCGTTCCCCTGGGTCTCCCAGTAAAAATGGTGCCTCACTTGTGTGGGAGGCCCAAGTACCCGCGACAGGCAAGGGCCCAAAACGTAGTGTGGTGACATCAAATTTGCCTATCTCAAAACCACCTGATTTTGCAAGGGGGGGTCACCTGGGTTTTTGACCCGGTGCTCGGCGGCAATCTAGGGAAACCTACCAAACCCATACATTTCTGAAAACTAGACCCCCGGGGCCTTCCAGGGAGGTATGGCTTGCGTGGATCCCCTAAAGTTTCCTTACCCAGAATCCCCTGCAAACCTCAATTGTAGCTGAAAAAATCACTTTTTTCACACTTTTTTGTGTGCGAAAGTTGTGGCATCACTGGGCTCACTCAAATTTCCACAGGCAAGGGCCCAAAACGTAGTGATGCGACATTTGGGATAGGCAATGTTGATGTCGCATCACTATGTTTTGGGCCCTTACCTGTCGCGGGTACTTGGGCCTCCCACACAAGTGAGGCACCATTTTTACCGGGAGACCCAGGGGAACGCTGGGAGGTGGGAAATTTGAGTGAGCCCGGTGATACCACAACTTTCCCACACAAAAAAGTGTGAAAAAAGTGATTTTTTCAGCTAAAATTGAGGTTTGCAGGGGATTCTGGGTAAGGAAACGTTGGGGGATCCACGCAAGCCATACCTCCCTGGAAGCCCCCGGGTGTCTAGTTTTCAGAAATGTATGGGTTTGGTAGGTTTCCCTAGATGGCCGCCGAGCACCGGGCAAAAAACCCAGGTGACCCCCCTTGCAAAACCAGGTGGTTTTGAGATAGGCAATGTTGATGTCACCACACTACGTTTTGGGCCCTTGCCTGTCGCGGGTACTTGGGCCTCCCACACAAGTGAGGCACCATTTTTATCGGGAGACCCAGGGGAACGCTGGGAGGTCAGAAATTTGAGTGAGCCCGGTGATGCCACAACTTTCCCTCACAAAAAAGTGTGAAAAAAGTGATTTTTTTCAGCTAACATTTAGGTTAGCAGGGGATTCTGGGTAAGGAAACGTTGGGGGATCCACGCAAGCCATACCTCCCTGGAAGCCCCCGCGTGTCTAGTTTTCAGAAATGTATGGGTTTGGTAGGTTTCCCTAGATGGCCGCCGAGCACCGGGCCAAAAACCCAGGTGACCCCCCTTGCAAAACGAGGTGGTTTTGAGATAGGCAATTTTGATGTCACCACACTACGTTTTGGGCCCTTGCCTGTCGCGGGTACTTGGGCCTCCCATACAAGTGAGGCACCATTTTTACCGGGAGACCCAGGGGAACGCTGGGAGGTGGGAAATTTGAGTGAGCCCGGTGACGCCACAACTTTCCCACACAAAAAAGTGTGAAAAAAGTGATTTTTTCAGCTAACATTTAGGTTAGCAGGGGATTCTGGGTAAGGAAACGTTGGGGGATCCACGCAAGCCATACCTCCCTGGAAGCCCCCGCGTGTCTAGTATTCAGAAATGTATGGGTTTGGTAGGTTTCCCTAGATGGCCGCCGAGCACCGGGCCAAAAACCCAGGTGACCCCCCTTGCAAAACCAGGTGGTTTTGAGATAGGCAATTTTGATGTCACCACACTACGTTTTGGGCCCTTGCCTGTCGCGGGTACTTGGGCCTCCCATACAAGTGAGGCACCATTTTTACCGGGAGACCCAGGGGAACGCTGGGAGGTGGGAAATTTGAGTGAGCCTGGTGATGCCACAACTTTTCCACACAAAAATGTGTGAAAAAAGTGATTTTTTCAGCTAAAATTGAGGTTTGCAGGGAATTCTGGGTAAGGAAACGTTGGGGGATCCACGCAAGCCATACCTCCCTGGAAGCCCCCGGGTGTCTAGTTTACAGAAATGTATGTGTTTGGTAGGTTTCCCTAGATGTCCGCCGAGCACGGGCCAAAAAGACAGTTGACCCCCTTGCAAAACCATATAGTTTTGACATTGTTTGTTTCTACAGCGTGAGAATTTCGGAACAATATTGCATGGAAAATGTGACAGACATTTTGAGGTTTGCAGGACATTGTGGATAAAATAACTTTTTGGAATTCACAAGAGAGACATCACCATGAACTCCCGTGGGTTTACAACAATATCTACAGTTGGTGGGTTATTCTTACATGGAACATACACCTTGGCAGAGAAACTAAAAAGACAAAGATTCCTGCACAGCCATCTATTCCTCAAACGCACACACATACTGGTTGGATTTGGCACGAGGGCGAGTGATGGTTCAGTATATTAAATTTTATTAACAAGAGATTTCACAAAAATGAAATGCACTGTCAATAATTAAATGGAGAAAAAACTGAACCAATGACTCGCAGCTCGTGAGCTGTAAAGCCACGACAAGACACCAACCGATTTACAGGCCATTCACACACCTTTCATACATGATACACACAAGACCATTCGCACCACCAGGCACAAACACAACACATTACAAATTTCACAAAAGGGACAAGGTACACCCTGCTTCAGAAAGGCAAATATTACTGCACAGCCATCTAATCCTCAAGCACACACACATACTGGTTGGATTTGGCACGAGGGTGAGTCATGGTTCAGTATATACAATTGTATTAGCAAGTGATTTCACAAAAATGAAATGCACTGTTAATAATTGAAAGGGCGAGAAACTGAACCATTGACTTACAACTCGTGAGCTGTAAAGCCACGACAAGGCACCAACCTCTTTACAGGCCATTCATACACCTTTCATACATGTGAGACATACAAAACCATTCACACCGCCAGCCGCGGGCCCATCACATAACAAAACTCACACCAGCACACAGCGCCATTCAAGGGCCCATCACTTTCACACGCCCACATTCCTGACACAGCAGCTACACAAGCTGATGGATTGCGTGGAGTGGCACTCAGCTAGCAGTGTGTGTAGTGATCAGCAGCAAGTCACTACTCACACACAGCCAGCCGAGCGCCCGTCCATGCACACCGCCAGCCAATCGCCAGTCCAGGCACACCGGCAGCCAAGTACCAGTCAACGCACACCGCCAACCAAGTGCCAGTCCACACACACCGCCAACACATTTAGGATTTTTTTTAGACAAAAATAAAAACACAAACAAATCGCAAATAGATACAAATCTACAAACACAAAATCAGAAACTAAACACATTGCACTAACGCCAACCTTGAAACAGAATCAAATTTTTCAAAGAATACTGACCAGGCAGTTCACTTTACCACTCATGAATGCTCCCAAAAATTATTTTGCGTGTGGTACGCTCTAAAACAAGCAGGGACACACAGCCCAGGTTTAGATGGACAGTCGGGGCAGTACATACGAATCTCCTTCCGCGCACCTCTTCGCCAACAGACTCTGCATCTCCTAGTGGAAAAATCTTTTGCCGGTGTGGGAGGGATGACATCAGGAAAGTGGCGATCTTTCAATCGAACCACATCCTTCACCACTCCAAATCTAGGAACACTTGCCAGTTCCACAACAACAAGGCTAGCTATCACAGAGTGCTGAAACTGAAGAAATGTCAACTCTGACGCAGGAGAACACTCCTTGAACACAATAAAAGCATTGAAAATTGCTAATTCGAAGAAATGGATGGCCAACTTCTTATACCAAACATAAGCCTTCTGAATATCAGAGTAAGGTTCCAACCTCTGATCTACTCTGTCAACACCACCCATGTGCTTATTGTAGTCTAGAATGCACACAGGTTTGCGCACTTCAGCATCCTGACCCCAAACAGCCACAGGTGAGGTACTCTCATCATGGATGGTAGTCAGCATGTACACATCCCTCCTGTCCACAAATTTTACAGCTAGTAGTTCATCACTATGCACGGAACTGCACTGCCCCCTCTGAAGTTTTTTGCAAACAAGCTCTTTCGGCTAACCTTTACGGTTAGAGCGGATTGTGCCACATGCAAAAGTGTCCACTTTATACAATTCCTTAAATAATTGCACAGCAGTATAGAAGTTATCAAGGTACAAATGGTGGCCTCTGTTAAACAGTCTACTAGCAAGATCCCACACAATTTTCTCTGAAACTCCAAAAGTGGACGGACAACCTGGGGGGTCAATAGTAGAATCTCTACCAGTGTACACACGAAAATTAAAAACATATCCTGTCCTACTCTCAGACAACATATACAGCTTAATTCCATAGCGTGCCCTCTTGCTAGGGATGTACTGCCTAAAAACCAAACGGCCCTTGAACAAGACCAAAGACTCATCAATAGATATTTCTTTCCCTGGAGTATAGATCTCAGAAAATCGATCTACAAAGTGATCAAGAACGGGCCGGATCTTAAAAAGACGGTCACAGTCAGGGTGATCTCGTGGCAACGCCATAGAATTATCAACAAAATGCAGCATACGTAGCAAAAGTAAATACCGATTACGAGTCATAACTGCAGGAAATATGGCAGTTGCCAACAAGGGGCTAGTAGACCAATATGAAGCCAAGGTTGGCTTCCTTACCACACCCATCAATAAAGTCAAACCCAAAAACTTCTTAATCTCTTCCAGATATGTGGGAGTCCACCGGGTAGCTCTAGACGGGGGCCTAAGTTTGTCACTGTTGTCCCTCAAAAACTGTTCAGCATACAAATTCGTCTGCTCAACAATCTCACCCAAAAATACATCATCCATAAACAACTGAAAAAACTGTATAGGCAAAAAGTTTTCACAAAGCACTGTACACCCTGCATCACCGCTAAAGGCAGGCAACACCGGCTGCACCATGTTTGGATCAACCCAAAGTCCAGCACTTCCAGTAGGAAGCCTAGCAGCCTCAGACTGCAATCCAGATGCCTCTTGCACCATCGGCACAGCAGCTTCCTCCTCTAAGACAGGCACTTCAACCGCACTGAGAGTTGCTTCATCCACACCAAGAGTACCTTCATCTGCACTGAGAGTACCTTCATCATCCGATGATTCCATGTTGAGTAAAAACTCACTGCCAGAATCTTCCCCTCCCTCCTCTCCCTCAGACGCACTGTCAGTCTCATAATCATGCTCAGAGGAAGATTCAAGAAGCATACCGACCACCTGTTGAGCAGTCATTCTACGGCTAGCCATATTGCTTACTAATAAAGGAAACTTGTCAAACAAGTCAACAACAACAAACACTTTATAAAATAAGTAATAAACAAAAAGCACCTTTATCAAAAACTCATATATACTGCAAAACAATACCACTCACTTGCCAGAGGCAGCTAAACTACTCACCACCACCTACTCTGTACAGACACAGTATGGATCAACAATATCCCACTAAAAAAGAAAGAGAAAAGCAATTACACATAAGACTATGCAAAACACATCGCAAAGAATTTCATGCTCAAGCCACTAACTAAATATGCCGCCATTATGACATCACTTACAAAAAAAATCATTCAGACATTATAATATTACTCATTTGGAGTAAATACAACAAAAAAAAATTCTTACCAAAACAATGCAACTACACAGAACTGCAGAACAACCACTGTCGAAAAGCTTTAGACTAGAATAAAAAGGAGAAAAAAACTTTATTGTCACATATGTATATAATGCTCTAGACCATCACGTACTGCGCAAAATGTATTACTAGAACCTCCCACTTTCAAGAAGGAAAGATCGATGGCCCAATCCTTTACAAGCAACGCGGCGAGAATCTGGAACTGAGCCTCAGCTCTGGACCACCCCCTCCCTCTTCCCAGTCCTTCAAAACTGACCTCAAAGTACTCCTCCTGCAAAGACACTTCCAAACTTAATTCACACCCTCTCTATTGTCTGAAGGAAGTCTTTACATTATAGGAAATTCTGTTCTCCATGCCCGTAGAAGTGCCTTCCCAGTGTGTTCCTGTGTTTTGGGTGTCTGCCATTTATTGCACTTTTATACCTCTACTTGTACTTTGTACTCGTTTGTAAGTTGCACACATGTCACCTTTCCTCTTGTAATGTATTGTTTGCTACCTCTTGTATTTTGTTTGCTTTTGATACATGTACAATTACCACCATTGCCTAATGTAACATAACGTTTGCTCTTGTTTTCAGAGTGTCTGCCATTTATTGCAGTATTTTACCTCATGTGACATCCATCAGAGAGCTGCGTGAATAATTACCTGGTAATCCCCTCATCACAATGCAAACACCCACCCGAAATAGGTACCCGGTGAGGTCATACCATTCGCATCGCCCTAACCTGCTCAAGGTTCATGTGACCTCAGTGACAGTCACAGCAACTGGATCACTGTTGCTCTAGGGTGTGCTGCTTCGTAGGCCTGTCAGCAACACTGGAGATGAACTTCAGTATGGATTGTGGTGGACAGGCCTTCAAGGATAACCCACAATTGACACCACTACAGTACACCTGCTTGTGCTAAGACATCAAGCCATCTAAGGTCTAGTGGGGCCTTCTACGGTCTAGCATGGGAATGTGCTCCCTCAGTACAGTGGTGTGGTGGACTGGTCATGAATGCTGAACCCGGTTCCCCAGTTCCAAATTCGACAGCTCTGGCCATAGTGCCACATCCCCACTGAACGCCATACTTGCCCACTGAGAGAAACTCGCACTGCCTTCAGCTATAACCTAATTGTGCCCGCTATAAACACTTGGATGTGGCTCAATTCAAATTATGCACTTGATAAGAGTAATACGCTGCCTAAAAAAAAAAAAAAGCAACCACTCATAGGGAATGCAAAGCATGTGAAATGCAAGCAGAAACAACATGGTTACCCAAACGATCTCTCACTAACTATTCAGAAATCAGCGAGTGGTTTCACCTGAAAAGTTATGGACATGACTAGAGGGCCCTGAAGGGAACCGTTTCACTGCCCATTGCTTACATCCTTACAAAACATAAGCAGTATGGTAGACCACATCCATAAACACAGAGCCATGGTGCACATTGTGTTTTCCAATTCACCCATCAACCAGGTATTGCAGTACCTCGAGGAATGGTACACTCTCCCACCCTGGAAACAACAATGCTGTTCAAAGGAAGACGAGAAAACGAAAGTAGCACTTCATTGGCAAACTCTGTGATGCTGGTGTATTTGGATGTAAATAAAATCAATCTGGCCACTTTGCAACCCCTCTGTCTTACTTTATTTCGCCCCCTCCCTGGGAACAACAATGCTGTTCAAAGAAAGAAGAGAAAACGAAAGTAGCGCTTCACTGGCAAACTCTGTGATGCTGGTGTATTTGGATGTAAATAAAATCAATCTGGCCACTTTGCAACCCCTCTGTCTTACTTTATTTTGACCCCCCTGGGAACAACAATGCTGTTCAAAGGAAGACGAGAAAACGAAAGTAGCACTTCACTGGCAAACTCTGTGATGCTGATGTATTTGGATGTAAAAAAAAACAATCTGGCCACTTTGCAACCCCTCTGTCTTACTTTATTTCAACCCCCCTGGGAACAACAATGCCGTTCAAAGAAAGAAGAGAAAACGAAAGTAGCGCTTCACTGGCAAACTCTGTGATGTTGGTGTATTTGGATGTAAATGAAATCAATCTGGCCACTTTGCAACCCCTCTGTCTTACTTTATTTTGCCCCCCCTGGGAACAACAATGCTGTTCACAGGAAGACGAGAAAACGAAAGTAGCACTTCACTGGCAAACTATGTGCTGCTGGTGTATTTGGATGCAAATAAAATTAATCTGGCCACTTTGCAACCCCTCTGTCTTACTTTATTTCGCCCCCACCCCCATCCCACGCTAGCAGCACCCCTCATAGAGAAAACGAGAGAAAAAGGGCATCTCTCGAAAGCGTGCGTTTATTTTTTGGATCCATTTCACATTCAAGTAACTGCAATTGGACGATCCAAGCACACGAACAAAGCGGAGCCTAAAATAAAACATTTCTACCCCCCCAACATTGTGCCCCCACCCTACCTAACCCACCGATCGCAAAAATCCCCCCTCCCCAGCCCCAAAACTCACCTTTACTCTCCGACGCGCAGGAAGCAAATGGCTTCCTGCGCCTCGGAGAGCAAAGGGGAAACCTCCAATAACGTCAGCGCGCCTCGCGCGCTGACGTCATTGATGACACGGGGGAGGGGGGCGGGGGGAGGCAGGGGAAGGTCTTCCCCTGCCTTCCCAGTTATAAAAAAAAAGATCGACCACTCACAGGGGGAGTGCCAGCGCTTGCCCCGTGGGTGGGTGCCATGACAAGCTGGACTCGTCATGGGCACAGCGCGACTGTGCTCCATGACGAGTCCAGTTTGTCATGGGCACAGAAAGGGTTAAGCTTAAAACTAGACTCTTAGTACTAGTCAAATTCTGGTCCCACATTTACTGTTTAATGACTCAAATAATACATCAGTTCTCGTAAACCACAAGTCTTTCTTTTGTTCTGGCAATACCATCCTCATCAGTGTGTGCAAGCATGTCCTGCCTGAATTCTCAGAGTCATACAAAGGTACCCGAATATGTGACGTTACAACGCATGCCATTACATCGCATGCCGTTGTAACGCAAAACTTTACCCCGACTATCTGTCGGGAGAGCGCTGGAAGTTGGAATAGATTAATTTTCTATTCCAACTCCAGTGTGTGCAACAGTAGGGAAGGTGTTGGAGTTAAATCCAACACCTTCTACCCACTGCTGCACACCTTTTGCATTGCAACGGCACGCGATGTAATCCCAGGGTGAAGCTTTAAAAGCTGTTTTTATATAATGGTGCTAGAAAGTGGTAGGCATGCAACAAACACAAAAGTTCTGTAATTTTATATGATATGACACCCCCTGTTAAACCTGCACTCAGTCCTATTGGTCATTTGTATTAAATTCTCAACATCGCTTCGTCTTGATATGGTTTGGTTTAAATATGATTCCCCTTATGCTTGATTTTCTGGCTAATACCCATACATTAAGTGGTCTGCCCCCTGCCGCTGCAACGCAAGGTCTGCACAGACTAACTTGCATCTTTTATTTTTGTTATACATTTTATTTGCCTCAAATAAAACTTATATTGTGCCCTTCAGTGCTTAATTTGTGCAGGTGCTTTCCGGTGCTCAGCACTGGCACTTCATTGCCAGCACCAGGGCTGATGACTGTCTGCCACATGGTAGTGGTATCTGCCAATTTAGGTACGAGCACAATAAATTCGGTTTATTATTTCAATTTCCAATTATTAGTATTTGCCTCCAAAGCCATTCTTATAGTATGAATTGTCACACTTTTAAGAGTGTGATGGTTAGTAGTGTGTTGATGCTGTCGTTGGCAGTGCTGCCAGGGGCAACAGATGGTGCAAGCTCTACTATCCTCCTGTCGTGAGCCCCGGCACTACGTTTTGTACATATTAAGCACTGGTGCCCTTGCTCCAGAAGTATAAGTTTATACAATTTCGGCCAGCACTTTATTCTATTCAACAGTTTGTTGACCATTATGTGTGCTTCGAGGTAGCATCATTTTTGTGGGCTGCATTAAAATGTAGGCGATTGCTAAATAATATGTGATGCGGGGCATTTAAATATATTATAAACATGATCTGTTTTTAAATCTAGTTTTATCTTTATGTATCAAGACGTGTGTATTTTATAAAGAGCTCGCGAATGTGAAGGCCCTATTTGATTTTATGAATTGAGGAATCACATTTTATTTCACTGGTTCCATTGCAATTGATGATGGACTTTGATCGTGAAGGGTTATAGTATGTTCATTCAGATGAGCTTTGTTTCTGTACCGTTTTATTTATTTTAACAAGATCTTTTAGTATAATGTATGTTTACTTATTTATCTTATTTGTTAAAACTTTTATGCATTGAAAAATGCGAATAAAGCCTGATGATGATGAACTGAATACAGCAGTCAGTTTGCATATTTCATATTGCTGGTAATGATTTAGGTAACTGGGTAATTGAGTAAACTCTACTAATCTACATGCTTTATTGGGTAGCTGCTAACATGGGGGCATATCAGCAACAACCGGCGATAATTATCGCTAAGCGCACTTAGCGCTAGGATAATTATCGCCGGCTAGCATAGATTTTTATCGCTGAGATAGCGTGCTATTAGCAATGTGTTGTAATGTGCTTATTCTCAATGCACTCTCCCTACTCTGGTTCTCTGCCTGCCTGCTCAGCCTTTGATGAGGTATGATAGAATGTTGAGGGTGGTTTGGATTCTAGTGTGGATCAGTTGGTGAGAAGGGGCTGAGCAGGGAGGACGCTGCTCCTGGTGGGGCATTAATAAGGAACACAACATCTTCCTGTAACTTGTAACTGGTGAATTGACTTGAAGAATAAATCATCAATCGTTTATACAAGACCATGCCTGCGCCCATTTACGTTATTTTAACACTGGCGACGAGGATGGTATGGAATCGTTCGGTGAGGTGAGATCTATCACCATGAGGAACGATTTCCTGTTTTGGATTATCATATTGTGTCTACCTGATGCTTTTCCCTGCAATGCAGTTTGTGGAACAATCAGAGCGTGTCATCTTTTCTGTTTTGCGGTGACACGCACACCTGATGTACTTATTACAGTTTATCTCAACATGTTATTACTGTGTTTTTGATATTATGGGTTGCAAATTGTATGCCCTATTTGATGTTTTGTATGCTTAATGTGTAATTTGTAAGCATCTTACAGCGCTTCTTAAATTTAAGTCCTGGTGTTGAGTTCCTATTTTGGTTTGGTGGGTGCAGGGTGTGGGGCGGTGGGGTCCCAGACTTAGGTTTGTTTGGGGGTGTGTTCTCTGTTGTGTGGAGGTTGTGGTCTGTGCATGTGGCTGTAATTTATGGTGGTTTGGCCAGTAGGTTTAGGGTTAAGGATACCCTAAATTTGTCATGGGTTATGGATACCCATAGTTTATTGTGAGTGTGTTTTAGGGTTAAGGATACCCTAAATGGTCATGGGTTATAAATACCCATAGTGTATTGCGAGTGTGTTGTAGGGTTAAAGGATACCCTAAATTTGTCATGGGTTATGGATACTTATAGTTATTGCGAGAGTGTTTTAGGGTTAAGGGATACCCTGATTTGCCAGTTTTAGTTACCTATAAGATATTTTGGGTTTAAGGTTACCCTGTGTTTGGTTAGGGTTAAAGGATACCCTAACCAACCCATAGTTTGTGCAAGTGTGTCTTGAGGTTTAGATTGCCTTGCATTTTGTCTTGGGTTATGAATACCCGTGGAGTTTGCGTGAGTGTTGGGGTTAGAAAATGCTCTACTTTGGCTTGAGTCTTAAAGTAAGTCTGGTCTTGCTTAGTTTCAGTCTTAGATCTGTCTTAGTGGTAGATCTGTCTTGTCATAGTTTGTGCAGTTTAGGGTTGTAGATTCCTGTTCTGCCGCAGTCTCGTGCCTTAGTATGAGGCATAGTGGGTACGTTGTGGTGGTAGTGTTTTGTACCCATAGTTGTAGTACTAGATTTCTAGTTAGCCTTGCAATGTTTTTTTTTATGATCATTATCAGGGGGAAGGATGGTGTTTAATGTCTTGGCTATGCATCCTCCTTTTCTACTAAATGTGTGTGATATTATCTTCATGCATTTTATTGTATATGATCATTATCGCTGGGGGGGTGATGTTTAATTAGTTGTTATTAATGCATCTTCCTATGCTGAGTGTGTGTTGTATCACCATAACACATTTTGATTGTTATCAATTATTATAAGGGGGAGATGTGTTGTAATGTGCTTATTCTCAATGCACTCTCCCTACTCTGGTTCTCTGCCTGCCTGCTCAGCCTTTGATGAGGTATGATAGAATGTTGAGGGTGGTTTGGATTCTAGTGTGGATCAGTTGGTGAGAAGGGGCTGAGCAGGGAGGACGCTGCTCCTGGTGGGGCATTAATAAGGAACACAACATCTTCCTGTAACTTGTAACTGGTGAATTGACTTAAAGAATAAATCATCAATCGTTTATACAAGACCATGCCTGCGCCCATTTACGTTATTTTAACACAACGCTTATCTCAAAAGCGATAAAAATCCTCCTGCTAACTGCCTAACGTGAGATTATCGCTGGAAACCCAGCGATAATCTCACGCAATGTGACGTTAGCTTGCTGATAGGGACTCACAAACTTAGCCATGATATCCACCTTCCATAGGATATCATGGCTAAGTCAGTCCTGAAGCAGGTGTAAGGAAAGTAGAGATAACAGGGGTTATAACTACTTTTCTTGCCGCTGTGCTTCATAGCGTGGGGCTTGATGATAGGAGAAATGTCGCTTAGCGACATTTCTCCTGTCATTTCAGGTCAGGAACGCCCACTTTGCATCTCATTAGAGATGCAAAGCTGGGCGTTAGGAATTCCTACGCTAACGCAAGATTTCACTCGTTAGCGTGAGCTTGCTAATTCTGCCGAAAACGGCCGCAACAGCGGCGATAATTCTATTGCCTCGCCTTGCTGATATGCCCCATGGTCTTTTATTGGTATGGATTCATGGATGAAGTCCAAATTGATCAAATTCATTCTGTAGTTGCACATCTCCCCCCAGCCATTTTAGAGGACCACAGAGATCAGTGATATATATGCCAAGAGCTGTAAATACACAATGAATATCATAGAGGGATGGTCAGACCCATAGGTTTCCTGATCAGTATTCAGTATGAATGAAACAATTGATTAGTTGATTAGTTTCGTGAGATAAATCATTCAGCAGTTCGGCTCTCCTCTCTTTGAACATGTTTTTTCATCGCGTACACGACACATAACAGTATTTACTTACGTGATGTTGTGTAGGTTGGCAGGGGTTTCCGGCGTATATTCCATTTGCTATATTTAGTATAGAATCTGGTACCAAGAACGTCTCTGGGAGATGGGATCTGCTAATTAACTATAATAATGAAATTAAGCCACCCCTCATGCATGCCAATGACAAGTGCACTATTTATCAACTACAAGCTTGAACACATGTAAATCCACTTCTTTCATCTTAGGATTTCAGTTTCTCCAGAAGACTGTTGATGCATGTGTGAAGACGCAGAGAGGTAAGGCAACAAGTTTAACATGCGCCTTCTTAGAGGTGCAGCACAGAGAAATAATAAACATTTAGAATACACAGCAGTTTATAGTAAAAGGAACGATAAAACAAACAGGATAACTGAGACCCGAGTTTGAGACACAGGGAATAAGACACCTTATAGAGAACCAAGTAATAAATAATGCACAACAATTTAAAGTGAACACTAACAATAAAGAAAACAGGATGTAACTCATTTTTCCCCTTCAATGCACATGCCATATACATTGGGAGTGAAAACTTGACAGATTTATGACTGTGTCATCTAGAAGTACATGGGAGGCAACAGAAACATCAGCAGTATCTTCACATCGAGTTACATTACTATCACAAGTCCAACCAGAGTCTTCCTTTATGTTCTTCTCCCATGGTGTCATTTCTTTAGAGCACTTGCCCAACACTCCTCCACATAAGAACAGTCTTGCTCCACAAAGGCTTCCCAAGCAGAAGTAATATCTGTGTTTTTTTGTGCTTTATATTAAAACCTTCATACTCCAAGTTTTCCCATCCAGTGTAACAAGACTGTTGCTACTGACCTCACAACTCAAATTGGCTGGCCAAACTTGTATACATCTTTCTTGATGAAACCTGGCTGTAACACACATACTACCTCTGCCATTTGGTTCGTCATCAAAAACACATTCTTCCAGGTTGTGATTTGCAGTACCAGTGACGTTGCGCCTGCACACCCATGGAGTCCTGGAGGAGGAGGATTTACAGAGTAAGCCGCGAGCTGCAAGCCACGATCAGAAGACGCCGGGGGTGATACCGCAACCACCATACTTCATTTTTCGGGCAAGTCAAGGTGGACTGAGGCAGCACAGGAGTGGTAAAACTAGGCCCAGTGTTGCCTTGCCGCAGTTAGGCCACTTGTATCTCGCCACAGGTCGCCTGCTGAAACTGACCAAAGGGCTGGTGCTGGTGCTGAATCGCGTTTCACCACCTCATTGAGATTGCATGATCTGCAGCTCTGCATGCCCCAGGATCTCACGGTGGAGATGGGGCCAACAGATCAGGGGCACAAAAGAATGCGTTTGAGTGTCTCTAGCGAAACTCAGCAAAGTGGAGCTGCGGAACCTGGGAGTTTGTGGACATGGCGCAAGGTCGAGTGTCGTAAGGGCTAAGCTGGTAACGGCTGCTCTCATCCCTGACAACTGAATGAATATCCCTGAGGGTTGCCAGGAACCCAGAGCTGGGTGTTGGAGTGCCCCTGCACCCCTGCCCAATCTCCTGTTGGCCTATGGGTTGTTTGCACACCAGCAGTAGCAGCTGTTCTGGGCCATGGCAGTGAGAACTAATTTGGAGGAGGTGGGTCGATACAGCAGGAGTACCCCAGTATCGAGGGAACCAGGTAGGGGGTGAGCACTAGGGCTATGGAGACAGCCGAGCCAGGAGTGGGTGCTGCTTGTGGCCCGATGCCCCTCTTGACATCGACCTCCTCTTCTGTCCCTCCGGCACTAGCCTCATGTAGCAACACAGGAGCCTACAGTTATAGGCTTCCTTCAGTTATGACAGCGCCGGTGCCCTATGGGCAGATATTTCCTCCCCTATTCCTTCTTTACGTGCAGTGAGGAACAGCACTGTGAAAGTGCCGGATGCCATATAGACTGTGGCAAGATAGTTTAGTCCATTACGATTCCAGAGGAGCCTTTTGAAGGAAACTTTGCAAGGCGCCTCACATGTGTGGAGAACGGAGCAGGCAACAAGTATTTATCAAAATATGGCACATCCCTGTGTTTCCCCTAGCACTAGTGTGAAAAAAGCTGCCTAGCGCCAGTGCATGCACCCTTGCGCCATGTTACAAAGGTGTATGAACTGCAGGGACGATTGTTTATGTGCAGGTAGGGACACCTTCCTGCACATACATAATCTTGAAAGGCGATTTGTTGTTTCTATTTGTGCCGCAGAATGCAGCACACATTGAAAGAGCAACTTACGAGGAGAAAATCAATGGGTGTTGCGGCAGATTGCCCATTGCAACACCCATTGCATGCCCCATTCACAATTAGTGAAGTATGAAAAGGGGCCTTATTTACAAGGAGGCTTTAAGACACATTAAGTGGCTTAACGCCTATTGGTAAATAAGGAGAAGGGGATATCACCACGAGACCGTCCCTAAAAGAGACGTTCTGGTGGCTCTATCCCCTTTAAATATGCCCCCTGGTGTCCCTCAGATTTTCTGTCGAAGGTTACTTTTCAATAGATTGCAAAGCTACACCATCCAAGAAGGGACATTGAAAAGGATGAATTGCTATCCTCCTGACTAATACGAATAAATGGAAATACGAGAGCTTTAAAGACCCTTCCAATCTTTTCCAAGCAGTATCTTTAATCTCCAATGGAGGTGGGCGTCTAGGGGTCCCAATGTTCCTGCTGAATGCCCATATCCCTCCTGGTGCATCCTATAACAATCTCTTGTACAACATCTTTGCTTTTATCAAAAGCACGATAGACATGGAGAATGGCCTCCAGATAATTTTGGTTGGTGACTTAAATTGTAAAGTCTCCAACCATGCTACCAGCCTATTCCGAGAAGTAGACAAAGAGGAAGCACTACTTGTTCCCCCTCTTCCTTTCCCACCCAATTTAAGAACTGACAAGACAGAGAAGAAACTCCTTGAACAACTGAGGAATAATGAGTGACTGACTGCAAATGGAAGATTGACCTTTGACTTCCCTGCGCAGTTTACTCAAACATTTCTGAAGGGAAATTCAATTTTAGATTATCGCATCATTGCA
This sequence comes from Triturus cristatus, assembly GCF_964204655.1. NCBI lineage: Eukaryota > Metazoa > Chordata > Amphibia > Caudata > Salamandridae > Triturus > Triturus cristatus. The sequence continues at coordinate 967,069,511 of NC_140581.1, forward strand.
TAATCGTTTTTTTGTTGGGTGATCTGAAAATAATAGACGATATTCTTAGTGATCCAGATTGTTAGTATTTTCTCTAGAAGCAAACACAGCCCCAGTAGGTTCATGGAAAGTTCATGGTGTTAACTCAAAATTTAACATAAAATCAGGTAGAACCCAGTGGGACCCCAGAATGATCACTATCTTAAAATGACAAATAGTCTCTAACATACTCTAAATCCCAGACACAAACCAAAAGCTCTCTCTCAATTGTGGCAACTTTCCACTCTAGAATTATGAGTATGGGAAGCAAATGTTACATTCCAGTTATCCAAATCAACTTTCTGTGACAAAGTCGCTCCAAAACCATACTTGATAGAATCATCTGTGATTATGCATTACTTTCCTGCACAATATGACTTAAGCATTGGAGCTTTTGGAATTTCCTAGTTAATTCTTTCAAACGCCATGCCTTGTTCCTTCCCCAAGCATTCCTACTCTCAAAAAACCAACAAACAACAATATGTTTGACTTGTGTGTCAGGTGCAGGAACTTTCAGTATAGCTAGAACCACACATGGGAAGGATGGTAGACACAAGCACATGGGCATCTATTTCTTGCTCTTCTTTTCTCACTCTAAACATAAGCACCGATCTGACCCGTGTCCAAAACAAACACAAACCTTCAAGACAATTCTTCATACAACCTCTGCTGCCACACGAGTAAGAAGAATCAGCAACAATTCCTTAACTACTGGAATATTTCTAGAAGAACTCAAAAAGTCATACATGCACCCATTACTGAAGAAAACAAACCTGGACCCGCTGAACCCTGACAACTACAGACCGATTACAAATGGACCTTTCCTGGGCACACTGATAGAAAGAGCAGCATTCACCCAGATGTCATAATTCATTAAAGAAACTGCCGTACTTTCAGACTTCCAAACAGGATTCTGTCCAATATGAGGGACCGAATCTGCCCTCGTTGCCATCTGGGATGATCTTAAGAACACAGTTGACCAGAACGGGGTTGCTGCACTAACTCTCTTGGCCCTCTCAGCTGCCTTTGACACAGTTGACCATGACACTCTGATACACTGAAACCAGCATAGAGGGGACTGCTCTAGACTGGATCACATCCTACCTTGACAAAAGAACTAATGTCATCCATAACCCCCTTTCTCGTCCAAACCGTAATTCACAAAAGCAGGGGGCCCTCAAGGCTCTATTATCTCACCCATGCTTTTCAACATCTACAGGAAGTCATTACCAGCACTGATCAATCAATTTTACCTCACGTGCTATAACTATGCAGATGACATGCAAATACTCCTTCAACTGAAATGCCCCAAGGACATTGGAAACTCACCAATTTTCAGTTGTCTCAGAGTATCAGTGTCGTGTCTTGCCAATGACCCACGCTGAGACGGGTAAGTGTTCAGTGTAATCTTTATTATCTAATTCAGCCATTATTATCTGCGCCGGAGTGTTCTGCCTCAGTACGAAGTTGAGATATTCTTCTGCCATTGAGCTCTTCTCTGGTGCCTGTGGCAAGGGGTGTCGAGACATGTAGTCAGCCGGGTTGAGCTCTTTGCCCGGCTTGTGCACTATCTTGAAATAGTACTCCATCAGTCTTATGCCCCAGCGCTCAATGCGAGGCGGCATCTTTGCATTCGGATTGCCATATATTGTCACCAGAGGCTGATGGTCAGTGACGATGGTAAATGGTTTTCCGTAAATGAACATGTGATAGTGTTCGCACGCCCAGACCACTGCTAAACTCTCCTTTTCAGGTTGGGAGTATGCTCTTTCAACGTCAGACAGACTTTTGCTTCCGTATGCAAGAATTTTTCTTGGCGAGTCTCTCCCTGGCAGGTGTTGTGCTAAGATTGCCCCTAGTCCTACCGGGCTGGCGTCTACGGTCAGCTCGGTGCATAGCAGCGGATCGAAGTAGGCAAGGTGGTCTATGGGCATCACGGCTTGTCTGATGGCTTCAAACGCCCAGCCACTCTCTTGTGACCAGATGAACTTCTGACCTTGCTTTGTTAGGTCCCGCAGTGGTGTGCTCACTGTGGCGAAGTCATTTATATAGCGGGCACAGTAACTAGCAAGACCAAGAAACTACCTCACTTCTGCAACATCTATTGGAGGATTCGCCTTTTTCAATGTCTCTACCTTGCTGGGGTCTGGCCTCATTCCTTTTTCAGAGAAGATATGCCCAAAGAAGACCAGTTCACTTCTTCCCAGCTCGCATTTGTCAGCGTTTAACGTTAGTCCTGCTTGTTCCAGCTGCAGGCATACTTCACGTAGGGCATTGTCATGTGCTTCATCGGACTGACCAAACACTAAGATGTCGTCGCTGTAGTTTAGACTGTTCTTTACAGGCCTGATCACCTGCCTTATTGTTTCCTGAAATATCTCTGCAGCTGATGATATGTCAAAACTCAGTCGCTTGTAGCGGAACAGGCCCATGTGCGTGGAGAACGTGGTGATGTATCTCGATTGTTCGTCGAGCTCCAGTTGATGATACCCTTTGCACAGGTCCAGCTTCGAGAATCGGCATGCTTCAGTGAGACAGCTTATTATGTTGTTTAGGTGTGGCCCAGGGTGTTGTTCTCTTTCAATGGCTGTGTTTGATATCCTCATGTCCGCGCATATGCAGATCTTTAAGGTGTTCTTTTTTGGAACTGCCACTATGGGAGACACCCAGGGAGTCGACCCTTCCGCAGGCTCAATGATGTCTTATGCCAGCAGACTCTGTATTTCCTCTTCAACCTGAGGTTGTAGGTGTATGGGCACTCGTCGGTGATGCTGCGCCACAGGTTTGACTGCCTCGTAGATGTGCAATATTATTTGTTTCCCTTTTAGCCTCCCTAGGCCTTGTAGTATGGCTGGATGTTTATGTAAAATGTTCCTTTTCTCTGACATGTGGTATGTCATGGCCAGGAGGCCCATTACCTGCACCGTGACATTGCTCAGTAGGCATGGTGCTGGGACGTCTCCCAGTCGCACATGTATTTCTTCTCTGCATGATTGATCCTTGTACGTTAGTGTTTCTATGAACTTTCCCATATTTTCCACCGGCTTCTTCGAGCCCCAGGTGAAAACATCGACAGTCGATGGTGATAGTGGCGGTCTTATCTTCATCTTCTCGTATTCCGACGTGCACATGGCCCCACTATCAAGCACGAAGCATGTGCTGTGGCATCCTACTTTAATCTCCACCGTTGCTGTTTTCTTTATTTGTTGCTTCTCCATCACATTGATGTGCTCTGGCATTTGTTCTTCCTTCGGTGCATCTGACATCAAATACAGTCGTTCCGCTCTTTCCGACGCAACTGTTCCTCCCGATTCACCTGAGGAGTTGCAATTTGCCGTCTCTATGTGCCTGGCATGCCTGCTCATTGCTGCTTGCGGTCTTGCCAGTCTTCCCCGCTCATTTTGAAACTGTCTACTCATGCAGGCACTTGCAAAGTGATTGATTCTGTTGCACTTTCTGCACTTCTGCTCCATTGCAAGGCACGCACCGACATGTGGGAAGTCAAGGACGCACCGGTAGCACGTTCTTTCTTGTCTCTTCGTTGGCGGTGGCAGTGTGCTGTCGTTTTTCTTGCTGCTTCCCATTATGCGATTCGCTTTTTCTGCCCTTCTATCTTTGCCCTGCTCCATCTCTTTGGCGTGTGTGGTTGCTCTTGGTTCTGCTCGTGCCATTGTCAGTATTTTCTCCAGTGTTGTTGGTTCCTTCAGAATGTGTGCGCGGAACTCCACGGACTGGCAACCTTCGATGATGCTCAGTCGTATTGCTTGTTCATTGTCGAACTTGTCAAATTCACAATACGTTACTAGCTTTCGCAGTCTTGTCTCGAAATCGTCTAGGGACTCTTCTGCTCATTGACACACAGTATTGAATGTGTATCGCCTGAAGTTGATGTGTCTTTGCAAGTCAAACTTCTCTTTGAGACACTGTATCAGTCCCTTGTACGTCGCTGTTTTGTCGCTGGAGAATGTTGTGATCAGGTCTTCTACTTCATCTCCCGCGAGATTCAAGAAGATGTCAACCTGTTTGGCCTCTGCGACGTCTGTGGCGCGCATGTAGCGCTCGAATTGCCGAATCCAGCGTTCCCACCTGATGCCAGTCTGGGGTTCCGATATGCTGAATGGTAGTGGTCTGCAAAATATTGCCTGTGCGCTTGGTTTCTCACTTTCGTTGGACATTGTTCTTCCTTTCCTTAGTCTTCCTTTTGTACTGCTCTGTCACTTCTTTTCTTTTCTTACTGCAATTTCTTTTTAGTTCTTTATTTTCACCTTTTTTTCTGCCTTTTTCTTAATGCCTGTATTCAAAATGGCCGCATGGCCCGCTTCAGCCTCTCATTCGCCGACCAGCCTGACTCTAAGATGGCCGCCAGTACTTCGATGGGCAAGATTTGCTGTCTATTGCATTGCCTGACTTCAAAATGGCCGCTGGCACTTCCTCAGCTTTTCATTGGCTGTCCCACCTGACTTCAAAATGGCCACCGAGCTCTCGCAAGATTTCCAGGTTAATCTCAACGCGGGAAGCTCCAGCTCTCCTTTAGTCGGTGGGTGGCTTTTCCACGATCGGGCGCTTGATTTGCACTTCCCTCAACTCACTGTGCTTGGTGCGGCCGGGGTGGGCTCCCGATGTCGCCCTGGATGCCGTACACGGACCAGGGTGGGCTCCTGGCTCCGTTTCTGTCGCGATTGGGGTGAGCTCCTGATTTCGCATCTTCTCTTCTTTGGGGCCCGACGGACCAGGGTTGGCTCCTGGTTTTCGTCTTCTTCTGTACGTCATAGATTGGCGGACTAGGGTGAGCTCCTGGCTTCGCCTGGACGTGTTATTGAGGTGGTTTCGTGTGGTGGCTCTCTATTCCACCTGCTCGTCGCCAGTTGTCGTGTCTTGCCAATGACCCACGCTAAGACGGGTAAGCATTCAGTGTATTCTTTATTATTTTGGTTCCTCGTGCCCACATGCACGTCCGTTCCCTCTGCCCTCATCCAGTCAAGAGCCCGCCCCACTCCCTGACCGGAAGTGGTGTCCAGTCTCTGTCCCCTCCCCTAGGACGGAGTGCAGGGTCCTAGTGCCCCTGACCCCAGGTCACTACAATCAGGAGCCAATCTGGGAAGATGAAAGTTTGAATGCGTTCTTCTCTCTGCTGGAAACGCAGAGGCAGCTGGACCCCAACAATCCCCAGAAATCATCCGACGAACACTGAACCAGAGACACCAGTGCTCATCCGATAATCTCAAGGGAAGGAGGTTTGGGAAAAAACAATAAACTAAAATAATTAGTTAAAACAAAAAGCTAAAATAAAGAAAGAAACAACTGGTGAGCGTTTGTGCCAGTGGAGAAGCAAACCCTGGGTCACAGAACAATCTGGGACATCTGTCCTGAAGCTAGGACTGACTATGGAGACCAGCTCCTGCAGCAGTAGTAAAGACATCAATAAGAACACAAAAAATCAATGACATATATCATGCATAAACTTCTGCATTGGGTCACGATAAAAGAGGTAGTTTAGAATGATTAGAATAAATCAAAAGTGCACTCACACCATATGGCGCCAAAGATAAATATATACTCAAACAATATTGCGCCAAAGATAAATACACACTCACACAATATTGTGCCAATGAAGATTACACATAAGCACTCCATACATTCATATTTCAATGAGATAAGACATAATCTGTATCCTTCAGCTGAAGTATGTCCAAGGCTTGAGAGCGTTACTAAGACCTTCTTTCAGCGAGAAAAAACAGAGATGTAACAGGATAACAATAAACACTGCAATAATAATATACATTTCTATCAACAAGGACTATGCACGAATCACATAAATGATATGAGGTGGAAATAACCAAAATCTAGGTAAGTAGCGTAAAGTAAGCTGAGTGGGAACAAGAGGGAACTGTGATATAGGAAACGAAGTCAGGAAGTCTCTGGCTGGGAAGAGTTTCGTGCGCAGTTACCCAAGATCTCCCGATAACCAGAAATGAGCCGGGAGTCAAAACAATAATATTCCACTGAGCACAAGAGTTAAATGTAGCCCGAAAAGGATTTAGACTTATCTGCGAGTAGCAGCAGCAAGGATGGAACAGGACTCTTCCGACCCTCACCTGCAGAGAAGAGCCGTCAAGATGCCAGATCTTCAACAGGAAACTCAATGCAAAGCACTGAAGAGGAGCCTGGGTGAGAGTTAAATACCTTTTGCCAGGCTGATGAATCATGAAGGTTGCTGAGTCATGGAGGCTTGTTGAGTCATGGAGGCTGCTGAGTCATGGTGGTTGCTGAGTCGAGCTCTGGAGTGGCCTGGAAACAAAGATAAGGAAAACACCACCACATACCGGAGCAGAGAATTAAAGAAATATAAGTCAGCTTTTCTTCCTCAGGGAAAACAGGAAGTAAAAGTGGGGATGAGCCGAGGGCGAGAGGCATGTGTTGAGAACCTGCTAGGAGCCACCAATCGACAGGCAGTCTTCCTAGGTAGGATGTAAGTGAGTGAAATGCACCTAGCGCCCTAGGGTTCACCCTGAAAAGTTCCCCCACTACTGCTGGAGTGCGGAAGGTGGTGGGCAGTCCGATGGATCCTGACAGTACCCCCCTTCCAAGGCCCGGTGACAGGGCCGGGTTTGTGGGGGTTATGCTGATGAAATATACACAACAGTCAGGAGCATGGACATGAAATAGTGTCTCCCAGGTGCGTTCCTGTGGGCCATACCCTTTCCAAGCTACCAGGTAATATAAAGTGCCCCTGGTTCTGCTAGAATCTAAAATAGAACTTACTTCATGTTCTGAGTGACCATCCACACTTACTGGAGGTGGTGGAGTGAGGTGACAAGTGTTTGGATCAGTGGGTTTTAATTGGGACACATGAAAGGTAGGGTGAATCTTTAAGTGAGCTGGTAAGGCCAGGCGGACTGCTGATTTCTGATATAGTTTTAGAATGGGGAATGGACCGATGTATCGTGGTTGAAATTTACGAGGCCCTTTTAAGCGTAAGTGTTTGGTGGATAACTTGGTAAGGAGAAGCTAAACAGTGCTTTCTGTCTGCGTACTGTTTGTACAATAGTGTTGCACCTGTCACGTTCTTTTTTAATTCTTCGAGAACCTGATGTTGCAAGGCGTGTTTTTGAGCTAAAGGTTTATGAGAGAGTGCATGCTGTGTTATTAATGGGGAAGATCTGGGATGATACCCATACAGAGCGTAGAAGGGTGAGAATCCACTAGATGTATTTACTACATTGTTATGGCCGAATTCTGCTAACCAAAGGTGATCAACCCATTGCTCTTGTTCGGTAACATAATTTCATAATAATTGTTCGATCTCCTGGTTGGTTCTTTCCGTTTGCCCATCAGACTCCGGGTGATAGGCGGAAGAGAGGTCCATCGAAATGTTAAGGGATTTGCAATATGCTCCCCAGAAGTACAAAATAAATTGCGTTCAACGGTCGGAAATGATTCGAGGTGGTAAACCATGGAGCCGTACTATGTGTTGTAAAAACAGATTAGCTAGATGGGGAGCATCAGGTAGCCTCTTAGTTGGGAAGTAATGACACATTTTAGTTAACAGGTCAACTACCACCACGATCGATGTAAATCCTTGGTCTTGAGGTAGATCAACTATTACATCTATAGATACTGAATGCCAAGGTGATGGTGGTGTTGGAAGAGCATTAAGCAACCCCGTGGGTTTTCGTCGTTCTGAGTAAGTTCCAACGCAAGTGTTGCATGTTTTCACGTACTGATGGCAATCAAAACATATGTTCAGCCACCAATAATCCTTTGCAATAATATGAGTGTTTTTGTGATTCCATGATGACCAGAAAGTGGAGAGTCATGACACCACCCCAAGGCTTCGTGTTGAAGAGCTGGTGTGGGTAGAAAAAAGTGTTTTTGATGGTATAATATATCCTCTACCACATCTCTGTTGGGGTGTTCCTTTATCTATTTTTCTTGATTGAACTGAGCAGAGGCTTGTTGTATTTGTTCCAACCATGAAACATCTGTGATGTTGATGTTGTTTACAAAGTTTGTTTTATCCAAGAAAAAAGGAGGTTCATTCGGTTGTTCCGCCTCTAGAGTGGGTCGGGAAAGAGCGTCAGCCTTTCCGTTCTCTCGCCCGGGTCGAAATGTGATTATGAAGGAGAAATCTGCGAAAAACATTGACCAACGTAATTGCCAGGGCGTGAGCGCTTTGACTGATTTCAAGAACTGTAAGTTCCTGTGGTCTGTGTACAAAGTGACTGCATGTTTTGTGCCCATAAGATAATGTCTCCAATCCTGAAAAGCGGCCTTGACAGCCACTAGTTCTTTATCGAAGATGGTATAATTATTTTCAGCCGCTGCAAGTTTTCGGGAGAAAAAAGCCACTGGGTGGAGCTGCCCTGTGTCTCGGTGTCTCTGAGATAATTTAGCACATAGAGCAATATTCGAGGCATCGGTTTCTAGATAGAAGGGTTGGTTTGAGTCAGGGTGCAAAAGAATGGGTGCAGACGTAAAGGCCGTTTTGAGATGTTGAAAAGCCTGCTCTGCTTCCGGGCTCCCCAGACATTTTGACCTTTATGAAGGAGAGTAGTGATGGGGGCAACCACTTTTGAGAAGTCTGTGATGAAAAGCCAATAGAAATTGGTGAAGCCAAGAAAGCGTTGAATATCATTCACGTAACTGGGTGCTGGCCATTGGAGGACGGCATGTACCTTGGCGGAATCCATAGCCAAACCTTCAGGTGAAATAACAAATACCAAAAAGTGCACTGTAGTGACATGAAAAGCACATTTTTCCATCTTGGTGAATAGTTGGTTTTCGCGTAATGCCTGTAATACTTGTCGCACATGTTCAATATGTTCGGAAAGGGAGTGCGAAAAGATCAAAATGTCATCAATGTACACTAGTACAAAAATATCCAAAAACACTTGTAGAACGCTGTTCACCAAGTGCTGGAAGGCGGCCTGGGCGTTGCATAGACCAAATGGCATCACCTAGTACTCAAAAAGCCTGAACTTGGTGCGAAAGGCCGTCTTCCACTTGTCACCTTTTCTGATCCGTACCAGATGATATGCACCACGTAAATCCAGTTTGAAGATGGTGAAGATGGTGGCAGATTGTACTTGATCCATCATGGAGGCGATGAGTGGTAAGGGGTACTGGTTCTTAATGGTCACCTGGTTTAAGGCTTGATAGTCGATGCAAGCATGGAGGACCCTTCCTTCTATGGGACGAAGAAAAGGGGAGAGAAGGCCAGTGATATAGAATGGCGGGGAACCCAACGCCACAAGAGATGGGACAGAACTACACACATAGGCCGCCTTTTTTAGGGAGAGGCCAACCGAACAACAGAACGAGACGGAAAGGAGTGACCTGGTTCGACCAAGAACGTCAAGTACACACGAGAAGCATGACGAATGCAAAACCAGGGACCAGTGCGACAACCTTGTCTTCAACTTGACCGATACCCCACTCACGAAAGAACAGGAAGACGTCCTCAACAAAGGCCTCAGCTATGTCCCCACACCCCCACTTGATTTATTCAAATCACAATGCGAAATAGCAGATTTCTGCAGAACAATTAAACTGAAAGCTTTTTTCAGTAACCAGGAAGAAACACCCAAAGATGCAGATACAACACTTCGTCGCAAATCGAACTTTTGCCCACTAAACCATCAGGTTCCAGTGGAGATCCTCGCCTTTGAACAGGCAGTAATGAAGGAAGTTGAAGATCTCAAGAATACCACCAAAAAACCTTTCATCAATTTTTCAAACACTGAACAAAAAGCATTAGACTCATTACGTCTGAACAGCGAACTGGTGATCAAACCAGCAGATAAAGGTGGGGGCATCGTGCTACTAAGCAAAGAAGGTTACAACCAACAATGCATAGACCTTCTAAACGACACCAAATTCTATCAAGTGATCACCGTAGATCCTACCCCACGCCTACAGAATATGATCGCGCAAATGGTCGATGAAGCAGAGACCAATAACTGGATTTCAAAATCAGAAGCAGACTTTCTACTGACCAGATCCCCCCGAATGCCGTACTTCTACTCCCTTCCTAAAATCCATAAGGAGAAACGACCACCTCCAGGCCGTCCTATTGTTTCGGGAATAGGGTCTATCCTAGAACCATTATCGCAATTCGCTGATTACTATTTAAAACCATTAGTACAGCAGACCGCTACCTACTTGAAAGACACGAAAAACCTCCTGAACCTTCTTCAGAATCTACAGTTCTCTGAAGATAGGATGCTTCTGGTTGGTCTAGACGTTGAAAGCTTATATACAAGCTTGCCCCAACAGAAGACGCTAGAGACCCTGGAGGCACTTCTGTTTAACCAACCATGGGAACACAAAACACCACGACACTTTGTACTTGAATGCTGCAGATTGGCACTAACAGAGAACCACTTCCAATACAACAAGACAATTTACAAACAGTGCCACGGAACATCTATGGGGAGCACCTTTGCGCCTAGTGTGGCAGGGCTGTATGTCAGTGACTTTGAGACAACCCACATCTTTGACATTTCAAACCCCTTTCGAACCAAAATAGTTTTTTGGAAACGCTACATCGACGATGTGCTCCTCATATGGGAAGGTGATAGAGACTCTCTAACTGAGTTTCACCGCTGGCTGAACGCAAGAGATATGTGGTTAAAATTCACCTATACAGCAAGTCCTAACAGTCTGGACTTCCTTGATGTAACTATCTTCATCGAGAATAACACAATACACACTAAAACGTTCTTCAAGCCAACCTCCAAGAACAGCCTCTTGTCCTACAAAAGTTTCCACCCACGCCCATTAAGGGACAATCTGCCCTATGGGCAATTCCTCAGGCTGAGACGTAACTGTAGTGAGATGAGAGACTACAGACGTCAAGCCAAGGACCTCAGCAAAAAACTGCAAGCAAGAGACTACCCAAGAAAGACCATTGAAAAATGCCGTAAGAGGGCCAAAAATCAACAGAGAGAAGCACTACTAGAAACCATCCCAAAACAACCAACACCAGATCTGATCACCTGTGTGAGTACCTATAGCACTGCTTCTAATAACATCAAGAAAATCATAAACAAAAACTGGAAGATCTTGACCTCCGGATCTCTCAAATGGCCGAAACCAAGGTTCTCGAATAGAAGAACCAGGAACTTAAAAGATCTACTCGTACACACGAGACCTCCTGAGAGAACCACCAATGAAATTCCACGAGGACCATGGAATAACTCACCCGTAACAGGACATTTTCCTTGTGGCACCTGTTCAGTTTGCCACCTAACGAAAGCAACTAAAACAATACAACTACTACCTGACTTGAAATGGTCAATCAGAACACACACAAACTGCAATACTACGCATGTAATCTATATGATTACCTGCCCTTGCGGTTTAAGATACATCGGCATGACCACAAGAAAAGCCAAAATGAGAATGGGAGAACACAGAAGCAATGTAAGATGTAAGAAACAGACTACAAAGATGAGTTGTCACTTCATAGAGCAAGGACACACAGTAGATGATCTACAATGGGTAATCTTAGAGACTCTAGCCTACAAAAACTCCAATGCAGACAAGATTCTGTTCGAAAAGGAACAAAGATGGGTGTACCGTCTCCAGACACACAAACGAGGACTGAACGACAATATTCCGTGGCTCAGCTTGAAAAATACATGATAGATATCGATAGAGAGTATTTTGGGGACCTCTCGACACTAACTGTTCTTTCAACGAACCAAGAAAGAAATACGATCTTTCAGGCACTGACTAAAACACCGTGTTGTTTCAGCTTGTCACAGAAGAGACTTGGCGAAATGGTATTTCCCCTCTCACCAGACCCTCAACTACTCAGCACCATGACCAATGCAACAGTAGAGGGATCGCAATACTTTGTCACTCAGAGCCGTTTTCCTACTTAACTGGGACTGACCAATGTACTAAGCAAATTACGTACTCGACCCACCCAGTCACGAAATGTCCAAAACACAGGATCATTTATAATTAAGTAATCCCAACCACAACAGTCACATGATACGATGGGACAATTGTATACAAGCTTTACGGCTATCTTCAGTATAGCAGAAGCTGTATGTCAATAAACCTACAAATTACATGATCGCAAATTGGCGTTTGAAGAATAGAATTCGTTTTTTTTTTTTATATATATTAGCAAACGACAGAATTTCTTCTCTAAGTCAGAATTCGACTCTTAGTCTTTTCTCATTATTCATGACCACTCTGCCTATTTAAGAACGAACAGACCCGGATCCAGTGTCTTCACCGGGTCCTAGGAGGCAGAGTCAGCACAGGTCCCAGACCGACGCCGAAGAGGTAACTGGCAGGAGATCAAGAACGCCGAGAGCCTGAATCGAGATCACACAACAAAAACGTAACGTATTGCCCTAACAACTTCCTATTCAAGCATTACTCTTTCTTTAAACACAACTAGAGCGTGATGCGACTCCCCTAGAGTACCCGCTGTGGCCTGCAACATAGGAGACAAGGTAATTACGGCATCCCTTCACCCTGTCCTATGTATCACTATGTCTTATCACGATTAATAGCCGCTTGACAATAATTGAACAGCACTAGCTAATCTAGTCTATTTGATTTTCTCGCTTTCACTGGGGAGCTCATATCTGACATGAATATACCACCTAGCCTAAACTGTCTGAACTAAATGCATAGACGAAATACCACAGTGTGGAGGCTAACGCGTTTTTTGATTAATGACTTGATCCCAAGCAATAACAGAGATCCTACCGCCCTCACCAAACGTTCGTAGGTGCTACTCTCTCGAACCCCTCAGCCTCACTTGACGCATAGGGGTGTACAGAGCATACACATCGTTTGTGACATGAGGAGTTGGTCGGAGTATTAAATACTATTGCTTTGGGATATGACAAAATGGATTGTGTACGAGATCTGCATCTTACTAGTAAAGGAGGGTCGAACTTTGCCATACCAGGGGTTCCCCACTGGGGGTCTCCTTTAAACAAAGCTTTGCCATTTTATGATTGCATATAGAATGAATTCGCAATGATTTTATGCTTTTTCCTTCTTTCTTTCCTTCCTCCCACAATCATTTTTTCAATCCATTGGATTAAGATTGAATGTGCATTCAAATAGGATAAGTTTCCTGCATATCCACAAGGGAGCCCATAGCACGGGCCCCCATTCTGCACCAGGTCCTGAAGAAAGCCCGCTAGACCCTTTTGGGCTGACGAGGGCTGAAACATGTCGACCTTTTTTGGACACAGTTTTTAACCAGTGCACCTGACCATAATCAGTCAGACACGTGCACAACGACAATACTTTTTTATCTTGGTCTCGAACCCAGTACCAATAAAAAAAATCTACTGGTTTTACGAGAATTTTAAGACACTTTTCCTTTTATCACGATCACCTCACCCTTCTTTTTTGATTCACGATCACTACTGTGATTAACCAGTGGTTAAAAGCCTCCGGGTGGAGGAAGCATTGGATTGACCCAATGATTATGCGATCACGTTGAAGACCACAGTCAGCGGAGAATCAAGATATACCGCTAATCTCGATCCCAACAAAAACGTGAATGAGGGTTTCTTATACGGTACAATGTACTGTCCATGCAATACCCTGGTTTCCCAGGACCAGTGATCCATTCTACCATTGATTTTTTGGATAAATCCATTAGCCAGATATTTGTCTAGGTATATTTTTGAGAAGTCGTTCTCCTTTTCCGTTAAGGCGAAAATACGGCTACAAGGAACCCGCGCCCCTGGTTCTAGATCGATTTGACAGTCAAATTCCCGATGAGGGGCAAGAGTTTCTGCTTTTTGTTCATCGAAAACATCGGCAAAGTCTTGATATTCATTTGGCAGACCAGTAAGGGTTGTGGCAATGACTTGCTTTTGAGATGATAAAGAGGTGGTGGTACGGGATGCAGAAACATAACCTATACAAAACTTAGAGCAGTACTCGGACAGAAAGGTAACGGTTTGCTTACACCAGTCTTTGGTGGGTTATGTTTTAGCAGCCATAGGATGCCTAACATAACACCGTACTGGGGGCATCCATTAAATCCAATTGACACTGTTCTTTATGCCCAGTGAGTGTTTTCATGACCAGGGAGATAGTGTTATAAGAAAGGGGCCCAGAGGATAACGGGAAACCGTCAACAGCACAGGCATGTTCGATGATGTTTTTTGTGTCACAAGAATTTAGTGAGTGCGAGCAAATCCTCAATCACAGGAGTTTCCAGCGGCCCCTGAATCGATCATGACTAGCACCCTCTGGAGGTGAAAACTGAGACCAGATAAGGATACATTCAAAGTGACATGGGTGGTGGCAATCTGGTTGGTGTTGGCCACAGTACCAGTTTGGTGTTCACCAATCTTTCTTAGGTTTCTTGGTGCAGTCTTTCACGAAGTGACCACTTAGGCCACAATACAGACAAAGGTTGTTGCGCCATCTTTTCTCTTTTTCAGTCTTGAAAAGGGGAGGTCAAACTGACCCGATCTGCATGGGTTCTCCGCTATCCATTATTGCACTGCGGAATAGTCAGGAGTCAGTATGGGACAAAGGTGGGGGTACTCTGTTCTTGGCACGTTTCTTCTCCCCTCGTGGTTTCACCAACCGATAGTCTAATTGAAGAACCAGGTTTATGAGCACATCGCAGTCTCGAGGGCGGTCGACCAGCTGAGCCAGCATATCTTTGAGTTCATCATGCAATCCTCTGTAGAATAATGATGCTCTTTTGTGTTCCAGCCAGTGGGCCTCTACCACCAGTCTGTTAAATTGTGCGAGGTAAGCAAGGAGATCTCTATTCCCTTTGCGTAGATCCAGTAGTTCGTTGTCTACTGTCTGTGTTGAGGTTCTTCGGCGAAAATGCGCCTGAGATCCTACTCAAAGCACTCAAAGGAATATAACACAGGATCATCATTGGCCACAAGGGTTGTGGACCAGGCTGCCGCATCCCCAGATAGATATGAGAGAATGAAGGCTACTCTAGAGTCGTGTGCTGGAAACGCAGCTGGTATACATAAAAAATGTAATTTACATTGTGTAAAAAAAACATGTATTTTCTGAGGATCCCCTTGATAGCCGTTGGTGGGTGCAAAAGGAACCACTATTTCTTGGCATGCCTGTAAGTGAGAGGTATAAGTTCCACCCATAGGAAGGCGAGATCCAGAGTCAGCTCCCCCATTCTGTACTTGATCTAACCTTTGGGACATCCCTATTACATGTGACCGCAAGGTTTGGTTCTCCACTCACGCCAACTCTACTTGTCATTGGAGATCCCTCAAGGTGTCGTTAAGAGCATAAACGTCAAAAGAACCGGACGCCATACTGCTAGGGCGGGACCTGAAAAAAATAATTTTTATCTTAATTTTTTTAATTTTAGGGGCTTTGCATTCTATCAGGAGCCAATCTAGGAAGATGGACGTTGGAACACGTTCTTCTCTCTGCTGGACACACAGAAGCAGCTGGACCCCAACAATACCCAGAAATCATCCGACGAACACTGACCCAGAGACACCAGTGCCCATCCGATATTCTCAAGGGAAGGGGGTTTGGGAACAAACAATAAACTAAAATAATTAGTTAAAACAAAAATCTAAAATAAAGAAAGAAACAACTGGTGCGCGTTCGTGCCGGTGGAGAAGCAAACTGTTGTAGTGAAAACTGCATCTGTATCACATCACAATCTGGGACATCTGTCCTAAAGCTAGGAATGAGTATGGAGACCAGCTCCTGCAGCAGTAGTAAAAGACATCAATAAAATCAATGAGCTATATCATGCATAAACTTCTGCATTGGGTCACGATAAAAGAGGTATTTTAGAATGATTAGAATAAATCAGAACTGCACTCACACCATATGGCGCCAAAGATAATTACACACACACAATATTGCACCAAAGATAAATACACACTCACACAATATTGTGCCAACGAAGATTACACATAAGCACACCATACATTCTTATTTAAATGAGATAAGACATAATCTGTATCCTTCAGCTGAAGTATGTCCAAGGCTTGAGAGCGTTACCAAGACCTTCTTTCAGCGAGAAAAAACAGAGACGTAACAGGATAACATTAAACACTGCAATAATAATACACAATTCTATCAACAAGGACTATGCACGAATCACATAAATGATATGAGGAGAAAATTACCAAAATCCAGGCATGTAGCGTAAAGTAAGCTGCATGGGAACAAGAGGGAACTGTGATATAGGAAACAAAGTCAGGAAGTCTCTGACTGCGAAGAGTTTTGTGCGCAGTTGCCCAAGATCTCCCCGATAACCAGAAATGAGCCGGGAGTCAAAACAATGGAATCCCACTGAGCACAAGAGTTAAATGTAGCCCAAAAAGGATTTAGACTTATCTGCGAGAAGCAGCAGCAAGGATGGAACAGGACTCGTCCGACCAGCACCTGCAGAGAAGAGCCGTCATGCCACAGGATCGTCAACAGGAAACTCAATGCGAAGCACTGAAGATGATCCAGGGCGAGAGTTAAATACCTTTCGCAGGCTGATGAGTCATGGAGGCTGCTGAGTCATGGAGGCTTCTTGAGTCAAGTAGGCTGCTGAATCTTGGAGGCTTGTTGAATCCCTGAGGCTGCTGAGTCATGGGGTTGCTGAGTCACTGAGGCTTGTTGAATCACGGAGGTTGCTGAGTCGAGCTCTGGCGTGGCCTGGAAACAAAGATAAGGAAAACACCACCGCATACCGGAGCAGAGAATTAAAGAAATATAAGTCAGCTTTTCTTCCTCAAGGAACACGTGGAGTAAAAGAGGGGACGAGCCAAGGACGAGAGGCATGTGTTGAGAACCTGCTAGGAGCCCCCACCCGACAGGCAGTCTTCCTAGGTAGGATGTAAGTGAGTGAAATGCACGTAGCTCCCTGAGGTTCACCCTGAATAGTTCCCCCACTACTGCTAGAGTGCGGAAGGTGGTGGGCAGTCCGATGGATCCTGACACAGAGCCATGGATCAATGGATGACATAGATCCATCTCAAATTGAATGCTTCCCAAACAAGAATACTCACATGTGACGACTGGAAAAATTATGACCCACTCGCCGCCTGGCCTGATGATCTGGGAACACTGCCTGAAGTATCAAAGGAAGTAAGAAACTTCAGAATGGCCATGAACTCCAAGTTATCAATGAATGCCCAAGTGGACAAACTAGCAAGATCAAGCTTTGTTACAATAAAAACTCTTTGACTCATCTTTCCCCAGCTGGGATTTCCACACATGTTCCAAGCTACCATCTCTCTTGTTCTGTCCAAACTAGATTAGGCCAATAGCCTCTACCCCGGATCACCTTTAACAACTATGAAAGGACTACAACGGATGCAGAACCCTGCTGCCAGACTACTCTTAACTATAAAGCCACAAGCACACATCTCCCCTGCCTTGAAAGCCCTGCATTGGTTACAGGTTGCCAGAAGATCCACATTCAAGCTGCTTTGTATCTTCACAAAGTGATACATGGAACAGGACTGCTCTTCATCAGGAATAAAATCACTAAATACATTCAACAAAGGGATCTTCGCTCTAGAGTGGCACCTCACCTAAAAATCCCACCATACAAGAAAAAAACAATGGGTGGCACATCCTTCTCTGCTCAAGCAGCCAAACTCTGAAACTCCTTACGCCGAACATACGATCCATGGATAACCACCTTCTCTTCAGAAGACTACTCAAGAATTGGCACTTCTCCACATATCCACTGTACACAAACATAAATATACAGCATATCCCTCTGTATATAAGCATTTATTTGGACTATAGATGTGTACCTACATATGTGTATTACTTTGTATAAATGTATATAGTAATTATGTTTTAAAAAATGTAGATGTTCGTTAGTTCTGCATAAAAAGTGTACATATTACTTATAGTTACATTATTCTATGTTTTAACATGTATATAAGTGACTGTATAAATAAGTAAATCTTTCATCATAACTATCTACAATTGCTTCACAATTGAATTACAAAAAATATAATAAAATGAATTAATTTAAAGTACAACACTTAAAAGCCGGAGTTTATTACATCTACATATATTACCTTCCATGTACTTATGTATCTATATATTTATCACTTTGCTTCTAATTCAGCATATCCAATGCACTACCCTATTTCTCACCCTATTCCGCTCTCAATATATCCTCTACCTCAAATCTCTTACTCATCTCAAACCTCATTCTACTACTCTTTTCAATGCACCACCCTGTTTCTAACCTCCAGTGTCTCATTCATCCCAAACCCCATACCACTACTATGATCCCCCCAAAAACCCTTTCTAGACTCTTCCCTCCTCTACCCCTGCTTGCATCATCTCATACCTCCTTTACTATTCAGATCTCCCAAACAAGCCTTTCTAAACCCTTCCCTCTGACTCTTCTCCTTCCACCTCCCCTTTACCGATCCCAAACCCCCTACTACTGCTATGAACGCCACAAAGAAAAAAGTCAAGACCCTTCCCTCTTCTATCCCTCCATTATTTATTTTCAATACAAATACAAATAACAGACTAACATGTCCACCGCTCAAATTAATTTCATATTTCCCTATACTAATTCCCCACTAATCATGTGTGGGTTCCGAAGTAGCATGCTGCTCACTGAAAAGCGATTCAACACTTCATCAGGGGTAGCAAGCGCTATATAAATGCAAACCTTTTTCCCTCTTCTATCACTTCACTATCCTTCTCAATCCAAATAACAGACTAACATATCCACCACTCAAATTAGTTTCATATTTCACTATACTAATTCGCCACTAATCCTTTATGGGTTCCAGAGTAGCGTGCTACTTGCCGAAAAAGCGATTCGATGACTCGTCAGGGGTGTTAAGTACTATATAAATGCAATTACAATACAATACAATGCACATTCACAGAGCAGTCAATGGCTGACGTGTATGACACCAAATGCTTTCGCACATAGGCCACACTGTTTTCATTCACTTTATCTCCATTCATATTTTGCCATCTTATAAACCTCAGTGTCCTATCGCTCACTCCCTTCACTTCAGCACACGCCAAAGCACAGAGACAATACACGATAACAGCACCACTCTGGCCCTCACGTACAAATCAAAGCTCTCCCTAAATGGTCACACTTCCATCCAAGCACGCCTACGGGGTAGCATTGTACCCATTGGGGAATGATTCTAGATGCCTCTTCTGAAGAATAATGTGATATATAAATGTAACTATAATACATATTAAGTAACATGCACAACAAATCCCCAGCCATGGCCTCGCAAGTCCAGCATTCAAAGTCCAATAATTGAGACCTCCTCGGTGGACCCTCTGAAAAGAAGACAACAAATGGATTATGTGACCCAGGCCCGCGCTCTCAGTCAGATTATGCAGAGGTAAGTGCAGTTCGTATCATGCAAGCCCTCTGTCTCCTTACATAGATGAAGGGGCAGTATGCAAAACGCATACTTATATGATACTGCGTGGGATAGGAGTCATTAAAAGACAAACTAATAGCATATCAGGTCATTGGTAGAGCATGTAGCGTAGGGGGCCAGAGTTTCCGGCTTGGAAGCCGGGGATCCGGGTTGTGTGTCGGCGTCGGCTCAACATGCTGTGATTCTGGTCAGTTCACTTAATCTCCCCGTGACCATGGACATCACCTGGATACCCTCAGGGGCATTGATTTAAATAGGCCGGCACTCACCGGTACTAAGTACCTGCACTTTTATATTTTCTCCCATTGAATACCGGGACCTTTCCTCAGACAAAGAGAGTACCGGTACTCATAACGGCCCAGTTTTGATGAGGTTGGTGCTGCGCTTTAGAGCTCCATCCTTGGCAGCACCTTCCGTACGTCCTGCATGGGTTAAAGCGCCTTTCGAACCGAGCTGAAGCCTGGGCTGAGCTGGTTCAAAAGCGCCAAAACAGCATCTCGTCTTCAGTAGAACACAGTGAGCTGCGAGTGCCTCTCTGGATGTTATGAGAGGAAGAGTATCGCTGCAGGGTGTCTTTCAGAGGGGGTCGGAAGATGATCAAAAACTTAAAGGGCGCAAGTGTGGGACACATTGTTCAGGGCAATACAGCTTGTTAGCATGCCCATTGTTTTAGACGCCCGCAATGCGCAAATCTTCACCCATTAACAATTTAAATGAAAGGTATTTGCATGAAAGAAAATCCCTGCTTTGTAGACTTAAATCAATGCATTAATGATGTTAAAAAAACTGTGATAGATAGATAGATAATGACTTCATTTCGGATATTTTTCAATCCATAAAAGTACACAACAATAGACAATTCATATTAAAAACATCACATTAATTACAAAATCAGTCACAATAACAACATACAATACATAAGTTCCTTAGAAGAGTGCGTAAACAAAACAGTGGGAAAAAAGTGCATTAGTGCAATGGGCTACCGATAATTCATAGTAAATTACAGTTACTCATCTAGACATTTTCTAAATCTCAAGGTCAGTTTTAAGAATTCTAGCACCTGGAGAACACTATCCGAGTGCAGCAGCTGTAGATACATAAAAGCAGGTCTAATTTGTTTAAAATTTAATTTCTTTAAAAGAGTAACAAGATATCGTCTACGGGGATATTCATAAAATGTACATAAAAACATAAAATGCAGCATATCCTGTGGAGACTTCCCGTCGCAGCCACAGGGAGCAGCGGGTTTCTTAAAAATGTCCGACGTGGGTCTGATTAAAAGATGATGAAAGATGTTGAACCTAAATCGGGTCAGCAAAAATTTCTCGTGGGCGGTAAAGGAGCATGTTAGATACTTTTCCATGGAATCACAAGTACTCAACATGATATACTTTCTAATATTAGGTTTCAAAAGCTCAACTTCATCTCTTGGAGCAGTACAGTTCAAGGAAAAAGCTTTCTTAATTGCTGCAACATCACCCTTAACTATATCCCTCGGATTATCAAACAGATTCAGGCGGCCAAGCTTCAAAAATTGGGACTTCAAATATTTAAGCCAAGGTACACACATGGCATGATCAAGTGACATAAGATCTTCCACTATCAAATGTGTTAAAGGGATTTCATCACTTAACCATAGTTTTACCCAGCATAACAGTGGTTTTAATCCAACAATGTCTGATAAATGCAGGCAACCAAGTTCTTCATGTACTATTAAATTCGAGGTGCTACCTGGCACACATAACAGACGCTTTAAAAAATTATTTTCAACTATTTGTAGTTGTTCGCCTTTTATGTAGCCCCATATCTCGCTACCATATACTGCAGTGGCTATGGATTTAGAATTATATAATTTCATCATAGCCACATTTGGCTTATTCCCCAGTTTAGAGGCAATATTGAAGATGGAGGCATTGACTCTAGTCATTTCCCCCTTTTTCTTGGCCAAATGTGGGGCCCAGCTAAGTTTCGAATCAAATAAAACACCCAGATATGAAAATGTCTGGGTGATGGGGATCAGAACATCATTCAGTTTAAAATTGAACTTCTTTTTTGGTTGGCGGCCAACATGCATTATATAAGATTTCGAATTGTTGACCATAAGGTCCCTATCAGACATAAAGTTATTAAAAACATTGAGAAGTGCCTGAAGACCTAATTCTGTTTGGGAAATTAAAACCGCATCGTCGGCATATAACAGTAGAGGAATACCCCTCGCACCAACTCTAGGACAATCTGATTTTACCTCTTGTAGATCAGCCTCTAAATCATTTATGTAAAAATTAAAAAGAAAAGGGGCCAAGATGCACCCCTGACGTACTCCTTTATTAATACTAAAACTTCCTGTAGTTTCCCCGGTCGATGAAAACCTCACATTAGCTCTTGTGTCCTTGTGCAGATCCGCTAGGAACTCCACAATCCCCTTATCAATACCTTTATCCATCATGGTCTGCCACAGCCTCCCTCTGTTAACACAGTCGAAGGCTGAAGACAGATCCATGAAGGCAAGGTGAATTGTTCCTTTTTGTACAACAGTATATTTATTCAGTATAAGAAACAGGTTGAGACATTGAGTCATAGTAGAACGCCCCTCACAGAATCCATATTGAGAGAAATCGACATGATATTATTTTCATTCGTCCAGTTTGTTAGGCGTTGAAGTATAACTCTCCCCATGATCTTCACCATCGAGTCAATTAGGGATATTGGACGATAGCAAAGAGCACTTCCCCTGTCTCCCTTCTTAAAGACGGGAACTATTGTGGACAGACCCCATGTTCCCGGACAACCCAATATGGCCGCAGCATTAAAAACACAGCCAGAATGGGATCCCAGAAATCTGGATCAAACTTATAAAGATCCGGCGGTATTCCGTCAGGGCCTGGCGCTTTGTTAGCAGTAAGACCCATTATAGCGACCGAGACCTCACTTTTATCAAAAATGATAGCAGTACTGTCCCTATCGGAGGGGACAGTAACCATAGTTCCATCGGCCTCAGAATAGTACAGACTTTTGAAGTGACTCTCCCATTCCTCTTTGGTTATACAACAAACCAATCCATCTCCCGGGTCCTCAGTCAGAAAAGGTTTCTTTACCAGGGCCCAAAATTTGGTGCTGCTATTTAGGGTGGAGGGATCAAGCAGTTCCTCCCAGGCCTCTTTCCTCAGAAACTCCTTACGGGCAGCAATAATAGCCTTATATTCCTTTCTGCAGAGTTTTACAACCTCCCTATTCCTCTGGGATGCTAACAAGGCGGCCCTCAAATTGCGTGCAGCTAGAGTACAGTCATGAATGAACCATCTCGGACCTATAATGGGCCGGGTTTTATTAGGGACCGATAGAAACGCTGAGACCTTCTCCGAAATATTTTGGTAAGCTTCTAGAACCAGCCTAGGTTCACCCCCCCCATTCGTACAGACTCTAATATCCTCTGCACACCCTGCAGAGATATTCTTGTAGAGGACATCCGCAGAAACCATAGACCATTTTAACCGCCTCTTCCCATCTGTTGTGCCCAATCTACCTTGCTTAATAATCTTGTTACCTTTTTTTAACCAAGGACATTTTAAACAGATTAGAAGAGGATTATGATCACTAAATTCACTAAAAGAAATGCAAAAGGAATCCACAAAAATTTGCATCATCCGCGAAACAAGTATATGGTCTATAAAGGTACCCCTTCCATGCCCTTTAAAAGTAGGGGTTTCACAGCGAAATAGCGGGTCTTTTAATGACATAGCCAAAGAGAGGTCATAGTTATTCAAAAGGTCATTACACATTTCCCCTTCCTTTGTATGCTCCATGTGGAGACAATCTGCACGATCACACACCATTTCTGATAAACACTTGTGCAATGGGTCTATACAAGGATGCAGATTAAAATCCCCCATAATCAAGAGGTTATGGCCCACATTTTCCATGAAATTAAAAACAAAAGAGTTTAAAAAATAAATATAATTCCTGCCTACACTATCATGAACAGCATTATAGAAATTCACCAGGCCTACACTGATATTACCTCCAGTTAGAATCAGGCCCATTACACCTAAGTGGTGTACACCAATTCTTCGAACTTCACAGGGTATCAATATAGATACGAAAATTACAAGACCCCCCTTGGGCCTACCCCGCACAGATGGCAAGGCTAGCACAAAGAAGGCCTTGTACCCTTCTAAGAAGAGATTACAGCCCAGTTCCCAGGTCTCTTGTAAACAAATAATCGAAAATTGCTTGATGTAGGTCACCCAATTTACATCAGACATTTTAGCGGCAAGACCCGCAATATTCCAAGAGACAGCAAGACATCCTGGCATTTTGTCTACATGGTTATCTGGGTTAATAGGTTCACCTGTAGCCCTAGTATCCTGAGCTGCGGGTGCCCTCCGTCAGTCGCACAGCTCAAGACCGGATAACACTTCATACCTATTCTGTGTGTATAGGTTTGACCCATGTTGATGGTGTCCAGCACTGACGCTCCTATTAAACGCACCAGTGGGTCCACCTACACCACAGAGATTAGTAATATTATGAAAAGGTTGAATCTCTTGCACAGGAGTATAAGGTTCAAGCCCCCGCCTTGTTAAACTCTGTTGCGGTGGTGACTTGCACAAATGTGCATAAAAGTAACCCAAGGGGCGTACACAGATACTATTCGTATTATATACCAGTGCAGAAGCTCTCAGAAGTACAGTTGCTACGTGCTGGGGGTGTTTGAAATTTACAACTATACAATCCCCAGACCCAGACTTTTTAGACGGCCCCATCCAATTTACACGCCTTACTGTCAATATTTGGTCAAAATATGAAATCGGAAAACCACAGTTTTTGTTAAGCCAAGACACAGTCTTATTTTTCAGAGAGATAGGAGATTCATCATAAGGAGATGCAGGATGGGTGCCACAAGGGGGCACATTAGTCAGTACTGCCACAAACGGAGCACAGTCTGGTGGTAAATTAAGATAGCGATTATTCCTCGCAGATCTGGGAGCTCTACTGCTATGGGGGTTTATAGATAATTGTTGTTGCGAAACAGATTCCACAGGAATATCCGAATGAATAGATGTTACAAATCCTGGGACAGCTGCTACAGCAGAATCCCCCCTCCCCTTGTTCTGTATATCATTAGGTTCAGCAATGTCTCTCCTTTTCCCACCAGAGTGTACAATTCCACTAGGCAAGGCAGTCACCTGAGAAAATAACAGACCACCCAGCCTTGCCACTTCCTTGGCTAGATTGTCAATCTTAGTGGTTAATGGTTTAATGAGCTCCTCCATTTTTACTATGAAAGAAGCTTCTAAGTTTTTTATAAGTGAGGCAATCAGGTCCGAGTTTAGATTGACTCCATTACCAGTACCATTACCAGTACCATGAGTGGCTGTGAATACAAAAGGGGTTGCTGTAGCAGGACTGACGATTGACTTACCAACCTTACCAACCTTCTTTTTTGGCTTAGAATTATTATGTTTCCCATTCTCCCTTTGAGACCGTGTTCTACATGATCTCAGATGCCTGGTTTCAGGTTGGGTCTCATTCAACACACTAATGTCTGGACTTAACAGCACCCGGGAGTCAGAATGAACCTCCACCTCCACTGAAATGGGGGCTGGAAGGTCAGTAGGGATGACATCGCTCGAATTGATTTCAAAATCTTGGGGCTGACTAATAGGAAAATTTTCTGAGAGTGTATCTTCTGTCACAGAGCCTGTCCCCAGGGATACACGTCTATCATTATTAATCTGTAATACTTTCCTGACCAGGAAATTATCTAGGGTAGCTGGACCCACCATCACTTTATCGGTTTTTGATTTAACCATTATGTCTCGTTGTTAGGTTAAACTTCCACCCAGGAACCCTAAAATCTACGCACTCACTAACAGGTCAACGAAAACAAAATCATACCAATATATCAAGTGTCTTATGTGCTCAAAGCACGTTAGGGGTCCGAACAACACAGTGTACAGTACCTGGACCAGTCCAGTCTCTTCAGGCCTCTGAGTGCCACAGAGGGCCCGCCCTTTGCCCGGGCTTAGCCCGGCGCGTCCCGTGCGCGTCCCGCGAAGCGGGCCTCTAGAAGCTTTGTACCCGCCTCCTGGCGCTTTCGCCGCGTCAGAGCCACGCGCCGCCGCTGGTGCTGTCGGGAACTGTGGTCCCGGGGCGACGACGCGGGAGATGGTGCTCACTGGTGCGCGCGAGGACTGCCCCGGACTCTTGGCGGTGGCGGCGGAAGAAATGGCGTGGCGTGAACCAGGTAGGTTTTGGCTGCTTGGCTGCTTCCCCCCTGCTCCTCCGGCCTCTAGAAGCTTTGTACCCGTCTCCTGGCGCTTTCGCCGCGTCAGAGCCACGCGCCGCCGCTGATGCTGTCGGGAACTGTGGTCCCGGGGCGGCGACGCGGTAGATGGTGCTCACTGGTGCGGCGAGGACTACCCCGGACTCTTGGCGGTTGCGGCGGAAGAAATGGAGTGGCGTTGCGTGAACCAGGTAGGTTTTGGCTGCTTGACATTTATTGATAAACATTTGTTATATAACTATAACCTTAGGTGATTTTCAGCACCCAAATCACCTCCTAAGTATCTCTGCTTCAATGAGACACACCTGTGGCAGTCTCTGAAAAGGTTTCAATAGGCGAACACGTACCTGTTAAGGTTTTTGATGGCCTCCACTGTTGGACACTGCGTGTAAAAGAGAATGTGTGAGAGCCAGGAAGTAAAAGCAGTAAGTGTGTGAGTTTACAAGCATGGGTATGACTGTCAGAATGAAAGTAGTACTGTATGTTTGTGTGAAACTAAATGTGATTGAGAGAGCATGAAATGGGCTTTTAAGTGTGTGAGGGGGCGAGTGAGTGTGAAAGGGGGCAAATGTATTTAGACTTTTTTCAGCATGCAGGTGCATGTTAATAGTCCATCTCCATCTTTTCTAGAGATAGTTTTGTGATTTTTGTGATGTTCTCTGATGATTTTGTGAAATTTTGTGTATCTCTTTAAGAAAATGCCAGCTATGTGAACAAACGATGCAGCAGGTTTATCATTCAGAAGACAAATGTGGTGGTGGTGGAGCCAAAAAATGTACAGGGAGAGCGAGTTAAGGGTCTGGCTGGGCTCTAAGAGACCTTGCATGAGTAGAGCCATGGAAATGTTAGCAATGTAAGCCATCAGACAAACATCACTTAAAAAAGGATAAAAGCCTCTTCAAAGAAAAAAAAGCATATTTCTTTAACGTGATGCAGCTTTGACATTAATTGGTCACATTATACAATATTGAGGTATAATGAAGAAAAGGGGATCCCCGGTTTTCTTGTTTCACTTTGTACATAGCAGCCACTAAATGGATATCTATTTATCTCTCCTTTTTATATCAAATGTTAATGTTTTGCTTTTAACTTTGCGCAAAAGGGTACAGCGACTGCAGCAGGCAGAAGCCCCATGAAATTTCGGCTCATTTTGGGTTCGAAGTTCCAAGAGAACCTTGAAATGATCCAGAGCCCAGCTTCTGGCTAAAGCCTGACTTGACCTGTAAGTGGCTCACACACCTCGAAGCAAATGTACTTAAAAAATGGCTACTCATGAGGCCAACTCTAGCTGTATTAATCGGGCAAAGGCCAAGGGTTGGCAGCAGAAAGTGGGCATAGTCGCAAAGAGTCTAAACGTAATTATTTTGTACAACTCTGTCCCAAAGAATTTGACAACAAGACAAATGTGATAATAACTTTTCTCATCACAACATGCTGCATTAGGAAATATTACCTGGTACCGAGATCATTGCATATCCAGTAAATTTCCGGGTACAATGTCAATTTAATAACTCTGGTGGTTAATGCACTTGCTGGAAATATCTGTGTGCATTCTTGTAATCAAAGGTTTGACTGAACATAACATTGAATGTAGGATCAAGGTGCCTGCTGTAATGCACAGCATGAAACATGCAGATCACAGATTCGTTTTTTTTATATAGAGAGCTCTGTTGGTTACTCTTTTTGCTGCAGAGATCATTGTGTTACCTGCAGGGCACAAGTTAAAATCTTTGCCATATACTTTAGTGATTCATGATCCTGCCTCAAGGATATGTATGCAAACTACAAGGCAAACATTAGGAAACTTGCTGTTTATTCCTCAATATTTTATTGTTATAAGATTGCTAAAAAAGGGTTTATTTGGTTAATATTAAAGAC
Organism: Triturus cristatus; assembly: GCF_964204655.1. NCBI lineage: Eukaryota > Metazoa > Chordata > Amphibia > Caudata > Salamandridae > Triturus > Triturus cristatus. The sequence continues at coordinate 967,097,084 of NC_140581.1, forward strand.
TTATGGGTGAGTACAATATAAATTGGTAGACATTCTTACAAGTCATGCATATTTTTTGCATACAAAGCTTGGAAAGGTAAAAAAACATAGACCCGCCCCAAACTCAACTACCAGTCCACTGCTTATTTTTGGTGAATAGCTGTACTTATTTTTTTCTATTTAAAGCACTACTCAGGGATGATAAGCCGCGCTATATAAATCTACAAAGTTACAGTGTCAGTCGGCAGGGCGCTGCTGCAGTTTTGTGCCACAGTCTGTGAAAGCATTATACCCCCTAAAGTGCTGTCCTTCTGTTTTCAAAGATCCTGTCTGCAGCACAGTCCCAAACTTGGTAAAATGGAGGGAAACAGTCAGGTTGTCAACCGTGCCTTTTCCTTGATAGAGTTAGGCACATTCATTCAGCACACCATGTCCTAGTTCATGTTCCTCGTCGGGTTCCTCTGATTAATTAGCACTAATGCAGGGCCCAGCACATAATGACCGCCACATTTGTCTTGCTGAAGTTATTGCTGTATTGGAGTGTAATTTATGGCTTTCTAAAGCACTCTGTTTGAAAAGAGATATATAGTAATGCCAATACCCTGCAAGTGAAAAATGGATACACGCCTTATTTAAAAGTTTGCATCGTGATTAGATTTTTTCTGAGATGAATGACGACACAAAGCTGACAGCACCTTCATCTTTATTCTTGTTGAATATATGTCAAATTAATAAGGAATAGGACAAATTTGCAGTTTCTGATCTTCAGGAATGAATATTGTTTACATATATCTATATGCAAAGTTGGAAGAAGAAAAAATCCTAATTATGTTCCCTTATACTAAAAAATGCATTCTTTGCATGGATTGCTTGGATTGCAGCTGCTGTCGAAAAGTAACTGATCAGGCTGTAACTTGTCCACAAATTTTGAATTTTGCATAAAATTAGTACCAACACATTTGGCAAATTGCATTGAACACTGTAGGTCCCTGAGGATTGATCAAGCAGACAAAATGCACACAAGATGCAATTTAATAGCCAGTTGAAAAGCCATATTTTTAAACTAGGCATCGGGACCAAAATCTTAGCAGTCAATACTAGAACAAAGCAGGTGAAGGAACTAACTCATTGCCCCGGTTTTTCACAATATGTTTAAAGGTGTGCTGTGCACAGTCAGTTGAGTTCCAATTAGGGAATGAGGAAGCAGCTGGCAGGTATTTTAAGTTTTTGTTGCGGGAGGAGGAATGTCTAAGAGGGTCACCCTCCGTGAGGATAGACTGAAAATGGCAATCAAGCAAAAAAATCTCCTGGGCTGCTGGGGAAGGGGGCAAGAAATGTTTAGAAAAATGGAGCTAAATCGTGCATCTAATGGATTGATTACCTTTGGAGAAATGCTAACACCTTGAGGAAATATGAATTTTGTGATCAGTTATGTCCCCTATCGTAGACCCCAACGGCTCCATGTGCATGCTATAAGTACATGTATGTTCCCTCCTACTCCAGTTTTGAAGACGCAAATACATGTGCGTCCACCGTCAACATGTCCTCTTTCAGACCCGCCATGAATGGGTCAGATATTCCATTCCTAAGTATGAAAGGCCACCGACTTTATGTGGTTCACTTTCCACATTTTACAGATTCAGGCGAGTAGGCCCTGAATTCTGTCATCAAACCTTTTCCTGCCTTCTGCCTCTGAAAGCTCCAGTCTGAGCCTGCATCTGTATCCATGAACTTTGTCCTACTCCCTGCGCGGCTAACGGTGCCTGATCCAGCATATTGCCTGCCAAAAACTGTATTTCACCTTCAAGATTATCTACTCCGCTCCTCATCCGATGCATTCCTGTCTAGCAGTTTAGGTAAACATTCCTCCAGCTACCGTGCAAAGGGGCCAGGCCTCGCTGTCCTCATGCAAGTAATTCATAGCTCCGTTACCATGGAATATTCCTACCCCCTCGCATCTCATGTAGACACTTAGACGCTTGTACACGCACTAACAGTCAGTATAGAATAGATTCTATCCTAGAGACCTTTCCTTTTGGATAACACAGTTCTTTAAACATAGGATATTAGATATGATTTGGGATTAGGTTGACATAACCCCCAGACTTCTGTCTCCACATGTAGATCTAAATGTCAAGTCCCCTTCACCCTCTAGTTGCACGTCAATCACACGTCATGCGGCTGCGCGCGCATCTCTGCCAAATATTTCTGCTGACATTGCAGGATTCTTTTATGGATCCACCCACTTGTGACATCATGTTTAATGACGTATTTTAGTTACACCCATGTATACGCCTCTATTAGTTACGTATGCACAGTTTATCTGTATTATCAGCTGTTACGCCTCTTGCATCTGTTTCACTGTAATGTATTTTCTATAAAACTGCTTATCTGTCAATAATATATGCCCTTCCTTCCTGAACTTTCGTGGTGATGGAATAGAAAGCCTACAATTCGAATTGTATTCCTTTGTATAGGAATAAAGCCTTTTAAAACCTCTAATACCACGGATTCTGCCTCTTATATTTACTGAGTTATTCTTAATAGACTTTACCGCATAAAAAATAGTACCGGTAACGAAATATTTACCACATAAATTGGCGCCCGAACAGGGACACTTTCTCATCTCACGCGCCGGCGGTGCGTTGCAGGCCCGGTCTCCTGCCACAGCCGAACGGACAAAAACGCGTACCTGCAGGATTTCCTGTATCTCCCTCCGGCCAAGCGGGAGCGACTGAGGCTGCGATCAACACCCAGACGAGGCGGTGAGAAGTGCGAAGTATCCCGACCAGAGCCTAGCTGAGAGAGCAAGATCCGAGGTATACAGAGGCCCACCAGGTTCCGAAGTTCCGAGTCCAGTCGAGTCGAGTCCAGTCCGGTCCAGTTTCAGTTCCGTTCCGAGGCCTTCCGTTCCGAGCTACCCGGTGAGTACCATTACCGGGGAGGCATTTTACGTGCACATAGTCTGTGCCGGTCAAGACGGGTTTGGGTACACAAATCCGGTCTGCACTGTTTCAGCAGTGTATCTGTACTGTTTAGCAGTATATATAGTATGTCTTGCATATAAATAAGTATTATCTAGTGCCAGTATTATGTCAGTAACTAGTTTTCTATTAATTATCATTGTTCGTTAAAACTGTTAAATGTTAAATGTTTTAATACGTTCTATACATTGTGGTGTGAATGACTGTTCATTATTGTGTTCATTGTATAAAGTGTGTTCTAGTAAAAAGGTCTAAAAATGCCGCTCTTTTCGAAATTAAGACAGATCAAAACTAGAAAAGGTGTACTCGAAGAAGCTGTTCCCATCCCACCTAGGGACACTCCAGGATACTTTATGTATCATAAGCATGGCCTAGATGCCGTATTATTTCTTGATTTATGGGTGGACTACACCAAAGAATTACCAGAGAGTCAGAGATGGCCCGCAACGGGGACCTGGGATGCAGATTGCATCATGAGAGTAGAAGAAGAATTATGGAAAAAGAAAGCCAGACAGTCACAGAAAGATGCCATTGAATTATGGCGTAAAGAATCATACAGACGTACAGAAAAAGCACTCAGACAGGAAGAGAAAGGTAGAGAGAATTCAAACAAAACTCGAGAAAATCTATTACTTGAGGAAGGTACCCGAGTAAACTCAGAACAAGTAGATAGACAAAGAAACACTCTTATGAATGGTATGTATCCTCTTCTGGCCGAAGGGTTACCTAAGGCTACCCCGGAAATACCACAAGATTTAACTCCTCCATTACTCCCGATAAAAGCACATCCCAAAGCACATCCCAAAACAGCAAAGGACGTTTTCCTTTCCTCCTATTTAGATGACGTAGCTCCCGAGTATGCTAATGCCATACCACACATACCGCTTGCCGATGGTGTTCAACACCAAGAGCATCCGTCTGTACCCCCGCAATTACAAACTTTTACACAAGTTCCCACAGGTCCGTCCGTTTCTACAGTTTTTCCCGCATCTACAATCTCTATCCTACGTCCAACGAATCCTTTCGTGCCTAGCACCTCAGATGGTGCTACAGGAGGTACGACAGACATGTTTGCCACCCCGCCGCGAAATAAACAGACCCTTAGAGATTTAGCACTCCAACGTACACCCCAACTAGCGACATCCGACATGTTTAAAGAACAGCTTGTGGATTGTAGATACGACCCAGTACCAGGTAGACAGGACAAATTGCTCATATCATCACTACGTATAAGACGAGCTACATTATATTTAATGACGATACCAGGAATGGGTGAACACCTAGACGAAATATATCGCTTTGTCCAAACAGGGCGAGGTCCAGAAAGTATTAACGAAGCTATGGAATACCAGAAAGTGGATGTACAAAGACAACTACTACGTTTTTTCATAAATTGTGTAATTAGGAATCAAGACAGGCCCGGGGCAGATCACGATACCATGCAAAGACTTGTCAAATGGGGTCAGAACATATCAGAAGAGAAACATGATAGACAGGCGTGTATAATAGCCATGTGTCGAAAGATCCGCAAGGAAGTAGAACGAATACATAAAGAAAGACGAGAAACAGACAGAGTAGAATCAGAAGAAGAGGAGGAGCAAGAATCAGAACAATTAGAAACGATAGCTTATGTAGGTAGAGGAAGACCCCATAATAATACTAGAGACTTTAATGATCAGATACGTCCACTACGTCCAGAATATAATAGACATTTTCCAAATCCTATGTTAAATACAAAGTCCCCCGAACACCTATTCCAAGCCGCTGATAGATTACTCCGAGATCGAAGGGGGTACCATATGCTCGATTCCATGGACGAACAAGAATTAGCTAGGTCAGCAGTACAATGGGCTGACAGTCCCAGCGACTACAATGATGATGTACTTGCACACACGTTTCTGAATCTTGACCCATACGAACAGCGGTTAGCTAGTATATACATGATTCAACACCTCCTTATATTATATAAAAGCCAACACTCCGATCCAGGACCCTTACCTGACATATTGACAGAACTACTCACGAACATATGGAGAGGGTCAGGTACTGATTTGATTCGGGAAATTCTAGAATTCCGAAACCAATATTTAAATTTCGTATGCCCAGAACACGTTCCAGTTCCCGTCATAGGAAGAAAAATGTATCACATAGATAGACAGAACCCGTTACGCGAAGTACACCCAATCAGAGGTGACGGTAATAACTTTACACGCGTGTTTGTGTACACGCCTATAACTAAACTAGAATTATTAGAAATGAAGAAAGTAGTACCCAGTCATGACAAGGACCCAGCAGGTTTCCACCGCGAGATAAAAGACATGTTACTCATGGGAGAGTATACCTACCCCGACATTATGAAAATATTAAAAGTCCTATTACCCGCCGGTGTTTATGAGAAACTCAAAGAAAAGGAATGGGAGGTGGGAGACCAAAAGATAGATTGGACAGCATTAGAAAACGAAGAGAAGGCCCGAGCTGCAGGATCAGGACTTGGGGAAAAGACTACAGCACTAGCAGGACTACTAGTGCAGGTACTGCCACGTTTATTAACTACGAAAAAGGAAGACTGGGGTGCAATCTCAGCCTGTAAACAAAAGCCAGATGAAGACACTAGTGATTTTTATTCCCGATTTGAAAAATGTTCTGGTATAAACAGTGGTATAAAAGCCAGTAGTGAGTCATATCCACATCTGTTTGTGACAAAATTAGTTGAAAATTCTCTGCTACAAGTTAAGAATAGAGTATTGAAATTCGAAAGTACCTGGCAAGGTAATACCCCATCACAGATGTTACAGATGTTACAATATCATCATAATAGAATTAGAGAAGAACAAGAACACGAACAAAGACGTATGAAAGATACAAAAATGAAAATGCTTGTTGCACAGTCAGTCCCAGCTGATGGTCATCAAAAGGGTAATTCCGCAGGTCCTACGAAAGGGACATGCAACTATTGTAAACAACAAGGTCATTATATACACGATTGTCCAGTCCTGAAACATAATATTGCTACAGGTAGAACTCAGGAGAGACCACGTCCACCTAGACAGGATCAGAATCAACAACAAATCCCTCAGCATGCACAACCTAGGTTAGCTCCGCAACAACTAGCTCCGCAACAGGGAGCTCCACAACAGACCATAGCGCCACCACAAGCGCAGCCTATTGCTGCAACACAAGCAACAACACAACAGATGTATCAGTATGCACAAGCAGATTATCCCGATTATCAGCGATATACATGACATAGCCTAGAGAGGGAAGTTGGCTTACCCCTCATTGAGGTTCCTGTAGACCAAGAGGGACCTTACGTACATAGCGAACTATTAGGGGAAGACAGAAAGTTTTTACTTGATACAGGGGCAAGCAGAACAACTATACGACGCAGTGAAGTTCCAGGGGCACCCCTCTCAGGCTCACAAAATATTTCTCTTGGATTCTCAGGAAAACCTATAATAAATGACGTAACACAACCTCTTCCACTCACGATTGGTCCATTGACACGTACTACAGATTTATTGCTTACTAAATCATGTCCAGAAAACTTGTTAGGAATAAAAACATTGAAAGCTCTAGGAGCTATAATATGTTGTTCTCCGGAAGGAGTACGACTATTTCTACGTGACTTCAAAGGTCACTACGTGTCCAGAGACATGGATCACCGACTACAGAATTTACCTACACATTTATGGGCACAAGGCCCCACTGATGTTGGTTGCATGAATATTACACCATATCGTGTCACACTAAAAACAGGAGTAATACTACCACGAATACGACAATACAAGTTACCACCCGATGCTGTTGTGGCTTTGCTGCAAATCATTGACGAGCTCATTGTACAAGGAGTGGTTGTCGAAACAGACTCCAATGTATGTAATTCCCCGATAATTCCGATTCTTAAAAGAACGGATCCAAAAGCACCACCAGTATATCGATTAGTTATTGATCTGCGCGAATTAAATAAATGTATTGTACCACAATACCCTGTGGTCCCAGATATCTCTTCATTACTAACAGCTATTGACTCAGAAGCAACGTTCTTCACTGTAGTTGATCTCAAGAATGCTTTCTTTAGCGTCCCAATCGATCCGGAAAGTCAATACTTGTTCGGGTTCAGTTTAAATGGACGAAGTTTTAAATTCACACGCGCACCTCAAGGATTTACAGAAAGCCCCAGCATCTATAGCCAAGCACTGAAACGAGAACTTGACAGTATCCACATGCCAGTTAACACTGCCTTGCTTCAATATGTCGATGATCTGCTGATCACCGCCCGAAGCGAACCTGAATGTGAAACAGCGTCACTGACGGTTCTGAAATTTCTGGCCGACAAAGGGCACAAGGTGTCCCCTTCTAAGCTGCAATTCTGTGTCCAGCGAGTTGTTTACCTTGGGCACTCGCTGTCCAAGGAGGGAAGGCAGCTTACACCCGACCGTATCCAGTTAATCGCTAACATGCCACCACCCAAGACACAAAAGGAGGTGCGGGCTTTTATAGGCCTCACTTCATACTGTAGGCAGTGGATCCCTCAATATGCATTTCTAGCAAAACCACTCATCCAGTTGACAACACAGGAGGCAGCCACATCGACTGTCCTCCCTTGGACTCAAGAACATACACACGCCTTTGAAAGCTTAAAGAAAGCTTTATGCCAAGCACCTGTTTTAGCAACACCATGTTACAGCAAACAGTTTACACTCTTTGTTACAGAACGCGAAGGTACTGCCTTGTCAGCACTCACTCAGGAACAAGCAGGATCACACAAACCATGTGCTTATTTCTCTAGTACATTAGATCCAGTAGCTCAGGCTCTTCCTGCGTGCCTGAAATCGGTGGCAGCAACAGCTTTAGCAATCAGACAAAGCGATGCCATAGTGTTAGGACACCAATTGACAGTACAAGTACCACATGCAGTAGAGGTTCTCTTGAACCGCACACAAACACAACACTTGACTATAGCGAGACTCACCGGTTACGAACTAACATTATTTCAGCCACACATAGAAATCAGACGTTGTAATACGTTAAACCCTGCCACACTGTTACCAGTGGGCGGAACAGATCCATTGGCACATGATTGTGTCGAAGTCATTACTATCACGACGAAACCCAGACAAGACTTGACAGATATCCCTTTGTCAGATCCAGACTTGACATTGTATGTAGATGAGTCATGTATGAGAACAAGTACAGGAGAGTTAGTGGCCGCTTACGCAGTCACAACAGACACTGAAGTCATTGAAACAAATTGTATTAACACTTTGTCAGCTCAAGCAGCAGAGCTCATCGCTCTGACACAAGCCTGTATTCAAGCCACAAATAAGAAAGTCAATATATACACAGATTCACGTTATGCATTCGGAGTCGTCCATGACTTCGGCGTACTGTGGCGAGAGAGAGGTTATTTAACTTCTCACGGTGCCCACATCCAGCACGGACCCCTCATTCAAGCCCTATTAGACGCGATTCATCTACCCACTGCAATATCGATTATGAAATGCAAAGCCCATACAAAAGTTACCGACATCATTTCTCAAAGTAATGACCTAGCTGACAGAACAGCTAAACAGACTGCTCAGAATCAGACTCACATAACTGACAAGACAAAGACAATAGTTTCGACACCAACACATTGCATGACAGTTAAGGATCCCGCCCTTGATGTAATTGACATACAGACACATGCTACACCAGAAGAAATAAAGAAATGGACTGAATTAGGAGGGATCCAAACGGATCAAGGATGGATGACGAAGGAAAAATCTATATGGTTTCTTCCCGACTCTATGGTTCAAGTCATCATTAACACAATACATAGTCCAGCGCACCTAGGAGAAAAAGCTATGCTAGACAGCATTCAACACATTTGGTTCAACAAACACTTGCGAGCAGCAGCTAAACAAAAAGTTCGTACCTGTATGATATGTTGTCAGTTTAATCCAGGTAAAAGCATCCCCGTAGAGCAGGGTGGATTTCAACCTCCCGATCATGCTTTTGAAGTCCTCCAGATGGATTATATCCAGATGGAACGATGTCGAGGATTCAAATATGTTCTCGTAGTTGTCTGTGCTCTTTCCCGTTGGACAGAAGCATACCCGGTTTCAGATTACACTGCTCCGACTACTGCCAAACAGTTAGTTCGAGAATTCTTCCCACGGTACGGTTTACCACGTGTTGTCTACTCAGATAACGGCCAGCCGTTCTCATCCGAACTAATGAAACACGTTTCCCTTTTGTTAGGCTACCAATGGAAATTCCACTGTGTCCGGCATCCCGAGGCCGCAGGTCTCGTGGAACGCCATAATCAAACTCTGAAAATTAGATTGTCCAAAATATGTAGGGAAAAAGGTGTCGATTGGATAGTAGCCTTACCAGTTGCACTCTTTTACATGAGAATGGTAGCACATTCTCGAACAGGGCTATCCCCGTACGAGGTGATCTTCGGTAGACCACCAAATATGTGGGGGACGCCTATACCTCGCAAAATCACTGATGTTGACTGTAATATGCTGACAGATTACCTGGCTTCCTTGATGTCTGCACTACAATCTTGTCGTTCACAGGTAACCGCAGCTTTTCCCGATAATACTGAGGTGAAGCCCCATGACGTGGTTCCTGGTGACCTGGTTTTGGTCAGGAATTTCGACCGGAAGACCGAACTGGATCCTAGGTGGAAGTCGCCTAAGTTGGTTCTACTGACTACAAGGACTGCCGTGAAGATTGAGGGTCGCAAAGGGTGGTTGCACTCGAGTCATATCAAGAAATTTTATGGACTACCATCCAGTGTGAATACTCAACCCTGTATTCCCTCACAGACAGACTCAAAGCTCCCCTTGGTTGAGAAATCAAAACCAGAACTATACAAACTAAAATTGAGGTCTAGTAAGTCAGACAATTTGATTGTTTAAGTCCTCTCCAAGGTGAATCGGTTGAATTTGTCTCTGACATGTATCCTCTAGACTGGAATAGAGAAAGAAATCAACAGATGCAGCTGAAAAAACATGCGTATTGTAAATCACTTCGTAGTCACTGCACAGTAACATTATTAATTTTGTTTTTTCTAAGTCTTCTGATCATTATTTTCAGCATACTATTGCATATGTATTACCCTATTCTTAAGCGTGCTTACAACATAACTGCAGAACATTCTTTTAGCGAATTACCTCCGCATGAGTTGTCCTATAGATTTGCGCTGCGCAACAACACATTTATTAGTATGTTACATCATTCCCATCAGACCAGCAATGCCACAAATTGTTGGATATGTGGCCGACTCCCTCCCTATCAGAACTATAAGGGAGTTTTGCCCCTCTTTCCCTATCCGTTCACACATAATGGCTCCTGTGGAGCATGGTTTAGTTTGATTAATTCCCTAGATTCAAATTCCGCAGTTTATCAAGATAACTGGGTATGGGGAAACCTGAACCTAGTTTTGCTTAAAGTCTGCTACCCTAACAAGGAGGGACTTCCCAAAAGAACAGGAACTGATCTAGAAAATGAAGTATATGGATTAGGTAATTTTACACTTAACCTCATGATCCTGAACGTTGAATCTGAAGCTACACCAATCTTGCCCGCCATGTCAGTATTCCCAGTAAAAGGGGAATTATGTATAAGAAAGAATGGTTCCATACATATGGGCCATAGTAAATGCACCACTGTAATAAAATTCAGTGATCAAGGCAAGTCTACATTTAGAGCTTCCCATCATTCCTACTTCATATGTGGCCAGACCGCATATATATGTCTACCTCTAGATTGGGATGGTACCTGTTACATAGCATTCCTTCTGCCACCTGTTTTCCTAGCTCCTCCTGATTATCATAGAAATACCCATTTAGTACACAATAGACAACAGAGAGATCTCCCAATTGTCGATTACACTGAAACAGCATGGGAAAAATACACAGATTTCAATAAAGGGTTCTTCCCCTATATAGGTACAGTCACTAATAGTAAGCTGATACGTAGATTAACCAGAACCCTTGAAGCAGTAGTGAACGAGACTATTTCCGCCTTAGGCAATTTAACAGAAGAGCAGTCTGCTATGCGGATTGTTGTGCTTCAAAATCGTCTTGTCCTTGACGTCATCCTGGCCGATAGGGGCAGAGCTTGTAGGGTCATCGGATCAAGTTGCTGCATTTTCATACCAGAAAATTCGCCGTCAGTATATAAAGCCATAACCCGCCTTCATAAGATTATAAGCCAGATACACCAGAGTCCAGGCACCTGGACTTGGTCCGGTTGGTTCTGGGGCGTGTTGTCAGCCTGGGGATGGAGAATCCTATCCTTCCTAGGTATTGGCTTTCTCATACTATTCAGTTGCTGTTTATGTCTACAATGTGGGCCAGCGATTTGTGGTCTGTGTGCCACATCGTGTATCCCACATCCAAGTTTTCGTTCAAGATCCCGGAAGAAGAAAGAAGAACAAATGATGCTATATGAACAGATCGATGGATTGATGAAGATCGATATCTCCTGAGGGTCCGTAGGGGACAAGGAGGGAATGAGGAAATATGAATTTTGTGATCAGTTATGTTCCCTATCGTAGACCCCAACGGCTCCATGTGCATGCTATAAGTACATGTATGTTCCCTCCTACTCCAGTTTTGAAGACGCAAATACATGTGCGTCCACCGTCAACATGTCCTCTTTCAGACCCGCCATGAATGGGTCAGATATTCCATTCCTAAGTATGAAAGGCCACCGACTTTATGTGGTTCACTTTCCACATTTTACAGATTCAGGCGAGTAGGCCCTGAATTCTGTCATCAAACCTTTTCCTGCCTTCTGCCTCTGAAAGCTCCAGTCTGAGCCTGCATCTGTATCCATGAACTTTGTCCTACTCCCTGCGCGGCTAACGGTGCCTGATCCAGCATATTGCCTGCCAAAAACTGTATTTCACCTTCAAGATTATCTACTCCGCTCCTCATCCGATGCATTCCTGTCTAGCAGTTTAGGTAAACATTCCTCCAGCTACCGTGCAAAGGGGCCAGGCCTCGCTGTCCTCATGCAAGTAATTCATAGCTCCGTTACCATGGAATATTCCTACCCCCTCGCATCTCATGTAGACACTTAGACGCTTGTACACGCACTAACAGTCAGTATAGAATAGATTCTATCCTAGAGACCTTTCCTTTTGGATAACACAGTTCTTTAAACATAGGATATTAGATATGATTTGGGATTAGGTTGACATAACCCCCAGACTTCTGTCTCCACATGTAGATCTAAATGTCAAGTCCCCTTCACCCTCTAGTTGCACGTCAATCACACGTCATGCGGCTGCGCGCGCATCTCTGCCAAATATTTCTGCTGACATTGCAGGATTCTTTTATGGATCCACCCACTTGTGACATCATGTTTAATGACGTATTTTAGTTACACCCATGTATACGCCTCTATTAGTTACGTATGCACAGTTTATCTGTATTATCAGCTGTTACGCCTCTTGCATCTGTTTCACTGTAATGTATTTTCTATAAAACTGCTTATCTGTCAATAATATATGCCCTTCCTTCCTGAACTTTCGTGGTGATGGAATAGAAAGCCTACAATTCGAATTGTATTCCTTTGTATAGGAATAAAGCCTTTTAAAACCTCTAATACCACGGATTCTGCCTCTTATATTTACTGAGTTATTCTTAATAGACTTTACCGCATAAAAAATAGTACCGGTAACGAAATATTTACCACATAAATTGGCGCCCGAACAGGGACACTTTCTCATCTCACGCGCCGGCGGTGCGTTGCAGGCCCGGTCTCCTGCCACAGCCGAACGGACAAAAACGCGTACCTGCAGGATTTCCTGTATCTCCCTCCGGCCAAGCGGGAGCGACTGAGGCTGCGATCAACACCCAGACGAGGCGGTGAGAAGTGCGAAGTATCCCGACCAGAGCCTAGCTGAGAGAGCAAGATCCGAGGTATACAGAGGCCCACCAGGTTCCGAAGTTCCGAGTCCAGTCGAGTCGAGTCCAGTCCGGTCCAGTTTCAGTTCCGTTCCGAGGCCTTCCGTTCCGAGCTACCCGGTGAGTACCATTACCGGGGAGGCATTTTACGTGCACATAGTCTGTGCCGGTCAAGACGGGTTTGGGTACACAAATCCGGTCTGCACTGTTTCAGCAGTGTATCTGTACTGTTTAGCAGTATATATAGTATGTCTTGCATATAAATAAGTATTATCTAGTGCCAGTATTATGTCAGTAACTAGTTTTCTATTAATTATCATTGTTCGTTAAAACTGTTAAATGTTAAATGTTTTAATACGTTCTATACATTGTGGTGTGAATGACTGTTCATTATTGTGTTCATTGTATAAAGTGTGTTCTAGTAAAAAGGTCTAAAAATGCCGCTCTTTTCGAAATTAAGACAGATCAAAACTAGAAAAGGTGTACTCGAAGAAGCTGTTCCCATCCCACCTAGGGACACTCCAGGATACTTTATGTATCATAAGCATGGCCTAGATGCCGTATTATTTCTTGATTTATGGGTGGACTACACCAAAGAATTACCAGAGAGTCAGAGATGGCCCGCAACGGGGACCTGGGATGCAGATTGCATCATGAGAGTAGAAGAAGAATTATGGAAAAAGAAAGCCAGACAGTCACAGAAAGATGCCATTGAATTATGGCGTAAAGAATCATACAGACGTACAGAAAAAGCACTCAGACAGGAAGAGAAAGGTAGAGAGAATTCAAACAAAACTCGAGAAAATCTATTACTTGAGGAAGGTACCCGAGTAAACTCAGAACAAGTAGATAGACAAAGAAACACTCTTATGAATGGTATGTATCCTCTTCTGGCCGAAGGGTTACCTAAGGCTACCCCGGAAATACCACAAGATTTAACTCCTCCATTACTCCCGATAAAAGCACATCCCAAAGCACATCCCAAAACAGCAAAGGACGTTTTCCTTTCCTCCTATTTAGATGACGTAGCTCCCGAGTATGCTAATGCCATACCACACATACCGCTTGCCGATGGTGTTCAACACCAAGAGCATCCGTCTGTACCCCCGCAATTACAAACTCCTACACAAGTTCCCACAGGTCCGTCCGTTTCTACAGTTTTTCCCGCATCTACAATCTCTATCCTACGTCCAACGAATCCTTTCGTGCCTAGCACCTCAGATGGTGCTACAGGAGGTACGACAGACATGTTTGCCACCCCGCCGCGAAATAAACAGACCCTTAGAGATTTAGCACTCCAACGTACACCCCAACTAGCGACATCCGACATGTTTAAAGAACAGCTTGTGGATTGTAGATACGACCCAGTACCAGGTAGACAGGACAAATTGCTCATATCATCACTACGTATAAGACGAGCTACATTATATTTAATGACGATACCAGGAATGGGTGAACACCTAGACGAAATATATAACGCTTTGTCCAAACAGGGCGAGGTCCAGAAAGTATTAACGAAGCTATGGAATACCAGAAAGTGGATGTACAAAGACAACTACTACGTTTTTTCATAAATTGTGTAATTAGGAATCAAGACAGGCCCGGGGCAGATCACGATACCATGCAAAGACTTGTCAAATGGGGTCAGAACATATCAGAAGAGAAACATGATAGACAGGCGTGTATAATAGCCATGTGTCGAAAGATCCGCAAGGAAGTAGAACGAATACATAAAGAAAGACGAGAAACAGACAGAGTAGAATCAGAAGAAGAGGAGGAGCAAGAATCAGAACAATTAGAAACGATAGCTTATGTAGGTAGAGGAAGACCCCATAATAATACTAGAGACTTTAATGATCAGATACGTCCACTACGTCCAGAATATAATAGACATTTTCCAAATCCTATGTTAAATACAAAGTCCCCCGAACACCTATTCCAAGCCGCTGATAGATTACTCCGAGATCGAAGGGGGTACCATATGCTTGATTCCATGGACGAACAAGAATTAGCTAGGTCAGCAGTACAATGGGCTGACAGTCCCAGCGACTACAATGATGATGTACTTGCACACACGTTTCTGAATCTTGACCCATACGAACAGCGGTTAGCTAGTATATACATGATTCAACACCTCCTTATATTATATAAAAGCCAACACTCCGATCCAGGACCCTTACCTGACATATTGACAGAACTACTCACGAACATATGGAGAGGGTCAGGTACTGATTTGATTCGGGAAATTCTAGAATTCCGAAACCAATATTTAAATTTCGTATGCCCAGAACACGTTCCAGTTCCCGTCATAGGAAGAAAAATGTATCACATAGATAGACAGAACCCGTTACGCGAAGTACACCCAATCAGAGGTGACGGTAATAACTTTACACGCGTGTTTGTGTACACGCCTATAACTAAACTAGAATTATTAGAAATGAAGAAAGTAGTACCCAGTCATGACAAGGACCCAGCAGGTTTCCACCGCGAGATAAAAGACATGATACTCATGGGAGAGTATACCTACCCCGACATTATGAAAATATTAAAAGTCCTATTACCCGCCGGTGTTTATGAGAAACTCAAAGAAAAGGAATGGGAGGTGGGAGACCAAAAGATAGATTGGACAGCATTAGAAAACGAAGAGAAGGCCCGAGCTGCAGGATCAGGACTTGGGGAAAAGACTACAGCACTAGCAGGACTACTAGTGCAGGTACTGCCACGTTTATTAACTACGAAAAAGGAAGACTGGGGTGCAATCTCAGCCTGTAAACAAAAGCCAGATGAAGACACTAGTGATTTTTATTCCCGATTTGAAAAATGTTTTGGTATAAACAGTGGTATAAAAGCCAGTAGTGAGTCATATCCACATCTGTTTGTGACAAAATTAGTTGAAAATTCTCTGCTACAAGTCAAGACTAGAGTATTGAAATTCGAAAGTACCTGGCAAGGTAGTACCCCATCACAGATGTTACAGATGTTACAATATCATCATAATAGAATTATAGAAGAACAAGAACACGAACAAAGACGTATGAAAGATACAAAAATGAAAATGCTTGTTGCACAGTCAGTCCCAGCTGATGGTCATCAAAAGGGTAATTCCGCAGGTCCTACGAAAGGGACATGCAACTATTGTAAACAACAAGGTCATTATATACACGATTGTCCAGTCCTGAAACATAATATTGCTACAGGTAGAACTCAGGAGAGACCACGTCCACCTAGACAGGATCAGAATCAACAACAAATCCCTCAGCATGCACAACCTAGGTTAGCTCCGCAACAACTAGCTCCGCAACAGGGAGCTCCACAACAGACCATAGCGCCACCACAAGCGCAGCCTATTGCTGCAACACAAGCAACAACACAACAGATGTATCAGTATGCACAAGCAGATTATCCCGATTATCAGCGATATACATGACATAGCCTAGAGAGGGAAGTTGGCTTACCCCTCATTGAGGTTCCTGTAGACCAAGAGGGACCTTACGTACATAGCGAACTATTAGGGGAAGACAGAAAGTTTTTACTTGATACAGGGGCAAGCAGAACAACTATACGACGCAGTGAAGTTCCAGGGGCACCCCTCTCAGGCTCACAAAATATTTCTCTTGGATTCTCAGGAAAACCTATAATAAATGACGTAACACAACCTCTTCCACTCACGATTGGTCCATTGACACGTACTACAGATTTATTGCTTACTAAATCATGTCCAGAAAACTTGTTAGGAATAAAAACATTGAAAGCTCTAGGAGCTATAATATGTTGTTCTCCGGAAGGAGTACGACTATTTCTACGTGACTTCAAAGGTCACTACGTGTCCAGAGACATGGATCACCGACTACAGAATTTACCTACACATTTATGGGCACAAGGCCCCACTGATGTTGGTTGCATGAATATTACACCATATCGTGTCACACTAAAAACAGGAGTAATACTACCACGAATACGACAATACAAGTTACCACCCGATGCTGTTGTGGCTTTGCTGCAAATCATTGACGAGCTCATTGTACAAGGAGTGGTTGTCGAAACAGACTCCAATGTATGTAATTCCCCGATAATTCCGATTCTTAAAAGAACGGATCCAAAAGCACCACCAGTATATCGATTAGTTATTGATCTGCGCGAATTAAATAAATGTATTGTACCACAATACCCTGTGGTCCCAGATATCTCTTCATTACTAACAGCTATTGACTCAGAAGCAACGTTCTTCACTGTAGTTGATCTCAAGAATGCTTTCTTTAGCGTCCCAATCGATCCGGAAAGTCAATACTTGTTCGGGTTCAGTTTAAATGGACGAAGTTTTAAATTCACACGCGCACCTCAAGGATTTACAGAAAGCCCCAGCATCTATAGCCAAGCACTGAAACGAGAACTTGACAGTATCCACATGCCAGTTAACACTGCCTTGCTTCAATATGTCGATGATCTGCTGATCACCGCCCGAAGCGAACCTGAATGTGAAACAGCGTCACTGACGGTTCTGAAATTTCTGGCCGACAAAGGGCACAAGGTGTCCCCTTCTAAGCTGCAATTCTGTGTCCAGCGAGTTGTTTACCTTGGGCACTCGCTGTCCAAGGAGGGAAGGCAGCTTACACCCGACCGTATCCAGTTAATCGCTAACATGCCACCACCCAAGACACAAAAGGAGGTGCGGGCTTTTATAGGCCTCACTTCATACTGTAGGCAGTGGATCCCTCAATATGCATTTCTAGCAAAACCACTCATCCAGTTGACAACACAGGAGGCAGCCACATCGACTGTCCTCCCTTGGACTCAAGAACATACACACGCCTTTGAAAGCTTAAAGAAAGCTTTATGCCAAGCACCTGTTTTAGCAACACCATGTTACAGCAAACAGTTTACACTCTTTGTTACAGAACGCGAAGGTACTGCCTTGTCAGTACTCACTCAGGAACAAGCAGGATCACACAAACCATGTGCTTATTTCTCTAGTACATTAGATCCAGTAGCTCAGGCTCTTCCTGCGTGCCTGAAATCGGTGGCAGCAACAGCTTTAGCAATCAGACAAAGCGATGCCATAGTGTTAGGACACCAATTGACAGTACAAGTACCACATGCAGTAGAGGTTCTCTTGAACCGCACACAAACACAACACTTGACTATAGCGAGACTCACCGGTTACGAACTAACATTATTTCAGCCACACATAGAAATCAGACGTTGTAATACGTTAAACCCTGCCACACTGTTACCAGTGGGCGGAACAGATCCATTGGCACATGATTGTGTCGAAGTCATTACTATCACGACGAAACCCAGACAAGACTTGACAGATATCCCTTTGTCAGATCCAGACTTGACATTGTATGTAGATGGGTCATGTATGAGAACAAGTACAGGAGAGTTAGTGGCCGCTTACGCAGTCACAACAGACACTGAAGTCATTGAAACAAATTGTATTAACACTTTGTCAGCTCAAGCAGCAGAGCTCATCGCTCTGACACAAGCCTGTATTCAAGCCACAAATAAGAAAGTCAATATATACACAGATTCACGTTATGCATTCGGAGTCGTCCATGACTTCGGCGTACTGTGGCGAGAGAGAGGTTATTTAACTTCTCACGGTGCCCACATCCAGCACGGACCCCTCATTCAAGCCCTATTAGACGCGATTCATCTACCCACTGCAATATCGATTATGAAATGCAAAGCCCATACAAAAGTTACCGACATCATTTCTCAAAGTAATGACCTAGCTGACAGAACAGCTAAACAGACTGCTCAGAATCAGACTCACATAACTGACAAGACAAAGACAATAGTTTCGACACCAACACATTGCATGACAGTTAAGGATCCCGCCCTTGATGTAATTGACATACAGACACATGCTACACCAGAAGAAATAAAGAAATGGACTGAATTAGGAGCGATCCAAACGGATCAAGGATGGATGACGAAGGAAAAATCTATATGGTTTCTTCCCGACTCTATGGTTCAAGTCATCATTAACACAATACATAGTCCAGCGCACCTAGGAGAAAAAGCTATGCTAGACAGCATTCAACACATTTGGTTCAACAAACACTTGCGAGCAGCAGCTAAACAAAAAGTTCGTACCTGTATAATATGTTGTCAGTTTAATCCAGGTAAAAGCATCCCCGTAGAGCAGGGTGGATTTCAACCTCCCGATCATGCTTTTGAAGTCCTCCAGATGGATTATATCCAGATGGAACGATGTCGAGGATTCAAATATGTTCTCGTAGTTGTCTGTGCTCTTTCCCGTTGGACAGAAGCATACCCGGTTTCAGATTACACTGCTCCGACTACTGCCAAACAGTTAGTTCGAGAATTCTTCCCACGGTACGGTTTACCACGTGTTGTCTACTCAGATAACGGCCAGCCGTTCTCATCCGAACTAATGAAACACGTTTCCCTTTTGTTAGGCTACCAATGGAAATTCCACTGTGTCCGGCATCCCGAGGCCGCAGGTCTCGTGGAACGCCATAATCAAACTCTGAAAATTAGATTGTCCAAAATATGTAGGGAAAAAGGTGTCGATTGGATAGTAGCCTTACCAGTTGCACTCTTTTACATGAGAATGGTAGCACATTCTCGAACAGGGCTATCCCCGTACGAGGTGATCTTCGGTAGACCACCAAATATGTGGGGGACGCCTATACCTCGCAAAATCACTGATGTTGACTGTAATATGCTGACAGATTACCTGGCTTCCTTGATGTCTGCACTACAATCTTGTCGTTCACAGGTAACCGCAGCTTTTCCCGATAATACTGAGGTGAAGCCCCATGACGTGGTTCCTGGTGACCTGGTTTTGGTCAGGAATTTCGACCGGAAGACCCAACTGGATCCTAGGTGGAAGTCGCCTAAGTTGGTTCTACTGACTACAAGGACTGCCGTGAAGATTGAGGGTCGCAAAGGGTGGTTGCACTCGAGTCATATCAAGAAATGTTATGGACTACCATCCAGTGTGAATACTCAACCCTGTATTCCCTCACAGACAGACTCAAAGCTCCCCTTGGTTGAGAAATCAAAACCAGAACTATACAAACTAAAATTGAGGTCTAGTAAGTCAGACAATTTGATTGTTTAAGTCCTCTCCAAGGTGAATCGGTTGAATTTGTCTCTGACATGTATCCTCTAGACTGGAATAGAGAAAGAAATCAACAGATGCAGCTGAAAAAACATGCGTATTGTAAATCACTTCGTAGTCACTGCACAGTAACATTATTAATTTTGTTTTTTCTAAGTCTTCTGATCATTATTTTCAGCATACTATTGCATATGTATTACCCTATTCTTAAGCGTGCTTACAACATAACTGCAGAACATTCTTTTAGCGAATTACCTCCGCATGAGTTGTCCTATAGATTTGCGCTGCGCAACAACACATTTATTAGTATGTTACATCATTCCCATCAGACCAGCAATGCCACAAATTGTTGGATATGTGGCCGACTCCCTCCCTATCAGAACTATAAGGGAGTTTTGCCCCTCTTTCCCTATCCGTTCACACATAATGGCTCCTGTGGAGCATGGTTTAGTTTGATTAATTCCCTAGATTCAAATTCCGCAGTTTATCAAGATAACTGGGTATGGGGAAACCTGAACCTAGTTTTGCTTAAAGTCTGCTACCCTAACAAGGAGGGACTTCCCAAAAGAACAGGAACTGATCTAGAAAATGAAGTATATGGATTAGGTAATTTTACACTTAACCTCATGATCCTGAACGTTGAATCTGAAGCTACACCAATCTTGCCCGCCATGTCAGTATTCCCAGTAAAAGGGGAATTATGTATAAGAAAGAATGGTTCCATACATATGGGCCATAGTAAATGCACCACTGTAATAAAATTCAGTGATCAAGGCAAGTCTACATTTAGAGCTTCCCATCATTCCTACTTCATATGTGGCCAGACCGCATATATATGTCTACCTCTAGATTGGGATGGTACCTGTTACATAGCATTCCTTCTGCCACCTGTTTTCCTAGCTCCTCCTGATTATCATAGAAATACCCATTTAGTACACAATAGACAACAGAGAGATCTCCCAATTGTCGATTACACTGAAACAGCATGGGAAAAATACACAGATTTCAATAAAGGGTTCTTCCCCTAAATAGGTACAGTCACTAATAGTAAGCTGATACGTAGATTAACCAGAACCCTTGAAGCAGTAGTGAACGAGACTATTTCCGCCTTAGGCAATTTAACAGAAGAGCAGTCTGCTATGCGGATTGTTGTGCTTCAAAATCGTCTTGTCCTTGACGTCATCCTGGCCGATAGGGGCGGAGCTTGTAGGGTCATCGGATCAAGTTGCTGCATTTTCATACCAGAAAATTCGCCGTCAGTATATAAAGCCATAACCCGCCTTCATAAGATTATAAGCCAGATACACCAGAGTCCAGGCACCTGGACTTGGTCCGGTTGGTTCTGGGGCGTGTTGTCAGCCTGGGGATGGAGAATCCTATCCTTCCTAGGTATTGGCTTTCTCATACTATTCAGTTGCTGTTTATGTCTACAATGTGGGCCAGCGATTTGTGGTCTGTGTGCCACATCGTGTATCCCACATCCAAGTTTTCGTTCAAGATCCCGGAAGAAGAAAGAAGAACAAATGATGCTATATGAACAGATCGATGGATTGATGAAGATCGATATCTCCTGAGGGTCCGTAGGGGACAAGGAGGGAATGAGGAAATATGAATTTTGTGATCAGTTATGTCCCCTATCGTAGACCCCAACGGCTCCATGTGCATGCTATAAGTACATGTATGTTCCCTCCTACTCCAGTTTTGAAGACGCAAATACATGTGCGTCCACCGTCAACATGTCCTCTTTCAGACCCGCCATGAATGGGTCAGATATTCCATTCCTAAGTATGAAAGGCCACCGACTTTATGTGGTTCACTTTCCACATTTTACAGATTCAGGCGAGTAGGCCCTGAATTCTGTCATCAAACCTTTTCCTGCCTTCTGCCTCTGAAAGCTCCAGTCTGAGCCTGCATCTGTATCCATGAACTTTGTCCTACTCCCTGCGCGGCTAACGGTGCCTGATCCAGCATATTGCCTGCCAAAAACTGTATTTCACCTTCAAGATTATCTACTCCGCTCCTCATCCGATGCATTCCTGTCTAGCAGTTTAGGTAAACATTCCTCCAGCTACCGTGCAAAGGGGCCAGGCCTCGCTGTCCTCATGCAAGTAATTCATAGCTCCGTTACCATGGAATATTCCTACCCCCTCGCATCTCATGTAGACACTTAGACGCTTGTACACGCACTAACAGTCAGTATAGAATAGATTCTATCCTAGAGACCTTTCCTTTTGGATAACACAGTTCTTTAAACATAGGATATTAGATATGATTTGGGATTAGGTTGACATAACCCCCAGACTTCTGTCTCCACATGTAGATCTAAATGTCAAGTCCCCTTCACCCTCTAGTTGCACGTCAATCACACGTCATGCGGCTGCGCGCGCATCTCTGCCAAATATTTCTGCTGACATTGCAGGATTCTTTTATGGATCCACCCACTTGTGACATCATGTTTAATGACGTATTTTAGTTACACCCATGTATACGCCTCTATTAGTTACGTATGCACAGTTTATCTGTATTATCAGCTGTTACGCCTCTTGCATCTGTTTCACTGTAATGTATTTTCTATCAAACTGCTTATCTGTCAATAATATATGCCCTTCCTTCCTGAACTTTCGTGGTGATGGAATAGAAAGCCTACAATTCGAATTGTATTTCTTTGTATAGGAATAAAGCCTTTTAAAACCTCTAATACCACGGATTCTGCCTCTTATATTTACTGAGTTATTCTTAATAGACTTTACCGCATAAAAAATAGTACCGGTAACGAAATATTTACCACACCTGAATGAGCACATGTGATGCTTACCCACTGTAAATGTTTGGTCAGTGAAATTGATCTGGGGTCAGTACATTAACTAACAATGATGTTCTCCATTGAATGCAGCTTATTTCCACCCCACCACTAGGTAGTTGAAAGCTCTCTTGCCTCTTAGGCTCCAAGCGAAGACCGTCTTCATCAAAACACAAAAATCTGCTGTTTGCTCTCATCTCTCACATATATGAAAGGGTCACATGGTTGGGTAGACCCAGTTAGAAACACCACCATTCACATGCTCATGTTTATTAAGTTGCCTTCTCTTTTCAACATGATGACCTTTGACATATATTTGTGTGCGTGACCAGGCAGAATTACATTCTTTAAATCTGCATTTCTTACATTTCCATTTCGTAGGCACACTTTTACGACACCTTGAAAATTTAGTACAAGAGATAAAGTTCACTGCGCAAATGTTTTTTATGTTATTGTCAGGTAGGCGACTATGCTATCCAACTAGCAAAAACAATTGCGGTCTGACAGGGTTGCAACATGGCCACATGGGTGCTTGTTATTTTATAAATGGAAACACTTCTTGTTTAAGGAGAGGAGCACTCAGCTGACACTGCAAGGTCAGTACATGTCGGAATTCCAGCTCAGCTGAATCCTGCTTACCAACATGAGGGATGTCCAGTTCTACACCAAGATGGACAGCCTGATGACACTTACCCACAGGCAATGGGGAGTTAGACCAACCAGGCAAGAATTTGGCAGATCATCCACCGTGGGCAGGACTAGGTTAGGAAGCACTTAGTAGGAGTACACTATACACAGTACTTATATGTCCACATATATTCACTGTCTTACCACAATGGTGGAAATGTTCATCTTTTTCACTATTCTTCTAACGATAATTACTCTAATCTGTTACATTCTATTGATTATACCAGCACACGTATTTTATACAAGAATGACAATGCTTCAATAAATATTGAAATGCCTTGCTGAGTATTTCTTGTGTATTTCTTTGGGTATGCACGAGAGGCTAAGCAAAAGGGTTTTAGATCTGTTACCATGATTTCCTTGGGGTATCAGAGTTGTCATGTTCTGAGGCTGCACATACATCTGTTACCATGTTACCAGTGCATATGGTGCACTGTGGGCTAGCAGGGATATAGGCAACATCTCCTGAGGGTGTGCATAGATTTAGTCTGACACAATCCTGACATTTATATTGTCCAACAAACACACAGAGGTACAAGACGTACAACATGATGGCGCCAACGTTATAGGTTGAGATCTTATATATTAGATCGCTTGAGTAGTTTTGTTTCGTATACCCAAAGACCCCTACTCACCTCTGATTGTGAGACATCCTTGGTGTTAGTGAACAATCCTCCTCAGCTGAGTAGGTTAAACCTATGTATTGGCTGTAGGTTGTTCAAGTTTGTACTGTTCACAGGATCTCCCCATAGAAGTACCCTCTCTGAATTTACAACACATTCATATGGCAGAACCAGCAGCAGTAATTATATATGAGAATTGCAGACATGCAGTTACTCAGAAGTTTCTACATCATGATCTCACACTTGCAGGTGGGGACGTTACCTTCGTGGTTGAGGTACACAAAGCATTTAGGACAGAGGTATTCTATTTATGGGTTACATTCCCAGCAGTGAACGGTTGCGAAAGGTTGTTTCACACTTACACTGCAGCTGACGTTCCAAATAACTATACAGCCTATGAAGCTTTAGAAATTTACCAAGAACATAAACACTGGGTTGAAGGCACCCTAACACACTCTATAAAATAATTTACTCTAGGTCCCCTTAGCAACGAGGGAGCAACATGGCCGGTCTTAGCCGGTTACACACCACATCCAAACATAGCTAATATGACAGCACCACAATTACGTAGGCAACATATCAGCTTAATCCGAATACACAGAAGTCGGACACAGTTTGGAATGCGAAAAATGACAGTAAATCCCGCGAGGAATGCTCAAGCTGCACAACTACAATTGACTACACCAGGCATTAGTCCACAGACTATCAGTGCTGTTATGGGTAAAACTCCCACCTGACGGGAGGATATTCAGTTCTGAATTGCTCAAAAAACAAGACAGCTTGAAGCAGTGTTTCCCCGTAAGGGACCCCAGGAAAATCACATAAATCTTACATTATGCTTGCCGATGGGGATGGCTCCCCCTGTGAAGGACTGCACCTCTTGGAGCACAGTCTTCGCTGCAGTCTATACCAGTACTCATGGTACACCCTTATTAGCTGTTTTGCCAAAGGTCATTAAACACATTCAAAATGAGTATCAGGAAGCCCCTGCCCTAGATTTGGGGATGAAACTGATGGGCAATTTTGTCACATTATCCACCATTAGGTTGAGTAACATTAAAGGGGAAGCAGCAGCATTGGCGGTACATCAACGCCTCACTAACTTTACTCTGAGAGAATAAGATTGAGAGTTACCTGAAATAACTGAGTAAACCTATGCATACATAGGCAGAGATAATTTGTGAGCCAGACCTACAAAACCACAAATTAAGAGTAATTCTGAGAAGGATAACTCAAAGCAAGCACTGAGTCTTCTAAGAAGAAGTGGGATAATAAGAAACATAAAGAAAAGACTAAGACTGAAAAGCGCTATAATTTGCGTAACCGTGATAATATTAAAACATCTGACAGGTATCAGGATACTGATACACGTTCATCTAGTTCCTCTCAGGATTAGTCCAAAAAACAATCAGCGAGAGGTGGGCAGTCAGAGCGCATATCAGAGGAGTACGTGAAACTGAAGAAGGACTCACAACACTCTTCTGACTACATTGCAAAAAAGGAAAACAAACCTAAACAGTTAAAGCCACAATTCCAAAACAAGGTAGCAGGACTTAAAGTCAAGCCTGGCACGGATATTGAGGATGCGGCTTCTGAACGGGAAGTGGGCTCTGACCATGCTGGACAGCCCGGCAGAAGTCAAAATAGTTTTCTGGAACCTGATGAATTGTCTAGTGGTAGTAGCGTTGAGTGACTATATCTAGGTAGAAACACCGGACACTAGGGTAAGCATCCCACATCGTTTATACGAGGTGCAGCTTCAATTTGAGGGGGATGTACCAAGATACATTAATGTTCTTTTTTGTGAGAACTTATCATTCAACTACAATTTTCTCTTGGTCGAAAAGGATTGGCCACGTGAATTCATGATGGATTGCCCAGAGGGAAGGACAGTAATTTTACTTGCCTTTTCCAACCTCCTCCCAGAATCAGTTAAACATTTATACATATGCCAAGAAGTGGGCGTTCGAACTGGCTTCTGCATTATACCACAGCCATGCGGTGTGGGATGATGGTTCCCCTTATAATGCAATACCAGTGAAGTCGACAATGCCCCATTAAAAATTAGGCTAAAAAACAAATTAGAGAGATTCTCACTCAACTTGAATACCAAGATGTAATAGAAAGTTCCATCTCTCCTATGAATAATACCTTGTTCCCGGTAATGAAAATAGATCATTCATATCATCTAGTATTAGATTACAGACATTTAAACACAGCTACACGAACATTTGCAGTACAAAATGCACACAGCGCAGCACTAATGAACAACATAGTGCGTACAAAATACAAAAAAAAATTACAGATCTCAAATGGATTTTTCTGCCAAAATATAGCACTTGAAAGCAGATATTTGACAAGCTTTAGCACTCTAGGTTTGCTCAAAATCAGTTCTGTTGTTTGCCCCAGGGGTATAAGAATAGCCTTCAGTTGTTTTCAGCATGGCTACAGAACATTTACAATAATTTTACAACGAGGCATTGTCTTATGTCAATGACATTTATTTGACAGATGATGACCTTTCTACACACTTGTCAAGCGTAGATTGCATAATTCTGAGATTTACTCAAATGGGCTACAAATTGAACTTTAAAAAATCAAAAATGTCCCACCTCAATGTCCTGTGTCGGGGATATGAGCTGTCAAGTAAAGGCAAAAGCCTTGCAACACACTTCTTAGAGAAGTATGTGCTTTTACAACCACTAACCACATTGAAGAAACTTCAATCCATATTCGGATTTCTACATTTTTGCAGAACATACATTCCAGATTACGCAGAATGGGTTAAACCATTTTACGACTTGATTCGTCCAGACTTTTCAAGCACACATTGGACAACTTACCACACACAGATTTTGTGTTCAGTACAAGCTGACATGCTAGCATCAAAACATTTACACACATGTGTTAACACCAGAAACCCATTGATCCATATCACTGCGGTGCATCAAGTTATACCTACGTCACATTCAATGAAGGAGACACAGTACCAATTGCACATAAATTCCATTTATACATCAATGCTGGGATGCATTTTGCACCGACAGAAAAGATTCTGATGGCGGTACAGACTGCTGTGGTGAGAGAGAGAGAGCTTTGGCTCGGGGAAACAAATAATTGTCATGACTCCGGTGCCGGCCTTCGAGGCTGTCATGGAAGATAGCATTCGCAATGCTAAAGCATTTCATCCAAGATGGATACAGTTGGTCAACTCTCTCACCGCAACAGATGTAGATTATAGATTTGACTGCACACTACAAACACAAGCATGCCTACAATACGAAAATGAATACCTTCTGCCCAAGTAAGCGCTGTCTCTTGTTTAGTATGATTACATCATCTATACTGATGGTTCTACACAGCCTGCCATAGAGACAAAACAGCAAAACTGAGCTGCATGAGCAGCCGTTAAGGGTAGAATGCAGGATGGTGAATTCCAACCTGAAAAGACCCACACCTAGTCACTAGGTGATTGCACAGTGCAGTTGGCAGAACTCTGAGCTCTAATTCTGGCACTTGAAAATACGAATCCCAGATTCCCCGCCGCTCATCGTGTGTGATTCATATTATTGTGTCCAGTCTTCCAATGAGTATCTACACTACTGGAGCCAGAATGGATTCAGAGATTCTAAAGGGTACACCATAAAGCACAAAGCGCTTTGGGTACAGGCGGCTAAGGTGAAAGAATGCTTGCCACTGACTCATGTGATTCACACCTTCAGTCCTCAATGTACAGGAATACATGTTGCAGGGAATTCAATAGCTGATGAAGCTGTAAAGGCAATTGTACAAACTGCCGCAGTCGCTGCGATTACTCAATCCAGTACAAGCATAGAGACATTACGATGACTGTCACTGAACATGAGAACACCCACTTGCCGAAAGACTTTCCAGCAAAGTACTCCTACCTACCATTTAAGTGCTCAAAAATACCATTTGCTCATATTCCCAGAGTGGGTGATAGAGTAAATACCAAATTCATATCGCAGGTTAGGTTTAATCCTAGGAGGGCTTAGAGTCTGCACACGAATGGGTGGCAGCTATAATTTCAATATTGTAGCAACGCTGTTGGTGGCCAGGTCTTTACAAACAGACTAGGGAATTTGTCCTTAAATGCGACATGTACCAGCAGATGAAGGGTTCCACCATAGCACGCCCACCACAGACACCACTATTAATATCAAACTAGCCTCTCACCTGTATTTATCTGGACACCTGTGGCCCCTCAAAATCAGATGGGGCTTATAAATACATCTTGGTTGCAGCAGATTCCTGCTTTCGATTCCTGTGGGTTTGGCAACAACGACCAGCTGAAGCCCAAACTGTTATCAAAGATTTGCAAGTCTTTATCGGAACATGCGCAGGTGGCACATTCCATTCAGACCAGGGGCCAGTGTTCGCCTCTAAGGCTTACAAAGACACCATGGGAAAATTGGGTGTGACCGTGTGGCACTCCTGCTCCTACAATCCCGAGGGAAATACAGAGGTGGAAAGGAAGAACCGGGACTTAAATCAGTCTTTAACAGTGAGGGTATTAGGCTCAGGTCACATTTGGGTCCATCAACTATATGGAGTGCAGAGAG
Organism: Triturus cristatus; assembly: GCF_964204655.1. NCBI lineage: Eukaryota > Metazoa > Chordata > Amphibia > Caudata > Salamandridae > Triturus > Triturus cristatus. The sequence goes on from NC_140581.1 coordinate 967,125,744, forward strand.
CCCTCAACGATCTGCCGAGAAAATCCCTGGGTGGTCGGACTCCCCTACAAGATCCTGTTTAGGGTTAAGATGTGGGTAACTGACCTTGATTGTCCCAACACAGTGGTGGCAGAAACCCCCTCTGGCATCAATGAATAAAGTGTGGGATAGGCAATTTGCCCTTGTTTTAGGTCCTGAAGAAGCACCACATTTAGTTTTGATCAATTAGGGCGCAAAACATGTTGACCCGTTTTTCTCCTTACTTGGGAAAATACACAAAGCTACGAGGGCACATTGCAACCCCTCTAGTAGCAATCAACTTATCAGTTTTTTTCAATCTGACAGGGGAATCCATTTATTAAAGGCTTAGGTGATACCCCCATGTCAGTTTTAATTCACTCTTTCACACACACTTTCCACCACCCCACTTGGACATTCCTTGCACTCATCAAAAGGCGATAAAAACCAAAAGATATCTGCCAAAGTGACCCTTCGGGGGACCGGTACGTCACTGCAGCGGCGGCCCAACGAGGAGCACCTGCCCGATGATGAAGCATGACATCCCCAGGGATGTATGAGGGCAACAGGAAACAGTCTGGTTGACTGTCCCCTTAACTTTGTCCAGAACCAAGACTCTCTTTTACCTTTCTCTGTCAGGATCGTGTGAACTGCAATATTCTCAATAGATAGGAGTTTTTCAGTAAGCTCTTTGACAAACCAAAGTACAAACTATTACTATAATCCAGTCTGGAGATGATCAGTGCATGAAATACCTGCATTTGACAATCTAGCCATAGAAGAAAAACCTTCACAACCCTTTTTAAGAAAAGTAAAAAGCACAGGTTAATTAATTAATCTGGGTTTTCAAATTAAGGGTAATATTTAGATGGAAGCTGAGATTATTTACAATGGTACTTGGCACAGTTAAAGCTCCAAGATCAGACAGCCACTATCAATCAGAAGAAGCACCTTTAGATTGTCCCAAAATGAGAATCTCAATTTTATCTGAGTTAAGCATTAGAGCATCCATTTGGTCACACAGATAGCCAACATTTAAAATGTGCTTGTTTGTATTCAACTGGGCCAACCAGCTGAGTAACCATTGGTGTACATCAGGAAAGTCAAACCACATGATCCTATTGGATAAGTAACGGACAAAACCTAAATATTAAACAGCATTAAGCACGAAGTAGAGCCCTGTGGTATGCTGTGTTTTACTGATTTCATGTCAAAAGTAGTAATCTTTACTACTTGCATCCTGTTCTGAAAGATATCAACTAGTCTAAAGGCAAACCTCTGATACCAATGAAAAAACACAACATAAGAAAAATCTCAAGCCAACTTAAAAACATAGCATCAATTATAATAGATAAAATAACCAGAAACAACAAAAATTCAATTAGTAGAACTGAAGTTATTTTTTTTTACATTTTTAGGTGTAAACAGTGCCTAAAAGCACAAAGTGCCACTTGCGGTTATCTGGTTGCACTGGACTGGTGGAAAGTCACAAGCTTATGGAGTGAGAGGTGGATTGTGTGCCGGATACAGGGTCCAGCTTTGTTCCACTGCAGAGTTACCCTCTCAAGTCCATGCGAGGAGCTGCCGTTTGCGTTGGCTGGGACTGTGAGGATGTTGTTGGTGCGAGAAGAGGTTTGGTGTCATTGTTGTAGTGCGAAAAGCTGGTTGTCATCTGAGCTTCGTGTTGGCAGTCATCACGGGCTGTCACTGTTGGCTCAAAGTGCTGGACTCTCTTCAGGCTTGCATTGGCGGAAGTTGCAGATGATCGCTGTCAGAGTGAAGAGCAGGTCCTGCTGGAGCTTTGCATTGGCAGTTGCTGCAGGCAGTCCTTTTTCAGCAGAAAGAAGTCACTTTGTAGTCACAAGGAGCCCAAAACATCTGTATCTTCACCTTTTCTTTAGAAGGAGTGAACTCTGATACTAGACAAGAGTCCAGGACTTGGGTTGGCCCCTTTTAGGGATCAGGACTCACTCCATTAGAGGCAGCATAAGGGCCTAGGCAGATCTAGTTAGCATTGGTCAACTGGTTAGTTGCAGTGAAGAGGCCTCCTGAAGCTTGTTTTTCCCTATTGCTCAAAGAGGTCAGCCAACTGACCCTTGAAGTCACTTCTGGTTCAAGGCAAGCTGGTCCAATCTTCCTTCTTCAGACAGCAGGGCTGTCCTTCTGAATCTTCCACAGGTCCAGCAGTGTTCTAATAAGAGGTTCTGAAGGTGCCACTTTTACAACTAACTAGTGCCACTCTTTGTGTAGGTAATTCCCTGGCCTGAGCCCAAAACTGGTTCTGGACATTCCTTCCACTTCCCCTGGTCCTGACTACACATGGTCTAGGGTGACAAAGGCAAGACATAGTGTCCTGTAGGGCATTTGGTATTATTTTGTCATTGTGTGTCAGGTTCCTTTGTTTGTGCTGCAGGCAGGGACATTTTAAGTGCTATCAGGGCAGGGTACAGCTCCTCCCAGACATCATGTAAGGAAGACCCACTACCCCCACACTGAGGGCTCCATTGTCCCCATATCTGGAAAGAATTCACAACCCACAACAGGAGAGCCATTCACAATTATGTGACTCTGTGGACTGGTAGAAAGGCACATTTGGTTTAGACAGAAAAATGCTTACTTTCTAAAAGTGGCATTTTTAGAATAGTAACATAAAATCTGACTTTACCTTTGAAGAGGATTTTAAATTACCATTAATTTGAGTGAAAATATCATTTCTCTATCTAGTCCCAAACTGAAGTTGTCACTTATTTAGAGTAACAAGGTAGTCCAGTGTTGGTCAATGGGAGAGATAGCCTTAAAGTAGTGAAAAATGACTTTAGGAGTTTTTCTCTGCTAGGATATGTAAATCTTAAAATCTCAAGTGAACATGTCCTACTGAATAGGATGTGCAATTCATCACATAAGAGACTGTTAATCTGTCTTGGTTCCAACCCTTGGTTGACATACGAAGCAGCCCAACTCACTGTGTGTCCTCTTCAGGGCTAAGACACCAAGCTGGAGAGCCAGACTGAGTGTCTTCAAAAGGTCAGGAGGAGTCAGGTAAGTCTTTTGAAAGAGCATATTTTGTCTAGTCAGGTTTCAGAGTTTATTCCCAATGTGCAAAAATGGAATTCTGCAACGTTTGAAAGAAAGTGCTACCAAAAACAAATTTGCAGTGTGTAGGTAATCCAGTCTGTAAATATATTTGGTATGGATAGATATTTACTACATATGATGTTTTTGTTTAGTTTGGGAAAATATAAATACTACACTACAGTGTTTAACATAAGGGCAGCCTCAATCTAAGCTGCAATGCCTGTCATTCATGCCTACTGTGTACCTCTGATAGCCAGAGATATAAGGAAACAAATAGAAATCATGCACATTCCAGGATTGGGAGTAAAGCTTACACACAAAGATTTCTTGGGAAAACTGCCTCTGAATAACTATTGCAGCAGCCTTTTTGGTCATAGACAGAACAGCAGAGCCAGGCACATTAAGGTGGCTAGAGCACTTAGAGGCTGAGAGGTACAGATTTCTGTCGAAGTTAAGTCAGAGGGCAGGCCAGGAGAGTCCTGACTGGCCTAGAGTGCTCAGCTCAATGCACCACATATTCCACTATCATCGGTTTTTGTGGTGCAAGGGACTGTATGATAGCTTTATTTTCAGAGAACACATTCTTGAATAAGAAAATGGATCACACTAATGAAAAATCTGGGAGGATGAAGCTTGGGAATTTTTGTTCCATTAGATGAAGATTTCTCACCAATAGCTGGTAGGGATTATGCCTTAAAATGTCTGCCTCACTGGTTGTGTCAGACACATGTACAGGAATCTAAGCCATGAAAGTGAAGCATATATAACCCTCTACACGCTGTTGACATAGGAGGTTGCTGCAGAGAAATCCAGGGGTGCATTTGGAGATTAACATTTTGATGCGTACCTGTGCTGGAGTTGTGAGGAATCTGTATGCCTGGAGGACTGGGATATGATGTTATGCAAACTCAAACAAGACAATGTTCTACCTGCAGAAAGGATTCCAAACATAAACCTTAGAGCTGAAGGAAAAAGCTAATTTTACTTGGCAGTGGTCGCTTGCAAATTAGCCACAAGGGTGCTTACCGCACACCAAATAAAAACACTGAAATTTTGGCTGACTATAGTTTTTAATGGAACTATTTTTACTCTCCCTTTTGTTGCCTTCATGGGGTTTTCTTACTTTTTGTGGCACTTTACTCTTTTTTTTTTTTAACTAATTTGGTCTAGAAATGTATTTTAAGATCTTTATTTATTAACTGAATTCTTGTTTTAGTTAGCTGTTGCATATGTACCAAATGAACTTCTCGCCATTGGCTACAACAACCTTATACACTACAAATCACTACATTATGTTGGTGGGTTTAAGTAGTCTACACACAACTCTATTCTGTGAAATGAATAAAAGACCTGATCATAAAAGGTATCACCTGATCATCACTCTCTCACTCTTGAGCAGCGCCCTGAGACCCTCATGGGTGAGTACTTTACAAGTCCCCTGATTGATTGATCGATTGATTGTAATCTACCACGCAAAAAAGAAGGGCAAACCAGTAATCCCTTGCAATCTCGGGTATAAACTACGAAACAAGGTTAAAGGCCAACAAGGGACCCAATTATATATAGTAATTTGGATCTTCGGGATCTTCATCTATTAATTGCTTTAATCTTATTGTATAAGGACATTGGTAAGATCCTAGAGTGGACTTGTCAAACATAAATCTTTGGTTTTCTCATATTTTCACGTGATTTGATTTGATTCACAAGTTTAATGCTTGTGTGGAATTATATGACTTGTACCCCTGAAACGTAGATAAGGAATACAAACCTCTGCTTCCAATTTAAAACTTGGAGTGCACCTGTTTATTAGGATTAATTCCTTCATCAATATTATTGAAAGCTTTGCTTTGATTTAGTTTCTCCTGTTATTACATGTGCAGATAATTCAAGTAAATCACTTTTAAATTACTATATATAAATGATTCCCTTGTTGTCCGGTAATCTATCACGCAGCAAGAAAGATGCTTGAAGCAATCCACTCGGTCCCTTTTAATTTGGCCTAACACATGCTGATAATCTCAAAGCATTACATCAGCATGTGGCCTGATAATCCATTCAAAACACAAGGTGAAGGATTTGCCAATGATCTGACAAATCTGTGTTCCTTGCAAATCACCTACTCTTTCCACAATCGCATTCATAACCTTTACTCTATCTTGAGCCAATCATGCCTTGATCAGGTTTTTGCATCCTGGATGAACCCAAGTACATCTTCCCCTGTACTCACCCACTTCCAAGTCAGCAAGCCCATTGTCTCTTGATAGAGTAAATTGCACAATTTTACTGTTGTTATCTTTCTCCAAACTCTTCCAGTCATTAACCTCTCAAGCAATTACTCCTCATTGGAAATACTACCCCAAATGGAAGTAAACATACCCACCTCCTTTGATCCAGTGGTACCCAGCTCTAAACGCAAGGTAAAATAAGTAAAGACACCTCAAAATGAATTAGTTCTACAAAAGAGCTCTGATTTCTGAAACACAAAAAAGTGCCCTTAAAAGGTGTTGAAGGAAATCTTATCTTCTATTGTGACACAATTCACATACTCATGGCCAAATTGGCCAACATTGCTGCTAATAATATTGCACAGCCAGGAAACACCACTGCCTCATTAATGTACATTGTGAATTCACTGCTGCTAAGGAGGCAGAGGTATCAATAATTAATGGAGCAGTAATGCTAGTGGACTCATCAAGTGAAATCTGCAACACAAAGGTTTTTTAGTAATGTCAAGCAGCAATCATCATTAATACCATACTTACACAACAGGGGCACAATAATAATCTATTTCTGGAAACGCCAAATGCCGATCCTCAGTATTTGGCAACAAAAAGCACATTTCCTAACTCCAATGCCTAGAAAAAGTACTCAAGACAGTAGTAATCAAACAGCTCTCTGGATATCTTGAAGAACACAGCAGTTTACAGAGAGGGACAGGGCTTTCTTGTTGAACATCTGAGAAAAACTGTGCACTGTACTACAATAAGACTATGACCAGGCTTGCACTTTGATGCTCTTTACCCCGCTGCGTACGTCACATGCTACGCTACATAATGCCATCAAAAAGACAAAGTACTCCTCAACAGGGCATGTAAAACTCAATAGGCAACATGACAACAACATTTTGCATAACATTTATTTTATCTTTCATACTAAAATAAGACAGGCAGTTTGATAGGCACTGAACTTTAGGGTTTAAGTATTATAGCAGTTAGTCAACTGGCTGTATTTGAAAAGTAATTTTGAAGAACCCTGCATTAACTCCTAAATGGATTTCCCACCATGACTTGGAGTATGATTTTAGCTTCAAATCTCTGTGGGCCATATGTATGAAGGCACTTTTGCGATCGCAAACGCCGATATTCGCAGAATGTCGGCGTTTGCGATCGCAAAACATCAGTGTCATATGTATGACACAAACCACCCCTCGCAAAATAAGGAATCGCAAATTTTGCGAGTCCCTATTTTGCGATTGCATTTAAGTATTCGCAAATTGCGATTCCTTAAATGCAATTTAAAAAGCACAGAAAAAGTGCATTTTGACCTAAGGAATCGCAAATTACCAACTTCAAGTTGGTGGTAACTTGCGATTTCTTTGAAAAATGAACTTTTATGCATTTTTCAAAGTGCCATGTGACTCACATACATGCCCTTAGGGCATGTATTTGCGCCACATCTGCACCCATGCTCATTGCAGGGGTGCAACAAGGTGTCCTTTTGACACCCTGGCACCCTTGAAATTGCATTCGCAATTTGTGATTCTCTAATTGGGAATCGCAAATTGAGAATGTCTTCCCATTCATCCCTATGGGCCTCTAGGCCCATAGGAATGAATGGGGAGGTATTCCTTAATTGCGAATCGCAATTTGTGATTCGCAATTAAGGAATATGTAGGATTCGCAAAATTTATTGCAAATCATACATACATAGGGTTTTGCAATTCTCAAATAGCGATTCGCAAAAAATCGCTATTTGAGAATCGCAAATGGGCATTTTCATACATATGGCCCTGTATGATAAACCATTAAATATCACTATAGGCTAGTACTCAAGAAAGGAATGACATCCCCTAAACATACGGGGCATGAAGAGTGGGAAGAAGATATGTTGATGACTGGTAAAATAGTAAAGATGGTGGAGGCCCTGAAATAGCTCTAATCTTTAGTCCTGTCCTGCAGCTCTTCTGCCTCTTTATCTCATAAAATGTCCATACTGAACGAAAAGCAATAGGGAATGAAGTAATCACAAAGAGCGGAGAACATTGACAAAATGGTCCTATGAAGGAATATTTATCAAACTGTTTTCAATCAAAGATCATATTGTAGCACCATCACAGACCTACAAGAAATTAGAATATCATCGCTGGTAGGGCTGACAGCCTTTAATTTGGAGACAGATTGGCTATACGAAAGACAGTACAACACCACTATCTGAAGCCCTAAAGCACTTCTTACTTTTGTGCCCGGACTCTAAAAAAAAAAGAGGTTAGGAAATAGAGAATGCTCAAGGTCCTAGAATCACCTCAAAATACAAAGGATGCCATGGTTTTGTTCCTGGTAGAACTTGATTCTCATGGCAGAAGTATGAAAGAAGAGGAGTAAGTCTACAAATTTCTCAGAAGTTATTCTCTTCTTCTCGGTAGAGCTGTGCAGTTCTCACAAGAAATCTGACTGTTAAAGGGATTTTCAATATTGCATTGGAATTAACATAGCTGCACTTTAATGTATCTAATTCTTTCCTGTTCTTGATTTTGGTTTTTATCTTCTCTTACATTTTCAGATATTTTACTGCTTAAGACATGCGTAGTTGTGCATGAAAGGTCCCTGTGAACAAAAAGTGTTGAAACAATAAATTTCACTGAAGAAAAAATGACAAAAGGATTAAAAAATGCTCAACACAAAATATTCCTGTAAGGACTTTTACCAATCTCTGGTGTCAGAGGCACAACTCTTAAATGAGTCTATGTTTGCCTTTCCGACAGGTCTAACCAGATAAAGCATAACTGCCACCTGTCTGCCCCCAAAAGCATTTACCATAAGGTTCCACATGAGTCTGCATACTACTGATCCTTTTCAATGCATATAAGGTTCCGCTTGCAAATATCTTGGACATCCTGAACATGAGCTAGCATATGTATGATAATGACGCCCATATGCACATTAGATTATCCTCAAAAGCTACAGATCATCAAACAATTTTGGGCTGGTTAAGTTGTTTAAGTCAGAACGCACGGCACTGGTTTTGTCTTAATAGCCCAAAAAGTGAGGTTTAGTCACAAGCTCGTCACCGCACCTAACGTTTTTGTGACTGGTTGCCTGGATCCCTCCATTTACCCCTTTTCTTAATCAGAATTCAACTCAAGAAGACTTCAACTTTGGTTGCAAATCTGTAGAGGATGCTAGAAAGCCTGAAACAAGATGGCAGATTATTAAGAGAGCTCCATAGGACGGAGTGAAAATCTGTCAGCAACATCTGTTAAAAGTAGTCATCCATCCCAAAAGTTACTAGGGTGCATCTTGGCATGCTCCGAAGAATCCACTAACAAGAAAATCCATTCCCGGGAAGTAAAAGCTCAGCCGCTGACCAGAGGAAGCATAGCTGGCCTGAAGGCCTGGCAGACGTCTGTTGCCTATCACTGGATGAGAAGCGGGTTCGGAGGTGGCGTGACCCTTGATGGGGGAGGGCAGGCACTGCCTGAGGGGCTTACCATATTGCAAATAACCCTCAGTCTGGCACAAGCAAACAATACTGCCTAGAAAGACTGCCAGAAAAGAGATGGAGTCCAGCAGAGTTTCAAAATGAGCCAGAGCCTGGGGAGAAAGCCACTATTTTTTTATCAATTTTCCACTTACTCAAGGGGAGTGACCATATTGATTAAGCGTTCTGAAAAGTTTGACCATGTCAAAACAATAGCTAATGAGGATGGTCATTACCTCATAGTGCATGGATTGATAGAGAGAACGCGCATTACACCAGGTAACTTACACACACCTAATATTGGCTGCCCAATGTTGTCCCCCCATATCAGGTCACAGCGTCAATTATTAGATAATCCCACAATAATCTGGGGCGGGGATCAGAACATTGTTCTAGACCTAATCTTGTGCTGTTCAAAAAGCATAGTTCTTCGCTATAGTGTAGCAAGGGAATCCTTGGTTAATGTTATGTCTCATAACAAGTGGGTATATTTTGGCAGAGCGACCCACCAGCTTGAAAAGGCTTTTACTTTTCATTCCTCAGTCTATGATTCATTTTCACAGCTGGTCTTCTATTGGGTACTAAAAACATAATGGACTGTATTGAATCAATCACACATTCACCCAGAACACTATCATACCACTCTCCCATAGTGATATTGTTAGTTCTTTCAATCAATTGGCAGCTGCAATACATTTGGCGCTTACATCCCACGAGTATGTAGGGAGAAGAACAGGGAGACTACCTGATGTTATTTGCCACCAATAAAGGATCAGTTGAGGCTGCTTCATCATTGTGGGAATCTATAAAGTTATGATTCGATGGGGTTGTGTATTTCTAAGAGTGCAGTGTTATAAAATCTATGTGAGGTCAATTTTAGCAACTTGAGAGGGAAATATACAATCTGGAGCAGCAATATGATGTTACTAACAATCATGTTCTTCTTGAACAGATGATAGATAATTTCAAGGAGTTCAGAGAGCTGTCCGAACTGGGGGCACACTATAGAAGCAAATACTGCAGGCATGGAAATATGGTGAAGAAGAATGAACTTTACACACACTAGACTAAATAATTAGGCCAAAATGGGCAGCCAATAATATCCTCAAGGTAAGAATATGAGACGTTATTTCACATGCCATTACTTCGCATGCTTTTACTACGCGGTTATTACTTAGCAATAACCGTTACTACGCAAGTTTTTACTTTGCATACCATTACAATTAAAGTGTTTTGGTATGCGAAGTAAAAACGTACCTATTAATAATAATGGTATGCGGAATAACGTGCCATACTACACTTAACCCTAAAACTCTACACTACACTTCACTAACACACAACACTACCCTTAACCCTAAAACACTAACCCCCCGACACTACACTAAACCCTAAAACACTACCCTAGACTTCACTAACCCACAACACTACCCTAAACCCTAAATCACTAACCCCACGACACTACACTAAACCCTAAAACACTAACCCCACGACACTACACTCAACCCTAAAACACAACCCTAGACTACACTAACCCACAACACTACCCTAAACCCTAAAACAATAACCCCCCGACACTACACTAAACCCTAAAACACTAACCTAGACTTCAATAACCCACAACACTACCCTAAAACACTAACCCAACGACACTTCACTAAACCATAATACACTACACAAGTACACAACCCTGCATTACCCTACACAGCCCCTTCACAGCCCCACTTACCTCTTAACACACGTGGTTCAAATCTTCTCCCCCTTCATGCTTCCACCGGCTTCCTCCGTCAGACTCTCTTTGCAAATGTCCGCCGTGACTAGTACCCGCCCCCTACGCATGCGTTGTACAACGCATGCGATGTAACAGCATGCGTACTAAAGGGACGCGTTGTTACATCGCATGCGTACTAACGCTTGCGTAGTAACGGTACGCGAAGAAATGTCCGCGTACTAGTGCATGTTTCCCAAGCTATACAGCTTGTGTGTATCTGAGTTGACAAGTGATATTCATGCATACCTAGATAGGACTTTTAGACACGGCTGAACATGGATCAACAAACCCCCCTCTGTCAACCTATTTCAGCCGAGGAAATTCTGGGGATGAATAAACAGTTAAAGAATTATGGCGTGCTGGGGAGCGATGGCCTACCTGAAGAGTTTTACAAAGAATATGTTGAGAAAAGGGTTCTGATTCTGTTAGAAGTATATGATGAGGCATACCAGAGGGGTACACTCCCACAGACTTTGTGGGGTGTGATAGTTGTCATGCTCCTAAAGCTAGGAAAATCCCACATTGTGCGGATGATATCGCCCCTTGTCTCTGATAAATGTTGATAGTAAAATATTAACTAAAATATTGGCCAATAGATTGCTGTCACTAATGCCTGCACTGATTAAACCAAACCATGCGTGTTTTATTCCAGGCAGATCCACCGCAGAAAATTTACGCACCTGTTCTCTATCACGCATCAAACTGACCCAGATGTGGAGGTGACTTTCTAGATGCAGAGAAGGCATTTGGTTACATTGAGTGGCCTTTCTTGTTAGCAGTGCTGGAGTGGATGGGGGTCAGAAGGGCTTTTCTGCTTTGGATTAGATTAAGCTATACATACCCGTGGGCCATAATTAGGCTTTCCTGTTTTCAGTTTATATTTTTGGTAAATTCTGGTGGGGTTTTTTCAGTCTTTTCAAGTGATTTCAATACCTTAAAAAACAGTTGTTATCAGTGGTTACACATTTGTGCGCTACTAAAAACAACAGAAAAAGTGTTTTTCTGGTGTTTATGGAACGTTTTGCTTTTATTATTGCTTGCTTTTTGCACTGATAGAACATGATATATAGACAGTGTACATGTAGTGTATATGAGGTCCAAATAGATTTTTGCAAATTAAACTTATTGTAGTACACCATACAATACTTCTTCAGTGAGTCTCTGGTCATGTGCGCTCGATCTTTCCTTCCCACATAAACTTCTGTGAAAAGGCCCTCTCAACATTGGAACTTGAGAAGGGCAACGCCAAAACAGCCAGTACACAATGTGTTAACTCTGGCCACTGAGATAGCTTTCCATGCCAATACTGGTGCACTTGAAGATTGCGATTCTCAGGGCAGGTTCTGCAACATTTGCATTGAGCTGGGCGCTTATGCCCTAAGAGTTATTGAAGCAGTCATAAATAAAGCAGCACTTTTGAAACTACGGAGGAAATTCCCTTTTACTGAAGGGATCTAGAACTAGTACAGAGTACCACAGTGAGTTTTCATTGACTTCAAATGCCATTGGTGGTGAAGGGACATTTCTATGCATCATTGCAAGCCATTTCTCATACATTGTAAAATAAACGTTCCTGAATTGCTCTTCAACATTGCTTTGCTTACCAAGTGGTAAGCACTCTAACATGGAACATGTTGCAGTGCCAAAGTCATTAAAGGTGTCGCCCAGCCTACTCTCAAGGAGATGTTTCACATCTACACCAATTATGCTGAACACTTGGCAGACAAGGGTTTTTTCAGATTCCAGTTTTTTTATTATGTCTGCTACAGCAGTTATGTTTTCCTGTAAAAATCTAATAATGCAGTAGAGTGCACTTTTTTTCACATCACTATCAATATGCGACCAAAGATCCTCACATTTCTTGCCTTTGGCATCATCACTCAGCAAAAAGTCTGTAAACGGTTGCCACATGGATAATATAGCATTCATAGCCCCTTGGACTGAGAACCATCAGCTAAGGGACACAGTTGGGATGATTCTTTCTTTGATGCCGCACAAAGCACAAAATGATAAATATTTGCGTTTTAGTTCCAGTGCATACGAAAACAGTGCACCAGAATGGACTAAAAAGTCAATAGCATCCCTCATATACTCTGAAGATTGTAAAGATGCTTTCAGCATACCATCTAACAAGTGACAAGGATCTCCTACAAGGAATCACTTCAGCTCGGGTATCAATTTTGACAGGCCATCACACATTGTTTTCATATACGTAGCTGAATCACAGCAAATACAAACAATATCACTCCAATCTTTGTTGAACTTGGAAAGAACCTTTTTTGCAGAGCATTCCAAGTGAAACTGCATTCCATTTCTTCCAAAAGTCTGGTGTCATGTTTTCACCACTATCCCAGATGCTTGGTGATAGCCCTCTTTAGGCATATACTTGTCACTATACCTTGCATTGAATGTTTAAAGCCTGAGGTGTTGGCAATTCACCTACTATCAATACTGACCTACTAGAAACTGTGGGCTGATGTATTAAGGGTTTTTACCCATTCTCTGTGGGTAAATGTGATAACACATATTAGGAAAGATTTTAATGAAACCAGCCATTTTACCTAGCAGTGAAAAATCAAACGCAGCTAAAATATCAAATATGATTTTGATATTTCCTGATTCTCTACAGTTTATAAAATAATTAAACAAGACCTAAAACATGCTTCTAAACCCTGCATCTTTAGACCAAAGATCACAAAACTGAAAAAAGCAATAGGAAGAAGAAACAATATTTTAGTGGCATCTCTAAACAACAAAACTCAAGCAGAACAATGTTAGCCCAGTTGTACTTACTGCAAGCTTGTGTAGCAAAGTTACATTGTATTGCCCCTTCAGGAAGAAAAAAAATGACTCTTTCATTCTCTTTTTTCTTTTCTTTGAATGGCATTTAGTTTGTGGTTGTGCAGGTGTTTTTTCAGTGTTTATATGTTTTCACCAGTGAGGGCTAGTTCTCTTTCAGTGGGGTTTTATCAGTTATTATAGGTTTAAACCTAAAACCCCACAGCCTAGCCATAATGAAAGTAAACGAAAGACTCTCTAAGCCGGTGCGAATAGGAAGGGGAACCTGTCAAGGTTGTCTGCTGTACACCCTCCATTTTCCATAGTGGTGGAACCATTGGCGTGTACCCTACAGGAGCATCACCATGGACCAGGGATATGGCTGGAGAGGCGTGGTCTGGTACTATTCCTATACCCAGATAAAATATTACTACTGAGCAAAGACCCACACAAAATTTTAAACCGGTTGTATGTGAAATTATAGGCTATGGAAGATGGCCAGGACTGAAGATATACTTGTCCAAGTCCATAATGGTCCCATTGACAGCTGGTACCTCCAGTATAGATTTCCAATTACAAAGGCAGACTGACCCAATCATATACCTGGGTTTAATGTACAGTTGTGAAATTCATACAATTATGGTGGAATACTATGGAAAATGCCTGTCTTCAAATCACTGAGTTAGCGCAAAGGTGGGTCATACTCCTGCAAATGTTGGCAAGTAGGATAGATTTGAGGAAGATGCTGGTCCTCCCAAAACTATTATACCTTTGTCGCAAAATCCCTGTATCACTTAACAGGGCTTGTTTTTGTCAAATTCATGACGCTAATGATTAAATTAGCATGGGTGGAAAAGCAGCTCATAATGGCTAAGCTTCAAATGTCATATCAAAATGGTGGCTTTGGGGCACCAAATTTTAAAATGTATTATTTAGTAGCACGGGTTCAGTTTGTGCATCATTGGGTGCACAGTTGCAGGCAGGCAGGTCCCACACTACGACCTGGAAAGTGGTCTGGTCTCTCCGATTCAGGCTGTGCTGTTTCAAAAAGCGGCTATACTGAGGTCTGAAATCAACACAGGTAGAGTATGGGCCTGTTCCTGGATGGCCACGCTAGGAGGGTAACTTATTGAAATTCTCGCCTTGTGTCAAAATAAGTTTACATTATTTATATACACAGACAGAAAACAATCCAATAACACGAACACACATAAATAGGAAAAATATGAGAGTGATAAATAATGTATGACATTAATGTATGACATTAATGTATGACATTAATGTATGACATTTGCGGAATATCTTGGGACATACACTAATACTTCTCTGGGAAAACTAACATAATATAATTTGAGGAACTTGTAAAAGAAATGTTTTCCTCCTTCAATGAGGACCCACCATGGCCCAAAACATTGATATCATTCTATGTTATGTGGGATGAGTGAAAGGTAAGTCATGCTAGAAAACAATGGGCCCAGGATCTTGCCATTCAAATCACAGATTAACAATGTCTTTAATGTTGCAGGCAAAATAAGGAGATGTCCCACAAAGGTAAATATAGACTGATAAATTATAAATATTTACATAGAGTATATTACACTCCAAAGACAATGCTTTATTATGGAATACACACAACTCAAACTCTAGGAGATGCTCCAACCTGAATGCACCCTTTCTTCATCTGGTTTAATATTGTATAAGCGTGGCACACTTGTGGGCACAAGTGATTGAGGCAGCGGATCTAATAAAAGAGAGTACCTTAGTAATTGCTCCACAGGTGGTCCTACTAGGATATGTGAAAGATGCTCCAATTCACTATAGAAAGTTGCTGGTGATTGCTGTATTACTGGGGAGATGTAGAATGGCAGCTATGTGGAGTGGTAGAAGACTGTTTTGTTTCAAAGACTGGCTGTGAGATATAGTATTCTGTGAAGAAATGGAGGAGTTCTATGCTTGTATGCTGCCGATGGCATCCCGCCCGAGAAACCTTTGGGTGCCTATGCATACTTATATAACTAGGCTCAAAGAGTTGAATAATTAGCAACAACTACCAGAGAAAAGAGATGTGTATCCTATTGTGTTAAGTAGTCAGTATTCAAACTAAAAAAGGGACAACTGTAACCTGTGGTGGTGAGCAATAAGATTAATATGTACTAAGCTGTACAGATGGGTTTCTGATAATTCAAGGCTATCTATGCATCATATTCCATGAGAAGCGATTACTTTCACCTTGACTGCTTTGTAATATGTTCAATAAGCATTATTAAAAAAATATAATAAAATGCTTTTGGCTGCAAATCTGTTTTTGACATATCTAGTTAACAGTGTCACCAAAAATGTGTTTTGCTATCAACCCACCCTTTGTGGACTTATCCCTTTTCTGCTTCTCTTTAATGGGATCACCTTTGTTCTAGCAATGGTCTCCTCGAGGATTGACTACTGCAGCATAATCTACAGGGAACTTCCTGTCAATTTCAGTAGTTAAGCTTCAAAAGCACAATCAACTGGATCAGACCCTCAGCCCTAAGTAAATACGCAATGCCTTATTCACCTTAATACCGACGCTCTTGTCCCTACGTAAATGATGCATTGAGTTCATGAGGGTATGCACAATACATAAGCTATTCGTTGCAGAGCGCTTCCTATCTCTCAAAACTGATGAAACAGCACCATACCTCCAGTTACTTAGGATGACCATTCAAAAAATTCTCAGTGTCCACACAGCTAGATACAATGGTTTTGGAGGTTGAACACCAACGGCCTGATTGCAACCTTGGCAGTCTGGGAGCAGGCCGCCATGTCAGCGCACCGTTCGCAGACCGCCAAAATCGACCACCGGCCATCCGCCAGATTAGTTCTTTTGTAGTCTGGCGGGCGGGCGGGCGGAATGCCGGTTCCACGACAGTGCCTTACAAAAGGCACCACAATGGGAATGCCACAGCCCATACCTGCACGGCATGGACTGTACTGGGGGATGTATTCATACAGGGGGCACGCATGAGCCCCCCTCCATGCATTCCCATGCACAGGGGCAACAGGGGCCACTTTCTTTCTCTACTGCCACTCTTTTCATGTCGGGCTCAAACCATAAAAAGGTTGGCAGTGGGTAAAGTCGTAATATGCTAGGCAGTGACGCAGTTGCATTGGCAAGCATATTGCTTCCCCTGACTGCCGCGCAACTGTCGGGGATCGTGGATCCATGGTGGATGCAGCGGTCCCATGGCAGTCCGACCACCGGAACTCGTAATTCAGTGGTCAGACCGCAGGTGCGGCAGTCCCCAACTGCCACCACACCTCGACCGCGAGTACAGCGGCCCTATGGATTGCCATACTCATAATCAGGCCCTAAGTTCAAAAGGTGAGTATCTCTGGAACACTCGTTCTCTCCTTTGCTATAAAGCATACTTACTGGCATCCAGTTAATCCCAGAAAATATACCTGTTCATATAACTTTGTTTTGCATGTGAATGACTAAGAATAGTTGATCCATCTTGCAGATCTTCACATCTGCAAAACAACTTCAAAGAGACTTCTAGACAATGTTAGTGCCATAAAAAAACAACTGATAAACTACAACAATAAAAAAAGGAAATATTCATCAATCATTGAAACTAAAATTTTGATGGAATGAGTCCCAGCTGACACTTCACTAAACTTGCTCTTAAAATTTCCCCCCAGTCTTCCTCAACCCTAAGATAACTCTAGTATACACCCCCAGGTAAACCATAAAGCCCTTTTGATGTTGGAATAACTTCAAACATAGATGTCAGCCTCCTCGGTTGGGGTAAGTATAGTGGACCAGAGACATCTGCTTTTTTCTGCCCCAGTTAAGTGAGACAAGTTTGTGATGTGTGTGTAAACACTTTTGAGTCCAATATGACACCGTGTTCATATTGTTGTTCTTATCTGCAGAACCAAACATCATCACATTTAAATGACTCAAATCTAGTGTGTACTACCACTGCCTTAAAAGTTTGAGGTGAACAGTGGTGTCCTAGCATGGTTGTAATATTTACTTTATCATGCCACTAAATCTATGTGCTTCTCCACCAGTTAACACTCTACTGCTGCCCAACCAAGACCCATTTCCAATCAACATTTAGAGCGTTTGATATTGTTGGACCTCTCTGTAGGGTCACCCCCTAACATTTTGCCTCCTCCCCTCATTGCTGAATTCGTTTTTGTTGGCTTTAGGGATCTGTACACTTTACTATTGCAAACCAGTGCTAACGTGGTGGCCTTTCCACATTGTAAAATTGGCTTACACCAAACTGGTACATTTAATTTAGTTATATTTCTCTAGTAACGTGATACTACGGGTACCCAGGGCCTGTAAATTAAATGCTTCTAGTGGGCCTGCGCACTTATTGTGACACCCAGTTATTTAAAACTTGTCTCAGGCCTGCCATTGCAACCTGTGTGTTGTTTTAAACTGCCATTTTGACCTTGCAAAATAAATTCCTAGCCAGGCCTAAAATTCCCTTTTTAATACATAAAAGTAACCCTAGGGTAAGCCCTAAACAGCCCATGGGGCAGGGTGTATTGTATTTAAAACATTGGACATGTACTTTAAAGCTTTACATGTCCTGGTAATGAAAAACTCCCAAATTTGTCTTCCACCACTGAGAGGCCTACCTCTGGTGTTTCAACAAAATATTGATTTAAAAATATCAGGAGACAAAAATATCGGAATTTAAATATTGTGATACACAAATATCATTGACAAAAATATCATTTTTTGAGGTAAGTTATATCGTTGTATATAATATTGAAGTTTTTAAAATCGTTTTCACTAATATCGTGGTTAAAATATTGTTTTTCAATTACCAAATTTTCGGGTGGTGCATCTCCCGCGGCTGGGAGGCCGCGTGTACATCAAAGCTCCAAGGTTCCCACCTGTGGAGACGCACTCTGACATCCACTGCAGCAACCTTCATGAGGTAAAAGCCGGATCGGCGAGCGGAGCTCTGTATCACGGAGTCTCAATGTGGAGGCATCCATGGAGGATTGACAAGCCGGATTTGCAAGTGGAGGCCCATTGGTGGGCTTGAAATGTCTCAGACAACGGCATATAACTGAGGCACACACCACTAGACCCATAAACCAACGCAGACTCATTTGAGTTGCCCATTGGAGGGCTCAAATTTCAAAGTGGGAGGTGTGGCCTCTATGCCAAAATGACTGTCGCGCCTCTGAAGAGTGCAATGAGCACGAAACGCGTCAGGCGTGAATCGACAGGCTTGCTGTAAACTGGATCCGCTCGCCCATCCGGCTTTTACCTCATGAAGGTTGCTGCAGTGGATGTCAGAGTGCGTCTCCACAGGTGGGAACCTTGAAGCTTTGAGATATATATATATATCTATATATATCTATATATATATATATATATATATATATATATATATATATATTACCTACTGGTGGTCGCCAGTAGGTAGTTATAGTTAGGACCCTGTTTCCATAGGAAATCCGCAACATTCTATTTGGAATAACTTTGGCG
This sequence comes from Triturus cristatus, assembly GCF_964204655.1. NCBI lineage: Eukaryota > Metazoa > Chordata > Amphibia > Caudata > Salamandridae > Triturus > Triturus cristatus. Next base: position 967,144,559 of record NC_140581.1, read on the forward strand.
CCGGTCGACGAATCCTCGTGAAATTTTCAAAACTAATGGGGCGCTACGCTCCGCTCCTACCCTGAAAGTCTCGGGGGGATTCGTCAAGCGGGGGCTGAGAAAAAAGGGGGGTCCCAAAACACGTTTTCCCCATGCATTTTTCCATAGGACCTTTAGACACAGCTACAGCCCGAACGGCTGAACAGAATTACTTGTAATTTGGCAGAGAGGAAGTCCGCAGGTCAAGGAAGTGCCTTTTGTAGGTGTGGTGTAAATCTGTTCAGTAGTTCCTGAGAAAATAGCATTTAAATCAATATATATATCTGTGGCAGCTTACGGTGCGCTTACCGTGCGCTTACCGTACGCGTACGGTGCCGTGCGCGAGCTCAAATCTGATTGGTTGTCACATGACTGTAAACATTCGAATCAGACGAAATCAGGAAGTGTCGGCCGCCATTTCGTGTGTTTCAAACAGAAAAAAAAAAGGGAGATAACTTGAAAAGGGGGCAAGGAAGAGAGTTACAGACCCCCTAACATTTGAAAGGGGGTCAAAGAAGGACACAAAAGTACAAAAAATACATTTAATAATTAAAAAAAAAAATCGCGGGGTACGCGTACGGTAAGCTTACGGTAAGCTTACCGTACGCGTACGGTAGAAAAAAAAAATAAAAAAAGAAATAAAATTCAGATTTAAGTGTTTAGATATTAGGGGGCTCTAAAAAGAGCCGTTGTGTTTTTGAAGTGATTTTTTAGTGGTACCTACAAGTAAGTACCGACGCAGAGTCTAAGGTTCAAGAGGAAGACTCTGTTCCCTTCATCATTGAAGTGTACACCATCTCCTCTATAAATGTCTTGCATGTCGTAACGCAAGTTGTTGTGGTAAATGGAACCCATACCATAGTCTCGGAGGAAAGCAGAAACAGATTTGTTGACGTGCTTTCTTGCTTTGTCAATCTGCGGACAAAAATGATTGGACCAGGTCCATTTTTGCCTTTGGCATATGTTAGAATACACAAAGGCAGTTTTAGGGGAAAGTGAAAACAGTTGTGCAAAGGTGTCCTTCATAAGCATTTCCAGACCTACCCCAGTCAAAGTGCCTAGGTCATTGCCACCACAGTGCACTATTATGAGGTCAGGGTGTTGGATTTGCATGAAGGATTTCACCAATGGCATCAATTGGTGCCACTTTAACCCTCTCTGACCAATCCATTTAATGTCTACATTTGGCAAAGCAAGGTCTCTCACCATACCTGTTTTCTCTGCATACTTTTCACTCCAGAAGACATAGCTGTGCCCTACAATCCACACTGTGAACATCTTCAAAGGAGATCTGGATGCACTCAGGAGGTGTATTTCAGTAGAATGGGAAAAAGAAATGAAAGACAGTTTGGAAATGGAGGCATACATATTTTTTTAAAATAAAAAGAACTCATTGGCTGTTTCATACCATTCTACACTAAAAACTAGGCTGTACGTGTCAATTTATAGAAGCATGTTTTGTATTGGTACAGAAAAATGTGTTACCAAAGAACAGTACTATGGATTTGCTGTTAGGTTTGAAAAGTCAAGCACTCTTGCTCTTTGGAAATGAAACATTGTGTGGTGAACTTCTGACCTAACTCTACACAGCAGTGTTTCAGGAGCTGTTGCTATGGTAGCAGGCAGAAGTCAAGTTGGGGGAAGGGTACTAGGCTGAAGTCAAGTTGGGGGAAGGGTACTTTTGGAAAAGGGTTGGTTTTCAACCAATAGAAATGTGTGATTACATTTGAAAAAAAGGGGGAAGCACTGAGATTTGAAATTAACATGTATATGTGTGGAAAAAGAGAGGGAAACATTGCCATTATCTGGTTCTGCTGAGAGGAGAGAGGTGTACAGAACAGAGATCCTGGCTCTGATAATCTGCTGTTTGAGTGCCACATTTCTTTCACAACTAACTAATTTTAAAGGTGAGTTATGAGTTTGAGATGGGATGTATATGGTAAATTAAGAAATGAATAATAGAATTGGAATTCCTTTTGTTGAAGTTGTGTTTATCGTTTTGTGTTTTGGGAGAAATTTAAATGTAAGGAACATGTAAAATAATATGGACTATGTTTTCACCATAAAATAGGGTGTATTGTTATAAATGAGGAATACTTTTAGGGTTTGAGGTTGCAGTCAGTAATGCAAATACATTCAGCAACCCTAAGGCTGGTTGCCCTTGCTGGAGTGTAGTCAGTCACCCAGGTTACACATGTTTCTGGTCTCAAAAAGCTGTTTGGATATGTGCGTTTTTCAGAATATGAAAAGTGGATTCAAAATGTGTCAGACTGTAAAAGTACTTATCACTTGCCAAAAAAAACAGTAGGAAGTGTGCTTTCCAATTGGCAAAGAAATTTCGTTTTCTAACTAATATCAAACCATGATTCTGTGTGCAAAGAGGAATTATAGACAGAGATTTATTGCGTATTACTCTGGTAATTTTACAGTTGCATTAGTAGGAAAGGGGGAGCTATTTTTTCTGCAGAAGCAGACTCTTAGCACACACCCAGCTGCTTATCCTGTGGAATCATGCATAGTATTCACAACCGAGTGGGGTTTGAGGTTGCAGTCAGTAATGCAAATACATTCAGCAACACTATGGCTGGTTGCTCTTGCTGGAGTGTAGTCAGTCACCCAGGTTACACATGTTTTCTGGTCTCAAAAAGCAGTTTGGACATGTGCTTTTTTCAGAATCTGAAAAGTGGATTCAAAATGTGACAGACTGTAAAAGTACATATCACTTGCCAAAAAAAGAGTAGTAAGTGTGCTTTGAAATTGGCAAAGAAATTTCGTTTTCTGACTAATATCAAACCATGACTCTGTGTGCAAAGAGGAATTATAGGCAGAGATTTATTGCGTATTACTCTGGTAATTTTACAGTTGCATTAGATGGAAAGGGGGAGCTATTTTTTTCTGCAGAAGCAGACTCTTAGCACACACCCAGCTGCTTATCCTGTGGAATCATGCATAGTATTCACAACCGAGTGGGGTTTGAGGTTGCAGTCAGTAATGTAAATACATTCAGCAACACTAAGGCTGGTTGCCCTTGCTGGAGTGTAGTCAGTCACCCAGGTTACACATGTTTCTGGTCTCAAAAAGCTGTTTGGATATGTGCTTTTTTCAGAATATGAAAAGTGGATTCAAAATGTGTCAGACTGTAAAAGTACTTATCACTTGCCAAAAAAAACAGTTGGAAGTGTGCTTTCCAATTGGCAAAGAAATTTCGTTTTCTGACTAATATCAAACCATGACTCTGTGTGCTAAGAGGAATTATAGACAGAGATTTATTGCGTATTACTCTGGTAATTTTACAGTTGCATTAGTAGGAAAGGGGGAGCTATTTTTTCTGCAGAAGCAGACTCTTAGCACACACCCAGCTGCTTATCCTGTGGAATCATGTATAGTATTCACAACCGAGTGGGGTTTGAGGTTGCAGTCAGTAATGCAAATACATTCAGCAACACTATGGCTGGTTGCTCTTGCTGGAGTGTAGTCAGTCACCCAGGTTACACATGTTTTCTGGTCTCAAAAAGCAGTTTGGACATGTGCTTTTTTCAGAATCTGAAAAGTGGATTCAAAATGTGACAGACTGTAAAAGTACATATCACTTGCCAAAAAAAGAGTAGTAAGTGTGCTTTCAAATTGGCAAAGAAATTACGTTTTCTGACTAATATCAAACCATGACTCTGTGTGCAAAGAGGAATTATAGGCAGAGATTTATTGCGTATTACTCTGGTAATTTTACAGTTGCATTAGATGGAAAGGGGGAGCTATTTTTTTCTGCAGAAGCAGACTCTTAGAACACACCCAGCTGCTTATCCTCTGGAATCATGCATAGTATTCACAACCGAGTGGGGTTTGAGGTTGCAGTCAGTAATGTAAATACATTCAGCATCACTAAGGCTGGTTGCCCTTGCTGGAGTGTAGTCAGTCACCCAGGTTACACATGTTTCTGGTCTCAAAAAGCTGTTTGGACATGTGTTTTTTTCAGAATCTGAAAAGTGGATTCAAAATGTGTCAGACTGTAAAAGTACATATCACTTGCCAAAAAAAAGTGGTAAGTGCGCTTTCAAATTGGCAAAGAAATTTCGTTTTCTGACTAATATCAAACCATGACTCTGTGTGCAAAGAGGAATTATAGGCAGAGATTTATTGCGTATTACTCTGGTAATTTTACAGTTGCATTAGATGGAAAGGGGGAGCTATTTTTTTCTGCAGAAGCAGACTCTTAGCACACACCCAGCTGCTTATCCTGTGGAATCATGCATAGTATTCACAACCGAGTGGGGTTTGAGGTTGCAGTCAGTAATGCAAATACATTCAGCATCACTAAGGCTGGTTGCCCTTGCTGGAGTGTAGTCAGTCACCCAGGTTACACATGTTTCTGGTCTCAAAAAGCTGTTTGGACATGTGCTTTTTTCAGAATCTGAAAAGTGGATTCAAAATGTGTCAGACTGTAAAAGTACATATCACTTGCCAAAAAAAGAGTAGTAAGTGTGCTTTCAAATTGGCAAAGAAATTACGTTTTCTGACTAATATCAAACCATGACTCTGTGTGCAAAGAGGAATTATAGGCAGAGATTTATTGCGTATTACTCTGGTAATTTTACAGTTGCATTAGATGGAAAGGGGGAGCTATTTTTTTCTGCAGAAGCAGACTCTTAGAACACACCCAGCTGCTTATCCTCTGGAATCATGCATAGTATTCAAAAACGAGTGGGGTTTGAGGTTGCAGTCAGTAATGTAAATACATTCAGCATCACTAAGGCTGGTTGCCCTTGCTGGAGTGTAGTCAGTCACCCAGGTTACACATGTTTCTGGTCTCAAAAAGCTGTTTGGACATGTGTTTTTTTCAGAATCTGAAAAGTGGATTCAAAATGTGTCAGACTGTAAAAGTACATATCACTTGCCAAAAAAAAGTGGTAAGTGCGCTTTCAAATTGGCAAAGAAATTTCGTTTTCTGACTAATATCAAACCATGACTCTGTGTGCAAAGAGGAATTATAGGCAGAGATTTATTGCGTATTACTCTGGTAATTTTACAGTTGCATTAGATGGAAAGGGGGAGCTATTTTTTTCTGCAGAAGCAGACTCTTAGCACACACCCAGCTGCTTATCCTGTGGAATCATGCATAGTATTCACAACCGAGTGGGGTTTGAGGTTGCAGTCAGTAATGCAAATACATTCAGCATCACTAAGGCTGGTTGCCCTTGCTGGAGTGTAGTCAGTCACCCAGGTTACACATGTTTCTGGTCTCAAAAAGCTGTTTGGACATGTGTTTTTTTCAGAATTTGAAAAGTGGATTCAAAATGTGTCAGACTGTAAAAGTACATATCACTTGCCAAAAAAAAAGTGGTAAGTGTGCTTTCAAATTGGCAAAGAAATTTTGTTTTCTGACTAATATCAAACCATGACTCTGTGTGCAAAGAGGAATTATAGGAAGAGATTTATTGCGTATTACTCTGGTAATTTTACAGTTGCATTAGATGGAAAGGGGGAGCTATTTTTTTCTGCAGAAGCAGACTCTTAGCACACACCCAGCCGCTTATCCTCTGGAATCATGCATAGTATTCACAACCGAGTGGGGTTTGAGGTTGCAGTCAGTAATGTAAATACATTCAGCATCACTAAGGCTGGTTGCCCTTGCTGGAGTGTAGTCAGTCACCCAGGTTACACATGTTTCTGGTCTCAAAAAGCAGTTTGGACATGTGCTTTTTTCAGAATCTGAAAAGTGGATTCAAAATGTGTCAGACTGTAAAAGTACTTATCACTTGCCAAAAAAACAGTAGTAAGTGTGCTTTCAAATTGGCAAAGAAATTTCGTTTTCTGCCTAATTTCAAACCATGACTCTGTGTGCAAAGAGGAATTATAGACAGAGATTTATTGCGTATTACTCTGGTAATTTTACAGTTGCATTAGTAGGAAAGGGGGAGCTATTTTTTCTGCAGAAGCAGACTCTTAGCACACACCCAGCTGCTTATCCTCTGGAATCATGCATAGTATTCACAACCGAGTGGGGTTTGAGGTTGCAGTCAGTAATGTAAATACATTCAGCAACACTAAGGCTGGTTGCCCATGTTGGAGTGTAGTCAGTCACCCAGGTTACACATGTTTCTGGTCTCAAAAAGGAGTTTGGACATGTGCTTTTTTCAGAATCTGAAAAGTGGATTCAAAATGTGTCAGACTGTAAAAGTACTTATAACTTGCCAAAAAAAACAGTAGGAAGTGTGCTTTCCAATTGGCAAAGAAATTTCGTTTTCTGACTAATATCAAACCATGACTCTGTGTGCAAAGAGGAATTATAGGCAGAGATTTATTGCGTATTACTCTGGTAATTTTACAGTTGCATCAGTAGGAAAGGGGGAGCTATTTTTTCTGCAGAAGCAGACTCTTAGCACACACCCAGCTGCTTATCCTGTGGAATCATGCATAGTATTCACACCCGAGTGGGGTTTGAGGTTGCAGTCAGTAATGCAAATACATTCAGCATCACTAAGGCTGGTTGCCCTTGCTGGAGTGTAGTCAGTCACCCAGGTTACACATGTTGCTGGTCTCAAAAAGCTCTTTGGACATGTGTTTTTTTCAGAATCTGAAAAGTGGATTCAAAATGTGTCAGACTGTAAAAGTACTTATCACTTGCCAAAAAAAAGAGTAGGAAGTGTGCTTTCCAATTGGCAAAGAAATTTCGTTTTCTGCCTAATTTCAAACCATGACTCTGTGTGCACACAGGAATTGTTTTTAGATATTTAATTTGTGATGGTGTTATTATGATTTTCACTTGTAGGAAAGGGGTACATAGTATTTTAAGAATTGAAAAGATCATAAAAAATGTAGCAATATATTTAAATAAAATAAAGGAATTTTTTTTTAGTTTTTTTCAGGTATTGCTGAAGAGCAGTGAACAAAATTTAAGATGCCTACAAAATCCAGACTAAGGAAAAACCACAAAAAAAACTATATTTGAAGACAACTGGAGGACCTAAGTTAGTTGGAGATGCTCATGTTGGGAAAAAGAGAAAGTCTTCTGGCAAGCAAACAAAAGATTTTTTAAGCAATATCTTCAAAAAAAGGAAAAATGTACAAAATGTCTGTACTGGAAAGAATGTTTTAAATAGAAAACAACAGGAAAAAATTGAGCATTTAGTTAATGCAAATGTACCTTCAGAAACAATAAAGATTAACTTAAAAAGAAAAACAGCGTTTAAAGAGATTCATAGAAAAATGTTTCAGAGAAGAGTTATGTCCAATTTGATAAAGGATGTGAAAAAATATAAGAATAAAGCTAAATTTTATAAAAGAAAAAAAGAAATTGAAGCCATTGCAGCAAAGGCTTTAGAATTAAAAAGGAAACTATTCATTTTAATTTTGAACAGGATGCGTACATTAGATAAAATGGTCAATGTACTGAAATCACAAAGCAAAAGGAAAAGACTAGTGAAAAGAACAAACTTTTGTAAAGTGTTTTTAGGAGAATGGATGCATAGTTCAAGTAGTGAACCTTTTTTTAATGAAGAGAGTTATTTTCAAAGTAATAGTTTGCTGCATGCAGTTGACACCAGAGGTCGTGCTTATGAAGTGAAAAATGGTTGTATAATGGAGAAGGAGAAAATGGTTCCAAGAGATGAGGTACAAGTGATGGCGGATGAGGCTATGGGGAGACGTCCTAAAGCCCCAGTGTACACTTGGAATTGTAGTAGTATTTGCACTGTGCGTCAGGAATCTATTGATAAATTTCGTGAGTTTCTAAGAGAATATAGTAAAAAAAGTGTTAAACAGAAGATTAAGGTGCTTCAAAGTCTAGATCCATGCAGAGTGAGAGAGAATACTCAGTTTGCAGGGACATTCTCTGGCTTGTCTATCTAGAAAAGTGTGTAAAAGTGTTTTTCATCATTTTAGGATGCTGGCTGTTCATCATACTGAAATGAGAAAGTTTGTGAGACGGTTGTATTTTGCTAAAGGTCCAGCAATAAAGTTAGATGAATTGAATAGGGCTCTGTTCCGTGGATCGGTATCAGATGTAGAGAAGGTTACTGATGAAATTCAGTTTTGTTACTTTGGTCCAGAACAAGAAAGTGCAGAAAAGGACACAGTAAATGAGGAAGAAGTGGAAGAGAATGTAGAACCCTCTGTAAGTAAGGCATTTAATGATCACATAACAAAATTTGCAATAATCTCTAATAAAAGACCAAATATTACTTGTATTTGTTGCCGCAGAAATCATTATAGAAAACAAACCAGGAATGTTGATCTCTACAGAAAAAGTGAAAATGAAGATAATTATAAGTGGAAGGATTTTGCCACATATATATTTCTTGAAAATTGTTTTGAATTGGGTGAAGATCAGCGTATTTGTAAATACTGTTACAACAAGTTAGAGGAAAATAGAATGCCGACCAGAGCTGTACATAATAATTTAGAATTGGATGCTATTCCTGCCGAACTTTCTGAATTAAATACATATGAGTCTATACTTATTCAATGTGTTCATCCTTTCCAGACCATAGTACGTATGGAGCCCAAAACTGGTAAATTACCTCCTTCAGATTTACTGAGAGGTTTAAAAGGTAGAGTGGTGTATTTGCCCTTGGATTTGAAAAAAAATATGGAAACTATTGATGCAGATACTTTGGAAACTGAACCATTAGTTATTTTGGTTAATGGTGTACCTACAAAGAATAAGAAGATTTGGCAGGAGCTGGTAGATGTACGGAAAGTACAAAGAGCAAATTTGTATTTGAAAAGGAATAACAAATGGTATGAATCAATTTATATAGAAGAAGAAGAAGAAGATTTACAAGAAGACACACAGAAACACCAACTGGACAAATTGAAAAAGTGGACAAGTCAAAGGAAGAAGAAATTTATGAACATTTTAGCATACATCCTCTTCATTCAAAAGAAGTTATGGGAGACAATATTGATCTGTTTCAGATGAAGAAAGCAAAAGGAACTCCCGTGAGTGTATGGGAGGAGAGCTTGGAAGCTCGATGTTTTCCCCAGCTGTTTCCTACAGGAAAAGGAGGACGATACGATGAACGTCCAGAACAGATTCCAGCTTCTGAGTATCGAACTACAAGACTATATGCAGAAGATCCCAGATTTCGACAAAGTATTCCTTATTTGTTCCATCTTTTATTTGAAAGCGACTTGTCTGCATTATCATATGCAGTAAATCACATTTTAAAAAGTGGAGTACATTTACAAAATGTGTCTGCTAAGGATTTTATGGAGAAAGTGCAGCACCGAGATGATCATTTGGAAACACAACTGATCAATCTGATGGCTTGTCAGCGTGGGACAAATGAATATTGGTACCGACGCCATGGTGAATTAAAATGCATGTTACGGAATTTAGGAACACCAACATGGTTCCTTACCCTAAGCTGTGCTCAGTACGCTTGGGATGATTTACTGGATTTTCTACGAGAGGCAAATTCAAACATTAAAAACATCGAATACAAGACAGCAGGAGAACTGTGCTCATTGGATCCGGTTAATGTTTGCAGATATTTCAATCATAGATTTGAGGCTATGATGTCCTTCATCTGCAATAAAAAAAATCCACCTCTTGGAGAAGTAGTGGATTTCTTTTGGAGAAAAGAGTACCAGGCAAGAGGTGCTCCTCATATTCATATGCTGTTGTGGATCAAGGATGCCCCAAAGTTTGGAACAGATACTGATGAAGCAGTGTTATCTTTCATTGAAGAATATGCAACATGTGCTATACCAAAAAGCACAGAAGAGAAAAAGTTAAAGGAGCAAGTTTTACGTTTCCAAAGTCATCGGTGTGGAAAATACTGTCGACGGAAATACAAGAGCAAAGATAAATACTACACTAAATGTCGATTTGGATTTCCTAGACCTGTTCTTTCAAATGGAAGAGTAAACAGTTTTATGTCATCTGTGAGACATACTATTACAAGAAAATCACCTAAGAATACCTACAACCTTAAAAGAAAAGAAGAATCAAAAAATATAAATGACTACAACCCAGTCATTTTATCCATGTGGAATGCTAACATGGATATACAGTATGTAGCTGACAATTCCATTGCTGTTGCTCGATATGTAACGTCTTACATTACTAAATCAGAAAAAACTGAATTGAAAGAAATGTGGGAAGAGATTTCTCACGAGAAGACTGTCAGTAAGAAGCTGTACAGTTTCAGTTTAAAGATGTTATCGCATCGAGAAATTGGATCCTACGAATGTTCAGATAGGTTATCTTCTGCAAGTCTCTACTCGAAATCAAGAAGAATAATTTGGGCAAGTTTAGGCCTTGCAGCAATGAGAAATCGGGTACTGAAATCTGTTGGAGAAATTGAATATTTGGCCGAGAATGACCCAGAAAGTACAGATATTTTGAAATCAAACATGTTGGACACATATTATCCCAAGAGAAGTCTTCATCTTGAGAACATGTGTCTCTATGAAGTGCTACAGAACTACATTTATTCACGGAAAGCCACAGAAGACATCAACAATGGAAAATATAAAGTCATTGGTGAGGAAGGATGTTTGGTGAAGCAAACAAAAGGAAGTTTGATAAATCACAGGAAGCTGAGTTGCGACACTACTAACAAAAAGGAATTTTACTACTTGGCTCTTTTACAGCTGTTTAAACCATGGCGTACAGAGGATGAACTACTGGGAGAATTTCAAAGCTATGAAGATTCCTTTAATGCTTGCAAAGACAGCATAGAATGCAGTACTTTCACAAATTATGTGCAAATGTTAAATGAAGAAATTGAACAGGAAACTACAATTGCAGCTGAAGTAGCTAGAGACAGTTCTCAAGACAGCCAAAGTTCAGGAACACTCAGTCAAGATCCCCTAGGACAACCAATCGTTGAAAATGAAGCTGCAATAGCCATGAATGAAGTGGAAACGGCTATGAATCAAGCTCAAGAAGAATTTATAGACTTACCAAATTTGGAAAGACAACTGAATGAAGAGCAGCAACAAATTTATGAAGAGATCAGAAACAAAATTGATCACGGATTACTACATGAAAAAAAAGAGTGCTCATGCACATCATTTCATCCAATCAGGATGTATGTAAGCGGACAAGCTGGAACTGGAAAAAGTTTCTTAATAAAAGTCATCAGAAGCTACCTACAGCAAAAAACGGATTCAACTTTGTCTTGTGTGGTTACTGCTCCAACTGGGTTAGCAGCATATAACATAAAAGGAATCACCTTACATCGTTTGCTAATGTTACCAGTGGAGCATGAGAACAAAATACAATACCACAAGCTAACTGGAGAAGCATGCTTGGAAGTTTCAAGAGTATTGAAGAAGATGCAAGTTCTCATTATTGATGAGGTGAGCATGGTATCAAACTTAATGCTTGCCTTTGTGCATTTAAGAATGCAGCAAATTCTAAGGACAGACTATGACATGTTATTTGGTGGAAAACATGTCATAGTTTTTGGGGATCTTCTACAGCTTACTCCAGTTAAAGGACAACCAGTGTTTAATACTGTGACACATGAAGACACAAAGAAGTCATTGGGAAGCATTGGTAGTGCAAATATTTGGTCCTTCTTTGAGTACAAGGAACTTACTACTAATATGAGGCAAGGAAACGATGAAGAATATGGAAGTATTCTGAAAGATATCAGAATTGGACTACTCACTGAAGCTGGCACAAAAGAATTACAGAGTCGGTTGCTACATAATTTATTTCCAAAGGAAGAAATAGTTGCAGAGAAGATATACAAGAACATTGCAGAAAAGAAAAGTGTCATCTGCTTAATGCCAACTCTACGTGAATGCTCAGTATTCAATGAGGAGCTTTTGAAATTGGAAAAGGAAGAGATTAGGAAATTGGAAGCAGTTGACAAAATTCAGGATGGAAGAATTACTATCACATTAACAGGCAAACTGAAAAATAAATTGGATTCACTAGAGAAGAACATTTCCAAAACTGCTGGATTAGAAAAAAATCCATATGTTTGCATGAACTGTAGAGTATTTTTAAGGAGAAATTTGGATGTTGAAAAAGGCTTAGTAAATGGAGCTATGGGAAGAGTTGTGGGTTTTATTAATTATCAGAAAAAAGATGGAATTGAATGTTTACGAATAAAATTTGATCAGATAGAAGAAGTTATAGACATTTGTCGTTGTACAGTTCGTTTCATGCTTGTGAAAGACTTATATGTACAAAGGAAACAGTTTCCGTTTTCTCTAGCATATGCTGTAACTATTCACAAGTCTCAAGGATTGACTGTAGATTGTGCTTTTGTAAACATTGGTTCAACTGTGTTCAAAGAAGGTATGGCTTATGTTGCTTTGTCACGAGTGAAAACATTATCTGGTTTATTCATGATAGACTTTGATGATTCAAAAGTTAGTGCTGATACAAACTGTGTAAAGGAGTATAATAGATTAAGAAGAACCTATGCTCCTCATTTAGGTCAGTATCCTGTGTTGGAGAAACGTGTAGTTTCTCGAAAAAGGAGAATTGAGAATATCTGTAATGAGGATGTAGAGAGGAGGAAAAAAAGAGGAGTGAAGAAATTGCAAGCAAAAAGAAAAAGGAAAATGTTGAAGAGGTTGTAGGTTGTCATTTTGAAAATAGCTCTGGTGTCAACTGCTACGCTAATAGTGCTGAATGTTGCATTTTATTTGGAAAGTTTGCAAGAGCAGATAATAGTAAATCAGACAAAAAGATTCTGTTCTGAGTTGAGTCTCCTTTTTCAAAAGCTGAGTAATGATAAAACTAAAATAGAAAGTGCTACTGAAATTAGAAAACTTTTAGATGTATGTTCAGGACGTACACAGTTTTCTCAAAATGTACAGCAAGACGCACAGGAATTCTTGATGTATTTTTTTCAGGTACTGGAAGAAGAAGGGGTGCCAATTGAAAATATGTTTGGTGTCTCTTATAAATGGGAACATAGTTGTGAAAACTGTTTCAATACATGTGGCTCTAATGTTGATTCTGAAAGGTTTATTTATTTAACATTGCCAGACAGTAAAACAGTCACTTTTGCTAAATTAGTTAAAGATGCTAATCATAGCATGGAATGCGGTGAGTGCAAATCTGACATGTTTTCAACGTTAATTTTAAAGGAATACGGACAGTATGTAATTTTAATGATGCAACGATGTAAAGCTGATGGTTCAAAATTGGATACTTTAATAAAGAAGTTTATAGGACAGCAATTATCAATTTCAGGAAAAACTTTTGTAACAGTTGCAATAATTTTCCATGAAGGACCTACTGTAACTTCTGGACATTACACAGTTTATCTTAAATGTGAAAAAGGCTGGACACTGTGTAATGATTCCCAATTGATTTTCAAGCAACGTTTGCCTTTTGATTTAGCAAATTCCTATCTAATCTTCCTGAAACCTAAATTTTAGAGAGACTTGGCAAGATCTGTACAAAACAATTTTACCATTTTATTGGATTACCATTGGAATTTACAAATAAAAAGATTTTTCAAATTACCATTTGGCCTAAAGGAAAGGTAACCAATTGTATTGTGGACTTATTTCATTCCTAATTAATCTTTCGGAAACCAAAAATTTTAGAGAGAATCGGTAACATCTGTACAATTTAAATTTTGGAATTTTATTGGATTACCATTGGAAATTTCATCAAAAAAGATTTTTAAAAATACCATTTGGCCTAAAGGAAAGGTAATCAATTGTATTGTGGACTTATTTAATTCCTAATTAATCTTTCGGTAACCAAAATTTTAGAGAGAATCGGTAACATCTGTCCAATTTAAATTTTGGAATTTTATTGGATTACCATTGGAAATTTAATCAAAAAAGAATTTAACAATTACCATTTGGCCTAAAGGAATGGTAACCAGATGTATTTTGGAGTTATTTGAGATATATTATTTTTGTGATTATGCTTCTGTAACAAAATTGTCAGACGGTATTTTAAAGAAAAAGTTATTGTTATTAGATGAAATTTTTTTTGAATATTTTGCATTTCTATAATGTTATGTTTTAGTGAGAAGAGATTCTGGGCTTTTTTAAAACAATCTTTGAGATTGTTAATTTTTTTTTGCCCGCTGTTAAGTGATGAATGCAATTGCTTTCACGATTTATAGTGAAATGCAATATATTCTGAAAACAGCAAAAAAAAGGCAAAAAATTGTTTTTGGGAAAATATGTAAATACGTGTACTGTATTATAAAATGTTTTATTAAATATTAATACTTTTTTCTTTTTTTCCAGATTGAGAAAGAAAATTTTCGAAAAATAAAGCCATTTTTATAAGCAATTTCAATTAAATTTAAATTTATAATTAAATTTTTGGGTGGGTCAGGTAAGTCAGAAATTAGATGGTCCCTTTCTTCCACTTCTCCTCAAACAGATTATCAGTATTTAGTTATTAACCCTCAAGGACCTTCTAATGTGATAATTGTTTTTTAGTGTTTTTTAAAAAAAAAAAAAAAATACGCTTACCGTACGCGTACGGTAAAAAAAAAGTTTTCAAGAAAAAATTAAAAAAAGTTGAGAGGTAAGGTTGGCTCTTAAAAGAGCCGTTGTGTTCATGCAGGGACAGAGGAAAGGAAGAATGGGAACATTAGCTGGTAGGACAAATGTGCTGGTCTATTTTGTTGTTAATGAGGGGAAGACTGGTCTCCCTATGAACAATTAGACCATGGCAAAATGAACACCGCATAGTAACCCTCACAAACCGATGGTTAGTTTCCACAGGACCAGAAAGTGGTGAATCTGCCCCCACAGATGAAGGGCTCTGCTGAGCTTCCGAAGAAGGACTCGGCTGAGCTGCTGTGGATGTGCTTGCTCGACTTACTGAAGGGTTGCCTCTAGTATGTCGTGCATGTGTCCTAGGATGTACATCCTCAAGGTGTCTCAACATAGTGTGATTCCCGAAGGAATACTTCTTGTTGGGATTACCTCTCGAAAGTACACGCTGGCACAGCTTGCAAGTCACCAAGGCAGCATTGACTTTTTTCTCGCCCTCAGGAAAAGTAAAATACTCCCATATAAAAGAGCTCTTCTGTTTCCTCTTTCTCTGCCTGATGGTGGTGCTGCTAGCCTCACTCTCAGCAGAAGAGTGCTGGTCTGCCATCGTATCCCAAAGACAAGTCAGCTCCTTCTCCTAAGGGATCACAAGCAGAAATGAGGGGAATGGGTGTGGTGTAGGAGAGTTCTAGAACTGAAACTACTTTGAACCAATCAAAAGTTTTGTTTCTTGATCACATGACCCACCGTGTGCGTACGTTATGCTTACGGTGCGCTTACGGAGCGCTTACGGAGCGCTTACGGTAAAAGTACGCATGCGCGTAAAAAAGACACGCGCTCGCGCGCATGCGCATAACGGGCACGCCCCAGCACTTCCGCGTAACGTGCGCGTGTAGCGTACACGCTTACGCGCCACGTACGCAGTACGCACAGCTACGTGAATTGCGTACCCATACGCAAAAAGAGTAGAAAAATTACGAACATTACGCAAACCGTACGCTTACCGTAAGCTTACCGTACGCGCACTTAAAAAAATAAAATAAAAAAATTAAAAAAAAGGAAAAAAGAATTTCTATGTTATACTAATATATCTTACCTGTTTGGAAAAAAAAAATGAGAAAAATTAATATATTGCAGAATTTTTTAAAATTAAGCATAGTGTTTTAAGAGAATATAAAGTAAAAAAAAAAAAAAAAAACACTTGCAAATAAAAAAATAAAAAACACGTTTAATATAAGAATTTGTAAAAAAAAAACATAAAAAATCAATGAAAAAACCATGGGAATCACACATGTTATAGGTAAGAATTAGAATTTAAAAAACCATACAAATTCACTGAAAAAACCATGAGTTTCACACACGTTATAGTTAGGAATTAGCATTTAAAAAACCTTGCAAATTCACTGAAAAACCCATAGGTTTCACACACGTTATAGTTAGCTGGACATTTCACTCATAAAAAACTATTGAAATTCCCCCGTTATAGTTAGTTAAGCTAACTATAACTCGCGCACCCGCAATCCACTGCTGATGACGTAACATATTACATCACTCATGACATGGTCAGTGACATCACTCATGACATCACTGATGACATCTCAAATGACATCACTGATGACATCATCCAGTGAATGTGTATTTTTCTGAAAATTAAATATGTTTAATATATGTATATCTCAAGGTCGATGGAAAAATAAATGGGTATATAAGTGTCTAAAAGGATGATTTGTTTTTGAAAATTTGATTGTGTAACTGACTGATTAAGTGTATCTTAGTGAATACATGGCTTAGTGAGTAATGTTTAAATATGTAATTATCTGTATCAGTCTCTCACTTTGTGTATAAGTGTCTGCTTGGGATGGTGAGTAGCTACATGGGTGTTTATATTGGATTTTAGGTTGTTTTTTGAGTATCAGTCTGAGTGTCTGCATGGTTCGGTGGGGGGTATTACGTAGTGCATAGGTGCATGTATGATTGACTATCTGGTTGTATGTGTTGAAGACAGCATGTGTGCATGACTGTATGGTTGGATGAGTGTGTGTATGGGTGTGTTAGTGAGTGAATGACTGTCTCAATAGTGTCTTTATGAGTTACTACATATGTTTTAAAGAAGTATATTTGACTATTTGTGTATATAAGTGAGTATGTGTGAGAGTGAGAGATTGAAACAGTTCCTGTATGAATAATTATGTGTTTTTATTAGTAATTATTTAAAAGAGTAAGTATGTGTAAGTTTCTGTACAAGTACGTGATGAGGTGTGTGTATAACTGAATATGCAAGTAAATGGATGTTTGACTCTTTATTAGCATGAGTGACTATGTGTGTGAGTAACTCTATGGATGAGTGACAATGTGTAACAGGATGTATAGGTGTATGAGTACATATGATGAGTGAGTAAATGTATGAGTGACTGTACAGGACTTTTGGTGAATGAGTGGATGTGTATGTGGATCTTAGTATTACTGAATAGGTTGTTGTAACTGATATTGATTTCAGTCTCTATTTTTGAATGTTTGTATCAAAGGTTATATTAGGGTGAGAGGAGGTCTACCACTCTGTCACAAGGATGATGTCATGAGTGATGTCATTTGAGATGTCATCAGTGATGTCATGAGTGATGTCACTGACCAAGTCATGAGTGATGTAATATGTTACGTCATCAGCAGTGGATTGCGGGTGCGCGAGTTATAGTTAGCTTAACTAACTATAACGGGGGAATTTCAATGGTTTTTTATGAGTGAAATGTCCAGCTAACTATAACGTGTGTGAAACCTATGGTTTTTTCACTGAATTTGCAAGGTTTTTTAAATGCTAAATCCTAACTATAACGTATAGGTTGCTGTATGGGTGGAAAGTTCTGGACTTGCGACGCTGCAGTTGTTAGGGCCTAACTATAACGTGTGTGATACCTATGGTTTTTTCAGTGAATATATATATATATATATATATATATATATTCACTTAAAAAACCTTAGGTTTCACACATGTTATAGTTAGCTGGACATTTCCCTTGTAAAAAACCAATGAAATTCCCCTGTTATAGTTACTGCAGGCAACTCTAACTCACGCGACCGCAATCCTCTGCTGATGACGTCAGATATTACATCACTGTATTTAGACACTTATTTACCCATGTCTTCTTCCATTAATCTTTAGCTATACATATATTACAAATATTTATTTTTCAGAAAGACACATATGTCATCGGTGATGTAATATCTGACATCATCAGCAGAGTTTTGCGGTCGCGTGAGTTATAGTTGCCTGCACTAACTATAACGGGGGAATTTCATTGGTTTTTGACGAGGGAAATGTCCAGCTAACTATAACATGTGTGAAACCTAAGGTTTTTTAAGTGAATTTGCAAGGTTTTTTAAATGCTAATTCCTAACTATAACGTGTGTGAAACCTATGGTTTTTTAAGTGAATTTGTACGGTTTTTAAATGCTAAGTTATGTATTTATTAATATTTTTTTTTCCAGGTTTTTAACCGTGCGCGAAAAAATTAAAAAAAGTTTTCACCCTGGGTGGGGGGGTCCTTCAGTGACCCCCTGACAAAGGCTAGGGGGTCAGGAACTGTCCACCCTGCCCCCTTTTCACGTTCTCCACCTTTGTTTTTCACTGCCTTAGACTGCGAGAGACAAAATGGCGGCCGACACTTCCTGATTTCGACCGATTCGAATGTTTACTGACATCTAACAACCAATCAGAATTGCGCTCGCGCACGGTGCGCACGTATAGATATTTATATGGTTTTAAATGCTATTTTTCAGGAAATACTGAACAGATTTACACCAGACCTGCAAAAGTCAGTTTCCTGACCTGAGGACTACCTCTCTGCCAAATTTCAAGTAATTCTGTTCAGCCGTTCGGGCTGTAGCTGCGACTAAAGGTCCAATGGAAAAATACATGGGGAAAACGCGTTTTGGGACCCCCCCTTTTTCTCGGCCCCCGCTTGACGAATCACCCCGAGACTTTCAGGGTAGGAGCTGAACGGAGCGCCCCATTTGTTTTGAAAATTTCGCGAGGATTCGTCAACCGGCGCCAAAGTTATTCAAAATAGAATTTTGAGATGTCCTATGGAAACTCGGTCCTAACTATAACTATCTACTGGCGACCGCCAGTAGATAATATATATATATATATATATATATATATATATATATATATATATATATATATATTACCTACTGGCGGTCGCCAGTAGGTAGTTATAGTTAGGACCACGTTTCCATAGGAAATCCGCAACATTCTATTTTGAATAACTTTGGCGGCGGTTGACGAATCCTCGCGAATTTTTCAAAATAGGTGGGGCGCTACGCTCCGCTCCTACCCTGAAAGTCTCGGGGGGATTCGTCAAGCGGGGGCTGAGATAAAAGGGGGGTCCCAAAACACGTTTTTCCCATGCATTTTTCCATAGGACCTTTAGACACAGCTACAGCCCGAACGGCTGAACAGAATTACTTGAAATTTGGCAGAGAGGTAGTCCTCAGGTCAAGGAAGTGCCTTTTGTAGGTTTGGTGTAAATCTGTTCAGTAGATTCAGAGAAAATAGCCTTTAAATCAATATATATATCTGAGCCAGCGTACGGTGCGCTTACGGTGCGCTTACCGTACGCGTACGGTGGCGTGCGCGAGCGCGATTTTGATTGGCTGTTAGATCTTAGTAAACATTCGAATCGGTCGAAACCAGGAAGCGGCGGCCGCCATTTTCTCTCTCGCTCTCTGAGTTGGGCAGCAAAAACGATGCCAAAAAATGTCTAAAGAGGCAGTTTCTTGAGATCCTAACCACCCAGCATTGATATAGGGGTCCCCAAACAACCCCCAAGCCCAAATATTTTTTTTTTTTTTTTCGGAAAATCGCCGATTACACTTACCGTATCGGCGTATTATCCACACCCTCCCCACCCCGTGTGCAAATGGTGCCCGACGAGCACCATTTGTGCATGGCTTATTACAGATAAGAAATAAACAAAGAATAAATTTCACAAAGATGCGCATAATATGTCCCCCATGTGCGCACGGTGCGCGAAGCGCATCGTGCGTACATGGCCCATCCCGCATAACGTGGGCACGCGGTGCGCGCAGCGCACCTCGTGACCACCGTGCGTGCACGGCACTAACTGCGTAAAGTGGGCGCGCGGTGCGCAAAGTGCGCGGTGCGCGAAGCGCACCGCGTGCTCACTGTGCGCGCACGGTGCGCGAAGCGCACTGTGCGCGCACGGAACGAACTGCGTTAACTGGGCGCGCACGCCACGAATGACGTAAAGTAACTTAGCATTTAAAAAACGTACAAATTCACTGAAAAAACCATAGGTTTCACACACGTTATAGTTAGGAATTAGCATTTGAAAAACCTTGCAAATTCACTGAAAAAACCATAGGTTTCACACATGTTATAGTTAGCTGTACATTTCACTCGTAAAAAACCAATGAAATTCCCCCGTTATAGTTAGTGCAGGCAACTATAACTCACGTGACCGCAATCTTCTGCTGATGACATATGTGTCTTTATGAAAAAAAAATATTTGTAATATATGTATAGCTAAAATTTAATGGAAGAAGACATGGGCAAATAAGTGTCTAAATACAGTATTAGCATCAGCAGAGGATTGCGGTCGCGTGAGTTATAGTTGCCTGCACTAACTATAACGGGGGAATTTCATTGGTTTTTTACGAGTGAAATGTACAGCTAACTATAACATGTGTGAAACCTATGGTTTTTTCAGTGAATATATATATATATATATATATTTTTTTATACAACAATCGCCCTGAAGCATTAAAAGGGGCACTTGACCATGCTCCTAACCATTAGGTCACTTCTGCCTCTCTGCAGCCTGCCCCTCCATTGGCCATAAAAATTATTCACCAATGCAGACGCGTTTCGAGGCATTTCACGCCTCTTCATCTAGGGCACAAACAACCATTGAAAACTTAACTCCATTCCCCTTTTCCGGTTGTTTGTGCCCTAGATGAAGGCTGCAGAGAGGCATATATATATATATATATATATATATATATATATATATATATATAGATATTCACTTAAAAAACCATAGGTTTCACACATGTTATAGTTAGCTGGACATTTCACTCGTAAAAAACCAATGAAATTCCCCCGTTATAGTTACTGCAGGCAACTATATCTCACGTGACTGCAATCCTCTGCTGATGACGTCAGATATTACATCACTGTATTTAGACACTTATTTACCCATGTCTTCTTCCATTAATCTCTAGCTATACATATATTACAAATATTTATTTTTCATAAAGACACATATGTCATCAGTGATGTAATATCTGACGTCATCAGCCGAGGATTGCAGTCGCGTGAGTTATAGTTGCCTGCAGTAACTATAACGGGGGAATTTCATTGTTTTTTTACGAGTGAAATGGCCAGCTAACTATAACATGTGTGAAACCTATGGTTTTTTAAGTGAATTTGCAAGGTTTTTTAAATGCTAATTCGTAACTATAACGTGTGTGAAACCTATGGTTTTTTCAGTGAATTTCAAAGGTTTTTTAAATGCTAACTTTTAAGTGTGATAGTAGTTATATCTATTTTTTGTACTGATTTTCTACAGTTTAACTGTTTATTTATAAATATTTTATTCATTAAATAACATATATTTTTCTGAAAATTGCAAAAAAACATTTTTTAATTAAAACTGAAATATTGATTAATTTTCTTGTTTTCATTTTTTATTTTAATATATTTATATTCTTTTCTTTAAAAAAATAATTCAAATTTTTTTCGCAGTCGCGCACTCAAAGTGTACACATCACGGTGGGTGCGCGCATTCTAACCGCCATTTTAGAAAAGTCATGAAGGATCCGCGTATGGTGTGCGACGGCTGCGTGTTTTTCAGTTACATCATATACATTTAATATCACGTGATATGCGCGATTGGTATGCGACCAGTCTGCGACTCCTGCTCCCGCGCATTCGCGACACATGCGCATTACGGTACAAGATGTTTGCGCGCTTGCGGGTCCCGCGTGACATCATATACGTGCTGGGGGGCGCTGGGTGCACGAGTCCCGCAAAAAAAATGTATGTTCCAAAATGATATGTATGTGTCTTTAATATACATATTAAGGCAAGAGATTATGTAAGATATTCATCAAAATAATATATTTGTACTTATAAGAAACTTATATTATTTTTAAATATATTTTTGCGAAGTCGGGTGCGTGCGTCGTGAGTGCAGAAAACCAGGTCAGCAGAGCTGCTGTAGAGCCAGAGAACCAGGCCAGCAGAGCTGCTGCAGAGCCAGAGAAACCAGGTCAGTAGAGCTGCTTTAGAGGGAGAGAACCAGGTCAGAAGAGCTTCTATAGAGCCAGAGAACCATGTCAGCAGAACTGCTTCAGAGCCATAGAACTGGGTCAAAGGATCTGCTTTAGAGCCAGAGAACCAGGTCTGCAGAGCTGTTGTAGAGCCAGAGAACTAGATCAGCAGAGCTGCTCTGTGGCATAAGAACTAGGTCAGCAGAGCTGCTCTAGAGCCAGAGAACCAGGTCAGCAGACCTGCTGTAGAGCCAGAGAAACCTGGTCAGCAGAGCTGCTTTAGAGAGAGAGAACCAGGTCAGCAGAGCTGCTTTAGAGCCAGAGAACCATGTCAGCAGAACTGCTTCAGAGCCATAGAACTGGGTCAACGGAGCTGCTTTAGAGCCAGAGAACCAGGTCTGTAGAGCTGTTGTAGAGCCAGAGAACTAGATCAGCAGAGCTGCTCTAGCTGACACTGTCTGACTGACACTGACTGACTGACACTGACTGACACTGATTGACACTGACTGACACTGACACTGACTGACTGACACTGACTGACTGACACTGATTGACTGACACTGACTGACTGACACTGATTGACTGACACTGACAGACTGACTGACACTGACTGACTGACATTGACTGACACTGACTGACTACTCTCTACTACTCTACTACTGACTCTCTACTACTCTCTACTACTCTCTCTGTACTACTCACTCTCTACTACTCACTCTCTACTACTCTACTACTCTCTACTACTCACTCTCTACTACTCACTCTCAACTACTCACTCTCAACTACTCACTCTCAACTACTCTACTACTCACTCTCTACTACTCACTCGCTACTACTCTCTCTCTACTACTCACGCTCTACTACTCTCTACTACTCACTCTCTACTACTCTCTACTATTCACTCTCTACTACTCACTCTACTACTTTCTACTACTCTCTACCACTCACTCTCTACTACTCTACTACTCACTCTCTACCACTCTCTACTACTCACTCGCTACTACTCTCTACTACTCACTCTCTACTACACTCTCTACTACTCTCTCTCTCTACTACTCTCTACTACTACTCTCTACTATTCACTCTCTACTACTCACTCTCTACTTCTCTCTACTACTCACTCTACTACTCTCTGCTGCTCTCTAGCACTCACTCTCTACTACTCTACTACTCTCTCTACTACTCACTCTCTACTACTCACTCTCTACTACTCTCTACTACTCACTCTCTACTACTCACTCTACTACTCTCTACTACTCTCTCTCTACTACTCACTCTCTACTATTCACTCTCTACTATTCACTCTCTACTACTCGCTCTCTACTACTCACTCTCTACTACTCACTCTCTACTACTCACTCTCCACTTCTCACTCTCTACTACTCGCTCTCTACTACTCACTCTCTACTACTCACTCTCTACTACTCACTCTCTACTACTCTCTCTGCTACTCACTCTCTACTACTCACTCTCTACTACTCTACTACTCTCTACTACTCGCTCCCTACTATTCTCTACTACTCACTCTACTACTCTCTCCTACTCTCTACCACTCACTCTCTACTACTCACTCTCTACTACTCTCTCTCTACTACTCACTCTACTACTCTATACTACTCACTCTGTACTACTCTCTCTCTACTACTCTCTCTCTACTACTACTCTTTACAATTCACTCTCTACTACTCACTCTCTACTTCTCTCACTTACTCACTCTACTACTCTCTGCTGCTCTCTAGCACTCACTCTCTACTACGCTACTACTCTCTCTCTACTACTCACGCTCTACTACTCTCTCTCTACTACTCTCTACTACTCACTCTACTACTCTCTACTACTCACTCTCTACTACTCTCTCTCTACTACTCACTCTCTACTATTCACTCTCTACTACTCGCTCTCTACTACTCTCTACTACTCACTCTCTACTACTCACTCTCTACTACTCTCTACTACTCGCTCTACTACTCACTCTCTACTATTCTCTACTACTCACTCTACTACTCTCTCCTACTCTCTACCACTCACTCTCTGCTACTCAACTACTCACTCTCTACTACTCTCTCTCTACTACTCACTCTCTACTACTCACTCTCTACTACTCACTCTACTACTCACTCTGTACTACTCTGTACTACTCACTCTGTACTACTCACTCTCTACTACTCTCTACTGCTCACTCTCCACTACTGATTCTCTACTACTTGCTCTCAACTACTCTCTACTACTCACTCTACTACTCACTCTCTACTACTCTACTACTCTCTCTACTTCTCACTCTCTACTACTCTCTCTACTACTCACTCTCTACTACTCACTCTACTACTCACTCTCTACTACACACTCTCTGCTACTCGCTCTCTACTACTCTCTAGTACTCACTCTAATACTCACTCTCTACTACTCTCTACTACTCACTCTCTACTACTCCACTACTCTCTACTACTCTCTCTCTACTACTCACTCTCTACTACTCACTCTCTACTACTCTCTCTACCACTCTCTACTACTCACTCTCTACTACTCTCTACTACTCACTCTCTACTACTCTATCTCTACTACTCTCTACTACTCACTCTGCTACTCACTCTCTACTACTCTCTACTACTCACTCTCTACTACTCACTCTCTACTACTCTCTACTCACTCTCTACTACTCTCTACTACTCACTCTACTACTCACTCTCTACTACTCTCTACTACTCCCTCTCTACTACTCACTCTCTACTACTCACTCTCTACTACTCACTCTCTACTACTCACTCTACTACTCTCTACTACTCACTCTACTACTCTCTACTACTCACTCTCTGATACTTTCTCTACTACTCTCTACTACTCATTCTCTACTCTCTATTACTCGCTCTCTACTCTCTACCTCTCTACCTCTCTCTCTCTACTACTCTATACCTCTCTACCTCTACCTCTCTACCTCTCTGTACATGCACACATATGCACATATATATATGCATATATATGCATTTATATATGTATGTGTATATATATATATATATATATATATATATATATATATACATATATAAACATATAATCTGCATATCTATATAAATATAAATTCATGCAAACATATACAAATACATATATGCATACATATGCATGGTATGTATATGAAATTTTGAAAAACACTAATAAAAGCAAAGCTAAAAAGCCACCTAATTATAAACAGAATTGATTTAACTTAAACGAGGGCGAGACCTATTGCATTTTCAATGCTTGTTTACTTTGGTTCCATCAAGAAGGCATTCAGATGTGACACATTTGCCATAAATTCTGAATGGTAGCACTCTAGTTCCTCATTAGATCACTGTAGCAAAGCTACTGCTCACCATGGAAGTCTGCTGCTGGTATTCAAAGTGCATGTTTCAGTCTGCATGTCAAAACTTTTTAATGAAATAGAAGAGGATTTGAGAAGTCAAAATGTGCCCTAAGTTTTCTTTCTGCAGCACTAATCATAATTTCTATGGCAAAATGAACCCCCTCATTTTGTTCCTTTGCAAATTAAATGTTTTAAATGTTACCACTTTATTCCAATCAAGATGGCTTCAGGTGTGCCATACCTTTGTCATAAGTAAGACTGTTAGCTCTCTAGTTGTTCTTTAAAACACTCTGGGATTTCTGTCATTGGGCTATACTTGGGCTACATCTCGGTGATATTTGTGCTACATTTGGGCTCTTTTGTCTCTGGTGGCCATCTTGGGAACCTTGTTATGAAGATTCCTAATTTCCTCATTTACTGCAGTCTCCTCAGTAGGCATACTGTCAGTTTTTTACTTTGATTCAATGAAGAAGGCATTCAGATGTGTCACACATTTGCCATAAATTCAGAATGTTAGCACTCTAGTTGCTCATTAGATCACTGTAGTAAAGCTACTGCTCACCAGGGAAGTCTGCTGCTGGTATTGAAAGTGCATGTTTCAGTCTGCATGTCAGAATTCTTTAATGAAATAGAAGAGGATTTGTGAAGTCACTCAAAAGGTGCCCTAATTTTTCTTTCTGCAGCACTAATCCTACATTCTATGGCAAAATGAACCCTCTCATTTTGTTCCTTTTTAAATTAAATGTTTTAAATGTTACCACTTTATTCCAATCAAGATGGCTTCAGGTGTGCCATACCTTTGTCATAAGTAAGACTGTTAGCGCTCTAGTTGTTCGTTGGAACACTCTGGGAAGCTGCAGTAGAACACAAAGGAATCAACTGACAGTCTCTGCCCTTGTTGGATGTACATGTTTTACTGAGAATGTCAGACTTCATTCTCACATGACTGAGAAAGATAATGTGAATTTACAGAAAATATGCTCTCAGTTTAGCTTATAGATCACCTTCCAAACCTCTGTGGGAAAAGCATGTGAAAATAGTTTTCTCTCAAACATGATTCATGATATCCCAGCAGAAGTCTTTTTCACATGGTAAAATCACCTTAGAACATACCACAATTCCTAAAATGAGTATGGTACCATCAACAAATGATTTATAATGTAACTAAAGTCTTAAAACCTTCTATTAACTGCAATGCTTTTTAATGAGGTGTTATCATGTATATTGGTCCCAAGATGGCTGCCAACACTTCTTGGATGAAGGGCTGACAGCCAATCAGATCTCACAATGAGATGTGTGGTTAGGCTCCGCCCAGATATGTATATGATTTTACTTTTGATTTTCACAGGAACTACTGAACGGATTTACACCAGACCTGCAAAAGGCACTTCCTTGACCTTATGGCTACCTCTCTGCCAAATTCCACGTAATTCTGTTCAGCCGTTCGGGCTGTAGCTGCGTCTAAAGGTCCTATGGAAAAATGCATGGGGAAAACGCGTTTTGGGACCCCCCCTTTTTCTCGGCGCCCGCTTGACGAATCACCCCGAGACTTTCAGGGTAGGAGCTGAACGGAGCGCCCCATTAGTTTTGAAAAATTCGTGAGGATTCGTCAACCGGCGCCAAAGTTATTCAAAATAGAATTTTGAGATTTCCTATGGAAACTAGGTTGTAACTATAACTATCTACTGGCGACCGCCAGTAGATAATATATATATATTTATGTACATATATATATATATACATATATATATTCACAGACAAAACCATAGGTTTCAGGCACGTTATAGTTAGGAATTAGCATTTAAAAAACCTCAGAAATTCACTGAAAAAACCATAGGTTTCAAGGGTGTTATAGTTAGCTGGACTTTTCACTTGTACAAAACTATTGAAATTCCCCCGTTATAGTTAGTTCAGCTAACTATAACTCGCGCGCCCGCAATGCACTGCTGATGATGTCACATATTACATCACTCATGACATGGTCAGTGACATCACTCATGACATCACTGATGACATCTCAAATGACGAATGCGTGATATTCATTAAAAGGCGACTATGCATGCAATGAATCCACGTGGAATGTATTTACACCACTAGTGAAGCTCTGACATGTCTGATGCCCTACCGTGCCTAATCCCGGTAGACACCCTTGTCGTTTATTTATACAAACATGGGTAGCTATTGACGGGCACATTTAATACACATGCACACCAAGCCATTCAAAGGGGATTCGACAAAAATTCGACCAAAACTATGCAAGAAACCCCCCTCACGGTTAATAAAACACACATCCACTGCCGGATGTGTAATACTTTTTATTTTACTCTCTGGAAAGGGGACGAACATCACTTGAGAGTCACAGCGCGCTCCTGACAGAGCCCAATGCTGTGTTACACCCACCATTGCCTGCCGAGTGCCACACACCTCTGTGTTGTATTCCACTAGCTAGTGCATATGCTATGACATTCTCTAGCCCATGTGCACTGTAACACCACCCCGTGAATATGTCATGCCACACTTGTCTTCGCACGGGTTATATCCCCCCATCTAACGTGCCTTCCTCGATGCCTATGTTATAACGCACAGTGCTATGCCATACATATTACAATCTGGGATCCATATCTTTGTCACAGTGCATATGCAACGTTACACTCCCCAGCACATATTTTATATTACAACTTTAGAGACTAGTTAGGTTACACAACACTGCCCTGTGCATATTACACTCCAAGGCGCATATCGCATAGCACGCGCTAGTGACTGTGCTATCTCGCGCTCTCCAATGAATCTGTCATTGCGCACAATGTATTGCATATTATATTTCACGCCCGGTTCATCTTATATCACACTTTTTGGTGCATAGTTTATACCATACACTATATCTAGTTTTCATTTTCAATCGTGCTCTCAGGACTATGTTCTATATAACACTGTGTTCACCTACCCTTTTCACGGGCATTACATTTTGCGATAGGGGGTGGAGGGTCAGGGGGTGTTTCTGCCAAGTGAGCCCGGAGTCACAGTCACAAACGTCCTCTTCTTCCTGAATAAAAGTGAGATTATGCTGCATACTTGTTCATATTTTAAGTAGTTCGCACAGACACAATGTTTTAAAAACAATAAAGTTCCTAATACCCGCCTTCTCTGAACAGTTAGCTTGCTGCCCCATCCCCCTCCTCCCTATCCTCTGTTGTGTGAATCCATGGACAAGCCTCCTCCCTCCTGCCATGCATGTCTGATGTGCTGCCACTGCCCTCAATTTAGTATGATGTACCAGTCCACTCCTCCTGCCCTCCATTGCCCAATTCTATGCCCCATCATTGACCTCCTGCTTAAACTCTGTGCTTAGCTTGCTGCCCCTATTCTCCTTCCCCCTGCCCTCCGATGTCTTTGTGCATGCCCCTGCTCCATCCTTTTTGCCCACCATGTCCCATGGACCTGCCACTCCTATCTACTCTGAGTGATCTGTTGAGCTGCCACTCCCCTCTCACCTGCCTAGCATTGTCAGATGACTGTAACCTGTCCCTTCCACCTCCACCCTGCCTGTCCACATGCCATGCCCCTATCCTCTTCCTCCTGTCCTACATGGTCCATTGTACTGCCACACCCTTCTGCCCTCCCTGGTCTGTTGTGCTGCAACTGCTCCTCCTGCCTGCCCCGTGTGGTCTGTTGTGAGGCCCCTTCCCCTGAACTTTCTTGTCTGTGCACAGGTCCTGACCCTCCCTTCTATCCTCCATCGTCCTTTGTGCATGCCCCTGCACCCTCCTTCTTGCCCATCATAGCCATTGTGCTGCCACTAACCCTCCCACTTGCCATGCATGGCCTTCTGTGCTGCCATGGCCCCTCCCACCTTCCCTGTGTGGTCAGTTAGCTGCCCCTGACCCCCTCCCACCTTCCCTCCATGGTCTGTGTGTATGCCATCACAGTCTCACCGTTTCTCTTCATGGTGTGTCTTGCTTCTAGTGCCCATCCTGCCTGACCTCCATGGCTATCTTGCTGCTCCTGCCCTGCCCCCTTGCCCCCAGCCCTCTGTTTACATGTGCAGACCCCTACTCCCTCCCTCCTGGCTTGTCTGTTCCATTGTAATGCCCCTGATCCGTCCCTCCTGCCCTTTATGGTCTGTTATGCTGCAGCTTTCTCTCCTGTCTGTCCATTATGGTCAGCTAGCTACCATTGCCTCTTGCCCCTCTGTTCTCTGTTGTCCATGTGCATGGTCCGGTCCCCTCCCTCTTGCTTTCTATGGATTGTTGTGCTGCACTCCCGTCCTGCATGCCCTGTGTGGTGTATTGTGCTGCTGCAAACCCTGATGCCTGCCCTGCAGGGTCGGTTTGGTGCACCTCTCCATGTCCCTCCTGTCCTCTGTTATCCAAGTCCATGTCCCTATCCCATTTCCTTCCATGATCCAATGTACCATACTTGCGAACATTTTGAACTTGGTAAGAGGGAGATTTTAAAAAAAAACTGGGGTGTTGATTTTCCCCTTTGAGTTACATTGAAAAAGAGGAGATTGTAGACAGGAGACAGATCAAATAAAGCCCATTTGAGCTTAAAAACATTGGACGTTTCCTGGCTGAATCGGGTCTGTTGGCATGTATGGTTGTACTACCATTGCCTCTTCCTTCTGCCCATAATGGTCTATTACATTGCCACAGCCTCTCTTGCAAGTCCTGTATTGTTGGTTTGTTGCCCCTGCCCCCCTTTCCACTGCCCTCCATAGTCTGTTGTGCTTCCACGGCCCTTCTTGCCTGCTCAGTGTGGTTAAATTGTTGCCTTGCACCCTCCTACCTGCCTTCAATTTTCAGAGTCCGTGCCCCTGGCCTCTGCCTCTCAACAGTATCCTAATGAACAACTAGATTGCTAACATTCTATATTTATTACAAAAGTGTGGAACGCCTGACATCATCTTGATGTAATCAAAACTGTAATACCTAGAGCATTTCCTTTAGAAATTACATATATGAGAGGGTCTTATTGGCATCAAAATTATGGTTAGTGCTCTAAAAGACTAAAATAAGGACATATTTTCTGAGTTTTCAAATAGCGACAAAGCACTTTTAAATTATTTGTTATCTTTATGTTTTTTTATCCAGTTGACCACTTGATTAAATGTTGCACTTAGGGGAGAGGATGTGGTGTTACTTCCAGAACTGCAGACTTTGCAACTGGGGAACCAGGTTGAAGTTTCTGCTTCAGCTCGACATTCTGTGATTCTGGTCAAATCACTTAGTCTCCCCATGTGTACAACCAAAATGAATTTGTTCTTGTGAGATGTAACCAATGCTCATGTAAAGCACTCCAATACCTGACAAGTCTGCACTATATAACACTGCAAAAACACAAAATAATAAGTGTTTTGCACACTTCTGTCATTGGGCTGTATTTGGGCTACATCTGGGTGATTTTGGGCTACATTTGGGCTCTTTTGTCTCCGGTGGCCATCTTGGGAGATTTATTTGTTATGAAGTTTCCTAATTTCCTCATGTACTGCAGTCTCCTCAGTAGGAAATGCTTTCAGTTTTTTACTTTGATTCCATCATGAAGGTATTCAGATATGTCACACATTTGCAATAAATTATGAATGTTAGCACTCTAGTTGCTCATTAGATCACTGTAGTAAAACTACTGTTCACCATGGAAGTCTGCTCCTGGTATTAAAAGTGCATGTTTCAGTCTGCATGTCAGAATTTTTTTATGAAATAGAAGAGGATTTGAGAAGTCACTCAAAATGTGCCCTCATTTTCTTTCTTCAGCATTAATCATAATTTCTATGGCAAAATGAACCCCCTCATTGTGTTCCTTTTTAAATTAAATGTTTTAAGTGTTACCAGTTTATTCCAATCAAGATGGCTTCAGGTGTGCCATACTTTTGTCATAATGAAGACAGTAAGCGCTCTAGTTGTTTTTAAGAACATTCTGGGACATTCTGTCATTGGGCTATACTTGGGCTACATCTGGGTGATATTTGGGCTATATTTGGGCTCTTTTGTCTCTGGTGGCCATCTTGGGAGACTTATTTGTTATGAAGTTTCCTAATTTCCTCATTTACTGCAATCTCCTCAGTAGGAAATACTTTCAGTTTTTTACTTTGATTCCATCAAGAAGGCATTCAGATGTGTCACACATTTGCCATAAATTCAGAATGTTAACACTCCTTTTGCTCATTAGATCACTGTAGTAAAGCTACTGCTCACCAGGGAAAACTGCTGCTGGTATTGAAAGTGCATGTTTCAGTCTGCATGTCAGAATTTTTTAATGAAATAGAAGAGGATTTGAGAAGTCACTCAAAATGTGCCCTAATTTTTCTTTCTGCAGCACTAATCATACTTTTTATGGAAAAATGAACCCCCTCATTTTGTTCCTTTTTAAATTAAATGTTTTAAGAGTTACCACTTTAATCCAAGCAAGATGGCTTCAGGTGTGCCATACGTTTATCATAAGTAGGACTGTTAGCGCTCTAGTAGTTCTTTGGAACACTCTGGGAAGCTGCAGTAGAACACAAAGGAATCAACTGACAGTCTCTGCCCTTGTTGGATGTACATGTTTTACTGAGAATGTCAGACTTCATTCTCACATGACTGAGAAAGATAATGTGAATTTACAGAAAATAAGCTCTCAGTTTAGCTTATAGATCACCTTCCAAACCTCTGTGGTAAAAGCATGAGAAAATATTTTTCTCTCAATCATGATATCCCAGCAGAAGGCTTTTTCACATGGTGAAATCAACTTAGAACATACCACAATTCCTAAAATGAGTATGGTACCATCAACAAATGATTTATAATGTAACTAAAGTCTTAAAACCTTCTATTAACTGCAATGCTTTTTAATGAGGTGCTATCATGTATATTGGTCCCAAGATGGCTGCCAACACTTCTTGGATGAAGTGCTGACAGCCAATCAGATCTCAGGATGAGATGTGTGATTAGGCTCTGCCCACATATATATATATGCTTTTAAATGCTATTTTCTCAGGAAATACTGAACAGATTTACACCAGACCTGCAAAAGGCACTTCCTTGACCTTATGGCTACCTCTCTGCCAAATTTCAAGTAATTCTGTTCAGCCGTTCGGGCTGTAGCTGTGTCTAAAGGTCCTATGGAAAAATGCATGGGGAAAACGCGTTTTGGGACCCCCCTTTTTTCTCGGCCCCTGCTTGACGAATCACCCCGAGACTTTCAGGGTAGGAGCTGAACAGAGCGCCCCATTAGTTTTGAAAATTTTGCGAGGATTCGTCAACCGGCGCCAAAGTTATTCAAAATAGAATTTTGAGATTTCCTATGGAAACTAGGTTGTAACTATAACTATCTACTGGCGACCGCCAGTAGATAATATATATATTTATATATTTATATTTATATTTATTTATAGTGACATAATTAACGAAATTATTTACTTTTTATTATATAAATGTTATTGTTTTAAATATATTACAACAAATAAATATACATATACATTTTCATCTGAACACATTTTAAAAAATAAATATTTAGTATCATGTAAAATAAATGTTTACTAGTATATATATATATATATATATATATATATATATATATATATATATATATATATATATATATATATTCATTCATAGGAAATGTAAAATATAAATATGCATAGAGTGTAAAATAAATATTTGTATCAATTATGTAAATATGTATTTATAAATGGAAACACATATATATGTGATTGCATGTTTATATAAGTATATATGTCTGTATAATTATAAGTTTCAATATTAGTTAAATATATTTAATTGACCTTATATTACATTTATTTATTAAAATATGTAACATTTACTCCTTTGAACTCTATTTATATGAAAATAAAATAGATGTTTTTTTCTATTTTTGGACGATATTAGTGTGTTTATATATGTGTTTGTGTGTTTATATAAGTATATAATTATATAATATATTATATATTAGTGGAGCTCAGACGAAGCAAAATTAACTAGAGAGATAGTTTTAGACTGTTTAGCCTGTGATAAGGGTCTTTCGATCCCCTGGATAGCGTACGTCAAAACATTTCTGGAAGCTATTGGATTGGCTAATATGCTTTTTGAGAGAAGCTGGCTTTGTATATGGTGCTCACTTATGTAAGTGTAGCACCCTGCAGTATCCAGACGACCCTTATGGTAATTTTAGCGGCCTTAGACAACCTTAGAAAGCTCTCTAAGTGGTAGCTGCGGAGATCAACCTTCAGGCTTAGTCCAGAAGGAGTGTAAAGCAGCTTTTTTTACCAGAGCATAATCCTATTGGTATAGAATAAGTCAAAAAGAACCACACAGTTTATTTATAAAAATATGTATTTATTATAAGACACTCACTAACACATAAAAATATCCCCTATCCGCAGATATACAAAATGCACACAATACTTATCAAAGAAAACAGTCTATGGCAAGTCGCAGTTGCAATTTTAAAGTAGAGGACCCTTCCTAGTGAACCCTGAAGAAACCCCGTGAAAGACAGAAGGTTGGAGAGCCACCCCACCCGTGGATACCCTAGGAACCAGGATACCTACACCAGGGAAGCCGGGTGCATAGGTGCGAAGTGGCGTCAGTAACCGCCGTCAAATTCAATGGAGGACTTCAGGAAGATGCCGCTGGTGAAGAAGTGGAAAGCGTCCGGTGGAATCCGAAGGTGGATTCAAGTTGAGAAGTTCCTGCAAGTAGAGGGGAGAGTCTATGTCACTCGGGAGTGACCAGGGGGCACGGAAGTCGAATGCCCACCGATGTCGGGTGTTGCAGGAGAGTTGACTGTTAACTTGGAGCTGCAGCTGTGCAAACCAGGCGATGCTGTGGAAGACCAGGAACGATTTACGAGCTGTCCCATGTCTGATGTTGAGAGCTGAGGGGTTGGTGTCTGTCGGGTGCACCAACAAGCCTTGGCAACTGTAAACAACGTGTAAAGCGAAGAAGGTGCAGTGTCAGGACCAGCAATGTCCAGGGGGCATATGTATGAAAGGAAAAATTAGTCGCAAACGCTGTGAATCGCAAAAAACAGCGTTTGCAACTGATTTTTCGCTATTTCAGATGTATGACCCACTTCCACATTGAAAATTAAGAAATCGCTAATTTAGCGATTCCTTAGGCTGCGAAACATCAAAACTGCGAATAATGTTGCGAATTCCTAATTTGCGATTTCTCCGGTCAGCGAAAATCGCAAACAAGAAATCGCAAACTAAGAAATCGCAATCTCATGTATGAAAAAGTCGCAAATTGCGAATCCACAGAATTCGCATTTTAAGAAATCGCTATTAACACCAATTGCTTGCAGGTGGTAAACTGGTGCAAGGTATATAAACCACCCCACAATGCAACAGACACACCCACAATGGCTGCAATGTACGTGATAGCCAGGAGGCTGCGTATTCGGGCCCTTGCTCACAGGAGAATGAGACAGGAACGTATATTCAGGCTGCGCATCACCCTGTTCCAGAACACTGAAGAGGACATCTATGACAAGTACAGACTGCACCCACAGACCATAATGGACCTGATTGAGGAGCTGAAACCCCACTTGGAGCACCCTACACGCAGGACACAAACAATTCCCACACATGTGCAGGTCCTGTGCTCCCTGCACCTCCTGGCGTCACTGAGTTTTCAACGGGTCATAGCGGAGGTTGGGTGGGTGTCACAGAGTGCACTTTCGCGCTTCTTCCATGCCTTCCTAGATGCAATGCTACTGAGGCTCTCACATCACATTTACTTCCCCACCACCCAAATAGCATTACAGCAAACAATACTAGACTTCTACCAGATTGCACGTTTCCCCCACGTCATTGGCTGCATTGATGGGACCCATGTGGCCATCACACCCCCAGCAGAAACTGAATATGTCTACAGGAATCGGAAATGCTACCATTCCCTCAACATACAGATTGTGTGCAACGCTAAGTATCTGATCACAGACATCGTAGCCAAATACCCCGGCAGTACACATGACTCTTTCATCTTCCGACACAGTGGAATACACAGACGTCTGAGTGCTGGAGACTTTGGGGAGGGGTACCTGCTTGGTAAATACATTGCACACATCAATACATCCACTACATCACTTGAGGGGGGGGACATTGACTTACCTATTGTGTTTTTTTCCATGCAGGTGACAGTGCCTATGCAGTGCGCGACTTCATCCTGACCCCATACCTGGATCCAGCAAATGCAAGTGAGAGGAGCTACAACAGGGCACACAGATCTACACGCTGCGTCATTGAGCGAACCTTTGGAATCCTGAAGAGCCGCTTCAGGTGCCTGCATAAAAGTGGAGGCGCACTGCAATACAGCCCTGAGACCTGCTGTAAAATCGTGGCAAGCTGTGCAATGCTACATTACATGGCAATGAGGAAAGGCACCACAATTGATGTGACCAATACAGACACATCGGATGACGAGCGCCCTGCTCCCCCTGCCAGACCAGCAGCAGGAGTTGGGGCAGCTGCTGGACGCCAGAGACGGACTGAGATCACACAAAACTACTTCTAGGTGAGTAATGATGAAATGAGACAACAAAGCTTGATGATGTGTCAAGTGTTTAATCACACTTCACATGCAAGAAATAGTAATTGTCCCCAGCACATGTTGTACACACAGTGCAGAGAAGGCACAAGTAATAGTGCAAACAGCGTTTTCGGGTTAATGCACTCGTGTTGCAGTCAGTGTCCCCGCAGATGATCACCTCCGTCGGTGCCGTCCAGGGTGAGTGCCCCTCATGGTGCTCCCTTGGCCTGCAACCTGTCTGGCACTGCGGCGTCTTTCACCTGGCAAGGTTGGAATGATGCTGCTGCGACTTGATGTGTCCTCACTCTCAGCAGAGGCAATTAGTGCGCTGCCACCAGCATTGGCTGTCTGCAGCTGCTCCACAGCAGTGGTTACCTGCGCAAGCCCTCGTGCAATGTCCTGGCAGCAATGTGCCATGTCTACCTGCATTGTTACGCTTCTGCGTGTGAGTGCGCTGGTGGTGGTGCAGAGGCGGTTCACTGCCTTCGTATAATTGTGTAGGCGTGCAATGGCACGTCGTCCAGCCCTGTCATTGGCAGCTTGGGTGTCCCTCAAAGTGGCACAGAGCTCATGGATTGCCGCTGCCATGTTCCTATTGGCCTTATGTATGCGGCATAGCTGGCGATTTATTGACCGCAGTGCCTTACTTTGCAGGCGCTGTTCCTGCAGCATGCTCTCTTCCAAGCCGGAGAACACAGACCCTTCTGCTTCTGTTGCAGTGCTGCTCCTGGGCCTTGATCTGGATGTCGCCTGTGCCCTTCGCCTTGGTGTTTGTGCATCATGACAGGGCATTTCTGTCACACCCTGACTCCCCTCTCTCCTGTCGGTGTCATTCCCTGTTGCTGGGAATTCCTCCTCAAATGGAGGCAGTGGGGGCACATGTGCGCGCTTCCTGCGCTGAATTGGCTGCTGGTCTGTGTCATCGCTGGAGTCCGCAGGGTCTGCAGGCTCCTCTCCCTCTGCGCTGTCTTCTTGTGGCATGCCATGTGCTGTGGATGTAAAGGGGACTACATGAGTTTGTGTTACTGTCTGCATGTGGCACTCAATAAAGTTACAATTCTTTAAAGGCTAACCTCTGACACAGTTTCATTCACTTATCCCCAAAACACACATGTTGCTTTTAATTTTGATGGTGTCATGGACACACAGTCAGACACAGTACTACAAGTCCCATGATGCATTGCTGGGTGTGCTGTGAGACCTGGCCTGGATTGACATTTAGGGAGTTTACTATGCGCATTTGGGGAAGTGTGCAAGGGATGGGGAGGAGTGCAGGTTGATTTAGCATGCATCTTACCTTGTCTGCTGGATGAGGGGTCGGAGCTGTCTATTGCAGCCACACCACCAATGCTCTCAGGCAGGAGGGTAGACTCCACGAGCTCCTCATGGGGGGTTGGCTGCTCTGCAGTGGATGGTCCTCCTCCAGTCTGATTGGCATCCTTCAGTCTGGCTGCCACCCTCTCCTTGGACCTCTGGCGCATGTCGTACCACCGCTTGCGCAGCTCCTCGATGGTATGTGTGGTGACTCCAACAGCATTCACCTTGCTCTGTATTTCTAGCCAGATTTTCCTCTTCCTGGCCTCTGGGACACGCAGTGCCTTCTTCCCGAAGAGGAGCTCATGGCTGCAGACCATCTCCTCAATGAGGACCTCCTGCTCCTTTTCAGAAAACTTGTGTTTTCGCTTTCTTTTCTCAGCATCCTTGCCCTGCTGTTTTTGGGTGGGATCCATTGCTGGTTGCTGTCTCCAGGAAAGCCTCCTCACACTCCACAAGCAGCCTCTGGGTGTGGCTCAGGTGAGCAGGTGCAGGAAATCACTCCAGTTTCCTGTTTGTGATGTCATCAGGCTGCACCAGGCTTGCAGATTCCCGTTTTTGCGATTTCTTAATTTGCGAAGTTCGCTATTAAGAAATCGCAAAACGGGATTCTGCAATTTATTTGCGACTTTTAAGTAATCGCAAATGATTAGCGATTTATTTTTTACATCCCGTTTAGCGAATCTGAATTTGTGAATCACAAAATATCGCAAATTAGGATTTGCTAAAGGGGAGTTTGATACATATGCCCCCAGGAGACTCACCACAAGCAGGGGAGTCAGAGCAAGCCCTGAGCAATCAGGGGAGCCTGCTGAAATCAAAGAAGACCCTCAAATGGACCCACAGGCCAGCAGAACTGGAGTCACGAGAGGACCTCGAGCAGCTCACCAAAGATGCAGGCCCACGGTGCAAGAAATGCGATGAGGACAAAGACCTTGGTCATAGGAGATGCTTAAGGTAGAGGCTACTAGGAGCACGAAGATCTCTGAGAAAGAGAGCCAACAAGCCTTTGCAACGGCAAGTCGATGCGGTGTTCAGGGGTTCAGTTCCTACGGCTCTGACAAGACAAACCAGCCTCAAACTCGGTGAGAGGACAAGGCAGGCCTCAAGGGATGTAAAGAACCACAACCTGTGTTGCTGCACCTTTTGGAGTCCGTGGGAGCCCAGGATCAGCAGACCGGTCAGCTTCGTTGCGGTGCCTGCAGGGAAGTGACTCCTTCACTTCAAGGGAGAATCCTTCAGGTGTCTTGGATGCCCACAGGTATTTGGAAGGTTCCTTTATGGAGCACAGGCACAGACGTTGCAGCAGACAAGCAGGGTGATGAGACCAGGAGCAGCAGGAGTCTTCCCAGTTGTAGTCTCGATACCCAGAGCGAAGTCCAGAGTGCCCAGACGGTCGAAGAAGTAGTGGTGTCTTGATATGAATTTTGTCCCAACAAGGAATCTAGGGACGCATAGTGACGCATGGTCACTCTATGTATCTTAATGGCTGATGCACTTACAACCCGGGAGAATGGGTGCCAAATTTTGTAGGGGTGTTCTGCTCATGCAAAGGCACCCTTACACTTAGAACCGAGCACTCTGCCTTCAGGATTGAAAGGCCTATCTTAGGGGTGACATAGGTTTTAAGTACAGTGACCTATACCTATATTTGTCATAAGTGGTGCTAGCAACAGCTTACACAGGCTGCAACGGCAGGCCCGTAGTCACAATTTGATTGGTCCCTCATGATGGCATAATACATGCTGCAGCCCATGGGAGACTCCTGGTGTAACTAGGTCCTCTGCGCCTCAGTACCATATACTAGGGACTTATAATGGTACACCTGTAAGCCGATCTGGGATGTACCTAAGTACAATCAAGTACAAGTCAATTTAAGGGAGAAAGCACAAAGACTGGGGTCCTGGTTAGCAGGATCCCAGTCAGACTAGTCAGAAACAGCATAGCACCAGGCAAAAAGTGGGGGTAACCCTAAAAGCAGATCCTACTTTCCTACACAACCCCCCCAAACAAAAGGAGATGAGACTACCCTTGCCCAGTTGAGTCTTCATTTTCTAAGTGGAAATATCTGGAGAGTCCATCTGCATTGGCATGGTTACTCCCAGGTCTATGTCCCACTGTATAGTCCATCCCCTGTAGGGAAATGGATCAGCTTAAAAGTTTGGGGTTTTCGCCCCTCATCTGTTTAAGCCATAAGAGGGGCATGTGGTCTGTCTGGACCAATACAGTGAGTGCCAAACAGGTATGGACTCATCTTCTTCAAAGCCTAGACCACAGCAAAGGCTTCCCTCTCAATGCTGACCGACATTTCTTCCTGGGGGTCAACCTTCTGCTGATAAAAGCTACAGGTTGATCATGGCCCTCTGCATTTAGTTGTGATAACACTGC
The DNA here is from genome assembly GCF_964204655.1 of Triturus cristatus. Classification (NCBI taxonomy): domain Eukaryota; kingdom Metazoa; phylum Chordata; class Amphibia; order Caudata; family Salamandridae; genus Triturus; species Triturus cristatus. The sequence goes on from NC_140581.1 coordinate 967,183,856, forward strand.
CCCTACCCCTATCTCAGGTGCATCTGTCTGGACAAGGAATGTTTTAGAGTAGTCAGGACTTTGCAGGATGGGAGCAGTGCACATGGGCTGCTTCAGGTCATCAAATGCCTTTTGACAGCTTATTGTCCACTGAACTTTCTTGGGCATTTTCTTAGATGTAAGGTCATTCAGGGGAGTCACTATGGATGCATATCCCATTGACAAATTGTCTTTAGTACCCAGTCAAGCCCAAAAAAGCTCTGACCTGAGTCTGGGTAGTGGAAGCAACCCAGTCCACAATGGTCTGGATTTTGCTTTCCAATGGTTGAATCTGGTCCCACCTACCCAGGTAGCCCAAGTACACAACTTTGCTCTGCTCTATCTGGCACTTGGTGGCCTTGATATTGAGGCCTGCCTTTTGCAGGGCCACCAGAACATTTCTGAGCTGGACCAGGTGATCCTCCCAGGTGGAGTTAAAGACAGCTATATTGTCTAGATATGTTGCACTATAGCTTTCCAGGCCTGTAAGAACTTTGTTTACCAGCCTCTGAAATGTGGCAGGTGCATTTTTCAGACCAATGGGCATTACAATAAATTGATAATGCCCACTAGGGGTTGACAATGCTGTTTTTGGCTTGGCATCCTCAGCTAGTCTGATTTGCCAGTAGCCAGCAGTCAAGTCAAATGTACTGAGTCCAAAGTATCTATTAGTTCATCTGCCCTTGGAATAGGATGGGCATCAGTCCTAGTGACTTCACGGAGGCCTCTGTAGTCCACACTAAACCTCATCTCTCTTTTTCCACCCTTGGTGTGAGGGTTTGGCACAAGGACTACTGAACTAGCCCAGGGGCTATCTGAAGGCTCAATGACCTCCAAATCCATCATTCTTTGGACCTCTATCCTGTAGCAAACTTTGACATGGTCAGGCTGACTGTAGATTTTACTCTTGACAGGCAGGCTTTCAACTGTGTCCACTTCATGGGTACACCAAGTGGTTTGACTAGGTGTCAAGGAGAACATGTATCTGTAGTGATTGAGGACTTGCCTACAATCAGCTTGCTGTTGGTCAGTGAGGCTGGCTGCCAAGGCTACTCTATCCACTGACCCATCATCAGTGTTCTGGGAGAGGAGATCAGGGAGGGGGTCACTCTGTCTCCTGTTCCTCATCAGTTGCCATGAGCAAGCCCATGTCATCCCTGTCCACAACAGATTTCAGGCAGTTCACATAAAGTAACCTACAGGGACTTCTTGTAGTACCTAGGTCAACCAAGTGGGTGACCTCACCTTTTTGTTCAAGGATAGTGTGAGGCCCACTCCACTTGTCTTGGAGAGCTGCTGGGGCCACAGGCTCCAACACCGACACTTTCTGTCCTGGCTGAAAAACAGGACAGCCTTTTGGGCATATAAAGCTTTTTGAAGTTCTTGGCTGACCTCCAGGTTTTTGCTGGCCTTCTTCATGTACTCAGCCATGCATAAAGTCAGACCAAGTACATAGTCCACAATGTCCTGTTTAGGAGGTTTGAGAGGTTGCTCCCAGCCTTCCTTCACTAGATACAATGGACCTCTAACTGGATGTCTAAACAGAAGTTCAAATGGGCTGTAGCCAACCCCCTTCTGCGGAACCTCTCTGTAGGTGTTGCAGGGATTCTGCTCATGCACAGAACTATGCACAAGAAACCAGGACCTCGGTGTATTGTTGAGTACCAAAAAAGCCACCTCAGTGCCCAGAACCCCAATCCGACTAGCAATAGTGTCTCATTCGTTCTCCGTACTACAGCGAAGCTACCAATTATTAGACAACCTAGAACATGCGACTTAGTAAACTCTCAGGAATAGTGGGAAACAAGAACACTTTTTCGTTCACACTCATACTTGTCCACAACATGAGTAATCAGAGACGCTGTGTAGTTTAAAATGTTTATTTTTAACCAACGTGCTCTAAGGTGCAGTACTCTAGCCAATACGAGCAGCATAATGCATAAGAACAATATAATCAGAATTGTTATAATTCCATAAAGCACAAAAGGGGAAATCATATTATAATGACAGTGGAAACAGGACTATAGCGCCTTTTACCACCCTCCCCGTGCTCGTGAGCTAGTTTAGAATAAGTATGGAAGACCTCTGGGCTTTGTCAGCGAGACCCCATACCTACGAGATCAGATGCAATGAATCACATCCCAGGCTCAGCACAGCTCTTCTATGTTGGAAAGCCTTTCTCCAAGTGCCTCCTCATGAATGTAATGCCATATTAAAAAGCACCTGAGTTTCAGTTGGGCTGCTGTGCTTCATGTTATGTCTACATACGTGGGACTGACCAAAGTGAATCAACAGCATACATTGTTATTCGACCTTGAACACACTGTGCTGAGAGAGAGCATGGTTGCCAACTGGATATGTGAAAGGTAGACAATTCATATGTGAAGCAGCGCCAGCAAATTATTTAACAAGAACAGAGTCATGTAGTGTTGTGTGCAAAAGCGGCAGAATGGCAGCCAAGCATATACTACTTATGCTAACTTAGCAATGTCTGCAGTTAACCCCATTTCCTCACTACATCCTCCCCTTGGCCAGGCCAACGGACAGTGGACTCAATAGAACACAGAGTTCGACTCATACTGAGCAAGAATTAAGAGCAGCAGTCAAATTTGGGCAAAGAGTCAAATGTTGCACAAATGCGTGCGTAAAAATTCGATTAGAAAAGAAAAAAGTAAATAATAAAAAAAAATTACAAAAAATATCCGGCAGATGATAGAAGTCATCCAGGTTAATCCATTAAGGTGTATGAGCAGTAAGTTACAACAGCCTCCAAGAGGAAGTCATTGATATTGTCAGAAAAGAGAGTAGCCATCCATTCCAGCAAAGAGAATTAACATACATGTTCATCAACATTGGGAGCTTCTAGCACCATCAGTGGACAACTTGCGTGTTCCTCAAGAAAACTTTGTTGTAGGAAATCATGTGCAGCTGCACAGACATCCCATTCTGCTAAAACTCCAAGCGCACATCTGCGCAGGCCATAATCCCAACACCAGAACATTCCAGCTCATGCGCCACTAGAGGACTCATTAGCAGGTCATAATCCGGGGCAGGAGACACAATATTGGAGAGGCAAAGATCCAATGCCTATTCAAACGAACATTCCAGACAGTGAAAGGCTGGTTGCACGCAAGTGAAAAAACCAAAACGAAAGGATAATCCATAAGCCACGCTCAGAGTGGCCAGTAGTAAAGTACCGTAGCAATTAAGCATATGACTACGAAGCAGCAGCAGCCGGTCTCAGCTGTTTGGCACAGGAAGAGCATCCATTTCGGAGCAAGCAAATTAACAGCAGAATCCCAGCGGCTAGGACAAGTAATAGTGGCAAGCCACCGAAGACGCTTGAAAAAATAGAATGGATAAATGCTGGTATCACACCAAATATAGTTTCAAAAGAGGTCAGAAGGCCAGAGCCCACAGCTTTAAAAATAATGGGCAATGCCTGTAATGTTAGAAGCATTGAAGATAGTGTGAATCAACGCACCGAAATGTATTGGGAGATTAGTATTAAGAGGCGTGTACGAGTGTTAGCCACGTGAAGGACAAATGTCTCACGGGCAGATGTGAGAGCAACTTCTTTTTGGGACAATAATGCTCTTATTCTGCTCAAATTATTGAACTCTGCCTTCAAGGTCGGATTGGAAGGCCAAATCGAAATGTCGAGCCTCCCATGTGGGGGTGGAAAAAGCAAATCTTTACAGCAAACCACACGTTGTGAGACTGTTACAATGTAGGGTATGCCAGCAAGCATGCCGCAGCAATCTTCATCATTTAAAAGCAAATAGCTACCGTTTGCTAGCAGGGTAAACGTAGGTGTGATAGCTGGTACTAGATAACCCTTCAAAACACACGCCAAATTTGGTGCTGTTAAGTTACATGCGCCATGCAATTGTATATTCTTAAACACAAGAGAATGATCAGGTGAGGAATCACATGATTCCCCAGTGAGGTACACCTCTTTGTCATCCCGAAAGCATCTGTATGTAAATGGTAAAGACCACACCTCGTGAAGAAATGCACTACCTAAATGTTCAAAGCGGCCCAAGGGATAATGTTTCATACATGAACTAAATTTAAACAAGGAAAATGGCAGAGTTATTACCCCATGGATGAGCCACACTGCTGAATTAGTTTCAGCAATAGAAAAAGGCAAAGGTTCTAATTTTTCAATATGTAACAGAGTGTATGTGGAATCCTTCATCGAGATAAACTGCTGTTTATCTGTCAAGTTAAATGGCGAAAATAACGATGATGTGTTCATGTAATCCCATGGAACTTTCCCCATCTTCAAAGTTTGCAACGTCCATGCAAACTGCATAATTGAAAGCAATTGATTTTGACCATGATACAAAACAGACACTTCATCATGAACAATATCCAGAACAGATGAAACAATATTGTCTAATGTGTAAATACGGGAAGAAAGAGTGTTAATACTATTATCAACAACAGCAAGCACTTTTTCTAAATTAGCCTGGTCCATTGCCCTTAGACGCAAAGCAGCTTCAATTTGGGACAGCATCCAGATTTCATTGTAAGTTGAATAAATAAATCTTTTTGATCTAGAACCAGCAGGCCCTTTTATAAAATCTGTCAAGTCAATGTCACTTGACAACAATGACAAATGGTGTTTTACTGACGTAAGTGTCGAGTGTTGCAACCAATTTTGACATAATTTTCCTACTGAATAGGTAGTAACCGAATGGGAGTCAGAAAAACGTGGGTCAGATCTATCCTGAGTGTATCCTGGGGCCTTGCCAAGAAAACGGCATTGGCAAGAATCTGAACATGTTAGCCAAACCAACCAACCCAGGAGGTCCAGGCTATAGATATTAAAAGTATTATTGGTAAGCAACAATTGCAAATCATCAATGGCCAAATCAGTATGATTAATCCAGTTCTCATATTGAGCCAGTGCAGGTATTTTAGGTGCATTCATTTGTTTTGCAGTGGCTAAACCTAAACAGATTGTTTGATAAATCGATCTATTCAAAAATGGGATTTGTATAGGGATAAGGCACACACGATGCAAAGCTTCAGACCCTAGTACCTGCCAGAATTTAGAACCCCAAACAGACTTAAGATCTACTGAATCCTTCCACAGCTCATAGCCACCCACGGCCAGTTGATCAATAAGGAATTTGGAATACACTAATTTAGTGTGGGTGAGCATGACTTTAGAATTGGACGTAATATTAAATTTAAAATAAAATGAATCCGGATTGGATTTATTGAAATCAGTGAAATATTCAAATTTTCTCAAAAGAGTTTTCGAACTGCCTTCAATGGGAGCCGGGCAATGTTCCCATTGTGTGTAATTAAAAACATTTCTAAATGTATTAGCTTTATGCAGGTAATGATGGCCATGATGCTGGTAACAAAATAAATCAGCATAATTTGCAGTATTTAAATAATAAATCCTCAGCATGAAATGCAGCATAATACTCTAAATCAGAAAATAAAGATTGAACTGCTTGCATGTCCCAATCATCAGAGCGTAGGTTATGTTTCACTACATTCTCCATAGAAACACGAAGTACATTTGGAACATTAACCACCTCGGTGGGGCCATGAATTTGGAAGTCTTCTTCATCCCAAACTATTCCATTCACAACTGGCCAGGGAGAGATGTTGACAAAAGTCTGGTCCCTTTTCATGATGTGAGATGAGGAGTGCGGTGCCAAACTTCCATCAATTATTTTTACTGCAGAGCGTTCAGTGAGGTAGTGACCATTTATTAAAAGGAAGAAAAATGGCACAAATCCAATCGACATGAACAAAAAAATGGCAATGAGCACCAACCAAATGTATGTCCTAGGAGGAACCAAATAATTTCTTTTAAACCAAGCGCCAAAATAATTTGGACGGGGGACTCGATGATGTGGCGTTAGTGTCAAAAGAAAAACGTGACTAGCTAAGGGTGTTGTCTTGTAAATCAGGCAATGACTCCGTAGTGGGATACGCATATTCAGTTTCTTCCTGAAGACTGCAAGCCGGAGGGTTTAGCAAAGGATCAGTAACAGCGGTTATCTCTATGGCAGTGTCAGGCCTGATGTTGTCGGAATTGGCCAAAACTGTATTCCTGGATATTGTTGGACAGGAAGCAGCAGGTGTCATACTATGTAGAATCGGCCAGGTGTTGTAGTTTGACATTGTCCACTGAGATGTATCTGTTGTCTTTGCGACCAGGAAATGGTGGTAAAATGACTGTACGAGTACCCTTCATGCCAAGCACTGGGACAGGTGCACGATAAGAGGGGCCAAACTCTTTCTTGTTCTCCACCTTCTCACAGACCAGGTCTCCGATCTTTGGTAGCCAGCCGACTACCAGAATCTGCAGCGTCGCTTCAGCGGTGGAGGGTAAATGTTCCTTTGCAAGACTGTCTCAAGTCTCCTGTAGTTTCTGTAACACATCAGAATGATTATCTACGTCAAAGGATGTGGCTGTCACCGCCATGTCTAGACGGTCAAGGTCTGGAACAAACATTTTCATGCCAAAGAGCATTTCGTATGGGGTCCGCCCACCCAGAGATCTTCTAAGGAGATCATTTAGTGCACGTTGTACGCTATACAAATGGGAAAACCAGTTCCTGCCAGTATCTATAACTCTAGCTGTCAAGGATTGCTTTAAATCACCGTTCATTTGCTCCACAACTGAGTTGCCCTCAGGCCTGTATGGAGACGAAAATTTGACTTGCACCCCCAAAGACCTTACGGCATCCTTGTACGCCTTAGAGGCGAACGTGGGACCCTGGTCAGAATGAAAGGTGCCACATGCAAAAATTCCCACAAAGACACGCAAATCCCTGATGAAAGTTTGTGCGTCAGCACTGCGTTGTGGCCAAACCCAAAGAAAACGTGTGCACGAATCAACGGCAACTAAAATAAACGTATACGCAGAATCTGAAGAAAACGGACCGCAGTGATCTAAATAAACACAACTGAATGGCTAACTAGAAATGCACAGCAGTGTATGTGGCCGGCATGCTGCCGTTGAAGGTTTAATCTGCTGGCAAATGTCAGAAGAAAGCACATAATTACGGGTTTGTTTATATAACCCACGCCACCATTAATGTTGCTGCAAGATAGAGACAGTCGCCGGCATGAGCCGAGGCCATGCCTTCGTGCGTGGCTGTTATCCATGCCAGTCTGCTGTCCTCGTTGGGAATCAACCTGTCACCAACGTCATTAATTCGCACATAGGAAACTTTATCGGGAATAAATGATGAGTATTTCGATGGGAAACCCTGTGGGTACTTACTTCCCTTCTCTGTAGCAGCTATAGCTGCCAAGATGTCATCATCAATCTTAGTCATGGATCTTGTAACTGCTGCAACAGAATATGTGGCTACTGCTGTTTTAGCTGCTTCATCAGCCAAAGTGTTACCGACCGCGTGTACTCCTTCGCGCTGGTGGCTGAGAGTATGAATTACTTGTGTGAGAAGCAGACGCTCTTTAAGCACTGCAACTCTAACCCAAAGCATTTTATGCTTAATTGTGCTGCCTTTAGAATCACGATAGTCATTCTGAGACCAAAAGAATAAGTTGTCATTAAAAGACTGAATACAGTAATAGGAATCACTTACAATCAAGGTAGTCACATTAGGATCAGCAAACTTCAGTGCTGGCACCAAAGCACGCAGCTCCGCCAACTGGGCGGTACAGTCCCCAAGGGCCTTCGTGTGCACGACACTGGACTTGAACTCACCGTTCACTATGGTACCTGCCAGTACAGCGCATGCTGCCGAGTAAGAATGTTTTGATCAAGTCGCCAGTTGCGCAGAACCGTCGGTATAAATGATATAATGGTAGTTCTCGAGCGGGCGCATTAACAGAGGAGCAGGATGAACAAATTCATACTGTAAGAACTCCTGAGTTTTCAATGAGGAGTCAAAGATATAGGTGACATCAGATGATGTCAACGAAGTAGCCCATTGTATTGTATCCAACGCGAATGTAAAGCTTTTGAGTTTGGTACACTGGCTTTCATCACAGCTTCAAGAGCAGGATATGGAGTTACAACTATCATGCGTTTTCCTTGTGCCAGTTTACGTTCCTTCAGGATCGCCATCTTTTACTGTGGTCAATACTTTTTCAACAGTTGAAAAACGCAGTTTAGCCGAAGTGTACAAATGTGACTTGTAAGTTATAGGTACTGTGTCACCTTCATTAAATGTCAAGTAGGTGAAACCCACTGCCCCTGGCACAATTCGTATCACCAGGTTTGTGTGGTTATCATGCGTTAACAAGTATTTAGATTCAAGAAGATCAGACTGCAAGGATTGCAGAATAGCAGAATCTTCCGGAAGCCAGCAGGCTTTTGTAAAGGTAGGTTGTATCAAGGCATACAGCGGGTTGATACGCTGAGCATAATCGGAAATGTAAGTTTGTCCGAAGTTTAAAAATCCCAGCAAAGATTGCACTTCTTTCAGGGTTGTAGGAGAGCGCAAATGTGCGCAATTCTCCAAGAAGTGAAGCGCCAGGCCTCTACCTTCATTATTGAGCTCATAGCCCAGGAACAACACTGTGTACTCTGCAATGTCTGATTTTGCAAAGTTAAATTTCTAACCGTAGACCGCAAACAAAACTATGATGTGGTCCACGCGACAAAGATGCGGCCATAATTCGTCGTCCGTGAGATAAATATCATCAACGTACGGGTACGCATCAGGGTCTATGTCATCTAAAAGAGAGACAACACGTGCGGCAAAAACACCTGGGCTGTTTTTGTAGCCCATGGCCAATCTTGTAAATTGTTTTTGTTTACTGCCCAAGGTGAATGCTGTCCATTGACTAATTATAGAGGACAGATTGTGGCTAAAAAAGCCATTGGAAATGTCAAGTGTAGTTTTATATTTTTTACTCACAAGACTGTCTACAAGACCTGAGCTATGGGTATTCTGAACCACACAGTTACGACAACGAGAGTTCAAATGTCAGTAATCCAAAACTAAGTGGTACGACCCAACTGGTTTGGTTACTGTAAAAAGAGGGTTATTCATTGGTGACACACATGTCTCAATCACTCCTTGATACTGTATCTGTTCAAGAATGTCAGAAACGGGAGCTTTTGCTTCCTGCCGGAGGGGATATAGGGGTTGCGGCTGTGGCATAGACCGCAATGGTATCTCATGACGCGGAGAGGTTTTATCCCAGCCCACCTGAGTACTGTACAGAGCCGGTGCAAGCACCAAAGCCCACTCTTTCGCAAAAGCCATTGCTTGCTCCTTGGCTACATTATGTGAAAAGCTGGGAGGATTACCTCCTCCCCCCGTGGAGTGGCTAAAACAAAAGGCGGGGGCCAGCCTGCCTCAGCTAATAAGATGTCATACAAAGAAGTCATATTTTCCCAAAAAATCACTTTAATAACACGTTGTATATCACCTTCAATTAAAAATACAATTTCATATAATTTATCAGGGGGAGCCACTCAGGTGTCAGCAGTTTCTACTGTGATGAAAGTGTCATCCAGAAATGGACGCAGTGCTTGCCGCACTATTGTAACCTCCGCTTCGCGTTCTAGCAGCGTTACTGCCCAAGTTAGGTTCCGAAGGTGGGTTCTTACCATCTGTGGCATATTTTGCTGTCAAAGCAGCAACTTTCTTTTTCTGAAACGGAGGGCGCTGACGAGGAAAATTGTCCTGCTTCCCTTTGCTGTCAGTCTGACGAGGCTCACGTCCTTGCGGGGCACCTCGACCTCTGCCGCGATCCTGGCGATCACCTCCACTGGCTTGTGAGCCTGATGATTCCTGTGAGGAACGAGGAGAACGCTGATCAGGGACCTGAAAAGTGTCAGGAGACCTAATTCTCACGCGGTCGCGCAAATCTTAAGTGCGCTCAGAAGACTCGGGTACCGGTGACGCTGCACGTGTCCCTTGTTTCTGTTGTTGCTTCCCCTGTTTTTTATTTTTCCCATTCTTTTTAGGAAAAAATAGGACGGTCGTCTTTAGTAGACTGCGCCGCCTGAGTTTGCTGTTGTGCCGGTATTTTAGCAAAAGGCTTAAAACCCAAACTATTGCGTCCAATGATCTTAGAGGCATCTGCAATAATTTTCGGTAACACTCAGGGTTTCTCTTCCTCTGGGACAAGACGCAAAGCATTAGACACCTCAAAGTTAACTGCATCCCCCTTGACGTTCGCAAGTATGAGATCAGCAACTACGTCAAACACTCCGACAAGCCTCATCCCCAACTCCACTGCCGCCTCCGGGCCGTGCTCATCCTGAACACGCTTAATCACAAAGGGCAGCCCAGTCATAGAAGGTGTGCCAAAACACTTTGCATACACTGCTGTGAATACTTTACCCCAATACTCACAATCGATTTCCTCTGGTATTAAGTCTTTCTGCAAACTTATTGTTAAGATCCTGTGTTTCTTCACAGGAGAGGTATTAGGAAATACTGCCACCAGCTGGTCAAATTTCTCAGCAAGCCAGTAAGGTAAATCATCCTTATTCTGTGGTCGCTTGCCCATAACTGAATTAACCATGACGGGACTAATAGACATCCTGGCCGGGCCAGCTGGTTGCGCCGCGACCCCAGGTGCTCCCATCTTGAGATTGTTGGAAACATATTGTACTAGAGCCCTATGCACCTCAATCAAGGAGGTGTACAAGACACGCAATACGTCTATAGTGGCTGCTTGATAACGTGGATGTGGTGAGTACCCATCCAAAACTGGCCACGTAGCCCCTGGAATCGAGAAAGGGCCTAAACAGACCAGAGTCACTGTGTGGGGGAGGGTGCCATTAAACGAAATAAGGTGTTGCCATGCTGAAATCGGAACCTCGAGAGTCACATATGGCTGATACGCTACAGGTATTGCAGTGGGAGTGTATGTATGGAACAAATTATCTTCTCCATTCACTGCCGGAAACGTTACCCAAGAGTAAAATACCTCAAAGTGAAAAGCCGGATTGGCTCCAACCACAAAGATTAGTGCGATGCCTGCATCTGGCACTCCATATGCAGCCAAATGATGACGGACAGGCGTGCGGATATGCGCCGCAATATCGACTTCAGCCATAAGGACTAAGAAAAGCAAAACAACTCAAGAGAGTGGCAGCACAACAAGTTTGTAAATCATATGAATGAGAAAACCTTTTTATAATATCAAGCTTGAAAAGACCTATAAAGTATCAATACAGGTGGGTCATACCGTCACCACTGTCTTCCGGAAAACAGGAGTGAGGGTATTGTGGACAAGTAGAAGCACTACTGAAGCGTTTCGTATATAAGTACCAGACCAAACGTTATGAGCGCCATGTTGCAGGGATTCTGCTCATGCACAGAACTATGCGCTGGAAACCAGGACCTCGGTGTATTGTTGTGTACCAAAAAAGCCACCTCAGTGCCCAGAACCCCAATCCGACTAGCAATAGTGTCTCATTCGTTCTCCGTACTACAGCGAAGCTACCAATGATTAGACAACCTAGAACATGCGACTTAGTAAACGCTCAGGTATAGTGGGAAACAAGAACACTCTTTCATTCACACTCATACTTGTCCAAAGCGTGAGTAATCAGAGACATTGTATAGTTTAAAATGTTTATTTTTAACTAACATGCTCTAAGGTGCAGTACTCTAGCCAATACGAGCAGCATAATGCATAAGAACAATATAATCAGCATTGTTACATTTCCATAAAGCACAAAAGGGGAAATCATATTATAATGACAGTGGAAACAGGACTATAGCGCATTTTACCACCCTCAACGTGCTCATGAGCTAGTTTAGAATAAGTATAGAAGACCTCTGGGCTTTGTCAGCGAGACCCCATACCTACGAGATCAGATGCAATGAATTACATCCCAGGCTCAGCACAGCTCTTCTATGTTGGAAAGCTTTTCTCCAAGTGCCTCCTCATGCATGTAATGCCATATTAAAAAGTACCCGAGTTTCAGTTGGGCTGCTGTGCTTCATGTTATGTCTATGTGCGTGGAACTGACCAAAGTGAATCAACAGCATACATTGTCATTGGACCTTGAACATGCTGTGCAGACAGAGAGCACGGTGGTCAGCTGGATATGTGAAAGGTAGATAGTTCTCATGTGAAGCAGCGGCAGCAAAGTATTTAACGAGAACAGAGCCATGTAGTGTCGTGTGCAAAAGCAGCAGAATGGCAGCCAAACATATACTACTTATGCTAACTTAGCAATGTCTGCATTTAACCCCATTTCCTCACTACATAGACAGGGTAGTAGGACATCCCATTTTCACCTAAGCTTTTCTGGGCGTCCCATAATCATACCCTTTAAGGTGTTGTTGAATCTTTCAACAAACCCATTGCACTGTGGATGGTAGGGTGTGGTAAACTTGTAGTTTACTCCACACTCTTTCCACATGGCAGTGATTTAACTAGACATGAAGTTTCACCACTGTCTGTTAAGACCTCCTTAGGGAAGCCCACCCTGGAAAAGATTCCCAGGAGGGCCCTGGCCACTACAGGAGCTGGAGTGGTTCTAAGGGGTATAGCTTCTGGGTTCCTAGTGGCATGGTCCACCACCATTAGGTTGTAACTGTGCCCATATGCTGTTGGAGGATTTAAGGGACCGACAATGTCAATCCCTACCCTTTCAAAGGGGACCCCAACCACTAGAAGTGGTATTAAGGGGGCCTTTGTGGTGCCGCCTGACTTACAACTGGCTTGGCAAGTGGCACAGGAGCGGCAAAACTAATTGGTGTCTTCAGACATATGGGGCCAGTGAAAGTGAGGGACAAGCCTGTCCCAAGTCTTGCTTTGCCCTAAGTTTCCTGCAAGAGTAATATCATATGCTAGGTAGAGGAGGAAACCTCTGGGGCATCACCAACCTCCTGCTGGCACCAGGCTTGGGGTCTCTACCTTCAGCGTACAGAAGCCCATCTTCCCAATAGATCTAAAGGGACCCACTGATATTCCCTGCTTCCTCAGCAACAGCTTGCTGTCTGAGGGGTGTAAGAGAGGGGCAGGTCTGCTGCTCCAAACTCAAGTCTGCCCTGGAATGCCCCTCTAACCCCAAGAACTCTGCCTGGTCAGGCCCAAGTTCCTCTGGGACAGTACCTTCACAGGGGCTGAGATCATCTCCCTCGGGAGGCTGATCTTCACTGGGAGTTTGGGAGGAGGATAAAGCCTTACCCCTCCTGCTCCTTCTCTTGGGAGGCACCTGGTACATTATTTCAGAATCCAGTGCCTTTTCAGTGCTGAGCTGTTTGCCTGAGCCCTGGTGACAGCAAAGACAGTGGCAGAGATGCCCATCATCTCTGCATGAGTCCTGAACTCTACTTCAACCCACGCTGAAGTTTCTAGTTCATTGCTCAACAGACAATCCACAGGTAGGCCTGGAGATACCACAACCTTTTTAGGTCCAGTTACCCCTCCCCAGCTGAGGTTCACAACTGCCAAGGAATGGTCAGTCCTGACATTGCTAGCGTTGGTTACTTGGTGCATTTGTCCAAGTATTGTCTGGTCAGGGGACACACGTTTCTCTGTCACCATAGTGGCACTGGCCCCGGTGTCCCTGTAAGCTATTGCTTCTTTTCCATTGATAAAATGCTGTTGTCTGTACTTGCCCAAGTTAGTGGAACTTACCAGTAAGATGGCAAGGTCTATGCTACTGTAGTGAAGACAGGGTTCTGCTTGCACACATTGCTATGTTAGCATAAGTGTATTAGAAGTTAAACTCCATTTTGCCACTTTGCCGCTTTTGCACACGACACTACATGTAACTGTTATTGGAAGTTAAACTGCTTGCTTTTCTTCACATGAGAACGGTCGGTTTTTCACATCCCTAGACTTACACCGCGAACTTAGTCTGTACACTGTGTGCAGATAATCTTCAAGGTCAAATAACAATGTATGCTGTAGCTTCAGGTTGAGCGGCCCACGCTCTAGACACAACACGCACACAGTTGCAAATATCTGAAACTCGGGTGCTTTTAATATTACATTGCATGCACGATTCTGGCACTTGGAGAAAAACGTTTCCATCTACAGAGAGTGTTGCTGATCCTGTGATTTGATTCACCTCAACTGATCTTGGAGGTATGGGGTTCCCCATTTAAACCTAGAGACCTTCTATTATTATAAAACCTAGCTCCTAGCCAGGGGAGGGTGGTTCACAAGGCGCTATACGACCTGTTTCCACTATCATTATAACATGATTTCTCCCTTTGTGTTTTATGGAATTGTAACAATGCTGATTGTTTTATTTCTAATCATATGTCTGCTTATGTTAGCCAAAATACTGCATCTTAGAGCACGTAGTTAAAATAAACATTTTAAACTTTTCCGTGTCTCTGGTTACTCATGTTGTGGACTGGTATGAGAATAAAAGCGAAAGAGCGTTCTTGATTCCCACCATTCCTGAGAGTACCCTAAGTCGGTTGTTTTGGGTTGTCTAATCATTGGTAGCTTTGCTGTAGTACGAAGAACAAATGAGACACTGATGCTTGGGGTTCTGGGTACTGAGGTGTGTTTTTTGGTACACCACAATTCACTGAGGTCCTGGTTTTCTGTGAATAGTTCTGTGCATGAGCAGAATCCCTGCAACATGGCGCACCTAACGTTTGGTCTCATATTCGAGACACTTTAGTAGTAGTGCTTATATTTGTCCACATCACCCTCACTTCTGTTTCCGGTTGACGGACGTGATGGATTAACCTACCTATACAGATAGTTTATAGGTTCATTCAAGCATGATAATTGTAAAGGTTTGCATTTTGAATAACTGTCCTTTTTGTGCTACATTTTCATATAGATTGTTTTTCTTCTCTGTGTCCTTATGTGTGATATTAATATAGCACCGCATAGTCGCGCAGCACTCCGGCGTCATCTGACGCAGTTTGGGGTGCTCGACGATGGTATGTCAGTAATCTTTGTGGTGAGTGCCGATGCAGCGTTCCCCTTTGAGGTTTTCTACTCTTGGGTTACGTTTCCTGCAGTAAATGCGGATGATGAAACATTCCATACTTACACTCCCACTGTGGTGCCTGTGAATTACACACCATATAGGACACAGGAGATTCCGATTTCAGCATGGCAGCATCATATTTGGTTTAATGGCGTCCTCCCCCACGTTGTAACACCGGTTCGGTTAGGCCCCTTGTCTATCCCTGGGGCCACTTGGCCAGTCTTGGCCGGGTTGACACCACATCCACGTTATTTGTAAGCCCCAGTGGACGACGTACGTCAGCTACATACCGCCTTGATAGCGATACACAGGTCTTTAGTGCAACACGTCTCACGCAACCTCCAGTTGGGGGCACCTGGGGTTGCGACACAACCAGTTGGACCGGCCGAGATTTCTATTAGTCCCGTCATGGCTAATTCGTTAATGGGCAAGCGCCCCCAGAATAAGGATGATATGCCTTATTGGCTTGCTGAGAAATGTGACCAGCTGGAAGCAGTATTTCCTAATACGACTCCTGTGGAGAAACACAGAATTCTGATGATTAGTTTGCAGAAGGGCTTAATACCTGAGGTGACCGATTGTGAGAGCTGGGGTAAAGTATTTGCAGCACTCTATGCGAAGTGCTTTGGTACACCGTCTATGACTGTACTGCCCTCTGTGATTAAGCGTGTTCAGGATGAGCACGGTCCAGAGGCAGCGGTCGAGTTGGGAATGAGGCTTGACGGAGTGTTTAACGTAGTTGCTGATCTCATCCTTGTTAACGTCAAGGGAGATGCGGTTAACTTTCAGGTGTCAAATGAGTTGCACCTCTTCGCCGACGCCGATAAGCCCCGGCAGTTATCGAAGATTATTGCGGAGGCTTATAAGACCATTGGCGGCAATAGTTTGGGTGTTAAGCCTTTTGCTAAAATAGCAGCACAACCTCAAACTCAGACGGTTAAGTCTACTAAAGACGACCGTCCAGTTTTTCCTAAACAAAATTGGAAAAATAAAAAACAGGGAAAGCAGCAACAGAAACAAGGGTCGCGTCCTGCGTCACCAATACCAGTATCTACTGAGCGCACATATGAGTTGCGTGATCGTGCGAGAATTAGGTCTCCTAATAGATTTCAGGTTCCTGATCAACGTTCTCCTCGTTCTTCACAGGAAACATCGATCTCACAAGCCGGTGGAGGAGAACGCGGCAGAGGTCGGGGTGCCCCGCAAGGACGTGAGCAGCCCCGCCCAGCTGATGGTAAAGGCAAGCAGGACGACTTTCCACGTCAACGCCCTCAGTTTCAGAAAAAGAAAGTTGCTGCATTAACCGCATGGTATGCCACAGATAATGAGAACACAGCTTTGGAACCTGACATGGGTGCTAACACAGCTAGACAGCGCAGCGGAGGTTACAATAGTGCGGCAAGCACTGCGTCTGTATCTGAAGGCGATGGCAACTGACACGTTCATCACAGTAGAAACTGCTGACACTAGAGTGGCTCCCCCGGACAGACTATATGAAATAGTCCTTTTAATTGAAGGTGACATACAACGTACAATAAAAGGGATTTTTGGGGAAAATCTGACCTTTAGATTTGACATTTTGTTAGTGGAGGCGGATTGGCCTCCACCTTTCGTTTTGGCCGCTCCGAGAGGGGAGGAGGTAATCCTCCCTAGTTTCGCACACACTGTGCCCAAGGAGCAGGCGCAGAACTTTGGTGCTTGCACCAGCTTTGTACCATAGTCAAGTCGTTGGGATAAACTTTCGCCTAGCCATGAAATTCCATTGTGGTCTATGGCACAGCCACATCCCCAATATCCCATTCGGCGAGAAGCGAAAGCTCCCGTTGCGGAAATCCTTGAACAATTGGAATATCAAGGTGTAATTGAGACATATGTGTCGCCCGTGAATAGTCCTCTTTTCACTGTAACCAAACCTGATGGGTCGTACCGTCTAGTTTTGGATTATCGGCATTTGAACACTCATTGTCGGATGTGCACAGTACAGAATACCCACAGTTCTGCCCTGGTTGATAGTCTTGTGAGAAAAAGGTTTAAGACCACACTTGACATTTCCAATGGCTTTTTTAGTCATAACCTGTCCTCTAATAGTAGCCAATGGACAGCCTTTACTTCTGGCGGCAAACAAAAACAGTTCAAAAGATTGGCCATGGGCTATAAAAACAGCCCAGGCGTCTTTGCCGCACATGTTGTCTCTCTGTTAGAGAGCATCGACCCTGGTGCGTACTCGCATGTTGATGATATTTATCTCACAGACGAATTATGGCTGCATCTGTGTCGCGTTAACCGCATCATTGTCATGTTTGCGAACTTCGGTTACAAATTTAACTTTGCAAAATCACACATTACAGAGTACACAGTGTTGTTTCTGGGCTATGAGCTCAACAACAAAGGACGAGGTTTAGCACCTCACTTCCTGGAGAAATGCGCATGTTTGCGCGCTCCAACAACTCTGAAAAAACTACAATCTTTACTGTTTTTTTAAAATTTCGGGCATACTTACATTCCCGATTATGCCAAGCGTATCAAGCCGCTATATGCCTTGATACAACCTACTTTTACCAAATCATGCTGGCTTCCTGAACATTCAGCTATACTGCAATCTTTGCAGTCTGATCTTCTTGAATCTAAATACTTACTGACACATGACAACCACACAAACCTGGTAATAAGAATTGTGCCGGGCGCAGTGGATTTCACATACTTGACATTTAATGAGGGAGACACAGTCCCTATTGCTTACAAGTCACACTTGTACACTTCGGCTGAAATGCACTTTTCTACGGTCGAAAAAGTTTTGACAGCTGTGCAGATGGCGATTCCAAAAGAGAGAGCGCTGTTGCAGGGGAAACGCATGTTGGTAGTCACACCATATCCTGCCCTTGAGGCAGTAACGAGAGCCAAATTCTAAAGCTTTGCATCCACATTGGATACAATGGGCCACTTCCTTGACGTCTCCGGATGTCACGTTTATCTTTGATTCCTCATTGTAAACCCAGGAGTACTTACAGTATGAATTTGTTCATCCTGCTCCCGCTTGAGGATTACCATTGTATCATTTACACTGATGGTTCGGCGCAACCGGCAACGGAATCTAAGCATGTTTATTCAGCGGCCTGTGCAATAGTGGTGGGTACCATGGTGAATGGCGCATTCAAGTCCGATGCTGTGCACACGCAGACATTAGGGGACTGTACCGCCCAGTTGGCAGAGCTACGTGCTCTGGTGCTTGCACTAGAGTTTGCTGATCCCTGCGTGACTACTCTTTTTGTAAGTGACTCTTACTACTGTGTTCAGTCTTTCAATGAGAATTTATTCTTTTGGACTCAGAATGAATATCGTGATTCCAAAGGTAGCACAATCAAACATAAAATGCTTTGGGTTCGAGTTGCAGAACTTAAAGAACGTCTGCCTCTCGTGAATGTAATTCATACTCTTGGTCACCAGCGCGTAGGAGTACACGCTGTTGGTAACAGTTTAGCTGACGAGGCAGCGAAAACAGCAGTGGCAACATATTTAGTAGCAGCAGTTACAAGATCCAAAAGTAAGATTGATGATGACATCTTGGCAGCTATTGCTGCAACAGAGAAGGGAGGTAATTACCCTAGAGGTTTCCCTTCTAAATACTCTTATCATTTAAGTCCTGATAAAGTTCCCTATGTGAGAATTAACGACGTTGGTGACAGATTGATTCCCAACGTGGACCGCAGGCTTTCCTTGATAACAGCCGCTCACAAAGGTATGGCTTCGGCTCATGCAGGCGTTTCAGCGACTGTCACTATCTTACAACAACGTTACTGGTGGCACGGATTGTATAAACAGACTCGTGATTATGTCCTTACTTGTGACATCTGCCAGCAGATTAAGCCTTTGACTGCTGCACGTCCACCTCAAACACAGTTATACATATCTAATAAACCACTTGGGTGTATTTATTTAGATCACTGTGGTCCTTTCTCCTCTGATACTGCATATAAGTTCATCTTAGTTGCAGTGGATTCGTGCACACGCATTCTATGGAATTGGCCACAATGCAGCACTGATGCTCGAACTGTCATCAGGGATTTGCGTGTCTTTGTGGGAATTTTTGCATGTGGCACCCTCCATTCTGACCAGGGTCCAGCGTTCGCCTCTAAAGCGTACAAGGAAGCCATGAGGTCTTTGGGGGTGCAGGTCAAATTTTCGTCTCCATACTGGCCTGAGGGCAATTCTGTTGTGGAGCGAATGAACCGTGACTTAAAGCAAGCCTTGACAGCTAGGGTTTTAGGTACTGGCAGAAACGGGTTGGCCCATTTGCATAGCGTACAACGTGCACTTAATAATCTCCCTAGAAGGTCTCTGGGTGGGCGGACCCCATACGAAATTCTCCTTGGCATAAAAACGTTTGTCCGGGACCTTAATGGTCTAGACATGGCAGTGTCGGCCGCACCCTTTGACGTAGATGATCATTCTGCTGTATTACAGAATCTACAAGAGGCTCGAGACAGTCTTGCAAAGGAACACTTGTCCTCCACAACTGATGCTGCACTTCAGATTCTGGTAGTTGGTTGGCTACCTCGAGTCGGAGACCTGGTCCGTGAGAAGGTGGAGAACAAGAAGGAGTTTGGCCCCTCTTATCGTGCACCTGTTCCAGTGCTTGGCGTGCAGGGTACAAGAACAGTCATTTTACCTCCACTTCCTGGTCGCAAGGATAACAGTTACATCTCCATTGACAATGGCAAACTACAACAAGTGGCCGATTCTTCTTAGTATGACTCCAGCGGTCTCTTGTCCAGCAATGCTGAGAAATTCTGTTTTGGCCCAGGCAAATACGAACAGGCATGACATTGCCATTGAGATGCATACAGTTACAAATCCATTGTTGAGTACACAGACTGATGTTCTCCATGATGATACTGAATATACCTATCCACAGATGTGTCATTGCCTGGTGTGCAAACAAGTGCGGTTGATCAGTCCTGTTTTTCATTTGACACTAACTCAACAACTTCGAGAGCCCCTTCGAAAATGTCTATTTTTGCTGTTTGGTTTAAGAGAAAAAATGTAATTCCCCCTTGGATTTGTGGTTGTCTTTTTTCATCTAGTGAATGGACATTATCTTACCGAAAGATCTGCAATTAGATTAATTGATGGGACTTTGACAAACCACTCCTCATCACACATCATGAAGAGGGACCAGACTCTTGTCAATATCACTGCCTGGCCTGTGTTAGATGGGGTTGTATGGGATGCTGTAAAATTTCAAATTCATG
Organism: Triturus cristatus; assembly: GCF_964204655.1. NCBI lineage: Eukaryota > Metazoa > Chordata > Amphibia > Caudata > Salamandridae > Triturus > Triturus cristatus. The sequence goes on from NC_140581.1 coordinate 967,204,010, forward strand.
GCCCAACGGAGGTGATTAATGTCCCCAATGTACTTCGCGTTTCTATGGGGGACGTTGGGAAACAAAACATAAGCTCTGATGATTGGGATGTCCAAGCCGTTAAGGCTCTTTTTTCCGACTTGAAATATTATGCTGCATTTGATGCTGAAGATTTGTACTTAGACTCAGCAAATTATGCGGAGTTATTTTGTTATCAACACTATGGCAATCATTTCCTGCATAAAGCCAATACATTTAGAATTGTGGTTAATGTTAATTTTACGCAATGGAAACACTGCCCAGCTCCCATTGAAGGCAGTTCAAACACTCTATTGAAAAAATTTACATATTTTACCGACTTTAGTCGATCCAATCCTAAAGCCTTTTATTTCAAAATGACTGCTCAGTCAACTTCCAAAGTTAGACTCACACACACTAAATTACTGCACTCAAAGTCCTTTATGGATCAATTAGCTATAGGAGGCTATGAGCTGTGGAAGGATACCATTGATCTTAAATCTGTTTGGGGTTCCAAAAGCTGGCAGGTGCAAGACATAGAAGCTTTGCATTGTGCGTGCCTCATCCCTAACCACATGTTGTTTTTTAATTCTACTGTTTTTCAAACCACTTGCTTTGGATTGGCTACTTCTAAAAAATGAATGCCCCTACCATTCCTGATCTGGGTGCTTATCCTACCTGGGACAATCACACAGATATGTCCATTGATGATTTACAGTCCCTGATTACTAATGCCTTCTTCAACATTTCCAGCTTGGATCCTGAAGGATGGTTAGTATGGCAAAAAGGTTCGGATTCATGCCAACATCGTTTTCTGGGTCTGACCCTAGGCTATACACAGGATAGGGCGGATCCCCGTTTTGACAACTCCCGTTCTGTTACTACCTACTCAGTAGGAAAATTATGTCAAAACTGTCTTAAACATTCCACCTTAACTTCAGTTAAACTTCATTTGTCCCAATTGACTGACGATGTTGATTTGAATGACTTTGTTAAAGGCCCTGTAGGAGGCAGGTCCAAAAGATGGGTATATGCTATTTACAACGAAGTTTGGAAACTATCTCAAATTGAAGCTGCTTCTAGATTGAGGGCTATTGATCAAGCTAATTTAGAAAAAGTGCTTGCTGTCGTTGATAATAGTATTAATACTCTTTCTTCCAGAATTTACACATTAGATAATATTGTTTCATCTGTTGTGGATATTGTACAGGATGAAATGTCTGTTTTATACCATGGTCAAAATCAATTACATTCCATAATGCAGTTTGCATGGACTTTACAAACATTGAAATTTGGGAAAGTTCCTTGGGACTATATGAATACCTCATCTCTGTTTTTACCATTTAATCTGACTGACAAACAACAGTTCTTGTCCATGAAAGATGCAACATATTTGCTTTTGCACATTGAAAAGTTGGAACCTTTACCATTTTCTGTGGCCGAATCTAACTCAGCTGTATGGGTCATTTGTGGGTTAATAACACTACCTTTCCCCTTATTAAGTTCAATTCATGTATGAAACACTATGCCTTGGGCAGATATGAACCATTAGGTAGCACTTTTCTCCATGAAGTTTGGTCGCTCCCATTCACATACAGGTGCCTGAGAGAGGGTAAAGAAGTTTATTTAAAAGGCGAAGAGTGCACTTCTACACCTGATCACTCACGAGTGTGCAAAAATATACAACTGCACGGTGCGTGTAACACCCAAGCCCCGAATTTAGCTTGCATTTTAAAGGGAAATCCAGTGCCAGCAATAACACCCACTTTCACGTTACTAGCTAATGGTATTTATTTGCTTTTAAATAATGAAGCGTGCTGCGGGATGCTGGCAGGGATTCCGTATATTGTAACTGTCTCGCAAACGTGGAGTTTGCTGTAAATATGTGCTTTTCCCACCGCCGCAAGGGAGACTCGACATTTCCATTTGGCCTTCCATACTGACCTTGAAAGCAGAGTCCAACAAGATGAGCGGAATAAAGGCTCTATAGTCCCAAAAAGAAGTCGCCCTAACTTCTTCTCCTGAAACATTTGTCCTTCACGTAGCTAACACCCGCACCGAGGTGCATGCGCTTTTAAATACTGATCTCCTACTTCATTTCGGTGCTCTGATTCACAATATACTCAATGCCTCGTCAACAACTGTCTTGGCGCATTTTTTCAAAGTTGTGGACTCCGGCCTTGTGACCTCGTTCCAAACAATATTTGGTGTGATACCGGCATTTTTTCATTCTATTTTTTCCAGAATCTTCGGCGGGTTACCATTAATTCTCGCCTTGGCTGCCGGTGTGCTGCTGTTGATTTGTTTGCTCCGAAATGGCTGCACAATCTGTGTCACAAGACAGTCTACCCCGGCTGTTCCAGCTGCGCAACTGGATGCTTGAATACTATGGAACGCTACCTCTGGCCACTTTGAGTGTAGCCTATGGATTATCCTTCCGGCTTTCATACTTTACTTACGTGCAACCTGTGTTGCATTGCCTGGATTGTTCATTTGAATGGGCTCTGGATTTGTGTCTCTCCAATACGGCGTCTCCTGCCCCGGATTATGATCGACTGATGAGTCCCTTAGTGGCTCATGAGTTGGACTGTTCTGGTATCGGGATTATGGCCTGTGCGGCTGCGCATGGAGTTCTAGGGAATTGGAATATATGTGCAGCTGCACATAATTTCCTGGCGCAAAGTTACCTCGAAGAACACGCAAGTTGTCCTCTGATGGTGCTAGAGGCTCCGGCTATCAAGGAACTTGTATGTTCGTTTACTTTATTAAATTGGATGGCTGAATCGTTTGCTGATGATAACAATGACTTCCTCTTGGAGGCTATTGCAACATACTGTGCCTATACACTGATGGATTAAATTGGCAATCGTCCATCTTCAACATGCACTGTATTACAACATTTTTATACTATTTATTTTTCACTCCAGGGTGGGCAAAATACCGCCCCCTTTTCGTGTTTTTAAAAAATAAATTTACCTCACAACTTCAAACTTATCACTTCCAATTGTCCGGTTTGGCAAAATATGAACTTGGTTCTGTCTCACTCGAACTTGAACTCTGCGTTCCTAAATTGCTTCCCTTTTTTGTTTGTGGTCCAATCAGGGTAGGGTGTAGTGAAGACAGGGTTCTGCTTGCACACATTGCTATGTTAGCATAAGCGTATTAGAAGTTAAACGCCATTTTGCCACTTTTGCACACAACACTACATGTAACTGTTATTGGAAGTTAAACTGCTTGCTTTTCTTCACATAAGAACGGTCTGTTATTCACATCCCTAGACCTACACAGTGACCTTAGTCTGTACACCGTGTGCAGAAGTCTTCAAGGTCAAATAACAATGTATGCTGTTGCTTCAGGTTGATCGGCCCACGCTCTAGACACAACACGCACACAGCTGCAAATATCTGAAACTCGGGTGCCTTTAATATTACATTGCATGCACGATTCTGGCACTTGGAGAAAAACCTTTCCATCTACAGAGAGCGTTGCTGATTCTGTGATGTGATTCACCTCAACTGATCTTGAAGGTATGGGGTTCCACATTTAAACCTAGAGACCTTCTATTATTACAAAACCTAGCTCCAAGCCAGGGGAGGGTGGTTCACAAGGCGCTATACAACCTGTTTCCACTATCATTATAACATGATTTCTCCCTTTGTGTTTTATGGAATTGTAACAATGCTGATTGTTTTATTTCTAATCATATGTCTGCTTATGTTAGCCAAAATACTGCATCTTAGAGCACGTAGTTAAAATAAACATTTTAAACTTTTCCGTGTCTCTGATTACTCATGTTGTGGACTGGTATGAGAATAAAAGCAAAAGAGTGTTCTTGATTCCCACCATTCCTGAAAGTACCCTAAGTCGCTTGTTCTGGGTTGTCTAATCATTGATAGCTTCTCTGTAGTACGAAGAACTAATGAGACACTGATGCTAGTCGGATAGGGGTTCTGGGTACTGAGGTGAGTTTTTTGTTACACTACAATTCACTGAGGTCCTGGTTTCCTGTGCATAGTTCTGTGCATGAGCAGAATCCCCACAACACTACCATCACAGAATAGAACAGCCTGAGCTGGTGTTCTGACTAAGTCAGAACCCATGGTTAACCCCACTAATCCCATTGTTGCTATACTACCACTTGTACTTGTGCTAGGGGGAGCAGGTGTCTTAGGGGCAGTGGTAGTAGGAGTCTCCTTGGCCTTTGGACAATCAGCATCCCGTCTCCACTGGGTCTTTACCTTACAAATGTAGGACCACGTTTTTTTTTGCTTTCTTGGAATTTTGGGACTCACCCCTAGATGCAGGTTTTTGGGGGCCTTGTGAAGACTCTTTTTTTTATCTTTACCCTTGTCCCCACCCTTATCCTGGGATTTAGAAGAATCTTGATTCTTCTGGTCACCTCCATTCCCATGGTTTTTCTGCTTAGCCCTGGTGCGGACCCATTTGTCTGCCTTCTTTCCCAATTCTTGGGGAGAGGTCAGATCGGAGTCCACCAGATACTGGTGCACAAGTTGGTTCTGACAGTTATTAAGAATGTGCTCCCTCATGATCAAATTGTACAATCCTTCATAGTCCTGTAACTTGCTTCCAGAAGCCAGTCTCCCAGAGCCTTAATAGCACTGTCTACCAAGTCTACCCAATCCTGGGTGTGTGCCATCTGGGTATCTCTGAACTTAATACTATACTGTTCAGTGGTTAAGCCAAACACATCTATGAGAACACTCTTCAGTACTGAGTAATTGTCAGCATCCTCTTTAACAGCGAGGAGCTTACCTCTACCGTTGTTAAGAAAGGAGAATCACAGAATAACTTCCCACTGCTCTTGAGGGACCCTCTGAACTTTGCAGGTCCTTTACAAAGCAGTGATCGATTTATGGATGTAACCCCATCCTGGTAAGGAGGGACTATCCTGCTCAGGTTCCTATTGTCAAAAGACGTTTCTCTGACTCTAGGGACACTGTTGCTGCCACCATGGAACTCTAGTCCCAGTCTCTTCCTACTCTTCTGTACTTCCAGGGACTCTTTGTCAAGGGCCAACTGATCTCTCCTGAGCTTAAGTCTGACTTTCTCAAGTTTGAGAATTGGGTATTACCTTTCCAAAGAGTTGTCCCTCTCACTAGATATGGAGGTCCCTATGGTAGTGGCTGAAGCATTGGATTCTCTAGAGGAGGATCTAGACCTCCTTGGTCTACTCTGTACCCTCCCAGGAGGAACAAAGGCGATTTCCTCTATGCCATATGCACTATTCCCTGAGAGGTCATAGTTTGGCAGGTTGGAATCATTTGAGTCCTCCTGCCCATACTCTGAACTGAGTTCACCAATGGTGTACTCCAAGTGCTCCTTCTTCAAGAGCATCCCCACCCACATTGCCCTGTTCTTCTGCCCCTACAGGATGGCCATCATCCTGATGTAGAAGCTCTAAGAGCAGCTTAATGGTGGGGTTGCCTCCTTCTAAGGCTACACAGGGTCCTTAGTTCCTTGAACTTTAGACCACTTTACTTAGCTGACTGGGGTACACTGGGATCCCCAACTAAAGGCATGGTTCTAGGTGTAGTGAGGTGTTGCACCTACCCACCCTAGTGGAAACGAAACTCTCTAAGGTTCGAGAAAGGGTTGTGCTAGACCCTTAACTACTCAACCCAAAGTTCAGTAGAACTTACTTATTCTAGGCTGTATTAATATGTGCCTAACATTAGTGATGGTTTTTTAATTAATCCACACCACGATTAGCTGGTAAAACAATGCAGCCTTCAATCCCAACCACTGGACACCAGTGTGAGAAGCTGACTTAGTATGTGGTGCACACTTATGTAAGTGGCCACCCTGCACCAATCTAGACAACCCTTATGGTCATTTTAGTGGTCTTAGACAACCTTAGAAAGCTCTCTAAGTGGTAGCTGTGGAGAGCAGCCTTCAGGCTTAGTCCAGAAGAAGTAAAAGCAGCTTGTTTTACCAGAGCATAATCTATTGGTATAGATTAAGTGAAAAAGAACCACACAGTATATTTATAAAAATATGTATTTATTATAAGACACTCACTGACACGTACAAATATCTCCTACCCGCAGATATACAAAATGCACACAATACTTTGCAAAGAAAACAGGTAAGAAGCACGTCTTACACAGTGGTCACTGGGTGGGGGGACCAAACCATATACTAAAATAGTGGGATGTGAACCACAACCCAAGTCAAGACTATACCCAGAAGTAGTAAAAGTGCTGGGGACCCAAGGAACCAACTGAGGTACGTAACCAGGAACCCCACGGAGGCCGTGTGCAGAGTGGGAACACGACCGCGTGCGCAATTCAAGTCAATGGGTAAGTCGCGGTTGTAATTTTAAAGAAGAAGGACCCTTCCCAGTGGACCCTGAAGAAACTCTGTGAAAGACAGAAGGTTGGAGAGCCACCCCACCTGTGGATACCCTAGGAACCAGGATATCTACACGAGGTAAGCCGTATGCACAGGTGCAAAGTGGCGTCTGAAACTGCCGTCAAATTCAATGGAGGACTTCAGAAAGATGCAACTGGCAAGTGTCCAGTGGAATCCGAAGGTGGATTCAAGTTGAGAAGTACCTGCAAGTAGAGGAGACAGAGTCTATGCTACTCGGGAGTGACCAGGGGGCACGGAAGTCGAATGCCTACCGATGTCGGGTGTTGCAGGAGAGTTGACGGGGAGCTTGGAGCTGCAGCTGTGCGATCCAGGTGACGCTGTGGAAGACCAGGAGCCGTTCACGAGCTGTCCCACGTCGGAGGTTGAGAGTTGAGGGGTTGGTGTCCGTCGGTAGCACCAACAAGCCTTTGCAACCGCAAACTACTTGGAAAGCGAAGAAGGTGCAGTGTCGGGACCAACAAGGTCCAGGTGACTCATCACAAGCAGGGGAGTCAGAGCAGGTCCCAACCAATCAGGGGAGCCCACTGAAATTAAAGAAGACCCGCAAATGGACCCACAGGCCTGAGGCACTGGAGTAGCGAGACGATCTCGAGCAGCTCACCAAAGATGCAGGCCCACGGTGCAAGGGATGCGATGAGGACAAAGATTTGGTCACAGGAGATGCTCAAGGTGGAGGCAACTGGGAGCTCTCTGAGGAAGACCGCCAACAAGCCTTTACAACGGCAAGTCAATGCTGTGTACAGGGGTTCGGTTCCTGCGGCTCTGACGAGGTATACTGGCCTCAAACTTGGTGAGAGGACATGGCAGGCCTTGAGGGATGTGACGAACCAAGACGTTGCAGGACACGAGCAGGGCGACAAGACAAGGAGCAGTAGGAGTCTTCCCAGTTGCAGTCTCAATACCCAGAGTGAAGTCCAGCGAAGTCTAAAGAGCCCAGTCGATCGAAGTGGTGTCTTGATATGAATCTTGTCCCACGACCAATCTAGGGTCCCCCCTACAGGTAAGCCCTTAAGTACCCTAAGGAAAGGGTTACGA